>NC_091438.1:36662234-37862234 GCF_964237555.1 Oryctolagus cuniculus
AACCTTCATCAGAACGAGCTCTGAGGGGCTGGCACTGTGGCTCCTCTGCCTGCGGTGCCAGCATGCCACATGGGCGCCAGTTCTAGTCCCGGCTGCTCTTCCCATCCAGCTCTCTGCTAAGGCCTGGGAAAGCAGTGGAAGATGGCTCAAGTCCTTCAAGTCCTTGGGCCCCTGCACCCACATGGGAGACCTAGAAGAAGCTACTGGCTCCTGGCTTTGGATCAGCACAGCTCTGACCATTGCAACCAATAGAAGAGTGAACCAGCAGATGGAAGACTTTTCTCTCGGTCTTTCCCTCTCACTGCCTGTAACTCTACCTCTAACATAAAATCTTAACAACAACAACAACAACAACAAAAACAGCTCTGAGAAATAGCATGCAAAATACCAGGGGCTCTGGGGTCCCAAATCTCCTAGCTAAGTGGTGTTATACCATTGACAAGCTAGGATTTCACCTACCTACCTGTAAGTGGAAATAACATCTCTAATAAAGGATCTGAAAGTAAAATGCAACAATTGGACTGTTTGAGAGAACTCAAGAAGGAAACAGGCTGGGATGGGGTCATGACAGTGAAAGAAGAGAAGCAGCAGTTGAACACTCTGATGGAAAAATAAACCTGTCCTGTGATCCTCCCTCATTTGAGACCACTAGCACATACGGGCTTGTGCTGATGAGCACAGAAGGATGAGTACCAGAGTCCTCCCCGCCATTGTGTCTGGGAAGCCTTCCCCCATTAGCACCTTCTTCTCAGGACGTGTAGCAGTTAATTTAGTGCTCCACAAGACACGGTAGGCAACATTTTTTCTTCCTTCCATGTATTCATTCAATGCATATATTAAGCACAAATCACAAACCAGGCACTGGATACACAAATATGAATTACCACCCCCTTGGCCAAAGAAACAAGAAAACCATTAAAGGGGAATATACATTGAGAACTGTAAACATCTATTCATTAAATCTGTCATAAACCATTCAATGAACAGCAGAGAGCTTTCAGAGGAATGCTTCCATGTCTTGGAGATGCCAGCACACACCAGATTTATCACCTGGGAGGAACGAGAAGTGCAGCGGGAATGACGGAGCCAAGCCTTCAGGTTCCGCTCTTGATTCCGCCGTAGAAGAGTTGGGATCGTGCCAATGAAGTCCTCTGTTTCCCCTCTTCAATGACTCCACACAGGCGCCAAATTATCAGTGCTTCTACTTCAGGAAAACCCACTAGACTTCCTCAAGCAGGAGTGAATCCCCTTCAACCTAACTCTATAGAAAGCCTCTTTGTGTTTCTGTAGTCTATTTACTCATTATGCAGATAGGAAAGTTGGGGTCTAGAGACCAGAAGACCAGAATGTGTCATGGAAGAGGTGTAGACCAGCTACAGTGCCAATCCTATCCCTCTGGGACATCCACAGCCTTGAAGAAGTCGCTTCCATCTCCCTGTATTTCACTGTCATCATCTGGAAAATAACACAGCGGACTGAGAACCTAAATTTTAGAGGTGACCTCTGAGGGCATGCCCAACTCTGACACTGATTCCTGTTTCATTCTTCCCACATATTCTGCAGACCATCCCCCAGCCACAGCCCCAGCAATGTCACTTCCTGATTACTTAATACCCACACATTGATTGACAGGTCCACTAGAGCAAAACAGCCAGAACACAGCAAGATCGCATTGCACTCTGGGCTGTGTAAAGCGCCCTGTCTCTATGAGGCACGGGAGGAGGGAACTTGCAACCTCTTCCTTTAGCTGTTCATCAGAATGTGGCTCCAGTGGAACTACACGTAAGCAGAATTTATTCATTACTTGTCTTCTGTCCTCAAATATCTATACCTTCTGCTGCTTCCAGAAAAAAAAAAAATGCTTTCAAAATCTCAGTCAACAACATGCCATATTGTGTTGAAAAAGAAAAATGACATTCCAATTCCGGGAAAATGATGGCAGAATATTTACTGGGTCTTCCATAATCCCTACAAAAAATAAACAGCAACAAAGCAACAAAATTAAAAACTCAAGGGCAAGCATTTCAGGCATGGAAAGCTGAGACACCATGAAAAAAAAAAAGAAAGAAAAAGAAAAAGAAATGTCCCACATGAAGCATCTCCGTGAACAAAGACCCCAGTGGAAAAAAAGGGCCATCAAAGAAAGACATACTTTTCTCTGAAGGGAGGAGAGAACTTCCACTTTGCCTTTCGTCTTGTCTAAATAATGACAGAGACTGTGGTCTCAGAAGGCTTCCATAGCCAGGGAAACTCATGGCAGGAGCCTCAGGTGATCACTGACATCATACATAAGAATGTTAATTGTTAAATTAACAGCAGGAGTCACTGCGCACTTACTCCCAATGCAGGACCTCTGTCCTCAATGAGTAATACTGTGTGATTTAATTGTAAAACTTGTTCTCGGCCGGCGCCGCGGCTCACTAGGCTAATCCTCCGCCTAGCGGCGCCGGCACACCGGGTTCTAGTCCCGGTCGGGGCGCCGGATTCTGTCCCGGTTGCCCCTCTTCCAGGCCAGCCCTCTGCTGTGGCCAGGGAGTGCAGTGGAGGATGGCCCAGGTGCTTGGGCCCTGCACCCCATGGGAGACCAGGAAAAGCACCTGGCTCCTGGCTCCTGCCATCGGATCAGCGCGGTGCGCCGGCCGCAGCGCGCCGGCCGCGGCGGCCATTGGAGGGTGAACCAACGGCAAAGGAAGACCTTTCTCTCTGTCTCTCTCTCTCTCACTGTCCACTCTGCCTGTCAAAAAAAAAAAAAAAAAAAAAAAAAAAACTTGTTCTCAAACAGTTTTTTATATTTAGTGTGTGTATGTGCAAATAGTTGAAATCTTTACTTAGTACCGAGTTGGTCTTCTGTGTATAAAGTTAATTAAAAATGAATCTTAATGGAGAATGGGACTGGGAATGGGAGAGGGGGAGGAAGGGAGGAGGAAGTGGGAGTGGGAGGGCAGGTATGGTGGGAAGCATCACTGTATTCCTAAAGATGTATTCATAAAATCTATACTCATTAAATAAAAGGAAAAAATTAAAAAAAAAAAAACTCATGGGCAACATTCAACAAAATTTGGTGGTATTTTCCTCAGTCCCAAGATCCAAGCAAATCAGGACAAATCACCAATGGCCAGCCTATTGGGGATGCCATGGGGCAGATGATGCGACCTGGAAGAGCAGAATCCCCCAAAGAGGCCAAAAGAGATATCAGAAAACCAGAGCAGAAACTGGGACCACCCACAGTGAGGTTTGAAGGGCCAGAGACTGAGAGCAGAATGAAATTTATGCAAATAAAAAAAAAGTTAAGCTTGCACGTGTTGGAAACATGAGAAGTTGGTGAAATTAATTTCCTGCTTACTCAAGAAAAATAAATCCCACTTTTATTTATTAAAAAAAAAAAAACTGAACAGGGTCGGGGGGGGGGGGGCGTGTACGTGCAGGGGTGTTGTCATCGCCTGTAATGCCAAAATCCCATATGGGTGCGGGTTCAAGTCCTGGCTGCTCCACTTTCAATCCAGCTCCCTGCTGATGGCCTAGGAAAGCCAGGGGAAGATGGCCCAAGTGCCTGGACCCCTGCTATCCACGTGGGAGACTCAGATAATGCTCCAGGCTCCTGCTTCAGCCTGGCCCAGCCCTGGCTGTTGTGGCCATCTGGGGGAGTGAACCAGCAGATGGAAGATCTCAATCTCTCTCTCTCTCTCTCTCTCTCCCCCCCCCCCTCTTCCTCTTCCTCTTCTTCTTCCTCTCCCCACCCCCATTTTTATGTAACTCTTTCAAATAAATAAATCTGAGCAGGATAGCAACAAAGACAACAGAAAGAGAAGGTCTAGATAAAAATGAAATCCAGAAACAAAACCACCCCATTTTTTAAATCCACATAAAAACAACAGAAGAGGAACTCTGTGACTAGAAGTTAGGAAACACAACAACAGGAGTCACTGTGCACTTACTCCTCATGTAGGATCTCTGTCCTTAATGTGCTGTACATTGAGACTTAATGCTATAACGAGTACTCAAACAGTATATTTCACTTTGTGTTTCTATGGGGGTGCAAACTGTTGAAATCTTTACTTAATGTATACTAAACTGATCTTCTGTAAAAAAAAAAAAAAAGAAGAAGAAGAAGAAGAAGAAGAAATTATCAATTCCCAACTTGACTCTCACTGGGATTAAACATGACAATAGGTCTGAGCTGATTTCATCATCATTTAAAAAATCATCTATTATTTTTCACTTTATGTTTCTGTGTGGGAGCAAACTGTTGAAATCTTTACTTAATGTATGCTAAACTGATCTTCTGTATATAAAGAGAATCGAAAATGAATCTTGATGTGAATGGAAGGGGAGAGGGAGTGGGAAAGGGGAGGGTAGCGGGTGGGAGGGACGTTATGGGGGGAAGCCATTATAATCCATAAGCCGTACTTTGGAGATTTATATTCACTAAATAAAAGTTAAAAAAAAAAGGAAGTTAGGAAACAAAGCTGCCTTTTTACACTTAAGGAAAACTAAGTTTACATAACAATCAACAAAGTAAAAGTAACAAAGTCAAATCCATAAAAATTTCTATAGGAAAGAAAGAGAAAAAGGAGCAAAATAACATCCCTGGAGATAAGTGATTTATGAAAACTGCCAAAAAGACATATTTTAAAAACAGATAAAAATATGACATTTTAAAATAAGCTAAAAATATTTTAAATTATGCAAGGCATGAAAGAACAACATAAATTAGAATTTAGAAACTTCAGAAATGACGTGACAGAACTCAAGAAAGAACTGGAAGTAAAAAATGAAAATTATTTTAGAAATGAAAACTAAACTAGAAAGAATACAGAAAAAAATAAACTTAAAAATACCTTAAACTTATGGAAAATTTTTAGAAAAGAAATACAGAAAGAGAAGAAAAGGATTGGAAAGTAACAAATATGAAGACAGGCAAAGAAGAACCAACATATGGATAAGAGAGGTTCCTAAAGAACAAATCAATGTAAACAACAGAAATTTTTTTTTTTTTTTTTTTTGGACAGGCAGAGTGGACAGTGAGAGAGACAGAGAGAAAGGTCTTCCTTTGCTGTTGGTTCACCCTCCAATGGCCGCCGCAGCCGGTACAATCCAATGGCAGGAGCCATGTACTTATCCTAGTCTCCCATGGGGTGCAGGGCCCAAATACTTGGGCCATCCTCCACTGTACTCCCTGGCCACAGCAGAGAGCTGGCCTGGAAGAGGGGCAACCAGGGCAGAATCCAGCGCCCTGACCAGGACTAGAACCCGGGGTGCCAGCGCTGCAAGGCGGAGGATTAGCCTAGTGAGCCGCAGCGCTGGCAACAACAGAACTTTAAAAATAATAATATGTGAAATTCCAAAAGCAATACAATCCCATCAAGGTTGCATGTACCAATGCCATCTCACTAGTCCAAGTGATCAATTTCAGGTCACAATAGATCATAATGATAGGATTAAGAGTCAAAGGGATCACATAAACAAGACTAGTGTCTGCTAATACTAACTGATAGAATAAAAAAGGGAGAGAACGATCCAACATGGGAAGCGAGATACACAGCAGACTCATAGAATGACAGCACTCTGGCCTCAGAATCAGCCCTTAGGGCATTCAGATCTCGCTGAAGAGCCCATAAGAGTATTTTAGGCATGGAAAGCCAAGGCACGCTGGCAAAAAAAAAAAAAAAAAAAAAAAAAAACAAAAAAAAAACCCAACCCTAAATGAAAGATCTCTGCCAGTGAGATCCCAGTAGAAAGAACAGGCCATCAAAGAAGGAGGAACCTTTCTCTGAAGGGAGGAGAGAACTTCCACTTTGACTATGGCCTTGTCAAAATAAGATCAAAGTCAGCGAACTCAGGGGGCTTCCATGGCCTTGGCAACTCATGACTAGAGCCTGGGGAGACTGCTGACGCCTTAAACAAGAGTGTTAATTTGTTAAGTCAACAACAGGAGTCACTGTGCACTTACTTCTCATGTAGGATCTCTGTCCTCAACATGTAGTTCAATGTGAATTAATGCTATGACTAGTGCTCAAACACTTTGTGTTCTGTGTGGGGGCAAACTGATAAAATCTTTACTTAATATATACTAAATTGATCTTCTGTATATAAAGATAATTGAAAATGAATCTTGGGCCAGCGCCGCGGCTCACTAGGCTAATCCTCCGCCTTGCGGCGCCAGCACACCGGGTTCTAGTCCTGGTTGGGGCGCCGGATTCTGTCCCAGTTGCCCCTCTTCCAGGCCAGCTCTCTGCTGTGGCCAGGGAGTGCAGTGGAGGATGGCCCAAGTACTTGGGCCCTGCACCCCATGGGAGACCAGGAAAAGCACCTGGCTCCTGCCATCGGATCAGCGTGGTGCGCCGGCCGCAGCGCGCCAGCCGCGGCGGTCATTGGAGGGTGAACCAACAGCAAAAGGAAGACCTTTCTCTCTGTCTCTCTCTCTCTCTCTCACTGTCCACTCTGTCTGTCAAAAAAAAAAAAAATGAATCTTGATGTGAATGGAATGGGAGAGAGAGCAGGAGATGGGAGGGTTGCGGGTGGGAGGGAAGTTATGTGGGAGAAAATCCATTGTAATGCATAAACTGTACTTTGGAAATATATATCTACTAAATAAAAGTTTAAAAAATTAATAATATGTGAAATTTCTAAAAAAGAAAAAGATTTGACTAGAGGGCTAAGTCCATTTTTTCCAAATACAATGCCACAAAATACAATGGATATTTTGGAAAGAAAACAGATTCATTTTGACTATAAACTGTGGTCCAAAGCTGAGAGGCAGTAAGTTCTACCTGACACAGTCCTGAAGCTGGGCAGGGCCTAACATGGCCTCAGATAGACAGTTCAGGACAAGGTAGTTTTGACTTTTACAGCAGATGCCCTGGAGAGAACCCATTAATGGATGCTCCCATCCATTCTTGAGGAAAGAGTCCTAATTGTTCTTTAAAGGTTCCACCTGGTCCTACCTTTTTTTTTTAATTTTTTTTTAAATTTTTTTGACAGGCAGAGTGGACAGTGAGAGAGAGAGACAGAGAGAAAGGTCTTACTTTTGCCGTTGGTTCACCCTCCAATGGCCGCCGCGGCCGCCGCGCTGCGGCCGGCGCACCGCACTGATCCGATGGCAGGAGACAGGAGCCAGGTGCTTTTCCTGGTCTCCCATGGGGTGCAGGCCTACCTTTTAATATCTGATAATGGGGATTCAATATTTTTTCACAAGGGATTCTGTTCAGATAAAGCAGATGTCTCCCCTGAGCCAGTTCCCTTCATATCCTTTATGGATATCTTGCTGCTGCTTGATTGCTTTTCGCCTATCAACTTAATTTAGGAATTAGTTTCATTAGTTCTATGATAAATGTTTCATTTTGTTGGATGATACCTGAGTTGTTTCAATGATAATGTCTGGAAAGGAAAACAGAGTTCTTGAAAGCTTTGCTTTCTCCTAGGTTGTAATAGGAAGTATCCATGAACTGACCTCCCAGGTGAATCGACCGATCTTAGTTCAAATCTCTTCTTGATCTCATCCACCTCTACACCCAAGTCCTGTTTTCTGATGTGCAGCATATCTTACTGTTTCTACCAAAGGGGAATCTTGCTTGGTTTTGCCTCCTTTAAATTTTGAGGCCTTCTGCAACGTGTTCCATCATGTGCATGCCAGCAGTTGTCAGCCACTTCTGCGAATTTTCTCTGAAAATTTGGTCTGGCTGTAAATTCATAAAGAGAGAGAGAGAGAGAGAGAGAGAGGGAGAGAGAAGGAAGGAAGGAAGGAAGGAAGGAAGGAAGGAAGGAAGGAAGGAAGGAAGGAAGGAAGGAAGGAAGGAAGGATGGATTTGAAACCTCAAATTGAAAGAACACATGATGGGGGCTAGTGCTATGGCACAGTGGGGTAAAGCCCCAGCCTGCACCACCAGCATCTGATATGAGTACTGATTCGAGTACCAGCTGCTCCACTTCCAATCCAACCCCCTGCTAATGTGCCTGGGAATGCAGTGGAGAATGGCCCACATCCCTGGGCCCCGGCACCCATGGTGGGAGATATGGAAGAAGCTCCTGGCTCCTGATCAGCTCAGCTCCGGCTATTGCAGCCACTGGGGAATGAACCAGCAGATGGAAGACCTCTCTGTCTCTACCTCTCTGTAACTCTTTCAAATAAATAAAGTAAATCTTAAAAAAAAAAAATGAACAATGAACACATGATATAGTGATGTAACAGAGAATATTATCTCAGAAAAACAGTATTAAGATTTGTTCTAATGAAGGTAAAAGCAATATCACTTGGACATCTGATTTTTTCAGAACATCAATTATAAAGAAAAGAAAATGTAGGTAATTAGATCTACAACAAGCTTTGTGCCAGAAAGAGATAACTAAAATATAAAGAAAATGTGAACCAAGGATTTTACATCCAGCAGTTTTGACCTTTCACATACAAAGAACACAGAGGGTTATCAAATACACAAAAAGAATCAGAGAATATTCTTTCCATGAGCACTGTCTAAAGAAAAACTTCAGATGACCAAAATGAATACAGACAAGAAAATAAATAAAAAAAATTAAAAAAATTTTATTTATTTACTTGAGAGGTAGAATTACATACAGAGGGAAAGGCAGAGAGAAAGTTGTCTTCCACCCTCTGGTTCACTCCCCAAATAGCTGCAACAGCCAGAACTGAGCCGAAGCCAGGAACCAGGAGCTTCCTCCAGGTCTCCAATGTGAGTACAGGGGCCCAAGCACTTGGACCATCTTCTACTGCTTTCCCAGGCCATAAGCAGAGAGCTGGATCGGAAGAGGAGCAACTGGGACACAAACCAGCATCCATATGGGCTGCTGGTGCTGCAGGAGGAGGCTTTAGCCTACTGAGTCACAACGCTGGTTCCGAAAATAAGTTTTGAGAATATTACATACGTAGTTATTGAAGAACTAAGACTAAATGAGGGTTAAATGGGACACATTATGAAATGGCTATATGGTTCTATCACTTAACTATGGCTGCTGTAGCAAATCACAAAAAACGTTGTTGGCTTAAAATAATAGAAATGTATTCTCACACAATTACAAGGTCAGAAGTCCAAAATCAGCTCCACCTGACCAACATCAAGGTGTGAGCAAGATGCTCTCTCCTATAGACTAACAGCTGCCAGCTCTCCTCCACTTGTGGCTGAATCCCTCCAATCTCTACCTCCACGGTTACACCATTCCTCCCTCTCCCGGGCCATCTCCCTCTTGTGAGAACAGTTGTGATTACATTTAAGGCCTTCCCTGATAACCCATGATAATCTCCCCATCTCAAAATCCCTACTTTAATTACATTTGAAAAGTATTTGCCATACAAAGCAACATTCACAGGTTCTAGAGATTAAAACAGATACATTTTGAGGGACCATTACGTGGCCCCCCTACAATGATGGAATATAACAAGGGTTTTTTTGTTTTTTGTTTTTGTTTTTGCTTTTTTATTTTTTTTTTTTAAGATTTATTTATTTTGAAAGTCAGAGCTACAGAGGGTGAGAGAGAACTTCCATCTGCTGGTTCACTCCCCGGATGTCTGCAATGGCCAGCGCTGGGCCAAGCTGAAGCCAGTAGCTTCATGTGGGTCTTCAACATGGGTGCAGGGGCCCAAGCAGTTTAGCCACCTTCTGCTGCTTTTCCCAGGCCACTAGCAGAGAGCTGGATTCGAAGTGGAGCAGTCAGGACTCAAACTGGCACCTATCTGGGATACTGGCATCACAGGTGGTAGCTTTACCCCCTATGCCACAAGGCCAGCCGCAGTTGTTGTTGTTGTTGTTTTTCTTAATAGTGGAAAACAGATGCAAACCAAAAGTTTTTGGACTGTTTTCAGCCATCATAATCAGTGCTGGTATTAGTGTTGTCATTTCAGGCTGATGAGCACGTACAGTGTGGTAAAGTAAATGAGGAATCATGGGATATGCGATTCTGTCATTCCCTAAGTACTTGAAAACCTGAATTCTTGGTGTAGAAGAAATAACAGATGAAACATGGAAGAAGGCAAGAAAAACCTTCTGGTCTTGATCTGGAGATACCAGCCTACACTCACATGTACAATCTTATCTATCACATTCATTCTGTCTTCTCCTCACGTAGTTTCCCAGCTATGTCTATGAAAAAAAACAACAAACAATGGCCAACTCAATAAAACTTAACAGTCTGTGTCCAGTTAGTGCTTTTGAAATACCCTCTAGCACGGAAATATATCAGATCTTCCTGGAGAAATGGCTAATTCCAGGTTTCAGGAAGACAGCCTGAAAGGAGAGTAAGAGAAGGGGAGGGGGAGTTGAGTGGAGAGAGAGAGCACAGTCAAAGAATGAAGGGCACAGAAATCTCCCAGGACCAGAAGACATGAGTTACAGCACTGGATGCATTCATAAATAAAGATGCTACCACATGAGAAGACAAAGGTGCTAGACACACATAGGTATGTACACACTCACACAACACATAAGGGCACCTGCAGGCAGTGTCCAGCCAAAAAAAAAAAAAAAAAAAAAAAAAAAAAAAAAAAAAAGGAAGAGAAGCCCTTTGACCTACAGACTTTGAATATTCTGGTTTCAATGGGTAAATCATCACCCTTGTGTGGGCAAACACCTCAAACTCTCCTAGTTTGCTATACCACTGTTTCCAAATAACCTCCTAACATATATCTGCCCCCTCAACCTCCTACCTGCAAAGAGAAGTTCTGACTTTGCATCTAAAAGTATATCCAGGAATTCACTCAATTTTATACCTCATTGTGCATCCATCAAAAGGCATTCCGGCTGAATAACTCAGGCATGACATTCTGGATAACCTAGGTCTGCTCACAAATGTCCCTCGTCTGTGTGTACATTAGCAGTTTCCTGGAAGTACACTGCAGTCATCTGGAAGCTTTTAAAATTATGATGGTGGTGAGGCCTCAGCCCAGACACAACACATGGAGGTTTCCTGGGACCAGTGGATTCCCATGTTTCCTAAGTTCCACAGGTGAGCCTAAGGTGCACGGTAACATAATTGCGTTTCTGAGGCAGCAAGGTTAAGGGCTGGCCCTTGGACAGTGAGAAATACATGCCACCTTCAAGGCCAACATCCTGACTCCTGGGACAACCTCTGAGGCTGTCAAGCACACACAGCCTCTGCCTGCTTACATGTCTATAAAATCCAAGATCCCAGCTCAGTCCTTCTCCTTTGCCTCTCTGCAGAATTTGACCTTGTAGAGTTCTGCTATTTTCCAAAACCCTCTTTTGGCTGCAAAAGAGCAAAATTGGTGACTAAGACTTTAAAAGATATTCTTCCAAAGGGCAGCAAAAAATGTAAATATTTTAGAACATAATATGAGTAGTGAATAAATTATGCCTACGTGTAGTTGCATTAGAGCAACATACTGATGAACAACTAAGGAAAGAGAGATCACAAGTTTCCCCCTCCCACTCCTCAAAGAGAGGGCACTTTACACAGCCCGGGAACATGGGGAGTGCTGTGCAGCCTTGCTGTGTTCTGGCTGTTTTGCTCTAATTGATCTGTCAACCAGTGTGTGGGCACTCAATAATGGGAAAGTGATTTCACTGGGGCAGGAGGGATGGTCTGCAGAATACATGGGAAGAATAACATAGGAATCAGAGTGTCGGAGTTGGGCATGACCTCAAAGGTTACCGCTAAGATTTAGGTTCTAAGTCCACTCTTATTTTCTGGATAAGGAGAGGGTAATACAGGGAGAGGAAAATGACCTGTTCAAGGCTGTTGATGCAACAAGGGGTAGGATTGGCACTGCAGCTGATCCAGACTTCTTCCATGTCACATTCCAGTCTCTAAGACTCTGACCTCCCACTGAAGAAAGAGTAAACAGACTTTTATGTGGAGTGAGAAAAGAGTAAATTGGAACAGGGAGGTGGGAGGAGTGGCTGTAGCCCTCCCACAAGGCACAGCCAATATATCAAGGCTTCTCCCATAGAAGAGGTGAGTCAGCAGCCTCAAGTACGTGCTTCAGACATATTTTTAACAAAAAACAGCCTCAAGCTCCTGCTGCACAGAGGAAATAAAGAATCACTCAGAGGCATCACTGTCACAAGACACTTGGCACCCACAGGACTCTCAGGATGCAAGCCTCACTCTGACAATCCAAACCTCTGCTGAACATCACCGACCCCTACATGTCTTCACTACAAAGCCAGCTGCAGGCCACTAGCAGGCTCACCTTTAGTGGAAGGAGAATGAGAAACCATCACAAAATTCTCTTCCACCTTACCAGAGGAATGGCTGGGAGGGGAAGTCATCAATGCATATTTTCTCTATGAGATTGTTTTGTGAAAGACAACCAACATGACTTAATTGGGTTAGTCAGAGGGAGCAGAACTACTACATCAGGCAAGATCCATGCTAGGGATCCCACTCTTGGCAAAGGCACCCAGGTAAACATGGGGAAGAGCAAAGCACTACACACTCAAAGACAGCAAATTAGCTCATTGACTCACTTGTTCATCCAAAATCAGTGGCACACCTATAATGTGTCAGACACTGCACTATGCTCCAGCAATTGAATACCACAGGCCAAAGGGAACCACTCAAAGAGTGTGGGAGGAGGGTGTAAAAGGCAGAGATAATTGCTGTACTTCAAGTATTAAAAAGCCTGAGGACACAAAATAAATTGCTCTCTAATATTCCAAATGAGCCTAATGAGCCTCAGAAACAGACTATGGATTTGTCCCCAGTGACTTCTAGAATCCCTGCCTGAAGTTTTCATTCTTTAGCGACTCCCACTTCCAAGTAGAGACTGGGAGGGAGGGACTTCCCAAGGCTGGCTTGCTGAGCTCAGGAACCATCTAGAGTCTATGCCAGCCTTTACCATATCTCACTCGGTCCTGCTGTCCTTTCACAGAGGGTCTCATATAAACACGGTTTCATTCCCATCAGTTTAACTAAACATACCTTCAACTGCTAACGTGTTAATACTATGCTTGCTGAATTGTGAGATAGCACAAGACATTAAGAGTATGCTAAAAACATAGAGGACTAAGTAGAGGACATTAGGACCTAAAAGCAGCTGAGCACCCAACCTACCATGAGCAGCTTAGGACAGGATACAGAGATAAGGCAGGCTAACCTTTCCGATTCCTGCAGTTCAGCTGTTAGACTGCCTAAAGCATTGGAGGAGATGAGGACCAACTTGAGTATTTACAAACTTTGCTCCACTCAGACCTGCCATGTTTACGTGGCTCTCTGTTCTGGCCCCCTCCCCTGGCACACATGCACACCCACACTCCCTTGCACATGCACTCAGCCTGCAAACTTGCACGGCTGCTGTTCCCACCACCCTAATGAGATGCCAGATGAAGGGTGGTTAAAGCATTGCCATGCGAGCTGTAACAACTCACCTGGATCTAAGTTGCTTGGAATTAAAGACTATTCAGGTTTCTATCTCTTCTACTCCTGGTCCTTCTTCCCAAATACAGCCTGGCCCTAAGAACACAGCATATGCCATCATCTCCAGCCTTTCTGTGTCAATACTCTGACAGCCACCCTTGCATTCCATCCCCACCACCATCACCCTGCTTCGTCTTCAGACCTAGACTAGCACCTGACCCACCGTGCTCTTCTCTACTTCCACCATGGCTCTTATCCACTTCCTCTCCCTAGCACTTGGCAATGCATGTGCATCATGCTCTATAAACACACTTCTGTTGCTGTTGACAAGACTGTCCCATCTCTCAAGCCAGTTTTAATTTTTATGAGTATAAAGAACAGATTTCATGGGTACAACGGTTAAGAAGATAACCATACTATGTGGTGGAATGAGAAGGTGAAAAGGTCATGCCAAGATGGCCACTGACAACAGAAACTGCCTGGCAACAGGCCATGATTGAATGGCTTCAGAAACCACATGACAACAGAGCCTGACTGAAAACAGGCCGTGATTGGATGGTTTCAGAAACTGCCTGGCAACAGGCTGTGATTGGATGGCTTTGGAGCCTGCCTGGCAACAGGCTGCAATTGGTTAGGGCATAGACCGCCCCTTGACCGGATTGGCTGCCTTGGCTATATAAGCAGCTGTAGCAATTGAAATAAACGAGTCTGTGGGCTGCTCGCCTCGGCCTGCTTTCACCCGACTCCTGGGGTCTGTGTGGTGACTCTGCGCATCTTGCTCCCATCACGCTCCTCTCAGAACGAATCCTCTCAGAAGAATTTACCTCAACATCACTATCCACCCTCCCTCCTCTCTTTCCAAGCCAGTATTTAAAACCCCCTGGGGCATGGGTCTTCCTACCTCTACATTATTACAGCTTTCTTTCTTATTATTTGCTTTCCCATTAACAGAAAAGAGAGAGAGAGAGAGAGAGAGAGAGAGATGAGGAAGCAGGTGTTTAGCCTACCAGTTAAGATGCCTGAATCTCACATCAGACCTGGGTTGGATCCCAGGCTCTAGTTTCCCACCAATGCAGATCCTGGGAGGCGGCGGTGATGGCTCAAGTGACTGTGTTCCTGCCACCCATGTGGGAGACCTGAATTGAGTTCCTGGCTCTCACCTCCAACCGCAGCCCAGCCCCAGCTGTTGCAAACAGTTAGGAAACCCTTTTTGTAAGCTCTCCTCTTCTCACTGATACCACAGGACGCCTCCTTTTGACTGATCTAAAATGTTATTCATCGCTTTCTTTAGATACGTGGTCCCTTCAAACTAAGAGTACACCTTAATGCCTCTTGGCAATGCCGTATGGAGCATGGCCCTAGTTCCAGCCACCACCGCCTCTCACCTGAACTGCAGCACAAGCCTCCCAGTCTCTCCATGTCTATTAGTGTCCCTCCAGCCTGTACTCCACAGAGTTTCTACAGATTAAGCCATTAACAACAGCTGCCTTGTGGGGAGCAACTGGGAGCAACTCGGACTAGACTAAGTTACTGGAATTAAGACTTATTCTATGCATCTGCTCTCCCACAATATGGCGCTGGGAGAGGAGGAAACAGCTTCTACACAGCTGCCTCCAGTTCAACCAATAAACTGTAGGACCTGCTCCTGATTGGAGGAGAGCAGCGTACTCGGCGTGTGGGTAGCAGAGTTGGGATTGGTGGAAGAGGACTATAAAGGAGGAGAGAGACAACATGCACCAGGAACATCTATCTGAGGGAACACCTGAGGAACATCTGAGCAGCCCCCGAGAGAGCCGGCCGGCGGTGTGCCGCTCCCCCGTGGAAGTGGGGAAAGTGGCAGGGGGAACCGCCCTTCCACGGAGGTGGAAGGGACGGTAGACAACCCGGCAAGAACCAGCAGCAAACCCGGGGAGGGCCGAGCAGACAAGAGAACAGCACAGGGTCCTGTGTCATTCCTCCACGAAGAGGGGGAGCGACATAATGGTGCCGTGACTCGGATAGGAAGCCTAGGCAGGGTTTAGTGTCGTTCCTCCACGAAGACGGGTAGCGACACTGCCTGAAGGAACAGGCCATCAAGGAGGGAGGTGCCTTTCTCTGAAGGGAGGAAGGAACCTCCACTGTGATACGGCCTTGACTAAACAAGTTCAGAGTTGAACTCAAGGGGCTTCCATAGCCTCAACAGCTCATGGCAAGAGCCTCGGGTGACGGCTGACGTCATAAATAAGAGTGCCAATTGTTAAATCAACAACAGGAATCACTGGGTACATGGTCCCCACGCAGGATCTCTGTCCTTAATGTGTTTTACTATGAAACTTAAAAACAACACTACTAGTCCAACAATACCCTGTACCTTGTTCGGTTGTGTGAGTGCAGCCTGTTGAAACCCTTGCTTAGTATATACTAAGTTGATCTTCTGTATATGAAGGTAATTGAAAATGAAACTCAATGAAGGGCGAGATGGGAGAAGGAGTGGGAGAGGGAGGGAGGTTGGGGGGGAGCCACAGCAATACAAAAGTTGCACTTTGTAAATTCACATTTATTTAAAAAGAGTGAACAAACATGAGAGATCAAATAAATAAAATAATGTATTAAATAAAATTATAAATGTTTATTGTGTAATAAAAATTATTATAAATAATTTATTTCAAATAAATAAAATTTAAATAATGAAAATTTCACAATTAAATAAACATGTTATTTTACCATGTAGAAGACAATACCCAAAGAAACAGCTAAAAGTGTTCCAAGGCAGTTGCTTCCAGCAAATGGCAGACATTGTCTAGGAAACTTCCTGTTTTTAGGACAAGTTTTAACTTTATTTGAATTTTGAGACTGTATATATTATTCCTTTGAATTAAAAAACAAGCATAGCAATAAAAAAAAAAAACAGCTGCCTCTGGGTCAGGGGAAAATATAAACAAGTGACTTCTACCCCAACACAGCAGTGCCCTATGAATCTGTGTGGAAAGCAAGGCTTCATTTCAGCACCAAAGCCTCAGTCTGATTTTGTCGAGCACTGGATATGGAGTGACCTTGGACAAGTCACTTCATCCTTCCGAGCTCAGAAGCCACAATTATAAAAGGGGAAATACAACACTCATCTTGCAATGTAGCTGAAAGAATTAAATCTGAAAGCTGATAAAATACCAGCAGGTGGTACAGGCATTTGCTGTGGTGATTAAGCTGCTGTTGGGATGACCACATGCCATATGAGAATGCCTGGTTAAAGTCCCAGATTTGCTTCTGATACAGATTCCTGCATGTGCACTGTGGGAGGCAGCAGATAATAGCTCAACTGCTTGGCTCTCTGCCACCCATGTGACAGACCCAATGGAGTTCCGGGTTCCTGGCTTCCACCCAGTCGAGCTCTGGCTATTGTATCTGGGGAGTGAACCAGTGAGTGGAAGATTTCTATCTCTCTGAAATTCAAATAAATAAAATACAATACACCACACATAGCAGAATGTCCAACATACAGTATGCAGTCAATATATAAAAAATAACAATATCATGTGCCTGTCTTTCCATGTGTCAATGTCTTCCCAGCAAGGCAGATTTTCTCCATGTTGTTTCATCGCTCTGTGACCTTCTACAGCTATTGTGTCCTAAACACAAAAGATGCACAATAAACACCTCCTTTATGGTTGGATCCATTTCTACATCTGCATTTAGGAACACACATTTAGGGAACAGCAGTCAGATTCAGAAAAGGCTATATGGAGAAAAAAAATCTGAAGAAAGTATAAGAAATCTATAGGAGAAAAGTGAACATAAGTGAAATAAGACTGTATGGGAGTGGGATACACAATGATTCATAAAGATCACTACTTGGGAAATACTCCAGATCTTCTTTTTAAAAAAATTTATTTCTTTAAAAGGCAGAGTGACACAGATCTTCCATTATTAGCTGGTTCACTAGCCAAAGAGCTGCAACAGCTGGGACTGGGTCAGGCCAAAACCAGGGGCCAGAACTCCATCCTGGTCTTCCACATGGGTGGCCAGGGCCCAAGTGATGTGGGAAAAGTCGGATAGTTTAAGTTCATGAGCTGGAAGGCATACCACCCTCACTCCATGTTACCACATCCATCTACCTGTCAATCAGACAATGCCTTCCTAGGAAATACTTCCCCTTACCTGGGACCTGGAGGCAGTACCATGTAAAGACTTCCAGTTTTCTCAGCTCATAAAAAGCCGGGTAAAGCAGAAGTTATTCTCTCTCCTTGTGGACCCAGGATGAGCAAAGCAGGGTATGAAAATCTCCTTTGTCTTTCGTGGCCCATTCTACCTAAATAAAACTTGCAAGTGCATGTGTATTCTTCTCACTTTGTAAACAAACCTTATCCCACTGCACGTCATGCTTGGGCCAGTACTTAGAATTCTTCTCTCAGTAAAAGGCAAGAGTCTGGAAAAGAAATTTAGGCCCAACCTAGCCCACAACACAGATACTTGGGTTGTCTTCTGCCTTCCCATGGGTATTAGCAGGAAGCTGGATCAGAAGCAGAGCAGCTAAAACTCAGACCAGTACTCCAACACGGGAAGCCAGCACCACAAGCAGTGGCTTAACCCACTGCACCACAACACTGAGCACTCCAGGTCCCTCTTGATCTTCCCACCAATGCTTCCTTTGCCTGCCTGCTCCAATGGTTTCACTCTGAGACTCCCCAATTTGCTGCTTGATTTAATTTGGTCAGAATCCCCGTGGAGCTTTTAAAACTCCCAAAGTGGAGGAACTTCCAGAAAGATGGTACAGACACAATTTTCCCTATTATTCCTGCCAAGTACAAGCAAAACATGCCAGACATTATATATGCAACAGGTATGTGGAGACTCTGAAAGATGGAGAGAAACAGGCAGGCCAGCTAGGGACCGCAGCACCCAAGGGACCACACGGCAGTGAGTTCTCTGCCTTTCCTTTTTGCACCACATACTCCAAACGGCTGGCCAGCGCCGCGGCTCACTAAGCTAATCCTCCGCCTTATGGCGCCAGCACACCGGGTTCTAGTCCTGGTCAGGGCGCCGGATTCTGTCCCAGTTGCCCCTCTTCCAGGCCAGCTCTCTGCTGTGGCCAGGGAGTGCAGTGGAGGATGGCCCAGGTCCTTGGGCCCTGCACCCCATAGGAGACCAGGATAAGCACTTGGCTCCTGCCATCGGATCAGCGCGGTGCACTGGCTGCAGCGCGCCAGCCGCAGCAGCCATTGGAGGGTGAACCAACGGCAAAGGAAGACCTTTGTCTCTGTCTCTCTCTCTCACTGTCCACTCTGCCTGTCAAGAAAAAAAAAAAAAAAAAAAAAAAAAGAACCAACAACAAACTGCTACAGAAACCAGAGGTCCAGACACACCAACACACACAGACAAGACACAGAGTGCCAAGAAAGCCTGCTCTCCCTAGCCAGACGACCAAGAAAAGTGCAACTTAGCATGATGGAGAATTTTCAGAGAATAACAGCTCTACTCCAGCTAAACACTACAAAAAAAAACAGAAAACGCAGTGACCCCATCCCCACCAACCAAGCGGAAATTTAAAGTTCTGCCCTCACACAGCTGCACCGAGACGCTTCAACTGCACCCTCTCTCCAAGTAGTATCAGCCAAGGGCAGATGGGAAGCCAGGCATTCACCCCACCGGCAGTAGCATGGCCTCCTCCTTCCCCCTCCTGGAGTGTCAGAGGAGGTGGAACAGTCAGAACTATCACCACCACCTGGGATAACAAGGCAGGTGGCAGCCATGCGGGCAGCAGTCACGAGGCATCACTGCCACTTCCCGCCTGGCTGAGGCCTACAGGACGGCCTAGACGTCCACCCCGACCTGACAGCAACAAGGTGGCAGCCTCTTCTCACTTCCCTAACAGCCCCTGGGCACAGGAGCCCTGTTGGACAAAGACTTAAACAAGACCCAGAATTGCATAGCATAATACCCAAAATATCCTCCAAGTTTCAATAGAAAAAAAAAAAAGTCAGTCATCATTCCAAGAAGCAGGAAAAATCTCAACAAGAATGGGAGAAGACAATCAACAGATGTCAATGTCAGGATGACAGACATAATAGAATTACCTGGCAAAGATTTTAAAGCAGCCTTCACAAAAATGCTTCAACAAGCAATTATGAGTATGCTTGAAACATGAAAAAGTAGATGTTCTGCACAAAAAAACAGAAGATATAAAAACTGCAATGCCCAGGTGACACTCCACACTAATTGAATCAAAATCACTAGGAGTACTCAGACATCAATATTGGGTTGTGTTTGTTTGTTTGTCTGAACTCCTCACAGACTCCAGTGAGCTACCAAGTTTGAGCAGCAGGGCTCTAACACCATGATTCTCAAACTAAGGTGTGGGTCAGAATCCCCTGAAACACCTGATAAAGCTACAGAGACCCAGACCTTAGGCTACTTCAATAGACCGGGTCTTAATTTTGTTTTTTTACTAGTTTCCAGGTGATTCTGATCTAGATCAAATATTGAGAACAGCTGCTCTAATCAACCAAATGAATTTGCAGGTAATTGCCTTCATTTGATGAAGCTGCAAAACCCTTGACCAGAAGTAAGAAGAGCTGCATGTCAGGGACCTCTAAGGACTTGCAGGAAAACGTTTTAATCACACTTTGGTTATGAGTGCCCCAGATGTGTTTAACTTGGGCTGCCAATTTTAAGAAAAGAAAATCCACACACATCAAAGAGCCAGTTTGAAAATGTAGTTACAGTACAGGGTATGTGTGTTTATGGGAATAGCATGGGAGCGAGATAATATGTTACCTGTCACTTGGCTCATGGGAGACATTAATCTTCCCCTTGGCAGAAAAAGAAAATGCTTCCACATGAGTGCCTCTTCCCATCTGAAGAGACCAAAACAGAAAGGTAAGAATTTATAGTCAAGAGGGGGGGAAAAGGACAGAACCACGGAGTTTTTCCATCATACCTTGTGTGCTAAGGAGTCCAACCCAAAAGGTACCATCTCCTGGGCTGGAAGCATTTCAGTATTTAAATCCCCTTGGAAGGGGCCTTGGGGCCCGTGAGCAGAGAGGACTTGTCCTCAGAAATGGGGATGCAAGGAGCCAGAGTTGTGGCATGGTGGGTTAAGCTGCCACCTGTGATGCCGGCATCCCACATGTGCACTGGTTCCTGTCCTGGCTGCTCCGCTTCAATTCAGCTCCCTGCTAATGCATCTGGGAAAGCAGTGGAAGGTGGCCCAAGTACTCATGCTACTGCTACCCATGTGGGAGACCTGGATGGAGTTCCAGGCTCATGGCATCAGCCTGGCCCAGCCCTGGCCATTGCAGTCTTTTGGAGAGTGAACCAGCAGATGGAAGAACTAACTAACTCTCTCTCTCTCTCTCTCTCTCTCTCTCTCAGATTAACTTATTTAAGGAAGGGAAAGACGAGAGGGAGGAATGGAGGTGGGAAAGGAAAGGAAGAGAAGTTGACAAGGGGTGGGGTTCCCATTAGGCAGGAAACACATAGGCAAGAGCCCAGCAGAGTAAATCTCTCCCAGAAGGAAGGGCATCCCAAAGCATGGCTCCTGCCCACTCTGCCACCCACTCACTAATGCCTCATTTCCCTCTCCAGATATCACCAACAGGGTCCACCTGAACAGTCTTCCCAGACGGCTTGTAATCCATTGGCACGGAGCAGCAGCCCAGTCCATAGGTCACAGACATGATCACAGCGGGAAGGGCTAAGACCACCATGTTTAACAGACCATTTGCCCATCAGTCCAACAGAGAAAGAGATGCTCCCAGGAAGCCACTGTAATGATTACAGCAGTTAAAATACACAAAATACTTATTAATATACACAAAACATGGGGCTGGCGCAGTGGCATAGCTGCTAAAGCTGCTGCTTACAGTGCCGGCATCCCATATGAGCACCAGTTCAAGACCTAGCTGCTCTACTTCAAATCCAGCTCTCTGCTATGGCCTAGGAAAGCAGTAGAAGATGGCCCACGTCCTTGGGCCCCTGTACTTGCATGGCAGAACTGGAAGAAGCTCCTGGCTCCTGGCTTTGGATCAGTCCAGCTCAGGTCATTGAGGCCATTTGTGGAGTGAACCACTGGATGGAAGACCTCTCTCTCTCTCTCTCTCTCTCTCTCTCTCTCTCTGCCTCTGCCTCTCTGTAAAAAAACTTTCAAATAAATAAATAAATCTTTAAATAATATATATGTATATACACAAAACACACACAGTACCTGACCAACATTAGCTGTTGGTCCTTTGAAAGACATACAGCATGTCAGTTAACAGTGGGCACTGCGAGCCAGACTGCCCAGCTGCAACCCCTGGATCCAACCATTACTAGATGGAGACTACAAGCAAGCTACTCTTCCTCTCTACCCCTTGGCTTCCCCTCTGTCAAAGGCTGGTAACCACAGTCTCCTGACCCACATGGTTGTCTGGGGGATTCATCATTTCACAGGAGCCTGGCAGAGTGCATGCAACAGCATGCTTTCTAAATAGGAGTGATCACTGTGTTACCTTTCTTTCATGTGGCCAGCATGAGGCAGATATGTAGGGAGAACCCTCAACCCCAGAAGAGCCTGTAGCCTAGATACGCAGACAAGAAATACACACATATGACCAACAGAATAGAGGGTATATGGTAATTCAGAAGCAGCCTTTCTCTCATATGCAATTCTCCTTATCTCCTCCACTCTCTCTTTGCAACACACACACACACACACACACACACCCCACGGGCTAATGAATCTTGGGATGTTCCAAACACAGGGTGCACTGGGTAGCAACTGCCCTTACTCCCTTAATTCCTGCCTCATTCAACACTCAAGGCTGGTGAATGGCCTGGGAAAGCAGCAGAAGATAGCCCAAGTGTTTGGGCCCCTGCCACCTATGTGGGAGATCAAGTGAAGCTCCTTGCTCCTGGCTTCAGCCTGGGCAGCCCTGGCCATTGCAGCCACTTGAGGAGTGAACCAGTAGATGGAGGATCTCTCTCTCCCTCTCTCCTTCTCTATCTTGTTCTCTTTCTTTATCTCTCTCTCTCCCTCTCTCTGCAACTGACTTTCAAATAAATAAATAAATCTTAAGAAAAATAAACAAGTGGGAGTAGCCAGTGACCTCCAATCTCACGGACAGCCCATAAAGGTGTAAGACAACCAACTGGGCTACATGCAGGGAGTGGGCGAGTAGGGGATTCTAAAGCACTCCAACACTCTACATGCACTGAACTTCCACGAGTGCCATTTTAAATAACTTTAAAGCCAGCTGCACCAGGACTTAAAAGCAAACATGATATGAAACAGAAAAACTGAAAGGAAAATGTAAGCATCATAAGGTAGTAATTAATCCCGTGATACAAGATTGCTTCTGCTTAGCTTACTTCTGCTTAAAGAAATATGTCCAAGAAATTCAGAGAAAGACAAGTAAAGAGACAACATACCACACTTAAGATTTTGTGACTTCTAATCCTAACAAGGATTAAAAGGCTGGAACAAATGTGATCTGCACATGCACCAGAACCTAGTTAACCCCTTTTTATTCCTTCCCAAGGAGGCTGACAGCTATTTTAAGCCCTCAAAGTAATCATGCTGTCTGATTTGCAACTTTAGGCATCAGAGTAATGTTAGCTAGATTATTTAAGCAGGCATGTATAATGAAGATAATGCAGTATGAGGCCTATGACTCATAAAAGAACTCAGCATATGATTATTCTATAGAGTAAAGCCGTGCACAGATGAAACTTACAATTGCAAACTGAAGGTCTTAATAGCAACAATAGCCACTGAAACCAACCGTGTAGCAGGCACTGTGGCAGGCCACCTCCATGAAGTACTCATCTAATCCACTCATCAATCCTATGCAGTAGGTGCTATTTGTAACCTCACTTTGACTGACGTGAATGCTGCAGGAGATGTTCAGGAACTCATGCAAGGCCACACAGCGAGTAAGTCTTTTTATAAAAATGACAATTATCTATTCCTGAAAATGGCCATATGCTCTAAACTCAGATTCTAACTCCACCGGACATCCATCACTGGAATTTCATTTATGTCAGGAAAAGATGATTACTCAGCACCTCCACAGGAAGGTACACAGGAGGCCGATTCAGAAAGAGGCCATGCCATGGAGTCCCTTAAGTCATTAGGGGCCAAGAGTCGCAGACGAAAGCAGAGAAACAGTCTCGAGAGGAGACTGGAGCCAATTAAGGCATCTCCCACTCTTGGAAGACTCAGGAGGGCCTTGACATCCCTACAGGGAGCATCTTAGAAATTATACTCATTTACTCAAAATACACTTTCTATAGACACTGCTGAAAACAAGTGCAAGTGAGAGGACATGACAATGACATCAGAGATGAAAAATCAAACCAAGGCAACCAGCTCAATCACAAAGAAGGCTGGTTCACTCCCTTCAACTTGGAGGAGGGACTGGTAACATCCATGTCGCAGAGTGACATGTGAACAGGAGAGGAAGTCAGAGGGAGGTTTGGGGAATGGTGAGTGCTCCAACTGGGTTGAAGCACAGGGTGATAAAAGGGAATTATTCAAAAATAGAGCACCTTGAACCATACAAAAAATTCTGGATCTAGTAGATTTATAAACTTTTCATGTTGAGTGGGAGGATAACCATATTTCAGGAAATTTAACAGACCAAAAATTTATACGACAAAGGGAATCAGAAGAAGTGGAGCACTGAAGGCCTTCAGAAGGCAACTGACAGTCCTGATAAGAGACAAGGCACAACTGACCAACCAGGGTGCAAGGATGGATATCACACAGAGTGTTCAAGAGGACTGTGGCATAGCAGGTGAGCCTGCCACCTGTGATGCCAGCATCCCATATCGACACCAGTTCGAGTCCCAGCTGCTCCACTTCCAATCCAACTCTCTTCTATGGCCGGGGAATGCTGTGGAAGGTGGCCCAAGTCTTTGGGCCCCTGAACCCATGTAGGAGACCTGGAGGAAAATTCTAGCTCCCAGCTTCAGATAAGCCCAGCTCCAGTCATCGCAGCCAATTGGGCAGTGAACCAACAGATGGAAGAACTTTCTTTCTCTCTCTCTCTGCCTCTGCCTCTCTGTGGCTCTGCCTTTCAAATAAATAAATAAATTTTTTAAAAAAATAGGACTTGGCAATTGACCTGATTTGGAGGGATAGGAGGGTTGTGAGAGAGAAGAGCCTGGCCATAATAGGTAGGTACCCAGCAAACAGCCAATGGGTTGGCTTTTAATGAAAGAATTCAAATAACACTCCAGGGTGCCAGGCCTGGGTGCCTGACAGGGTGGTGGGGTCACTGAACTGAAGGAAAGATAAAGTCAGAGAGATTTGATTTCAAGCTTGTTGAGCAATGGGGTCAGCAACTGGTCCAAGTAGAGTGGCCAGCAGGAAGCTGGAAATGAAGACCTGGAGTCTGGACCAGTGTCAGAGATCCAGGCGACCAACTGCATAGCAAAGGAGGTGGGAAGTGGTGGAACCCACAGAACAGGGAATGGAGCACTCACAGGGGAGGCTGAAGGCAGAGAAAGAGCAGCAGCCCAGAAGAGGAGCCAGCAAGAAGAAGACAGAGGAGGTGACGGAACAATTTCCACGTGGCAGCAAGGTCACACGTCAGGACATGGCCAGGGACTGAATGAGCACTGAAAAGCTGCAGAGGGTAGGGCACATGTTCACGACGATCAGCTGTGAAAGGAGAGATCCACATGTGTTAATAAAGAGAGAGGCAGGGCCAACGCTGTGGTGTAGCAGGTAAAGCTGCCGCCTGCAGTGCCGGCATTCCATATGGCCACCAGTTCGAGTCCTGGCTGCTCCATTTCCCATCCAACTCTCTGCTGTGGCTGGGAAAGCAGTGGAAAATGGTTCAAGTCCCAGGGCCCCTGCACCCATGTGGGAGACCCAGCAGAAGCTCCTGGCTCCTGGCTTTGGATTGGTGCAGCTCCAGCCGTGGCAGCCAGTTGGGGAGTGAACCAGCAGACGGAAGATCTCACTCACTCGCTTGCTCTCTCTCTCTGCCTCTCCTTCTCTCTCTGTGTAGCTCTAACTTTCAAATAAATAAATCTTTAAAAAAATAAACAAATAAAGAGGTGGAGAGAAGGCTTCATGGAAGCGAGGCCACAGAACATTCCTAGGCAGAGAGGAGTGGACCAGTGTGGAGCAAAATTGGCCATGCTGAGGTGGGGAATGAAGGGAGGGCAGAAGAGTTTAACAGGAGGGGAAAAGAAAAATGCAGTGGGCTACATCAAAATTAAAAACCTTTGTATTTCAAAGGACAGCAAATTCCAAGAAAATGAAAAGACCATTCACAGGATAAACATTCAAATCTATATAAGGGATTTAAATCCAAAATATATAGAAGACTCTTACAACTCCATAGTAAAAGATCATCCTGGGGCCGGCACCATGGCTCACTTGCACTAGCATCCCATATGGGCGCTGGGTTCTGGTCCCGGTTGCTCCTCTTCCAGTCCAGCTCTCTTCTGTAGCCCGGGAAGGCAGTGGAGGATGGCCCAAGTGCTTGGGCCCCTGCACCTGCATGGGAGACCAGGAGGAAGCACCCAGCTCCTGGCTTCAGATTGGCGTAGCTCCGGCTGTGGCGGCCACTTAGGGGGGAGGGGTGAACCAATGGAAGGAAAACTTTTCTCTCTCTCTCTCACTGACTAACTCTGTCAAATTAAAAAAAAAAAAAAAAAAAAAAGATCATCCTATTTTCAAATGGGTAAAGGAACTGAATTGGCTTTTCTCCCAAGAAGATACACAATTGGCCCCAAGTACACATGAAAGGATGTTCTGTATCATTATTCAACAGGGGAATACAAATCAAAACCAAAATGAAATACCACCTCACAGCCAGGAGGATGGCTAGAATCAGAAACTCAAACATTAACAAGTGTTGGGGCCGGCACCGTGGCTCATTAGGCTAATCCTCCACCTGCAGCGCCGGCACCCCGGGTTCTAGTCCCAGTCGGGGCGCTGGATTCTGTCCCAGTTGCTCCTCTTCCAGTCCAGCTCTCTGCTGTGGCCCAGGAGGGCAGTGGAGGATGGCCCAAGTGCTTGGGCCCTGCACCCACATGGGAGACCAGGAGGAAGCGCCTGGCTCCTGGCTTTGGATGGGCACAGTGCGCCCGCTGTGGCAGCCATTTGGGGGGGTGAACCAATAGAAGGAAGATCTTTCTCTCTGTCTCTCTCTCTTACTGTCTAACTCTGCCTGTCAAAAAAAAAAAGTGTTGGTGAGGATATGGATGAATCAGAATCTTAACACACTTCTGGCAGAAAGGTAAAATGATGCAGCCACAATTAGAAAAAAACCTGTTAGCTCCAAAAATAGCTACACGTAGCCACCAAAGGACCCAGCAATTCCACTCTCACTTATCTCCCCAGGAGAAAATGCAAGTATGCACAAATACTTAAGCATGCATGTTGATATCAGTATATAAAAAATTAAGAATAACCTAAGTGTTCATCAACTGGTGGGTGAACAAAATGTGATCTATTCCTACAATGGAATATTATGAGGGCATAAAAAGGAATGAAGTACTGACATGTGCTACAACACAGAAGAACATTATGAAAGGCTGAATGCTAAGTGAAAGAAATCAAAGTCCCATGTTTTACATGACTCCATTTATAGGAAACATCCGGGAAACGCACATCTGAGACAGAAACTAGACAAACTACTTAGGATGGGGGTCAGTGGGGTGTAGGAGGGTGATGGCTGAAAGGCACTGGGTTTCTCTGAGGTGACAAAAATGCTCTAAAATGGATCACGTGATGATTGTAGACATCTGTGAATATACTATGTTTTAAATTAGTGAAGTATACAGTATGGGAATTGTACCTCAAAATGCTATTAAAAAGGGGAATGAAGAGGGGAGAAAGTCCCTTTTCCAAAAACAGAAAGGAAGAAGGGAGGAAGCAAGGATCAGTTTGGCAGTGAAGGGCAAGAAAATGGGGAGGAAGGGACCTTGGCAAGGTTCCAGGCTGCTCAGGGAACAGGATAACAACTAAAAGGTCACCGGAGATCTAAGGGTAGCGTCAAGGCAATAGAGCAGTGAGGAGGCAGTGGGTAATTACAGCTAAAGAAAGCATTCTGAAAGTTTGAGTTCCTGAAAGTAGCAGCATTATGAGTAAGAAATAATAAGCAGTGAGTGGAGTCTGATCAGGGTCCTGGTTATAGACAGTTTGGTGAAGGTCATCATTACCTGTTGCTGCATGATTCTGATGACTAAAATGAACTGGGACATTTTGGGCAAAAGAGGCATTCTTGAAAGCCACAAAATCATGAAATATATGGCTAAGGCAGCAATAGCTTTGTCCATCATATCCAAGACACTAGTTGTGAAGAAAAACCCAGGGACACCTGAGAGCAACAGAAAGACAAAGCAAAACAGGTGCCACGGGGCCGGCGCTGTGGCCTAGTGGCCTAAGCCTCCATTTGTGGCACCCACATCCCACACAGGTGCTGGTTCATATCTCAGCTGCTCCTCTTATGATCCAGCTCTCTGCTATAGCCTGGGAAAGCAGTAGAAGATGGTCCAAGACCTTAGGCCCCTACACTCGCATGGGAGGCCCAGAAGAAGCTCTTGGCTCCTGGCTTTGGATCGGCTCAGCTCCAGCCATTGTGGCCATTTGGGGAGTGACCAGTGGATGTAAGACCTTTCTATCTGTTTCTCCCTCTTTGTCTATAACTCTACCTCTCAAATAAATAAAATCTTAAAAAAAAAAGTGTCATTTCAGAACAGTGCTAAAACTTTAGGACTCATTGGCCTCCTAAAGTGGTGTGGGCAGAAGACAGCAATGGGTTTAAAAGTATTCTGGACCGGGATCAGCACTAGGATGTAGAGGGGAAAGCCACTGCCTGCAGTGCCAACATCCCATATGGGTGCCAGTTCATGTCCCAGCTGTTCCACTTCCAATCCAGCTCCCTGCTAATGTGCCTGGGAAAGCAGTAGAAAATGGCCCAAGTCCTTGGGCCCCTGCACTCACATGGGAGACCTGGAAGGAGTTTCTAGCTGTTGGCTTCAGATCGGCACAGCTCTGGCCATTGTGGCCATTTATGGTGTGAACCAGCAGATGGAAGACCTTTCTGTCTCTCCCACTCTCTTGTCCGTAACTCTGCTTCTCAAATAAATAAATAAACTTTAAAAAAAAAGTATTCTGGACAAATTCATAAGAAGGTGGCATCAGAGAATACACCTGCCCCTCTATCTGAATCACTACTGACTCAGAACTCAGGAAGATAGGCCCCTCAGTCTGCATGAAGGAAAAGGAGGGTCTAAAAAGGAGTACAAACACCCCAGGATATGGTGGGGCAGGTTCTGGGAGCCCCTGCCCATGCATGTCGCACAGCTCCAGCTGGGTCAGGGACATCCTACTGATGGTGAACAGATGTATTTGTGGTCTTCCTCTGAAAGCTCTCTCTACAGTGTGTTCAAGAGGCATCCACAAGCATCCTGCTGTGTAGGTTTACTGAAATCTCTAAAACCCCATCACAGAAACCATCAATGGGTTAAGCAATTTAGCAAAGACAGAAATATGGCTATTCAATTCCATTCCAAGCCATCTACATGTCCCCACACTGCAAAATCACTCAGCAATACGACAATATATTCGGTGCTTTCAGGCTTTCTACAACTGGTAATTTCTTCCACTTGACAAATGATTTTTTTTATTGCTGACTATGTATGCACTTGACATTGGGGGATAAACAGAAGCATGAGACATGGTACTTCAAGAATATTCCATATAGTCAGAGAAGATACATGTGGAATGGAAAGAACAAAAAAACTCTGCAGCAGACTGATCCAAAGACCATTTCAATGGTACCTCTCATCCCATGTGCAATCTTGCAATGTGACCTTGACATTCTCCCCATCAAGAAATTCAGTCTATTTATTGTCCCCTGTAGCCCATTTTGGTCAACAGAATGCAGCAGAAGTGACCCTTGGAAAGCCAAGTCTTCTGAGCTTCTGCCTTCCTTCTTGGAACGCTTCCTCTTAAAAGCCAGTTGCCTAACAACAAGGCCACCATGCTGTGAGAAGAGCCAAGCTGGTGGAGGGAGCCAATAGCCATGTGGAGGACCACCAAGGCAGCCATGAATGAAGACTTCCAGAACCTTCCAGCTCAGCCACTGATGAATGTAGCCAAGTGAATGTTCCCATCAACACCACACACAACTGAAGAACAGCACATCCGGGCCTGCCTAAACTCCTAACCTGCAAATCAAGAGCAGAGTAAACAGTTGTTTCATGCATGAGTCTTGAGGGAGTTTGTTACTCAGCAATAGATAACTGAAACCAACCTGAAGACAGGGACCCAAGGATCAATTCTAGTTCTGTTATTATCCAGCTATGTGACCTCGGGTCAATGACTTCCCCTCTAGACCTCAATTTCCTCATCTGTAAAACGAAGGTTGTATTGAACAAGCCAAGGTGCTTTCCAGCTCTGATAGGACATACGGATACCAGCAAATGGCATATGTATGCAGTTCTAGGGAGCCATTATTTCAGGATCAAGTGAGCCCTGTAGTAGATGAGAGAACATACACCAGGAGTCAAAAGTCCGGGAAGGTGTAGATTAAAATGAGGAAGTAGCTAGGACACTGCAAGGTGCACAGTAAACACTCAATAAGCATCATTATCTGGCACTGAGTTCTGTGACTCTGGACAGGTTCATCTCTGATTCAGTTTTTGCCTCTGAAAAGTAGACAACCCTCATGTTCCTGTTTCTACAAGAAGAAAGGTCTTTGTATGTGAAAGTCCCAAGCAAACAAAATGTAATGACATTAATGCTCTAATATCCCTGCACCACTGTCAACAGAAGTCTCTTTCTGACCAAGCAGATAGAGAGAGTCAGTTGAGGGCACTGGGCACCAGGAAGGCATAGTGGAAGATCAAGAGACACACAGGTTAGGAGAGACCATAAGCTTTCAAGCCGTCTGAGATTTGACCATTTACCCACCAGCTCCAGTCAGTGAGGCAGGTACACATGCTAAACATGGTCAGCAGGAATCCCTCCTAAAGGGAAATCTGGACACAGCCCAGCATTAAAAATGTGAACAAGATTCTATATCAGAATCCTAGAGGCTAGAACCTGAAGACACCTCCACTAGAGAGCCGCGATTCAAACCACTGCCCAGCACAGAGTGAACAGTCAATAAAAATTATCAAGCATGTAAGTGCCAGGTTTGGGAATCTGAAGACAAAGCTCTAGGTTTATATCCTAGCTTTATCATATACAGCTGTGAGTACCGAGGCAGGCAACAACTTCCCTGAGCCTATAACTTGGTTTATAAAACAGACATAAGGAGACCCATCTTGCAGCAAGTAGTGAGAATTAAATGAGGTATTGCCAGGGTTAAACATCTAGGATTCTGCTTCAAGATTAAATGCATTTTTTAAGGTGCACAGGAGCTCTGCCACCCAGACACCCTTCAATCATAACCCTAAACCTTCCAGTCTCTGCATAGCCCGGAAAATAAGCTACCTACATATATACAAAAACACAGCTCCATCCAGCGTGGATTCTGTAAAACTGCCAGTCCTAGGGAGAGAAGGCTCACCCACCAAGGGTATACAACAAGGCCTGTACTCCTCCAAAACAAGGGGAAAGTGTGGAATAGATTCAAACCCTGAAATCCCAGTGATTGTGCAACCCCCTGACACTGCTCTGTAGGGACGTGGACACCAGCCAGAAAAGGCACTTTGCCTTCTCTGCACATGGGACAGAAAGGCTTCTGCTTCTACCTCTGCTTGGGTCTTGAATGACAGCTATGGTGTTGGAATGTGCCAGTGCCCAGCATGAATTACTAAGAAGTGGGAGCTTAGGACACGGTCCTCCAAGTCAGCCTTGGCCTCAGGAAGCTGCATCACTTCCCTTCCTATGTGCCCTTGTCCTTTGTTCTCTAACTCGCTCTTCTCAAAACAGAACCCTTGGTCCCCTATGTCGCAGATCTACGCCAGGAGCACGGCTCAGACCCACTGTGGCTCCTCCTCCTGACCAACAGCTTCTGTGAAGCTAGGAAAGTTACTATAGGAACTACATCACACAGCCCCCAGACATTTGCTTAGAAGAGGAAACTGTACACTTGGTACTGGAGAGCGAGGAGATCCAGCAGCTTGGAAGCAAGCTGCAAGCCCAGGATTTCCCCAAATCACCTGCATTAAGTCACCTGGAATGCTCCTTAAAGCATGTACCCCCAGATGTCTCAAGGTAGAATCGGGGTGGGGCAAGAATGGACTTTTAATGCCCTCACCTGGTGATTCTTAGGCATATCAGATTTGGGGCACCTATTTGGGCTTAAATATAGAGGACCATGAAACAAGATTAAAAAGGCTTATAAACACTTTGAATATGATCTCCCTTCTTACCTTCAGTCTTGCAAGACAGAGCACTGGTTTTGCAACCAAAACAAAAGCCAATTTCCCAGTGTATGTACATTCAAGAAAATTAAAATCATGAGACCATGATGAAAACTTACACTTGCAAATAAAAATCCTGTTCACCAAATCAACAGGCCTGGGCAAAAATTAACCCAAACATCCACTCTCAGACCAACCAGATCTACCCAGGGAGATGAGAGATGTGAGATAAGATCTTGGCTGCAGCCCCATTCTGGTCCCAACCGTGCCCAGTAATTCAGCTCTGCATTCCACTGCACAAGTCGAAGGGAGGGGGTGGCACCTCCCAGCTCTAGCAAAATGGTAGAGGGCGAAAAGGAAAACATTGTAAGGACAACTGACCTCACTGGGCACATGTCAGAGCCTTCACCACTTGAAGGCCATGAGCACCTAATGGAATGATCCTGCGATGCTCACAGCCTGCAGTGATGAACAAGGTAAGAGTAAAACTGTCTCCACGTTTTCAATCCCAACAAGACCCAGCCTACTTGGAGGGGCAATGCTTTGTTTCACTTGGCAACAGTGCAGAGCATCCTGGGTGTTGATGTGACTGGGGAGGGCAGGTGGCATGAAGAAAGGGCAGAGAACTCCACAGAAGAGCATTCTTCCCAGCGATGGCCACTGGAACCTCTATGCAGTTTCAGAAGCCAGAACTCCTCACCCAGGGAAGTGCATCACAGGGCGCCAGCCTCATTCATGGGGCTGGTCTGCGGACCTAGGCTAACACCCAGCTCCTCCCCCAGGACAGCCCTGGGGCTTTGGCCTCGGCGCTGAAAATTTCAGCAAAATTCTTCAACAGCAGCAGATCCCTACCAGATCCTGAAACTTAGCATTGCACCACAAAAACTAGCAAATGGGTAGCTTTCCCAAACACACATACACACACACACACACACACACACACACACACGGTTATCTTCAACGGTCGGGATGCAAAAAAAAAAAAAAAAAAAAATCATAGCAAATCAGACATCCAGAAAGACATACCAGGACCTGGTTACTACCTGAACACTTGAAAAAAAAAAAAAAAAAAAAAAAAAAAACCACCTGTATTCTTTTCCCCAATGAGGAAGCAGGCATTTCTCTTTTAAAAGACCTTCCCGAAAGCACCTCTCCCACGGGAGCCCAGCAGGTAAATAACACCAGAGCTTCCTTAAACGAGTCTCGGAAACCAGGTGTGCAGACTGCGCTCAGTCACCAGCTCCTCCTTCGGAAAGAGGGGTCCGGGAAGTAACTCAATCCCAGTCCACGGCGGGGAAGGATGGCGGAGTCCGCAGGTGGGAGGAAGGGGGGGAAGCAACGCCGCTCAAACTTTGCAGTTGCAGCTCTGGGCAGGAGCCCGCGGAATTACACACCCGAGTAAACAAGAGTCGCCCTCCGTACCAGAAAGGCCCCCAACTCGGCCTAGCCCCCTCAGCTCCGGGGCCAGCGTGGCCGTGCATCCCGGATAAGCCCCCTCCCAGGCGGTCCACTTGTCCGCAGCCCCCTCACCTTGGCCTCAAAGCAGATGCCGTGCTGGAAGGCGTCCTCGTTGTGCAGCGGGATCCGCAGGTCGTGCCCATCGTCCACAAGGTTGTACTTGGTTTTGCTGGGCATGGTGACCTACGGTGGACCCGCTCCTCCAGAGGAGTTGGCGGCGGCGACAGCGGGAAGGGGCCAGCGAGACCCCGGGAAAGGCAGACTGAAGCCCGATGAGGCGGGCTGGCGGGGATGAGGGGCCGCGACCCGGAGCGGCGCCGAGGGCCGAGAGGCAGCCGGCGGCGCGGATAAGGGCGACGCGAGCGGCGCTGTGGCCGCGCAATTCCTGCCGCCGCCGAGGACGGCGGCTTGGGAAGCGGCTGCACGAGCGGGCGCGGCGCGGCGCCCTAGCCCGGAGATCGGAGCAGTGGGCGCGCGGCCCGAAGCGGGACTGGGCGCGGCGCCGGCCCCAGAGCGACACCACGGACGGCCCGGGACGAGGAAGAAAAGGCGGCGGCGGTGGCGGCGGCGGCGGCGGAGCGAGGTGCCTGTCACGGAGACGCCGGATCAGCCGCCAGCCGGCTACTCCTCCCGCGGGGGCGGGCCCGGGCCGGCTCCTCCCGCCGGCCGCCGAGGCCCCGCCCGCCGCCGGCCCGCCCCCGCGCGCCCCGCGCTGCCCGCCGAGCAGGTGAAAGTCCCCGGCGCGCGGCGCTCGGTGCTGCCCGCGCTGCCCGCGCCGCCAGGGCCGCCGGGCCGCCAGGCCGCCACACCCCGGCGACTTCGCCCCGGCCGCAGGCTGTGGGCTCTCGAGAACCCGAGCTCAGTCCAGTTTTCCTTTTTGGGAGTCGGGTTCCGAGCCGGGCGCAGTTAGCACCCGCGGCTGCGGCGCCGTCAGGTTTTGATTGTGGGAAAGGGTGTTTATTTTGTTTTCCTGTTTTACCGGGAAGGCCCCGGGTCCGGTCGCAGATTCCCCGGACATGAGCTTCTTCCTCAGTTCTGAGAGTCCGCTTTGCCGGGCAGCGTCCGAATGGGGCACCAGCTCAAGTGTTGCTTTTGCTGCTGTTCCATTCAGCGGTGATAGCTGACTTGTGCTGGTGGTGGGGGAGGGGACAGGTGTCACCATTGTGGAAATGTAGTAAGCAGAAAAGGAGTACTAAGGACTAGAGAATCTGGGGGATATTCTGATTTCAAAAAACTTCTATAAGTGGGGATGGACAAGCGGGCTTCCCCAAGTTATTTCTGACCGGTGCATTGTTGTTCCTGTCTTAGTAAATAAATATTTGAGTCCAAGTTGCCTATTGTAAAGGAGACTTCGTTGTCTCCCTTACACGAAAAGTTGAGAAAAGCTGCATAATTATTCCCATGATGGAAGAGATTGGATAATGGAAAGATTGTAAACATGTTTAATTTCCTATCAGTGCAAAATATGCAAATGAAGGAGCCATAGCAGGAGTTAATGACCGATGTACTCAGTATCAAAACACCACAGAAAGGCTAGTAGAGAGGATTTTCAGTGTTCCCATCATCAATCAATTATATGTGTTTGAGGTGACAAATACACCTGCTACACTGATCTGATCATTACAGATTATATATGTAATTGCACCCCATCAATATGTGCAATTACCATGTGCCAAAAAAGAATATTTTTTAAAATCCCTAGGTAGAAATACATGATATCTACAATTTACCTGGCTTAATATTACTCCAGAATTTCCCTAAGTTAAACAAGCCAGTGCCAAAACTAGTTGAACTTGACATTACTTAGACCAAGTGGTCAGCTCCACTGTGGAATTTGTCCCTGTGGACACATTCACCCAAGGCAACCCACGGGGCCAGTTGTCACTGATCACAAGAATTGGCATCACCACGAAGCATCAATGAAACTGCTTGCAAAAGACGTGTCTTCCTTCAACAGTTTCCATGATAAACTCATACAAGAGGATATATGATTGGCATAATTATATTTCTCAGTTTGTCCCAAAGCACTGGTGTACTACACACTGCCTTTGCTGAGCAGAGGTACTCCCTGCCTGCCGAAATGACTCGTCAAGATGTGCATCTTCTGGGACAGCTCCTTAAATAAAAACAAGCTGATGAGTAGGACAAATTAATCATGGACGCTATGCTGTAGAGACCTCGTCCATAAGTGTTAGTAAGAACCAAGATCATTTGCATGAGGAAATGTGCCACTAGCCTTTTTATAAATCTGGGAATGAAAGTCTGATAAGGTGTATTTGACTCTTTGAATGTCACGCCCACAGTGGCTCTCATGTGCATCAGAAATGCACTCTTGAAAAGCTGGCACAGCAACTCAACAACTTACAAGCAAGACTTTAAGTAATTACTTCATTGATACTTCCTATTCTCTGCCAAATTTAAAATGTCCTCCGACTCCTAACCGCCTGTTTTCTGGATTAACTTGGGTCTCATTGGGCTGCTGAATTTATCAGAGTTTCATATCTAAATCTGTAACACATTGTTTGTAGAAAAAACACAAGCAAAAAACCTGAAGCCCCAAAGGTATTCCAGGTACCGGTAAAGACACTACTATATAATAAACATCCATTCCAGACTTAGGAAAATGAATAATAATTGTCAATACTCACTAGCTTTCTCTATATGCCAGGCACTGTTTTTAAGAGTCTTACATGTAGTACTTAATTTTCATGAAAACCCTAAGAGCATCCCATTTTTAAGAGCCTGAGGCACAGAGGGGTTTGAATAACTTGCCCAAGGTCCCACACTTAGTAAGGAAAGGAGCCAGAATTTTGTTTTTTTAAGATTTATTTATTTACCTATTTGAAAGTCAGAGAGAGGGAAAGACAGAGAGGTCTTCCATCCACTGGTTTACTCCCCACATGGCCACACCACCCAGGGCTGGGCCAGGCTGAAGCCAGGAGCCAGGAGCCAGGAGCTTCTTCCAGGTCTCCCACATGGGTGTCAGGGGCCCAAGCACTTGGGCCATCTTCCACTGCTTTTCCTAGGCACATTAGCAGGGAGTTGGATCAGAAGTGGAACAGCTGGGACTGGAACTAGGACCGGTTTGGGATGCCGGAGCCTCAGATGGCAGCTTTACCCACTGTGCCACAACACCAGGCAAGGACCCAGAATTTAAATCCATATCAGTTCTATATCAAGAAGAGGTGGATGGGGCCAGCATTGTGGCCTAGTAGGCAAAACTGCCACCTGCAGATCCAGCACCCCATGTGGGTGCCAGTTGGAGACCCAGCTGTTCCATTTCTCATCCAGCTCCCTGCTAATGCACCTGGGGAAGCAGAGGAAGATGGCCCAAGTTCTTGGGCTCCTGTACCCATATGGGAGATCTGGAAGAAGCTCCTGACTCCTGGCTTCGGCCTGGCCCAGCCCTGGCAGTTGCAGTCATTTGGGGAATAAACCAGCACATGGAAGAATGAACTCTCTCTCTCTCTCTCTCTCTCTCTCTCTCTCTGTGTGTGTGTGTGTGTGTGTTTTCCTCTCTCTATGTAACTCTGAATTTCAAATAAATAAGTAAATCTTAAAAAAAAAAAAAGAAAGAAAGAAAGGGGAGAAGGAGGAGGTGGTTTGCACAGAAAGCTTATTGCAAATGAGATGCATGTCAAATTCAAGGCCTGTGTTTTATTTAGATATGTGTTGTTGCTAAGGTATATTCAACCCATTCAGTTAGATGAAATATTCCAAGGAGAAGCCTGTTCTCTGTGTTGGCCTAATACAATGTCAGTGCCATGCAGGCATGAAAACATCCTTTCAGAAACAATGGGTATCCCAAGGAATTTCCTTTCTTTTTTTCAAGCCATGATTTCAATCTTGTTTTTACACTTTTTTTTTTTTTTTTGACAGGCAGAGTGGACAGTGAGAGAGAGAGACAGAGAGACAGGTCTTCCTTTTTCCGTTGGTTCACCCCTCAGTGGCCACCGAGGCCGGTGCACCATGCTGATCCGAAGCCAGAAGCCAGGTGCTTCTCCTGGTCTCCATGCAGGTGCAGGGCCCAAGGACTTGGGCCATCCTCCACTGCACTGCTGGGCCACAGCAGAGAGCTGGACTGGAAGAGGGGCAACCGGGACAGAATCCGGCCCCCCACAGGTACTAGAACCCGGTGTGTCGGTGCTGCAGGCGGAGGATTAGCCTATTGAGCTGTTGCGCCAGCCTACACCTTTTAAGATAACTGAATTCCAGGGGTGGTTAAGCTACCGCCTGAAATGACAGCATCCTGTATGGACTCCAACTGGAGTCTGGTTGCTCCACTTCCAATTCAGCTCCTGCTAATGTGCCTGGGAGAGCAGAAAAAGATGGCCCAAGTTCTTGGGCCCCTGCACTCATGTGGGAGACCCAGATGGAGTTCCTGCTTCTAGCTTTGGCCTGGCCCAGACCCAGCCATTGTGGCCGTCTGGGGAGTGACCCAGAGAATGGAATATCTGAGTGTGTGTGTGTGTGTGTGTGTGTCTTTTCTCTCTGTAACTTTTCCTTTCAAAGTAAATAAAATAAATCTTAAAAAAATAAATAAATGACTGAGTTTCAGGGCCAGCACTGTGTTGTAGTAGGCTATGCCTCCACCCATGGCACCAGCATCCCATATGGGCACAAATTCATGTCCCAGCTTTTCTATTTCTGATCCAGCTCCCTACTATGGCCTGGGAAGGCAGCAGAAGATGGCCCAAGTCTTTGGGCCCGTGCACCCATGTGGGAGACCTAGAAGAAGCTCCTGGCTCCTGGCTTAGGTCTGGCCATTTCAGCCATTGCGACCATCTGGGGAGTTAACCAGTGGATGGGAAATATCTATCTATATCTCTCTCACTCCTTCTCTGTCTCTGTATTTCTACCTTTCGAATAAATCTTTTTTTAAAAGAAATTTTTAATCTGAAGTACATTTTCTTAAGATATAAAGTACTCAATAGTATAAAATATGTTACTTTTTTATATAAATGAACCCATTTATTATAGGCTGCTGATGTCTCAAAGATGGCGCCTCTACTGGACTTTTAGTTCTTTCAGTCTTCTGATCACAGACTTCACTGTGACGGCGGAAGTGGTGTTGTATGTCCAGGCTCACCAGCCAGTTTTCATGCAGGAGCCATAGTGCCAGATCCCCATGGCTCGTCTCTTCATCTTGGTTTTGCCGCAGAAGGAGCAAATGTAATTGGCATGCTGGCTGATTTCAATCTTGTTCACCATTTTCGGGAGGGAGGAACCATAGCGGGTCCTGTATTTACCCTTCTTGGTGTGTTTCACCATATCGCTGCCACCTAGGTCCAAGCCCAGAGAGCTATGCTAACTTTTTTTAAAAAATCATTGTTAAAAATCCCAAATCATTGAGCATTAGAACTGGAAGTTACTTCAGAGATCACCTCATTAAGCTCCTTCGTTATGAGTCTCCATCATTAGAATCCTTTGTTATAAATCTCCGTCATTAGAAACCTAGAAAGATAGGGGCTGACGCTGTGGCATAGTGGGCTAAGCCTCCAGCAGTGCCGGCATCCCTTATGAGTGCCAGTTCGAGTCTTGGCTGCTCCACTTCCAGTCCAGCTCTCTGCTATGGCCTGGGGAAGCAGTGGAAGATGGCCCAAGTCCTTGGGCCCCTGCACCCATGTGGGGAGACCCAGAAGAAGCTCCTGGCTCCTGGCTTTGGGTAGGCCCAGCCCTGGCCATTGTGAGCATCTGGGGAGTGAACCAACAGATGTAAGACTTTTCTCTCTTTCTCTGTCTATAATTCTGCTTCCCAAATAAATAAATCTTAAAAAAAGAAACCAAGAGATACGACATCATTTGCCTAGTCATGACCATGAACCAGAACTCCTAACTCAGTAATATTTCCATGGCACAAAGTGGGCTGTAAATAAGTCAACAGCAAACTTTACCTTTATTTGAAATTGAGAAGATAAATTTGCTTTTGATCATGAATCCCTCCTTTGCCATGCTAAGCACTATGCGTGCACTGTCTTGCCTCATTGTACTAAGCGGCAGGGGCCAGCAGTAGCCCTATTTTACAGGTAAGGTAACTGAGGCTCAGAAAAGGAAGTCATGAAGCAGTAATCCTTAGGAGGTCCTTGCAGGAATATAGCCAAAAAAGAACAAAGAATATAAGGGGACTTAAGAAAGTTTCCAGAAAACTGGAATTAAAAGTATGAGTTTGGGGCTGGTGTTGTGGTGTGGCAGGTTTAGCTGCTGCCTATGACACCAGTATCCCATGTAGGCACTGACTCAAGTTCCAGCTGCTTCACTTCTGATCCAGCTCCTGGCTGGTATGCCTGGGAAAGCAGCAGGGGATGGCCCAAGTGCTTGGGCCCCTGCAGCCCATGTGGGAGACCTGGATAGAGTTCCTTGCCCTTTTTTTTTTTTTAAAGATTGATTTGTTTATTTGAAAGGCAGCATTACAGAGAGACAGAGGCAGAGAGAGCAAGCGAGTGAGAGGTCTTCCATTTGCTGATTCACTCTCCAAATGGCCATAACAGCTAGAACTGAGCGCATCTGAAGGCAGGAGCCTGGAGCTTCTTCTGGGTCTCCCAAGTGAATGCAGGGGCCCAAAGACTTGGGCCATCTTCCACTGCTTTTCCCAGACCACAGCAGAGAGCTGGATTGGAAGTGGAGCAACTGGGACTTGAACCAGTGTCCATATGGGATGCCAGCACTGCAGGTGTTGGCTTTACCCACTACACCACATTGCCAGCCCCGAGTTTCTGGCTTCTGACTTTGGCCTGGCCCAGCCCCGGGCTGACGTGACCATTTGGGGAGTGAACCTGCAGATGGAAAATACCTTTCTCTCTCTTTCTCTCTTTCTCTGTCTCTCTGTAACTCTGCCTTTCAAATAAAAAAAATTTAATAATAGTAAGAATGAATTTATTTTGGTACCAACTATTTTTTATAATACATGGAAAATACACATTTTGAAATAACTACATGGATTTCACAAAAAAAATTGCACCTAAATAAACTTTTATTTTTATTTATTTATTTGAGAGCTAAAGTTACAGACAGAGGGAAATACAAAGAGGTCTTCCATCCACTGGTTCACTCCCCAAATGGCCACAATTGCTAGACTTGGGCTAATCTGAAGCCAGGAGCTTCTTCTGGTTCTCCTATGTGGGTGCAGTGGTCCAAGTAGTTGGACCATCTCCCACTGCTTTCTCAGGCCATAAACAGGGAGCTGGATCAGAAGAGGAGCAACTGGGACTCTAACCAGCACCCATATGGGATGCTGGCACCTCAAGTGGAGGCATAGCCTACTATGCCACAGCCCCAGTTCCCTAAATAAGCTTTTAATTCTAATTTTCCACAGACTTTTGGTAGTACCCTCATATGTCAGTTTGTTCAGTATAACTCAGGTACACAAGTGGACAGAGCTCACAAAATCTTTGCAGCCATAAAATATTAAATATAAATAACATTGGATAATACTACCATCAGATAACAGCTTCAAAAGCTCAAATTGTGTTTTCATGGCACATTTGTAGCTGACAGTGTTCCTCCGGGGCATACAGAGTTGGAAATCATTAACCTACTTTAAAAGTGGCAATAAACACATTAAGTGATTTCTCTTTGCAGAAAACAATAGCATTCTCTATTACTAATGGTCCAAGTTTACTTTATTATGAGCTTTTTCTTTTGTGAGCAATAAAGCAATAATTTGAGATGTTTTCCCTGTATAGAAGATTATGCTAGAATGTGTCACATATTTTGATGCTGGCCTACCTATTTTTCCCCTTAATTAAAACTGACTCATTCACTATACCAAGAGCAAGCCATATTTGCTATTGAGTATTTACTTCTGGGTTTTTAAAATTTTTATTTTTATTCATTTCTTTTTTTTTTTTTTTTTGGCAGGCAGAGTTAGACAGTGAGAGAGACAGAGAAAGGTCTTCCTTCCGTTGGTTCACCCCCCAGATGGCCTCCACGTCCGGTGCACTGCACCGATCCGAAGCCAGGAGCCAGGTGCTTCCTCCTGGTCTCCCCATACAGGTGCAGGACCCAAGTACTTAGGCCATCCTCCACTGCCCTCCCAGGCCACAGCTGAGAGCTGGACTGGAAGAGGAGCAACCGGGACAGAACTGGCACCCCAACCAGGACTAGAACCCAGAGTACCGGTGCTGCAGGCGGAGGATTAGCCTAGTGAGCCACGGTGCTGGCCTATTCATTTCTTATTTGAGAAGTCAGAAAGAGAGAGAGCATACATGGTCCCATCCACACATTCACTCTCCAAGTGCTGTTCAGCCTGGGGCCAAAGCCAGGAACTCAATCCAGGTCTCCCACATGGGTGTCAGGGACCCATCACCACTGTTGGGCCATCACCACTTGGGTCACCACCACTGTTTCCCAGGGGCTGTATCAGCCAGAAGTTGGCTGAAGGCTGGTATTGAAACCAGGTTCTCCTGTATGAGATGGGGTATGTTTTTCTTTCTTCCTTTCATTTTCTCCCTCCCCGTCTCCCCGTACCTCAAGGGAGAGAGGCAGACAGAGGGAGCTCTTCAATTTACGGGTTCACTCCTCCCAAATGCTTGTAACAGCCAGAGATGGGCCAGGGTGAAGCCAGGAACCAGGAACTCTGGGTCTTCAATGTAACAGGGACTCAAATACAGGCAGAGTTACAGAGAGGTAAAGAGAGATCTGCTGATTCACTCCCCAAATGGCCGCTGGAGCTGGAAGCCAGGAGCCAGGAGCCTCTTTCAGGTCCTCCATATGGGTGCAGAGACCCAAGGACTTGGGCCATCTTCTGCTGCTTTCCCAGGCCATAGCGGAGAGCTGGATCGGAAGTGGAACAGCCAGGACTCGAACGGATGCCCATATGGAATGCTGTGACCACGGGCAGCAGCTGTAACCGCTATGCACAGTGCCGGCTCCCAAACACAGGTATCTTAACTAGCATCTTAGCCATGAAGCCAAATACCTGCCCCTTCTTTCTGTTTTAAAGGTAAGTTTCTCTTCCTACAAAAATATTCACATCATGTTTTTGTAGATCAAAAATTCTTTCAGATCGCATTTCAGACAAGAATGCCTTTTGGGTTCCAAGCTTTCCTCACGGCTGCTGATGCAGACAAAATTAGAGGAAGAGTGGGAAGCGATGGATGGTGGGAGCTGCTTCCTCCTGAACCGTTTTCCCCATGCATCCCTGGGCCAGAAAGGCAAGAAACAAATGGTGGCAAAGATTCTGGCTGTTTTCCGAGGGTCTTCAGGCTGCCTGACTTTCTCTTGGAACACTTGTAGGGAATTAGAAAATCTGGAAAAAGGGGTAAGATCTGAAGTGTTTTGAGTGGAAGAGAGAAGTTGCTTTTCTGGCAGGGTTTGAGTTTCCTGTCTTGTGTGGATTTGTCCGGTGATCTGTCTTGGGTAGTGTAGCCGTTCCTTGCTTCTCGAACTCAGAAGATTTCTTTTTCAAGTTAAACGTAATAGTTGTGTTTCTTGGCCCCGCTTAATGTTTCAGGCAAGAAATATTTATTGATTCAACAGCTTTGAGTCAAAAAGCCCTTTGGTCAAAGGCAATAAAATCTTATATAACAGATTTTTTTCCTGCTGTTACAGTTTCCCAAAGGAAGCGGGGACGTCACAGAGGCATGTACCCTTAAGGAAGCAAACACTTTTAAGTACAGAGGTAAGGTGGGATCTAAGCATAAAAATGAGAGGCAGGCCGGCGCCGCAGCTCAATAGGCTAATCCTCCGCCTGTGGCACCTGCACCCTGGGTTCTAGTCCTGGTCGGGGCGCTGGATTCTGTCCCGGTTGCCCCTCTTCCCGGCCAGCTCTCTGCTGTGGCCAGGGAGTACAGTGGAGGATGGCCCAGGTCCTTGGGCCCTGCACCCGCATGGGAGACCAGGAGAAGCACCTGGCTCCTGGTTTCGGATCAGCATGGTGCACCAGCCGCAGCTCGCCAGCCACAGCACACCGGCCGCGGTGGCCATTGGAGGGTGAACCAATGGTAAAGGAAGACCTTTCTCTCTGTCTCTCTCTCCCACTGTTCACTCTGCCTGTCAAAAAAAATAAATAAATAAATAAGAGGCACCCCTTTCTAAGTGTTATGACAGATCGGGAAAGAGAAAGTCACAGGGCAGCCTGCTCAGAAAGGCTTCAGGGAGAAGGCCAGGCTTGAGTTGGGCTTTACAAAAGGGAAAGGATTTTGATAAAGAACACAGCATGGGGAGGGCAGACAGGGAGACAGGGTCTCTAAAGACAGTTTTAATCTGCAGAATGTCCTCAGGGGCCAGTGAGGAGATAAGCCCACAGGATGAAGAGTTCCCACTGGAGAGCCGTTGGTGATAAGGCTGGCAACAGAGTCTGGAGGCAGACAGAGGAGGCCTTGCACACCACCGACACAGACAGTGCTGGCTCCAGTGTTGACATACTGCACTCTCTGGGACATCTCTGCATGGGGGCAAGTGACTCAGGATGCTAACTTGGAAAGATCGTCCCCCAACCACCTCCACCAAAAAGAACAGGAAAATAATGTATGTCTGTTCCCTGACCTATTTAATTTTTAATTAAACAATTCAAAAAAAATCTGAGCTGGCGCTGCGGCTCACTAGGCTAATCCTCCACTTTGCGGCGCCGGCTCACCGGGTTCTAGTCCCGGTTGGGGCGCCGGATTCTGTCCCGGTTGCCCCTCTTCCAGGCCAGCTCTCTGCTGTGGCCCGGGAGTGCAGTGGAGGATGGCCCAAGTGCTTGGGCCCTGCACCCCATGGGAGACCAGGAAAGCACCTGGCTCCTGCCATCGGATCAGCGCGGTGCGCCGGCCGCAGCGCGCCGGCCGCGGCGGCCATTGGAGGGTGAACCAACGGCAAAGGAAGACCTTTCGCTCTGTCTCTCTCTCTCACTGTTCACTCTGCCTGTCAAAAAAATAAATAAATAAATAAATCTGGCGCTAAGAGAATGATTGGATTTTCCATATGAGAAGGTTACGGAGAGCTGACCAGTTGGTCCTGTGCTGGTCTCTGGTGCCCACAGATGAACAATGATACACAGCTGGAACAGATTATTCCTGAGGCTCACAGGTCCCAAAGTACCTCCACAGAGCTCACTCCCAGCTGCTCGTTAATGCTTGTTTCTATTCCACTTTCGCTTTGGCCTCCTCATTGGATAACAATTTTTTTGTCTATTTGTTGTTGTGCTCCATAATGGCAAGGAGATAGTGCTGGAAGTCTTCCTTGTTTAGTTCCCCCGCTGACAATTGGTTTCAAAGGCCTTCCCTTTCCCCTCCAGACTTGGATCTCTGCTCCTAAATCTGGGACTATTTTCATTAGTTATCTATTTAAAACACAAAGTAAGCCCAGCTGTTTAATTTAGAAAGCTGAGGCCTGTCTGCTCAACTAAATCTACCCTGTTCCATTGTAATTGATCTTGTTTCTTCCTTGTAAAACCCTCATCCTTTTTTTTTTCTAAAATGGCAACACTCGGCCTATTTTTTATTTCTTCCTTTTTTTTTTTTTTTTTTTTTTTTTAAGATTTGCTTATTTATTTGTAAGAGTTGGGGCCGGCGCTGCGGTGTAGGAAGTCAAGCCGCCTCCTGCAGTGCCAGCATTTGGACGCCGGTTCGAGTCCCGGCTGCTTCACTTCCAATCCAGCTCTCTGCTATGGCCTGGGGAAGCAACGGAAGATGGCCTAACTCCTTGGGCCCCTGTACCCGCATGAGAGACCTGGAAGAAGCTCCTGGCTCCTGGTTTGGATCAGCACAGCTCTGGCCATTGCAGCCAATTGGGAAGTGAACCAGCAAATGGAAGACCCCTCTCTCTCTCTTTCTCTCTCTCTCTCTCTCTCTCTCTGCCTCTCCTTTTTCTGTGTAACTCTTTCAAATAAATAATTAAATAAATCTTTTAAAAAAAAGTTACAGAGAAGGAGAAGCTGGTTCACTCCCCCAAATCTGAAGCCAGGAGCCAGGAGCTTCTTCTGGGTCTCCCACGTGGATGCAGGGGGCCAAGCACTTGGGCATCTTCCACTGCTTTCCCAGGTCATCAGCAGGAGCTGGAACAGAAGTAGAGCAGCTGAGACTCAACCTGGCACCCACATGGGATGCCGGTGCCACAGGCAGCAGCTTTACCTGTTAATACGCTAATGTACCAGCCCCAAAACCATCACCTCATTCTTAAGATGACGCAAGTATTGTTAAAAAAAAAAAAAAAAAAAAAAAACTGTGGAAACCATTGGAAATGCAATATACATTTTGCATGTAATATTATATTTTCAGATCTCTCTCTGGAGGTGCAAAGCTTCTAGGCAGCTTTGTAGCTGCCTTAAAAAATAAAACCTCCTCCAGATCGCCTGCCTAGTATGCTTAAAGGAAAAAAACAAAAAAGCAAGGCTGTCTTGTGGTGTATCTGCTTAAGATGTCACCAGCATCCCAAGTGCATGCCCGTTTGAGTCTTGGCTGCTCTACTTCCAATTCAGCTCCTTGCTAATGTGCCTGGGAAGAGCAGTGGAATATGGCCTGAGTGCTTAGCCGTCTATGCCCACGAGGCAGACCCAAATGAAGCTCTGGCTTCCACCTGGCCCAGCCCCAGCCATTGTGGCCATCTGGGGAGTGAACCAGTGAATGGAAGATTTCTCCGTCTCTCCTTCTCTCTTTGTAACTCTTTCTCAAATAAATAAATAAATTTTAAAATAAAAAAGCAGGAAAGAAAAATACAGATTATTCACAGTGCAGCTGGGTGTGTTTGGGTCTTAATTTTCCCTCCCAGATCTAGGGTCTCCCACTTGGGGCTCTGTGTGTCCTAAGAGCTCACTGTCAGTTACCCTAGACTTTGATTAGTATGGTGTCTTATGAACTCTGCACAAAGAGAGTGGCACAATATGATTCTTCAGAGTTTACAGGCATTTCATGATAACTAGCAAAATGAAGTGTTTAGGCCTTATCCAGATCCAGCTTTAGCAGTTTTCCATCATTAGCAACTGCCTCCTTCCCTTAAAAGGTCTTGTAATCTGGTTTATAAATCCCTTGACATCACCAGCTGGCCCCTCTCCACACCACTCAGAGCATTTTTCTTAAAACAGTGCTGGAGGGGCCTCAGAATTTTCCACCTCTCTGAGCAGCCGTGCTGTGCCATTCACTGGCCAAGGGTGGCCTCTGTAATTTGAGCTCCACGTACATGATAACACTGCAGCCAAGTTTAATGCAGAACAAATGTTCCTCATGTTCATACCTTTTTGGAAAAGCAGCCTGTTCTAACAGCTAGGACAGTGACAGGTTTGGGATGAGAGCGGGACCTCCACATGCAATCTACAATCTCAATGATTGTCCATTGTAATATGTGGGGCTACTGTGATCCAATCATCTGCCTCCCTGTGGCCCTGTGACTGCCCACCAGGAAAAGTTCTTACCAAGTCTCACGAGGGAATGGAGTATTCTAGTTAGCCAAATATTCTGGTTAGTGGGAAGTTACTATGCAGGTGGTGTCTAGCAGTAAGTATAAGGCTACCCTACAAAGCGCATTTCTGAACAGGTACAATGGTTTGTACAAATGGCAGTATTATTCACAGTTTTTCAAAAAAAAGAAATCAACCCAAATGTGGGTAAACGAAGTGTAGTATACACATACAATAGAATTGTTGCACAGCTTTAAAAAAAAAAAAAAGGAAATTCTGACAAATGCCACAGAACAGAGGAATGTTGAGGGCATTGTGCTATATTACATAAGCAGCCATAAAAGGACAGCTACCATATGGTTCTACTTATATGGGGTACCTGGAATAGGCAAATTCGTGGAGTTAGAAAGTGGAATAGAGGTTACCAGGAACTGGGAAAAAAAGAGTATTGGGCAGTTACGGTTTAGGGGTGCAGTTTCTGTTCAGAATACTGAAAATGTTCTAGAGACAGATGATGGCAATGATTGCACAACAGTGTGCGTGTCCCTGTTGCCCCTGAACCATACGCTCACAATGACTTCTTTAAAACCCCTGTTTCTGAAGATATTATTATACTTCCTTAAATAGGATTTTTGGGTTTCTTATGGAACTACAAGATCACCACTAAGTATGTCACTAATCATTCCGCTGATGAGCAGAAAGTTCTGGCTCATCAGATGTTCTAACTGAAATACTCTTACATCAACAAGCATGTACCACTTCGTGACATTCAAATTCTTCCAAAGCCTGGTTGGAGTATTAAGTGAGCAAATATTTCTAGTTGGAACATTAAGCAAACGGACAAATCAAAATGCCATACTTTGAGATATCAGAATACCTGGAACACCATTTGAGACAATTTCAGGTGATGCTCAAAACAGTTCTCATTGTGATATACATGGAAGTCTGACCAGATTTTATGACTCCACCGGTTATGTGAGCTGGTTTCTGTCTGAACAGCAGAGGTATGTGTGGTAAAGAGTCTTACATTTCCCAGGTGTTGGAGATGGCTGTTACTTCACTCAGTGTGCATTTAGCGAGCACCTACTGTGTATCATTGCTGTGGGAGACATCTGACCATTTATTCAACAGGTTTCCATTGGTTACTGACTATGTGCCCTATGAACAGCTTTAAGCATTAGAAAAAAACTAAATGCAATGATTGCTATTCTCCAGGAACCCACTTTGACCTGTAAAAAAAGAGACTAGAACTCAGTACAAAAATAAGGCAGTATGGATGCCTTAAAGGGTCAAAAGCAATGCTATAGTGTTTGGAGCAGGAGAGGTCACTTTGTATGGAGGCCCAGGGAAAGGTTTGTGGAGGAGGCAGTATTTGAGCTTGCATTGGAGGATTATACTATTTCCAAGTGCAAGATCAGAAAAGACCAGGTAGAGGAAGCAGCTAATTCAACTCTTGCTGACCATCACGCAATGTCCCTGAGACCGTAATGCCCCTTCCTACCTCCTTTGTAGATGCATTTGGGTGTTCCCTGAGACTTCCTGAGGTCAGCCAGGGAGTTCTACATGACTGTCCAGGGAGCTCTGTGGCCCTCCCCTAGTTAACCCTAGGGGCCCAGCCACAGGGGTTTAGAAGGAGGCTGAGCCAGGCTTGCCCAGGCCTGTCTGAGTTTAGACCTCCATCCTGCAGTTTTGTACCCTTGGTAGAGAAAATGATAGGAGTCCCAACAAAAACCTGCAGGGGGAAAAAAGAAAGGCTGGTTGCTTGTTTCAGGGTCACCATTTCTTACAGAAAAAATAAGAAGACATATAGTGCTCTGGACCTTCATAAAGTCTGAACTTGACCATAGGCCACTGTTTCACTTTCGTGCAAGCACATGCACACATACACACACATATACATGCGTGATTTCAGGGGCGGGAAGGACTGGTAGCACCTCTGTTCTGCATTTGTAGGGACCTGTACCCAAGGCAAAAAGATAAGACCCTTCGTTTCACAACACACTTCCTCCAGCAACCATTGCCCCTTGGCTTCTGAGAGTCACACACTGCTGGTGTGTGTGTTCAGAGCTCTGCTTTTTTTTTTTTTTTTTTTTTGAAAGGCAGAGTGGACAGTGAGAGAGAGAGACAGAGAGAAAGGTCTTCCTTTTGCCGTTGGTTCACCCTCCAATGGCCGCCACGGCTGGCACACTGCGGCCGGCGCACTGCGCTGATCTGATGGCAGGAGCCAGGTGCTTCTCCTGGTCTCCCATGGGGTGCAGGGTCCAAGCACTTGGGCCATCCTCCACTGCACTCCCTGGCCACAGCAGAGAGCTGGCCTGGAAGAGGGGCAACCGGGACAGAATCCGGTGCCCCGACCGGGACTAGAACCCCGTGTGCTGGCACCGCAAGGCAGAGGATTAGCCTAGTGAGCCGCGGCGCCGGCCTCAGAGCTCTGCTCTAACGAGGGGAGAGTTGCCTTGCCCCCCGAGGAGGGAAAAGGAAACCACAGATACCCACCCGCCACATGCTAGAAGGTGCCCAGCAGTTTCACTGGCCTTGTTTCGCTTAATCCTTACAGAGAGTGCAGAGGCCAGGAATTACTCTACTTGTGACTGAGAACCATGATATCAAACTCATGGCCCTCTCTTCCAAAGTCCACATGGCATCCAAGTGTTGGAAAACCTGTAGGAAAAGACACCAGAGACATGCTCTTTGAAATACACAAGTTGTCCAAGTTGAATGCACGCGTGTGTGCTCGCACACACACACACACACACACACCTGTAACACAGACTTTAGTCCTCATACTGCCTTTCAGTCCTTACCCATCATTTATGTGCCCTGGAGGCTTGAAAAGACAGTTAGCTTCTCTGTGCCTCCCTGTCCCCTCCTGCAAATTGGAAGCAATAATGATACCTATGGTGTTTGAAATATGCCTCATAGTAGTCTAGGTGGAGATATAGGAGAAATAATATTTGCCATGAGGGGCCAGCATTGTGATGCACAGGTTAAGCCGCCACCTGCAATGCTGGCACCCTGTGACAAAGCACACGAGTCCCTGCTACTCTACTTCCAATCCAGCTTCCTAGTCTGTTCCTGGGAAAGCAGCAGTAGATGGCCCAAGTACCTGGGTCCCTGCTGCCCATGTAGGAGACCCGGATGGAGTTCCAAGCTCCTGGCTTCAGCCTGGCATAGCCACAATTGCTGTGACCATTTGGGGAGTGAATCAGCAGATGGAAGATCTTGCTTTGTGTGTGTGTGTCTCTCTCTATGTCACTTTTCCTTTCAAATAAATAAAATAAATCTTTAAATGGTATTGACCATGAGTTGATTATTGTTAATGAGTTGATAATTATTGTACAGAAGGGTTCAACGCATTTTTGGGTCAGTTTTTGGAACAACATGCACTTTTTCATTTTAAAAGCTATTTTAAGCATCATTATTCACAAAGCAAAAGGTGGAAGCAACTCTGATGTCCATTAACAGATGAATGCATAAACAAAATGTGATATGTACATAAAATGCAGTATCACTCAGCCTTTCAAATGGAGGAAATTCTGACACACGCTACAACGTGAATAAACATTGAGAAATTATGCCAACTGAAAAAAGCCAGTCACAAAGAACCAATACTATATGATTCCACTTATATGTGGTACCTAGAACAGGCAAGTTAATAGAGAAAGAAAGTAATATAGTGGTTGCCAAGGCTGATGAGAAAGTGGATGGGGAGTGATGCTTTTATGGGCATAACATTTCTATTTGGGATGATGAAAAAGTTCTAGAAATAGGCAGTGGTAATGATCATGTACGATCATGTGACATTACAAATATACTTAACACCATTGAATTATACTCTTATAAATGGTTAAAGTAACCATGTTAGTCGTTACAAATTACAAATATACTTAACTCTTATAAATGGTTAAAGTAACCATGTTAGTCATTTTCCACCACAATATAAAGAATGGTCTATAACACTGAGATCATGCATGTAAAACACATTGTATGGTCTCCATTAGTATTATCAGGTTCACATCACAGTGGCATGAGACAAGAAGGTCCACACAACCTTTCAGAATGTGTAGGGGGGAGAGGCAGGCATCGTGGCTCCACTTCTAATCCAACTGTCTGCTAACGCAGCTGGGAAGCAGCGAGGAGGCTCAAGTACTTGAGCCCCTGCCACCCACAGGGGAGAACCAGATGAAGTTCCAGATTCCTGGCCCTTGGCTCCCGGCTCCCGGCTCTGGCCTGGCTCAGCTCTGGCCCTTGTGGCTACCTGAGGAGTGAGCCAGCGGAAAGAAGATTCCTCTCTCTTTCTCTCTCTCTTTCTCTCTCTGTAACTCTGACTTTCAAAATAAATGAATAAATATTTTAAAAAATAATAACAATAGCTTGTTTTCACACCATGCTTATCATGTACAAAGCCCTTTTGTTTATATTATCTCACTAAATCTTCATGAGAACCTTTTTTAAACAATTTTTATTTATTTATTGTCATTTTATTTGAAAGGGAGAGGGGCGGACACTTGACATAGCGGGTTAAACCACCACCTGCAGTGCTGGCATCCCATATGGGTGTCAGTTTGAGTCCCAGCTGCTCCATTTCTGATCCAGCTCTTTGCTATGGCCTGAGAAGGAAGTGGAAGATGGCCCAAGTCCTTGGGCCCCTGCACCCACGTGGGAGACCCAGAAGAAGCTCTTGGTTCCTGGCTTTGGATTGGCATAGCTTCAGCCGTTGTGGCCAACTGGGGGGGGGGGTGAACCAGTGGATGGAAGACCTCTCTCTCCCCCCTCTTTCTCTCTCTGCCTCTCCTCTCTGTGTGTAACTCTGACTTTCAAATAAATAAATAAATAAATATTAAAAAAAAAAAAAAACAAGAAAGGGAGAGAGGAAGAGAGAGAAAGAGAGATATCTTCCCTCCATATACTGGTTCACTCCCTAAATCCCCACAACAGCCAGGCTGGGCCAGGCCAAAGCCAGGAGTGTGAAGCTCCACTGGGTCTCCCACTTGGGTAGCAGGGACCGAAGTACTTGAGCCATTATCTGCTGCTTCTCAGGGTGTCCATCAACTGGAAGCTGGACTCAAACTCAGGCACAGCATTATGGGATGCAGGCCTCGACTTAAACCACTGCACCAAACACCCTTCCCTTCATGAGAAGCTTTGGAGGGAGGTGCACATGGAGTTCCCAGAGTGCAGACAAGGAAACTGAGGCTCAGAGAGGTTAGGGTCACACAGACCGCAGAAGAGCCTGGTCTGGAAAGCAAGCCCTCCAAACCCATCCCATACTTTCTGCACATTCCTGCTCTGCAGGCTCTGGGCTTCCATGAGCCACTGCACTGTCAATCCACCGCCTCTCTCTTCTTTGATGGCAGGGGCTGTCCAGAAAGAAGCATGTCTATGGAGCTAAAACCAAAGAAAGAGTCATTGGCTTTTTCATGACCCTTAGGGGAAAGTGGTAGCTCTTTTACTTTTTATTTTTTAAGATTTATGCATTTGAAAGGCAGAGTTATAGAGAGAGAGAGAGGAAGAAACAGAAAAAAAAAAAAGAGAGAACTTCCATGTACTGGTTCATTCCCCAAGTGGCTGCAATGGCCAGAGCTGGGCCAGGGACCAGGGGCTTCTTCCAGGTCTCCCATGTAGGTAACAGAAGCCAAGCAATTAGGCCATCCTCTGCTGCTTTCCCAGGTGCATTTGTAGGGAGGGTGCTGGATAGGAAGTGAGGCAGCTGGGCCTGAGCCAGCACCCATATCGGGATCCTATTGCCTTGATTCCTGCCTGTGTATGCTTCTTTCCCAGACTTCTGTCTTGGCTGTATTGACTCTTTCATGTCTTACACGACACCCCTACAGAGCAAGAGTGGGATCTTGATGCTGCTGCACCCCCCCCCCCACTCACACACACACACTATCTATCCACTGGATCTACTTTGGAGTCCTTTGAGACAGTGGATTAGAGCCCACTGACCCACCACCATGGTCATTTCGCCCGAGAGCTAGAGACTTCCTCTCCTAAGAGCTGGGTCTAAATCAGAATTGTCTTTGCTGACTCTCCCAGTCAGCACCTGCTCTTTCATTCATTGACTCATTCATTCATTCAGGAATGATGTCACCTATGCATTTGTGTCTTCTTACCCCAATGAGTCATGCACAACTCAAGTATGGAAATGAATTGTTAAGGAAAGCCCATCCGTGTCTCAGAATACTATTGAGACATTGGCCCACATTCTACCAGGGCTGGGGAGCGATGCTGGAGCCTGAGAGTAGGTGTGGCTTATGTTGTGTTTCACATTGCATTCACAGCTAGACAGAGCTTGGGATAGTTACAAAAAAGATTATGCAATCCTCCTTCAGATCCTTTTCCTGGCACTGACTAGGCTCATGTATTAGGAAGAACTTGGGAGGCTCATTCTCCTTCCTTGTCATTCACAGCTGTGTCACCACCCCCATCCCAGCTCTCTTGTCAGAGTTGCTATCTGATCATGTGAAGGTCAGGGACTAGAACAGGAACATTTTCCGATGCTCCAGGAATTAGGCTGCTCTCATCATTTCCGGTTTTGCATTATTACTTGGAGCAAGTTAAAGCACAAAATCTGGAAGGAATCTTTTGGATCAGCTCCTTCTACCTCCATCCTTTTACACAGGAGGAAGGAAGCTGAGGTGCAGAGAAGTTATGTGGGTTTGGAAGGCTGTACAGCAAGCTGATAAGCAGAGCTGATGTTAGAACACCAGCTTCTCGGTCCTGTCTTCTTCCCACTAGCCTGGTTACTACCACCAGCCTTAGGATGCCACGGGGCTGTGCCCACGGCGGAGCTTCTCCCGGCTTGGCCAAGAGCTGATTCTGTCCATCAGTCACAGCTGACTGTGGCGTGGTTTCCTCTGCCCTGGTCTCTGTAAGGCAAAGCGGTCTCTGGTGCCCTCAAGGGGCGAAATGGAGTAGTGGCAAACTCTGCAAGGCAGCCCTGTGGTCCACTCCCATCCCAACATGCCATCATATTTTGGATTCATCTTTTAATTTTAAATATAGTAAGACAGGTTTAAGCATGTCAAAATATGTTTGCAACTCAAACTTCCCCTGGGGTGAGGTGACTCCCAGCTGGACATCGGCATGGAGCTGGTCTCCTCTCTCTTGCTCATCAGAGAGCTATGGTGCTGCCCTCTGGTCAAACCACTGGAGAAGACTCTAGTGTTCAGGTCACAGGGTCCTGGTAAACAGCAGGGGCTGATAAGTAAGCAGGGATGTAGGTGAGAACATCTACCTGCTGGTGGCCAGAAATCCTGGCCTCTCTAGAGCAGACATGCCGGAAAGGGAAGTATGAGGATGCTGCAGGTGTGAGAATGGGAAGGAGAGAGCATCGGGAACCATCAGGAAGGCCTGGGAGTCCCAGAGATATGCTGACCAGGAGCAACCGAGGCCCAGACCATGGTCGTCATTTCTGTCCAGTAGCTACAAGGGACCTAGGGCTATCTGCATCTTTTAAAGAAATGTTTTAGAAAAATGCTTATTTATTTGAGAGAGCCAAAGAGCCCCTATCCACTTTCCAAATGCCCCCAACTGCTGGGCCAGGGTCAGGGCCAAGGCCAAAGCCAGCAGACAGGAACCCAATCTAGATCTCTCATGGGGGGAGGGCGGGCAGGAATTGAACCACTTGACTCCACACCTGTTGCCTCCTAAGGTGCTCGTTAGCTGGGAGCTGGAATCTCGAGCGGGCGCCAGGTATCGAATGCAAGCCCTCTGAGAAGGCGGTTGCCTTCTTTCTGGAAAGAAAGACTTCCAGCCACAGCAAGGTATAATGGCAGGTCAGAGATTCCAGAATGCTCCCTGGGCCAGAATTTCTGAGGTGAAAAAAATAAAAACTGAGTGAGATGTTTGGCACTAAGGGAAGAAACAATTAAAGGAATCAAGTGGAGAGGGAAATGAAGCCCTAACCTCTTCTGGGGGCCTTCGCTAGCCAAGAGAAAACTGGGCTTGAAACCTCCGGTGTCTCCACCTCTTCCTTTAAAACACGAGACCTCGACATCAAAGGATTCTCTGATCTGAGATGTGAATGTGCCATAACCTAGAGACGACGACGACTTGTCAATGATACCTTTTAAGTTGAGTGGCTACAGGAAAGAATGGAAGTAAAATTTAAACAGCTCTGAGACCTGTCGCAAGATCTGAAACCATCTGTTTAGGCTGAAATGAACACTGTTTCACTCTTTCACCAAAACAGAGGTATAAATACAGCCCAACCCTGGAATCCTGCCCAGCTAGCCCTTCTGTGTAAAGATGCACAGAGAGACGGAGTGGAGGGTCAGTTTGAAGGCCATGTGAGAATCTTTCCTGGGTGAACCAGCTAGCCACGGGAGAAGGCCCCCCCCCCCTGAAAGAGGAGACTCCTATCGACTGCACCCTTTCCCTCTCCTGGAGCTACCAAAGATAGAAAAAGAGGGAGAGACCAGAACACATATTGACGTTGTAGCATCGTCACCCTTGAGTTGATGCTAACCCCTGACCACTGACCTGTGGCTACTAAAATTCTTCCTGAACAAGCACAAGTCAGATCCAAGAACCAAGGCAGGGGATTGGCCTGAAAGTAGGGACTGAGCAGCTCTAGCTGTAAAGGGTTTAGAAGCAGGCACTGGGCAGGCATTGCATTATCATCATCAGCGAATGCAGTATGAAGCACCCTATGTGGTTAGTGGTGTTCAAACTAAGATTTAGAAGGACGTGGTCCTTGATCCATAACTAAGGAATTGATCCTGGAATCCAGAGAGGTTATTCAGATTTCACCAGTCTTGCATGCACGTGTGTGTGTGTGTGTGTGTGTGTGTGTGCAGTGCTGCTCAATTTTATCACATATGTAGATTGATGAACCCACCAACATTATCAAGATACAGAGCTGTTCCCTCACCACAGGGCTGTATGGTGCTATTCCTTTATAACTGTCCTCACCTCTTATAGCCATCCTCACTTCTGCCCCCACATCTCTAACCCTGGCAACCACTAATTTGTCCTCCAGCTGTATAATTTTATCAAGAATATTATATAAGTGGAGTCATTTAATGTGTGACCTTTTGCAGTCAGCTTTTTTTCACTCAACAACCTTGAGATCTATCCAATGTGTATACATATATATATATCCAATGTATATATATATCCAATATATATATATGTGTGTGTGTATATATATATATATATATATATATACACAGTTCCCTCATTTGTACTGCTACATTGGACTCCATGTATTCCATGCTATGGATATGGATATACCACAGTTTGTTTGGTGTTCTCCTGTTAAGGAACACTGTCATTGTTTCCAGGTTTTGCTGCTTACAAAGGAAGCTGCCATGAACAGAATAGACAAAAAAAAATAGTTCTTGTCTTCATCAGTGATTCAAATTTATTACACATAGGAGATATTCCCTAAAATGCCAATTCTCAGGATCCCTACTGGATAAGTCATCTGGGCCAGGACCAGAAATCTGCATTTTCTACAGCTTGAGCAGGTATTTCTCAAAAAGGTGCTGGGAACGTAATCACAAATGTCTCTGGGCTAAGGGGCTCCAGTCTAGTGGATTTGACAGAAATAAAAATGATTTCTATCATCATGCAGGAAAAATAAAAATCTTCTTTTTCCCTAAAAGGAAAACATGCTCGTTTCTTGATAGAATCTTATGGCGCTCTCAAAAACAGAATATGTTTTTGGCAGTGCACGCTTTACATTTTAAAGCAGTGATCTATCTTTTATATTTGTCAGGCTAATTTTGTGACTTGAGAAAGCTGAATGTTAAGTTGTTAATTTAGGCACAGATATATGGAGTCACCGCAGGTGAATAGCTCCAACATGGAAGGAGAATTGTGAGTCCTTTCTGAGACAGATGGTAGAAGGACAACCATGGACCCTACAAAACAAACAGTTACACCCAATTGTTCTGTTTAACTACAGCAAGTGTATGGATTCTGAGTAGTTTTCTTCAAAGGTGGTAGTGGTGATTCTTTATTTTTATCTGAAAGGCAGAGAGACAAAGAGAAAGATCTTCCATTCAATGGTTCACTCCCCCAAATGGCTATCCCAGTCTGGGCCAGTCCAGGCTGAAGCCAAGAGCTGGGAGCTCAGTCTTGGTTGCCCACGTGGGTGTCAGAGACTTAACAACTTGAGCCATCACCCACTGTCTCCCAAGGTGTATAATAGCAGGAAACTTGAATCAGAAGTGGAGTAGCCAGTGGGGCTGGCATTTTGATGCAGTAGTAGGTTAAGCTGCTGTTTGTGATGCCAGCATTCCATAACTGAGCACCTCTTCAAATCCTGGCTGCTCTGCTTCCAATACAGCTCCCTGCTAATGTGCCTGAGAAAGTTGCAGAGGATGGCCCAAGAACCTGGGCCCCTGCTACCCATGTGGAAGACCCAGATAGAATTCCAGGCTCCTGGCTTTGTGGCAACCGTTTGAGAAGTAACCCAGTACATGGAAGATCTCTCTCTGCCACTCCTTCTCTGTTACTCTACCTTTCAAATAAATAAATCTGAACAAAGAAGGAGTGGAGTAGCTGAGACTCAAACATAAGCACTCAGATATGGGATGTGGGCATCCCAAGCAGTATCTTTTTTTAAAAAAAAATATTTATTTATTTTAATTGAAAGGCAGAGTTACAGAGAGGCTGAAGCAGAGAGAGAGGTCTTCCATTGGCTGGTTCACTCCCCAGATGGCCACAATGGCCTGAACTGGGCTGATCTGTAGCCAGGAGCCAGGAGCTTCTTCTGGGTTTCCCACATGGGTGCAGGGGCCAAAGGACTTGGGCCATCTTCCTTTGCTTTCCCAGACCATAAGCAGAGAGCTGGATCAGAAGAGGAGCACCTGGGATTTGAACCAGCGCCCATATGGGATGCTGACACCGCAGGCGGAGGCTTTACCCACTACACCATAGTGCTAGCCTCTCAAGCAGTCTTAACCACTGCACCACATGCCCCCTCCCAAAGATAGTGGTGATTCTAGATAAACTTATCTATACTTGATTTTCTTAACTACTGTTTTTAATTTGAAATGTTTCATTAGGGAAATACTTCAAATGTTACCTAATGGAGGAATAATAAAAAGCCTACTTATAATAGGATAAAATAAAGACTCTCTGAGTTGAAAGGAACCCCAAAAGTAGACTACTGCAGCCCCTCTCTGGTGTTTGTCAGTCTGTGGGAATTGAAACTCCCAACCGTGGGAACATCACACCACAGCTTGAGCCTCTGCTTTGCCGGTCAGATGTCAGCTGCGTGATCTGAGACAGGAGGCTTAAGTTTCCTGGGCCTCAGTTTCCTCATCTGCAAGCTGATAGCTTGACAAGCATGGTTCCTTTCCGTCCTAACTCTTAGAGGTTCCTTCCGCAGCCTTCATCGTCCTCTTCCTATTTAGCATAATAGGAAGCAGAGAGATGAGCTGATTTTTGCATTGAAAATTATCCCTCAATTTAGACGGAATGAATTAGAACATACATTTGTACAAAGATAAAAAGAAACTAAACCTAAAATTAAAATGTCCTTATCTGAGGTGATTAAAATATGAACAAATAACCTCCCATAAAATCAGAAGAAAGAATATTCTCTGATATAATGCTCAAAGAAGACAACAGCAGTGACCAAACCAACTCTTTATGTTCCATAAGAACAATCTGTATTTAAAGTGGAAAAAAATGTATTCTTCAGTATGAAGAAATAATTATATAATACAGTTATTGTCACAAATTATCTCAAGCGACACAGACCCATGCTCTCAGAACCAAACCCTGGCATCTCTCTTAGGCTAAATGAGATGTGCCATTCTGATTGTACATTACTTTCATCAGCAAAGTAACTTCCTCTTTTCTTTCGGTAATCTTTATAAAACCTCTTGCAAAAGATTACATCAACATCATCTCAATTTTAAAATTACAATTAATACAAATAACCTTTGTTCAGTGCTTTGCCTTTCCAAAGCACAGCACATGGTATGAACTCAATAATTGTCTACTAAATAAATGATTTAAATTGAATAAAGCACCAGGCACTTGACAAACTGGATTTCTGGTGCAGCTGAGATAGCACTGGCATTAGAGTTGTGAATGCCTCTGGCTGCAGGATTGTGGGCCATGTCTATAACGTCTTTTGAGTCTCAGTGTTCTCATGTGTACATGGGAATAATTCTACTTAAACACAGGGCTTAATGCAGAATTGGTGCAAAAAAGGAAATCTATGAAACCTAGTTCACATTATTTTTGTGGCATTACGAATGCTTTCTCTCCTAAGACTGGACATAAGTTCATTGTTATTTCTATTCAACGCTATAGTGTTCTAGAAGTACAATAAGGTGAGAAAAAGAAATAATAGAAAGGAAAAAATAAATCTGTCTTAATCCTCACAAAATTTGAGTTCTGGATAAATTAAAACAAATAAGTCAGCAGAGCAAGTCAAAGAATACAAGAAAATATGTATGCAGGACACCCAGGAGGACGTGATGTTATTGCAAACCTCAGAAATCCAAATCATAACCTGGTAACTGAGGTAACAAAAAGAACCAAAGATTATTCTATACACCATTTTCATCTCTTAGGTTTTTTTTCCCCCAGAAAAAATTTTAATTAAGGAATACAAACTTACTGATTTTCATAAATACAACCTTAGGAACACAGTGATTCTTCCCACTGTACCTGCCCTCCCACCCACACTCCCACCTCTCTTCCTCCTCTATCTCCTATTCTCATTCTTATTTTTTACTACAATCTATTTTTAATTAACTTTACTTATTTTTATTCTTATTCTTTTTTACTACAATCTATTTTTTTTTTAATTTATTTGACAGGCAGAGTGGACAGTCAGAGAGAGAGAGAGACAGAAAGAAAGGTCTTCCATTTGCCGTTGGTTCACCCTCCAATGGCCGCTGCGGCCGGCACGCTGTGGCCGGTGCACCGCGCTGATCCGAAGCCAAGAGCCAGGTGCTTTTCCTGCTCTCCTATGCGGGTGCAGGGCCCAAACACTTGGGCCAACCTCCACTGCCCTCCCGGGCCACAGCAGAGAGCTGGCCTGGAAGAGGGGCAACCAGGACAGAATCCAGTGCCGGCACCACAGGCAGAGGATTAGCCTATTGAGCCACGGTGCCAACCACTACAATCTATTTTTAATTAACTTTATACACATACAATTAACTATACTAAATAAAGAGTTCAACAAACAGTAAGAAAAAAAAACTGTTCCTCAATAGTAGAGACAAGAGTGGTTCAAAGTCATTGCATCTTGAACTGTTAATTTCACTTCTATAGATTACCTTTTTTTTTTTTTTTACAGGCAGAGTGGACAGTGAGAGAGAGAGAGAGAGAAAGAGAAAGGTCTTCCTTTGCCGTTGATTCACCCTCCAATGGCCGCCACGGCTGGCACGCTGCAGCTGGCGCACCGTGCTGATCTGAAGGCAGGAGCCAGGTGCTTTCCTGGTCTCCCATGGGGTGCAGGGCCCAAGGACTTGGGTCATCCTCCAATGTGCTCCTGGGCCAGAGCAGAGAGCTGGCCTGAAAGAGGGGCAACAGGGACAGAATCCGGCGCCCCGACAAGGACTAGAACCCGGTGTGCCAGCGCCGCTAGGCAGAGAATTAGCCTAGTGAGCAGCGGCGCCGGCTAGATTACCTTTTAAGCACTCTATTAGTCAACACAGATCAGGGAGAACAAATGATATTTGTCTTTTGGGACTGGCTTATTTCACTAAGTATGATGTAGTCGTTTCATTAATGTTATTGCAAATGACATGATTTCACTTTTTTAGTGCTGTGTAGTATTCCATGGTGCATATATCCCATACTTTCTTCATCCAGTCTTAGCTACTCATCCATATCTTAGCTATTGTATGGGGTACAGATAACTCTCTCATATGTTGATTTCATTTCCCTTTAGTAAATTCCCAGGAGTTGGATGGCTGGGTCATAGGGTAGGTCTATATTCAGATTTCTGAGGTATCTCTATACTTTCTTCCACAGTGGTTTTACCAGTTTTCATTCCCATCTTTTTCCCAACATCCTCACCAGCATTTGTTGTTTGTTGATTTCTGTATGAATGCTGTTCTATGAATGCTGTGGTTTTGATTTGCATTTTCCTGATGGCTAGTAATCCCAAACATTTTTTCATGTGTCGTTTGGCCATTTGGATTTCCTCTCTTGAAAAATGCCTATTTAAGTCCTTTGCCCATTTCTTAACTGGGTTATTTGTCTTATTGTTGATGAGTTTCTTGATCCTTTTATATATTCTGGTTATTAATCCTTTATCAGTTGCATAGTTGCAAATAATTTCTCCCATTCTGTTGGTTGCCTCTTCAATTTGTTGAGTGTTTCTTTTGCAATGCAGAAGCTTCTCAATTTATTTTAATCCCATTTGTCAATTTTGACTTTGATTGCCTGTGCCTCTGGGATCTTTTTTAAGAACACTTTGCCTATGCAAAGTGGAAGTAATGTATTCTTCAGTATGAAGAAATATACAATACACAGTTATTGTCACAAAATATCTCAAGCAACACAGACCCATGCTCTCAGAACCAAAGCTTGACATCTCTTTGAGGCTAAATGAGATATGCCATTCTGATTGTATATTACTTCCATCAGCAAAGTAACTTCTTCTAATGTCTTACAGGGTTTCCCCAATGTTCTCTAATAATTTGATGGTATTGGGTCGTAGACTTAGGTCTTTAATCCTTTTTTTTTTAGTTTTATGTATTTATTTGAAAGAGTTACACAGAGAGAGAAGGAGAGACAGAGAGAGAGAGGGGTCTTCCATCTGATGGTTCACTCCCCAGTTGGCCACAATGGCCGGAGTTGAGCTGATCTGAAGCCAGGAGCTTCTTCTGCATCTTCCACATGGGTGCAGGGGCCCAAGGACTTGGGCCATCTTCCTTTGCTTTCCCAGGCCATAGCAGAGAGCTGGATTGGAAGTGGAGCAGTCAGGACTCAAACTGGCGCCCATATGGGATGCCAGCACTGTCGGTGGAGGCTTTACCCATTACCCCACAGTACCAGTCTCTTCAATTCACTTTGAGTAGATTTTTCTATCAGATGTTTGGTAGGGGTCCTGCTTCATGCTTCTGCATGTGGAGATCCAGTTTTCCCAGCACCATTTGTTGAAGAGACTGTCCTTGCTCCAGGGATTGATTTTAGCTCCTTTGTCAAAGATACGTTGGTTGTAGATGTGTGGGTTAATTTCTAGCATTTATATTCTGTTCTACTCTATTGGTCTATCCATCTGTTTTTGTATCAGTACCAGGCTGTTTTGATTATAACTGCCCTGTAGTATGTTTTAAAATCATGTATTGTGATGCCTCCAGCTTTGTTTTTGTTGTATAATATTGATTTAGCTATTCAGAGTCTCTTGTGTTTCCATTTGAATTTCAGCATCATTTTTTCTAGATCTGAGAATATCGTTGGCATTTTGATTGGTATTGCATTGAATCTGTAAATTGCTTTTGGTAGTATGGACATTTTGATGATATTGATTCTTCCAATCCACGAAAATGGAAGATTTTTCCATTTTTTATGTCTTCTTCTATTTCTTTCTTTAGTGTTTTATAATCTTCATTGCAGAGATCTTTGGGATCCTTGGTTAAATTTATTTTTTGTAGCTATTGTGAATGGGATTGATCTTAGAAGTTCTTTCAGGCATTGTCTGTGTATATAAAGGCTGTTGGTTTGTGTGTGTGTATGTGTATGTGTGTGTGTGTGTGTGTGTGTGTTTTATATATATCCTGACACTTTACCAAACTCTTCTATGAGTTCCATTAATCTCTTGGTGGAGTCTTTTAGATCCCCTATATATATGAAATCATGTCATCTACAAATAGGGTAATTTGACTTCCTCCTTCCCAATTTCTTTTTCTTCCCTAACGGCGCTGACAAAAATTTCCAGAACTATATTGAATAGCAATGGTGAGAGTGGGCATCCTTGTCTGGTTCCAGATCTCAGTGAGAATGTTTCCAATTTTTTCCCATTCAACAGGATGCTGGCCATGGGTTTGTCATAAATTGCCTTGATTGTGTTGAGGAATGCTCCTTCTATACCCAATTTGCTTGCATTTGGACTCAAGTTGGTGCAGCTGTTGCATATGTCCAAAATGACACCCATCCTCTGTTGGCTAGTTACAGGATGCTGGTGTCAGAGAGAGAGAGAGAAGTGTATCCCCCCTTTTTTCCCTCTAGATTGGCAGGTACACTGTCCTCCACAGGGCTCTAAGCTGGACTCCCTCCAGGCTCTCCCCCACAGTTTTAGTGCCAGTGGCTTGGGCTGCTGCAGTCTGATCTCACCTCACTCTCTGAAGCTGGTGCTGTGGCTCTCAGCTGCTGGGGTCCTGAGTTGTGTGCGTCCACACCCTCCACGTAGGTCTACAGTGCCCCTCTAATTTGTGTGGAGTTTCCTATGCTGTTTTCTCCCTAACTCTTCCCTGGCACGGCACTCTCGCCACTTTTTTTTTTTTTTTTTAACTATCTTTCCCTAGACCAGAGAAGTAAGCTCCCTCCCTATTTTGCCATCTGGACTCTGGGTCCATCCCTCGATTTCTACACATGATCTATCTTTGTAAGCTTACCTTGAAAAGAAAAAAATTTAAAAATTTTTGGATGAGTAAAAGTATCTGAGATAAGATAGTTTGCAAAATCAGTCCCAATCGTGGACTCAGTCCTGCAGAGCGATAGCTTTCTTCTGCAAGTCCTGTAGTTCTCACAACTGGAATGGATAAGAGAGGGCCTTTCCTTGCAAAAGTGTGTGGTTACCAACTCTCTGTGGAAAAACAGTCAAGAATGTATTGGCCTGCTTTGAAAGTTGTTGGCAGTTTTTACAGATTTGTTAGCTATTCACAACATTCACCAGTGGAAAAGACTTTCCTATATTTATATCAGTAAATAAATGTTCTTATTGCTGCAGTGAGTTTCTATGAGAAATGAGTCTCCCTGTTGATCTTTCAGATAGCTGCAAGCTTATAAAAGACTTCAGTATTTTGCTGAAAAGGATGCAAACACTCATAAGAAACAATACAGCTTATCGGCATCATCTCTAACATAAATAATTTTATATAACAGAAGGTTGAGTTATTGGAATATTAAGACGTCCAACTACTTACCTGAAAATATCCTGTGTTTTATGTGTCCTAAGATGGATTTTTATGGCATGATCGGCTTTAATCCTGTCTTGTGAAAGAATCTGAGAAACCAAAGTTTTGATGAATAATTAATCATATTTTCTAACATGAATTAAGATCATCAGATATACCACCAGAGATATGCATGCCACCTTGGGGAACACAGGGTTGATGGAAAAAGCACTGCAATAAGAGCCAAAGGACCTAAATTCAAATTATGGTTCAGCTGCACGTGACTTTGAAAGTTATTTACCATTTCTGAGATTCCGTTTCATTTTTTTAAAAGAAGATCTGCAATAAAAAAGCATATTTGGAGATCATCTGGAACACAACACATAACCAGATACTGTGACATATTTCAAGGTCTGAGTCTGCTTTTGCACCTGCAGATAAGCTAAGTGGAATCCGATGCAGTCACGCTGAATAAAACCTTCTTGAGAGTTCAGATAGAGCAAAATGGGGTGGGGAGAACTGAGTTATCTCAGGGCACACAATAGCACAGACATGTTGGACTCAAAATAATCTGCACTTTCAGCATCAATGCCATAGTCAGGAGTTTCATTGCTTTCAAATATGAATAATGCATTCGTGCCAAATGAAAACTAAGTGATGTTACAGCCTGCATTACCATCGCAGAAGAAAAAACTTGTCCTTAAACTATTGAAAGAGGTCAACGTGATCACCATGACAGCCATGGGTCAGTTGTCATTGTGACATCAAGACACACCTGACTTTATTACCAACACATTCATGATCAATACTGTTATGTGAGGGGTCACCGAGTGACAACACAATCATAACACAAATGTAAACATGATCCCTGAAATCTCAGAGCAGTAGTCTGTATGTTCTGGAATATTTTCTATTTGACTTTTAGACTATTCTCAAAATTAGGGGGGCGGCGCCATGGCTCACTTGGTTAATCCTCTGCCTGCGGCGCCGGCATCCCATATGGGCACCGGGTTCTAGTCTCGGTTGCTCCTCTTCCAGTCCAGCTCTCTGCCGTGGCCCAGGAGGGCAGTAGAGGATGGCCCAAGTGCTTGGGCCCTGCCACCCGCATGGGAGACCAGGAGAAGGCACCTGGCTCCTGTTTTTGGATCGACACAGCTCTGGCCTTAGCAGCCATTTGGGGAGTGAACCAATGGAAGGAAGACCTTTCTTTCTGTCTCTCTCTCTCTCTCACTGTCTAACTCTGCCTGTCTAATAAAAGAAAATTAAAATAGAAGATTTTTATAATTCTCTTGTGAAAATGTAAATGCCATCAAATCTTACCTAAAAATAACACCAGTGTTACCATAATCTCAGAGGTACCCTCATCTTACCCTTACAGATATATGATCATCCAACATAGAGTGTTTTGGTAAGACATTTTTATATGGATATGTGCATTTCACAGAGTTACTAGCATAGATAAGGAATACATCAAGCATGTATGTGACCAAGAAAAATAAAATTAATATAGAATATGACAACTCTATATCAGATCTTTAAGACAGCGGCAAAGGTAGACAATCTGCATCTTTATGTGGGTAGGAGTTAGCTGGTTCATTCTTGGCCCTCAAAAGTTATGCGATCAGTGCCCTAGAATGGGAAGCATGTCCCATTCATGCAATAAATGAAAACCTGGGCTATTTCCTCTGGACCTTGTGGTTCAGATACTTTTAGTAGCAGGCATCAGAAAATCCTCTTTCATTTTGGCATAATAGAAAGGACTTGTATTTTTCCCAGTAGTGAGATGTCCAGAGATTGAAAACTCATGTATGATGCCCTGGGTCCAGTTCTCTGTGATTCTCCTGGAAGTAAGTTCTAAACAAGAATTTAGATACAACAGAGTTCTGGGAAAGAAAAGGAATTGTTTCTCTTAGTGTGTGTTCCTTAGGAGTGAGAACAACTTTTTCCAGAAAAATCTTTTATGGCTGGAACTGCATCACATCATCACCCCTAAATAAGTGACTAGCAAGGAAATGGCATCAACACATTGGTTTAAGAAGATTAAGGGGGCTGGCACTGTGGCTCAGCGGGTTAACGCTCTGGCCTGAAGCGCCAGCATCCCATGTGGGCGCCGGATAGAGACCCAGCTGCTCCACTTCCAGTCCAGCTCTCTGCTATGGCATGGGAAAGCAGTAGAAGATGGCCCAAGTTCTTGGGCCCCTGCATCTGCGTGGGAGACCCAGAGGAGGCTCCTGACTCCTGGCTTCGGATCAGCACAGCTCCGGCCATTGTGGAATGGAATGAAACAGCAGATGGAGGATCTCTCTCTCTCTCTCTCTCCCTTTCCCTCTCCACCTCCCTCTCCCCCTCCTTCTCTCTGTGTAACTCTGACTTTCAAATAAATAAATAAATCTTTAAATTTAAAAAAATAAGGAAGACTAGGACTTAATCCTAAGCAGGAAATAGAGTTACTACTTGATGAGTCACTTCAGTAAAAGATGGGTTACTGGGAGCAAGAAACAAGGAAATGGGTACTATACAGTCAAAAATCCATGAACAAACCATGTCTTCCACAAAAGGCCTGGCCTACCCTGGGCATGAAAAGAGTAGCTGCCTGGTTTAGCTATATAGGGATTCAACTATACAGCATTTCACACCTGAGGAGGTTGCCTACTTTTAATAATCAACTAATTTATTGAATATTTTTACAAATTCTTTTTAGCTCCAATTTTGATTTATTAGCTCCTAGGCAGAGTTCTCTAAAATTCATGTCCAGCTGAAACAAAATATACTGTGTCACAGCAGGTTAAGCCACCACCTGTGATCCTGCATTCTATATCAGAGCACAGGTTCCTCTAATGCCTCAGGGAAAGCAGTGGAACATGGCCCAAGTAGTTGGGCCTCTGTTTCCCAACTGGAAGACCCAGATGGGATTCCAGTACCCTGGCTTTGGCCTGGCCCAGTCTCAGCTGTTCTGGCCATTTGGGGAGTAAACCAGCAAATGGAAGATATCATTCTCTCTGTGTTGCTATCACTCTTTCTTTCAAATAAATATAATATGTCTTAAAAAATAAAAAGTGTTCTTACTTGAAAATAGGTCAGCCATTTAGTTAGTTAAGAGGAGGTCATACTGGATTAGAATGAGCTGTAATCCAATGAGTACTGTCCTTATAAGAAAAGACAGGGCAAGAATTGTGGCATAACTGGTAAAGTCACCGCCTGTGACACTGAAATCCCATATGGATGCCATTTCAAGTCCCGTCTGCTCCATTTCCAATCCAGCTCCTGTTAATGGCCAGGGGACAGCAATGGAAGATGCCGCAAGTGTTTGGGCCCCTACCACCCACGTGAGAGACCCAGGTGAAGCTCCTGATTTCTGGTTTCAACCTGGCCCAAATGATGGCCATTGCAGCCATTTGGGGAGAGAACCAGCCAATGAAAGATCTCTTTCTGTCTGTCCCTCTTTCTCTATAACTCTGACTTTCAAAATAAATAAATAAATATTTTTTTAAAAAAGTACTAGGTTTTTCAGGGTCATTGCTGTGGCACAGGAGGTTAAAACCACAGCCTGCAGTGCCAGCATCCCATATGGGCACTGGTTCGAGTCCTGACTGCTCCACTTCCCATCCAGCTTCCTGCTAACGCACCTGGAAAAGCAGTAGAAAATGGCCCAAGTCTTGGATCGCTGCATCCACATGGGAGACCTGGAAGAAGCTCCTAGCTCCTGGCTTCAGATCGGCTCAGTTCCAGCTTGTTGTGGCCATTTGGGGAGTGAACCAGCTGATGGAAGACCTCTCTTTCTCTGTCTCTACTTCTCTCTGTAACCCTATCTTTCAAATAAATAAAATAAATCTTTAAAAAAAAGAGACAAGTCTGGTATATTCCCTTACCTTCCAAAATAAACAAAATATAAAGCTTATTAAAAAAAAGTATTGGGTTTTCAAAACAATGAATTTGATCCATCAAAAATGAAACTTAAGTAAAAGAAAGAAAAGAGATACACACAGGGGAAAAAAAAAAACCACATGATCAAGAGATTAGAGTGATGCATCTACAAACCATGGAGTGTCAAATTTTAATGGAAACCACCAGAAGCTAAAAAGAGGCCAGGAAGGATTCTCTCCTAGAACCTTGAGTCACCTGGATCTACTGACACCTTGATTTCTTTAGAACTCTGACAGAATAAATTTCTATTATTTTTTAAGATTTATTTTAGTTATTTGAAAGGCAGAGAGAGAGAGGTCTTCCATCTGCTAGTTCACTCCCCAGATGGCCACAAGCACTTGGGCTGTCCTCTGCAATTTTCCCAGGCCACAGCAGAGAGCTGGATCGGAAGTGGAGCAGCCGGGACTCAAAAAGGTGCCCATGTGGGATGCTGGCATTGCAAATGGCAGCTTTACCCACTATGCCACAGTGTCAGCCCTAAATTTCTTTTTTTTTTTTCTTTTTTTTTTTTTATTTTTTTGACAGGCAGAGTGGACAGTGAGAGAGAGAGAGACAGAGAGAAAGGTCTTCCTTTTGCCATTGGTTCACCCTCCAATGGCCGCCGCGGCCGGCGCGCTGCGGCCGGCACACCACGCTGATCCGATGGCAGGAGCCAGGAGCCAGGTGCTTTTCCTGGTCTCCCATGGGGTGCAGGGCCCAAGCACCTGGGCCATCCTCCACTGCACTCCCTGGCCACAGCAGAGGGCTGGCCTGGAAGAGGGGCAACCGGGACAGAATCCGGCGCCCCGACCGGGACTAGAACCCGGTGTGCCGGCGCCGCTAGGCGGAGGATTAGCCTAGTGAGCCGCGGCGCCGGCTAGCCCTAAATTTCTATTATTTTAACCCACCCAGTTTGTGGTCATTGGTTATGGCAACCCTAGGATACTAATACATTAGTTATACCTCTTGGTCTTATTTTTTAGGGGATTGCATTAGAATTTACATATTTTAATTCATCATACTCTGTTTTGAAAATACTATACAATACCAGGTATAATAAGAATCTTAAAACAATATATACTTAAAGTCCACCCAAAACCTCCTGCCCAGGTATCCTTTGTGGTACTCAAGTATTTTATTTTTACTTATGTTATAAACCCCAGAATATATTGGCCTTTTACCAAGTATTTGCTTTAAACAATTATATTTAAAGAGATTTTAAAGTGATAAAAAGTCTTATTAGTTCTACATATTTGCTACTCCTCGATCACTTAATTCATTTCTATCTGGATTTCCATCTGTTATTATTTTTCTTTGGTTTGAAGAACTTCTTTGACATTTATTTTAATGCAGGTCTTCTCATCAAAAATTTTTCTCAGCTTCTGATTATCGAAAATATCTTGATTTTGCCTTCATCTTTGAAGAATGTCTTTGCCAAATACAAATTCGAGTTTGATAGATAATTTTTTTTCTTTCAACACTTTAAATTGTCTTCTGGTTTGCATTATTTCTGATAAGAAGTTAGGGAACTCTTATCTTTTTGTCACTGTATGTAATATATCCCCATTTTTACCCCTCGTTCCTTTTATGATTGTCTCTAATTTTTTTATTCCTTTTTTAAAAAAGATTTATTTTATTTATTTGAAAGGCAGGGTTACAGAGAGTGGGGAGTAGAGATATATAGAGAGAAGTCTTCCATCTACTGGTTCATTCCCCAGACGACCTCAATGACCGAGACCAGGCAAGGACAAAGCCAGGAGCTAGGAAGTTCATCTGGGTCCCCCACATGCATGCAGGGGCCCAAGCACTTGGGCCATCTTCCACTGCATTCAAGCATCCCAGGAGCATTAGCAGGGAGCTGGATAAGAAGTGGAATACCTGGGAATCGAACCGGCACCCATATGGGCTGCCAGCACTGCAGACAACAGGTTAACCCACTATGCCACAGTGCAGACCCCTAATGTTTTTCTTTTTATTTTATTATCATTTTTAATCTTTTATTATTATTTTTTTTTAGATTTTATTTTGACAGGTAGAGTTATAGACAGTGAGAGAGAGAGAGAGAGAGAAAGGTCTTCCTTCCATTGGTTCATTCCCCAAATGGCCGCCATAGCCGGAGCTGCACCGATCCGAAGCCAGGAGCTAGGTGCTTCTTCCTGGTCTCCCACGGGGGTACAGGGGCCCAAGCACTTGTGCCATCCTCCACTGCCCTCCCAGGCCACAGCAGAGAGCTGGACTGGAAGAGGAGCAACTGAGACTAGAACCTGGTGCCCATATGGGATGCCGGCACTGCAGGCAAAGGATTAACCAAGTGAGCCACTGTGCTGGCCCCGACCCCTAATGTTTTTCTTTAAAGAAAATATAATTTTTTTTAAATAAATCTTTTTTTTATTTTATTTTTTTGACAGGCAGAGTGGACAGTGAGAGAGAGAGACAGAGAGAAAGGTCTTCCTTTGCCGTTGGTTCACCCTCCAATGGCCGCCGCGGCCAGCGCACTGCGGCTGGCGCACCACGCTGATCCGATGGCAGGAGCCAGGAGCCAGGTGTTTTTCCTGGTCTCCCATGGGGTGCAGGGCCCAAGCACCTGGGCCATCCTCCACTGCACTCCCTGGCCACAGCAGAGAGCTGGCCTGGAAGAGGGGCAACCGGGACAGAATCCGGCACCCCAAGCGGGACTAGAACCCGGTGTGCCGGCGCCGCTAGGTGGAGGATTAGCCTAGTGAGCCGCAGCGCCGGCTAAGAAAATATAATTTTATATTGAGAGTTGGTTTAGTTACTCACAGATGAACTTAATCCTTTTTGTTTTTAAGATTTCAAATAAAGTTTTTAAAAAATCTTAAAAAAGTAAGGCATGAAGAAAACTGAAATTAAAAATAAAAATATTTATGCCTGTTTTTGAAAAAGCAAAGTTACAGAGAAATAGAGAGAGACAAAGATATCTTCCATCTGCTGGTTCACTTCCCAGATGGCTGCAATAGTCGGAGCTAGGCCAGGACAAAACCAGGTACCTGGAACTCCTCCAAGCCTTCCATGTGGGCACTAGGGGTCCTAGCACTTGGGGCATCCTTTGCTGATTTCCCAAGTGCATTAACAGGAAGTTGGTTTGGAAGTGGAACAGCCAGCACTGGAACTGACGCTTAACCTGATATTCCACAATGCCAGGCTCCAGCTTGATCCTTTCCACACTCGAAGGTTTTTAAAGGGAATCTTGAGTAGGTTTTACTCCACTGGTATTGCCAGGGATTTTTTTTTTTCCTGACATCACCCAATTTTTTTTAAATTTTTTATTATTTATTTTTTTGACAGGCAGAGTGGACAGTGAGAGAGAGACAGAGAGAAAGGTCTTCTTTGCCGTTGGTTCACCCTCCAATGGCCGCCATGGCCAGCGTGCTGCGGCCAGTGCACCGCGCTGATCCAATGGCAGGAGCCAGGTACTTCTCCTGGTCTCCCATGGGGTGCAGGGCCCAAGCACTTGGGCCATCCTCCACTGCACTCCCTGGCCACAGCAGAGAGCTGGCCTGGAAGAGGGGCAACCGGGACAGAATCCGGCACCCCGAGCGGGACTAGAACCCGGTGTGCCGGCGCCGCAAGGTGGAGGATTAGCCTAGACATCACCCAATTTTGACATCATCTGTGTGTCTTATACTTCAATCAGCTTTGAGGTTAACTACCATCGGATGCCACGTGCTTAATGACTCAGTTGCAACAGATTTCCCTCACTTCAGATGGCAGTCTCGACAGTCAAGTGCCCAGACCTCTAAGTGGGCCACAAAGTTGAGGGATCCCACAATGCTTTTCATGAGCCGAATTCTCTAGAATAACTCCAAGAACTCAGGAAAGTGCTTTACATCTATTACCAGCTGCTTCTTTTATTTTTAAAGGTTTATTTCATTTATTTGAAAAACAGAGTTACAGAGAGAGGTAGAGACAGAGAGAGGTCTTCCATCCACTGGCTCACTCCCCAATTGGCTGCAACGGCCGGAGCTGTGCCGATCCAAAAGCAGGAGCCCGGAGCTTCTTCCAGGTCTCCCACGTGGGTGCAGGGGCCCAAGGACTTGGGTCATCTTCTACTGCTTTCCCAGGCCACAGCAGAGAGCTGGATTGGAAGAGGAGCAGCCAGGACTAGCCCTGGTGCCCATGTGGGATGCCGGTGCTGCAGGCGAGGGCTTTATCCTGTTGCACCACAGCGCCGGCCACTAGTACCAGCTTCCAATAAAGGGCACAACACAGGCACAACTCTGTGAAAGAGATGGACAGGGCAGCCAGTGCCATGGCTCACTTGGTTAATCCTCTGCCTGAGGCACCAGCATCCCATATGGGCGCTGGATTCTAGTCCCATTTGCTCCTCTTCCAGTCCAGCTCTCTGCTGTGGTCCGGGAGTGCAGTGGAGGATGGCCCACGTGCTTGGGCCCTGCACCTGCATGGGAGACCAGGAGGAAGCACCTGGCTCCTGGCTTCGGATTGGTGCAGCGCGCCTGCCGTAGCAGCCATTTGGGGAGTGAACCAATGGAAGGAAGACCTTTCTCTCTGTCTCTCTCTCACTGTCTAACTCCTCCTGTCAAATAAATAAATAAATAAAGATACAGGGAGTGGGTGGGGTCCATGGAGTGTCCATGCCTTTACCCTGCACATCACCGTCCTTGCAAGTTCAACAACCTGGAAACTCTCTAACAACGTCTTTCAGGGGTTTTTAACGAAATACCCATTACTTAGCTATGGCTGATTAAGTCATTGTAAGTGGAAATGGGGCTGGAAGTTCCAAGCTTCTAAGAAAAGCCTTGGTCTTTCTGGCAACCAACCCCTGTCCTAAAGCTATCTAGTAGCCTGCCAAGAATTGGCTCATTGGAACAGGAGACACTCCTATCACACTTGTCATTCAGAAAACTCCCAGGGTTTGAGGTGTTCTGAACCAGTAGCCACAAACTAAGACTAAATATCTTTCTGTGATATCACAGGTATACTGGTAGGTGGTTAACAGCCAGCTCTCAGGGAGGAAAAGACTCATGTGGGATATGTAGTGGATGCTGATTTTGTGTGTGTGTGTGTGTGTGTAAATATTCTGTAGTAGCTGATTCTCAGTTACTAATATGATGTTACTGACAGTGGAGATGGAAAAATCTGCACGGTGGGCTGTCACAAAGCAGAATAAGCCAGCTCCGACACCCAGCTGTCTTCACTCTGGTCCAGTTTAGCCCTCATACCAAAGCACAACTGTCTGGGGGTCCCTGTTGAAAGAGATCTTCAGTTCTGAATGGTCAGTGCTTGAGCATTTATCCATCCTGTATGAGCTCTGGAAGTTGTTCATCCCACTGTCATTCCCTCAGTTTTATTTGCACCATCCACACGGAATTCATTTCTACATACATTCTTGACTGCTTGGTGCGCAGAAGGGAGCTCCAGGGGAAACCTCAGACAGATTTCTCAATCTGTTTCTATAACTCTCTTCTTTTGTACAATCAGACTACCCTGGCCTCCTTGAACTCGGGTTTCTGCCTCCCCGACTCAGTGCGATTGCTAAGATCTCCCCAGGTCTCCACCCCTGTCTCACATTCTAGGAAGTGCCCCTCACCAGAAAGCTGCACTAATCTCAGGTCATCGTGGTCCTGTGCTCTTTCTTGTTGGGGCCCCTTTCCTGTGTGTTTATAGCAGTTACTGCATTGCAGCCAGAAGAGGGAGCCATCCTGAGGTTTTAGTTTCCATTTAAGTAAAGCTGATTCCGTTTTCTTTTTCTTTTCTAAAAAAGTTATTTGACAGATGGAGAGACACACACGCACATACCCCCCACCCACACACACACACATACACACACAAACAGAGTGAGACAGAGAGAGAGAGAGAGAGAGCATGCATTCATCTGCGGGTTCACTCCCTTAAAACCTGCAAAGGCCAAGGCTGAGCTGAGAACAACCCAGGAGCAAGGAACTCAATCCAAGACTCCTACCTGAAGCCATACTTCCTGAGCCCAACTACTTGAGCCATAACCCCTGTCTCCCAGAGTCTTCATTAGCAGGAAGCTGGAGTCAGGACCCAGAGGTGGGTATTGAAGGCAGGCACTCCAGCGTGGGATGCTGGCATCTTACCCACTAAGCCAAATGTCTGCTCTTGGTTCTGTTTTCATAGAGTGTTACACAAAAACTACGGGCAGCCGTTGTTTTAGACCAGGCTCCTGCACTAGGCCCCAGCAGACCAGACTAAAAATCAAACTAAAATCAGTCATGCTAAAGTTATTCATCACCAAACTAAGACTAAGCAGTTTACCTGACCTTCCAAGAAATCATGATAAACGAACTGTAACAGCCAGATTTCCCAAACAGAGCAAAGTTCCCTCTGCTTTAACCCTCCACTAAAGAAGTGACCTCAAGTAGCCTGACATTAGCCAATCAGTCATCTTTCTGTCGTTCTGTCTGCCTTTCCCCTTGTTGCAAGGAATGTAACTTTAAAATGACCAATCCACTTTTTATTCTTCCTTTCTCCTCTTCCCGGAACTTCTCTGTCTATAAAACCAACCTCTTTTGCTTAGTTCATCTGAACATTATTTTCTGTTGTATGGAATGAAGTGTTGCCTGCTTCTGGAATTAAAAAAAAAAAAAAAAGCCAGTTAGGCGCTCTGAGCCAAATTGTTTTAATTTTGTCCTTGGACAGGAGATATCCCTCCCTGATGTCATATTTTCCTTTTACAAAGCAAGATCTCTCTAATTTCCACATGTCCAGAAACCTTCAGCTTGCTCTCCTGTATCCTACCTTGCTCTAAGCAGCGGATTGCCCACCGACCCTGGAATAGTCCTGTGAAAGCAGCATTTGGAAAGGGGCGCCACCCATTATGCTCCCTCTCTTAGAGCAACAGAACCTTGACTGCTATATTCAATGGGACTCATTGGATCCGTAATTAACCATCACAGTATATGAGTTCTTTACCTCAGGAGATCATGAAAACAATACAGACGAATTGAAAGCAACTGAGCTGATATAAACAACTGAGAATAAACTCAAATTTTTAGTTAGTTATGTATAAAACAAGAATGGCTTGACAGTAGCTTTTTTTTTTCAATATGAATTTCAAATTCTTCCTTAAGAGAAAAGTGGTTAAAATCTTTAGCCTAGATTTTCCGGGACAAGCTGGGTTTTCCCTTTCTTGCTGTGTCAGGCTTAGCTGATCCTCTTCTGGATTTTGTGTGCAATGCTGGCTCCCTAAGTGTCTGTGCCAGGAGGGAGCTGTCTACGTATCAGTGCTGTTAATACACAGTGCATAACTGCTTGTCAGCCTCTGCCGGAAATTGCTTTTGTACTCTGAATGCCAGTGTCTGTGGTGGGCAAGTTTGGGTGTCAGCTTGGCTGGATTAAGGGAGGCTGAGATAGCTGATGAAGCATTATTTCTGGGTATATCTGTCATGGAGTTTCCAGAAGAGATTGGCATTTGACTCAGTGGACTGAGTAAGGAAGATCCACCCTCACCCAATGTGGGCAGGCATCCTGCAATCATCTGAAGACCTAGATTTAAAAAAAAAAAAAAAAAAAAAAAAAAAAAAAAAAAAAAGGCAGAGGAAAGGGAAATTCTCTCTCTCTCTCTCTCTCTCTCTCCCTCTCTCCCCCCCTCCACCTCTGTCTCTGTCTCCCTCACCCCCTTCCTCCTAGAGCTGCGACACCCACCTCCTTTTGCCCTTGAACATCAGAACACCAGGTTCGCAGGCCTTTGGCCTCAGAAGGAAAGCTACACCATCCATCCTCTTGCTTTTCAGCCCACTGGCTTAGTCAGGCTACCGACTTTCCGGATTCTCCAGTTTGTAGACAACATCTCGTGGGACTTCTCAGCCTCTGCAATCACGTGAGCCAATTCTAACAAATGCCCTCTTATCTATCTATCTATCATCTATATATCTATCTGTCTTAGCATTTCTGTTTCTCTGAAGAAACCCCACTAACATGGCTTTTAGTACCAGTTACTAAAAGAACAGGAATTTTGAGGATGAGTTGCCTGATTGGGTTTTGGGGTTTTTGGAGCTGGCTTCCTAATCTGATTAAACTTAAAAATGCTAATGACTGTATTTCTAGTAACACAGAGAGTACTGATAGTCCATAGTGAAAGCTGCCAGATACACAGCTAGACTCAAGTCCTACTAGATGCCTAAAGGTGAGGTAGAAAGTGTGACTACGTGGGGGTTATTACACTCCAAAAGAAACTGAGTTCTCTAATTTACATAAGCAGAAATCTTGGGGGGGATGTGGGAATGGATACTGAGTGCATGGGATAATGATAGAAAGAATGTAAACTTGGGTCTGGCTGAAATTATTGATATGGCCCCACTTTTATCTCAGGTCTGACTTGCATTGTGTCCAGTGGGAATCCAAACCCATTCTGTGGTCATTTCCCCAGTTCCAGAATGTATAATTGGGACAGATATACTTAGCAGCTCGCAGAATCCTCACATTGGTTTCCTAACCTGTGGAGTGGGGGTTATTATGGTGGGAAAGGTTAAGTGGAAGCCCTTAGAGCTGCATCTACCCAGGAAAATAGTCAATCAATGGAAAAACCCCATTCCTGCAGGGACTGCAAAGATTAGTGCCAGAATCAAGGACCTAAAAGATGCAGGTGTGGCTATTTCTATCCCATCAGCATTCAGTTTTCCCATCTGGCCTCTGCAGAAGACAGATGGATCTTGGAGAATGACAGTGCGTTATGATAAGCTTAATCAAGAGGTGGCACCCATCACTGCTGCCATACCAGATGTGGTTCCATTGCTTTAGTAAATTGTCACAGCTCTTGGTAGCTGGCATGAAACTATTGCTATAGCAAATATCTTTTCCTCCATACTTGTCTGTAAGACTCAAAGGGTTTGTTTTCAGCTGGCAAGACCAGTGACATACCTTTACAGTCTCACTCTCCAGCCCTCTGGCATAATGTAGTTTGTGGGGACCTTGATCACTTTTCTTTCCACAAGCTTTCACACTCATCCATTACATTGGTGGCATTATGTAGATTGGACCTAGTGAGTTGAGAAGCAGCAACTAGGCTGGACTTGTTAGTGAGATAATTGCGTGACAGAGAATGGGAAATAAGTCAACTGAGACGCAGGGTCTTCTACCTCAGGGAATCTTCTAGGTGCCCATTGTGTGGAGCATGTTGAGCTAGCTCTTGTAGGGTGGTAGAGGCACAATGCCTAGTGGGCCTATTTGGATTTTAGAGGCCGCACTTTCCTCATTTGGGAGTGTTAACTCCAATCATGGTACCTGGGTGACCCAGGAAGGCACTGCTTTTGATTGGGGCCCAGAACTGAAGCCTCAGCAATTCGAGGGCTCAGATAAAGCACAAAGTCAGAGAAAATGTCATTCCTTGGAGCTGGGACATCCATCTTATTCCACCTTTGGACCTCAGGGCCCCGGAGTCTTGGGCTTTTGGCTTTGGACTGAGCTGTGCAACCTGTTTCCCTGGTTTTGCAGCTTGTAGTTATGACATCATGGGACTTCTCAGCCTCCCAAATCATGTGAGCCAATTCACCTTATAAATCTCCTTTCATATTTCACTCCAAAAGTCAGATTCCCCATAATGATGGTTCAGTCCATGGTGGACTACATGTACAATGGTGGTTCCATTACAGAGGTGAACAATTCCTACCACCTAGCAATGACACAGCCATCACATCATAATGCAATGCATTACTTATGTGTTGGTGGTGATGCTGGTGGAAACAAACCTTCTGTGCTGTTAGTTGTGTAAAAGTAGAGCACGTAAGGCCAGCGCTGTGGCAAAGCAGGTAAAGCTACCGCCTGCAGTGCCCACATCCCATATGGGCACTGGTTCAAGTCCTGGCTGCTCTGCTTCTGATCCAGCTCTCTGCTATGGCCTGGGAAAGCAGTAGAAGATGGCCCAAGTCATTGGACCTCTGCACTCCCATGGGAGACCCAAAAGAAGCTCCTGGCTCCTGGCTACAGATCAGCACAGCTCTGGCCATTGCAGCCAATTGGGGAGTGAACCAGCGGATGGAAGACCTCTCTTTCTCTCTGCCTCTCCTCTCTCTGTAACTCTGACTTGCAAATAAATAAATAAATCTTTAAAATAAAAAAGTAGAGTACACACAATTCTATACAGTATGTACCACTTGAAGTAATAAATGGTGCTACTGGCTTGTGTGTTTATTATACTATATTCTTATTATTACTTTAGACTTTACACTCCTACTCATAAAAATGTTACTGTAAAACACCGTGCCCTGTCAGGCAACTGCAGCCTCGCAATCTCATGTTCACTGAGGATCTTGATTGCACCAAGAGGCCACATCAAGTGATTAATCTATGCCATTGAGGTTGTGTCACTCCGCTCTGTGATACTTCTCAACAACAAAACTGTCCAACAATGCATTTCCCAGAATGCAGCTTGTTGCTGAGTGCTGCATGACTGAGCATCCCAGAGGTTCTGTTCCTCTGGGGAACCCTGACTCATACAGGGTCTTTAGCAACCAAAACAATAATGAGGTTTTTCTTTCTTCCTCTATGCTCTGTAAACTGCCCCACCCTGTTGGTTACATGTCATCAGGGAACAGCCTGTCTTTTGGAGGGATGGGGTATATTCATTTCCTGTGGCTAAAATAACGAATTACCACACACTTGGTGGCTTAACACAGCAGAAATTTATTCTGTCACAATTTCGGAGACCAGAAGTACAAAACCAGTTTCACTGGGTCAAAATCAAGGTGTTGACAGAGCTGTACTCTCCCCGGAGATTCTTGGGGAAAATCCGTGCCTTACCTTCTCTTGCTTTCTATGGATGCTGGTACTCCTTGTCTTGGGGCCACATGGCTCCAACATTCAAGGCCAGCTTCTTCAACTCACTCGGCTCTTTCTTCTTCTTCTTCTTCTTCTTCTTGCTCCTCTTCTTCTTCTTCTTCTTCTTAAAGATTTATTTATTTACTTGAAAGTCAGTGTTACACAGAGAGAAGGAGAGACAGAGAGAAGTCTTCCATCTGCTAGTTCATTCCCAAATTGGCCACAATGGCTGGAGCTGTGCCAATCCGAAGCCAGGAGCCAGGAGCTTCCTTCAGGTCTCCCATGCAGGTGTAGGGGCTCAAGGATTTGGCCCATCTTCTACTGCTTTCCCAGGCCACAGCAGAGAGTTGGCTCAGAAGTGGAGCAGCCGGGACACGAACCGGCGCCCATATGGGATGCCAGCACGCAGCAGCTTTACCCATTACATCACAGCACCGGTTCCTCAGCTCCTTCTTTGTGTTGCTTTCTCCATGGTTTCAAATCCTCTTCTACCTCTGTCCAATAAGGACATTGTAATGGCATCTAAGGTCCACCAGGATAATCTAAGCTAACCCCATCTCAAGATCTGTCATCACATTGTCAAAGAACCTTTTTTTCCAAATGAGATAATGTTGAATTTCTAGGGATTGGGGTGGTTTGTCTTTGTTTTTTTCACCTAAGGGAAGAAAAATTCAGAAAAAAATGAACTGAGTAGCAATATGAATGCATTGGGCCCCAATACACGACATTAAAACTAAATACTCTTGCTGTCTGCAGTACAGAAACTTTTCCTTGTCATCCATTTCAGGCCCGCTCTGGTCAAGATGCCGCAGTGTCTATCAGAAGAACAATGACATGCCACAGAGAATGTTCAGATGACATCACTCTCTCCAGTGGTCATATGATCCTCGTTGATTCTAGAACTGTTTTTCACGATCTCTTAGCCATAACAGCACCCCTGAATCAGCAAGGCCATTGCCAAGGCCATGGCCACCACTAGTCACTGAGAAGTTAAGCAAGAAGAAGAAGTAGATAAGGCTAAGGGAAAGATTCTGGGGCACAGACACTAAGAGATGGCAGACTAATAAAAGAGGGAGAAGTGGAAATAAATAGAGTGGTTAAGCAATAAATGAACAGCAACCATAGTACAATAGAATGCCCCAAGTCCTGGTGAGGCAAAGACAAGCATGGCGTCATCCTTACCACCAGAGAACCTCCAATGTAGGAAGACAGAAATGTACAAATCTAACTATCATGTAAGGTTTGCTACTATAAGGGCCATGTGAAAGGGTCAAAATGACATTGGAATTTAAAGTAAAGTCCACATCTAGCTAAAGGGATCAGGGAAAGTTTCATAAAGCACCCAGAGTGTGAGTGACTCCTTGACTTGGTAGGGAAGAGACAAAGGAATCCACCCTACTATGTGGCTGGGCTGAAAGCTCAGCTGAGCAAGCTATCAGTACAGCGTAGGCGGACTCCAGGTCTTTCCAAGTCCTCTTTCATTTCCCCACTGCAACTATTATAGATCCTCCTCACGCTTATTACTCCTCCCACCCCCTAATGTTCATGAAGAACCATTAGCAAGAACATCTCCAACTTCCTCCCTCCAACTGTGAGTCATACCACCGCAGCCTCACCCAACCCCTTCTTCCAGCTCGGGGAAAAGGCACTTCTTCCCCTCCCTGTGGAACGTAGACCAATGAACAAAAGGCTGGGAATTCCTCCTCCTTCCACCCCTTAGGGGACTCTGTTCTTCTCACTACTGCCTCTCTGTTCTATGAGAGCAGGCTGGAAGGGGAACAGCTTGGGTTCAAAGTGACACCAATTCACTCCCTCCTTTTTGGGTTTCAAGAAAGCTTTGAGTATGACTGTAAAACATGGAAAAGTGGCAGAAGGGTAGCCTGGGGCTAGGTCATGGTAAGCTGAGGTGTTGAACCTTAACCTGAAGACCACAAGAGCTATTGAGTTCTGGCGGAAAAGTGATACACTGGAACTTTAAGAAAATTAATCAGACAGTGATGTGTAGATGAGAACTGTCATATTTCATTTCTGCAGCTATAAATGAATACTAAACACTGCGTAATTTATAGAGAATAAAGATTTATTCAACATACAGTTGGGGAGGCCGGGAGGTCCATTGTCAAGGGCTTTCTTACTGGCAGGGACACTGTAGAGTACTGAGCTGCAAAGGGCATCACGTGGCAAGAGAGGTGCATACCAGAGACAGAGCCAAACTGGCTTTGTTATCAGGTCCAATTTTGCAATGACCCATTAATCTGTGAGCGGATTAAACCATTCATGATTGCACAGCCCTTATAACTTAATCAGTCCATCAAGGTCCCACCTGGCCCCACCTCACAATAGGGATTAAATTTCTTTTTATTTATTTATTTATTTACTTGGTGGTGGTGGTGGTGGTGGTGGTGGGTGGGGTGGTGGGGTGGTGGTGGTGGTGAATAGGGATTAAATTTCAACATGAGTTCTGGGAGGTACATACAAACCACAGCAGGCACTCTTCAGAAACATGTTGTGCTGAGAAAGATGAGCTTATGGGTCAAAACTAGGTAAAAGCAAAAGGGGCAAGAAATATGCAATAAAGGGCTGGCATTGAGTCAGTGGGTCAAGCTGTCACTTGCAACTCCAGTATCTCATATCGGAGCACTGGTTCGAGTCCTGGCTACTCTGCTTCTGACCCAGTTGACTCCTAACACATCTGGGAAAGCAGCAAAAGATGGCCCTGACATTTGGGTCCCTTTCACCCACATGTGAGACCCTGATGGAGTTTCGGGTTTCTGGTTTTGGCCTGCCCCAGCCCTGATCATCGCAGCCACTTGAGGAGCAAAGCAGAAGGCAAAAGATATCTTTCTCTGTCACTCTGCCTTCCAAATAGATAAAGTCTTTAAGAAAAAAAAAATCTATAAGGTCGGTGCTGTGGCTCACTAGGCTAATCCTCCGCCTGCAGCGCCAGCACCCCGGGCTCTAGTCCCGGTCGGGGCGCCAGTTTCTGTCCAGGTTGCTCCTCTTCCGGTCCAGCTCTCTGCTGTGGTCTGGGAGTGCAGTGGAGAATGGCCCAGGTCCTTGGGCCCTGCACCCGCATGGGAGACCAGGAGAAGCACCTGGCTCCTGGCTTCAGATCAGCGCAGTGCACCGGCTGCAATGCGCCAGCTGTAGTGGCCACTTCGGGGGGTGAACCAATGGAAAAAGGAAGACCTTTCTCCCTGTCTCTCTCTCTCACTGTCTAACTCTGCCTGTCAAAAAAAAAAAAATCTATAAAATCAACATAAGTAAACCTGATAGGGCTTGGCAAGAGACAGAAGAAATATTCGAGATGACTGTAAGGTTTCCACTATGGAGACTGGATTAAGGGAAAGGAGGTGAAACTGGTTTGGGAAAGAAGATGTTGAGCTCAGATTGGAACTGACTGGGTTTGAAGGATGACACCAGACACCAGATGTCACTATACTCCCAGACTGAAAATTACAAAGCAGCCATTAAGCTACCAAAGGACCATAAAAAGCTATGCCAACTGCCATCTCCTTGGCTGGCCCCCAGCTTAACTTTCCCTCCCCTGCAGGGGCTGGCAGGGGCTCCACATGCATTACAGTCAAGGTGTGCTAGCCATTCTGCACTCCTGTGCTCTGTGCTCTGAAATTCCACCAGCGAAGAACCAGCCCTCTCAGCCTTTAAGGATTTTGATCTTGGGGAAAATAAGACCTTAAACCAGGGGGTCACAAACTCATATCGCTTCAGGTGGTTACCAAGGATAATATGAGGAAAGGGGAGGTCTGTGCAAACTTGTAGTGCATGTCCTATCTAAAGATGTTGAAAATTCACAAGTTAAAAACAACAAGGGGGCCAGTGTTGTGGTGTGGCTGGTAAAGCCACCGGCATCATATGGGCTCCGGTTCAAGTCCTGTCTCCTCCACTTTTGATCCAGCTCTCTGTTATAGCCTGGGAAAGCAGTAGAAGACGGCCCAAGTCCTTGGACCCCTCCACCCACATGGGAGACTCAGAAGAAACTCCTGGTTTCTGGCTCCTGGCTTCAGATCAGCCTAGCTCTGGCCATTGCAGCCATCCAAAGGAATGAACCAAGCAGATGGAAGATCTCTCTCTCTCTCTGCCTCTACCTCTGTCTCTCTGTACCTCTGCCTTTCAAATAAATAAATAAATCTTAAAAAAATAAAAAGCAACAGAAAGATTCCCAAATGACTGTCCTGGCCTAACTGAACATAAAGGGTCTTCAAAAAGCTTATGGAAAATGCATATTATAGAAAAATTTATGCATGGATTTCAAAATTTTTTGCACCAAAATAGACTCTCATTTAATTCTGTTTTCCGTGAACCTTCTGAAATGCCTTAGCACACATCTGCAGTGAGCCTTTGCACATCGTAAGCCAAGCTTCTCCTTCAAATAATATGCTGGCAGGTACCAGAAAGCAAAGCCTTAGATGGCCACAATGGCCAGAGCTGCACTGATCCAAAGCCAGGAGCCAGGAGCTTTTTCCAGGTCTTCCACGAGGGTGCAGGGGCCCAAGGACTCTGGCCATCTTCCACTGCTTTCCCAGGCCATAGCACAGAGCTGGATAGGAAGTGGGGCAGCTGAGACTTGAACCAGCACCCATATGGGATTCTGGCACTGCAGGCTGCAGCTTTACCTGCTACATCACAGCACCGGCCCTCACTTTTGTGTTTTTTGATATGTCACCTAGACTAACTTTTCTTTAAATAAACCTTAAATCAATTCCCTATTTGATTTAGACTCATCCTAAACAATGTCTATGAAATATCAAGTTGAATGTGTGTTGTACATTTTCTAACACACTTTAAAAATGCAAAATAAAACATACTGTATAATGCAAGAAATTTCGGTCTTCTCATCTATAAAACAGGAAACCACACCTGCCTCCCAGCAATGCCTGGAGAATGTGTGAGAGTCCACGTAAAGCATTCAAGAAACGGTGTCATTGTAAATGCTGCTTTCGTCCCCAGCCCAGAGCGAGCCAGTGGCAGGTCTGGAACCAGGACCATTTCTCCTGCCACCTGAGCCAAGATGTGTGCTCCATGGGGGAGGGATGCACCCTTCACAGCAGCCCAGCTGAGCTCTCCTGGCGGCAAGCCCTGGGGCAGTCCTACTGTTCCCACCTCCTTTCCCACCTGCCTTTAGGCTGCTATAGGTGGCAAGGGATAGCTACACAAGCACCACGTTATGGTTTAAGGAAACACTGGAGGCACAGGTGTTGAGGAATGTGTCTGGGAAAGCACAGATTGCCTTTTCTCAAATACTCACTGTTCCCCACAGCCACTGATAGCCTTGCCCATTTGTTTTCTGTGGACAGCTACATTCAAGCCAACTGTGTTCCTGAACACACTTCAGAAGGGCTAGTAAATCAAGCTGCTTGGCTCTGCCCAAGCATCCAGAATGTTAGGGCTGAGTGGTACCACCCTGGAAACTCCTTGGCCCAACTAAATTCTCTCGGTAAATGGGCAAAACTGAAGCCAGCGACTTCCCAAATTCATATAGCTGGAGTGGCAGCTCTGGGAGCAGACTCCAGGGCTCCTAGACTGGGACATCTCTCTGCCCACTGCCTCTGCAGCCTGTTATATTTCTGCAGGGGTACACTTGGCCTGAGTAGTTGGAGAACCTTAAGTAAGGAACTTCAGAAAGAGAGAGGGTATTGGGCCAGCACCTGCCCTGCTGGCATCCCATATGGGCACTGGTTCAAGATCCAGCTGCTCCACTTCCTATCCAGCTCTCTGCTATGGCCTAGGAAAGCAGTAGAAGATGGCCCAAGCCCTTGGGCCCCTGCACCCGTGTGGGAGACCCGGAAGAAACTCCTGGCTCCTGGCTTCGGATCAGTGCAGCTCCAAGAGTGAACCAGCGGTTGGAAGACCTCTCTCTCTCTCTGTGTCTCTCCTTCTCTCTCTGCATAACTCTGACTTTGAGCAAAATAAATAAGTCTTTAAAAAAAAAAGAAAGAAAGAGGGCATATGGTTAAGAAGCTGTAGTCGAGTTTTTAATGCTAACGTTCCAGGATAGGATGTGATGAATAGCGTTAGCTTGGGATCAGAGACAGCTGGGATCAAAGCTAGCTTGTAACTTACTAATAACATAGTCTCATCTGCAGTGAGTTAGCCAAACTCTGTTTCAATCGCCTCACCTGCAGCCTAGAGATAATATTGCCACCACTGCAGGATGGCTGTGAGGATGAGATGAGATGCCTGTTTATTATTTCACAGGCCTATGTGAACTGCTCAAAGCCTCTTTAACCCCAGGAGCATCATTCACATTGTAGGGTCCCCCTGGAGCTATGCAAATGCAATGTGGTTCAGGGCATACAGCTCTGGGCAAATGAGCAGTGAAGCTGAGACCCTGAAAAGCTCCCGTGAAGGAATCGGGAGCTTGAATGCACACAGTTGAACCACCCCTACCACTTCCAGGTGACAGAGCTCTGAAGGGCTTTTTTTTTTCCTTGCAAGAAGTAAGGGAGGCAGGGCCAGCACTGTGGTATAGCAGGTAAAGCCGCAGCCTGCAGTGCCAGCATCCCATATGAGCTCCGGTTCAAGTCCCGGCTGCTCCACTTTCCATCCAGCTCTCTGCTATGGCCTGGGAAAGCAGTAGAAGATGGCCCAAGTCCTTGAGCCCCTGCACTTGCATAGGAGACCCGGAAGAAGCTCCTGGCTCCTGGCTTTGGAGCAGCACAGTTGTGGCCAATTGGGGAGTGAACCAACTGATGGAAGACCTCTCTCTCCTTCTCTCTCCTCCCCCCCACCCCGTGTAACTCTTTCAAATAAATAAATAAATCTTAAAAAAAAAAAAAAAAAAGGAAGGAAGAGAGAATAAGAAAGCAGGGCAAAGCCAATGAGACGACAGAGGCCAGGAATGAGGGGGGCTCCACAGGTTAATTGGAATAAGCTTGAGTTGAGTTTTCCAAAGGAAGAAAGTAATTCTTTAGAGGAAGGGGAAGAAGGAGTGTCAGCAGGAGCTGTAACTCTGGGATGGTGCCGCCCTGTCTCAATCGTGCCGCTGCTATTTCAGGTTTCTTTCTCCTTGGATGGGAGCGCTGGCTCTCAGAGCACATACTTGGGTTTCCTCCTGTCTGGAGGGAGGTACCTCTTGGGTTTTCATCCATTTGGTGTCAAAGCAGGGATGCCCGTGCCAGGCGCGATCAGCCCACTGCCTTGCTTTGGGCAGTGCTGTGTTCCTCTCGGAGAAGTGCCTCCACTCCCTGGGCTCATGGCAGCACCTTCCTGGGCAGCCGCAGCCAGTGGATGTGGCCGGGTGCCCTGCCAACACAAGCAAGGCACTGGCAGCCGCTTCCACAGCCCGATCTCTGAGAACATCTTGGGAATCGCCCGAGCTTTAGAAAGTTACCTGTTTAAAGCTTAGTCCCTGGAACAAAACAAACCAAAAAAAGGGGGGGGGGTGGAGGACTCATCTACCTACATCACAATTGCCAAATAGAAGAAACAGAAGGTAAGAAATGATAACGTTTCCTTTTTCAAGTAGGGAAACTGAGGCACAGAAAGAGTTCCTGTTAAGTTTACACAGTGACTCAGAGACAGGAATGATAGTAGCCCAGTCCCCATTGGATACACTAGTGCTGTTCTATCTGTCTCTCAACACCTGATAACATTATTGGATGCGGTAGGCAATGGGTGGAGCATTTTTAGGTAGGTCTCTAATCTCCACAACAACCCAGTGACACTAGAAAACCAAGGCTTAGAAAAGAACAACTTGCTCAAGCCGCACCCCACCCCCCGCCCCGACCCCGTATGTGTCACAGAATTAAGACTTTCTCTCAAGTCTGTGGTTCTGAAACTCCCACACAGGCCAGGCTAGAATTGTCTCTCTCCTGTGCCCCAGTAAATCTTCCCCTTTGTATCAATGTCTGGGTTTCCTCTCAATGCTAAATCTAAGTCGACCTTTTATTAAGCCTTCTGTGATCTTTACACTCCTCACTATTTTGGGGAGGGGGAGCTCATTCCTGAAAGGCTAAAGCAAAGAACATGCGGAGAACACACAGGGAGCAGAGGAGGATATTTCCACTATCACCGTGTTAGCACGAAGAAACCAAGGCTCACAGAAGTGAAGGGACTTGTCCAAGGTCAACAGCAAATATGGCAAAGCCAGAATTCCACAACTAGTCTGTCTGACCCTGAAGCCCAGGCTCCCACTTAGCTCCAGGCTGCCTACCAAGGCTAAAACCACACTACATTTATGTGAACCGGCATTGTGATGAATGGTGTAAGCTGCCACTCATGATGCTAGCACTCCATTTGGATAACTGGTTTGAGTCCCGGTTACTCTGCTTCCTGCTACTGCAACTAGGAAGGCTGTGGATTATGGCTCAAGTACTGGGGTTCCTGTCACCCACATGGGACATTCAAATAGAGTTCCAGGCTCTTGGCTTTGGCCTGGCCCAGCCCAGAACTGACTACTGCAGGTGTTGGTGAGTGATCCAGAGGTTGGAAGATTCTCTCTCTCTCTTTCTGTCTCTCTCCTTCTTTCCCTTGCTCTCCGTGTCACCCTTTGAAATAAGCAAATCTTTTATATTCAAATTTGATACTCAAATATATGAATGAGTAAATGTATGGATTAAATTTTCAGTAGCTAATCTACCAAAAGAAATCCCGACACTAGTGGAGAGCTGCCTGTGTACACATCATGTCAAAGTGGCCATGCAGTCACTGGGGCATCACATCTGTACTAGATTCAAGCCAAGCTGGAGGAGAAAAAAAAGTCTGGTCTGAGAGAGCAGCACATAGAAGAGTTTCTTCCAACATCTCTAGAGGCTAACCTGGGTTGCCTCTTATGGGGAGACACTTTGGCTTTTCCATGGGACAACTAACTAATGCTACATGATACACCTTCAGAAGCAGTGGGAGATAGAAAAAGAGCCAGAAGGCCATGGGGTAGAGTAGAATGCACCCTCATTAATTTGTCTGGGCTAGCAGCCCCTCCCTGAGAGCTGCTCCCCTTCTCATTTTGTTTCTATAAAATGACCGAACACCCTGCACTTTAAATGAAGAGTTCAGTCTTTAAACTAAATTTTAAACAATAAACATCTTACTCACATTGGACCAGAATCCCTTCCCTGGACATATGGAATTGGACCAGAGAAAGAAAAAGCCTCACAATATTAAAGGAACTGTTTCTTCAATGTGGTCTACTGGATGGACCAAGGAAACCTCTGGTTCAAGTCAGTCCGTAATAACTCATGATAGCTGAGTCCTTGGGTTCTCTGAGATATCCCTATGGATTTTTTTTTTTTTTTTTTTGACAGGCAGAGTTAGAGAGACAGAAAGGTCTTCCTTTTTCCATTGGTTCACTACTCCAATTGGCCGCTACGGCAGGCGCACTGCACCGATCCGAAGCCAGGAGCCAAGTGCTTCCTCCTGGTCTCCCATGCGGGTGTAGGGCCCAAGCACTTGGGCCATCCTCCACTGCCTTCCCAGGCCACAGCAGAGAGCTGGACTGGAAGAGGAGCAACTGAGACAGAACCGGTGCCCTGACCCGGACTAGAACCCGGGGTACTGGCGCCACAGGCAGAGGATTAGCCTAGTGAGCCGCGGCGCCAGCCAATCCCTATGGCCTTATTACAGTTTCTTCTCACTCGTCTCCTTTTTTTCTTGATCTGGATGCAGTTGCATTGTTACTTCCAAGTAAGAACCCAAAATAATGTCCTCCCCTTCTCACACCACTGGATCCGCGTCCTGTTGATTCTACCCCTGTGATGTGTCTCATCCCTTCCCCTCTCTCCTGCCCTCTGTGCCACTACCTTCATCAAAGCCTTCCCACATCATGCCTGGGATTTCTACAACAGCCTCCAAGCAGATGTCCCTACTTCCGCCGGACCTTCCAACCCATTCTCTGTACTACTGCCAGGGCCATCTACTGGAATTCAAGTTCATTGTCTCACTCCCTTGTTTAGCGTATCGTCGATGTCTCCCTGCCCAAAGCCTTCACCTTGCAGGCCAAACTTCACAGCATAGGTACACATGCCTTGTGTGATGTGGCCCTGCCTTCTAACTTCTCATTATTTCCCCTCCTCTTCTCTCCTTTGTAACCCGTGTGCCCCGCCGCTGCTTGCATCTCCCACTAACTCACCGCAATTGTCTAGTCTCTAGGCTGCTGCCTGGTCCACTCCTCTCCCAGTGTCTTTCTCACCCAGCTTCTCCTCACCCCTAATGATCCCAGGAGGCCACTGGTCTGCTGAGAGTCATGGCATGGTTCTGCCTTTCCCTGTGCTGTCTATTCCTCATCATTTGAGAAATCCATTTAATCTGCAAATCAGACCACGGCATTCTTCTGCCTCAAATCCTTCAGTGGCCCCTCACTGCATATAAGACATAGTCCCAGATCTCCAGTAACTGGGCTTTGCTTGCTGATTTCATTTCCTATTGTCCCCCAGGGTGTCTAACACCGCAGCCTCTGCCCACATCACCATGTTCCTATCTTGCAGCCCCAGGCCCTGGAGATCTCTTGTCCTGGATTGCCCTTGTCTCCTCCTCCACCCCTGCTTCCCCAGTCCCTCCTCACAGCTTCTCCTGTCCCTCAGCCTCAGGGATGGCTCTGCTTAGGGGTTCCTTCCTCCTGCAGGTCTCCCAGAGCACTCTGACACCACCCTCTTCCCACAGAAGCTGAGTCTGGCAGTCATTCCCTTAGGCATCGTCTGTGCCCCCCAAGCTCTTTGCCGCTTGTCTGTTTACAAGTCTTTCTCAGGAGACTGTAAGATCTTTCACTCAAATACTACACATGAGTGTCTTATTCCTTCATATTTCTTCAGTATCTGCCTCAGGACCTGCTAAATGATTGGATGAATGAATGGCTAATGGATGTGAACAAGTCATAATCACAAATGTTTCTTATGGCCCATCTCAATGCAAACAGTATTTTCGAGTTCTAGTTACTTACATGTTACCTAATAATAATATCAACAGCCAACCCATATAGAACACCTACAATGTGCCAGGGAATATGTGGGAGTCTTTAAATATCTTATTCAATCAGCACAACCACTTTTGAGGTAGCTACCACCAACAGTCCCAATTTATAGATAAGGAAATCAAGACTCAGAGAAATTACGCCACTTTCCCAAATTAATCCAGTCGGTGGGTGCGTTCTTCCTGGCAGAGGCAAGATCCGAACACCAGCAATCTGACACCAGAGTCCAGGCTTGTAACCATGAAGCAATATTCTTCTTGTTCCAGAAAGCATTACATTGACTAGACCTTGATTGCCTCCCCCACTTTACTCCTTTTTCCCTCTCTCCCATGACAGCAAGTTGGCTTGCTTCCTGCTCACACCTAGAAGGCTCATCCCCATGGGAGCAATTGCTTCCTCAATATGCACCTGCTGAAGCACACATTTCTCAGGTGCTGGTGCAGAAGTCAAGCTACAGAGGACCAAAGCGGTGTGTGCGTAGATGGGGGGTGTAACATCCACAGTGCATCCTCTTATACCACCTGGTTCCAGACCCACTGTAGGTCATTGGAGCAGAGCTACTTCACGGATAAAGCTCTGGAATGAGCCCCCGAGAGAAGAAATAAAGCAGATGCTGCTTCCTTGTCTCCCTCCTGAAGTCAGAGGCACACAGAGGAGTGGGGAAACATCAGGACAAAGTCAGCTCCAGATCCATCGACGAGTGAAAGGGTGGGAGGATGATAATGGTAACCCGTATTGGAGTGGGCCCTTGGTACAGAGGTTAAGATGTCTGCATCCCATATCAGAGTGCCTGGCTTTTTGTCCTGGCTCTGCTTCTTACTAATGGGCACCCTAGAGGCAGCAGGTGTTGACTCAAGTACTTGGGTCCCTATCACCCACATGGGAGACCCAGATGGAGTTCCAGGCTCTTGGCTCTGCTGTAGACCAGCCCTGGCTGCTAAAGCATTTGGGTAGTAAGCCAGCAGATGGGAAATCTCTCTTTCTGTCTAAGTCTCTCTGCCTATCATAAAAAAAAAAATGAAACAAAACAAAACAAGATAATGCATGTTGAAACCATCTTAGAGGATAATGATCTTTCATGAACTACAGAGAAAATTCGAGGGGGGGGGGTGTGGTGCAGCAAGTTGGTCTGCCATCTGTGATGCCAGCATCATCCTGCCATCCCCAGTGGAGACCTGGATGGAGTTCATGGCTCCTGGCTTTGGCCTGGCCCAACCCTGGTTATTTGGGGAGTGCTATAGTGGATGGAAGATATCTCTCTCTCTCTCTCTCTCTCCTTCTCTGTCACTCTGCCTTTCAAATAAACAAATAAAAGCAAATCGTTTTAAAAACGGAAGATGTGAGAAAATAGAAATAGGAGCAACATATTTTGACTCAGGTCCAGAGACCTAAACAGCACGTCTTCATTGAATATACGTTGTGTGCTTGATAAACACGTATTGATTTTACTGTAATTAGCTTAAAACTTGAATTTAATATGTAAAGCTGAGTTGGATAAAAAGATATGACCACAGTTGGCGTATAGATGTAAGTGTCCTTCACGCTGAGAAGAATCAGGTAAGAAAAATCTTGCTTCTTTACTAAAACATCTGGAGGGAGGGGAAAAAATAATTCTCTTTTGTGCCCCTTCCCAGGGCCATGGATTTATAATCTTCAATAACACAAGCTCTTCAAGGCGGAAGTCCCGGCGTCTTTGCCTTTTTTTTTTTTTTTTTTTTTCCTTGACAGGCAGAGTGGACAGTGAGAGAGAGACAGAGAGAAAGGTCTTCCTTTTGCTGTTGGTTCACCCTCCAATGGCCGCCGCGGCTGGTGTGCTGCGGCCGGCCGGCGCACTGCGCTGATCCGAAGCCAGGTGCTTCTCCTGGTCTCCCATGGGGTGCAGGGCCCAAGCACCTGGGCCATCCTCCACTGCACTCCCTGGCCACAGCAGAGAGCTGGACTGGAAGAGGAGCAACCAGGACAGAATCCGGCGCCCCGACCGGGACTAGAACCTGGTGTGCCGGTGCCGCAGGTGGAGGATTAGCCTAGTGAGCCGCGGCGCCGGCGTCTTTGCCTTCTTGCCTTCAGCAGGTCGCAGAGTCCCTGGCTCCGAATATACGTTCAATCAATGAGTCAAACCGAATTAAAGGAGAGAGAGAGCGCGAGAAGATCAAAGGCATAAAAAGCAGCTGAGAAAGCGGCGGAGCAGCGTGAACGAGGGAACGGCCTCGCTCGGGCTGTGCTTTCCATCACCCTCCCCAGCACTCTATGACAGTTCCCTGGCACGGCTCCTGCCTGCCAGCCAGCCGGCGAAGGGAGGTGGCAGAATGATGTTGCTCATGGGACTCTGCCCTACTCTTTGATTTGGCCGCTAACAGGGCAGGTGCACTTTCTAAGTTACAGACGAAGGTGGCAGGTCATTTCCAGCCACCCCAGCCCCACCTGGCAAAGGAAGCGTTAGCCTGTAACAGACCTTTCAGAGCAGAGCCGAGAGGCGCCTTAGGCAAACTGGAAAACAGATGATCTTGCCAGAAGCAAACTTGTCTGGGGGTGGGGCATGGTGGACGTGGGCGCTGCGGAGTCCCCAGAATCCAGCAACCTGCTGACTGGCTGAAACGGGTGAGTGTCTTGGGTCTCTGCTAGTTGAAGCGGCACACTTGGCTCCTTCTGACACCCTGTTATTTATTTGAATATTTCCACAGTGCGTCCCTCTCCAAGCCCTCGGAAGGCTATCCCCAATTCAGAGGTTTTGTGAACACTAAATGACGCCTGCCAGGTAACTGGTGCTCAGTTCAGAGCAGCCATTGTATGTGCCACTGTCCTGGCACCTCAGTGACTTCATCAGTCCACTGGGGACAGCAACCCTTGTTTCCCACTGTTACGCTCCTAGCTCTTAGCTAGGGGTGCTGGGAGTTCTGAGTGTATCAACTTAGATGTTCTAAGCCAAACCAAATTCATTCTCAGATCTTCTGATACAGATACCCGTGGAAGAAATGCTACGGGCACTGTATCTTACTCTCTGGTGACAAAAATCCCTCAAGAAATGCTTGTAAACATACAAAGACACATGGTCTGGGCACCAACACCTCTGACTGGCTGAGCAGTCCTCCAGCCAAAGGGTTGACATCAATAAGGAGGCGCTTTTCCTACTAATGGTCTAGGGCTCTAGAACCAGGCCCTATCTAAATAAATGTAGCATAAAAAATTAATTAATTTGTCAATTAAACAGACAAAAAATTAAATCTGTCAATTAAACAGAACTGGGACAAGAGCAAAAATAATAAGAATTCAACATGATGAACAAAGGAGCCAAAACCATTATACTCTTCGGTGAGTAAAAATGTAAAAGCTGTACTTGTGCTAAAAAAAAAAGAAAAGAAAAAAGAAAAAAGAAGAAGAACATAGTTGGAAAGCACGGGATAAAGGAAAAAGGAAATCTACACAGAAGAAATAAATCAATGTGAATCATTGGTGAGCTGTGGCTGCCAAAAGAGCTAAGGCAACGTTGGACTACAATAATAAAATAGCAGTGTCCAGAAAAAGGGAAGAAATGGTTTCAATATGCCCTAATATCTACTCAAACTGGAGTTTTTCTAGAAAGAAAATAACCAGAAAAAGGGAGGATCTGGATTACCGTGTAGTCTGAGAAACAGGTGAGCAAATGGAAATAAAAGATGAGGCGAGTGGACACAGACTGAGAGATTTAGGTGGTCCTTGCTTTCTCCCTGGAAGTAAACAGAGCTGTCTTGTGGGAAAGGTCTTCAACACACTTGGTGGGCCCATCAGATTGAACCTTAAAAGGAGACTAGAAGTGGACCTGCGAAGGACTGTCTTTCAGTTCAATGGGAGAAAGGACTTGTGTTCCAGGTGACTGCTCTAGCTCTGGGGCCAATAACCACAATCAAAGAAGTAGGGGAGTGTAGCACCAGGAAGTTCCTCTCTCTTGTGTGTTTCTTTTAGGAGGAAGCAAACTGTCTTTTCCAAAAACTCCCTTGGTATTGATGAGGAATTACTTTCAGGACATTCCCTTGGAATCCAAAGTTTGTCACTGCTCAAGTCCTTTATATAAAATGGTGTAGTACTTGTACATAACCTACACACATCTTTCCATAAACTTTAAATCAACTCTAGATTACTTATAATGCCTAGTACAATAAAAATACCATGTAAACAGTGGTTATACTATCTTGTTCAAACAGATGCAATTTTTTTTTCAAATATTTTTGATCTAAGGTTGGTTGAATCCATAGATGCAGAACTCATGGATGTGAAACCTACAGATATGAGGGCCTGACTGTATTTTATTCTGTTGGCCAGAATGGAATCCCATGATCGCCCTTAGCTGTAAGGAAGGCTGGGAAACTGAATGTGTGACAGTAGAGTAGCCATGACTGGCTTAAATCGCTTTAGATTAAAAAGTCAATACCCTAAGAATAATGAAGCGAAAAATGGAAAGCGCATGGGTCACCGAGCTGCCGAACCACATTTCAAACAACCAATTTCCAGTCTTCTTAGGGAAGAAAAATAAATGCATATTTGATTAAGCCATTGCTAGTAAGATTTGCTGTTATTTGCAATCAAATAAGCCCTAATGGACACAAATAGGATATTCATGAGGGCATCTGGGAAGACATCCAATAATACTATTTGCAGTTCTCATTCATTCAACCAATATTGATTTAGTGTCCATTTTATTCCAGACATGGGTAAAACTCAGGATGTAATGGTGAACAAAACTAAACAAAGTCCCTGCCCTCATGGAGTTTACAGTCTGGGAGAGAAGACAGGCACTCCTGCAACAACCCACAAAGGAGTGTCAGTGTTTAACTCCCCATTTCTGTGAGGAAAAGGCATGTGGTAGGACGGGAGCACACAGTGCAGGAGCCACCAGGGTAATGGAGTTGGGGAAGACTTTCCTGAGAGGTGAGCAGCAGTCTGAGCTCTCCACACGCGTTCTCAGGCTGCCCAACAGGCTCGCTCCCTCCCTCCCTCCCTCCCTCCCTCTCTGTCTCTCTCTCTGTCTTGCCTACATCTTGTTGATTTACCTGCTGCCTTGTTGAAACCCACCGTCATCATCCCAGTCATCTTCAGGATCACTCTTCCACAAAATCCTTACTGACTTTCCACCTGGAAGTGACCTATGCCTTCCTCGAGCCGCATGGGATATGCTCTTACTCTGCCTTCCAGTTTGAGGGTTTGTTCGGCATACTCTGCACACCTGCCGCACCCCTGTAGGACACAGACTGTCCATAATTGACACATCCTCTCAGCAAGTGTCCAGCGACCTAGCTTGGTTGCCTTGCACTTAGCCACCATACAATATTTATTTTAATTGTATTGTAAAACTATATTTTACAGATGGTTACTGCCATATAGGTTCAGAAAATATTTGGTAGATGAATGTGTTAACGTCCCCACAAACCCAGACACCCAGAACTTTGGATTTAAAAAAAATATTAAAATATATTAATAGGAGTTATAATTCTGTCAACTGTCATCATGGATATGAGCAGAAGCCTGCTTAGTTTATTACTTAGATTATTTTTTAAAATTTATTTGAGAGGTACAATTACAGAGAGAGGGAGAGACTGAGAATGGTCATCCATCTGCTGATTCACTAACCAAATGGCTGCAACAGCAGGAGCTGAGCTGAGCTGAAACCAGGAGCCAGGAGCTTCTTCCAGGTGTCCCATGCAAGTGTTTGGGCCATCCTCCACTGCATTCTCAGGTGCATTTGCAGGGAGCTGGATCAAAAGAGGAGTAGCCAGGCCTTGAACCGGTGCCCATATGGGATGCCAGCACTGCAGGCAGAGGCTTAGCCTACTATGCCACAGTGTTGGCCCCCTAGGTTATTTTTTTAAGATTTATTTATTTGAGGGCCAGAGAGATCTTCCATCTGCTGGTTCGCTCCCCAGATGGACACAACTGCTGATCCAGAGCCAGGAGCTGGGCAGATACAAAGCCAGGAGCCAGGAGCTTCTTCCAGGGTTCCCACATGGGTAGCAGGGGACCAAAGACTTGGGCTATCTTCCACTGTTTTCTCAGGCCATTAGCAGGGAGCTGGATAGGAAGTGGAACAGCCGGGACTTGAACAGGAGGGCCATATAGGATGCTGGCGCCGCAGGTGGAGGCTTAACCTCCTAGCCAGAGCATCGACCCCATTGCTTAGATTATTGCAACCCTTATTCCTTAGCATAAGGGGCAGGTGCTAGAGTTTCTCAATATTTTCTACATCTTCGAAGGAGTCTGGCCCTGTTCAACATGTTCAGGGTGACAGCTGTCTTGGAAAGCACAGAGTCTCTTAAATCCATACACACACTGTTCATCTTCATATTGGGTTTATAAAAGGAACACTAAGAAAGATCATCGTAACATAATGGCACACTGTCTTAGAGATCCCCTGGCGACAGAGACCCGGAGACTCGTCGCAAACCACGGAGACAGTTAAGAGGAGTTCCCTTTGGAACTGTCTGATTCCCGGGCAGTAGCTCTTTCCCTTGGGACACGCAAAAAATGTCAGAGCTTTTCAGCTACTCCTCTTATTGTTAACATTTACCCACGTCAACACACTCCAGCAGGGAGTTCAGAAGTTAGCCTCTGGGTGGAGGTATTACGAGATCCTAAAGCTGCAGCAGGCCAACCAACTACCAACCGCGCTAAGTTCAAAGCTGCCGGAGATCGCGCCCAGAGTCAGGGCAGGGAAAAGCAGCGCCCAAGAGGAGCCATCGCGCCTTTCCTCCCGCGCCGGGGGCGACCCAGGGCGACAGCCGAGGAGCTGCAGCCAGCGCCCGGTGCCCGCCCCCCAACCCGCAGGACACTCGCTCCTCTCGGCGAGAATGGGCGCAAGACAACCCCCTCGGGTGCCCTTGGTCCGCTCGTCCTCCGGGGTCAGGTGAAAGCGCAGCAGAGCCCCGGCGCTGTCGCCGCGAAGCCGAGTGGGGGCGGGGTCGCCCGGGCGCCCCTCCGCCCGAGCCCTGGGCGCCTCGTGGTCCTCCTCCTCCGCGCCGTCACTGGCTGCACCGCCGCGGCCCCGGCACAATAGAGGCTCCGCCCTCCCTCCGCGCGAACGCCCAGCAGCCCTCGCCTGCCGTCCAGCCGCCGCCGCCGCCGCCGCCTCTGTGTCCCCCTCGCCGCGCTCCGGGTCCGTGTGCCTGGTCCCTGTGCGCCCCGAGGCTCTCCGCCGCCCGCCCGGCTGCGCACCCACCGCGTCTGCCTGGACGTCTGCCTTCCACCTGAGCCCTTCCTCCGGTGCCCACCTCCACCCGTCACCTCCTCTTCCTTGCGCCCAGCTCGGTCTTGGGGTCGCACAGTCGAGGGCTGCTCGCGTGGGGCAGGAGATGCCCCGGGTCGCGGGGGCGCACTCCTCCGCCCTGCTCAGCTGCACCCAGCTTTAAAAGGCGCCCTGAACAGCCACTCGGGCTCCAGCCAGGAGACCCCGTCGCCTCGGCCCTTGCGGAGACCCTCGACCCAGCCGTTCTCTGAAGGGGCCAAGGCTCCTCTGGTGGCGAGGGTCATGGCCAAGCCGAGGCTCCTTGTTCTCTGCTTCGCTCTGGTTGTGGCTCCGGGCTGGGGGTCCAGCCCTCGCCCCACAGGGACAAGCGAGCCCCTAGATGTGCCGACGGCGGCACCCACGGAGGACGACATTCTGCAGAACGAGGCCGACAACCAGGAGAACGTTTTGTCCCAGGTAGGATGCAGAGCCCCCTGCCCGCCCCTCTTGTCTAGGTGGTGGCAGGGGGCCCAGGGATTGTCCTCCCTCAAGTGTTTGGGGGCGGCTGCTTCCCCTCCATTACCAGGGGCAAAGGCATTTGCTTTTCATTTATCAGAATATTTTCTTAATATTAATTCTTAATGTGAAGGACATGGATCCTCAAAAAAAAAAAAAAATTAGAGAGCCTTTCAAGGTTACCAAATCAGGAGAAAAGAGAAGACGAGGAAGGGAGACTCCACCTTATTCTTCCGTCCTGTCTGTGTGGTTGTCTGTCAGAACTGGGATGTGGAAACTAGTGGGTTTATCCAACAGGGGACACACAGCATCACCCGTGGCAAGAGGTGTAGGGCCTGGGGCTGGGCGTGGGCTGAAGACAGAGCAGCAACCTATGTGATGACCACAGAGGAAGTGACCCCAGAACAGAGCAATTGGCCACGGACCTGGTATAGTGAGTGGCGGGGGGGCAAGGGGGACACTGGAACTGGAGATCTGGATGCAGGCTCAGTGACAGGTGGTAGTGATGGACATGGCCATTTACCAAGTGCTTGTTCCATCCGACTCAGTCCTCCAAACACCCCAGTACTGTTTTCTGCAAAGGAGGAGTGCAGGGCCGGAGAGCACCACGGGACTGGAAAGCCAGGCCTCCTGCCGGCCTTCAGCGGGGAGCTCATGACTGCAGGCGCAGTCCTGTCCACAGTGCTTATTTTCACATACACGGCATGGTGTGTAGCGGGTGTTGCTGTAATCCTCGGAGTGTCTGGGAAGGGATCGGAGCTGCCTGTGCCACCGCTCAGCCCTCGGGCTAAGCCTGGCTCCTTCCTGGAGAGAGCCAGCCGTAAGGTCTGCATTGGGATTTATCCAAGTCCAGTCCCCTCACTCTCCTTCCAGTGATTGTATTCCTCGGTGCCCTGTAGCCACCCACAACCTCACACTGATCCCTAGATAAAAAAGGCATTAAAAAAAATCCCTCACATTGGAGTGCTATCAACCAAAGCTTTCCTGCAGCCGGAGCCTCCTGGAGGGAGGGAGTCCAGGCAGGGTGCTGGGAGCAGGGTGAAACGCGGCAGAGTTTCGGAGAGTGGATTAGCCACGATTTACTCTCAGCCTGTAAAGACCAGCTCTGAAGTCACCCTGAGACGCACCTCCTTCTTCCACGGATCCATTCTGTGTTGGACAACAGCTCTAAGACAAATATTAGTGTTAGAAGAAACCCAACCTTTGCAAGGAAAACATTACCCGACACCCCCCCCCCCCCGCGCGACCCGAGCGCGCGCGCCAGTCCCCAGCATCCCAAGGAACATTTCCACTCAAACAAGCTCCGTGCCGGCCTGCCAGGATCATTAGTCAAAGGAAGGGAACGCTTCTGCCGGCCTAGGAAAGGAGCCCTGGCTTGAGGATACACGACTTGTTGGACAGAGATGAGCAGAGAGAGAGAGGCCCTTTTTCCTAGCAAGCGCCCAGAGTGCAGCCTCCAAAAAGCCTGCTGTGTGATGTTTCCTGACTGGGGAGCCTGGCAGGGCCAGGCTACCCAGAAGGAAATGTTTAGCCTTGTAGAAGCAGCAAGCACTGCCCCCGTTGACTCTCCTGGGGTTTTGCCTGGAGTTTGAATTCAGAAGCTGTTCAAGGAGCCAAATGAACCCCTAGACTGAGTAAACCTTGTAGACTTCCGGGACCCGTCTCCCCCCAACTCCCTTTCTCCAAATCTACCATCATTCAAGTACCAGATCAAATACCACTTCCTCCAAGAAGTCTTCCCTGGTTCCCACTGCTCTTCCTTTGCTCGGCCAGGGCACTTGTTACTCCCCACGCTGGGTGACGGTTCTTTATATGCCTCCCACACTACAGACCCCTGTGGGGTAAGCTCTCCGTCTGGCCCATCTCTGCACCTCTCACAGCCCCTGGGTGGCACTCAGGTGTTAAATGAACGAATGACAGAAGGATCATAACTTTCACATCCCTCCTTCAACCCCTCGTCCTTTTCCTTTTTGAATCTAAGCCTGGATTCTAGCTGAAGGCAAGGGCTAGTGGAAGAACGATGGGGCTCGTTTGTTTTTTTCCTTTCCATGATGAAAGGTTAAGGCCCCCCCTGAGGGAGACATGGCTTTCCAAGACAAACCAAGAGAGCTGAACTCAGTGCCTTGAAGGAAAAGCACAGTCAGCAGATTGCGCTGTGATGACCTAGTCGCTCCATGCTTCGGGCTTATCCGAGATCTCTGATGGTGCAGGACATGTGACAAAGCCAAAGGGGCACCTCCCTGAGGAGTCTGCCCCATGCTACTGTCCTCATGTCTCCTCCCATTCTCTCCGTGTCTAGTTGCTGGGAGACTATGACAAGGTCAAGGCCGTGTCTGAGGGTTCAGACTGTCAGTGCAAGTGTGTGGTGAGACCCCTAGGCCGAGATGCCTGCCAGAGGATCAACGCGGGGACCTCCAGGAGGGAAGACTTCTACACCGTGGAAACCATCACCTCGGGTTCATCCTGCAAGTGTGCCTGTGTGGCGCCCCCGTCCGCCCTCAATCCCTGTGAGGGAGACTTCAGGCTCCAGAAACTGCGGGAGGCTGATGGCCGCGACTTGAAGGTAGGAGCAATGTGGGGCAGTGCCACGGATGGGAGGTGATCTGGGTGGAGCCACTGCTGGGAACTGTCAGGCTTTTGGAGGAGGGGAGGCTCTGGCCCCTGCAATCTTGTATGTGGATCCAAGGCGGGTGTTCTGACAAACTGGTCATTTTCAGCCCCAGGCCTGGAGGGAGATGCTGACAGCAAAGTGTGCTTGTCTTTCCTTATGGAGCCAGGGAGGCTGGCCTGGGAACAGCGGCCGGGCCCAGCTGGCCAAAAGAACTCAGTGTTCTCCAGGAAAATTGCTGCCACGGGTTACTGTCAGCCCAGAGTGCACGGGGAAGAGGCGAGAGATGTAGAGGAGTGGGCCTCATGTCCTCAGTACCCGGGCCGCTGCTGCTCTAGGCTCTGTCATCCACCTGGCAGCTGCTCTGGTGGGCTGAGGGCTTTGTCTGCTGCTTCACTTAGCCCTTCTCGGGGGTGGGGGGTGGGTGGAATGAGCCTGGTTTTGGAGTCAGCTGCATCACCACAGCTGCATAATCCTGCTCTGGTTATTTAACTCATCTGACCTCCATCTCCTTGAATAAAAAGGGGGAATACTATCCACTTCATAGGACCACGAGAATCAGTGAGCTGACCACTGTGCACGATGGCTGGCATTCACTTGGGCATGACTATGTAAACGCACAAGTGTGTGGCCGTGCAAAGTGCTACAGTTGTGCCTGGCCCCTGCACCCACTCGTGGCTGGTGGTCTCTGAGATACCTTTATGCAGAGTAGTGTTTACCCATGCAAGGAGTGTCTGGGGATTTGGCCACATTGCTCAGAGCTGCAGCTGTGCCGTGAAACTAATTTTAAAACCAAGTGCCAATGTCACTCAGTTCTAGATTGGATTCTGGGGGCTTCTGGAACAGTGCCAGGCAGTTTCTGTTAATCATCACAGAGTGTGTGACCTGCAGCCCACCCCTGGCTTCTACCCAGGCCTCAGCTAGCAGGTGGAGAGGAAGAAGCTCTCCTCCTCCTCCTCCTCCTCCTCCTCCTCCTTCTTCTTCTTCTAAGATTTATTTTATTTATTTGAAAGGCAGAGTTACAGAGAGAGAGAGATCTTTCATCCACTGGTTTGTTCCCCAAAACTCCGCAATGGCTGGGGCTAGGGCTAGCTGAAGCCAGGAGCCAGGAACTCCATCCAGGTCTCCCACCTGCCTAAGCACTCAGGTCATCTTTGGGTGCTTCCTCAGACACATTCCAACGAGCTGGATTGGAAGTAGAGTGGCCAGGGCTCGAATCAGCACCCTTATGGGATGTTGGCGTTGCAGGTGGTGGTTTAACCCATTATGTTGCAACATCAGCCCTGGAGCTCTTCTTCTAAACATGAATATTTCTCACATGGAATTCTTCATTGGCTAGGGGCTAGGGGTTGGTGCTGGGGCATAGTGGTCTAAGCCTCCGCGTGCAGTGCCAGCATCCCATATGGGCACCAGTTCTAGTTCCTGCTGCTCCTCTTCTGATCTAGTTCTCTGCTATGGCTTGGGAGAGCAGCAGAAGATGGCCCAAGTGCGTGGGATCCTGCACCCGTGTGGGAGACTCAGAAGCAGCTCCTCGCTCCTGGCTTCAGATCAGCCCAGCTCTGGCCATTATGGCCATTTGGGAAGTGAACTAGTGGATGGAAGACTTCTCTCTCTCTGTCTCTCTCTGTAGCTCTTCCTCTCAAATCAATCAATCAAATCCTAAGAAGTAGATGAAACAAGGCTAGGGGATGAGTGGGAAAGAGATCGAAAAAGTGTGGCTCAGCAAAGTCTTCCAGGAACTGGCCCTTGGCAAACAGCCTCCATGTGCCCTTTGCCTGCACTCTGCGTGCCTAGGCGGCCACCAGAATATTGGCCACCTTTCTCCTAGTGGCCCCGTATTGGCAGGAGGGGTGATCTTGGGGAAAAAAAATTGAGAAGGCCAGCTGTATGGTGGCGTTTGTCATCTCAGAGACGGGCATTGGGTTTGTTTTACCCAAGCTCAAGTGAGCTTTTTGTGCGGAGGAAAACCCTGTTGGTGCTTTCCAGGGCCTCTCGGAGACAAAGAAGCCATGTGTTTCAGAAGCCTGTCGTCAAGGTGATGCTATTTCTAGCCGATTAGTTGGGTATTTCTAGGTTACCTGCTATGGGCCAGTTGCTATGAATCAGAGAGAGACCACACAGACACTACTTTGAAGCAGCATAGAGTGTAGTAGAAAAGCAGATATGTGTGCAATTGACATAAATCTTGAAAGAAGCACACACCGTTTGTGAAGATATCTAGACCCCAGGCCTACTTGTTCTTATAGGATTATCCCATTTATTTACCCAAATATTCCAGAAAGCATAATGCACTTATGCCATTGTGCTTGCCTATACATTTCATAGGGCCATCTCTCAGTTTTTGGCTAGTGGTTTCTCTGTTGAGTCTCCAACATGGAGACCTGAAAGGAAGCTTCTGCCCCAGCCCTGGACTAACCCCTTGCCCTTGCTTCATAGCTCTCCACAATCATAGACATGCTGGAAGGAGCTTTCTACGGCCTGGATCTGCTGAAACTGCATTCGGTCACCACCAAACTGGTGGGGCGAGTGGATAAACTGGAGGAGGTAAGGAAGATTCTGGTTTCCATACGCTTTTCTTGTCAAGTCCCAAAGCAAATCAGACTTCCTGCACAGAGTATATGCCCTCAGGAGACTTAATCTATTCTATTCTTTGGAAAGGAAAAATATGCATAAAAATTCATCCAAAATCATGCCAAATTGTTGATGGCAAAGAGAATCAGTGATACAGGAATGTAAGTACCTTTTTTTTTTTTTTTTTTGTCTTTAAGAGCACAAGACCATTGTATCTCTATTATCATCTTGACTTCTGGGGAACTTAGAGCTAAATGAAATACAGAAGTAAAATATACATCTTACCCTAGTTTTAAGGTAGAGTCATCTTCCTTCTGGGTATATGAGTGCTAATTTCTTATTCCGATTTTGTTCTTCTTTAATTATTCTGGTACACACTTGTGTGTATCTGCCTCACCCATTTTATAGGAAAAAAGCAAGAATGATTCCTAATAAATAGCTTTACTATTTGGGTTTAGAAGTAGTGTAATTTTAATGGGCAAAGACAGCACAGACATATGGTTTTCAACTAGTAAAATGTTATGAGATGGTGAGAGTTAAGAACTGTTATAAACAAGTAATAATGTTGACATATACTTTGACATATAAATAAAAACGTATTTAGTCACCAGAAAAGAGGGACCATCATCTAGCCTTATTGGTAAGAAGCTTAATGGGTGTGTTTCATTGACTTGCTTCCAGTTCTTGGAACAGTAGTTGAAACAGGGCTGCTGCTTCAAATTGAAATCTAGTGCTTTAATTTTTAGAAAGTTGGTGTAATTGATAAATTTAATAACAGAATGGCTATAAACATTAATATTCCTAGAAAGTTGGTCTAATTGGTAAATTTAATAACAGAATGGCTATAAACATTAATATTCCTTGTGAACAAGTGGGCTTTTGGGGTCTGTCATGGAGGAGCTCAGGTTCCCTGATGAGTGATTAGTGAATGCAAGATCTGAACACAGCGCCCCTGTCTTGTCTGTGGCAGAGAACACACCAGATCAGGAGTCATTGCAGGGTGAGGTACTCTCCTCTGCCAAGCAGCCACATCTTACTTCCTCCATCCACTTTGTTTGAATTCTGAGGGGATATAAGGTACACTAGCCATTTTGAAAATACCTTGAAATGGTTAAATTAAACAAGGCACTAGGGTTATCACCAAGGAGAGATGGGGCAAACTTTCCCACATTGCTGAGCCAAGAGAGGGTGGGATGAAGATGGCAGAACACTGCAGTTACCAGGACTGGTTTTAGCACTTTCATTTCCCTCCTGAAAATGTTCCCAGAAAGTGAGCACAAGTCCCTTCTCCACCCACCTTGGGCCCTTTAGTGATGAGGGTTTTCTGATTATGAGGCTTACTTAGCTTTGGGAGGGCTGGTGGGTCCACAGTCTCTTCAGTTACGGGGTCTGATGAAAGGGGTCCAGACTCTGCGTGCTGAGCTTTACAGACAGGTAGGGGTGGCCAACAGGACCACAGCAGCCCCTCCTCAATGTCTCTCTACTCTCCCAAGATGGGTTCCCTAAGAGAATCAGGCCCCTGAGCATCTTGGGTCCTTCCTCCCCAGCCTTGATGTGGGCGATGAGAGTGGGAATGGGCCACACCATCCTACAGTCAGTGGACTTCATGCAGTCTCAGGAGTCTTCTTGAAACCACTTGCTGGTTCTCCTCAATGAGTTGAAAAGGAGTTAAGGTCCAGTACTGGCAAGTGTCTGTTTCTGGAGGCTCCAGAGTCGTCTAAGTATGCAATGTCCTTTAAAGAAAACCATTGCATTTCTACAGAAACAAGGGTGATGGCCACTTTTGCCTTCACCTGACCTTGGCAGCCTCTGGTTTTCTGTCTATCTGGAGGGCACAACCTTGGAAAGATAGCTATGGAGGGAGAGCACAGTGCTTGGGAGGTCAAGGTCAGGCACCCAGCCTCTGAGAAGGCCAGTACACCGGGCTGTGTTCAAGGGCCACAGCCTGTGTCCAGCTTTGTCTAGCAACTGAGCCCTCCCTGCTGGCCAGGGACAGGAGGGTAGGTGACTTTAGGGCAGCACCACCACCTGGCAGCATCGTATCTTCTGTGGAATAGCACAAGAACGGGGTTTTTGCTCAAAAATGATCTTAGTTACATCATTAAGAGAAGCCCTCTTTCAAAACTGGTATGTTTAATAACAAAAACTGGGCCATAACAAGAATAATAATAACAACCTCTTACATTTGTATAACATTTCACATTTTTTAAAGCATCCCATATACATTTAACCCACTTCTTGTAAGTGAGGTGGCATGGGAGACCTAAAGCAATTCCATAACCAGTCTGAGATTGCAGTGCTAAGAGTGTGGGACTAGAAGTCAACCTTCTGATTGCTGGTCCAGAGCTCTTTCTAATGAAACCCATAAGTTTATTCGAATCATCGTCATCTGCCCAGTGAGTGTCAGTTTTTCCTAACCAGAACTTAAAAACAATAGTTCTTCCAAGGGGATTTCTAGGCAGCGTGTGGCTGTATCCCATATGTCCCATTAGATGAGATTAAATTTGAGTTAGGGACGGTCCCACCCAGAGGGAGGCTTCCCAGGAAGCAGACATTCCAAGGCAATGGGGTGCTGAGCCGTGGCAGTGGAGTCTTGGGATGGACTTGGGCCCCTGGGCCCGGAGAGTGGAGCTCTGAATCTACTTGAGGTCGTCTCCTGGCCCGTGCCTGCTCACTGTCTGGAGTGTGCAGTAATTGAAAAGGCAGAACGTTGGGTGAATGGGAAAAACACTCCCTCTCCAGTCTGCCTCCGCAAGAGCCATGGAAGTGCAACTCTGCCTCTGCTCTTTGGATATTCTTGAGTCCCGAGGGGAGTTCTCTGCAGGTCAGACATGACAAGAGGGGTCAGATTGGAGGGGCATTTTGCCCAGAGTAAGATCAGTGCTTGGCAGTGTTAGCAAGGGCACACATATGCATTCACTGCGGGTGTATGGGAGCATGTAGGAATGGAAACTTCATTTGCAGATGCATCAGGACGGAAGAAAAAAGAAGGGATAAGTCAGCTCAGGGAGCTTTGCCTAGTGCAGTGACTTCGGTTAAATTATTTTTGTTTTCAATTGTGAAACATGACTGAGGCACAGATAAATGCACAAGCAATGAGTGCACAGGCTAACAGACACCTGTGTCCGCCAGCCAGCTGGAGAAGTGGGATATGCTACCACTCCAAAAGCCACCTACACGCCCCTACTGCTCACACCCCCTCGCTGACGGGAACCTCATCCTGACTTGGATGTTAACCATCTCCCTTGCTTTTTGTTCTAATTCCATCATTGAAGGGTGTTTGTCTCTAGCTATAATTATTTTGCCTGTTTCTGAATCTGGTGTAATCCTACATAATCTCTCTGTGTGTGTATGCATGTGTGTGTCTGTGGGTGTCTTCTTTCACTCGGTTTTGTGTTTTTCATAATTACCTATGTTGTCTCCATGTCTTGCAATTTATGTGTTTTTACTGCTAGGCAGTACGCTAGTATATGAATACACCACAACTGACAAGTGTTTATCTGTCCTTCTGATGACGGACACATGGCTTGTTTCCAGTTTCATGATTCTAATAGTCCCGCGAATGTCCCTGTAAACCAGCATCCCTGGACACGCACTGTGCCTGCCCGTTAGTTGTGCTTGTCTTCCGTGTTATAAGACAATGCCAGATGGTTTTTCCCAACAAGTAGACATTTACACTCGCTCCACACGCGTGCTCGCCCACACTTGATACTGTCAGATTTCCTGATTTCTTTCCATTTGGAAAGTGTGTCTTAGCAGAACCATTTCACCAGGTTCCAGAATCTTACTTCTCCAAACTTGGGTGAGGCCCGAAACCCCAGGCACCTGTTTTAGAACTGGTCCAGGGAGAAGAAATCCCAGGGTGGTCAGCATTCCCAGGGCCTTCCTCGTGGCAAAGCCAGGCTGGCCCTCACCTGCAGGTGGTGGGGAGGGGAAGCAGGTTCAGGAAGTATGGGTGTGCAGGGGGTGGGAGGGGTGGGGGGTAGACACAGAGCATAGGTGCCACAGAGATGGGAATTGAAAAATCTAAAATGAAAACCTACAGCTTCCACATGGCAAAGGCAAACTCCGTTCACTGCATATAAAGCTGGGTGTGGCACTGATTTGGCTCCAGAAAAGACTTTCTGCTTGAACTCCACGGGCTCCCAGAGACACAGAGACTGGCAGGCTGCTCAGGCCTTAATGTGGAGTGTGGAGGCAACAGGACTAGAGGCATGGAGTACATCTGGAACCCTGCAGCTCTTCCAGGAGCCGATTTACTACCAGAGTCGAGAAAAAGACAGAAGGACAGATCATTAAAATAATCTCCTCTAACATCAAGACTTTAGCTGGATTAACTCATTCTCGTAAAAGCTGCAGATCTTTAGGAGGAAACGCCCACCCCCACTTAGCTGCAGGACACCTGTTTGTAAGTACTGGCTCTGCTTAGGACTGGGTGCACACAGGCCCCTGTAGGTATGTGGGCGTGTACCCCGTGCTGTTCAAATAGATGCATGCCTGTAAGCTTTCCATTCAGTGACTTCTGTGGCTTCTGGGGCTTCTGCCCCTTCTCGTGTGTGTGACCCTGTCTTTTGCATCCACCTGCTGGGGTTTGCAAACCTTGTCCATGAGCACTGATGGGCGCCTGGGGACCTTGGGTGTCGGCTGAACCTGAACTTTTTTTTTCCCTCGTGATTTTGCTTTCATGTGAGATTTAAAGTCTGTGATGGATTTATCAGGCCCCAGACTGGCCCAGTCCTAGAATGTGCTGGCACAGCCATTGCTGAGGGCTTCTTCCCAAACCTTAAGATGGGGAGGCTTTTGTGTTTCTGGGCTGGGAGGCAACATCAAAGGAGCTTCCCTGACTCTGGGGGATGTATCTTCACCGGTTAATGGGAAAATGTGATTTTCATCTGTGCAGGCCTGGCTATGAAATGGGGGAGCTCCTTCCAAGCCCCCCACTTCCCCTCCCACTCTCCCCTGCCTTCAAGACACCCCAAGGGCTGGTCAAGTCTGCTTGTGTGGGAGCGTTTGCTGGAAGTCACTCTTCTTTGAGGGCAGGCTTGGAGGGGAGCCTCACTCACCCTGCCTGAGAGCAGTGCCCTCCTCTGGGGAGAGACAGAGGGTCAGAGTTACGGCTACCCACTTCAGCTCTAATGTCATTTAATTCAATTTCCGTCTTCGTCTGAGCTCCAGCCAATGAATTGCCTCTCCTGGGGCCACATATACTTCAAGTCTCATTTGCCACTGCGGAATGTAAGGTTTTCTCCTTGGCTAAGTAAGGGAGCTTAAGATGCAAGAGTGAGCCCCCTATCTGCTGGGCTGGGAACAGCGCATAGCACCCAGGACGTGTGGCTCTGTTCTCAGGGGTGGGTCACCCCTGCTGCACACAGTCATCAGAGGCCTGGGCTTCTTGCCCAGTCACTCGTGGCTCCTTCCAGGCTCTGGGCCCTTTGAGGGCAACCCAGGCATAGGTCGTCTCTGTTTCCCAGGTCCTCGCCCAGCCCCCAGTGTGGAGTCGCTGCTCAACAGTTGTTTGGTTGGGTGCAGGATGTAACGTGGCAGCTGGTGTCTCCCTGTCTATCCGTGCCCGTCACCTGTGGTCAGAGGGATTGGGCAGTAGCCCGCCTCTCCTGCCATCAGGAGCACCAGCTGTTTTCCAGACACTGGAGGACAGCTGTCGTCCCAATGACTGTCCCAGACCATCAGGCCCCAGCTACAGCCTGGAGGGCTCAGAGAGAGAATGGCAGGACAAGCCGTGAGCCCGCCTCCTTGGGCCCGGTTACCCCACACCTGCTCACTTCACTCCACCAGGATCCACGTGCCCCAGAGTCCTGTGCATGCCCGGCCATGCGGCCTGACACTCACAGGGCCTCCCAGGGAAGCCCCCTCAGGTGTCTGCTGCGTGACTTGGAGCCAAGGTTTTGCCCACCTGGAGTCACCCCCATACAGCAGCCAGCCTTAGACTCATGCCTTCACGAAACCTTAGCTCTTCTTTCCTCTTGCACTTGCACATCTGCAACTGAGATCCTAGGGTGTGCCCACACCAGCCTCCTCCGCACACCTCCAGCCCTGCTCAGGGCCAGGCGCTGCACCACGTGAGCCTCGCACTCACTCTTCACATCAAGTCTGGACAGGCACGTGTCATCATTCCTTCTTTCTCCAGCTAGGGCCCAGAGAAGTTCCATCACATACCTTACATGGTTCCTTAAGAGGCTGTGATGGTGGTGTGGGTTTTGTGCTTGATCTCCAGGGCTACACCCAGCCCCCAATGCACCCACTGCCACCCCACAACTGGCCTATCAGAAAATCAAGACCCTAGAGAAATGCCAGGGCTTCTCTCTTCCTCTCTGTGGTCTTTTCTCCTGGTTCCTACAGTTTTGCCTTAAGCCCATACCCAGTCTTGCTCATGCACACCTATTCTTGTCCAAGAACTGGCGAGGTCAGCATGGAGACCTCAGTCGTGGTCTTTCCCCCATGCCTGCCCTGCCAATCTGCCCATGGCTCATCAAAGATGGGCTCTGACCAGTTGTGCCTAGCTAGCTACACCCCCAGGCCCACTCACATTCTGATTCTCCCTGGCTCAGAGGGCCCTACCTGGTGTGTGTGCCTCCTACAATCTGGTTTCTGTACATCTGTCTGTCACCAGCACCAGACACCTGTCCCCAACTGGCGACGAGGCCTTGCTCCCAGCAGACACCCTCCCATGCACTGCGTCCAGCATGCGGCCCTTGTTTGGGGAATGCCTCTCAATCCCTTGGCTCCACTTAGTCCGAGGACTCCTGACAAGGTTCATTGTGTCTGGCCTTCTGCCCAGCCCCCTATCTGCCTGCCTTTCTCCCTCCGCCCTTCCCTCCTCTTGACGGTGCCAGGATCCTTGGCAGGGGTTGTGTGGTGCACTTGCTGCTGCCAGATAGGCACCCTTCCCGCCTCAGCCCGCCTCGCTGCCAGCACCGCCCGGGAGCGAAGCACACACACCATAAATGTCAGGGTTGCAGCTGTCCCTGAGGGGAAGAGCCTGAGACATGAGATCATGGGTTTTGCCTGTCTTGCAGGGCAGGATTGGGAGCCCCTGTGTGGGCAGCATCCCCTGGGCTGCCTGAGAGGTACCCACAAATGGCCCTTGGTGTGAGGGCTGCACAGCCCAGGGAGGGATCTGGAGCTTGGCGAGGCCAGCACCCCCCAAGCTGGAGGCAGCTGAGTGGGGGTGTCGGGGAGGGGCAGCTGCTGCTGTCGCCTGGGGGCACACCAGCTGGCTCGGGGGCCTAGGGGGTGATGCCACTGCCGACCTGCTGTTTATTCAGGCGGCTGGTGGGCTTTCCTGGTCCCTGGGGGGGAATAAGCTATATTGCTCCTCCTGGCTCTCAGAGCTGGGCCTGCCTCCCACGCTCCTCTGTGGAAACTCCGAATAATGCTCTGCATCCAGGGCAAGAGGAGAACTTCAGGTTAGGAATCCAGGAGAGGAAAGCCCTCTAGGGCCTAGAAACCCAAGGCTCGGGGAGGCAGGGACAGGGGCAGGGGCTACATCTTAGGGGCTGCCCCTTTGCCCCACAGCCAGCATCTCACATGGGCTGATGGCGACTGCTCCAAGGTGTTCACAGAGCAGGCAAGATCTTCTTTCAAACAGTGAGGACAGTAGGGCCAAGCCTTCCCATCCACCCTGAGGTGCCAGCACTTTGTATGGCATCCTGGGGCCATCGCTGGGCGGCAGGTGCACACCCCCTCAGCCCTTTCCTTAGCGAGGCCTCACCCATCCCACTGACGAGTAAGTACCTGTGTCTTCCCATCATCCTTTGTTTCTCCAGGTACCGCACCCTGGCAGGTGTTCTCTTGTTTGGTGCTTCGTCTCGTGCTTACCTCCCCTGCCCACAGAGGGAGGTCTTCACCAGGGTGGGGTCCTCATCTGTCTTGCTTACGCTTTGGTCCCTCAGTGCCATGGCTGAGCACGTGAATGCATTAATGAAGACCTAACACTGGCCCCCTGGGCCTGCTGGGCCGTGCGTCCTGTCTTAGGAGGGGAGAGCCACAGGAGGACATCCACTTAGGGATTACAGAAACACTTGGGCCACTTAGAGACCAGGAGCTTTTCCTGTCCATTCCAGAAAGAACTTGGCCCCTGTCACACAGCATCTCTCACACATGTTTCTGTCCCCTTATCCCACAGCTGTCCCCCAATTTCAGGCAATGGTCCTCAACCCTTAATGTGTGCAGAGGAAGGACCTGAGAATCTCGCTAAGGTGCAGACCGGGCTCCAGCAGGGCCGGGTGGGTCCCAGGGCTCTGCAATACTGACAAGTCCCTGCAGGATGCCAATGCTGCTGGACTCCGGGCCACACCCACGATCCTATAACTCCGCACATGTGCACCTCCTCTCGTGTCTCCTGAAACCGAGCTGCAGGCATCCCCTGGCTTCTTTGGTGTGCTTGGTGCTGCTGCGGGCTGGCTGGGTGCCAGGACCCTCTCCTGCGCTCTCGTGATCCCCAAGTGAACTGAAGAGGCAGGACCAGCAGGCTGCATGTTGCTCCAGTTTTTTTTTTTTTTTTTTTTTGAGTGTGTTTGTTCTTCTGAACTTGGACAATCACCTCTTTACTCTGGGCCTCAGTTTCCTCTTTGTGAACGGAAAGCTTAGGCTTGAGTTCTGGCCTCCATTCCAGCTGTCACAGTCTGTGATAAACAACCCTTCAGCAGGGTCCATGCACACCCATGCAGTCACTCACTCAGTCCTGCAACCTGTGGGGAAAGTGCTAGTGCTCTCCCCCCAGCTTACAGACATTGGATATGTCACAGACAGTGACACGTGCGGGTGTGAACAGACAGCTCCCTCCAGAACCCACGCTCTTAACCATTGCCCTGGATGTTCCCTGTCAGAAGCGACTGCACAACCTCTAAGACCATTCATTCTGCACATTCTGGAGACGAGACACCTTTCTCGTGGGCTTCAGCACGGTTCCTTTTGTGCAATTGAGGGAGGCTGGCTTGGCCCAAGTCCTGTGGAACACATTGAGCCTTTCCAGGGCTCACTATCAGGCATGTAATGAAATGCCAGAAAAAGGGCACGGCCGATGCTTCGGGAGCCTGGTTAGTTTAACACGCACCTATTGGGCTCCTCTGGGCAGCCCCCTGTGGGAGCCACTGGAGCCACAGCGTCTGGGCCTCGTGATCTGCCTCCATACGCACTCATGTCCCCAGCTCCTGGCCGCCGTGCTGCCCTGGGGGACTGTGGCGTCACAGCAGCTGTAGCCCTGTGCCTGCCAGTGTCTGGGCTTTTACACTACCGTGTGTGTATGAAAGAAAGAGGAACAGGAAACGCATCCTTGATTTTACATGGTTGCTTTCTCCACCAGCCTCCTAAACAGGACCCAAAGGAGGCCACCACACTGGACACGGTCGATGTCCATGGAAACCTTAGTAGGGAGGCCGACACGTTGGGTCTCAGTATGGTCAAACTTCCCTGTAAACCCCTGGAGGAGCAAGAGCAGCTCCAGGGCTGTCGACAGCTCTCCTAAGGTGCAGATCCCATGCAGCGTCCTCATTGTCCGGGAGTTGCTTCTGATGCCCCCAGCCCTGCCTCTCTTGTTTTACAAATCCAGTGACTGAGTCCCATGGAGGCAGCTAGAACATTTTGTAATGTTTCCCACCACTGGGTAGGGAGCATTGTATATAAATGACAGAAAAAGGCATGGTGTCCTGGAGGCCCAGGGACCTGAGAGTGCTATTATCAGGAAGCCCGTGGTCGTTTGGGCAGTATTTCCAGCAGGTGGACATACCAGGGCTCGATGACCCTGGAAATGCTGCCCTGGGGCCTGGAATCTCTTCCCAGCGCAAAGCTGGACATGCTCGTGGGCCCCAGTCACTTGCTGGCTGATTCTCAGCCTGTTTGCTGTGTCCCCGTGCTCTGACTGCCAGCTGACCCCATTTGTCCTCAAAGTACTAACTGGATCCCGTTTTTAAATGTTTCTCCCCCCTCAGGAAGTTTCTAAAAACCTCACCAAGGAAAATGAACAAATCAAGGAGGACGTGGAAGAAATTCGAACAGAGATGAACAAGCGAGGCAAAGGGAATTGCTCCGATACCATCGCAGAGAGGGTGCCAGACATCGGCTCAGCCCTGCAGAGGGACGCGGCCGCAGCCTACGCCCACCCAGAGGTACAGCCCGGCTGCCTGGGGCCTCGGGTCTTAGCCCCCCAAAGCATGAGAGCAGCACATCTCTCCTTTGCAAAGAGCACTGCAGGGTTCACTCCTTGCCCAGTCCTGGTTTCCTTGCATCTGTGCAATTGTTCTGTATGTTGGATGGCCAGGGGTGGAGCCCATTTTACCTAACATTGAAGTCCAGAAAAGATTCAACGAGGACCCAGATCGGGGTCTCTCCTGAGTCCCTGTCCCATTCTTTTCATGACATCCCTGGGAGCAGCCCTTGCCTTTATGAGGAGGACACGAGGGAGGGCTGGCTTGTCGGGGACCATCGTGGCTTCACTGCTGCTGTCCTGGCATGGGTATCAGTAGCACCCTATTTCACTCACAGAAATGTGCCAGCTTGGAAATGATACATTATATAGCCCCTCTTTATAAGGGACTTTGTAATTTCTGCATATTTCATCACCATCACTTGCAAGTTTCACCACAGCTCTGGAAAGCAGGCTGGTTGGAGACCAAACCCTCATTGTATAGACGAGGAAACAGCTCCAACCATGCCCATGGTCTCCCTGCTCAGCTGGGAGAAGGTGACAAGCATGGAAAACCTCGGTCTCTCCCCACCCAGCTGTGTCCCCAGTGCAAAGTCACCCGTGTGTGAGATGGAACAGCCTGAGGGACTTAAGTGATGTGCAAAACCTGCTTGCTTGAAGGTGCCTCCCCACCTGGTGCCTGTTCTTTTGGTTCCAATCACCAAGTTATGTTTATGTGTGTTGCCATGGAATATATGGAGTTATCTGCTAAACTGCTGCCCAGGAAACAGGCATTCTGGGGGACAATAACCCACAAGAGTAGAAGAGGAAACTGGGAAATGCTGGTGGCCGGGCTAGAAGAGTCCCATTAGCAAGGCAGATTTGTGTGAATATTATAAAAGGGAGGGCTCCCTGGGCAGCGAGGGGACAGCGGCATATATAACAGGGGCCTGGCTTCCTTTACTGGGTTGCTGAGGGTCACTGGGGTTGGTGGTGGATGGTGGGGCCCAGGACATTGGTACCCAGGGGTGGGACGCAGGTGTGCCATTGAGAGAGTGCCCTCAGCCTCAGGTGTGGGCTGAGCAGGACCTGGGATAGCCAGAGCCTCTGCACTGGTTTCTCTGCATGCTGTGGCGTGGAAAATGTGGGGGAGCATTGCCATGCAGGGCTCTTGCCTGGGTCCTTGAGGGTCGGGCAGCGGAGGAAGGAAGACTGGGTGGCGAGTGGGCTCTGAACTCCTGGGTGGAGGAAGTCTTCGGCCGTGGGCTCGGGCAGTCTGGGGCACACGTGTTCTGAGGGCAGGGTGGCAGGCCCACTGAGGACTTTTAGGGCATTAATCCCTGTACCCTCCCCAATATGTAACTCAGAACAATCCCAAACCACAAAATAAATATAAGGAAGGCCAGTAATTTCCTAACTTTTCCCACGATGACTACTCGGATGCTTTTCTGGGAATCATCATTTCCCTTCAAAAATTATTTTTATTCTCATTTTGGGGTGTCCCAGCCGTGCTGGCTACCAACCATGTGTTTAGTCTACGTGGTGGGTCACCCCTGAGCAACTGAGTCTGAGCTCGCAACCCAAAGAGCCAGGGCACATTTGGGCTGGATGGGGATCTGTAGGCACCTGCTCATCACATCTGGGGTCCAGTGTCTCTAATCTCCAGCCCCCGAGGCATCCCTCAGCAGGCCCAGCTGCCCAGAGGAGCCAGGCACTCCTTGCCTGCTGGCTTCCAGTTTCCCAGCCAGCCAGGCCCTCTGGTTTATCTCTTGTCTCTATGACACATAGTGTGGTGTGCTCAGGAACCCAGCTCAGATTTCCCGAGGGCAAACAGCAAACCAAATCAAACACACCAGACCCTTTTTCTCCTTGCTCAGCAGCGTGCCTTCCTCCGCCTCGGCTCCCCATTCATCACACTGCTGAAGTTAGCACAATCCGCAGGGACCAGGGTTGGGAGGGGTGGAAGGGGAAGTGGTGAGGGAGGCCCACAAGTGGGCTGTGCCTCTCCCTTTCCATCCCTTGTCTCTTTGGTGAACCCCATGTGGAAAGGGGGGAACTGTAGGGTAATGGGCTTCGTTGTTTATTTGCAGGGTTCTTGTAGATCATGTCGGGGTTTTTTTTTGGAAGGGTGAATGGTAATTTGTTGGAAGCCAGTCTCAAAGATGATCCCGGCCTGGAGGGTTGGCAGGGGGCTCCAGGGGCTGGTTGGGAGTGGGCACATCTGATGCCAGAGGTTGAAGTCATACAACAGACTCTTGGATTGACAGAGAGAGAAAATCAAAGCTTAGTTAGGGCAGCTGCTGCCCAGTGCAGCCTGTCGCCAGTGAATCCAAGGAAATTATATGTTCCCTGGCAAAGGCCGTCCATGGTCTTGCTCCATCTCCTTGGCTAGGGGGAGAGGACTGCAGCTCCCGCCCTTCCCTGAGAGCCTGGAATTAAAGACAGTTCCTGGGGTTTGCCACGAAGAAATGACGCCCTGGTTTTGCAATGCAGAGGGAGACCAAGGCCCAACCATTGGCTGTCCCTCAGCGTCTGGGTCCAGGCTGTGGCCGGGGCCTCTTGTCAACTTCCAGGCAGCTCTCCCCGCTGGGAAATGGTGGTGCTCCCCAGTCTGCTGGGCAGCAGCCAGTCCGGGGCCCTGCGGACGTGGGCACCAGGGCGAGGTTTTAGACAGCGAATGAGTTGGTCTCGTGGTCATAGCTGTGGGCAGGGTGGCAGATAGGAGGAAGAACACTGGCTCTGAACAGGCAGTCCCGGACCCAATGCTGGTAGTGAGACTTAGCAAGTGCTCTCCCAGCCACTGATGCTTGGCCTTCAAGCTGCTCCTGGGCGATCCAGAGTCTGCTTCGTCATCTGTTGACATGGATAGCGACCTTGCCTCATGATTGTAAGGGTTAAAATAGTAGAAAGGAACATGGCCACAATAGGTGCTCACTAAACCATCATCACCAACAACCAGGCATTCCCTGTACCTCTAATCAAGGTCACCTCACCAACAAGAACAGGGAATAGAGGCAGGAGCAGGTGGCAGGAGGGGGCTGCCCAGGGCACGGTCGGGCACTGCATGACCCTTCTGCACCATCAGAGCTGTCACTGTGACATTCTCACGACACCGTCCAGATGCCCAGACACCAGACTTGAAACCAAATGCTGGTCACACATATAGACAGCTCCTTGGGATTCGTTAGGATTCAAAACCCCATTTCACAGTTAAGGAGCACCCACCAGGAGAATCAGATGAACAAGAGGAGCTCTCTGCTCTTTCAGATTTCCACAGTCTACAGATACTGCAGCATCCTTAAATGATGCCCATGGGAAGCAGGTTGGGAAAAGTACTGTAACAGAAGCACAGACTTGTATTTGTTTTGGAATTGTGTTCAGCATTGAGCAAGAGACCAAGTTACAGTGCCCTAAGCAGTAGAGTGCTTCATTGTTCTTTCACATAGAGGAGCTTTGGAGGCAGGCAGTTCAGAGCTGGTGTGGTTAGTTCTAAAAACTAATCAGTCACTTCCGGGCTCATGGTCACAAGGTGGCTACTCAGCTCCAGCCATCCTCTTCACAGAGAAACAAGGAAGTAAACAAAAGATGCCTCCCAGCTAAGTCAGCCCCCCTACTAAGAAACTATCCTAGAAGCTCCTCCCACCAACTTCTACCAATACCTCACTGGCCAGACTTCAGTCCCATGAAGTCTAACAAAAGCAGCTCTCCATTAGGAAGGGACAAGGGGGAAAGGGACTTGGGTAGTCAATTAGAAGTCTTTGCCACAAAGGAAAAGTACATTGGGGAGGAAAGGATTCTGGATGAGAGGGTCTGGGACTCTTTCCTTGGGGACCTGAATTTTTAGCTGGACCCTGAGAACTGGGCAGATCTCCATACAAGTAGCTCTATATAAAGGGTAAAAGGGGTGGAATGGCTTTTCAGACAGAAAACATGGTCTGACAAAGACCCAGCAGCTCAGGAGAGCCAAGAGGCCGAGGCACCGGCCAAGGGGCTGCAGTCCCTGGGGGCCAGGGCTGGGGGTTGGGGAACAGGAGAGCAGGATGCTGAGCTGGGCCGAGGTCTGTTGGTGAGAGCTCTTAAGTGCCAGGCAGAGGATGTCTGGCTTTATTCTGCACGCAGTAGGGAGAGTGTGGGGGCTGGGCGGCGACCTGTGTCTGAGGCAGCTGGGTGGGTGCCCTTCCTTTCACGGGGGTCTCTCCAGAAACAGCTTGCGCCAGATCTAAGTCAGCCAGCGTCACCAGGCCAGAGTGGAGAGGAGAGCCACGTTCTCTGGGCAGCGTAGCATTGAGGTTACACACACTGATTCTGGAGCCAGACTCCCTGGGTTCAAATCCTGTCCTCCCTGCTTATGGTGGGCGATGTGCTTAATTTCTCTCTGTGCCTCAGTTTCCTAAAAATGGGTCACAGGACTGGCACGAATGTTTGTTAGTTACAAATGTAGGCATACTCTGTACTCAGAGCAGGGCCAGGCTCGGAGCGGGTGCTGTTGCTGCTGGCGTGGCCGTGGCTCCAGCACCGCCCCACCTGCCCCCTGCCCTTCCCTCCTGTGCCTCCTCTGCCGAGCAGTATGAAGAGCGCTTTCTGCGGGAGGAAACCGTGTCCCAGCAGATCAACGCCATCGAGCTCCTGCGGACGCACCCCCTGGCCCCACCCGACGTGGCAAAGTCACAGCGGACCCTGCACAGGCAGGTCCACCTGAGGGGCCACGCAGCCTCCAAGCCCACCGTCATCCGGGGCATCACCTACTACAAAGCCAAGGTCCCTGATGAAGAGAATGACATCGAAGAGCACCGTGAGTTGGGACCAGCAGGGCTGGCCCAGAGGCTGGGCGGTGAGGGAGGGCGGGGCCTTGGGGAGCCACGCCCCGCTTCTGCAGTCCGGTCCCTCCCCACAACTTTCTGAGCTGCCCTGGGCAAGTCAGTTAGCATCTCTGGGCTTGCAGAAGACCAGGTGGCAGAGCGGGACCGAGCTGCAAGGGCCTGCCGTTCTCTGCATTGGCCGATGGGGAAAGCCAGGCTCGAGGGGAATGATGCACTCGGAGCCACACGTGGCCTCTCCTGTCCTCCAGGGACCCTGAGCTTCCTGGCTGAGCTTCCAGCACTTTGTTTTGCTCTGCATCTTTCTTCCTCTCTCACAGAGAAGAACTGAGCCTGTTCCTCAATGTCTCTACCCAGTTTCCTTAATACCTCCTTCTGTGTTCCTTCTGCCAGCCATCTGCCTCCTGTCTTCTTCCTGTGCCTTCAGGAAACCCCAGGAGGTCCCCATTCTTCCCCCACTACTTGCTGGAGCGCCTTCCTTCTCACATCCCCTCTAACACAGCAGCTCTGGGTGTGTCGCCCAGTTTCTCTGCCTTTCTCTCTGTCTGGTTTGTATCCACCCAGCAGCTGCCATGACCACTTTGCCCATTTTCAGCTGTGCTTTCTTGTTATTGATTTGTATGCATTCTTTACATATTTTGGATCCTCATCTTTTGACCTCATAGGTACTGCAAATGCCTCTCCATCCCCATGCTCTATAACAGTACTTTTCTAAGGAGCAGAGCATGTGAAACCAGTTTACTAATGATTTTTGTTGTTGTTAGAACTCTGTGTCCAGCCGGCACCGTGGCTCACTAGGCTAAACCTCTGCTGGCAGCGCCGGTACCCCAGGTTCTAGTCCCGGTTGCTCCTCTTCCAGTCCAGCTCTCTGCTGTGGCCTGGGAGTGCAGTGGAGGATGGCCCAAGTGCTTGGGCCCTGCACCCCATGGGAGACCAGGAAAAGCACCTGGCTCCTGGCTTTGGATCGGCACAGTGCACTGGCTGCAGCGGCCATCTGGGGGGTGAACCAACGGAAGGAAGACCTTTCTCTCTGTCTCTCTCTCTCTCACTGTCTAACTCTGCCTATCCAAAAAAAAAAAAAAAAAAAAAAAACCCTCTTTGTGTCCTTCCTGAGAAATCCTTGCCCCGCTCAGACCCCTGCAGCCTCCCCCATTTCGCTCGGGATAAAAACCGAACTCCATGCTCAGCCCCCGCCACACGTCCTTGCCGCCGTTCTCTCTGTGACTGCGCCACCTGTTACACTCACGCTCTCTGCTTCTTCCTCGCCGGCCACCTCTGTGCTCGGCGGGTGTGTTCCTGCCTCAGAGCCTTTGCACGGCCGTTATTTCCCCTGGAGCCCTCCCACTACACCCACAGCTGCTCGAGTAACTCCCTCATCTCCTTCAGCTCATCCCTGCAACCCATTAAGTCCCATCCTGACCACTTCTCCCCCGGCTCTCTGGACCCTCCTCTCCGTCCTCCGCCCGGCCCCCAGAGTATCAGAGGAACTGACGGTTCCTCAGAGGAACCGTCTATGTCGAGTGTTCAGGTCTCCACCAGTAGGTAGACGCCCTGTGAGCTCAAGGAGCTTGATTTGTCTCCTGGCTGTATATTTGCGGAAGGGATGATTGGATAACGCACTTCCTCCCAGCCATGAGGGTCCACAGCCCAGCTGTGCACCATGCCCCCGAGTCCTGGAGGGAGCAGGGCTGCAGCCTATGCAGAGAGACCCTGTAGGAAGGAGAGCGTCCCTCCGTGGGTGCCCCTTGTCGCCTTCCTCTTCTGCACTCCCAGCTGGGCTCCAGCTCGGAGTGAGGCTGTCGCATTGAGGAGGGGAGCCTTCTTGTTGACCTGCCAGCCGCCGCTTGCTCTTGGCTGAAGGGCGCTCCCCTGCCTCGTGTTTGTTTCACAGAAGACGAGTTGTTCAGCGGCGACAGTGGAGTGGATTTGCTGATCGAAGACCAGCTCCTGAGACACAGCGAGCAGCTGACCAGCACCACGCAGAGGTCCGCAGCCGCCCAGCCCAGCACCACAGGGATGGCTGGCCACAGCCCCCCAACCACACCCTCGTCTTCCGCCCAGCCGCCGGCCTCCCCGTCAGCCGCCGGCCTCCCTGCCCCTGCTCTCCATGCCTCAGCTGAACAACAGCTCTCGGCAACACTCCACACCTCCTCAGTGGTCCTCCCAGACCCCATCAAGGAGACGGTCCTTCAACCTTCCACTCAGGGACCGGCCACCACCGTGGCCCACACAGCTGTCCCGCCACCTCCAGCCTCAGCTTCCCCAGCAGTGGTCCCTGGGGATGCATTTGAGGAAGCCACACACATGGCCCCAGCACCTCCTGCCACCGTCAGGACAGACCCTGCCGCCAGCGCCACCCTAAGCCCCGAGGAAGAAGACGACATCCGGAACGTCATAGGTGAGCTCATTCGACCCAGCTGGGCCTCCTGGTCAACCAGGCTGGAGCCAGCAAAAGGGTGAAAGGAGAGGGGGGAGCCAGATGATCAGGGTGCTTGCTCCACTGTGACTGATGGTGGGCTTTGACATCCAGGGTTTATGTGTCCAAAGTGTGCCAGTGACAGGAGTGGGGACCTCCTTTATTTTATTAATTAAATAATGAGAGGGCGAGTGAGTGAGAGAGAACTCCCATCTGCTGGTTCACTGCCCAAATGCCTGGAGTGACCCCTGGCTGGGGCCAAAGCTGGAAACCCAGAGCTCCGCCCAGGTCTGCATCTTGCACCATCACTGCTGCCCCCCCCCCCCCCCCAGAATCTGCATTGGCAGGGTCAGGAGCAGAGCTGGCTACCAAACCGCATGTGGGAGGCAGGTGTCTGAACCAGCGGTTTAACCACTAGGCCAAACACCTGCTCCAGAATCTCCCTACTAGGATAAATATTTAAATTAGTGGAGCCAAGTTCTCATCTTCATGAGTTTTTTTTTTTTTTTTTTTTTTTTTTTTTTAAAGGCAGAGTGGATAGTGAGAGAGAGAGAGACAGAGAGAAAGGTCTTCCTTTTGCCGTAGGTTCACCTTCCAATGGCCACCGCGGCCGGCACGCTGCGGCGGGCACACCACGCTGATCCGAAGGCAGGACTTATCCTGGTCTCCCATGGGATGCAGGGCCCAAGCACTTGGACCATCCTCCACTGCCTTCCCGGGCCACAGCAGAGAGCTGGCCTGGAAGAGGGGCAACCGGGACAGAATCCGGCGCCCCGACCGGGACTAGAACCCCGTGCGCCGGCGCTGCTAGGTGGAGGATTAGCCTATTGAGCCGCGGTGCCAGCCCATGAGTTTTATAAACATTTGTCGAGTGCTATCTAAGTTCAAGGCTTTGTGATGCATATTGGGGTATCTGCAGGTAGGGCCCAAACACCTGTGGTATCTTCAGGACATGGGGTTGGCCAGCCTGGGAGTCTCTTTGCTTGGTGACTTGTAGCCAGCAGTCAAGTCGTCCGCCACCTCCTTAACCCACCTCCAGCCAGGGTCCCATCCCCCAGACTCTTTGCACCTGTCTGCTCTGGGTTTTACCACTGCCATCTTTTTTGGGGTAGTGTGTACCTTTCTGGGGTTCTTAGGATGCTCCCCTACTCTAGTAGCCTGTGTCCCGGCAGCTGTTCACCTGGTGGCAGGAGCTGAGGGCCAGAGACACATTTTCTGCTGCTGTTCAGTGTTCTAGTAAAGTGAAAGGACATTGGTATGCAGAGGTCGGTTTGCTTGAAGACCAGCCTGTAGGGTTTTCCAGAAACTCTGGAGCTCTTACCTCTTGCGTCTTCTGCAGAAGAAACTTGGATGTGGACGCAAATGTTGTATTTCCTTCCAATACCAAGGGGTGATGCAGGAGGCGGCCCAGAGAAGAAAGATTTGATGAGACAGGTGATGTGAATGTGGGAATCACTTCCAGTCGCCTATCACAGGGTCAGGCCTGCCTCTGGCTGCAGTCGGTGTGGGTGGGATTCCCTTCCTGGAACCCTCTCTGCAGACCCCCCGACTTCTGCACTTGGCAGTCACATCTCACGTGGTGTGCTGACATCTCCCAGTCATCGGCAGGGTAAAAAGCATTTGGCTAAAGTGCACACAGGCTACTGACCTGGTACCAGGGAAATGCTGTTTGCCGTTGGAGGAGTCTGGCCATTTTGATTTTGAGCTACTTAAGATGTGGCTTTACATGGGGCTGTGTTTAGAAGGACCATCCTAGCCCCATCTTATTTCCAACCCTGACTTCATGATGTCCTAAAATGTCTACTACTCGGAGGAGTCATAGAAGTCTCAAAAAAAAAAAAAAAAATCCCAAAGCAAGTGAATCTCACTCCATTGTTGGTGGTGCACACACGCATTTGGCTCAGAGCTGGAAGACAAGGAGAGGAAAGATGCTGTCAGGGGTGGAAGCCGGGGCTTGGGAGAAGTGCTGCCTGGTCAAGGCCAAGATCGCCAGACTTTAACGTCTACAGTTCCTGATGTGTTTGTTAGAAGGGGCTACTGCTGGGGGGGGGGGGGTGAGTCAGGGGTGGGTTGGGGTGGGCAGGGGCAAACAAAAAGGACAGTCAGCTTATGACAATGCCAGATTCGTGGCTGAGTTCAGGAAATACCATGATCTGTGAAGAATGTCGCCCCCACAAAGCACACGACCTTAACCAAGGCCAGGGTCATAGTTAGCCACTCCACTGTGGTGTGAGATGGCCTGGCTGGCCTGCCTCGGGTCAGGGAGGCTTGCTGTGGGGCAACCAAGGAGGGCGCTGCTGATGGGGGTTGGGGTGGCACCTTCCACAGCTCCCACAGTGCCCAGGCTGTTCCCTGAGTCACTTGACAGGGGTGCCCTGTGTCCCCAGCTCTACCCTGGTCCCAGTCTCCTTGCTGATCCATCTAAGCCACCCCCTTAAGCCACTGGGGACATCACTCAGAACACAGGGGCTTCTGGCCCTAGAAATAAGAATACAAAGCTCTCCTTGTCAGTGGGTAGAAGCTGAAGAGTAAGTCTGGGCTGCAGAAAACCAATATGAATGAGACGGAGTCACTGCCCCGGAGGGACTAACCTCGCAGGGAGGCAGCAGGTGGCTAAAGTGGCAGGGGGCATGGGAGGCAAGGAAGGGGACAGGTGTGCATGATCCAGCCGCAGCATCACCAGACCTGTCGGGGGGCTTCGTTCTCAAAGGTGGTCATGGGCTCTCCAGGCAGAGCTGCCAGTGAGAGCCAGGGTGGGTAGGGGAATGGAAGGCAGAGGTCCTGGCCCAGACTGCGATACAGAAGGGAGAGTTGGGAACCCCAGGATAAGAAGTGAGGACCTGATGGCGAAGGCAATGAGAAGTTGAGACTTAATCCTAAAGTGATGGAGAGGGTTCAAGGGCACAGAGCAGTGGTGGACAACATGTGAGCGCAGTGGGTGTCGGGAACGCAAAGACAGGTATGCCAGGGCTTGTAGTGAGACTGACACGGAAACAGGAGGTGGTACTTGGACTTGAGCTGAAGGAAACGCTGTGGCTCACAGCGGGAGCCCAGGGCCCCCAGGACTCTCTTCCAGAAAAGACCAGCGGGGCAACTCTCTTGAAGGGGAAGGGCAAGTCGGCCAGGAACGTGGCATTGCAGTGAGAAGGACGGGAGCCAGCAAGTCACCGGAAGTGCCGCGGCATGATCAAGGCTGAGTAATGTGTAGGGCCCAGTGCAGAATGAAAACACGGGAGCCCTGCATGTTGAAACTGCAGGGAAATAGAGTTAATGAAGGTAGTGACTGTAGAGCTGTGTGTGTGTGTGTGTGTGTGTGTGTTTCTCTCCTTGTAGTGTTTTCACTTGGTATTTCACGCTGCTATAGGCAAAGATATTAAAAATTTAAATTCTGATATGAATTTTACATCCATCTTTATGTTTTGCAATGTCAATTTTAAGTGCAAATGTAGTTGTCCCTCAGTATCCACTGGGATTGGTTCCAAGACCCTCCTTGGGCACCAAAATCTGCAGGTACTCGGATCCCTTATACAAATGGCATAGTACTTGCATAGAACCCCCACACATCCCTCCATATACTGTAAATCATCTCTAGGTTACTTGTTTTTATTTTACTTTATTTTATTTATTTTTTGACAGGCAGAGTGGACAGTGAGAGAGACAGAGAGAAAGGTCTTCCTTTGCCGTTGGTTCACCCTCCAATGGCTGCTGCTGATCCGATGGCAGGAGCCAGTTACTTATCCTGGTCTCCCATGGGGTGCAGGGCCCAAGCACTTGGGCCATCCTCCACTGCACTCTCGGGCCACAGCAGAGGGCTGGACTGGAAGAGGGGCAACCAGGACAGAATCCGGTGCCCCGACTGGGACTAGAACCTGGGGTGCCGGCACCACAAGGTGGAGAATTAGCCTAGTGAGCCACGGCGCCGGCCATCTCTAGGTTACTTGTAATAGCTAATACAACAGAATGGCATCAAGGCAGTGGTTATACTGTATTGTTTGGGGAATAATGACATGAAAAAAGTCTGTACATGTCCAGCCTCAATGCAAGTTTTTTCAAATATTTTCAATCCATGGTTGGTTGAATCCACAAATATAGAACCCATGACCTTCACCTATAAAGCTCAAGTGCAACGGTAAAATTACTAAGACTTTCAAGGTGGTAACAGGGGAGCACTAAACCAGAGTGACATGTGATTACACAGATCAGACACCCACAGAGCCAGTGCTGGCCGTGGCACCCCGGGGAACGCAGGCTGCTGGGTGTGTGGGAGGGATCTCAAGCTAGCAAACCTGAGGCCAAATTCATCCCAAGATGTGTTTTCCCATTCCTGAGTTTGAATGCCTTCTGGTCAGCTCTTCTTCCAGTTCACCACCGCTTCTATTGCTGCCCACTGTCCCACACTCAGCCTCCGCCACTCATCCCAGCACCTGCCTGGCCTCTGGAGGCCTCCTAGTTTGAGACCTCTGAATCCAGGCAGATGGCAAGAAGTGTAGGAGGGGCTGCTGTGCTGGGACAGGGATGTGGGGCTTCCCTGGCGGTTGGAGCTGGTGAGTTAGTAAGGGTTTATGCAGATGTGCATGTTAGAAAAACAGCTCAGGGACAACTGGACAGCAGGACAGGTAGAAGGGGGCCAGAGGAGAGACCAACAGGTGTAACTGGAGCAATCCAGGCAAGGAGCACTGAGGTAGAGAGAAGCACTAAAGGGTGACGCAGTAGAAGCAGAATGGAACTGACCCAGGGGGAGGAGAAGGTCATAGGGATGACCCCGGTTCTGGCTCAGCAGGTGGGTGGTGTGCTGTACCCTTCTCTAGACAGGAAGTGCAAGAGGAGCAGGCTGTGAACTGAGGCAAATGAATTCTCTGTCGATCCATTAAGTTAGAGGAACCAGGAGACACCCAGGGGAGACACATCTGCTGGAGAGCCAGAGACATGATGCCTGGAACCAAGACCTGGGCCAAGGTCATCAGTGAGAGCTGTCTGCCCAGTGAGTGCAGGAGGAGGAAGGAGGCTGAGAGCAGAGCTCGCTCAAGAGGGTAACAAGGGAAAGGCGTGGAGAAGAGGGAATCCATCTGAAGAGCAGAGCTGGGGAAGGCATGGCTGGGGAGGGAGGCGGGGACTGGCAGAGAGAGGGGTGCAGAACCAAGGGAAGGTGGAGGTGGGTGCCAGGCTGGCCCACAGATTCTGACCAAAAGAGAAGCTTCCTCAACCAGCAAAAGAAAGCCAAGAGCACCCCTGATGGGCAGTGCCAGACATTTCCGGAGCACCCTCCTCAGAGGGTGCACAGGGCAGGAGAGGCTCTGGTTTGTGGATTTCTCTTTCCTGGGTGCTGAGATTCAAGCAAGCTTCTGTTTTCCTTTCTGGTAACCTTTGAAAGCAAGGCCAACTGGCTGCTGGGACCACCGATGCTTAGATGGGTTAATACCCAGAAAGTACTTGATAGACGTTAGCTGTCGTCATCACCATGACCCTGGGCAGTCTGCTCGGGGGAGGCCTGAGTCGCAGGCAGCACAGGATTCTCTCTGAAATGTCCCCTCTCCCGCACCATCTTTCCGTCGGTCCACCAAGTAGGCGGTCAGTATCTGTTGGCCTTTCTGTGCAGCTGCCATTTGCTGCAAGGGTGGGAGCTCCTGAATGGCCCTGTGTTCTCAGAGTGTGGCAATCTTGCTGGCCTCCCTGACCTTTGCCTTGATCCTGACCTCAAGCATCTGCCCTGCCCCGCGTGCCGCGGTTTGGCCCGAGGGCCCAGGCTGCAAGGGGGCTCGCTCTTCCTGCAGAAGTAAGAAGCTGACTCCTTCTGTATCCATTTCCTGTGCCTCCAAATCATCACCTGCTTAGTGGCTGAAAACAACAGAAACGTATTCTATAGCAGAACAGGGAACTGATAAGTCTCGCAGGGGCGACACTCAAAGTGTCAGGGGGCTGGCTCCGTGCAGAGGCTCCAGGGGAGAATGCTTTCTTCTCCAGTGTCTGGTGGTGGCCAGCGTCCCTTGGCAGGTGACCACCTCCTGCCAGCCTTTGCTTCCACCATCATCTGGCCTCCTCTTGGTCTGCTGTTAGCTCTTCCCTGGCCTCTCCGTTACAGGGATTCTTGTGATTACAGTCAGGGCTCGCTTGGATCATCTCTAATCATCTCCCCATTTCAAGAGTGTTGACTTAATCCCATCCGCAGTCTCCCCTTGGCCATAGGTCACCCTCCCAGGTCCCTCCCAGGTCCCTCCCAGGTACCAGGGATTGGGACCTGGGTGTCTTTGGGGGCCCTTCCTCAGCCTGCCGTGCCATTGCCAGAGGAGAATTCTCCAAGCCCCCTTGTGAAGTAGGCAGGGCATGTTTTCTACATATTCACTGAAGACATGAAAGCTCTGTGACATCATGGAGACCACCCAGACTTTGGAGTCAGCGGCAGGGCCAAGACCAAGGCCAAGCCTGTGACTCCAAGCTGGGGCCCATCTGCAGCCCTGCACAGCCTCAGTGCTGAGACAGGCCCCTGAAGGGACTTGGTAGGGGAGAGGGAGGCCGGTTCCTGGGGCAGCCCGAGGCATCCAAGCTCGGAGGAGCCCTGGTTTATGGAGCATGCCTGCAGTTTCCATGTTTGGTAGGAGGTGGCAAGGCTGTTGGCAACCCCGGCAACCATGGCCTCATGCAGCCATTTGTGGGGCTCCGGGGTGCAAGCTTTGGCTGCCTCTGAGACAAGAGCTGGTATGCTGCTGGGCCTTGCCAGGGGGAGGGGGTACGTAAGTGCCCCTTCCCAGGAGTGGCATGCAAGAGCCCCCACTCGGTGCAGGGGGTGTGGGCGTGGCTTCTCCGCTGGCAGCCACGGCCCCCGCGTTGTGCCAGGAAATGAGATATTTCCCATCAGACCTCTGCTGCCAGGGCTCAGAAACTTCTATTTTATTGCCCTGAACAGATGAGCTCAGTTGTGGGGGAATGAGGCATTGGCGGGGAGGTTCTGTTTGTCTCCTGGAGACTGAATCGCTCCCCGACGCTGCCGGATGGGGACTTAGAAACCCCACACTGAGCCGCCTAAACCCTGACAACTGCACCCAAGCATGGAGCCTGCCTGGAAAACAATGCTCATCCCACGGCCACCCCCAGCTCCCCCAAACCCAAGCCACGGGCGCAGCTGCCTGCCCTTGTCCTGCCAGCTGTGGGCCTGGGCCTGGGAAGCCGAATGCATACAACAGATTGGGTCCGTCTGGAAATGAGGGTGAACTGGACCTTAGAGAACCCTGAATCTGAACTGTAGGCCCTTGTCAAGGACCTGTCATTCTCATCTCCGTTGGCCCTTGGTGCTGCCAGCCTGGACGGCAAGTGCGAATGGGGAAGCCGAGTGGGCCAAGTCCAGGTGGCTTTATCCTACTCTCTCTGCTGACCTCTCCGTGTCTCCTCCATAACCCACTAGTGAGGGGACCAGACAGGCACATGCCCTCAGTAGTCACGGGTGACTTCAGAACCACCCAGGGCCATTCTCAGCGATAATATCGCATGTCAGCCCTGTGAGCTTGAACTTAGTCTAGAATCTGGTATGGCTCAAGTGGCCCTTTAGGACCTGTCTTGGGTATTAGGCCACTCCAAAGAGCCACTCGGAAGGATGTATTGCTGTGTCTTTGCCCCAGTAAGACTTGAACTTCTAAGGAGGCTCCTGCAACCCAGAGTGAGGTCTTCATGTGGGAACTTGGTGCTCTGCTCCTTCTGCTCCCCAGCAGGGGTCCCTGGCACCCTGCTGTTGGTAGTGACAGAGGCAGGGGATCGACAGGAACTGTCTATGGGACTGGCAAGTGGGCCTCAGGAAGATGACCATCCATTGCTCGGCCGTGACTGGGCTCCCCAGCAGCCGGGGGCAGCACAGCTCCTGGCCTCACTCCCCTCATGCTGCTCAGGCTACTGTGCATTCAGCCCAGCATCAGGCCACCTGTGGGTGCCCGTGACCTTCCAGATACTGCATTCTGAGTGCCAGGGGAGCAGAGGAGAAGCCACAGCCCCTGCCCCCTTGGTGCCTATGCTGTGCTTAGGGGTGGGCGCGGAGGGAGGGCAGAGATGCACACACACCGTGGCAATACAAGGTGATGGTGGCTCCTGGAAGACAGTGCATCCGGGGCACTGGGGAGCAGGATGGAACAGAACGGGAGGGCAAGGAAGCTTTGCAGAGGAGGGTCTGGTGTCAAAACAGGACTTTGGATCTCAGGGTCTTGAGGAGTAGAATTGAGAAGTCAGAGAACAACAGAGCAGAGCATGGTGCGGAGGCGTGAAAGAACAGGGACGGTGGCCGACTTTGCAGGGGCGTAGGAGGGGAACGATCCTCGATGCATCAGCACGAGGGCCAGGTGATGGAGACCTCCCCACTCCTCCTGCACCTCTTCTCCACCAGGAAGGTGCAAGGACACCCTCTCCACCATCACGGGGCCAACAACCCAGAACACGTACGGGCGGAACGAAGGGGCCTGGATGAAGGACCCACTGGCCAAGGACGAGCGGATCTATGTGACCAACTATTACTATGGCAACACCCTGGTAGAGTTCCGGAACCTGGAGAACTTCAAACAAGGTAAGTGGCATGGGTCCACTCGGGCAGCCTCCTCCTTCCCCACTCTCTCTGTTTTAATCATGCCCAGCCCTGGACAGCTCACAGATCACACTCATGTATTAGCACCCTGGCTGCTTGAAACAGCTCAGTGAGGCAAGCAGGGTTTTGTTATTTACTTTTTCTTTTTTTTTTTTATTTACTTATGTTCGTTTTTTATTTGAGACGCAGAGAGACAGACAGAGATCTTCCATCTGCTGGTTCACTCCCTCAATGCCCCCACTAGCCAGGGCTGGGCCGGGCTGAGGCCAGAAGCCTGGAACTCCCTGCAGGTCTTCTGCATGGTGGCAGGGACTGAAGCACTTGGGCCACCACCTGCTGCCTCCTAGGATGTGCATTAGCAGGAAGCTGGATTGGAAGCAGAGCAGCCAGGACTCAGATCAGCAGCTCTGATACAGGATGCGTGTGTCCCAAGCAGCCGTTTAACCACTGTGCTGCACGCCCACCTGGGAGTTGTTATTTTTTGGTGACAGATGACGGTGCTGAGGTACAGAAAGTTTAGGCAATTTCCTGTACAACAAACCCCGGTCTCCAGACCCCAAGTTGATTGCCTGTCATCTCCCTACCCTAAAGTCTCCCCCTCTTCTCATGGCCCACAGGTCGCTGGAGCAACTCCTACAAGCTCCCGTATAGCTGGATCGGCACTGGCCATGTCGTGTACAACGGCGCCTTCTACTATAACCGGGCCTTCACCCGCAACATCATCAAGTACGACCTGAAGCAGCGCTACGTGGCTGCCTGGGCCATGCTCCATGACGTGGCCTACGAGGAGGCCACGCCGTGGCGGTGGCAGGGCCACTCGGATGTGGACTTTGCTGTGGATGAGAATGGCCTGTGGCTCATCTACCCAGCCCTGGACGATGAGGGCTTCAGCCAGGAGGTCATCGTCCTAAGCAAACTCAATGCCGTGGACCTGAGCATGCAGAAGGAGACCACGTGGCGCACAGGGCTCCGGCGGAACTTCTACGGCAACTGCTTCGTCATCTGTGGGGTGCTGTATGCCGTGGACAGCTACAACCAGCGAAACGCCAACATCTCCTACGCCTTTGACACCCACACCAACACACAGATCGTCCCCAGGCTGCTGTTTGAGAATGAGTATTCCTACACTACCCAGGTGGACTACAACCCCAAGGACCGCCTGCTGTATGCCTGGGACAACGGCCACCAGGTCACCTATCACGTCATCTTCGCCTACTGACCCCCTTGTCCCTGCAAACCAAAGTGCAGAGGGGCCGACTGATTGCACCTTGTGTGTGCGTGTGCGTGCATGTGTGTGGGTGTGTATGCGCGCGTGTGTGTGTGATGGGTCTGTACTGTTTAAAAATATATTATTTTGTATAATATTGCAAATGTAAAATGACAATTGGGGTCTATTTTTTTTATATGGGTTGTAGATCAACCCATACGTGTATGTGCTGGTCTCATCCTCCACAGGTTCTATTTTTGTGCAAGTGAACTTCTCCTTCTGACCAGTGACCGCCTTCCTTCCGGCCCCCTACCCCTGCAGCTCCGGGAAGCCCACCATTGAACAGCTTTCTGCAGGTGCGCCGCGTCAGGAGCAGCAGTGGAGGGGGGCCAGAAAGAAGTGCCAAGTGGCGGGGAAAAAGTTTTATCTATTGGAGAAGTTTGAAAAACCCAGAAAAAAAATGCCTCTGTTTTTTAATAAAGAAGAAATTTAAACTCATCCCTCTGTGCATTTTTGTTGAGCGCGGTGTGCCTGGTGTGGCGCAGGGTCCCTCTCCTGGGAGGAGCCACGGTCTGGTGCCCCTTGGAGGTGTTCGCTCTCTGGGCGTGTCGCAGCGTAGTCCCCAGCTGATGAAGGAAGGAGCCTCCCCAGGAGGGGATTCGGGAGGCGCGGAGCCGTGTTCCTCTTCTGTGCACTTGGCCTTCTTTTCTCTCACCTTCCCAGCAGCATCTTTGCCTTGTGCTGCCTGTGCTTTGGTCGTTTAATCCCAGAGGGAGGAACTGAGCGTTCCTTGGTCCTACTTCACACAGCCTGGTGGGAGGCACTGTTGACAACACAGCGCTCAGCAGGTTAAAGCCCCGGCTTGCGGCACAGGCATCCCATATGGTCACTGGTTCAAGTCCCAGCTGCTCCACTTCCAATCCAGCTCCCTGTTAATGTACCTGGGAAAGCAGCAGAAGATGGCCCAAGTGCTTGGGCCCCTGCACCCATGGGCAGAGGAGCCCAAATACCTAGGTCATGCTCCGCTGCTTCCCCACGCACACCAGCAGGGAATTGGATCAGAAGTAGAACAGTCAGGACACGAACTGGTGCCCATAGAGATGCCGGCACTGCATGCTGCAGCTTCATCGGCTACACTACAGCGCCAGCCCTGACTTCAGTCACTATTCCTGCCCAGGCACGGTGGGAGGCAGAGGATTCTCACAGACAATCCCAGCTCTGCCTTGTTCTGCCTATGTGATCTCAAAGACACCCAATTTCTCTGAGCCTAATTTTCTGCCTCTTTAAAATGTGAGTTATGTAGACCCAACAAAACAATATGTAAAGCATAGGCAAAAGATAGGCAGTCATTATTTTATATATTTATTTATTAGTTTTAGTTTTTATTATGAAAACTTTAACCCATGTAAAAGAGTAGGGAGGGAAGTGTAATGAGCCCGGTATTGCTGTCCCTAAGATAGAACAACCACCCCTATTGTGTTGTGTTTGCTTTATCTCCTTAAAATTTTTGCTGATGAATTTAAAATTAGAGACAGCATGACATTTTATCCAAACACTTCAGTAATCATCTCTTAAAAAGGTATCTTCAGACATAACCTCGAGCTGACAAAATTAACAATGATTCCTTAAAATCTGTAACACCTAGGCCGGCGCCGCGGCTCACTAGGCTAATCCTCCGCCTAGCGGCGCCGGCACACCGGGTTCTAGTCCCGGTCGGGGCGCCGGATTCTGTCCCGGTTGCCCCTCTTCCAGGCCAGCCCTCTGCTGTGGCCAGGGAGTGCAGTGGAGGATGGCCCAGGTGCTTGGGCCCTGCACCCCATGGGAGACCAGGAAAAGCACCTGGCTCCTGGCTCCTGCCATCGGATCAGCGCGGTGCGCCGGCAGCAGCGCGCCGGCCGCGGCGGCCATTGGAGGGTGAACCAACGGCAAAGGAAGACCTTTCTCTCTGTCTCTCTCTCTCTCACTGTCCACTCTGCCTGTCAAAAAAATTAAAAAAAAAAAAATCTGTAACACCCAACCCACATTTAATTTCCCCAGTGGTTTCAAAAATGTCTGTGGAGTTGGGTCTTTGCACCAGAGTTAATCAACGTCCATGCACTGAGCTTGTGTGTTTTGTACTTAAGTTTTTTCTTCTATTCCTTTCTCTCTCCTAAATTTTTAATTTTGGAATAATTTCAGATTTACAGAAAACTTGCAAAGTTAGATCGGAGAATTCCTACAAACCCTTCTCCCAGTTGTTTTCCCCTGGTATGAACTTCTCACATAACCATGGCATTTGTTAAGGCTAACAAGACACCAGTCTGGGTACATTACTGTTAATATGGTTCAGTTAGTGGTGCCATGGTGCTTTTTTTCTGGAATAGCTCTTTTGGACTTTATCTAACTGTTTCTCAAATGCCCACAGCAGACAGCGCTGGGCCAGGGCAAAGCCAGGAGCCAGGAACTCAGTCTGGGCCTCCCACATGAGTGGCAGGGACCCAACTGCTTGAGCCATCATGTGCTGCCTTCAGAGTCTGCATTAGCAGGAAGCTGGAATTGGGAGCGGAGCAGAGACTGAAACCCAGGCGCTCCCGGTCTGATATGGGATGCGGACATCTTAATCACCAGTATAAACACCTCCCCGCCCCTATTTTTCCTTTAAAATGAAAGTTAGAGCTAAAGGTCTGCTTGGATTCGGGTTAGACATTTTTGGGCAAAGACTTCAGAGTGACGCTGTGAACTGGTGTTGCTCTGTTTTCTCCATATTCGCCCCCTACCATTTCCACTGCCCTTCATCAGCCTCGTCGCTCCAGGAGGGCGTATTGCAAGCACCCCATATCCGTTCCTCTGCCTCCTGGGGGCAAATGTGGGTGAAGAGTTTATAAGTCTCTAAGCAGTTTCAGGCACCTCCCTGGGGAATGGTGCATGTCGTCTGTTCCATACCTGGGACTGTGAGAACTGGCGTCTCCCGGGGCCTGGGCTGACACTCCCCCTTTCATATCCTTTCCACTTCCCCAGTCCCATGCTCCTGGGGTGCCCTCCCAGCTCTTTTTTTTTTTTTTTTTTTTTTTTTTTTTTGACAGGCAGAGTGGACAGTGAGAGAGAGAGACAGAGAGAAAGGTCTTCCTTTGCCATTGGTTCACCCTCCAACGGTCGCTGCGGCCGGTGCGCTGCAGCCAGTGCACCGCGCTGATCCGATGGCAGGAGCCAGGTGCTTCTCCTGGTCTCCCATGGGGTACAGGGCCCAAGGACTTGGGCCATCCTCCACTGAACTCCCTGGCCACAGCAGAGAGCTGGCCTGGAAGAGGGACAACTGGGACAGAATCCGGCACCCCGACCGGGACTAGAACCCGGTGTGCCGGCGCCACAAGGCGGAGGATTAGCCTAGTGAGCTGCGGCACCGGCCAGCTCTTTTTGATATCTAGACTGTTTGCAAGATGCATCTCCAATGAGGTCTTCACCAATACCCCAGCCAGAAACACAGCTGTCCTTAATACCAAGTATACCTGCCTTTTATTTTGTTTCTGCTTTTTCAGGTTTACTTATTTTTTTGAAAGAGCTACAGAAAGAGAGAGAGGGAGAGAGAGAGGGAGAGAGAAAGAGAGAGCCCCCCCTCTATGCGCTGGTTCACTCCCCCAGATGGCCACAATGGCCACGGGGGAGCCAGGAGCCAAGAGCTTCATCCGGCTCTCCCACGTGGGTGGCAGGTGCCCAAGCACTTGAGCCATCCTCTGCTGCTTTTCCCAGGGCATTAGCAGGAAGCTGTATCAGAAGTAGAGCAGTCGGGACATGAATTGGCACCCATATGGGATGCCAGAGTTGCAGGAGGCGGCTTTACCCTCTGTGCCGCAGCGCCAGCCCCAGTTGGGTTTGTTTGTGAACAGGCCTCAGAATTATGCCCAGTTTCTCCACCCGTTAAACCAGTAACAGGAAATACAGCCACTTGGGGTGTAGACAAACAGTATTCAGTCTCTGAAGCCCTGATCCTACGTGGGTCAGTGGGTGATCTCAGCCCTGCTGAGTGGCTTCCCTCGTGGCCCGAGCACACCCTGACCATCTGGGAGGTCCTCCCCACCTCCTCCGTTAACTGCTTGACTTTTTCAATCTACCCCCCACTTCCAGGAAACCTCAAAAGGGCACCAAGAGAAGAATTGGTAGGCTACTGATAAAATACCAATAGAAGTAGTAAACTGTACTCTTCCAAGGAGGCAACCAGAGTGAATATTTGCTTTTCTGAGAGCATTCTCATATTTCACATGAATTTACTGGCAGCATATCTAGAAGTCTGCGTAATCAGCTTTTTGTTACTACAAAATATCTGAGTGATAACTTCTTTATAGAGAGAAAGGTTTATGTAGTTCACGGTCTGCGAAGTTCAAGTCCGACATTGGGTGGCCCCACTCGTTCGGCCTCCGGTGATGGTATGTGGCTGGAAGAGTCCCGAGGAGGAACAGAGGGTCTCGTGGCAGCAGAGAGGGTGTGGCTGGCTATGCCTGTGTGGTCTCTGTAAAGCCATCAGGAGTCCATTATGAGGGCTCTGCCCCAGCGACCCAACCCAATCCAATCACCTCCCAAAGGTCCTAGCTTCAAACACCAGAGTGGGTTAATAGAATTAACTTGCAATTTGGGACTTGTCCAGCATGAGTTCAGGAGCCATATCCTATCCAAACCATAGCAAAGTCCTTGCTTGCAAACAGTAGACATAAACTTGCTGGCTTAAACAGAAAAAAAAAAAAAGAATTTATTGGAAGGCTACTGGGAAGTTCACAGATTCAAAGGGAAACTGGGCCAACGGAAGGAGGCAGCAAGCAGCTCTGGTGGCAGAACACTGCGAGCTGTGCTGTGAAGGCGTCCTCCTGGGAGCCTCTGTTTTAGCCACCCAACCAGGTGTCTCCATTCCAAACACAGACAGATTTCTGACGGGGCATTTGGCACGGTGCTTAAGACATTGCCTGGGATGCCAGCATTTCATCAGAGTGCCTGGGTTCAAGTCCTGGCTCTGTTACTGGTTTCAGCATCCCGCTAATGCCCACTGTGGGAGGTGTCAGGTCATAGCTCAAGTACTTGGGTCCCTGCCACCCACATGGGAGAAGCAGATGGAATTCCAGCCCCCTGGTATCAGCTTGGCCTAGCTCCAGCTGTTGTAGGCATTTGGGGAATGAACCACTGGATGGGAGCTCTCTCTCTCTCTCTCTCCCTCTCTCTCTCTCTCTCTCTCTTTGCCTTTCAAATAAATAAAAAGTAAAAAATAAATAAAAGATACGTTATAAAAACATACACATTTCCAGAAGAGGAGAGCTGGGGTCCAAAACCTCCCTCATAAGTGGACTGCCGTTCTGGGATTAGCAGCTCTGTCCTAAGCACATGGATCAGGGCGGCCCGGCTACCCCATGCAAGGCTGCTGAGCAGACCAAAACAAAGAGGAAACGAGACCTCCACTACCAACATTTTCTTTCTTTTTTTATTCTTTATGAATACACAGAGAACAGATTTTATGTGTTTCATAGATACAAGTCTCAGCTAACCACACTTCCCTCCCTCCCTCCGTCTCCCTTTCTTCCTTTCTTTCTCTTGTCTAGCACTATCTTTAAAAAAATTCTTTTATTTATTTACTTGAAAGTCAGAGTTACACAGAGAAGAGAGGCAGAGAGAGAGAGGTCTTCCATCGCTGGTTCACTCCCCAGATGGCCGCAACTGCTGGAGCTGCGTCAATCCGAAGCCAGGAGTCAAGGGTTTCTTCCAGGTCTCCCATGTGGGTGCAGGGGCCCAAGGACTTGGGCCATCTTCTACTGTTTTCCCAGGCCACATCAGAGTTGGATTGGAAGTGGAGCAGCTGGGACTCAAACTGGAGCCCATATGGGATGCCGGCACTACAGGCGGTGGCTTTACCTGCTATGCCACAGCGCTGATCCCTGTCTAGCACTGTCTTTAAGAGCAACCTCCATGAGTATATTTCAGATTGACCTGTAGGATACACTTTTCCAAAATTCTGTTTATACACAATGCTTTTTCTTATTTTTTAAAAAAGATTTATTTATTTATCTGAAAGGCAGAGTTACAGAGAGAGAGGGAGAGACAGAGAAAGAGATTTTCCATCTGTTGGTTCACTCCCTAAATGGTTGTAACAACCAGAGTTGGGCAGGTCTGAAGCCAGGAGCCACGAACTTTTTTTTTTTTTTTTTTTGACAGGCAGAGTGGACAGTGAGAGACAGAGACAGAGAGAAAGGCCTTCCTTTGCCATTGGTCCACCCTCCAATGGCCGCCGCGGCCGGCACGCTGTGGCCAGCACACTGCACTGATCTGATGGCAGGAGCCAGGTGCTTCTCCTGGTCTCCCATGGGGTGCAGGGCCCAAGCACTTGGGCCATCCTCCACTGCACTCCCGGGCCACAGCAGAGAGCTGGCCTGGAAGAGGGGCAACTGGGACAGAATCCGGTGCCCCGACCAGGACTAGAACCTGGTGTGCCAGCGCTGCAAGGCAGATGATTAGCCTAGTGAGCCACGGCGCCGGCCATGGAGCCACGAACTTCTTCCAGGTCTCACACACAAGTGCAGGGGCCCAAGGACTTGGGCCATTTTCCACTGCTTTCCCAGGTGCATTATTAGTGGAGCAGCTGGGACTTGAACCAGCGCCTATGTGGGATGCCTGCACTGCAGGCTGGGTCTTTAACCCACTGAGCCAGCCCCTGTACACAACTCTTTGTTTAGCCCCATTTTCCTTTCCAGATAGCTGCTGCAAACCTCAAAGCCCATAACAAGTGTGCAGAGTCCATATGGTATCCATGGGGTGTTTGCCTCTCTGTGGGCTCTGTGTTACGGTTTCTCTCTCTCTCGCTCTCTCTCTTTGTGTTTCTATCTTGGGGTATGCTTCCCCACCCTCCAACACCAGAGCAAGGCAGAGTAGAAATGAGCAGGTCATCAGCGACTCTTCAGGAATGTGTTGTGATGTAGAGCAACGTTTGTCTGTACTGTGAGTTTTCCCACTGGAAAGTCTCATCATCTGGAAGCCAACAGTTAGAAATGCATCGTGGCACGACATCCCCGGAGTGCTCGACCTGGAAAGATTTGCAGAGCTGTTGGAGGCAAAAGCACTGGCCCCACCCTTTGCTGCACAGAACTCCTATGTTGAGGGGCGTGTGGTTTCACCCACGGAAATATAACCAAGGGGCAGGGGAGAACAAGGATGGAGAACAAAGCAGAGTTGGCTGAAGCAGCGTGGGGCAGGGCCCTGCTCTGGGCCTCTTGTTCCAAGTGACCTCAGCTGAGCTCTCTTTCTGGAGGAGATTGCCTGGCCCGGGAGCATCAAGGACAATTTGGCAGTGCCTGGGGGAGTTAAAGTGCAGCCAAGAGCAGCAGGTGCCAGGAATGGGATGGAAGACTCTGGTGAACTTCCCAGAGCCACATAACAGCCTCAGCTCTGGTTCGGAGAAGCAAGAGTGGGGTAGGAGAGAAGAAGGGGGGGGGGTCTGCCTGCACCCAGAATCCTCCAACCCTGGTCAGAAACTGACTTTTCCCACCTAAGCCCGGAGGCCAAGAGAGGACCGGGTGGGGGCAGGTGCTTCTCAAGGATGTCTGGGGTGTAGACAGCAGAAATCCTGATCAAGGATACATCAGGCAGTCCCACAGGGACTCAGTGAGGGATCCCTACCTTTTTTTTTTTTTTTAAGATTAATTAATTTATTTATTTGAGAGGCAGAGTTACAGAGGGAGGGAGAGACAGAGAGAAAAGTCTTCCATCTGCTGATTCACTCCCCAAATGGCTGAAATGGCCGGAACTGGGCAGATCCAAAGCCAGGAACCAGGAGCTTCTTCAGGGTCTCCCATGTGGGTGCAGGGGCCCAAGCACTTGGACCATCTTCCACTGCTTTCCCTGGCCATAGCAGAGAGCTGGATCAGGAGTGGAGCAGCCGGGGTTCAAACCGGAGCCCATACGTGATACCTGCTCAGCAGGTGGAGGCTTAGTCCACTAAGCCATGCTGTTGGCCCTAGGATCATTGTCTTGTCAGGGACTGAGACTGAAAACTCAGGAGCTGCGTCACTCCCCTCGTTCCCTTGGGAGTCCCCCTCCCCCCAGGAGTCCTCTCACTTCCGCTTCTCTCTGCCCACCCGTTGAGCAGATGGCCCAACGTGGCAGGGGCACAGGCACCCTCTAAGCTGGAGCACAGGGGAGACTGCTGAAGTTTCCTGCCCCCCGTGTCTCCTGCTCAAGCAGAGGTCACTGCCCCCGTGTCTCCTACTCAGGCTCCCAGACGCACTCAGCACATCTGTTCATGCGGGGCTTGTGGGCTGCCTGCATCCACCTCTGGTCCAGGCAGCCATGGCCAAGTAGTCCCTTAGGCATTCATTCCTGTACCCAGGCCATCGGGCTCAGAGATGCTGTTGCCAGGAGCTGTGTTCTGGACCCTGGAGACCAGCGACTCCCTGTGGCGCCCAGAGGAACCGCCTCACCTCCGCAGGTGGACACGTTTGTCCTTCCTGGGCGACTTCTCCGAGCGTGACTCTACGGACACAGAACTACGCATGTTCAAGGAACCCTTTGAACACTTTGGGGAGATTCACAACCAATTTCTGCCTGAAAGCAGCCTTCGAGAGGCAGTGACCTCTCTCCAGCAGCGTCAGCCCTCCTCCGCTGCGGGAGGCTGGGCTGCCCTCATGGGCACCGTGTCCACCCCCTGGAAAGCCCTCCCCAGTCACCACCTGAGGGAATCCTTCTCTGAAGACCTTACTCAAAGCCCTCCTCCCCCAGGAACTCCCCAGCCCCATCTGCCCTCCTGTTTCTTGCCTGGGCTTTTCTCCCTGTGTCTCAGGACCCTCCACCTGGCGGGGTGGGGGTGGGGGGCTACCCCAATGCCTGGCACCTCTGTGTGTTTCCCCTTCCTTCTGTCTTCTGTAAGAGGGTGGCTCTGTGTCCCATCACGGCCAGCCTGGGTGCTGCCACCAGTGAGCTCTGGATCTGGTCTCCCAGAAGGCCTTCAAGGCATCGCAACAGCCCCTGGAGTCCCCAGGTCACCCTGCCCCTTCTACCCTCTCTGCTAGCAATGGAATTGCCTCTGCTCTGGGAGACCCCAGCCCCACGCTATGCCTCACAATGGCCACTTCTGTTCTGGACGGGCCATTCCCTCCGTGGTGTGCTTTCACAACAGAGAGGGCTGTCACAGGAATGCCCCTGTGGTGACAGCGTCCCTGTCCTCTGCAGCTCCGCAGGAGACCACCCTTGACCTTGGTGCCCCCCACTTCTCTCCTCTCCCCTGCAAAAGAAGGGCCGGTCGCTGACCATGGCCCCCAGGCTTTGCAGCCTCCTGAACTCTAAGGAAACCATCCTCTCCTTGGCCCTCTGCAAAGCCAGGCTGGAGGTCAGGAGAGGGGGAGGCAGAGCAGAGAGAAAGGAGTGGAGTGCTGGGGCCGTGGGACACTGTCCCCTGGGAAACCGCAGACAGGAAATGCAGGGCTCAGAGCCTTCCTGTGCGAGTCCTTAGAGCACCTCACATCCTGGGCGGGCGAGCACAGCTTGTGCAAAGGCCCTGGGGGCTACTGTGACCTGGGAGGACTGGTACTGGCTGGTGGAGACATTCAGCACCTGGAAGCACGTGGTGGTAAGACAAACCTGGGTTCCCTGAGCTTGACTAGCATCTGTCTTCACTCTCTCTGGGAAATAGCTCCAGTGGCGGAGAGCACCCAGCCCTGGCTGCTGGGAGGTGCAGCAGGTGTGTGTGCTGGGAGTGGGAGGGCTCCACACCTGCTCCACCCTGAGCCATGACTCTGGTGCAGATGCCCCCTGCCTGCCCACCTCCTGGGCCAGGATTCTGAGGGGGGAGGGGACCACACCATGAAATGTGTGTAGGTAGTATTTCTCCTCTGCACGTGGCTTGTCACTGCAGAAACATTGCAATCACACCAGGGCACAAGAAGCCCCCCACCTCCACGCCGATTTTGCACAAAGTAGGTGTACAATCTTCCCTCCAGGAATTCAAGAGCTTGTGTCATTTTTCTTGGGTTTTGCCTTCAAGGCTTCCCCTCCCCCCTTCTCTGTGACTCAGTGTTTGGACGGCTTTCCCTGAGAGAAGCCATGAGGGTGAGCTCTAAGAACTGGGAGCGGGGGCAACTGCCTCAGGGAGCCAGGGACTGCACTCCTGGAGCCCCTGCCTGCCCCTCTCCCGGGGAGACCTCCCGCCTCAGGCCCGGAGCTTCTTCCTCTCCCTGAGCTCTGCAAAGCCTGGAGGCGGGAGCAAGAGTTCCAGAGCAGGAGCCAGGAAGGCACCCGCAGCCCGGCAAGGAGCGTCTGTCTGCTCCTCTCCCCGGAGGGGCCTTCCCCTGGGAGCCCTGCAGGCGGCCCGAGGGCCCGGAGCTGGGTGGGTTTGGGACGCCTGGGTGTGTTCCTCTTTTCTCAGCAGCTGAATCTCTCCTTCTCCCCTCTTCCGATGCTCAGCCGCCTCCCGGTCGGCAGTCCCCTCTTTCACCCGCTCCTCTTGCCAACCCAAACCTCCTCTGCTCTCCTTTGCACTTCTCACGTCTTCATGGTTTTTCCCCAGTTTCCCCTGAGGCCCCAGGGCCTGGGAGCAGACTCTCCGCGGGTCTGCTGGCCCCGGGGCCGCCTCCTGCCCCGCCCCTCCTCCCCACACCCTCCCTGTCCCTCTCCTTCCAAGAATCTGCCATTTCACAGAGAGTTTCCCTTGCTCAGCCATGGCGATTTCCATGCTCTTCTCCAGTCTCCAGTTCTAACATCGCAGAGGAATGTCTGACGTCATCACCGGTGAACCCAGGGCTCCGCCCCCAAGCCCCGCGGCCTCCTTTCTCCTCTCCCTTCTTTCCCAGCTCGTCGCTAAGTCTCCACTCTGTCTGATTACTGAAACACGTTTTGTTTGGTTTTGTTTTTTCTTGTCCTTAGAACCCTCCATGAATAACACAGCCTCAGGGCCTCAGAAGACAGAGGTCATTGGTCGCTAAACTTTCCTGTGCAATAAAATCACCTGGGGAAATTTTTATTCTCCTCTGCCCAGGTCGCTCCCTCTACCAATTAATCAGAATGTCTGGGGGTGGGGGCCAGGCACCAGCGGTTTTTAGAGATCCCCAGGTGACAGCAGTGCGCAGCAAAGTTGGGGAACCACCAATAGAGAGCTGTGTTGGGGGAGAGGTGGGGCCTGCAGCCAACCGCTTTGAACCTGCCATGGGGCCTGGGACATAGACCTTTGTCCTCAGAGCTGCGAAGGAGACAGTGGAGGAACCTTGAGCCCCTCGGCCAGGTGCGCCGGGGAGGCCTCCTCTTGCCATAGTAGCGGGTGCTGGGTCAAAGCAGAGCCTTATGGGCCCAGAGCCCAGGGGAGTCCCAGATGTGTGGGGGGAGGCAGATAGCCAGTGCCGTGCCGCCTTCCCAGGGGGACTTGGGGCCCTGGACCTTCACCGACACAGCAGAGCGTGCACTGGCCCTGTCCCTTGGGTCAGTGGCCACCCAGGGCAGCAGGAGGCCAGGTGACGCAACGGGCAAGGAAGGCATGGATGGATGCTCAAGGTCAAGCTCTGTGCATGTTCTTTTTTTTTTTTTTAATTAATTTATTTATTTGAAAGGCAAAGTTACAGAGAGAGAGACAGAGACAGAGAGATCTTCCATCTGCTGGTTCACTCCTCAGATGTCTGCAACAGCCAGGGCTGGCATTCATACGCAATGCTGGTGTTGCCAATGGCAGTGTAACCCACTGGGCTGTGATGCCAGCCCCAAGTCCCGTAATCTTTCAAACAGGCAATTACAAGAACATTCTTTCCTGGTAGTTCCCTAAAATGCCCCGAGCTAGCCGCCATGGGAACGTTCATCTCCGATGGAAGCTGGACGTCCCCATCACCCACGTGGGCGGTTCGCAGGCTCCTTATCAGTGTCCTCAGGGGGCCCAGGTTGCGGGGCCGGCCTGCGCATCTGACTGAGGAGGGCCGGCCGGGCCGGGGAAACTGCATTTCGAGCAGCGTTGAGGAGCCGCCCCTGCGGCCTGCGGGCCCCCCTTGCACCCGGGCGGGCCTAGCCCGCTGTCTGGCTCCACTTCCAATCTGCCTCAGACGCCTGCGGGAGGCAACCACAGGGAGGCATGAAAAGGGATGGGGGAGCTCAGGACGCCGTGTCTGCCCCTCATCCGCCTTTCCCTGCAAGTGCCGCCTCACCACCGCGCACGCGCCTTTGGCGGGTTGGGCGCTCTGAATAGCTGCGTAGGGAGACGCAGCTAGGACCTGCCAAGGCACGCAACAGATGCCAGTCTGTCACGCACACTCCTGGAGGGACAATGTGTACTCATAGTTGTGGCTTTTTAAATGCTCAGTAATTCAACTCAATAAAAATACTGATTTAGCCTCCCATGCTCCAAGCACGCTCCAGCCACGGCACTGCTGGGGATGAAGTAGCGCGTGAGACATTGAGAGGGGTCCTGCCCTTCTGCAGATTCTTGTCTTACAGGGACAACAAATATTTAACAACTACACGCAGGTGATGCGGGCTAAGGAAAAGCACGAGATGTTACAGGAGCAAAAAATAAAATAAATAAAATCTCACTTTCTTCCGAGTAGGCTTTCCCTTCCTTGGACGGCTCTTGCCTGGCTGATCTGTACCAGATTCTACATCTGGGGCCGTGGGGACAGGGGGAGGAGTTAGCCCCAGCCGTACTGCCAGTAGCAAAATGCTGCAAGTGGCGCTCACCTGGCTGGTGACCCTTGGCACCATTAAAATCAAACAAGAGGCTGTTCATGCTGTTCAGATGCAGGTCCAGGGCGCCCAGGCTGGCTGGTTGTGCGGGGGTTGTCACCGGCTTTCCCACCACTGCCAGGTTGGAGGGCGCGATGTCGCTGGCTGATGTGAACAAGTCACTCAGCAGAGAATTCCAGCAACTCCAGAAAGCCAGCAGTAATGTGGGGCAGTGCATCACGCTATGTCCTGGGAGCAGAGGCCAAGCGAGTGGGTGAGCTCTGTGGCCACGACAGAGACACTGGCCTCCGCGTTTCCCTTCCCAGAGCTCTCCTGAGAGCGGCTTGCGTCTAACTCCACTCTATTATTTTTTTTTTTCAGGCTGACCAGAAGTCTGCCCCCTCTTCCGGAAGTCATCTTGAGTCTTCTGTGGGACAGAGGGTGACCACACAGAGCCAGAGAAGAGAGGGCATTCACATGTCTTCAAGCATAAGCCCACTGTCTGTTTTGTCTACACCGCATCCCCATGGCCCAACAGAACAAAGACCCTTCAAAATGTTCATGGAGAAATGCAAGGAAAATATACATTTATCTTGATGGGAAAAAAAAAAGATTTGAATCCCTTGCATAGTTTTGTTTAAATACACATTTTCCATGAATGTGTTGAGATTTTTTTTTTTAATTTACTTGAGAGGCAGGGACAGAGATAGAGAGGTCTTCCATCCACTGTTTCACTCCCCAAATGGCTGGAGCTGAGCCAATCTGAAATCAGAAGCCAAGAAATTCTTCCAGGTCTTCCACATGGGTACAGGGGCCCAAGCACTTGGGCCATCTTCCGCTGCTTTCCCAGGGACATTAGCAGAGAGCTGGATTGGAAGTGGACCAGCCAGGACTTGAACTGGCGTCCATATGGGATGCTGGCACCGCAGGTGGAGGCTTAGTCCACTGCACCATAACACAGGCCCCTCCATGAATGTTTTGACGACCCCCTCACACGTGCATGAGATTTGTACAACACAGACTCTGTGACAAAGTTTCCAATTCTAGAGCCGTTGCTTCCAGGCCACTGTGTATGACGAAATGTAGCCCAAGAAGCCAAGCTCCACCAGGCACGCAGGCAGCAGGGTGCAACCCCAGGGACTCCAGCAGGCAAACTCACACCCAGGAAATGACACGCAAGGATGGCTTCGGAGGCACCAGGCCTTTCCTTGTACCAGCTGATGCTCACAGAGCTAGGGACTTACACCCTTAAACAATTGGAGATGGCCTTTTTGTGTTGGCCCCCACAAGGTTCCTCCATGGAAATGAGCAGTTTTGAGGAGTGATGATACAATAAAGTCAATCTTACAAGATGATCCACTTATTATTATGTTATGTTGCATTCATGTTAAAGATGAATCCTTCACGTCTGACCATTTCCACTTTGGGTCCGGGGACGAGTGGTTGCTTACATAAACACCTCTCACCATCTCAAAATCCAGCACCCACCCTGTGAGTCAATTCTTCAGTGAGCACTCACTAAAGACAGCAGAACCTGTGATCACAAGAGCAGGCAGGGGCCGTGTCCTGGGGATGGAGGTCACATATTATAAGCAGAGTGGGAGAGTTGGCAGAGCTTGGGGTCTTCAATTATGGGAGGACCCAGGTTCTCTTCCCCCCACTGGGTGACTTATCCGAGATGGGGACTACAGGGGTGGAGGGGCATCCCAGCGCAGGCTCTGTGTACAGTCAGCATTGGCGTGTGTCTACCGAAGGAGCAGGTCACCCACAGAGAGCTCTCCGGTGCTGTTGGACCTGGCCTCTGGAACACTGCCCCTTTTCTGAACATGGCTCAGCACGCTGGCGGCTCATGCTGTGTAGCTTGTTCTTTCTCCCTCCTTTGTCCCCCATTGTCACCCTTTACGGCATCAAAGGATCAACAGCAAGGTAGGATAGTAGGCAGGATGTGGCTTTAAAATCCTTTAAAATTTGAATTTCAAATTCCAGCTTTGCTATATATTAGCTGTGAGATCTTAGAGCGTTACTGAATCGCTCGTGCCTATTTTTTCATCTGCAACATCTGGATAATGATATCAACATCTGGTGAAGGCAGCTGTAGAGCTTAAATGAGCTTAGGCTTGCAAAGGCTTAGCACGATGTCTGGCAGAGGCTAAGCCTGCAACTGCCATTAACTGCACTAAGGGAGATTCTCCTCCGGCGCTTGTACAGACCACACCAAATGAATGGGATGGAGTGAACCACGCTATGGAGTTCTCATGGCAGGCCAAACGTTGGAAGTGATCTAGATCTCTACCCAAGGAGGAACAATTAGATGAATTGCAGGGTAGATGCTAAAAGGGCCCTCTACTTATGACACCGTGTATTGTGTAACCCACACGTCATTGGTGGTTATCTTTCCAGGTTCACAGACTGGCTTGGCCCATACCCAGCATACAGAGAGAAGTCCCAGAGCACAATCCCACAAGGATTTGGTGGTGAGGGTGGGGTGGGTAGAGGGAGTTCTATTTCTTTTATTTTCCACCAACTCTTCAAAGTATGAATTATCTTGCTGTGCTGTCTGCAGGCTTTCTTCTTCACTCTTTAACCATGCTCAACCCTGCTGCCATTCACTGACCGCCCAAGCCAACATGGGTACGAAGGTGCGTGTCAGTGTCTACGGCAGATCTGGGTCAAGCAGAAGGATTTACACGTTAGCCTGTTTGTAGAAGTCCTTCTGCCCTCTTGCCTCCAGAGGGTCTTCTCATGGCACTCCTCTCTGGAGCTTCTGGTCCCCACTCCCCAACTTCTCTTTTCACTGGTCCATCTCCTCCCCTTCAATCTGCTAACTTTCTCTGCAGAACAGGTGATCTGAGGTCAGCGTCTTCTAGATGGGACAGGGCCTTCTAAATAAGTCTATTAAGGCATCTTCAGAAACAAATGCAGTTTTGTCTCTAAAACAACCCTAACGGCGGGCTGGCAATGTGGCATAGTGGGTAAAGCCTCCACCTGTGATGCCCAGCATCCCACATAGGCGCCGGTTCTAGTCCTGGTTGCTCCTCTTCCAATCCAGCTCTCTGCTGTGGCCTGGGAAAGCAGTAGAAGATGTTCCAAGTCCCTGGGCCCCTGCACCCGTATGGGAGACCCGGAAGTTCCTGGCTCCTGGCTTTGGATCAGCACAGCTCTAGCCGTTGCAGCCATTTGGGGAATAAACCAGTGGATAGAAGACTTTTCTCTCTGTTTCTCCCTCTCAGTCTGTAACTCTACCTCTCAAATAAATAAAATCTTTTTTTTTTTTAAAAAAAAGAACCCTAATGTTACTGTAATTTTGTTAATGAGGGCAGTTTGTGAGAAATGGAATTCAATGGTAAAGTTTATTTTGGTGTAAGATAGTTCAGGAATTTATGCACAGAAGGTGTCTTCAAAAATTTCATGCAAAATGTGTATCACAGGGGTGGGCGTCTGGCACAGCGGTTACTCCACGCCCCATACTGGAGTGCCTTCTTTCAAGTCCTGGCTCCACTTTGAATTCCAGCTTCTTGCTAACATGCACTCTGGGAGGCAGGAGATGGCTCGCATACTTGGTCCCTGCTGTCCGTGTGGGCGATAGACCCAGACTGAGTTCCTGCTTCCTGCCTTCAGCTTGGTCCAGCTTGACTGTTGTGGGTATTTGGGGAGTGAACCAGTGGATAGGAGATTTCTCACCACCTGCCTTTCAAATAAATACATTTTAAAAGGACTTTTTTTTTTAAAAAAAAAAAAGATTTATTTATTTATTGAAAGTTAGAGTTACACAGAGAGAAGGAGAGGCAGAGAGAGAGGTCTTCCAACCGCTGGTTCACTCCCCAGTTGGTCGCAACAGCCAGGGCTGAGCTGATCCGAAGCCAGGAATCAGGAACTTCTTCCCAATCTCCCACACGGGTACAGGGGCCCAGGCACTTGGGCCTCCTGTACTGCTTTCCCAGGACATAGCAGAGAGCTGGATCAGAAGTGGAGCAGCCAGGACTCAAACTGGTACCCATATGGGATGCCTGCACTGCAGGTAGCGACTTTACCTGCTATGTCACAGTACAGCCCCACCCTCCCCAACTTCCTGAAGTACCCTCATCTTTATGAAGCTAGCGCCATAGGCCGAGTGTGAGCTATTTTAGGGCAGGAACTTAACACACCAGATCTACGGCTTAGGCGGTAGAGCAGTACAGAGGTTAATGCTCCACGTCTGGGGCTAACTTGCCTGGGTCCAAATACTGCCTCTGCTATTTACTAGTTACAAGACATCTTAAGAAATAGGTGGGAGAGAGGACGTGTCTGGGCTTTCTGTGGGTGCTCAGTGAACGCCTGCAGCCGGTGGTCCTGGGTGGACCCTTCGCTGTCAGTTTGCAGTGACGAGCTTCAAGCAGGGTGGCCTTTGCCACTCCAAGCTGGACAGAGGCCTTCAGTAAAGACTGCAATGTGTGACCGGGTCAGCCAGCTTCCCAGTGACACAGAAGGATAAGTATGGGGGTTTTAGAAGTTTTTTTTTTTTTTCCCCTTGATAAGATTGTAGTTCAAATATCTGGACACAATACAGGAAATTTTTACTTAGCCACGCTTGGGAGAAGAGTGGAAAGAGTTCAACTGTTTCAGCTAAACAGTAACACCAGCCACAGATCCTTTTTGGGCTTCCTTTTCCATTACTAACCACTTAACGTTGAAGATTCGTCTGGGAGCTTTTTTTTTTCTTTTTTTTTTTCTCTCTTTCTGTACACAGAAGAAACCAAGGCAAGTTTAAAAAGTCTTTATTTGAACTTTAGAGAAAGAACAGGTATTGCATCATAAAGACTTGCTTTAAAGTACGAAATAGTCTACTATCATTATTTCTTTATGCATTGGAAACCACGGGGGAAGAAGATCTTTGCTCCTCATCTTTAACACATTTGTAAGTTAGCATGGAGACAACCGCAGAAAGAAAATTCTAGCGAGGTGGCGTCTCCGCCACGCTCTCCTCGGGGTCTGCGGGCTGTGTGGGTGCAGCTCCACTGGTCTCAGCCCACGCACACTGTCACCGTGATGGGAACTAGAAGCTGGTATCTCTAAGGCTAGTAGTGCATAGAGGTTTTCACCTACAGTGCTGCTTCCCCATCGTGCCCTCTCTACTGGTGACCGACCCGGAAACGAGGGCCGACTAGGAGTCAGAATGGCTCAGTACACATGTGCTGTGAAAGTCAGCCTGCTAATCTCTATCTGGGATTAGTGTGCCCGGGGAAGTGACGAGCCTCCTCGGTTGTTTATTTAACTAGTGGTCACCAATACACTGGGGCAAGCAGCACAACACCGTGGTGTTTGTTGACCTTGACAGATGACAAACTATGATTTATTTGTTCCTTGGTTCTCAAGTCTAATATAAATAAAAGTCTTTTAATGTGCTGGTTCCCTACTACTTAGAGTTAGCAAATCAGTATGCTGAGAATGCTGCCCACTGTGTGACCGTGGCTAGCCATGACACGATTTGTACACAAGACTAAGTTTTCCTCATCGGATACCTCTGACATTCCTTTTTCTTAAATTCCATTGCACCTGACAAGTTTTACACATATATGAGAACAAACCGCTGAAAGCTCTAGACTTAGCCAAAACACACTTTGCTTTAAGCTTAGGCCATTACAAATACAAGTTAACAGAACAAACTATGATTTCTTTTTTTCAAGTAGGAGAAAATTGCATTTCTTTTATGTGCATAGTTCCTCTTGGACTCTGGCAATATCATTTTGGGTAGTCCAGTATTCCGTTTCTTAGAAAATTAAAAAAAAATCTTGCAGGTGTGTGGGTGTGGGTGTGGGGAGGAGACAGGAATTTCCCCTCTAGATGTTATTAGGAGTAGAATGGAAGTTTCTTACATTTTATTCTCTTTCTTTTAGGTTCTATTCTTGTTTTTAAGGCAGAAGTTAAAAGTTGTACTCAGATTAGCAACAAATCCTAATTTCCGTAAATTAAAATGACTCAAGACTGACACCGATGACATTCTGGTACAGAATGTGGGGCCTGTAGAGGGTCATCAGCCGCCATCAGTTTTGACAGTCAGCAAGCTTGTTTGAGAGGGACACGCATGGGAAACAGCCCACAGCAGGAAAAGGACTCCCTTGCAATGCAGCTCCTACGGGTCTGCTAAAGGAAGCGAGTCAGGCGGCCAGAATGCAGTGGAAAGAGAGGGCTTTCGGCCGGCGCCGCGGCTCACTAGGCTAATCCTCCGCCTAGCGGCGCCGGCACACCGGGTTCTAGTCCCGGTCGGGGCGCCGGATTCTGTCCCGGTTGCCCCTCTTCCAGGCCAGCCCTCTGCTGTGGCCCGGGAGTGCAGTGGAGGATGGCCCAGGTGCTTGGGCCCTGCACCCCATGGGAGACCAGGAAAAGCACCTGGCTCCTGGCTCCTGCCATCGGATCAGTGCGGTGCGCCGGCCGCAGCGCGCCAGCCGCGGCGGCCATTGGAGGGTGAACCAACGGCAAAGGAAGACCTTTCTCTCTGTCTCTCTCTCTCTCACTATCCACTCTGCCTGTCACAAAAAAAAAAAAAAAAGAGAGGGCTTTCATGGGCGGAAAAGTTTCCATTAGGTCAGACTGCAAGGGGGCATCGGATCAGCCCCCCTCGCCCCCCACTCTTCAGGTAGGAGAGTAAAAGTGGTTATTTCTAACATGTTGAACATGTTGCTGAAAGTGACAGTGCCTGGGAAACTTTTCAATGTGTCAGAAAGTCAAATGCAATTACAAGTTTGTTTTTTTTTTTTCTTCCTGTGGTACATCTCCATTAAACTTCTAGACCCTGGCTTAGTAAAACGTCAAGAATAAAAACCAAATAGCATGAAAGCTGCCCTGAGCATTCTCCAGTGGTAGTCACTCAAATGCCACCGTGGCAGTATCTAACCAGTGTCCCACTGTGTGATAACCAGGAAATGCATGCCCGGGAAGAAGAGCCAGGCCAAGATTTCATCAGGGCAGTGTCTTTTTAAACATGAGAGAGAGAAAAAATCAGTTTGAATCCTAAGTTCCTTCTCTATGTAAGGTTTATTAGGAACATTTAAGAATGACTCATTTAACATTGTTGCTTCCAAATACCTCCACGTCTACTTTTTGCAAACAAGACAAGGCAAAGAAATGCCAGCTTTGTGCTAGAACTTGTAGTCATTAATCTAATGTAAAGTTTGTACACTACAAGCACGGTAAACAATATATTTGCCTCGAGACTGAACCTTTTGCGTTAACTCCTACCTTTGGAGTCAGTTTCCACGAACACCCTAACGAATCAGCGTCCCTGTGCTTAACGCCAGGAAGAAGTGCCTACATCTTACTCCACAGTTAGCCCCAGAAAACACCCACCTACACCATGAAGTCTAAAACATTTGAGACTTGTAAACAAGCAGACACTGCTTTTCCCAGGGCATGAATTTAGTGTGGCAAAGCTGCTGCCTGCGACACTGGCATCCCACATCCCAGCGCCTGGGTTCAAGTCCTGGCTCTGCTCCTATTCCAGCTTCCTGCTAATGTGCACCCTGAGAGGCAGCAGGTGATGGCTCAAGTGCGTGGGTCCCCGACGCCCACACGGGAGAGCAGGCTTGACTTCCAGTCTCCTGGCTTTGGCCTTGCCCAACCCCATCTGTTGTGGACATCTGAGTGGATGGGAGCTTTCTCTCTGCCTTTCAAATAAATTAAATAAATACAACTTTTTTTTAAAAAAGAAAGACTGCTTGCATTGGTCTCTATTATCACTTCTTAGGTTGTTGTATTACTGGCCTGAAGTACACAGAGTCACCTAATAACAGGCAGGTTTGGGTCCTCCACGAGTATATCTAATTTTCTCACAAATTGCATAATCCCATTCAAAATTTATTAACTATAAAAGTGTGTGTGTGTGTGTGTGTGTATAAGACTTATACTTCCCAGAATTCCTGGCTATAACCTCCAAAGGGCAACCCCACCAAAAAAAATTAAACCGAAACACCTGCTTGATTTATTAACCTGGCATAGCACTTCCCTTTTACTAAAGGGCTAAACATTACAATAAAAACTGTTGTGCCTAGGGATTAATAATAGTTTTGCCAGCAATTTAAACTTGCACTTGTCAGCTGCCTTTCGCTTGTCTCTTCAAAGTCTACCCTGAGGATAATCAGTTCCCTTGTCTCAAAAAAATCCATTCAGGAACAGGTCATGGATGACAAGGAGCTGAAAGGGCCGAGAAGACGAGTTTCCCAGACTGCTCTGCGGGCCTGGCCCTGTGACCGGGCCGCTGGCCCCTCCAGTGCCTGCCTGCTCTGTAGTGAGACTCCCTCCTGTCACCCACGCTCTCCTGTGTGAGAGAAGCAGCAACGTTGGTGAACCGAAGTCTCCAGGCTGAGGAGTACGGGAAAAGCTGAGGGTAGAGGAGAACTCCAGGTGAAGTGCTACAATGAGGAGACCACGCGATGGTTTCTTCGCACGCGATTCAGTGCAGAGGAGAGAGGAGGGAGGGAGGCCTCGCTTACTTCCACCACCTGCCTCTGTGTTTGTCTCGGTGGTGACAACAGACAGCAGTTACAACAGAAGATGAGCAGCCTGGGAGTGGCCAGGAGGCTGCTGCCCACCAGCCCGCGGTCATGGCCTCCTGTTCCACAAATTCACATTCAGAAGGGGAAGGGGCACGAGGGGCCCGGGAGACGTCCAGTACCCTAGCGGGCTTCCAGGCCTTTGGTTTCTATTCCTTGGCACCCATGAAAGCATGGTTCCCCTGGGAAAAAACCTCTTGTCTGAAAGTTAAATCGGCGGGGTGTGCTTCCCGGGCCCAGCCTGGTTTGTGATATGAAGAAAGGAAACTGCTCACTCCAGGCGCTGGGGCAGCAGAGCCGTCTTCTTCCCCTCGCAGGGTGCACCTGATTTCCCGGGGAAAGCAGCAAATGAGCCTGAGAGGCGGACGTGTTGGGGATTCTTCAAAATTATTTAGGTTCTTCACGAATAATTTAGCAAAATTATTTGGAAGCTAGTCCTAAATTCACAGGCCCCGGACACTAACTGGGTACATAGAATCCTTAAGGAGTTAATGCAATCCCCCCCTCCCCCTTTTTTTTTGGCAAGGAGGGAGAGGGACCGATTGATACGGTGTAGAATGGAAAGAAATCTGACAAAGCAAGTCACTCGGGGTAAGAGGCAGTATTAGCTGAATGTGTTCTATTAAGAAACTGGAAAGCTTCACAGAAGAGGAAGACTCACATTAGAAGTTGAAGGAAGCCGGGGCGGGGGGGGGGGGGGGACCCTGCGTTGTGACTCAGCAGGTTAAGCTGCCGCCTGGTCGCCGGTATCCCATACGGGTCCTGGTTCAAGTCCCTCCCATGTAGGAGACACGGCTTTGGCCTGGCCTACCTGGCCATTGTGGCCATTTGGGGAGTGAATGAGTGGATGGAAGATCTCTCTCCCTCTCTGTCTCCCCCCCCCCCCCCCAACCCCCTCTCTGACTCTGCCTTTCAAATAAATAAATAAATCTCAGAGGGAAGAGACAGAGAGAGAGAGAGAGAGAGAAAGAAATTGAAGGAAGAGCATCAGTAGATCCATTTCTATGAATTTACCAAAGGAATAGAATTTCTAACTCACTACTAAAGGGAAGAAAGTAGGCAAAGCACAGTAAAATTTAGGTGAACACAGCTGTTTTCTCCTTTTCTCTTACTAGAAGGTGGCAAAAATGGTTAATGCACTAACTTTTCACTGGGCCAACTGAAAATTACTGCCATATTATGGGCTACAGCCCTCAGCAGGAATCCGGGCTTGCCTTGCCTGCCTCGCCTTAAGCAACAAATACTTGTCAATTCTCAGGAGCACACCTCTTGCCTTGCTGAAGTCTAAAGTCACGTCCATGGTCCTCGGCTGAATGTGGTATCACACAGAGGGTGAGGGTGCACAAAGAAAGTGAAGGGGCTGCCCTGTGCTGCTGGAGGCTCTGCCTCAGATTAGTGGAGAGAAGACATGGGACCTGTGGTGATCTCACACGGCCTGGTGGTCTCAAAATGCGTGGGAGCTGTGGCTTTCACTGCAACTGCATCAGCCTTTCATGTTTTAGACACCCTGACCAACGGAGTTCTCCTTCTCAAAGGCCCACTGCTGACCCTTCTGTGCTGTATCATTCTCTCAAATTTCATACCCAAACCCACCGAGCCCCCAAAACAGTATTTGTACAGGTGTGGACCACAAATCCCAAGAAAATTTTACCAACTGAGAAATTTCCCTTTTACCTAAAGCGCCATATTGTTCTGACTCTTTTGGGGTGTTTTTGGCTGTCTTGGTTTTGAGGTTTTCTTTTTTCCCTCCAAATAAGGACAATGTCCAGAACAGATTTTCATTAAATGAATGAAAAACTCAATCCTTGGAAACTGTCTGAATATCTTCGTGCTATGTAGCCTTAAATAAAAATCACTTTGCTGTGTACCAATAGGTGAAATGGCAAAAAGGGAGACAGAATCTCATTTGAGAGAAGACACGTATTTAAACACAAAAGGATGGACACAGCTTGGAAAGGTAAGGGGGGGGGGGGACTACACCAGGTAACACTGGATTCAGGGCTACATTCACCATTGCAGAAAGACCATTTGCTTGCAGCAAGACTCCAGTGCTTTCCTAGCAGATGGGCAGTACACAGCAGCTTCTCTTTTCTTATCTTTCCCCCTGAATTCCTACCACGAAGGCAGAAAACAGCATTTCTCCAGCCGGCTCTTCACTGTGCCAGGGTCCCGCTCCTAGTTTTCTGTCGCAGCCACTGGGCACTACTGTAGTGACTCGGGGATGGTGCTGACAACGTGGGTTGCCTCTGTGGCTGCTGGAGGGGAGCCAAAGAAGGTGTTGGTCTGATTCCTCTGCTGATCTCGGAGGTATGGGGGAACGGAGGAGCTTTTGATGTGGAGGATCCTGGTGTCCATCACCTGACAGTCAATCTGCATCATCACTTCATAATCCTGCCCATTGATGACATTCTCTGTAGAGAGGAAAAGACACAGGATTGAATATTCAACAGAAGGCACACTTCTGCCATAAACATCAACCCGAAGGAGACAGGGCTGCACTTTAAGGGTGCAGAGGGACTTCATCAGTCACTGAGCAGGGCTCAAGCCGGGCTGCATGCCCAGTTAGCCTGGCCTCTTCTTCCTTTTAGTTCCCAAACAACTTTCACTGGTTCAGTAAGGACTAGAGGGGCCAGCGTTGTGCAGTAGTGGGTAAAGCTGCCGCCTACGATGCCAGCACCTGATATGGGCTCTGGTTTCTTTAAGTCCAGGCTGCTCTGCTTCCGATCCAGCTCCTTGCTAATGGCCTGGGAAAAGCAGTGGAGGATGGCCCAAGGATCTGGGCCCCTGCCACCCATGTGGGGGACCTGGAGAAGGCTCCTGGCTCCTGGCTTTAGCCTGGCCCAGCCCTGGCGTTGTAGCCATCTGGGGAGTGAATCAGAGGATGGAAGATATCTCTCCCTCTCTCTGTCTCTTCCTCTCTCTGTAACTCTTTCAAAATAAATAAATAAATCTTTGAAAACAAATTAAAACAATAAGGGCTAGAGGCGCTGCCAAAGTTAAAACCACAGAGCATCTGTTCACAGATATTGTACAAGGGACAATAAAAAAAAAAGCCTGTGAAAAATGGAATTAAAGTATGTTTATTTTGCCACAAATTTTTTTTGAAATCCACGTATAGTTTTTTCATAGTACGTATTTCCTATGAACTTTCAAAGACACCTGCCCTGCCTCCCCATGTCCTATTTGCTTTCCATGCAGGATATTACCAGGACTCAGCGACTGCAACACAGGTGACTCAGTGGGAAGTGGAAGGGAGCTATGTCAGCTCCTTTCCTCTCCTCACAATGGGAAGGACCAACTCACCATGTGAACTGGGAGGAGACCCTGACCAAGGCTGCCTAACTCCTATTCCTCAGTAATGCATTTTTTATGGTTAAATTCCCAGGACCTTCAGTTCTTTTTAAATATATATATATATATATATATATATAGAGAGAGAGAGAGAGAGAGAGAGAGAGAGAGAGAGAGAGACAGAGTGGACAGTGAGAGAGAGAGACAGAGAGAAAGGTCTTCCTTTGCCGTTGGTTCACCCTCCAATGGCTGCCGCGGCCGGCGCACCGCGCTGATCCGAAGGCAGGAGCCAGGTGCTTCTCCTGGTCTCCCATGGGGTGCAGGGCCCAAGCACTTGGGCCATCCTCCACTGCCTTCCCGGGCCACAGCAGAGAGCTGGACTGGAAGTGGGGCAACCGGGACAGAATCCGGCGCCCCTAGTGGGACTAGAACCTGGTGTGCCAGCGCCGAAGGCAGAGGATTAGCCTATTGAGCCATGGCGCCGGCCCTTAAATATATTTTTTTACTAATATAAAGAGGACAGATTTTGTGTATTTCATAGATACACTTCTAGGAAGATAACCATACTTCCCTTTCCTCCCTCTCTCCCTTCCTCAATCCCCCGTTCTACCTTTCTTTTTTTTTCCCCCTTTAATTTTTACTATAACATAATTTCAATTTACTTTGTAACCACAGGCTTAACGCCCACTAACCATAATGTTCAACAAGTACAAAGTGGAAAGACCACTGCTGCACAGGAATCCAGTTTCATGAAGATACGTCCCAAGTAGGAATCAAAGGCCTTGCTCTAGGAGCAGCAAGTGCAGTCAAGAATGACCAGTTAAAGACGTCTGACAATTACGCTCTTCCCCAGAGCTCACTCATTTCCCTTCCACACTGAGGCGATCTCTATTTCCAGAGCTCCTGACTCCAGGTATGAAGAGATAAGGACATTTCCAACATGGGATTAACAGGAGTGCTACAGGACCTGCAGGTAAACTATGGAGGGTGTTCACAGAGGGGAAAAGGAAAATCATGTAGGGTCATGCTTACTGTATCTAGTGGAACTCAGTATCATGAATTTAAAACAGACATGTGCTACAATTCACTCTCACTTTCAAAGAGGATGGACACTCTTTATTTTAGGAAGGGGGGCAAATTATTCCTTGATTTGTAATCCTGGGTGGTCATTTTCCAATTGGTAGTCAACAAAACTTGGGGGAAAAAGCAGATGAGAAAATTATAGAGATAATATTTTTCAAGGCCAACTCAAAATCATAGCAATATAGCTAGAGGATGTGTGGACTTGGAAGAATGCTGGCTGCTCGACGTGGCATCTGAGTGTGCATTTTCATCTGTGAATGTGGGGCTGGGGTAAATGCTGCGGAGAAGCGATGCTGGTGATGACCTAGCCTTTCCATGAAGATGATACATAGCCAACCAGCAAGGCTTAAAATTAAACATCTGGCTACTTGAGGACAAAGGATTGAATTTAAAAGTAGAATTCTTTCTACTCTATTATCCTTTCGCTTTACTCTGACACTGTGCAAACCAAGCATTATAAATCTGGAGGAAGAAAGCCCTTTGGTGTTTGTCTTCAGATTCCACTGTTAGGTTTGGGAAAACCAAGCCATGGGGCTTGTCACTTACGATGCTAGGAAAGAGCCTGGGGACCATCTAGCCTGGGGTCCAGTTTGCAGACTTTGGCAAGTCTCTATGTTCCTGAGACTCTATGCAAAGTTTTATTTGCATGTGAATTTGTTTAGGAGAAAAGGTCTTTCAGGTTCTCAATGGGTCTGCGACTCCCAAGAAGTTAAAGATTACTAGATAGATCTAATAATCAATCAAGTTTAAGTGCCTCGTGCAGATGATAAATTCTACTTTATGTCCAATGGAAGACATCATTCCTCCACTTTTACTGGTTATCTGTTCCATTGTTTAAACAGTCTCCTTTAATGACAAATTTCCCATCACAACTCTTGTAAATCTCTTCTACTACATTGAAGTTAATTTCCTCCCTTCCCAACTTCCCAGAGACGAAGAACAGCTGGTTGCTGATGTATATGAACTAACGCTACCTACTCTTTGAGACCATTGTTACGGAAGCTTTACTCCAATTTTATAAGTCCTGCCGCTCTGTAACGACTATTAAATCATTTGCATATCTTGAGAGAATTAAATTTGAATGCCCAACAAGTTAGCCACTGCTTTTTTGTTTTAGTCAAAGTATTTTCCAAAAAAAGTAGGAGATGGAAGAAAGACATCCTGTGAATATGTCTGGAGTCATTTCATTCAGAACATGTGACCAAGTTCAGATTTCAAGGCACCACAGCAGTCATTTCCTTTTGGAGCCATAGTCCCTCTCTTCCCATTTTAGAAAAAGGGAACGAGTATGAGAGTGTGTGTGCTGTGGTTCAAAGACCAATAATGGAAAACACATGTATCAGAGACATGCAATACACATTACTAATTTTTTACTGCTTTCCTGGATTAATACAGAATCCAGATGACAGTTTAAGATCAAGACTAGTTCTCTAATATGGCCCAAGCCACCTGCAGAAGCCATTAAAGTCATATGCCTGCTATCGGTTAAGCTGATAGCTGGAGTTCTTTAATACTTTAAATATCAAAAGAATACAAAACCTGGAAATATAGGCCCAGTACACTGAGGGAAAACTGTAAGCTGTGATCTGATTCTAAAACCTGGGAGTTCCTAGCCATGCCTGAAGGGCATTGTCATCTTAAGCCCAAACAGAAGACGACTCAGGCCAGGTTTGGTTTCGATGGATTTAAAATGGGTTCCATTCCTCACATCCTTCTGAAGGTAACAAACTCTGGGCCAAGCAGACTATCAGCATTGCCAGAAGATGATTCTACCGTATAGAATGTGAATGCCCGAGCTTGAATTCAGGAAGCCCCTTCTGAATGACAAGCTAGATACTTTAGTATTCGGAGTGACCTGCCATTAGGTGTCCCAAAGTATCCAATGCCACTACAGAATAGCTAAAGAGGCTGCAGCCATATCATTTGGTCTGCTCAGTGAGACCTTCTGAAAGGGTCCTTTGGGTGTTTCAGTACTAAGCCCATGGATGGAGAGTGAGGCAGTCTCACCATGACTACTTAAGTCTGAATCATTCTCATCAGAGGAGGGCAGCTGGCAAACATCTCATGATAACGCATGGTCTTTGGAAGTCCCTGCCCTGGGCTGCTGGCTGGCTGTTTACACAGTCCACGTCCGGGAGCAGCAGAGAGGTGCCAAAGCTCCTCTCAGGGGCAGATAAGGCTCCTCTTATTCTTTACTGTCAGGTGTTAAATTCTGTTAACTGGTGAACACCCCTGGAAAGGACATCACCTCGATCACCTGCCCTCTCCCCAGCACACTGTGAATAAAAAATGTCTGAGCAGGTTCCGACTGGGGAAATAGAATCTAAAGACTGGTGGCTTAGATGGGAAGGAGAGGAAAGCACAGGCCTGGATGAGAGAGGCTGAGGATGGACCGCGCCCTTGGATTAGGGCTCAGATCTTCATTACTCATGTGCAGGATTCTAGGAAAAAACAGCAGTCATGGGGTTTTTGACAACAGAACATGGTAAACATCAGATTAGGGAGGTGGGAGAGCTGAGTTATATAGAGATCCTGCTAAATCACTTTTGCAAATGCATATTAATGGAAAAAAAAAGAGACCATGACTATAAAAGGAAAATAGAACCAAAAAGAAGGGTCTGGAATGAAAAGTTTAAAGATTCACTATTCTATAAATACGTGCTTGGGAAGCACACAGGGGGTCTGTATCGTAGGGTCAGGTATTCTGAAGTAAACAGAACAGATGAAACACTGATCTAGTCAGGAAAAAGGCGTCAAATACGAGGATTTCAAATGAAAAATTAGCAGACAAAAAGGAAGGAGATGAATAACTTCAAGCCTGATTCTGAGTGTTCACAAGGGCTGGGGAAGCCAGAAAAAGTGTCTGGACACTGGAGGTGGAAAAACTCTAGGCAGTGTGGAATTTTGAACAGCCTGTAAACACACAATAACTGAATTAAGTGTGGCCTGCCAAGAGGCTGGAAGACTAACACAAAAACCAGAACCTTGACCATAAGCAGAATTAAATATTCAAAGATTTTTATATAAAAGTTAATCTTAAAAAGTGACAAAGCTTCGCCAGTGCTTTGCAAAGAAGCATATAAACCAAAACGGACCTGTCTTCAGAACCAGACGGGGTGGTTTGCTCTGTGCCAGCAAGGCTGGTGGAGGGAGTGTTGCTGGAATCTGTGCCTCAGTCCAGGGGGCTGTGCAGCATGCATGTGTGGGGGCATACGAGGCAGATAAACATCCACCCATCCATGGGCCACAAGAGACACCTTCCACCAGAGTAAGCAATCAAACAAACTAGCAAAAACAAGACAAATGCAGGTGAGTGAGGAAGGAGAAACAAAACAGTAGAAGGGAAAGGCAGGTGGGAATACAATGACCTTGACCTGAAGTTGTACAATGACAAATTCACTGTGGCTTCCAAGAACCACTATGCCAGTCCTTTTTTTTTTTTTTAAGAGTTATTTATTTATTTGAAAGTCAGAGTTACACACAGAGAGAAAGAGAGGCACACACACACACACACAGAGAGAGAGAGAGAGAGAGAGAGAGAAAGATACAGAGGTCTTCCATCCACTGGTTCACTCCCTAATGACTGCCAACAGCCAGAGCTGCATGGCTCCAAAGCCAGGAGCCAGGGGCTTCTTCCAGGTCTCCCACACAGGTGCAGGGACCCAAGGACTTGGGCCATTTCCACTGCTTCCCCAGGCCATAGCAGAGAGCTGGATTGGAAGTAGAGCAGTTGGATCTCGAACTCGTGCCCATATAGGATGCCGGCACTGCATCCTTAACCCACTAGGCTACAGTGCTGGCCCCAATGCCAGTCTTATCTCCACTTTACAATCCAAGTCCAGGTTTTGGCCATTGCAACACACTCTGCATTGCATCCCTAGTGGTATTTTGGAGAAAAAAATCTTTTCTGCTCTTTCCTACCAAGGCCACTTCTATTAATCCTTCAAGTCCTTCTAAGAAATCTTCCATTGAGAACTCCAATATTGATATTTCCCCTATAACCAATGTGTAAAATATTCTATTTCTTTGAATCTTGTTAAAATATTTATAAGAAAATAGGTATGGTTGGTTCCCTCAAGAAATGTCTGGCAAAAACTGGGATGGATGGGATTGAAGAGGGGAGGGTGGTGAGGCTAGAATCTCTTGAACACCAGCTGGGAAGAACACAGTGAATAAGTGATGGTCACACTGCAGGTGGAAACACAGTAAGTGCTTCCAGCTTGAAGACTCTTTCTGGGGACATGAAGTAGAGCACACACCGGGGATTAAGAGCTCCTAGCAAATTCCACATAGGTCCTTTGTTGAAAGAAATTAAAAACAGCTTCCCTGACAGGAGAGGGGTTTAGGAAGGCGAGTGACCAAACGTGGGGAAAGAGGGATGAGGGGGATATTACACATCTAACTGTGACACAAACCCAAGTCTGTTAAACATTCTGAGCTCCTGTGGATGCTGAGCAATGGGGAAACAGATGAGAAAGAGGCCATGTCTGGTTAGAAGACCTATAATGATGCCACAAAACATGTGACACCTGGGGGCCAGGGCAGTGCATATGAAAGCCGGGCCCCTAAAAGGGGCTGTGCTTATGACGACTGGAGGGTGTCACTAGAACTGAGAGGGAAGGGACTCTGGATGCTGCACATTCTGCAGTGCGCAGACACTTAGAGCCCTCCTGTATCTCATCTACCATCCACTCAGGTTAAGACACCTGATTAACACAATATAAGTCGTGAGCTTCACTATTTTACATTTAAATATAAATTGCTTTTACCTGGGTTTCATATACACTAAATTTCCAGGAATGAAAGCACTGAATAATCATTTAGTAAAGGCTTAGTGTTTCTGTGTGTTAAACACTATTCATCCAATATCTGTGATAACCTCCAAAGTTGGGTATTGTTATAATGTCATTATCATTCCCATCTTATAGACAAGGAAGCTGAAGCATAGAAACATAATGTGACCAGCCACTCAGCTGGCAAATGGCAGAGCAGGAGATCCAAACTCAGGCAATAAAACTGACAAATGGGATTATATCAAATTGAGAAGCTTCTGCACTGCAAAAGAAACACTCAGCAAAATGAAGAGGCAACTGACAGAATGGGAGAAAATATTTGCAAACTATGCAACTGATAAAGGATTAATAACCAGAACATACCAAGAGATCAAGAAACTCAACAACAACAAAACAACCCAGTTAAGAAATGGGCAAAGGACTTAAATAGGTATTTTTCAAAAGAGGAAATCCAAATGGCCAACAGACACATAAAAAAATGTTCAGGATCACTAGCTGTCAGGGAAATGTGAATCAAAACCAGAATGAGGTTTCACTTCACCTTAGTTAGAATGGCTTTCATACAGAAATTAACAAATAACAAAAGCTGGTGAGGATGTTGGGAAAAAGGTACCCTAATCCACTGTTAGTGAGAATGTAAACTGGTACAGCCACTATGGAATACAGTATGGAGATACCTCAGAAATTTGAATATAAACCTACCATATGACCCAGCCATCCCACGACTGGGAATTTACCCAAGGGAAATGAAATCAGCATATGAGAATTATCTGTACTGCCATACTTATTGCAGCTCAATTCATAATAGCTAAGATATGGAATCAACCCAAATGCCCATTAACAGAAGATTGGATAAAGAAATTATGGGATATGTATACCATGGAATATTACACAGCAGTTAAAAATTAAATCCTGTCATTTGCAACAAAATGGATGAAACTGGACAACATCATACTTAGTGAAATAAGCCAGTCCCAAAAGGACAAATACCATATGTTCTCCCTGACCTGTGATAACTGATAAAGCATCTAAAAGGTAATCCAAAGAAGTGAAATTAACACAGAAATGCAATAGCTTTGAACAGCTCTCATCTAGACTATTGAGGAACTTTTTTTTCCATACAATTTGTGGAACTCTTTACTTAGTATAGAATTAATTGTATATGTATAAAGTTAATTGAAAATAGATCTCAGTAAAAAATAAGAATGGGAATAGGAGAAGGAGGAGGAAGAGGATTGGAGTGTGGGTGGGAGGGCAGGTATGGTGGAAAGAATCACTATATTTCTAAAGTTATATTTATGAAAAAATTGCTATACATTCAAAAAATTCTTAGTTATATAGTAATTTTTGTGTTTTTCAGATCTTGCAAAAATATATTAAATTGCATAACCAATTGTGTAATAAAGATTTTTTCCTTTAAAAAAAAGAAATTCAAATTTCAGTGCCCATAAAGTTTTATTGAAATGTGAAAATAAGATGTCTTTAAATGCAGGCAGTGTGACTTCAGAATTAATTCCTAGAACCACCCTGCAATGCTGGGAAAATTGCTTTAATTCTGCACTTGACCAAGAACTGGTTATCATCTCAGAGACAGGCCATGCTGGGATTAACTCTGCACTCATAGCGATGGTGCTGGCTGGTGCAGGCAGCTGACTTGTTCTCTGTGTCTTTTCATGTAACAGAAGTGCTATGGTATGTCACATACAAGAGGGCTTCAAGAAATTTGTGGCAAATGGAATCCAAAGATGTGAATTTTCCATGAATATTTTGAAGGCCACAATATATAATGTGTGAACACTGGATGCTCATTAAGTCAGCAAATACTTAATGAATTCCTACCATGTGCCTGCTGGGCACGGGAGATACAGTAAGAACGAAAGATAAAAGAAAAATCCCTCTCCTCGCAGAGCTTGGTTCTTATGAAAGCAGGGAGTGAGGCAGTGGAGAGGCAAACTAACTGAGATTTCCAAATAAGTACAGGGAATGCTGAGTAAGTGCACTGGAGAAAAAGCAAGCAGGGAGCTTCAGAGGCAGTGTGTGGGGGTCCCGGAGGCCTCTCTGAGGTTACCCCCAAGTAACTCGGGAGTTATCTGCAGACAAGAGACAGGCAGAGCCCTGGGATCACACGTTATCACTCCCGGGGAGTGAGTCCTGGGAACGCCTGTGTTAAGGGAACAAGGAAGGCTTGTGGTTCCATCAGAGCATTGAGAGCAACGGTAACTGAGACGGAAATTGTTTGTAACCTTCATTTATTCAACACTTAGGTCACTACTGATCATGGGCCAGGCACTGTTAGAGACTCCTGAAAGCATTCAGATCCCATTTCCTGTGTCCAAATTAGAGACAAGGAGGGTTGCCTTAGGAACATGGACACCACACGATAGACTGTCAGTCAATAGTTATTGAGCATCTTAAGAGACTATGTGGAATTAATGAAGAAAATGAGGGTTCCCCTCTTGTGCAGCTTACCCAAGTGCTGGGAAAGCAGCAGACTTACATTTAAAATATTGGTAAAAATTAAACACACGCATTGCCTTAGAGAGCCCCTATCTCACTGCCGAAACTCAACAGCACCCTCAAATCCTGCCCGTTCTTTTCCTTCACAGCACCTGTCACACTGTGTAATTAAACACGGGCTCATTTGTGTGTTTGATACCACGTGTCTCCCCAGCTAGACTCACGGACTCTGTGAAGTTGTTTCATTCCCAACTGCTTCCTCGGAGCTTGCACAATGTCTGGCACCCAGCAGACAGTGAGGAACACGGAGCACGACGCTCAGCAGAGCTAAAACACCTGTCTTCTCCTACTCGCTAGTGTCTCATCAGGTAGCACTCTGCCTTCTGGAAGTTCCACCACTCCTGGCCCCATCTTAGTTCCAGCCATTGTGGTAGCAGCAAAGGGTCTCTAACATCCTTAGGTAGAAATTCAGACAATTCCTTGGCCAGCCTTTACTTGTGGAATGCAGGCAAAGCCGGTTTGTCTTTGGAATTTGTAACCATCAACAATGGTTCTTTTAAAGTGACCAGATGAAATTTATCCCCTGGGACATTTTAGGGGCTTATGCTACAGAAGTGTAAGCTGTACATGGTCAAGTCCCTATGTTCGCTCAAGTTCAGCTCTCCTAGAGGTTTTGATAGTCTCCTAGGCCTGCCAGGGAATCTGGCTAATTTCATAAAGGCTCAAAGATGAATGGTGTTAGTTTTGCTTTCCTCTGGGACTGGCTACTTTCTCCTGAGAATGCTACCCACCACGTGGGAGGTTTGTTCATTAGATCAAAGAAGAGAGTACCATTACACTGACCTCATACAGTTTCTGAAACATCACGAAAAAGACGGCTAACAAAGTTCATTACTCACTTTGTTCCAATGGACTTTCTAGGCTATCAAAATGACATCTGCTTATGTAATCACAATTAGTGTCCCAAGAACAAAAAAAAAAAAAAAAAGTGAACTTCAGGTTTGCCCAGAAACAAAGGGTCGCATGAGAAGACTGAGTTGGGGTTAACTTTGATTTTGAAAGCTGAGTGAACGAACTTGGAACCTGATTCCTTGTCTAAAACACAGTTTGGGGTTTTCGCCGGGGGTCATGGGTTCATGGCAGGAATGCCTGATAACTTTCCTGCTTTTTGATAACTAAGTCACTGGCCCCAAGGACTAGAAAACGGCTTCATGTCAGGATGCGAAATTCAAGACCCACAAAAGGTACTGGGAAGCACCTCCCTACAACGCCCAGCAGCCAGGGCAAGGCTGCGGCTTGCAGGCCGACAAAGGCCCACACCTCTGCAATTACTTCTGTTGGGTCCAAGAGCACTGTTTCCTCTGGAGAGCTGTGGCCCTGTAACTGCACTTCAAGGCAACGCGTGGGTATCGCCCACTCCGCTCAGAGCATCAGCATGGCTGTCTCTCCGATGTTTCTGCCGTCTGCCTCGGGCAGGCTCAGCTTCCACAAAGGGAATCACTGAATCAGAATTCTACAGTTGTGACGGAACCCAAGGGTAATCAGCTCTGATATCACCAAATGGTTCTCAGCCCTTAACTTACAAAATGAAATCTTCAAATAATTCTTCAGGGAGTTATACAATACCAAGTGCATTTTAAAAAATGTGTGCAAAGGCTAGAAGCAACTGCCAACAGCCTCAAATGAATCAGCTCGGAGATGGCATGACAGTTTTAGATCGAAACTCAATAAACTAGATTTTCTCTGTTAAAAAAAAATTAAACAAACAAGTGACAGGCCTGGGGAGCGCAGATACGGCGCCGCGGAGTGCCGCCTTACAGCGGTGTGAGCTGGAAGCGTCCTCTGCCTTACTCAGAGCGCTCAGCTAGGCAGGACTCGAGTACGGCAGCTGCCTCGCAGAGGGAAACTGTCTCAGGCAGTTCTCCCAAACAGGGAGGGGAAGGGTTGGGGGCGAAGTAGCGAGCAAGCTCACAGGGCCACACCTGGAATATTATGTCCCATTCTGGATCTCATTTTCTCCACTGGCACGGCAGCGGTCTGCAGTCTGCATGAAGCTTTGCTGTTTTTCAGTCACATACACAATGCTCAGGAAAGCCTGGATGTCTGAGTGCATTCACGCGTTTACTTTCCCGGTTCCTTACAGCAGACACTTATGTAGGCTTATCTAACTGAAACCAAGGATACGTCCTCATAAAAGTGTCTGGGTTTATAAGTGGTTTTACCGCTCCATTTAAGTTTTGCAACATGTAGCCTTTGTTGTATGCAAGCTTCATTAACAACAGATAAGGCCAAACATACCGTGAGAATCTGAGACTGCTATTTCAATCCCATCCTAGCTGAAAACTTAATAAAGTATTGAGTCACTTAAAATTTTACTTTTTTTCTAAATGAATTTTTTTTTATTTGACAGGTAGAGTTATAGACAGAGAGAGAGAGAGAGAGAAAGGTCTTTCTTCCATTAGTTCACCCCCCAAATGGCTGCTACAGCCGAAACTATGCCGATCTGAAGCCAGGAGCCAGGTGCTTCCTCCTGGTCTCCCATGTGGGTGCAGGGCCCAAGCACTTGGGCCATCCTCCACTGCCTTCCCGGGCCACAGCAGAGAGCTGGTCTGGAAGAGGAGCAACCGGGACTAGAACCAGGCGCCCATATGGGATGCCGGTGCCGCAGGCAGAGGATTAACCAAGTGAGCCACGGTGCCGGCCCCAAAAGTTTACTTTTTAAAATTAAAAAATGGCCGGCGCCGCAGCTCACTAGGCTAATCCTCCGCCTTGCAGCGCCGGCACCCCGGGTTCTAGTCCCAGTCGGGGCACCGGATTCTGTCCCGGTTGCCCCTCTTCCAGGCCAGCTCTCTGCTGTGGCCTGGGAGTGCAGTGGAGGATGGCCCAAGTGCTTGGGCCCTGCACCCCATGGGAGACCAAGAGAAGCACCTGGCTCCTGCCATCGGATCAGCGCGGTGTGCCGGCTGCAGTGCGCCGGACGCGGTGGCCATTGGAGGGTGAACCAACGGCAAAGGAAGACCTTTCTCTCTGTCTCTCTCTCTCACTGTCCACTCTGCCTGTCAAAAAAAAAATTAAAAAATGTTTTTTTATTAAAGAATTTCAAGTTTACTTGGGCTTCAATAACAAGTGTGTGTGTTTGTGTGTGTGTGTGTATGGTGTTTAATTTTACTTAAGAGTATGATGCAGATATTCTCCTAAGGCAATAATCATGAAGAGTAAACAGCTGATGACTGCCTTACTTATACATTGATAGAAATGACTGAAGCTCACTTTGGCACTTTCAATATTCACTATATTCTTGCAGATGAAGAATCAGAAGGTAATTATTCTAGAAAAGATGGAAGAAAGGATTTCCCCTTTTGTAACTACTGAAATCCTTCTAGAAAATGTGTACAATGAAGAACTAAGGAAGAGCCCTCCATTTATTCAGATGAGAAGTACTGGAGGATACATGATTGATAGACAGTAGGGCTTACTGTCAAGTACAAGCAAGGCACCAGCTCTGCTTTCTCTGGTATCCAAAACTAAAACATTGGAAATACATTGGCTATTACCCTTCTCTTAGATTCTCAAAAGAAATAGCTTAAGGACTGTGGAATATTTTGATTTCCAGAATATAAAAGATTTGGAATATACTACTCTATGCATTGGATAATTTCTCTATTCTACGAATTCCGATACACTAGAACATAAGTTCACAGATGGCACCGCTTACAACTCTTACATCAACTGTTTCTTTTTAAAGAAATTATCAGGGCCAGCACTGTGGTATAGTAAACTAAGCCTCCGCCTGCGGCACTGGCATCCCATAAGGGCTCTGGTTCATGTCTGGCTCCTCCTCTTCCCATCCAGCTCTCTGCTTATGGCCTGGGGAAAGCAGTGGAAGATGGCCCAAGTGCTTAGGGCCCTATACCCACGTGGGAGACCCAGGAGAATTTCCTGGCTCCTGGCTTTGGATCAGCCCAGCTCCAGCCATTGTGGCCATTTGGGAAGTGAGCCAGCGGATGGAAGACCTTTCCCTCTCTCTATCAATAATTCTACCTTACAAATAAATTTTTTTAAAAAGGAAACTATCATGATGTTTGACTTATTATAAAATGGGACACAGAAAAATCATCTAGTGCTATGGTTATATTTTTATTCTCTGAGTCATAAAACATAATTTCTCTTTTTGGCAAGTAACAATGCTTGTTTCATTAGCCTAATGAATCAGGCTTCTCTGAGCCCCTGTTCAACTGGCCCCAGCCTTGGACTTCCCTCTCTGTCCTTAGAGAAACCAGATTTTTTATTCTAATTTTTTATTTAGTGTATTTATTAAAATAACATATTTATGCAATTTTAATAACCATTACACTAAAGTATTCATCATATTTTTAAAGGAGAGGATTACTGTAAAAAGGGAAATTTCAGTGAATATCCTTATCAATATTCAACATAGACAATTTGACTTCATTTAGAATCAAGTAGTGCATACAAATCAATAGAAAGTAGTAAAGATTTATGTCAAGTGTCTGGTTGAGACAAGCGATATCTGGTTTAAAAAAAAAATCCTTAGGGGCTGCTGCTGTGGCACAGGGGGTTAAGCTGCCACTGGTGATGCTGGCATCCCACATGGGCACCGGGGTCTGCTCCACTTCTGACCCTCATCCAGCTCCCTGCTAATGTGCCTGGGAGGGCAGCGGAAGATGGCCCAAATGCTTGTGTCCCTATACCCATGTGGGAGACCCTGAGGAAGCTCCTGGCTTCTGGCTTCCCCCTGGCCCAGTCCCGACTGCTGAGGCCATTAAGGGAGTGAACCAGGAGATGGAAGATCGATCTCTCCCTCTCTGTGACTCTAGTTTCGAATAAATAAAAAATAAATCTTAAAAAAAAAAAAAACCTTCATCAACAAAGCATGTACTAAGTGAATACTGCAATCAGAAAGGAACTCAGAATAAAATATTTCCTATAATAACAACTGGAAATAATGTACCATACTATGTATTTCTTTCTTGAAAGGGTTTTACCAAGTAAGAATATCTATAAAATATGTATACGAATTTGAGTCATTCTAGTACATCTTAATAATTGTTGATAGAAAGAGGTTTTTCCAAATCCAAATGGGCAGGAATAAAAACAAATTCTTTTGCCCTGAATTCTAGCATTCTTACATTCTAGACTAATGCCAAGAGGATAATCTCAAGTTAAGAGAATGATACTAAATTAGTATGTCTGGCTGTTTTAAAACAGCAATTATTTTGTGCATCCAACAAAGTGATCTGAGATGAATTTTTCTTTTTCTTTTTTCCCCTACAGCCTGCTGAACATCCTCCTCCTAAACTGTTTTATATGGTTTCATAACGTTTAAACCTTTTATGTGTCCAGGTATATTTTACTTAATTCATTTGTGTTTTGTTTTTATTTTATTTTTAATTAGTTTTTAGGGATTGAGCAAGAATCCTGCCTTGAGTTTCACAAAATTCCTCCACCCTTGGTTTCTGACTACCCTCAGAAACCTTATCACCTGGCTGGCTTTGCTCTGCCAAGAGTTGGGCTGATTAGATCAAGCATAGCCCTGCCCCCCACCCTGCGACCCCAGTGTTTTCCCTCGTAATCTTCCCTCTCCTGACTCCTGCCTTGTTCACGGCTGTCGACCTCCACCTGTTCTTGCTGGGGTCTGAGTTGAGTCTCACCTCGCTCCTCTGCTCTCTGCAGCGCTCTCTATACCCACTGCCATGGCACCCCTCGCATAGTCTTCCTCACTGTCTGCAACAATTCTCAGGAGTAGGTTTTTTTTCTCTTTTTTTCTTTATCACAGGGAAATCGCGGCTCTCAGTCCTGTTTCTATTTGTTTCAGAACATGGAAACAGTTGTTTTACAAAGCTACTGAGTAAATCTTGGTACTGTAGCTCTGTATGCAAGAAGCCAGACGGTATTCAGAAAATTAGAACGTTAGTTAACTATAAAATGCTCTCATCAGTAAGTGTCTGAGGACGAGGAAGAACACAGAGTAAAGGAAAATCCCTCAAGGTGCCGTCTAGCAGAGAGATGCCTCTGCTCTCATTTGTTTTACAAATCAAATTCACAATTTCAAGAGTTTTTTTTTAATATAAGAACTGCCACATTGAAAACTGTAATGAATGAGAAACGGGCATAACTGAGCAAATGTCACATTCCAGTGTTCTATTCAGCTGTGAAACACTGCCCCAAACCCAAAACGAGGTCTGCCCCGTCCCCCAAGGCCCTCATGGAATGTATGCAGCACATGCCCTGAGAAGAGCTTGGAGACGGAATTCCCAGAGATCCCTGTTGTAACTACAGAACTCAAACCATCAAGAGATTTTTAATCAATTACGTCATTTTGATTTTTTGAACTCCGAAGAGTTTCTCATGCTCTCTCACGGAACAATTCTTAATAGGTGCCACTCATAGAGCAAAAGTACGATCTTTTGAGAGGATCTGTAGTCGACTCCCAGCAGCATTATCAACAGGGTTAAAATGTGAATTAGACGGGCCAGTGCTGTGGTGCAGCGGGAAAAGCCACCTCCTGCAGCGCCGGCATCCCATATGGGCGTCCTTCAAGACCCAGCTGCTCCACTTCCGGTCCAGCTCTCTGCTATGGCCTGGGAAAGCAGCAGAAGATGGCCCAAGTGCTTGGGTCTCTGCACCGGCACAGGAAACCTGGAAGAAGCTCCTGACTCCTGGCTTTGGATTGGCCCAGCTCTGGCTGTTGTGCCATCTGGAGAGTCAACCAGAGGATGGAAGACTTCTCTCTCTCTGCCTCTGATTCTCTGTAACTCTGTCTTTCAAATAAATAAATAATAACAAAAAAAGTGACTGAGTTTTGCCCCACGCTTATAATTACTGTTCACTCTCATTTTTTAAAATACTATGCAGGTCTGAAAATCAGCCACTCTATAACATCTTAAGTAAAAACTTAGGTGGGTGACAAAGAAAATGTGTGCATAAAAGCAGGTGGCTGAGGGCCCCGTACCCCAGGGTGGCACAGGGATATGAAAAATTATAGAAAAATATATCAATATGCTTATATCTAATAGAAGTTAGAAAATAATATATTTGTTATTAGGGTTGTATTTGTAGCTCTGTGGTTAAAGGTAATTATATCTCCCAGTGAAAAATCATTCAGTAATAAATACAGTTAAGGATGGGATGGCACTTTGGAAACTGAAAGATTTACCTACTAAGTCCAAACATTTTATCTGGTACATGGCAAGAGTTATAATATATCTATTATAAGTAATAGATACATAATAATGGTTCTAATAAATTGAGGCAACTTCTGTCTAAACAAGGAAATGCACAGATCTGCCTTCAACCCAAGTACAGATATAGAAAGTGCTCCATGATAAGGAGGAAAAGGAGATCAATTCCTTCAGGAGCTAATGGGAATGGAGTAAGAAGGATGACTGAGGGCGCTAGTGTATCGCCCTGTGTTCAAATAAAAGTTGTGGTTGAAAGTACTGATCGAATCCCAACATCAGTAATTAACTTGCCATTCTTGTTCTATCTTGCTATGGTTTCGGGTTTACTTTGTCTTAAGCCATTGCACAGCAGTATCATAGGAGTGAGAATGTCAAAGCTTACTCAAATAAGTTTAACAACTAATATTTGTAAAGGAGGTGGAAGCTGCCTCTTGAACATGAAGATATGTACTCCACCTCCCTATAACTTCACTTTAGTCTCTAGCGAGCAACCAGCCTGGGATAGATGCATTTCACCTTCATTGCTAAAACTTGTGGTTGGACAACCAATGGCCTGACTTCTTGATGTACTTTTTAGAGCTGACAACCACCTGCACGTCCTTAATTCAGAGTGGCAAAGAGTACAAGGCCACGTTAGACACATATTTCTCTCCCTAACTTGGATGTCACTGTTCTAGTGATTTGGTGTCCTGGCCTTAATTGGCCTGCCTTCTGGCTTGTCTGCCCCTTGGTTAGCTATGAGGAAGCCATGGTCAGAGCCGCCTCACAGCAGGGGCTGCACGGGACCACTGGCACGCTCGCTGATCATACGTGAAATACAGTGAGATGAGATACCTACACTGTGCATGAATGTAGGGGACAGAATCAAACATATGGTAATCTGCAAGAAAAGCGAGGTTACAGAAATACCCATGGCTAGTTCATCTGCAGAACAAACAGAACAAATTAAAAGAAAACTGAACAATTCCTCCATTTTTGAAGTTATTATTTATTTGAAAGGCAGAGTTACAAAGAGGCAGAGACAGAGAGATAGAGAGGTCTTCCATCTGCTGGTTCATTCCCCAAATGGCTGCAACAGCTGGAGCTGGGCCAATCCAAAGCCAGGAGCCAGGGGCTTCTTCCGGGTCTCCCACATGGGTGCAGGGACCCAAGCACTCTGGCCATCTTTTACTGCTTTCCCTGGCTATAACAGAGAGCTGGGTCAGAAGTGGAGCAGCTGGGACTCAAACCGGTGTCCATATGGGATGCCGGTACTGCAGGCGGTGGCTTTACCTACTACACCACAGCACTAGCTCCTCCTCCATTTTTGCAATGGATTTCAGAAAAGTTAGAGCTATGCAGGCTTTGAAATGACATGGTCTGGGGCCAGTGCTGTGGCCCAGTGGGTTGAAGCCCTGGCCTGAGGTGCCGGCATCCTATATGGGCGCCAATTCTGGTCCCGGCTGCTCTTCTTCTGATCCAGCTCTCTGCTGTGGCCTGGGAGAGCAGTGGAGGATGGCCCAGGTCCTTGGGCCCCTGCATCCACTTGGGAGACCTGGAGGAGGCTCCTGGCTCCTGGCTTCAGATTGGTGCAGCTCCGGCCGTTGCAGCCATCTGGGGAGTAAACCAGCGGATGGAGGGCCTTTCTCTGCCTCTCTATGTAACTGTCTTTAAAAAAAATAATAAATCTTTTAAAAAATAATAAATCTTTAAAAAAAACATAAAAAAATAAAGAAATGACAGTGAGTTTATTTTAAATCATGTAACTCACTCTCAATATTCTTGCTGCTTGGAGATAGTCCAAAGGAAGGGCTGGTTTACACTGCCTATGATATAGTAATTGATGAAACAATTGTTTTAAAAATGTCAGTTACATAAAAATTACCAATAATTACACAGATTATATTTCATTACACTAGTTGTCACTGCTTCTGGATTTTGGCCGAGCTGAAGAAGTGTGGAAAGTGTTCTCAGAACAGAAGTCAGGGGCTGGCATTGTGGCACAGCAGGTTAAACCACCACCTGTGATGTTGGTTTCCCATAATGCCAGTTCAAGTCCTGGCTGTTGCACTTCAGGTCCAGCTCCCTGCTAATGTGCCTGGGAAAGCAACAGAAAATGGCCCAACTACTTGGGCTCCTGCCACCCACATAGGAGACCTGGATGCAGTTCCAGACTCCTGGTTTTGGCCTGGCCAAGCCCTGGCCGTTGTAGTTATTTGGGGAGTAAAATGGTGGATGGCAGATTTCTCTTTCTCTCTCTTTCTCTTCTCTATCTGTAACTCTGCCTTTCAACTAAGTAAACAAATCTTAAAAAGAAAAGAAAAGCAGTGTCAGTTTTGCCTCTGACATATCTAGGCCACACCATTTGGGGGAAAATTACTTGGCCTGTTTGATCTTCTGCTTTCTAATTTATCTCACTAGTCAAATACTTACGGAGTGCCTACTATGTACCGGCCTGTTCTGGAGCTGAAGTTGAGAAGACACTAAAACAGAGACATGCCCCACTCTCACAGCCTTTCCATTTAAGTGGGGAACAGTAAAGGAATTACTCATATACTGTATGTTTGAAATGGTAAAGGCCAAGGATAAAACTAAGGCATGGAAGATGGATATGAAAAGCTAGGGGCTAGACTAAAACTTATGAAGAGTGGTCTGGGAAGGCCCGGCCAGCAAGGTGATTTTTTTTTTATCACGTGAAAAAGTGATTATTTGGTCAGGACCTGATAGAGCTGCAGGAGCTACCTGTGCAGGGTACAGCCAATATAAAGACCCCGAGGCAGAAGCATTCCCCAAGAACCCAGGGGACAGCCAGGAGGCCGGTGTGACTGTGGCAGAGAGAGTAAGGGGACAAGCAGGAGGAGATGAGGCCAGGGAGGAAAGCAGGGCCAGGCTCCACCCAGGTCACACAGCTATTAGTCAGACGGGAAGCAGCTGGAGGTGTGAGCAGGCGCCACGCGGACTACCTTCTAGCTGAACACCATCTCTCTGACTAGTGGTTTGCTTATCTATTCTGAAGAGTATGATAACCACTCACGTTTCCGAAGTGCTTAAGGGTTAATGTGATGATGTCATAGGGGGCTTTCAGGATTTATCTGCTATCTGGAAACATTATCCAGAGGCTTCTGAGTGCTACGATTTAGTACAGAGGACTTCAAAAAGTTCATGGAAAATGGAACTTTTCCGCATTTATTTTGATGCAAAAGAACTGTTGAATCCATGCCTAGCAGATGCACACTTCCTGTGAATTTCTTGGAAATCCCTCACATATGATAGGAGGAAGACAAGGGAGGAGGAGATGAAGAGAAGGGGCGAAGAAGGAGCAGAGACAGCCTCATGACAGCAGATTTCTGTCACACAGCAGGAACAGTTCCAAAGCGGAGAACTCAGCAAGGACCACAGTTTTCCTTGAGTCTCACTTGGTTCTAAGAAAGCACTGGAAAATTCGGCCAAGTTTCCTATCTCTCTCTCTCTCATTTTTTTTTTAAAGATTTATTTGTTTTGCTTGAAAGTCAGAGTTACACAGAGAGAGGAGAGGCAGAGAGAGAGAGAGAGATTGATTTTCCATCCGCTGGTTCACTCCCCAGATGGCCGCAGCGGGCGGAGCTGGGCTGATCTGAAGCCAGGAGCCAGGAGCCTCCTATGGGTCTCCCATGCTGGTGCAGCGGCCCAAGGACTTGGACCATCTTCCACTGTTTTCCCAGGCAACAGCAGAGAGTTGGATTGGAAGTGGAGCAGCCAGGTCTTGAACTGGCGCCCATATGGGATGCCCAAGCCTCAAGCAGAGGATTAACCTACTGCGCCATGGCGCCAGCCCCCTCTCTCATTTTTAAGACAAGCTATCCCAATTTGCTTTGTAACTTAGGACTTCACTCGAGTCCTTGACAGCTCTTCTTTCTGGGCTCCTTCAGTGAGAACCCTGGGGCCCTCCCAGAGTGAAAACAATGAAGCAGCCCCCCACAGTCTCCGTGGTTAGCATCAGTCTCCACAGGAGCGCATGGAAGGCTAAAAAGAGGTTGGCTGATGACGCAGAGTAGGTCATGGGCTTTCCAAAGAGAACCTTGTCTTCCTGGGGATGTGTAAAAAGGAAGACTTTTAAAGCCGAGAAGGCAGGTCGCAGTCCTCCCATGGGCCAACAGCCTTGTTGCACACGGCTCCCTCAGACAGCAGCTGGGCAGCACAAACCCCAGGAGGCTGTAGAGCGCAGCCACCACCTTTGGTTTTGCACTACCAGCATTACATAATCTCAACAGAGTTGGGAACGTGCTCGATTTAACCTTCACTTTTTAAGCAGGGATGAAAACACCCCAGTTAATATATAGCACGGCAGATTCAATTTATAGAGAAAACTGAACAAAGACTTTTCTCAGATATAGAGGCAGGGCTGCTGTTCTCCCACAGGGAGCCTGTTCCTGTGATCAATATGATTCAATCACACAAGTATTTACCGCACAGCTGTTATGTGTGGAGCACTGTGCTGGGTGCTGAAGCAACAGAGATGAGTAAGACCTGGCTGCTGATCAAGGCACTGGCCATTGAGTGAAAGAGGCAGCTATGTAAACCCACGGAACAGGGCAGACTGTGATATGGGCAAGACCAAAGAGGAGGGGTGCCTGCCGCAGCCTAGGGGTGCCATGGCGACAAGGACTTCCTGAAAGAGGTGACACCTGTGCAGAACTCTGAAGGGTCCTGCAGCCAGGCTGGAGGTGGGAAAGTCCCAGAGCGGATAAGCATGAGTAAACACATGCAGTCAGGAGGCTGTGGGCTGCGCGAGGCACTGCTGATACAGTATGTGAGGCCGTAGGCAGGACCATGAGGCCAGAGAGGTGAGGAGGGGTCCCATGGAGCTTAGACCTTCTCCCAAGAGCAATGGGGAGCCTCTGAAAGGTTTGAAGGAAGTGAGAAACAGGAGTGGATAGATATCCTGCTGAAACAGGTCACTCCTGGTGGTCATGTAGAGGTCAGTGGAAGAGGGGACAGCAACAAATGAATGAGTCAACCCTCAGTTCTGTACATTCCAACTATTTCTTTCAGGGGCTGAGTTCTGTTAGCGTTGCCATAGATCCACTAGCTCTGATAAAAGTATAGCAGAAAGACTTGTAATGTATGCCTGGCATTCAAAAGCCAACCCCACTTGATGCATGAGTCACTTCTGTCTGCCAGGTCTGGTCTGTTCCTGGTACACAAGCCCAGTGGAAGAAGTGGATCTCAAGAGCCCACAGTTGCCCTCAGGCTCCTACTACTTTTCTGGTAGCAAGGTAGCACAATCTACTGCTGTATCTCCTTGAACAGAACTTTCTGGAACAGGCTGCTATAAAACAATCTGGAGAAACAAAGGATTAGTAAAGGATTATTAGAGAATTTACTCAATTTCCTGCATTGCTTTCAGTTCTTATATTGCTTTGTATTTAACTAATTTTGGTTACACTATAAAAGAACAGACAAACATATCAGGCCACTTCCATGGCCAGAGTTGCTCTGAAATTAACACAAATTAATACAACAGCAGCAAAATATTTATATTAGAAAGAGCAAAGTGATTTAGAGTAACGGAAATTGGAACGGTGATGGGAACCGGGCGGGGGGACTGACATATATTACTTCATTTAATCTTGAAGATGGCCATATGAGGTTCCTATTGTATTAATTATATTAACACATGAGAAATCAGAAGCTCCGAGATTTATATAAATTGTCCTTACGCACACAGCTAATGAAATGGCAGAATCAGATCTGAACTCAGGTTTGATTCCAAAGCCCAAGTATTTTACTGTAATAGCAAGCTATGTGACCTCTGAAGAAGAGGTAGATGTGCAAGCATTATCAGCACCAATCACCATGCCCTTTATTTAGGCTCAGAAAGACCTTGCAGGTTGATTAAAAGGTCTCACATTTCAGGAAAGTCTCCATCCTCTGCTTGCCTTTTCTTTTCTCTTCACTCTTCTACCACCTCCTCTACCCCTTTCTTTCCAAAGAAAGGAAAGGGATGGTAGACTGATGTCAAATCTTACCATAGAAGAGACAAATACTATGAAAACAGAATCTCTTGGATTCTTAGAGATTTGATTTCAAACCCAAGATTGATAAGGTCCAAAGTTTTAAGTGCTTCTGAACACAAAAGAAATTCTGCTTACCTAGTCATTCCACAAACATGAATTTCCATCTCATCTATTCCACAGTAGTAGCTCTCTTTGCTAGAGCAGCTTAAGCTACATTTATAAACCATGGTGAAATACAAAGAATTTGAACGTCCAGTAAATATCGAGCCCTAACTATGTGTTAGGCACCATTTTAGAAGCTAAAAATATGGGGCTGGCACTGTGGCTCACTTGGTTAATCCTCTGCCTGCGGCAACGGCATCCCATATGGGCGCCGGGTTCTAGTCCTCTCTGTTCCTCTTCCAGTCCAGCTCTCTGCTGTGGCCCAGGAGAGCAGTGGAGGATGACCCAAGTGCTTGGGCCCCTGCACCCACATGGGAGACCAGGAAGAAGTACCTGGCTCCTGGCTTTGATCGGCACAGTCCCGGCCATGGTAGCCATTTGGGGAGTGAACCAACAGAGGGAAGACCTTTCTCTCTGTCTCTCTCTCTCACTGTCTATAACTCTACCTGTCAAATAAAAAAAATATATATAGAAGCTAAAAAGAGATCGACAAACAAATCTCTAAGTTCCTGCCTTGATGGCACTGACACACTTACTAGTGGAGAAATCAGAGCAAAAGCAAAGATAGCGTTTTCAGATAGTAACAGTTCTATGAAAAACCAAAACAAGAAAACTACCCAGGGAGGTTAGTAGACTGTATTAAAAAGGAAATGTTTACTTCTCCATGTGATGATAAGTTGACATCATAGTCTCATAGGTATCACATAGATCACTGTGCATCTGTCAGTGAAGTCTTAGCACAAAAGCTGGCCTTAACCAACTTTGCACACTAACTTGTATTTCCCAAATGCCTGCAATAGCCAGGGCTGGGCAGGGGCAGAAGCCAGAAGCCCAAGAACTTAACCCAGGTCCCATGTCAGGAACCAGCTGTTTGAGTCATCACCATTGCCCCCTAGGACAAGGCACTGGGAGGAAGCCGGAGTCAGGAGCCAGAGCTGGGAATTGAACTCAGGCTCTCCAACGTGGGACACACTGCTTAAACTGTTAGTCTAAATGCCTACCCCACTGACTTTCTATTCTCTAACAGAACAGAATCTGAATAATAGGACTGACTGAATTAAGCCTGGGACTAACAAATTCATTAGCTAGAGAATAGCAATTTTCTGTACCAGGCTGACTTACCCAGAATAACACCTCTATGGTCTCTATGTCCTTAGCACAGATGGGTAAAGAAAAAATATTTATGTATAAAACCACATATACATTCCAGAAAAAACTAGAATGACTGTCATAAAAATGGCTCTGAAACAATGCCTAGGCTTTAGGTAAGCTATACACAGTCAGGGAAGCTAGCCCAAATCACCCATAATTAGCAATGAATGCTGCCATAAAGTCTGAGAAATCCATGGGACTTTGTTACCCAAAGGTAGAAGCAGGAAAACTCGTTTGTAATCTGACTAAAAACACAAAGACACTTGCATCACCAGTTCAGGGAAGTACAAGTGCATTCCTTGTAACAGTTAGGTAAACAGAATGGCTAACAGCAGATGTTTTCCATTCAGAATCACAGAGGTCTTTACCCTGTGCTAAACAGGGATGATCACAGTATCCATGGAGACCCCACTACCCTTCATCAACATGAAATGTGCATTCATGATGGAAGCATTTCTCAAGAACAAGTATCAAGGGAAATGCAATCAAATGGAGAAAATGGTACACACAGAGGTGAACAAGGTCCATGAAAACTGGGGTCAATTCAAAGTCCGGAGAGTAATATGGCTTTGGCAGACAACCTGTCATCTTCTGTAGCGTCTTGTGTTCTGTTTCCCAAGTAAAATCGGTGTCTGATGAATACCACGGTTCCAAACTGAGGCCCCTGCTCACCCATGCGTGACTGAGCCTCCGTCTACACACAAGTCGTCTTATACACTGTCAGCAGATCAATCCGTCCTTTTGAACATCAATTTTTGCGTTTTTGATGGTTCTGTTCCTGCTGTACCGTGGAGGAATGCTGGATGGTGGGGTGCTGGAGCAGGGATATAAATGAAGTGAAGGGGTGAGCTATCCAATGATCTGGGGTAAGAGGTTTCCAAGATGGAAAAGTCCTCAGGCATGAATGGGCAGTCAAGATGAGGAAAAACAAGAGGGACATGTGCTAGAGAGACAATGCTAAGGACCAGGAGAAAGAGGATGACACGGGAGAGACACAGATGAGTTAAGCTGCACGAGGCCAAAGTTAGGAGTGCGAACTTTATTGTGATGTCACTTGTGATGCGCTGCGAGTAACTCAACAAGCCCTGCTAAACAAACGAATTACTAAAGTTCATTCAGGATCACTCAGTCCATCAAATTAGATCTGAAGTTTATAGACTGACTAAAGAGAAAAAAAAAATTCTTTTGCATGCCTATATGTTTAAATTAAATCTTTATATGGCCCAATGTATCCATTCAAAAATGATCTTTCTAATTCATGGAGAAGAAATGAAGTTACACATAAAATATTTTCATCTCTGTGTGACTTATAACTTGAATACTGTCTCTTAATAAAATGGGTAATAAATAGTAAATGAATACTCAGATTTAAAATTCTTTAAATCTTTTATTTACTTGAAAGACAGTTAGAGAGAAAGGAGGCAGAGGCAGAGAAGAGAAAGGTGGGGGGAGGGAGAGAGAGATATATCTTCCACCCACTGGTTTACTCCCCAAATAGTCACAATGATTGGAGCTGGGCCAATCTGAAGCCAGCAGCCTGGAGCTTCTTCCAGGTCTCTCATGTGGATACAAGTCCTAAGGACTTGGGCCATTTTCTGCTATTTTCCCAGGTGCATTTAGCAGGGAGCTGAATCGGAAATAGACCAGCCAGGTCTCAAACTGGCACCCATATGGGATGCCAGAGTCACAGGCAGAGGCTTAACCCGCTATGTCTAATGCTGGCTCCAATTAAAATGCTTTAAAATTATATATATATGTATATGTGTGTGTGTGTGTGTGTGTGTGTGTATCTTAGGACAGAGAGACCTGAATATAATACATATTTTCAGATGATACTATTATTACTAGTTTATATGATGGGATTACGCATATTGATATTCTAAGAAACCCTGATGGGGCCAGTGCCATGGCTCACTTGGCTAATCCTCCGCCTGCGGGGCCAGCACCCCGGGTTCTAGTCCTGGTTGGGGCGCCAGGTTCTAGTCCCGGTTGCTCCTCTTCCAGGCCAGCTCCCTGCTGTGGCCCGGGAGGGCAGTGGAGGATGGCCCAAGTGCTTGGGCGCCTGCACCAGCATGGGAGACCAGGATGAAGCACCTATCTCCTGGCTTTGGATTGGCGTAGCTCTGGCAGTAGCGGCCATTTGGGGAGTGAACCAATGGAAGGAAGACCTTTCTCTCTGTGTCTCTCTCTCACTGTCTGTAATTCTGTAATTCTACCTGTCAAATAAAAAAAAAAAAAAAACCTGACTTTCGGGTTTTTCATAGTTAAACAATAAGATTTGCTGAGTGTGATAGGCAGCTTCCAAGATGGCTCCAATAATTCCCATATCCTGGTATTTATGTTTTTGGTATTTCCTTCTATCTGAGTGTGGGCTGGACTAATGGTTGCTTCTGATGGGTAGAATACAGTAAAGGTGACAGAATATCAACTGAGAATAGGTCATGAAGAGACTATGACCTGGGCATTCTCTTATTTGCTGGTCTGCAGGAAGCCAAATGCCATGTTGTAAGCTGTACTAGTGAGAGGCTCCAGTGGCAAGGAACTGAGGGAGGCCTCTGGCCAACACCCTGTGAAAACTGTAGCTGTCAGTTCAAGAGCTCACAAGGAAGTGAATCCTTCCAACAACTCCTGGGTGAACTTCCCAAGCTGATCTCTCACAATGAGACGTCAGCACCGGCAGACAGCTTTGACTGCAACCTCAGGAGACCTACAGCCAGAACCACCCTTGAAGCTATCTATACCTGAATTCCTCAACCAAAGAAATAGTAAAGCAATAAAATGTTCTTTGATGACACTCATTTCTTACACAGCAATATATAATAAATACACTGAAATACTAGTATATTCTAATGGAATAGATCAGCTAAAGTTTTACTAGGGGCCAATCTAAAAGTCATTTAAAGTGGTCTGAAATATTCATCCAATCACTTTGCAATAGCAAGTTCACCTTTATAACTTTTTTCCTAACCTTTGGCTAATATTATAATTAACTTGAAAGGACCAACTTGCAGGAGGGAGACATGAAATCAAAAGGTTACGTAATGAAAAGATTTGGCTGGAGACTACAAAGGCAAACGGTAAAAGAAGAAGTGAATGAGGAAAGTCTAGGGATTATATGAAGGAACAATGAGGCTGTAAAATACCGTTGCTCTTAAAAGCACACGAGTGGGAGTGAGTGTGTAGCTTAGTAATTAAGATGCCTGCATTCCACAACAGAGTACCTGAGTTCAATTCCCAGTTCCAGCTGCTGACTCTGATTTCCTGCTAATGTAGACCCTGGGATGCAGTGGTGATGGCTCAAGTAATGGAGCTCCTGCCACCCATGTGGAAGATCAGGACTGAGTTCCTGGCTCCTGGCTTCAGCTGGACCCAATCCTAGCCATCGAATGTATTGGGGGAGTGAACCAGCAGATGGGAGCTCTATCCATCTGTCTGTCTGCCTTTCTCTGGCTCTCAAATAGATAAAACAATAATTTTTTTATTTGATAGGCAGAGTTAGACAGTGAGAGAGAGAGACAGAGAGAAAGGTCTTTCTTCTGTTGGCTCACACCCCAGTGGCCGCCACGGCCAGCACCCTGCACCGATCCAAAGCCAGGTGCTTCCTCCTGGTCTCCTATGCGGGTGCAGGGCCCAAGCACTTGGGCCATCCTGCACTGCCTTCCCAGGCCACAGCAGAGAGCTGGACTGGAAGAGGGGCAACAGGGACAGAACCGGAGCCCCAACCGGGACTAGAACCCGAAGTGCTGGCGCTGCAGGTGGAGGATTAGCCTAGTGAGCTGTGGCACCGGCCAAAACAATAATTTTAAAATAAAAAACACAAAAAGTAAAACACAAAGATCCAAATAAAGTATGAGCACTGTCAAGAACATACTCTGCAGTGCATTCCAATTCTACCATTTATTAATAAAGTGCCTTTTCATTTTTTGCAACTCACTTCACTTCCTGAAGCCCCAGTTTTTCCTGCTATACAACAGGATAATTAAGAATATGTGTATTTTAGGATTATAACATGCTATCACAATGTTTGGCACATGGTAAGCAACCAAACAATATTGGTTTCTAAAACAATTACTATTTTATATTATAATCTTAACTTACAGTCTTCCAGTTTCAAAAAATATTCATTTGGGGTCACTTTATAGCTGGAGACATTTTCAAAATTTAGCAGAAGGTTCAGGAAATCAAAATTTACCCAAAGAATTAAGGATAAGGTTTGCTCTAGAAAATGAAGACAAACCCATGGAATGAATGAAAATGTTTGTAATCATATAGCTGATAAAGAACCTGTATCTAGAAATACTATGTAAAGAACTGTGACAACTCAGTAATAAAAAGACAAATCATCCAATTAGGAAACGGGCAATGACCTGAACAGACAGTACTCTAAAGAAGATATACCTGCTGGTGCCGTGGCTCACTAGGCTAATCCTCCACCTTGCGGCGCCGGCACACCGGGTTCTAGTCCTGGTCGGGGCGCCAGATTCTGTCCCGGTTGCCCCTCTTCCAGGCCAGCTCTCTGCTGTGGCCTGGGAGTACAGTGGAGGATGGCCCAAGTGCTTGGGCCCTGCACCCCAGGGGAGACCAGGATAAGCACCTGGCTCCTGCCATCGGATCAGTGTGGTGCGCCGGTCACAGCGCGCCGGCTGCGGCAGCCATTGGAGGGTGAACCAATGGCAAAGGAAGACCTTTCTGTCTCTCTCTCTCATTGTCCACTCTGCCTGTCAAAAAAAAAAAAAAAAAAAAAAAAAGAGGATATACCAATGGCCAAAAAATGCATGAAAAGATGCTCAACGTTATTAGGCACTGGGAAAATGCAAATCAAAACCATAATGAAATACCACTTAGCAACCACAAGGTTGACTATAGGTTAAAAAAACAACAGGTAACTGTGGTGAATGCAGAGAAACTGGAACTCTCATCACCACTGGCAGGAATGTAAAATGGCACAACTGCTGAGGAAAACAGTTTGGTAGCTCATCAGAACGTTCGACATAAAATTATTAGGGGACCCAGCCCCATGACTACTGTAGACTATTGTTCAGTGAAGAACAGAATAGAATACTGATACAGGTTTCAATATTAAGTGAGTCGTGAAAATATTATGCTAAGTGAACAAAGCCAGACACATCAGGTGAACAGAGTACATTTCCAGGAGATGTTCAGAATAGGCACATTCACAGAAACAGGAAGTAGATTTGTGGTTCACAGGGGCTAGGGAAGGAGCAAATGGAAAGTGACTGCTAACGGGAACGGCTTTCTCTCAGGATGCTGAAATGTTCGAAAATTGACTGCAGTGATGATTACAGAACCCTGTGAACTTACTAAAAACACCTGAATTGCATATGTTAAATGGATGAACTATATGACACATGAATTATATGTTAATAAAGCTGTTACAAAAGAAAAGAAGCATGAAAATGAGTATGGGGGGGCTGTAACAACGGTGCTATTAAGCTGCCACCTGCAGCACCAGCATCTCATATGGGCACCAGTCCAAGCCCCAGCTGCTCCACTTCTGATCTAGCTACCTGCTAATGCTGGGAAAGCAGCACAGGATGGCCAAAGGCTTAGGCCCCTGGACCTATGTGGGAGCCCTGACCTGGATGAAACTCCTGGCCCCTGACTTCAGCCTGGCCCAGACTTGGCTGTTGCAGCCATCTGGGGAGTAACCAGCAGATGGAAAATCTCCCTGTGCCTCTTCCTCTCCCTCTCTGAAATCCTGCCTTTCAAATAAGCAAATTAATAAATGAATGTATAAATAAATAAATATTTTTAAAAAATGAGTAAGATTTATAAAGATTCAATATAAATTATTTAGACTGAAAAAGACAGTGGGAGACAACTCAATACTGGTATTTAATATGAAAAGGCATTCAGTCATGGGGGACAGTAGCCAGTTTTTCTCTATTTCTCAATACCAGATTATGCTAGATAATTTTTAAAACAGTAATGTTCATTAGTAAAGAGCTATAGTTTAGTGGTAGGTTGTTCAATAATTTTTTCCATAAAAATAAACAAACAGTATTTTTTGCAACCTATTTTTTGAGTCCATTTTACAGGAACATATTTTAGGGGGAGAAAGTTTTTTTTTTTTTAAGATTTATTTACTTATTTGAAAGGCAGAGTTAGAGAGAGAAAGAGAGATAGAGGAAAAAAGAGAGAGAGAGAGAGAGAGAGAGAGAGAGAGAGAGAGAATCTTCCATCCATCTGCTGGCTTACTCCCCAAATGGCCACAATGGCCAGGGCTAAGCCAGGCTGAAGCCAGGAGCCAGGAGCTTCCTCTGGGTCTCCCACGTGGGTGCAGGGGCCCAAAGACTTGGGCCATCTTCCACTGCTTTCCCAAGTGCATTAGCAGGGAGCTGGATTGGAAGTGGAGCATGTGGGTCTTGAACCCGAGTCCATATGGGATACAGGCAGTGCAGGCGGCAGCCTAACCTGTAATGCCACAATGCTGGCCCCGGAACAAATTTTGGGTCAGACAGCTTTTACAATAAAGTCCTTCAGGTAACTCTAGAAATAAATTCTCATGTGTTAGGGCTAGAATTTTGCACTGCAGATGGTTCTATTAAAATAAACATGGTATAATTTTAATATTTCTGGCCTGGTTTAAGTATAGTCATCCTTGAAGGCAAGAAGAATAATATTCTTGTCTCCAAATGGCTCCTTTAACCTTTGTTCTGTACAAAATTTTTTTTTACCTTATTTTAAATGAACAATTTGCTACCATTTTCTATCACTGATTCAATTAAATCAAAGCAGGAAAACAGCTGTCTAGTGGATACAGAATGTTTCAAAAATCCTTCACTTTTGTAACAGATGTGAAGAATCTTGCATTTCTTTTTGAGATAAAACTATTTTTAAAAGAAACATAACATTGCAATTCATCATCCTAAATGTTAAATAACATCCTCAAATGTTAAATAAGGCATGCTGTTGATGTATGCAGGGAGGTGGGTAGTAACTGAAGTGGAACTAAGAACTGCTACCACAACCCAAATCCCACCCCCTTTTAGGCAGACACAGCCGCCAGGTAAATCAGCTAGCAGCGGGTTAAGTCACCACCTGCAACATTGGCATCCTATATGAGCACTGGTTAGAGTCAGGAAAGCAGAGGAAGATGGCCCAAGTCCTTGGGCCCCTGTACCCATGTAGAAGACCTGGATGAAGCTTCTGGCTCCTGGCTTCAGCCTGGCTGTTGTGGCCATCTGGGGAGTGAAGCAGTGGATGGAATCTCTCTCTCTCTTTCTCTCTCTCTGTATATATATATATATGCCTTTCAAATATATATATATATATGCCTTTCAAATAAATAAATCTTAAAAAAAATAAAGAGATATCCAACATGGCTGCAAGCTGAGTGCCTGCAATGATGAAATTACCCGGATCGGCACATCTGCTCTCATCATGCACCTGACGACATGACACTTCCGAGAGTTCTCTGCTCTGCAGCCCCAGGTGCCCCTGACACAGTGGTACTTCTGAGGTTTCCAGAAGAAGCACGGAAATAGGTCCCGCCCCAAACTGTGCTTCCTTTGAATATTCAATGAAGCCCTGCTACAGGCACCACTCCCTAGGCCTCCAGATCCTACAACAGGACCTTTGTTAATCCCAGCTCCCCACGGGGTTGCCTGCACTCCCCTTCCTCTTCCTCAGTTGTCTGCATTCCCTCTAGAGTATATACTTCCCTTTTCTCTTTAAATAAACCTTGCTTCTCCATTCACCTTCACCTATGTCTCCTTGAATTCTTTCTCACATGGAGATAAGAACCCACACGAAGCCTAGCCAGAGGCCTCCCCCACAACACTGACTTAAAATCTGAGAAATAGATTATTGAAAGTAGGAAAATAAACAGGCTCTCATAAAGATGGAAGCCAAAAACAATGATGACAAATTCAATGAGTATTTCCCCTGTTGCATTTCGAATGCCTAAACCAAACTGTGTGGGAAAATACACTGTAAAACAAAACAACTAAACCAAGTGGGAGGTGAATGTTTAATTCTTCGAGTTTATGGGAATTTATTGTCATAAAAAATAAGCTCATTATTTATTTGCCTCCTAAAACATACCATCAATTTAAGGGAAAATATGAATTGTCAGGGCCAGCATTGTGGCATTGCAGGTAAAGCCACCCTTATGAGCACTGGTTTGTGACCCAGCTGTTCCACTTGCAATCCAGATCCCTGCTAATGTGCCTGGGAAGGCAGCGGAAGATGGCCTATGTGTTTGGGCCCCTGCACCCACATGAGAGACCTGGAAGAAGCTCCAGAACCTGGGCTCTGGCCTGGCACAGCCCTGGCAGTTGTGGCCATCTGGGGAGTGAATCAGCAGGTGGAAGACTCTCCCTCTCTCTCTCTGTAACTCTTCCAAAGAAATAAAATAAATCTTAAAAAGGGGTGGGGGGGGCAGTGCTGTGGTGTAGCAGGTAAAGCTGCTGCCTGCAGTGCCAGCATCCCATATGGGTGCTGGTTGGAATCCCAGCTGTTCCTCTTCCAATCCAGCTCTCTGCTATGGCCTGGGAAAGCAGTGGAAGATGGCTAAGATCCTTGGGCTCCTGTGCCCATGTGGGAGACCTGGAAGAAGCTCCTGGCTCCTGGCTTCAGGTCAGCCCAGCTTTGGCCATTGTGGCCATTTGGGGTGTGAATTAGGGGATGGAAGAGCTCTCTTGCTTGCTTGCTCTCTCTCTCTCTCTCCCTCTGCTTCTCTGTAACTCTGCCTTAAAAAAGTTTTCAGTAGCCTAACATGTGTAAGATACAGAACTTTAGAGCCAAGAGGAAACTAAAGATTACCTACCTACCCCAACCTTCTCATTCATACATGAAGATGCCAACTGAACTACTTGTTTACAGGTCACATATCTGGTTAAGGGTTGAGCACGGTGATAAGGAATTTTATTTCAAGAGTGGGTTGTTTTCGCCAGCGCTGCAGTTCACTAGGCTAATCCTCTGCCTGCGGTGCCAGCACTCCAGGTTCTAGTCCTGGTTGGGGCTCCAGTTCTGTCCCGGTTGCCCCTCTTCCAAGTCCAGCTCTCTGCTGTGGCCCGGGAAGGCAGTGGAGGATGGCTCAAATGCTTGGGCCCTGCACCCGCATAGGAGACCAGGAGGAAGCACCTGGCTTCGGACTGGCGCAGCGTGCCAGCCATGGTGGCCATTTTGGGGGTGAACCAACGGAAGGAAGACCTTTCTCTCTCTCTCTCTCTCACTGTCTAACTCTGCCTGTTGTTGTTGTTGTTGTTGTTTTTAAAGAGTGGGTTGTTTTCCTAGGCATGCTGGAACTAGTCCTTTCCAGAGAGACAGAGAGAGAGAGAGAGAGAAAGAAAGAGATCCTGTAGCTCAGAGCAAATGGACCTCAAATTGAGGTTTTATTATTTAGGACCTTATAAACTTCTAAGAATAAAGGCCGTCACCTAGTCTTTCACTGTGTTTTTGTCCAATGATTAGGAAAAAAGATGGTTTCTTCTTCTTGTGACGATATTAAAACTAAACTCTACGTATTTTTTCCTTTGGTGGTGGCTTTCTGCTTTTCACCTCCTCTGTTTAACCTTCTCTGATTATTCAACATGGCCATTTGGCATCTGACTACCTTCCTAGGCTTAGGAGATCTATCCTGTGAGGCAGAGCTTGCCTCCTACTATATAGTATAAAGCAGCTGATACTTTATTCCCCAGATTTCCTTGTAACCAAGAGGTCGCCGTGTGGCCTAAACTCTGAGGGCAGAAGACCCAGCTCCAAAGGCGAGGCTGTGGCCCTTGAAGCAGTGTACCCATTGTGACCGCAGTTGGAAAGCAGAGCTCAGGACCCGTGATTCCATGGTGGAAGCACAGACCACTCTGTAAGTGTTACTTGGGGCTCTGTTTATGTTTAGGTGACCTTCACATTGGATTATTTGGTCTTCCTAGAGATTTCTACTTAACTTCCCAGGGTTAGCGTCTGTCACTTGAAACTAAGAAAACTGATTGATACAAGCATCTAAAAAGTAGCTTTAAAATGCTCTACTATCTTGTGGGTTTATCTGGGGACAGGAAGGATAAATAGTGTTCAAATCTGTATTAGCATGTAAGACAATGTCAACCGCTTAGCACTGTCTTAATAAAATGAGGAATTGAGTTGGCTTCTTACATAGGTACATAGTGATTAACCATGTGCCAAATGAGTACTCCTGGGGTAGAGAGAGGAGGCAGTGACAACAGGGCAGTGCATTTGCTATGTTGTAAGAACAGCAAAAGTAACCAAACCCAGAATAGGGGCAGGAGATTGTTCATGTTCATGCCCGATTCTTTTATTGGATCCTACTAGCTAGCTTAGTCTTAGTGTAAGCCAGTTTTCCTGGTAAAACACATGGCCACAACTACAGAAATGCAGACAGTAAATTCATTACTGAAAAGGTAATAAAATTTTACTATTAAGTGGTATGTTTTATTTTGAAAGTAGAACTAGTCTATTGGTCTGAGCATAGGTTAGTTTAAGAAAGTAACTGACATTTACCTACTAAAAAATGCTTTAAAGAAAAAAGGCTTTTGTAGATTTAAATGCCATGGAAAAAGCAAGCAAACCTTGAAATTGATGTCTGCTAAGTTTAAGTGGAATGAATTTGTAAAAAAAAAAATATAGAAGTTTCACTAAGTAAATTTAAGATGCCAAGAAAGCTGTAGCTTCCAGTCACCTAATTTGTTTCTTCATATTTTAATCTAGTAGTGAAAAATGCCTTTCTAGTTTATCATGGAAACCACAGGAAGTTAGCTTGTGAGCAAGTCTATCTTATTATGTACATAAATACTTCATCTTTTCGTTGGCCGTCATGCCAAATTATGTGCTAAGCAGTAAATATTTATAGATGACCAGAACATAAATACGGTAGCTGCTGCTGTGAAGTTATGTAACATGAACTGGTATTTCGTTCTGCTGCCTTCACTTAGTCGCACACTGTGCTGGGGGAAAAGGCTGAAGACGTGATTTAAAGCTGGCACTTGGTCTACAGAAAAGTCACTGCAAGGGACTGCGCAGAAACGTCAGTGATGCTTTTCTTAACTTCTCAGCCATGTGAGCTACAAAATGGGGATGTGTCATAGAGGCTTTGTGGGGACCAAATGACTTATATCTGTTAGGCAACTTGATAATATGCTTAATGTACCCGGTGGATGCTCACAACAAGGAGAACTGACTCTGAACTCACAACCTGAAACTACACACTTACTTTAAAAAGTTCCTGCAATGATGGAATTAAAAGTATGAGTTTATTTTGATGAAAATTGTTTTGCTTCTTCATTAGATACTTTCTTCATGTATTATAAAAACACTGCCTCCCAGTAAGATTATTAACTCTCTGAAAACAGGATTCACATCTTACGTCGTCCTTTGAATCTGTAGTTACTTAGTATAGGGCTATGCAATGGATGTTTTTAAAACTGAACTCCAATTCTATTATACTATAAAAACAAATATGGGACTAAATGTTCCTATTTTATAACAATGGTTGGAAAGTAACCATGACTTATACTTAAAGCTATTTTACCTTTAAGTTAAACAAATGCTTTGTAACAGGATGCTGGAGAGGATTACTACAGTTTCTATGGGAAATATTCTGTACTCTTATTTCCATAAACTACCCCAAAAACTCTGAATTTGCGAACTTTCTAAATACTGTGACAAGTGAGCAGGATGGGCAGCTCTAAGGTACCTTCAGATGATAATTACTCTGTCCAGTCCCCTTCCACAGTGTACAAGGGTTAGTCTTCTGACCAATAGAGTACTGATTGCAAGTGAAATAAATTTTACAAAAATATGAGATATCAGAGCACTCTCAGTACATAAAGTAGGGGCAGGGACGGAGCTTCTAACCTGTGATCTAGGGAAGCATTTACTGAATGTTTGCTGAGTGATGTACTTAAAAAACTGTTCAGGATAAAAATACAACCCCAAATGTCAGTCCAAATATCCAAACTGTCAAACAAAATAAGGAAGACATTGCCTGGGAGTAATATATGTGAAAAAGTTATTGACTAAATTTGACATAAGGCACAGTGTCTGATACAACTGGGAAACCCACTTTGTTTCATCAATAGGAATAACTACATGGAATTTGGAGATATCCCATTGGGTTCAGCATTCATGAACTCTGGTAACAGATGTGAAAAAACATGATTTTTTTTTGGATTTATGGGCAGAGTAAGGAAAAGACAGAAAATGAACAATTTTTTAATTACTGGTGCTAATTAAAGCAGATGATCTTTTCTTTTAAATATTTATTATTTATTTGAAGGACAGAATTACAGAGAGAGGGAGAAAGAGAGAAATAAAAGATCTTCCATTTGCTGGATCACTTCCCAAATGGCCGCAATGGTGGAATGGGGTCAGATCAAAGCCAGGAGCTTGGAACTCCATCACAGGACTCCCACATGGGTGGCAGGGGCCAGATACTTGGGCCATCTTCTGCTGCCTTCACAGGCACATTAGAAGGGAGCTGGATTGCAAGTGAAGCAGCCAGGACTTCAACCAGCACCCAAGTAGGATGCCGGTGCCACAGGCAGTGACTCAATGCCTGCCCCAAGCAGGCAGTCTACCCCTGGGAAGTGATCATGTCTAAACTGGTCAGCCACTGAGCAAAATGTTGCAAAGGGAATCCAAACCTTAGAAGGAAGTTAGCACAGATGACTCTGTACTGCAGCCTTTTAACTCTGATATATCTTAGCTTAAATTCATAAATATTATTGAATACTTCTTTGTCCTAACTGAGGCTCTAATGATGATACATAGATCCAATTTCCTACAGAGTTCTGTCCCATATAGTAGTTAGAGTGAAAACAAAGATGGGTTTTAGGTAGCTTTCAAAGGGGTTCCTTATGTGACCTTCCTAACAACTTTCCTAGCAACAAAGTAGTTCACATTGGTCTCATTATTTAATCTGCATACTGCATTTCAGGCATGCATTTATTTCTGTAAAATCTGCAGCATACACAAAGGAGATTGTCTCTATGGGTATTTGGTCGAATCCAAAGGCAATTCCTGCCTGGCACATTCAACCTCTCCAAATTAAAGTATTCTCTAATATGTGAACATCTAATCTGTATCTACATGTTCAGTTTCAAGAATCTACATTTTAAAATATGGAATATAGATTTCTTAGGACTCTCTAGCCGTTAGCTGCAAAACACCCAAGAAGAAAGATTTTTTCTCCCCAAAGTGAACAGAAATTGCAATGTCTTTGACACGTACATGTGGGAGAGGAGACTGGCTTATCACTCTGTCCCAGTTTGCAGATGTCTTAAGTAACAAAGAAATTAGCATGCAAGTGTTGAAAGACCTATGAGAACTTCACAGAAAATTATGATCTCTGGTGTTTCCAGTTGGCGACACAGCAAAAGAGAATACACAGAGGAGCTGAACCTGTGCTTGTTAAGCAGTTCTTCTGCATTACAGAAATTTGAGATTATGTGAAATAGCTCAATCTCCTGACAACTGCAAGATTCTTGACTTTCCAATACAAAGATTAATTAATTCTGAGAGCTTAATATATGTAAAATTTTAAAAAAATTAAGATTTAAGAGTTAGAGGGAGGCTCAAACCAACTTTGTTGGCTTAAATAGATGCTGACCTCCAGTTTTTATTTGCTGAAAGCTAAACCATCTGTTTCAGTAGAAACAGATTTTTGTCACAAGGGAGAAAGAGTGAAAGTGATCTTGCAGAAAGCTAACAGGACTCTGAAGGTCAATTAAGTACGGTGGGCTCAGCAGCTGAGGTCCTTTGGGCTAAAAAATACTGATTCTCTAGAGGTACAATGCAAGCAGATGTAATATAAACCTCTGAGGTCTTGTGAAGGTTCCCACAGATTAAGTAATTAATTAGTAAACCCAACATTAAAAAAAGACAAGCCTGGGGCTGGCATTGTGACATTATGGGTTGAGTTGCCACCTGTAACTCTGGCATCCTATATGGATATCATTAGAGTTCTGGCTGCTCCGTTTCTAATCCAGCTCTCTGCTAATGTGCCTGGGAAAGCAGTGGAGGATGTCCCAAGTGCTCGGGCCCCTGCACCCACTTGAGAGGCCCAGATGAATCTCCTGGCTCCTGGCTTCCACCTGACCCAGCCCTGGCCATTGCAGTCATTTGGGGAGTGAACCAGTGGATGGAAGATCTCTCTCTCTCTCTCTCTGTAACTCTGCCTTTCAAATAAATAAAATAAACCTTAAAAAAAAAAAAGAGAGAGACAGAAGACTTCATGGAAAAATTACCCATGCAACTGTCAATGCATCATCAAGGCAATAATCATTCTCAGCAAAGTGATAAAATTTTGAGTACATAAAGGCAGCTCAACCATTAACATGGCTTTTTCCATTTAAAAATATTATGTTTTTCAGAGCCACTTTATAGAAGAGGGCTCAAAAGAGACTAGCCTAATTGCAGAAACCCTAATATTTGGAGCAGGCATTGTGACTCAGCAGGTTAAAACTGTTTGGGATGCCCATATCCCATATTGGAAAGCCAGTTCCAGTCCTAGCTAGTCCACTTCTACTCCAGCTCCCTGCTATTGTGCCTGGGAAGCAGCAAGTGATAACTCAAGTACTAGAGTTCCTGCCACCCATGTGGGAGACCCAGATGGAGTTCCTGGCTCCTGGCTTCAGCCTGACCCAGTCTAGGCTGTTGTAGCTATTTGCAGAGTGAACCAGTAGATGGAAAATTCCCTCCCTCTCTCTCTCTCTCTCTCTCTCTCTCTCTCTCTGTGTGTGTGTGTGTGTCTTTCTCTATGTGTCACTCTGCATTTCAAATAAACAAATCTTTTTTAAAAAAATGGATACACTGATGGCTTTAAAAAATAAAAAAGGAAAAGAGGACAACTAGAGGAAATGGAGGAAGCAAAATTTAGTGGTACAACAACTCTTTCCTGTGGCTCATAAATAGGCAAAAATGTTCTAAATGAAAATAAGCATATACTGATAATTAAATAAAAAGCATTTCCTCAAGGTATGAGATGGGGAGGAAAAGGAAAAAGAGATAATTACAAAAACACAACAGAGAATCATTACCCACATGGTGAGCACCTTTCAGTAAGATGGTCTTAAATGGGAAGTGATTATAGTAAATGTTTTTAATGCAGGAAAGATTACTCTAGGACCTACAGAAATGGTTTAGTGGCCCACAGAAGTAAGTACACATTTTATAGAGGTGGTGTGATTTTAACCTTATCTTTATTATTATTATTATCTGAAAGACAGACACAGAGAGACAGAAAGAGACAGAGAAAGATCTCCCATCCATTGTTTCACTCCCAAATGCCTGCAGCAGCCTGGGCTGGGCCAGTCTGAAAGCTAAAACTGAGAACTCAATCCGGGTCTCCCTTGTGGGTGGCAGGAACCCAAATTCTTGAGCCATCACTGTTGCCTCCCAGGGTCCATAACAGAAGAAAATCAGGAGTGGAGCCGGGACTCCAACCCATGTACTCCACGGGGCACCTTAACTACTGTTCCAAATGCTCTCCTCTTCAGCCTGACCTTGAAGGATGGTAGGAGATGGTAAGAGAGCAGGCGGTCCAGGATGTGGACACCACCTGTGCAAAGGCAGCCAGAGCGACCTCTTTAAATATAAATAAATCAAGTCACCTCTCCTCCTCAAATTGCTTTGCACCTTCCCACTGAAAACTATAAATTCCTCACCATGACCTACAACTTCCTGTCTGATCCAGTCCCAGCCTTACGTAGGTCATTGCCACCTTTCACTACCGCACTCCTACTGTGGCTTCACTGGTGCTGACAGTTCCTAAAGCCAGCCCATTAGTTCCTGCCATGGGGCCTGTGCTCCCTCACTGCTCCTCTGCTTGGAGTCTTCTGTGCCTCAGCTCCTTGCAGTTGGTTCTTTGGGTCCTGGTTTAACACTTATCTCTTTACCATCTAGTCAAAAAGTGCCTTCTCTACCACTTACTCCTGCCATTATTTTATATAAAGGCACAGCGTTTATTTCATTGCCTCAAATTGTCACACGCTGCAATTATTTCTATTGTTATTTATTTATTTTCTTTTGTCTTTTCTACTTAAGAGCTCCAGAAAAATGGGAATCATGTATATCTACCTTATCCAATGCTCATATCCCCAGTATTTGTCATAAACTAGGTCCTCAGTAAATAAGTATTTTTTTTTAATTTACTTTTTTTTTTTTTTTTTTTTTTGACAGGCAGAGTGGACAGTGAGAGAGAGAGACAGAGAGAAAGGTCTTCCTTTGCCATTGGTTCACCCTCCAATGGCTGCCGCGGCCAGCGCGCTGCGGCCAACGCACCGCACTGATCCGATGGCAGGAGCCAGGTACTTCTCCTGGTCTCCCCTGGGGTGCAGGGCCCAAGTACTTGGGCCATCCTCCACTGCACTCCCTGGCCATAGCAGAGAGCTGGCCTGGAAGAGGGGCAACCGGGACAGAATCCGGCGCCCCGACTGGGACTAGAACCCGGTGTGCCAGCACTGCAGGCAGAGGATTAGCCTAGTGAGCCGTGGCGCCGGCTAGTAAATAATTATTTTTCAAAATGGAACAATGGAACAGAATAGAAACTCCAGAAATTAATCAACATCAACAACGAACTTATCTTTGATAAAGGAGTAAAAATCAACCCCTGGAGCCAAGACAGTCTTCAACAAATGCTGCTGGAAAGCTGGATCTCTGCATGCAGAAGGATGAAACAAGCCCCCTACCTTACACCTCACACAAAAACCCACTCAAAATGGATCAGAGACCTTAATCTACAAAGTGATGCCATCAAATTACTAGAGCATATTGGGGACACCTACAAGACACTGGCATAAGGAAATACTTATTGGAAAAGACCCCAGAGCACAGGCAATCAAGGCCAAAATTAACAAGTGGGATTGCATCAAACTAACAAGCTTCTGTACTGAAAAAAAAAAAAAATCAAACACTCAGCAAAGTGAAGAGGCAACTGACAGAATGGGAGAAAATATGTGCAAACTATGCAACTAGCAAAGGATTAACTTCCAGAATCTATAAAGAGCTCAAGAAACTAAACAATCACAAAACAAACAGCCTAGTCAAAAAATGGGCAAAGTACTTGAACCGACATTTTTCTTTCTTTTTTTTTTTTAAGATTTTATGTATTTATTTGACAAGTAGAGTTAAAGACAGTGAGAGAGAGAGACAGACAGAGAAAGGACTTCCTTCTGTTGGTTCACTCCCCAAATGGCCACTACAGCCAGAGCTATGCCGATCCAAAGCCAGGAGCCAGGTGCTTCTTCCTGGTCTCCCATGCGGGTGCAGGGGCCCAGGCACTTGGGCCATCTTCTACTGCTTTCCCAGGCCACAGCAGAGAGCGGGACTGGAAGAGGAGCAACCGGGACTAGAACCGGTGCCCATATCAGATGCCGGTGCCACCAGTGGAGGATTAACCTAGTGCACCATGGCACTGGTCCCCTGAACAGACATTTTTCGAGAAAGGAAATTCAAATGGCCAATAGACACATGAAAAAATGCTCAGGATCCCTAGCCATCAAGGAAATGCAAATCAAAACCACAATGAGGTTTCACCTCATCCTGGGTAGAATGGCCCTCATACAGAAATCAACAAACACCAAATGCTGGTGAGAATGTGGGGAGAAGGGTATTTTAATCCACTCTTGGTGGGAATGTAAACTGGTACAGCCACTGTATAAGACAGTACGGAGATACAAACAAGCCCCTGCCTTGACTATTGGGGAACAATATTTTTGTTTGTTTTTTTCTTCATACTGATCAGTGAACTCTCTACTTAGTGTAGGGTTAATCTTATGAGTATAAAAATTAACTAAAAATTGATCTCTATAAGAAATAAGAATGGGAAAGGAAGAGGGAGGAGGAGGAAAGGTAGCAGTATGTGTGGGAAGGTGGTGAGGGGGGAAGAATCATCACGTTCCCAAATCTGTATAAATTAAATACATAAAGTTGTATTCCTTAAATAAAATTTAAAAAACAAAACTTGATGAGAATGGAAGGGGAGAGGGAGTGGGAAAGGGGAGGGTTGCGGGTGGGAGGGACGTTATCAGGGGGAAGCCATTGTAATCCATAAGCTGTACTTTGGAAATTTATATTCATTAAATAAAAGCTAAAAAAAAAAACAAAAACTGAGAGACAGATTGTCAGAGACCTTCCGTCTGCTGGTTCACTCCCCAAATGTCTGCAATAGATGGGGATAAGCCAGGCAAAAAGTGGGGGGAGCTGGGCACTTCCATCCAGGTCTCTCACATGAGTGGCAGGGATCCAAGTGCTTGAGCTATCAACTGCTGCCTTCCAGGGTGCGCACTAACAGGAGGTTGACATCAGGAGTGGTGCCGGAACTTGAACCCAGGCACTCTGAAATGACATGTCGGTGTCCCAAGTGGCAGCCTAACTGCCCAGCTGAGTAAGATTTGAACTTGAGTGAACTAATAAGTGAATGCACTAATAAATGCAGGTTCAAGGGGCCGTTAGTAGGACAGTCTGGTTAGAACTGAGTTGAGAAGGCAGGGTGGGCACAGCCTGCTTGGGCCTTTCATGCCAGGCCAAGGAATTTGGATTTCATCCCACAGACACTGAAAATCCACTCTCAGTTCTTGAGAAGGAAAATGACAGAACAACAGTTGCAGGTAAAGATGATTCGAGAGGGCAGTATGCAAGCTGGACTGTAGGGATTAGGATGGAAAAATAATCGATTAGGGAGATCAGTTAGGTCATGAATATAATAACCCAGAGAGAAGGTCAAGCTCAGTAACCCCAAACATGCCCAGGCAAAGCACAGAAAAAAAGAAACAAGGAAAAGAAGCCAAAGCAGGCGCTCAGCTTCTTCCTCTTCTCTCAGACCGTGCGTTTCTCGTCGTCCCCACTCCCATCTCCACAAGCTTTGCGTCCTGTATGAGCATCTGGCTGGTAAGTGAGCAGCAGTTCTAAACAACAGCACGAGAGAGATAAAGGTTGCTAGTTTAGGAGGGCTGGTGGCGTTGACGAAGGAAAGCAAAGCCCAAAGAGAGCTGAACCTGTCAGCAGTTTCTCAGGGGTCTTCTCCTCAAGAGCCGCACCAAGATGCCACCTCAGATTCCGGTGCCTCCATCTGACACCGGGCCTTTCCAGTTTACTACTTCTTCCAATGGTAGTACCGGGCTTTCAGTGTACTGGTGTCAAAATAAAGGAATCAGCTTTTACTTCTCTCCTTGGTAAACCATCAGCTGCCAAAAGCTACAGAGTTTTCTTTGCAATTCCCTTTGAAATGTCTCCCTTCTCTGCATGCTAGGCTGTTAATTACCTCACCCCAGGATGGCTGCAACCTCCCCAACAGTTGATCTTCTCTGCAGATTCCGCTTACCCTACCCTTCCTCTCAGCTCATCTTCTCTTGCGCCCCCCCCCCCGCCCCTTTTAACAGACTTCGGCCAGGTTAACAGTTTCTTCACTGTGTTATTCTTACATTTGATGACGTGAAGTCCCTTTCTTAACTCATCAATGACCTGAATAAACACTTATTTCTCATCTCTATTTAAATGAATTCTCTCTTTACTGATTCCGTCCAGACACATGCACCAGGCTCATTCCCAACTCAGCACGTGGTAGAGTGCTGCAGCAAGAGGCAGCTGCTAATTTCTCTACACCATATCCACTATTTCTTTATTGAAAGAACTCCAATTTCTTTTTTCAAATCACAGCATCTGCTTAAAATATTATGTTTCTGAGCTTACTTTGAAGTTAAGCCTAAACATTTGACACCATCAATGAGGCACAAGAAAAAGTCTGCTAGAAATTTCTGGAAAATGCTTGCTTTCCTAATAGATACCATGTCTCCCTTCTTTTTCTTGCCTGGGTTATAAATGTGATAGTTTGAGCTGCAGCAGTCATTTTGTGATCACCGGGGAGAGGCCAAGAGAATTTCAGCAGTCTTGGCCGTATAACCTTTAGGTTGTTGAATCAGCACCAACAACTGGACAGCTTTGTTTCTATTCTTAGGTGCAGACATCTCGATATATTAAAAAGCAAACACACAAACAAAACAAAATAAAATACAATTTAATTAGGTCAAAGCTTAGTTAGGTTTTTGTCAGTTTAGCTGGGTGCAATCCTTACTAAGTAAATACTTTACTTATATACTCACATTCCAAGTGTACTTGATGGTCCAGTTCAAATTTTATCTCCCCAGGTATGACTGATGTTAGTTATCCAGAATCTATTATCTATCATATTCCTTTAGCTTGAGTCTGTAACACAGGCATTTAGAGTTTATACCACCTGGTACCTAACTGATTTCTCTTTTAAAAAATTAACCAGCACAGGCCGGTGCTGCGGCTCACTAGGCTCAATCCTCTGCCTGAGGCACCAGTACTCCAGGTTCTAGTCCCGGTCGGGGCGCCGGATTCTGTCCCGGTTGCTCCTCTTCCAGTCCAGCTTTCTGCTGTGGCCCGGGAAGGCAGTGGAGGATGGCCCAAGTGCTTGGGTCCCTGCACCTGCATGGGAGACCAGGGGAAGCACCTGGCTCCTGGCTTCAGATTGGAGCAACGCGCCAGCCGTGGCAGCCATTTGGGGAGTGAACCAATGGAAGGAAGACCTTTTTCTCTGTCTCTCTTTCTCACTGTCTAACTCTGACTGCCAAAAAATAAATAAATAAATAACCAGCATAGTGTAAACTATGTTGGTCTCAGCTTAACTGTTATCTTAGCATCACTGGGGGCAGGAAGGAAGGTAGTGAGCTAAAAAGGAATTGAGCCAAGATTTGCTCACATTTTAAAGACAATTTGAGTTACCCTCTGCCTTATTTAGGAGACTAACAGTAGAAAATTGCCAATCAGTCCCAGAGCTCACCATGTAAACTTACATCTTTACAAAGCCATTTCCCATTATCTTTTATATAGCAAATGTTTACTCCTATCATCTTATTTGCCAGTCATACATAATTGATGGATCTATGTGTGTATTTTCAGAGAAAAAAATTACATTTTTCAGGTGAATAGTATGTCTGTTTTCTTTTATCGATAGAAGTTCTTAGTATAGGATTTTTACTACTGGTTTTAGAAATGAGTCAGAAGAAAACTATGATTATGCATTTAAAAATTAAAATATATTTTTAAGACTCTATTCACTCAACTTTGTGATTGTGACTATTTAACAATGAAATTGAATGGACTGCAAAGAAAATGCAAGGTTGTAAATACACTATTTTTTTTTATTTTTAATTAATTAATTAATTAATTTTTTGACAGGCAGAGATCATCCACAGCCCTTCAAGGCGAAAGGAATCTGTGAGAGTAAAAGGCACCAGCCTGCCTAAGCAGAGCAAACACGACAGTTTCCAAATAAACTGGATTTGTGATAGCCACTTCCGCAACACTGGGATCGTCAAAAGCAGAGGTATTAGCTTTCTCTTATTATTAAAACCAAAACATTTATTTGGTCGGCTTGCTTCCTGACCTTTTGCTATGCCCTCTCCAACTGAAAACATGTTTCATGAGCTGGCACTGGTATTTGCATACCACTGCAAGTAAATTCTTCCAAATTTTCTTTACATGGCAATAACTTTAAAATGAAATATAATTACAGTGTAGCTTGTAGTCATTTGTTCATCAACCTGGGCCCTGAATGATGGTACAACTGCGTTGGATAACAGTATTGATCATTTTTATTACTTGTGTACCACACTACAGGGTCCCTGGCTTACAGAAGGGATGGAGAAGGGTAACAACAAATTAATGAAATCATTGGTGAAAGTGTAGGACAGATCTGCTGATGGTGGTGTTCATAGGGTCTACTCCCTGGTGAAAGATATGTACAGAGCAGCCATTATTTTAAAAATACCCAAAACATTATCCTATGGTCTATCTTGTTGAATTTTACTTATCAGAGTGAAAGTAAGGTAATGAGCAATTTATTTATTTATTTATTTATTTTATTTTTTGACAGGCAGAGTGGACAGTGAGAGAGAGAGACAGAGAGAAAGGGTAATGAGCAATTTTATCAGAGCATTCGGTGGAAATAATTAAATAAGAATTTAAGAATTTAAAAGCAGGAAATGTTGACTTACAGGACTGTAATTAGAACTTTCAGAATCCTTTTAAAAAAACAGCAATAGTTTTTAATTCATCATCCACTACTCTGCCAACCATGCAATCTTTTTTTTATAAGTCTCTTTAAAGCATACTTAGCATTTTATCTTCAATGACTTTCAGTGTGAGGATTTCCTCAAAGATTTTCTTGCAGTTTCACTAATCTGTTTTCAAATCTCTTATGAGAGAAAGAAATTTAAATAATAAACAAATGCAAAATGCCAAAAACAATTTTACAAAAATAAAACTGGCCCAGAGAACACAGAATGCATGATGGGTAATTTCTAAATGGCATCAATTTCACCCTCACATCTTACTCTCTTTCACCATTTCTTAAGCTCTTTTTCCACAGCTCAAAACCACAAAGTATAATCATCATACATTATAGTTTAAGACCAGACACTGACCTGGAAATGTAATTTACTTTGCTCACACTGGGAAATAAAAATTCCTCTATCCAAATATCCTTATCCAGTGTACTACATAAACCAGTTGCTCAATAAAATCTGATTTTTGTCTTTACTTTCTGTCTTTATCATACTCTCCAAAAATTCTACAGCCTCCATTTAAGTAATAAAGAGAGATCATCAAAAATCCATTTTTTAGTTATAGGCAACTTTTAAACTAAAAAAGACAGAAAATATATTTTATTCAACTTTATCAAACCTTTGTATTGCTCAGAATGAAAAACCCCAATATTAGGGATATCCTACACTGTCTCTGCTCTTTTAATAAACAGATGTCCAAACTCTAGACATCTATATAAATTATACTCTTCAGAGTATAAACTACACAGTTACAGTACAGCTTGCCAAATACACATGCCTAACAAGCCAAAGCAGTCTACATCTGAGAACTGGTGAGTCCTATAAGATTGTAGTTTTCTAGGTCAACATTTTGCTTGTTTTTTCCTGCAGAACAATTGTTGAAAAGGAGGTTAGTAATTGCAATTCGTTCTTCACTGTGAACTCCAAATCTCCAACTAATGTGATAGAAAGGTAGCCAACATTTTAATTATCTCACATTTTCAAAAATCATTCTAAACCATGCTTGTCAGCTATTACTAATCATAGGAAGTATTTAAAAAGTAAAATTTTTTCAAGGGATCACAAAGTAATTACTGTACATAACATCATTAACATTATGACTGTGTATAACATAACACCGTAAGGATAAAGCACTATAAAAATCCAAATTAGGGGCTGGTGCTGTGGTGTAGCAGGTAAAGCCGCTGCCTGCAGTGCCAGCATCCCATATGGGTGCAGGTTTGAGTCCTGGCTGCTCCACTTTTGATTCAGCTCTCTGCTGTGGCCTGGGAAAGCAGTGAAAGCTGGCCCAAATCCCTGGGCCCCTGCACCCACCTGGAAAGAACCAAAGGAAGCTCCTGGCTTCAGATCAGTGCAGTTCTGGCTGTTGTGGCCAACTCGGGAGTGAACCAGTGGATGGAAGACCCCCCGCCCCGCCTCTCCTTTTCTCTGTGTAACTCTACTTTCAAATAAATAAATAAATCTTTTTTAAAATCTATGTTAAAGTTTGGAGTCCCAAGTATTTTCAATAGTTGCGCATCTCTTTAATACTGAAATAACAGTATCATAACTAATCAGAAGATACTTACGGCTCTGCTGTGTAGTGGCTGCATAAATTGGTACACAATGCACTGCATGTAATGGTACCTAGATGAATCTTCAGTTATAAGATGAAGCTAATACTTAGCTAGCAGCTGAGCACTATTTGAGTTAACATAGGTGAGAGTGCCTCATCCTGCAAGTGTCCTAACCAGGTACTATTCTCGGTGCTGGAGCTATGGTGCTAAGTGGTAAGAGTAACCAAAAGATCCCTGTCCTCATAGAGGAGGAGAAGCTGGCTAAGCTGACTGAGGAGATCTAGGAGGAAAACTAGAACAGCTACGACACCACAGATGCTTAGAAAACAGTGTTTCCAGAAAGAGGGACGGTCAAAAATGTATAGGAAGGACCTTGCGGCACTGGCACACCGGGTTCTAGTCCCGGTCGGGGCGCCGGATTCTGTCCCAGTTGCCCCTCTTCCAGGCCAGCTCTCTGCTGTGGCCTGGCAGTGCAGTGGAGGATGGCCTAAGTCCTTGGGCCCTGCACCCCATGGGAGACCAGGAAAAGCACCTGACTCCTGCCATCAGATCAGCACGGTGCGCCGGCCGCACAGCGGCCATTGGAGGGTGAACCAACGGCAAAGGAAGACCTTTCTCCCTGTCTCTCTCTCTCACTGTCCACTCTCCCTGTAAAAAAAAAAAAAAAAAAAAGTATAGGAAGGGATTGACTGGGAAATTTTCAAAGAAGACACTGATACTATGTTTGCACTGATGGTTTACATTTGCCAAAACTTATTCAACTATACACACAAAATTTGAGTTTTCTCATATGCACATGATACTTCAGTAAGTCTAATTTTATTTTATTTTTTAATTTTTTTTTTTGACAGACAGAGTTATACAGTGACAGAGAGAGAGAAAGGTCTTCCTTCCATTGGTTCACCCCCCAAATGGCCGCTACGGCCGGCGCACTGTGCTGATCCGAAGCCAGGAGCCAGGTGCTTCTCCTGGTCTCCCTTGCAGGTGCAGGGGCCCAAGGACTTGGGCCATCCTCCACTGCACTCCCCAGCCACAGCAGAGAGCTGGCCTGGAAGAGGAGCAACCGGGACAGAATCCAGCGCCCTGACCGTCCGGGACTAGAACCAGGGATGCCAGCGCCGTAGGCGGAGGATTAATAAGTCTACTTTTTACAAATGTAAATGTCATGAAGACAATGAAATGAGCAGAGAAGCTATTCCAGATTAAAGGAAACTAATGACATATGACAAATGAACATACTCTATGATGTTTACATCCTGAATTTAATAAAATCATTAAAAATGCTTTGGGGTCAATGGGGAGGAAATCTGAATACAGACCCGCTTTAAACTCTACTGTATCAATGTTAAACTTCTTTTTTTCCGCTTAGTGTAGTCATTTTATTGTGGCTATGTAACAGATTTTGTGTTTTTTTCTGTAGCAGATGCATTTTCAAAGGTTAAGGTGTAATGTTTTGGGTGTCTGAACCTTACTCTTATTTTTTTTTAAAGTGAGTGCAGACAAAAATAAAGCAAATATAGAAAAATGCTTAACAATTGGTGGAACTGAGAGGTAGATACTGTACTTATCTTTCAATCTGTCTATAGATTTGAAATTTCTAAAAATAAAGAATTGGGAAACTAAATAAAGCAGGAAGAGTCAGCTGTGCCAAATACTGTTGAGAATTCAGGTAGGATGAGAAGGGAACCAAGACCTTAGGCTTTGGCAAGAGATTGGGCACTGATGCCTGTCTTGTGAAATATTCAAATAACCAAGGAAGTAATAGAGAGAAGGTAGTTTCAAGTGATTTCAAAGGCGAGACAAGGGGCAAAACTTGGTGGGAGCGGACAGAGAAAACTGGGAGATAAGGAACTAGAGGCAGTGAGTGCAAGTAACTCTTTCGAGCGTTTTCTAGGTATAATAGCAGAGAAATTGGACTTGGAGCCAAAGTCTTCCTACACCAAAGACATTTTGTATGCTGACAGCAGTGATCCAGTAGAGCAGACATTAATCATGTGAAAGAAAGATGGTGTCAATGCATGAGCAATGTCTTTGAAACTGAGAGGTGCTAGGATTTAGCTCAAAAAGGGAGGAGTCACTGTAGATGACAGTGACGTGACAATGGTGACAACAGTGGTAACACACAGCTGGAAATAAACAGGCACTAATTAAAGCATTTTTACTCATTTATTTCTCCCTTCAATCCTAGAAGGAAGGTAATTACTCTTATCTCCTTGTACATATGGGGAAGCTGAGGCATCGAACAGTGAATTGATTGCCCAACAATATACATCTAGTGAGTAGCCAAGTTGGGATTTAGAACCCTATGCAAGAGACTTTGCTTATAGTGTAGCAAGAGAGAAGGCAACGTTTATGGGTGTAGAAGCAGCTGGGCTGGCTGTAGTGGAAACATGAGGTAGCTCTTGCATGAGCACATCTATTTTCTCAATGTTGCATTTGGTGAGTTCATTAGCTGAGGGGGTTGGGAGAGGGGATGTGGGGGATTTGAGAGGAGAAGGTGAGAAATTCTTGTTTCAGGGGAGAAGGAAAGTGAATTTACTAGCAGCGCCTGAGAGCACTGAATGCCTTTTTGAAGTTAACAGTCATAAATTTGAAATGAAGTTACTTGTCCTTACTAGACGGTATTTTCTAGCAATTTTTAGCTACTTGAGAGCAGGCATAAAGAGGATGGTTGGGTTTAACTATGGTGGGGTTTTTTCCAGGCAACTGAAGCCTAGGAAGAAAGGATCCAGGGAGTAAGGGGTGTCTGTGAGAGAGTGGTGATAGAACCAGACTATGGAATTTAGGCTGGGTAAGAGGAATGTATGGCCATTAACTATGTGATGGGTATACAGAAAAAGACTGGAGATTTGCGAAGAAAGAGAGTGCCTTGAGTGTGGATGTTAAAGTAAGAGAGTGAGTAACAGAAAGCAGGATGTTCAAGATTCGAAAGGGAGCACTACTACAGATGATAAGGTCTAGATTGTGACCATGTGGAGAGTGACTGAGGTGCTGCAAACTAAAATATGACTGGATCTAAAAGACTAGAATACAGGATGACTTGTCTGTGAGGGTGTTGACGTTACACAGGGAGAGGAAGCAGTAGTGGAGTGAAAGTATGGGAGGTGACAGGAACAAAGAAAGGTAAGAGGAATGAATTTGTCTGCCAGTATACACTGCAGGATGGCAGGGGGACTGAAGGAGAAAGGAGGATAGATACACTGGAGGTTGTGGGCAGCAATGCTAGTACCAACCGCATAAACCATCTGCAGGTTCTGAGGTCCATTAGTGGGGAAGAAATATCAGGATCTAATTTGAGAAGTCTCAGTACAGCAAGAGGGACCGCTGAGAGAAGAGGCTGAGGATGCAGCATAGCACTTAACACATGCTATACACTCAACCAGTATTTCCCAAATTTAAATCTTAATTTTTCTAATAGCTTACTATGTTTAAAACAAGAAAAAAATCAGAAAGAAACTTATTTACAAAGAATCTGGAACAGATTGAAAAGGAAAGGATCCTCTAATGATTGTATTTTCCAAATCCATGAAAGGCTCATCTTCAAAAATCAGTCCCCTGACCAAGATAAACAAAATCAAACAGTATCTTATTATTTTTGGCTTAATATAAATGGAGCTCACTGTTATAAAATAAAACCAGGCATTTTTTTGCATAAGAACTCGATATTAGAAGAAAAAACTTCAGTGAATTATGCCTTGATGGAGCTTAGAAATAAACTTTCTGAGGATGAGTTGAGCAAAAATGAAACTATTACAATGCAAGCAAAGAAACCCAGGCATCCATGGGGAAAACTTGAGATTTCCCAGATTCTGTTCTCTCTTTGGAGTACAACATATTTCACTTTTGAATCTACCGTCCTTCTTCAGAAAGTAATCCGATTATTCGGTGAATAACCTTATAGGTGGGCCTTTATTGAAGACGTTCCTCTCAATGTTATCATTTTTTCCCTTAATTTGTTCTGAATGTCTTTGTGACACTAAGCAAATAGTATAAATTTTTTACACTTCAACAACAAAAAATCATTTATGTTTTATGTGTATAAAGTTGCTTCCAAAGCATTTTTGATGAGCTGTCTATATATAGCTCATGAAATTCTACAGTCGTCCAGGGTCTTAAAACATATAATGAATAATGCCTGTACCTCAAAGGCTAAATGTTGTTAGAATTCATTTAGAATCTCCCCTAAAATGTAGTGTTTTGTTTTATAATTTTATTTAAGGATTTCAGATTATCAGTCAGAATGTGGACTGGTTCAACTGCAGGTTGGTTCATTTTCATCTTCCTCATATACTATAAAGGTCTTATCACACGATGGGAAATTTACCAATGGTTCTATTACACCAGGTAAAAAGGCCTGAGAAAGAAGGCTGACTTCCTTGTTTCAATAAGCCTAATTTGAAATATCAGAAAAAGCAGTTAGCAGTTAGTCAATAGCATACATTGTGCTCATTTCTAACACACAGCTGGTATTGGGAGTAAGTTATTTCTCGTCTTCATGTAGAACCCAGCTGGAAGTAATCTCGCCTGCACTGAATTTCTTGAGTACTTAGTATATTACCTATGGGACTTTCTCTCTAGAGGACAGTGATTTCTGTACTTGTTTTATTTTCCCTTCTAGACTATACACAGGTACTCCATGTCTTAACATCTCTGGACAGCCTCAAAGTGTCATAGTATTATTTGTATTTCCTTTAACACCCATTCTACTAGTAGTAGAATGAAATATAATAGTAATACTGTCAATTTCAAACTCATCAGTATCATGGATTAAAATAAATAGGCATCTGTGGCTTGTTCCAGAATCATACCAATGTTCAGGTAACACAGGAAACTGCACTGAACTCCAAAAATCTAACTCACAAATCTGCTGTTAGAACACAGCAGGAACTTCTTATATTGCACATAAGACTAGAAAGAATCCAGACAGGAAGTATGCAGAACAATCAGGATGCCAGCTGCACTATTTATGTAAATAAGTGAGAACCACTTTTTTGTAAAGTAATTTTTAAAACAAATACTAAAATTTAAAAATGACATTTTGGTGAAAATGTCCCCCAAATAATACTGCATTGATGTATACTGTTACCTACCCAACTGAAAATTTTCATGTTTTTAATTAATCCAGAGAATCTTGGCCAAATAAAGAATCTCACATTGTTCACAAATCAAAATTTCAACTTACCATTTATGTTTATTGCTGGTAATACAATAGACATTTTGGGTCTTGTGGTCTTGTTGTGGGTGGTAGCTGGTAACAGTAGGTGATCCTAAAATCAACAAAGAACAATTTGTTATGTGTAACAACTAGCTTAGTCCTAAAACAGGCCAAATTCAGTGTTTCCAAGAGGCCAACACTTCACTGGAATCATGGAAAATGACAAGTTTTATTTAAACTTAAGAGTTAATCAACTACAAATTACCTTAGGATCATTCATTCATTAATGCACTACACATTAACTTAGTGTCCATCATTACCAGATTCTATGCAGTCTTCTTGAACTACTCCTAGGTTCTGATAACATATATGCTACAATTTTTAAGAGTACTGGTCAAGCATCTAGGACAAGGGTTTTAATTCTAGTTCTTCCACTAAATAGCTGTATGATCTGGACAAGACTACACATCCTTTCTGGGCCTCAGTTTCCAGTCCTGTAAAATGATAGAGGCTACATAAGATAATATCATAAGATTCTGTAGTTACCTATCTATCCACTAAAGAGTCATTTTCAAACTTTGTTTTTTTAAGGAGAGGAAGATTTTTTTCCCCTCCAACAAGATTCCTATCTCAGATTATCAATATATTAAAGAGGTTCTGTCTGAAGCAAAGCCAGGGCCTAGGGTCTTGCTTGCTTGAGCTCTTCTTTGAAGTGGTCATAGCATTAGACATTTATTTGTAATCAAAATGAACATTTCAAAGAATGTAGAGTTCTCGCCTTTAAAAAGCATAGAGTTTAAAAATTATAAATGCATATTTAGAAAAATTATACAGTACTGAATATGATACAGCCAACTTTTAATGATCTATATGTAACTCATCTGAAGTTGCTGGTTTCCAGCTACACAATAGCCACACAATTACTAAAAGTAAAAACAAGCCAAAGAGAGTTTGGTTGCAGACAAGGGGGCATACAAGTGCCCTGAACTGTGTATATGTAGGTATTTTAAAGCTGATTAAAAATGACTAATGATTTCAACCTTATCTGTTTTCAATAGCTCCTCTTCTTCCTAGGAAAAATCTAAGAATTGTCAGAGATTAAAAAAAAAAGATACCATTTCTTAAAACTGAGCCTAAGTATAACACATTCTACTTTCTTTTCTTGTTTCTATGTTCATTATTCCCTCATTCATTCAACAAACTTACTACATGGATAGACTTATCAAAAAGAAGGATCTGAAATAGCTGGAATGATAAAAGTTCATGGCACTTTAGTTCAAAGTCAGTGTCACTATGAAATTTGACTATTTTAACAGACCTAAGAAAAAATCCAGAATGTGGAAAACAAATTGAAACTGATGTACATGAACAGAACTGGGTAGAAAACATTCCAGTAACTGTTTGTGCTTTGCATAATTCAAGGCAACATTTCCATGAGAACATGATTTTTAAAAGAGGGGACTGGGAAGATGAGTGAAGTCCTGTTCCAGTGCCAACACTGCGGCACGGGGGTTTGTGTTTTGTTTCACATGCACTGTCAGACACACGGATCACAGATTTCTGAGAATAATATATTATAACCAAGAAAAAACATAACTTGTTGATCTTCATGCTACAAAAATTATAAATAGCTTAATTCCTGTAATTAAAATGCTGCTCCAGGGTCTCTAAATTGAATGAGAAAACAAACCAAAACACTTGCAAGCCCCAAATTAAGGCTATTGTAAAAACAAACAAAGATTTCATTTGTCACGGGTTAAGGTCAGGCTCAGAATTAATTCTGAATTGTCTGTTAAGATCTCAATGACATACCAAATGTTTTAAACATGATTTTCTGAACATACTGTCTCCTACTTTTTCTCTTCATTAAATTTTAAGTAAAAGAGTTAATTTTGTAACAAAAGGCCAAATGCTATGATTTATGAAAAAAGAATATTACAGTTAATGCGTCTTGTCTGTAGTTAAAGATTTTTAAATGGGGAACAGCGTCTAATTTAAAGAGCTTGTTTGCCAAGAAGCCCAAAGACCAGAACTGGAAGGAACCAACACTACAAACCCTAACAGTGTTTACCTTAACATGAAAACAAATTCTGGGGGCCAGTAGCGGGTAAAGCTGCCACCTGCAGTGCCGGCATCCCATATGGGCACTGGTTCAAGTCCCAGCTGCTCCACTTCCGATCCAGCTCTCTCCTATGGCCTGGGAAAGCAGTGGAAGATGACCCAAGTGCTTGGGCCCCTGCACCCACATGGGAAACCTGGAAGAAGCTCCTGGCTCCTGGCTTCATATCAACACAGTTCCAGCCATGGCAACCATTTGGGGAGTGAACCAGCAAATAGAAGACCTATCCCTCTCTCTCTCTCTCTCTCTGCCTCCACCTCTCTGTAACTCTAACTTTCAAATAAAATAAATAAAATCTTTTCTAAAAAAACTAATTATGTACATGTAACTAGATCACTGTAGTTGTTTCATTTAATATTTGCCTTCACTTTCTCAAAATAAATGTGCCTTGAAACTCACAACAATGATTTTGAAGCAATTTTTATCCATGCTCATCTTAATCTTTTTCAGATAACTAATCTTGTTAGTCACATATCCAGAAACAAAGACGCTTTTCTTAATCCACAAATATATTTACTTACTTCTTACCACTCATCTTAAAAAAAAAGACCACCCAGGTGTAGTGTCCTGCCAATAAGTCAACTGTGCTACAGAGGACATTTTCTTTAAAACCAACAACAACAACAATAACAAAAAAACAAATTGGGACTGGTGCTGTGGTGTAGCGGGTAAAACCTCCACCTACACTGCTGGCATCCAATATGGGCACCGACTGGTTTGAGTCCCAGTTGCTCCACTTCCAATCCAGCTCTTTGCTATGGCCTGAGAAAGCAGCAGAAGATGGCCCAAGTCCTTGGGTCCCATGGGAGATCCGGAAGAAGCTCCTGGCTCCTGCCTTCAGATCAGCACAGCTCTGGCCATTGCAGCCATCTGGGGAGTAGCTGGTGGATGGAAGACCTCTCCCTCCCTCCCTCTCTCTCTCTGCCTCTGCCTTTCAAATAAATAAATAAATAAATCTTAAAAAAAATCCAGGTTTTCATTTTGTTGGGGTAAGCAATGTAAATTTTGGCAAAAAAAAGAAAGCATTCACATCCAGTAAATGCTTTCCTTCTCCCATAATATTTGAATAGAAACAGAATCTACAACATTTAGTTGGGCACGAAGACACAAGAATAAAGGCTGTATTCCCCAGATTCCCGTGTGACCAGGTGAAGCCACATACTCTGGTCAATGGGCTGTAAGAAGAAGAAGTGCATGCAACTTGTTCAAGGTGGTAATGGCAGAAGGGCACCCTCTTCCTTCCCTTTTCTCCATCCAGACAGCTAGAAAGCAGATGTGATTGCCAAAACTGGAGTAGCCATCTGGGCCCATGAGATTTAAGCTGCAAGTTGAGAATTTTGGAACAAAAGACAGAAAGAAGAAGGGATCCTGATGATTAAGGAGTTCACAAATTTAAATTTTTAAGACCACTAATTTAATTTTCTGTAACTCAAAGCCTAAAGCTAATCCTAATTACTAGTTATAAATCTGTGAAGTAGTGTAAAAGTATTTATTTGGTCAAGAGGAATCTAAGTAAAAATTAATCAGGGACAACTATGCTTTTTTTTTTTTGTAAATATTTATGTATTTATTTAAAGGAAAGAGTTACAGAGAGGCAAAGGCAGAGAGAGAGAGACAGAGAGAGAGAGAGAGAGAGAGATCTTCCATCCACTGATTTACTCTCTAGATGGCCACAATGGCCAGAGTTGCGTCAGTCTGAAGCCAGGAGCCAAGAGCTTCTTCCAGGTCTCCCACACGGGTGCAGGGGCCCAAGGCCTTGGGCCATCTCCTACTGTTTTCCCAGGCCATAGCAGAGAGCTGGATCAAAGTGGAGCAGCCAGGACATGAACCGGCACCCATACAGGATGCCAGCACTGGATGCGGCTGCTATGCCACAGTGGTGGCCCCCAGCTATGTTTTTTTTTTTAACAGTATAGAAAAATCTATATTTATTATTTAGCCTTCTTGATACACCTCCTACCACTACAATTTCATTTAAATGCTTATTAATTAACTAATGGAGGAAACTGAATGCTGGAAAAGTAGAGATACAGTTTGACAAATCTGAATTAAATTCTTCCTTTCCTATTAAGTCAGCTAGAACAATCCAACTGCAATAAAAATCAAACTACTTGTTTTTAAAAAAAGATTTACTTAAGCCGGCGCCGCAGCTCACTAGGCTAATCCTCCTCCTTGCGGTGCCGGCACACTGGGTTCTAGTCCCGGTCGGGGCGCCGGATTCTGTCCCGGTTGCCCCTCTTCCAGGCCAGCTCTCTGCTGTGGCCAGGGAGTGCAGTGGAGGATGGCTCAAGTGCTTGGGCCCTGCACCCCATGGGAGACCAGGATAAGTACTTGGCTCCTGCCATCGGATCAGCGCAGCGCGCCGGCCGCGGCAGCCATTGGAGGGTGAACCAACGGCAAAGGAAGACCTTTGTCTCTGTCTCTCTCTCTCACTGTCCACTCTGCCTGTCCAAAAAAAAAAAAAAAAGATTTACTTATTTATTTGAAAGGCAGCATTACAGAGCGGTAGAGGCAGAAAGAGAGAGGGAGAGATCTTCCATCTGTTGGGTCACTCCCCAAATGGCTACAATGACCAGAGCTGGGCCGATCTGAAGCCAGGAGCCTGAAGCTTCTTCTGGGTCTCCCACATGGGTGCAGGGGCCCAATGACTTGGGCCTTCTTCCACTGCTTTCCTAGCACTTTAGCAGAGAGCTGGATAGGAAGTCGGGCAGTCGAGATGTAAACCAGCACCCATATGGGATGCTGGCACTGCAGGTGGCAAGTTCACCTGGTACGCCACAGTGCAGACCCCGAAACTTTTTTTTTTTAAAAGTGGGAAAAGGAAGTTGCTATGGAGATAAATGACAAACACATTTCAGCTCTGTCATTCAAAACTGTGTTGCTAATTTTAAGACATTTCCAAGTGGACTCATGAAAAACATTTATGGAGCTTTTATACCAGAGGGTATCTTCAGGGTGAAATCATGTGAACAAATATCATCGTCATGCTTCCATACTCTTATTCCCAGAAGCTAGATAAACAGGGAGGAAGGTGACACCAGAACATTTCACTGTGGGAATAAACCATCAGTTTCCAATGTTATGCAACATTGTACTTGACAAAATGTGCTATTTTCATCTATTTTTCCCAATTCCCTTTTTCAAGCATTCTGTTAGAAACAGAGAAAAGATCAGTGTGTAACAAAACATCTAAAGTTACTGTCTGTTTCATTTTCAAGAAAACAAAAGCCTTGTAGATTGACTTATCAAAAGAATAACCAAGACCACATTTTGCTCAGCAAAATTGTGATGGCATGTCACAATAAAAGTAAGATCTTAGAGTTATTAAAAGAGATTCTACATATCCATAGAGAAAAGAAACTAAGTTACTAGATTAAATGACATTTCTCATTCCATCTGAAAACTGGTGCCCATAGAACACTAAATATTCATGACTAATTGAGTTGTGGCTTTAAAAAACTACTTTTTGCTAATTGCATTTGTTAATGTGAATAAAAAAATTACATAACTGATAAAATACAGTGTGACTGAAAGAGAGCAAGACTGAATAAAAGTGAATAGTTTAAAAAACTTTTTTCATTGCAAAACAACCATAAAAGATTGGGGGTGAAATCATAATAGTCTGTACTCAGATTGCATAATAAGTATCTTTAAATTCTTATTCTAAAAAATAAATAAATTCTTATTCTAATTTAAAGTTACAGTAACTGACATTGGAAATTATGGTGATGAATTGTAGGGAAAAAAAATCACATGAAGTTCTACATAGTGGATTTGGACCCAAAGAAAAGGCACATATTCTATATCAAAAATTGGAAAATAACTGCACATTTATGCAATTAAATGAGGTAAAGATACATAAGCATCTTTTAAAAAATTATACTCTGTAGGACCAGTGTTATGGGAAAAGCCACCAACTGACATACCAACATCCCATACGGGCACTGGTTTGAATCCCTGCTACTCCATTTTTGATCCAGCTCCCTACTAATGGATTGGGAAAAGCAGAGGAAGATGCCCCAAGTGTTTGGGTCCCTGCCACCCATGTGGCAGACCCAGAAAAAGCTCCTGACTCCGGGTTTTGGCCTGGCCCAGCAGTGGCTGCCGCAGCTATCTGGGCTGGCTGGCTCGCTCGCTCTCTCTCTCTTTCTCTAACTCTGCCTTTCAAATAAATAAATCTTAAAAAAAGAAAAGATTACCTGCTTTAATCAGTCTTACTAATTAACAGACCATCCACAAGTTCCTATTTTACTGGAAAAAACAGCTTCTCCTGTATTAAGGAAACTCTGGCTCAGGGTTAAAGTCCTTTATCTTTGATAGAAATGAATTCATTGACTATCTAATGATGTCTCCTAGCAATGAAGGAAACTTGGTCTGCTACAGGCAGCACTTGTGACACTGAACAATTTTCACTTGGATGGACACAGACCTCTATTAGTCAAAAAATGTTGCATATCAAGCCAACAGTAACAACAATGGCCTTTTAACATTTTCTATTTGGCTCATATCCACTGGATTCCAGAGATGGGGTTGGTTTTCCAAATCAGAAAACCACTACAACTGGACCAAATTAAAATGTATCTATCATATTTCAAGGATAGTTTTATATTAAATTTTTTAAAATTTCCTTTTCTTTAATATTTATTTGAAAGGCAGAGATACAGAGAGAGGAGAGAATTACATACATATACACACACACATACACACACACACACACACACACACACACATAGAGCGAGCTATCTTCCATCCACTGATTCACTCCTCAAATGGCCAGGGCTGGGCCAGGCTGAAGCCAGGTGCCAGAAGCATTTTCTAGGTCTCCCACATGGGTGCAGGTGCCTAGGCACTTGGGCCATTTTCCAGCGCTTTTCCCTGGCACATTAGCAGAGAGCTGGATCAGAAGTGGAGCAGGGTCCGGCAGGTTAAAGCCCTAGTCTGAAGCGCCAACATCCCATATGGGCACCGGTTCTAGTCCCGGCTGCTCCTCTTCCCACCCATCTCTGCTATAGCCTGCGAAAGCAGAAGATGGTCCAGGTCGTTGGGCCCCTGCACCCACATAGGAGGCCTGAAAGAAGCTCCTGGCTCCTGGCTTTGGATGGGCCCAGCTCGGGTCGCTGCAGCCAACTGGGGAGTGAACCAGCAGATGGAAGACTTCTCTCTCTGTCTCTACCTTTCTCTGTATCTCAGTATTTCAAATAAATAAAATAAATCTTTAAAAAAAAAAAAAAAAGAAGAAGTGGAGCAGTGAGTACTGGAACCAGTGGCCATATTGGATGCTGGGACTGCAGGGGGAGGCTTAACCTTCTACGCCACAGCACCAGCCCCTAAATTTTCTTTAATCTATGTTCCTATATGAGAAAGAGCTTTAGTTTTCTACCATAACTACTTCATTTGCCATAACAACTATCTTTCAAACTGCCAAACTGGGGCCGGCACTGTGGTGTAGCGGGTAAAGCTGCCGCCTGCAGTGCCAGCATCCCATATGGGCGCCAGCTCAAGTCCTGGCTGCTCTACTTCCAATCCAGCTCTCTGCTGTGGCCTGGCAAAGCAGTAGAAGGTGGCCCAAGCCCTTTGGCCCCTGCACCCATGTGGGAGACCCAGAAGAAGCTTCTGGCTCCTGGCTTCAGAAGGGCGCAGCTCCGACTGTTGTGGCTACCTGGGGAGTGAACTAGCAGATGGAAGACCTCTCTCTCTCTCTCTGCCTCTCTTCTCTGTGTGTAACTCTGACTTTCAAATAAACAAATAAGTCTTTAAAAGAAAAAAGATATAACTATAAAAAAAATACTGCCACATTGGAAATCATGTCAAATCTCAAAAGCAAGAGGGCCAAAGCAGTAAGTAGGCCTTTCAGTATTTTCCTATAATCACAACATTTGGAACTAATATTGTCTTCCAGAAGTTATAGTAAGTGTTGATCAGAACCTATATGTGTCAGTCACCAAAGCAATGGCTATTAGAAACTTTTAAATCTTTACAATGTAGACACACATTAGTGATACATTCTGAAAACAAAAATTGCAAAAAAATTAGATATAGTAAAATTAGGTGGGCTATAATCATTTAAAAGACTATTGAAATGTCTATATTTAGGGCTTCTCATCATAGTAAAAATAGAATAGTTAATCTAAAGGTTACATAAAAGCAGTATTTATGCCACTAATGTATGCAATAAAACTACAGACCAATAAAAGGAAAGGTTAAGCTTGCTTCTGTCCCATCAGTGTGCATGTTAACCCAGAAGAAGAATAAATCATCACTATTAATATACAATAGATGGCCCAAGTTAAGTAAGTCAATGTTTGCTTTTAGCGCTTAATACAAACCCGATAATACTGGCAGCATCACCAAAGGAAACTTGGTTTGAAATCCTATTAAGTACAAGCTCATGTTTTGCTTACGAAACGGTTCTCATATCAAACCCAACGGGAAGTCCTCTATTCAGCCTAGCTGACCTTGGCCTCCACTTCTAGTCACATAAAGAAACTACAAGGTTGAATCATTAAAAAATTGTCTTTGTGGGTCTATGTTTCACCAGTAATTTCATCCGGCTGAACCTAATAGTTACATTTGCTTTTCTTTTGAAAACAAAAAAGAAAAAATATAATTTTTAGTTTTGTGGTTGGCATGACTTCTTGTAAGTATTTTCCCAAGGACAGAATCGTAGTTTCACTCTCTTGTTGAATTTCAGAGCAAAGGTTTCTAAGCCAAGTCAGGATTGTCTTCCCTAGAAAAGGGCCTCAGACAAAAGCAACACTGGTTACATCTGGGGACGGGAACAGGACCCAGAAATCTTTGCCCCAGCACTTCGTATTACTCCATTCAATTACTTGAGTTAATCAAAGACCAACACTTTGTCAGCTATAATAGAGGGATGTTTCAAATTGTGGACAGTGTGTGATTTAGGAAAATAAGTTAGGACTCCTGAAACTTCTTATTAGCCATTGTTTGCTGAGTGCCCACAGCACGATAATTCAAAAAATGCTTGTTAAGTAAGAAGATCAAAGTAAATGCATAATGAGCTTTAACCATTTACTATTTATAAGATGTTTCATGGCTGGTGCCGCGGCTCAATAGGCTAATCCTCTGCCTGCGGCTCTGGCACACGGGGTTCTAGTCCCAGTCGGGGCGCTGGATTCTGTCCCAGTTGCCCCCCTCTTCCAGGCCAGCTCTCTGCTCAGGCCCGGGAGTGCAGTGGAGGATGGCCCAGGTCCTTGGGCCCTGCACCTGCATGGGAGACCAGGAAAAGCACCTGGCTCCTGGCTTCGGATCAGGGCGGTACGCCGGCCGCAGTGCGCCGGCTGCGGTGGCCATTGGAGGGTGAACCAACGGCAAAGGAAGACCTTTCTCTCTGTCTCTCTCTCTCACTGTCCACTCTGCCTGTCAAAAAAAAAAAAAAAAAAAAAAGGATGTTTCATTTTAGAAAATTCATTTTACTCAGGATGATTAGTAGGAAGTGAATGTCCTGAAAATTAAATTGTATCTGTGCTACTAAGGAAGGAGGGAGAAGGGTCTGTGGCTACAGTAAGTTGAGTTAATAGGTTTCTTGAGAAAAGAATCTTAAACATCTCGAGGAAAACATTAAATAATAGACATCTGAAGGAACTGCTTTGTTTTTTATTGGAAAAAAGATGGGAAATGTTGGGTTGAGATGAAAGTCATGTGCGTATGCAGGTAGCACGGGGAAGGGGAAGGAAACACAGGAAGATATTCCAGTTAACTCTCACACACTGATACTCTACTTTCTGGAAGGGGGGATAAGAGGGGTCCCACTTACTGATATTTCAAAAGCTCTCTCTCCCTGCATCTGGATACTCCCTTAGCCTTCACTACAGATCGAGTCTTTTCTTTCCTAGATAACTTTAATCTGAGTTTCATACAAAAAAATAGAGAGGACTGTAAAATGCCCCTGAAGCACATGTTCGGAAGGGTTGTTGTTGACAAGGCAAACTATAAAGTGAAAGAAAAAAATGCACCTTAATTTTATTGCTCTTAAAATGTTAAGCACAACCTGCAGTAATCTGACTTAACTACCTTAGCGGACACATTTTCCCTTGAGGATCTTGGGTTAGCCAAACGGTCAAACTGAACACTTGTTCCCATTGGAAACTGACTTTCATTGCTGATTTCAATTCCAGTGAAGGACTGCGGTGTGATATTACATAGATCTGCCCCATAATCGACCAGCGAGTTCTCTTTTCCTATCACACAAGGTATATTTTCCAGAACTTGATAGTTTTCTTCATTCTCAACAAAAATGGAACCACAAGTTCTCAGATAGAAAGCGCATTAGTGAGATATAACATATTAAAGGAAATAAATGGAAACTTTGTTTTTATTATTTGGTCAAGTATTCTTCTAGAAATGATTTCATTTAAATTTCAGGTAGTAATGGCTTTAAAGGAAAACTAAAGTATAACAGTATTAAGTTCTGTACTGATCCTATATTATCCTTCAGAAAATAATCTGTTAGGGGCTGGCGCTGTGGCACAGTAGGTTAAGTCGCTGTCTGCAGAGCTGGCATCCCATATGGGCACCGGTTCGAATCCCAGTTGCTCCACTTCCAACCCACATGGGAGACCTGGAAGAATCTCCTGGCTCCTGGCTTCGGCCTGGCCCAGCCCTCACTGTTGCAGCTGTTTGGGAAGTGAACCAGCAGACAGAAGATCTGTTTCTCTCTCTTTATCTGTAACTCTGATTTTCAAATAAATAAATAAATAAATAAATCTTAAAAAAAAAAAAACTAATCTGAGAGTCAAAGGAAGAAGGGATCAGAAGTGAATACAGGCCAGTAGTAAAAGGTTCTTCTAGATTGTTCTTAGTAAAAGTTACATATCAGAATCACCTGCAGGATTTTATAATATAAATAAACAGATTCCCTATTCTCCTGGTGGTGGGAGAGGAATGCTGATATGGTTAATCTGAGGTGGGCCAAATATATTTTAGAAATATATCCCAGGGCCGGTGCTGTGGCGTAGCAGGTAAAGCCACCGCCAGCAGTGCCAGCATCCCATATGAGCGCCAGTTCAAGTCCCGGCTTCTCTACTTCTGATCCAGCTCTCTGCTATGGCCTGGGAAAGCGGTAGAAAATGGCCCAAGTCCTTGGTCCCCTGTACCAGTGTGGGAGACCCAGAGGAGGCTCCTGGCTCCTGGCTTCAGATCAGCGCAGCTCCAGCCATTGCAGCCATTTGGGGAATGAACCAGTGGATGGAAGTCCTCTTCTCTGCCTCTCTTTACCTCTCTGTGTAACTCTGACTTTCAAATAAATGAATAAATCTTAAATATATATCTATACATATCCCTGGGGCCGGTGCTGTGGCACAAGCCCTGGCCTGCACTACCAGCATCCCATATGGGTACCAGTTCAAGTCTTGGCTTCTCCGCTTCTGATCCAGCTCTCTGCTACAGCCTGGGAAAGCAGTAGAAAGCAGCCCAAGTCTTGGGCCCCTGCACCCATGTGGGAGACCTGGAGGAGGCTCCTGGTTTCCCCCTGGCCCACTCCTGGCTGCTGCGGCCATTTAGGGAGTGAACCAGCAGATGGAAGACCTCTCTGTCTCTCTCTCTCTCTACCTCTCTCTGTAGCTCTGTCTTTCAAATAAATAAAATAAATCTTTTTAAAAAATTAAAAATATGTCCTTGGTGGTTCTGATGCAGATAATTCCAGGACTCACATTCCCACATACAGGCCAGCATGGCATAGACAGAAACTGGAGTATGGACTCTGGAGTTAGACTGCCTGGGCTTGAATTCTGCCTCCACCACCCTCTTTCTAGCCGTAGGGCCGAGACCAAGTCCCTTAACCTCTCCGTGCCCTCATTCACTCATCAGTAAAACAAGGACAGCAGCAGTACCTACTGCACAGATTGTTTATAAAGATTAAACAAGTTACTTTTGAAAATGCTTAGAACATTGATTGGCATGTAGAAAACCCTCTAAGTGTTTAATAATTTCTTTAAAAAAAGACTAAGAAGTTTGAGGTCAGGGAAGGCCTTGAGGAAATGCAATCAGTAGCATTAACGTGGGCACTGATGCAGGAAAGACAGATTCATCTAGGTTTATTCCCCTCAACCCCAGAGTGGAGACTCACTGTTCCACTACCAAGAAATCAGAGGGAGACAGGTACTCAAGACTGATCCTTGATTATTGTTCATAGCCCTTGTCTGTATTCCTGAGGAACAGTGCTCTTTCCACGTACCACTTGTTGCATTCTTTAGTTAGTGGAGGATTAAGTTTGTGAGTATAAAGTAAACTGAAAGTATGCCACATCAAAAATTAAAATAATAATAAGAAAGGAAGGAGGGAGGGTGGTATCATTATGTTCTTTTTTATTTTTTATTTTTTATTTATTTTTTTTGACAGGCAGAGTGGACAGTGAGAGAGAGAGACAGAGAGAAAGGTCTTCCTTTTGCCGTTGGTTCACCCTCCAATGGCCGCCGCGGCCGGCGCGCTGCGGCCGGCGCACCGCGCTGATCCGACGGCAGGAGCCAGGAGCCAGGAGCCAGGTGCTTTTCCTGGTCTCCCATGGGGTGCAGGGCCCAAGCACCTGGGCCATCCTCCACTGCACTCCCTGGCCACAGCAGAGGGCTGGCCTGGAAGAGGGGCAACCGGGACAGAATCCGGCGCCCCGACCGGGACTAGAACCCGGTGTGCCGGCGCCGCTAGGCGGAGGATTAGCCTAGTGAGCCGCGGCGCCGGCCCATCATTATGTTCTTAAAATTGTATAATGAAATATATGAAATCTGTTCTCTTTATATAAATAAATACATTTTAAATGAAAATAAATACAAATTTCTAAAAAGAGGGGAAAAATAAGTGAAAGCCCTTTATAATTTGGTCTCTAAACTTTATACTTTTTTCATCATGATCTTCCACTATGACTTCTTAAACATACTTGTGTCAATTGTCACAGGTACTCCCCAAGAATTCAGCGAAGAAAGAAGAAATCCCATATTCTACCTCTTTGCATCTGAAATACTGGGGAAGAAATCACCAAAGCACAGATATTCAAAGTCTCTCCTCTATCCCTATCTATGCCAGGGAGGTTAATTTCTAAAGGGCTGAAGACCTGTGGTGTGTGCTAGAGGCAAGGTAACTGGTGGAGGGGAGAGTGAGAAGAAACTAAACTGCCTTTTTGTGTTTTTTTTTTTTTTATTTGTATGTATCTCATAAGTACAGCATTAGGAACATAGTAAGTCTTCCCACCGTACCTGCCCTCCCATTTAAAAGGTACACCATACCAGAGGAAAAAGGTGCGGAAATTGAAAGAAAGGGAAAGGGATGGGCGAAGAGGGCCAGCCTAAGCCTTGGGAGTCCGTCTCTGCAGTGTGTGGCAGCGTGGGGCTGGAGGAGGGTTGAGGGAAGCAAAAGTCTTACTTGCTGCCTGTGGCTTGATCTAATATTCCCTTTGGAGTATCGTCAAGAGAATTCATTAAAGGCCTACAGTACTTATCAAGTTTTTTGAGGCACTGGATTTGTATTTGTTTTGGATATGTTACCATGACAAAATCAGTCTTACAAAAAGCAGGCAAAAAGCCCTTTTTATTTTAATTACACAGATAAGGGGTCTTTTCCTCTGTTGAGACTTCATGACAGTCCTTTGGCAAGGATGCATCTTTAAAAATAAAATTAAATTGTAGGACCCACCCCCAAAACGTTTCCACAGGCCTAGTTATTTGAAGAATCTGGGCAGCCATTGTCTGCACAACATACCCCTTCTTCTGCCCTCCTGTCTCTCCCCGTCTTCGTGGAGGAACGACACAGGACCCTGCGCTGTTCTTTTGTCTGCTCGGCCTTCCCCGGGTTTGCTGCTGGTTCTTCCCGGGTTGGCTACCGACCCTTCCACCTCCGTGGAAGGGCGGTTCACCCTAGCCACTTTCCCCACTTCCGCGGGGGAGCGGCACACCGCCGGCCGGCTCTCTTGGGGGCTGCACAGGTGTTCCTTCAGATAGATGTTCCTGGTGCATGTTGTCTCTCTCCTCCTTTATAGTCCTCTTCCACCAAGCCCAACTCTGCTACCCACACGCCGAGCACGCTGCCCTCCTCCAATCAGGAGCAGGTCCTGCTGTTTATTGGTTGAACTGGAGGCAGCTGTGTAGAAGCTGTTTCTCCCTTCTCAGTGCCATATTGTGGGAGAGCAGATGCATAGAATAAGTCTTAATTCCAGTAACTTAGTCTAGTCCGAGTTGCTCCCCACACCCTCCCCTCCAATGTCCTGTCACCCAATCTAGAACTCCAAGTCCCTTTTTTCTTTAAAGATTTATTTTATTTATGAAAAGCAGAGTAACAGAGAGACAGAGAGACAGAGATGGAGAGAGAAGGGGAGGGAGGGAGAGGGGTAGGGAGAGAGAGACTGACTGATCTTCCATCTGCTAGTTCACTCCCCAAATGGCCACAACAGCCAGGGCTGGGACAGATGGAAGCCAGGAGCCAGGAGCTTCTTCCAAGGACTCCCACGTGGGTACAGGGCCTAAGGATTTGAGCCATCCTCCACTGCTTTCCCAGGCACATTAGCGTGGAGCTGGAATGGAAGTGGAGTAGCTGGGACTTGAACCAGCGCCCATATGGGATGCGGGCACTGCAGAGGGCGGCTTAACCCACTACACCACAACACTGGCCCCGACTTCCCAGTCTCTGACCTGATCTAGTGACTTAGTTAAGTCTGCTGTGGCCTGCATTACTTCCTTCCCCCAAGCCACAGCCCAGTCTGTCCTCCTACCTGTGGTATTTTTTTTCTTCTTCAAATGTTCATGGCTACTCCTAACATCCATCCAGGTCCAGCTGAGAACCGATCTCATTCCTAGAAATGTGCCCTTAACTCCTGACTTCAGTAGTGCTGTCTCCATTTGCTTCTTGTGTTTTGACCAGATGCTATCATGAATCCTACTGTGGGTCACAAAGGCCCAGAGAAGATTTGGGGACAGAGAAGGGAACTATCTCCAACCACAGTAACCTAAAGGGGTAGGTACATAATTTCTCTCCTTTCTGGCAAGTAGGGCACATAACCTAAATTTGCCCAATCATATTTGCTCACTTGGAAATGAACAAATAAAGACTCAGAGAGAGCTAGGTCATTTTTAGCAGTGATGGAGGAGCAGCCACTGGTAGCCGTGCTAGCAGTTGTGTGGGTGTCCAGTGGTATGTTGTCCTGACTCAATGTTCTGTACAAGACAGAGGCTCTTCTTTGTTGTGTAGATTCCTTTGGTTCCTGTCAGTGTTGTGAGCCTAATTCTCCAGCCTTCTATGAAGCCAGAACAAAGATTTGGGGCCAGGATGTGGCTTAGCAGCTAAAGCTTCCACCTGCAACACCCGCATCCCATATGGGCACTGGTTCGTGCCCCAGCTGCTCCATTTCTAATCCAGCCCCCTGTTAATGGCCTGGGAAAAGCAGCAGAAAATGGCCCAAATATTTAGGTCCCTGCCACTCACATGGGAGAGCTGGAAGAAGATCCTGGCTCCTGGCTTCAGGCTGGCCCAACCCTAGCTGTTGCAGTCATCTGGGGAATGAAGATGGGAAGATTTCTCTCTTCCTCTCTCTCTGTAACTCTTTCAAATTAATAAATAAATGTTTACAGAAGTAAACAACAAATAGCCTTCCAATAAAATCCTTTTCTGCTTAACGTAAGAGGTTAATTTTCTGCTTTAACTAAAGTTGTGGTAGGTTTCTTCTGTTTACATTCAAGAGTTATAGCTGACACAAAAATGGAATTTCATTTCTCACATACTTGATATTGCTGGTAAAGGTCTGACTAGGGAACTTCTAAAAACATTAATTTCAATTAGCTTAATCATTTTAGGTAAGTAAAATATAACAGATTGAGCCACAAATCAACAACCCTTTTATATTCCATTTGATTCCCAAAATAATAAAAGTTGGCTCTGTCACCACCAATCTGAAACTGTCTTCATAAATATTATATTCTAATTGTCAAACCCACTTGCTTTCTTCCAGCCTTCATCCTACTTTCTCTCTGCAGCATTTCACACTTGCAACTTTCTCTCCCCAGACTCCTATTTCTCATTACCTTTTTTTTTTTCCCCTGCCATCTCAGCCACCCACATCCCACATTCCACATTAAATACTAGTGTTTCTAAGGGGTCAATATTTTTTAAAACTCTATTCTCTCTTGGCATTCTCACCTAGTCCCATGACTTAAATGTATGGTTAAAACCTCTCAAACCTCAACTCAAGTCTCATATTTACAACTCTACTAGTATATTACCTAGATCCTTAAACTCCAATTTACCTCCTCCCCAGATTTCCTTAAACTTCATCAATTTTATTTAATTATCCAAATAGACCATCAGTGATCCTGGACTCTTGTATTTTTTTTTTAAACTTCAACACTAAATATATCCCTTATTCCAAGATTAGGGCTACATTAGCAATTCTTGTGTATCTTTTTCATTCTGAAATAGTCTCTTAGTCTCAGTTTTCAATGTTTTATACATGCTGATGACACTGAAATTTATATTTCTAATCCAACTCACTCTCTTGAACATGACTCCTACATCTAACTGCCAAATCAAACACACGTTTGGACACCTCAAAGTTAAGGTCCCTAAAATTATGCTCCTGATTCGCCCCCTTGGTTGTGCTCTTCCCATGGTATTTCCCCTCTCTGTGGCAATGTCATTTTCCTCAGGTGCTAAGGCCAAATACTTTGTAGTACTGGTCTCATAATCCACATTCAATTCTTCAGCAAAATCTCCTGATTCTCCTTTCCAAATACTCATATATATTAGGAATCTAACCACCAGTCCAAGTCATCGTTATCTACTCCCTTTATAATTATAATACTCTCCTACATGGTCTGCTCTTTCCATTCTTTCCTCCTGCAGTCTATTCTCATTACAGTCACCAGAGTGATCCTGTTAGAATGTAAATCCAAATGCTTCAATGTCTTCCATTCTCAAAGTAAATTTAAAGTCACTTCAAAGGACACCAAGGCCGTATATGATATGACCCATTTGCTTACCTCTGACATCATCTAATCTGTTCTTTACCTCTCCTAAGCAAGTTCTGCAGGGCTCCTGTGCTTGCTGTTCCCCCTGGAATATTCTTTCCTCAAATTCATGTATGGCATGTGCCTTCACCTCCTGCAAGTCTTTACTCAAATGTGTCTCAGTGAGGCCTTGCGTGTCCCACCTACTTAAACTGCACACACTGACAGCCCCACCAAACACACCCACTTCTCTTCCTTTCTCTGCTTTAATTTTCTCCCTATGCTTATTATGTTATCCTTTATAAATAACCTCTGGAATAGCAGTATTTTTTAACTGCTTTGCTCATTGCTGAGCCTTCAAGATCTACTGTCATATAGTAGGTATCTTATATAATAAAAACAGAGACCAATGTTGTAGCACAGCAGATTAAGTCACCCATTGCAATGCTGGCATCCTATAACAGAGTGTTGGTTCAAGTCCCAGCTACTCCACTTCGTTTCCAGCTTCCTGCTAATCAGTCTGGGAGGTTGGGCCCCTGCAACCTATGTGGGAGGACTGGTCACTTTTCTCACTAAAATTTTTTTCTGTGCTTTGGAGGATATAATTATTTTTCATTAAACATGTTATTTATTCAATCACTCTTTCAATTCCTAGCATCATCAGATTTAAAGGTACTTAATATTTTAACAGGAATAGCTCTTATAAGTGAAAAAACATCTCAAAATTGTTTCACATCTTACAGACAAATGACTTTCATACTACGAAAGCGACTTTACTTTCAAGCAGAAAAATTCACTTATTGTCATAATGTACTGGTGTGGTTATAAAGAATAGTCAGTTCTCCCGATTAGAGGCCATTTCATTTCAGCTTGTTGTTTTCTAACATCCCAGGCATGTTAGAAACCATTAATTAACCATTAATAGAAATGGTTAATATAACTGCTCTGGCCAGTATGTGGCTACTCTATCATGGTTATTTTTCACTTAGAATCTTAGAAAAATTATTTTTTTAACTTTTATACTCTTATCCACAATTGAAGGGACTCTTTCCTAAGAAGTCACAAATTCCAGTAAAACAAATAATTTGAGGAATTTTTCATAAGCTGATGGAATATGTGTATTATTAAAAAAGTATGCATGGATTTCAAAATTTTTGTGAGCCAAATAATATGCAACCTTGCCATTAACATGTCTGCACGGGATCCAGTTTGAGATACTAAGAAGGGTAAGTCATGAACTGGAAAAGAACCTGTATCACAGCTGAATTCTGCTACAACTGAAGCAAGAACAGTTATCAAAGTGATGAAGCTTGGGTGAAATCACTGATGATGTATGGAGAGTGTATGGGGGACAATGCCCCAAAGAAATCGGCTTTCTAATGGATAACTCTTGTGAAAAACAGGCAAGATGATGTTGAAAATTAAGGTCACAGTGGCAAACCAATGACATGAATTTAGAAGGAAAAAATTCATCTTGTTCATATAACCTACAACCCGAATAAGGCCTGCAAAATTATTTGGTCTGGCTCTGCCACTGCAACCACAGGCAGGACTCAAAATTCAATAAATCTATAACAGACTAATGTTTAAGTTGATAATTTTGTATGGCCTGTGAATGATGTTATAAATATCCAAATGCCCTTTGACAGAAAAAAGGTTCCCACCCCTGTTAAATGAAGAAGACTGGCCGGCGCCGCGGCTCACTAGGCTAATCCTCCGCCTAGCGGCGCCGGCACACCGGGTTCTAGTCCCGGTCGGGGCGCCGGATTCTGTCCCGGTTGCCCCTCTTCCAGGCCAGCCCTCTGCTGTGGCCAGGGAGTGCAGTGGAGGATGGCCCAGGTGCTTGGGCCCTGCACCCCATGGGAGACCAGGAAAAGCACCTGGCTCCTGGCTCCTGCCATCGGATCAGCGCGGTGTGCCGGCCGCAGCGCGCTGGCCGCGGCGGCCATTGGAGGGTGAACCAACGGCAAAGGAAGACCTTTCTCTCTGTCTCTCTCTCTCACTGTCCACTCTGCCTGTCAAAAAAAATAAAAAAAAAATTAAAAAAAAAATAAAAAAAAAAAAAATGAAGAAGACTGATGTTTAAAACCAGAAAAAAAACAGTCAATACCACAGACCTCTTAACTGGTTCAGCTTACACAATTCTGATTGAAAAATTAGAGAAAACTTTCTGCTTGATGGGTACCCAAACAATTGTACTCAGATCAGCTGCAGATAAGAGCTGAGCTTCTAATGGCAATTTTAAACAAGTGTAATTAAGATCCTGAAGAGACAAAACACAGCTTAATAGGTATGATCCCGAAGATGAAGTACAATCAGAGCAATGGTTTCCAAGACGTGGAACTGGTCCAGTCAAAGCAAAAGTTGGCTAGGCAAGAGCAAAGTTCACGGCAACAGTTTTTTTGAGATGCTCAAGGAATTTTCTTGTTGACTTTCTGGAGTGGCAAAGAACAGTAAGATCTGTTTATTCTGAGAAAATCTTAAGAAAGTTAGCCAAACTTTTAGCAGAAAAGTATCTAGGAAAGCTTCACCAGAGTCTTTCTCCCCAACAACAATGCTCATGGTCATTTGTCTCATTAATCAAACAAGGGTAATTTTGCAAGAATTTTGATAGGAAACCACTAGGCATTCACCTTACAGTCCTGATTTAGCTCCTTCTTACTTCTTGTTCCCTAGCCTTAAAAAAATCTTTAAAGGGCATTCATTTTTCTTTAGTTAATAATCTAAAAAATATTATATTTACATGGTTACATTTCCAGAACTTGCCATTCTATAAGAAAGGATTAAAAAGCTGTCATCACTTACAAAAGTACATTGAACATAGGCCGGCGCCGTGGCTCAATAGGCTAATCCTCCACCTTGTGGCGCCGGCACACCGGGTTCTAGTCCCGGTCGGGGCGCTGGATTCTGTCCCGGTTGCCCCTCTTCCAAGCCAGCTCTCTGCTATGGCCAGGGAGTGCAGTGGAGGATGGCCCAGGTGCTTGGGCCCTGCACCCCATGGGAGACCAGGAAAAGCACCTGGCTCCTGGCTCCTGCCATAGGATCAGCGCGGTGCGCCGGCTGCAGCGGCGGCCATTGGAGAGTGAACCAACGGCAAAGGAAGACCTTTCTCTCTCTGTCTCTCTCTCTCACTGTCCACTCTGCCTGTCAAAAAATAAAAAAATAAATAAATAAAAATAAAAAAAAGTACATTGAACATGATAGAGATGATATTGAGAAATAAAGTTTTTATTTCTTATTTTTATCTTCTAATTCTATCTTCCATGGACTTGTTAATGTCTCTTGTATTACAATTTGTATTCACAGTAAGATGACATATTAGGAATCAAAGGTTAGGGCTGCTCTAAAAGGATTTCCAAGAGATAAGAAATTAAAAGAATTTTTGTATCCATAGCCCTAGAATATATTGAGCAAATAAGAGAAGCTCATTTAAACTTTTTAAAATGAACATATGAAAAGTAACTCTTTTTCCTTGTAGGGAAAGGAGGTCTTAATTCAATAAAAACATGAAGTAGAGTCATTTCAGGAGGCCTAAATTATTATGTCTAGAAAATTTCACTTCTTATAAACTTGCTTAGTTGAAAAGATGGCAAAAATGAAACAAACTAAAACATATATGCATCTGATAGGATAAAAGGAAAAACTTTAGAGTACCACATTGAGAGATACATTCCTCATCAGAAATAGTAATAGAAGAGCAACTGATGGAACTCTGGTAATTGGAAATGATGTACTCTCCGTATCACAATCCAGCTGTCAAAGAGATGTCCCGAAAGAAGAGAAGCCATCCTTTTAACATACTACACAACCTATGGAAACTCTCAAAACAATGTCAGAGGAATCTAAGCTGGAGTTTATTCTTCAGTGTGAGATTTAAGAATAACTGATTTATTGGAAGATTATGAGAAAATCACGTATCAGCAAAGAACTCAAAAAACAAAGATGCTGTTTCAGATGCCCTCATCCCATATCAAAGTAACCCCCAAGCCTCAATTGCACTCCTGATTCCAGCTCCCTGCTAATGTACACCCATGGCTGGCAGCAGGTGCTGGCCCAGAGGTGAAGTGCCCTGTTGACTTTGAGAGTAGAGAGCAGTTTGTTCTTGTCTATCAGAAATAGACTACAATGTAAAATGACTGAATGGAGAAACAGGCAGATTACAAATATGGGTGATAAATTTAAAAAGAGAACAAAAGTCTATCAAGTAGGAAAATAAACTGGTACTATAAAGGGAAGGGAACATAGTTGATTAATCCTAATACTCTTTGTTTCAATATACTCATGATTATTAAGCAAAAATACCAAACTGTTGCCTTTTAAAATGTCAAAAAATTATTTAAAATAATTTTCTATTTCTCAATTCTTGCTACACCTGTGATATTAAAAAATCATATAAATATAGAACATATATTTAGCTAAAGTAATACTCAATGAATTGAGAAATCTAATCCCAACTTCTCCAACCTTACCCTCTATAATACTTGCTGAATTCTAATAAACTTGAATTATTTCCTTTCTTTCATACCACATTCTTTCATGTATGTTCAACTGTGAAGTGAAGTTCCCTAAATGGAATGACCTTTTCCTCTATTTTATTTTTCTGTGCTGGAAGTAGCCTTTCACTTTACATGCATTTTTCATTTTTGAAGGCTTTATGATCATCTCTTTCCTCACCCAAAATCTTGGGTCTCAATGTCATGTAGGGAATTTTCTTAAAGGTCATATCATATTCAAAAAGTCAACCAAAAAATGACAGAAATTATATTAGGCAAAAGCAATAATTATAGAATATGGGGGCTAGTGCTGTGGCTTAGTGGATAAAGCTGCTGCCTGCAGTGACTGCATCCTATATGGGTGCCGGTTTGAATTCTGGCTGCTCCACTTCCTATCCAGCTCTCTGCTATGGCCTGGGAAAGCAGTAGAAGACAGCCCAAGTCCTTGGGCCCCTGCACCCACATGGGAGACCCGGAAGAAGTCCAGGCTCCTGGCTTCAGACAGGCCCACCTCCAGCCGTTGTAGCCATCTGGAGAGTGAACCAGTAGATAGAAGACCTCTGTCTGTCTGTCTCTCTCTCTCTCTCTCTGCCTCTGCCTCTAAATTTGCCTTTCAAATAAATAAATAAATCTAAAAAAAATAATTGTAGACTATGAAGACATCTCAGAGATCATGTACCACCTGTCCTCATTTCAAAATAAAAAAGCCGGGGGTGGGGAGGAGGGCTGGTGTTGTGGCCATTGCCAAAGCAAGCAGTGCTGGCATCCTATATGGGCACCAGTTGGAGACCTGTCTGCTCCACTTCCAATCCAGCTCTCTGCTATGGCCTGGGAAAACAGTGGAAGATGGCCCAAGTCCTTGGGCCCCTGCACCTGCATGGGAGACCTGGAAGAAGCTCTTGCCTCCTGGCTTCAGATTGGTCCAGCTCTGGCTGCTGCAGCCTTCTGGGGAGTAAACCAGCAGATGGAAGACTTCTCTCTCTCTCTCTGCCTTTGCTTCTCTGTAACTCTCCCTTTCAAATAAGTAAGTAAATAAATCTTTCTTTTAAAATGCCTTGTTGGAATTTAGATCCAGCTCTGTCAACAATAATTTTATTCCAAGACATCAACAACCTCCAAATCAACACTGAGACCACAGGAGTGAAGAGAAAAAAATCACTCATGAAGGCAACTGATCATAAGGGTACTGGGTTCTGCCCACTACTTGCATAGGTTTCTAGGCTATCCCTAACTAAAAAGAAATTAACATTCAAGAACAACTTAGCAAACATAATTATCTATGAAGCCACACTTGTGATAACATAAAATTTCCACTCTTTTTCTATGTACTTCTGTTCTGTCTTGTTTGAGCAGGAAACATATGTATCACTCAAAACACTTGAGACTAGGATGCTACAGCTACTGGGAAAAAAATTAAAATTGTACAAAAGGTTCCAAAAATTTATGGAAAATAAATATCAAATATCAAAAATATCAAAAAACTATGCATGCTGGTCCAGGCCAAAGCCAGAAGTCTGAAACTCCATCCAGGTCTCCCATGTGGGAAGCAGGGGTCAAAGCACTTCGGCCATCTTTCACTGCTTTTCACAGGTGCATTAGCAGAGAGCTGAATCAGAAGTGGAGCAGCTAAGACTCAGATCAGTGCCTCTGAGAGATGCCAGTGTCGCACAGAGTGGCTTAACCTGCTGTGCCCCAATGCTGGACTTACACTGCCCATTTTTAATCACTCTCATATATGAACAATAATGAGGTAATTATAAGAAAGCAAGATGTGAGGATCCATTATGGCTGAATAGTGAGAAGCCACACTGACCTCAGCTGCAGAAAGACAACAGAAAACAAAGGATAGCTAGAAAAAGATATAACATGCAAATGGAAACCAAGAATGAATAGGAGTAGCTATACTCATATCAAATAGACTTTAAATCAAAAACTAAAAAAGAGACAAAGAAGGACATTATATATAAGAAGATTGATTCAGCAACAAAATGTAACAATCACAAATACATATGCACCAGATTACCCAGATGTATACAGCAAACATTTTAGAATGAAAGGGAGAGACAGACTCAAAAACACTAATAGTGGGGGACTTCAACACCCCTCTGTCATCAATGGACAGACCATCCAGTCAGAAAATCAACAAAGATACAACAGAGTTGAACAAACAGACCTAACGGACATTTACAGAACACTTCACCCAACATCTACATAATACACATTATTCTCATCAACACATAGAACATTTTCTAGGCTAGACCACATATTACGTCACAAATCACAAATCAAGTCTCAGTAAATTTAAAAAGACTAAAATTATATCACGCATCTTCTTAGATCACAAATGAATACAAATGGAAATCAACAAGTAGAGCAGAACATTTACAAATACATGGCAATTAAACAATGCTATTGAATGACCAATGGGTCATTGAAGAGATTAAAAAGGAAATCAAAAGCTTCCTTGAGTTAAATGAAAATACATCATATCAAAACCTGTAGGATACAGCAAAAGCAGTATTAAGATGGAAGTATAGTGTCAAATGCTTACATTAAAAACAATAGAAAAGTCTCAAATAAATGATCTAATGTTGCATCTTGAGGACTTAGAAGAACAAGAAAAAACCAAACTCCAAATTAACAGGAGGTGAGAAATAATAAGGATCAAAGTATAAATAAATGAAATGGAAATGGAAAAGAAATACAAAAGTCAATTAAAAAAATGGGTTTTTTGAGACAATAAACAAAACAGACAAACCCTTAGTCAGACTAACAAAGGGGGGAGGGGAGAAAAAACCCAAATAAATAAGATCAGAGATGAGAACGGAGATCAACTCCACACAGAGAGCAACTATATCACCTCCCAAGTTTCTTTGGTTAAGTAACTTCTGTTACTGGACTAAGCTAAGAATTATATAGACACTGGGTTCAATAATTAATACTTGTCCCACAACACAAATAGCTGGGTGCCCAGAAAAGTGGCAAAGACAATTTTTCACCAATATCCAAAAAGCAGAGGAATATGATACTGGACTGTTGAATTATTCCCTATACCTACCCAAATAAACTGCTTACAATTTACAAAATAATTTCTACCTAGGATATTTTGCCTTAATTACCAAATAAGACTTAATAATACAAAGGGACTTTTCTTTTTACATATTTAACAAATGACATTTTAAGTATTTAAGAAATGATTTAACTTTTTAAATACAGAAATCTAGGAGCTGACGCTGTGATAGTACAAAGCCTCTGCCTGTGGCACTGGCATCTCATATGGGCACCGGTTGGTGTCCTGGCACCTCTTCTTCCAACCCAGCTGTTCATGGCCTGGGAAAGCAGTGGAAGATGGCCCAATTGCTTGGGCCCCTGCACCCACATGGGAGACCCGGAGGAAGCTCCTGGCTCCTGGCTTTGGATCAGCCCAGCTCTGGCCATTGAAGCCGTTTAGGGAAAGAACCAGCGGATGGAAGATCTTTTGACCTATCTCTCCCTTTCCCTGTCTCTAACTCTGCCTCTCAAATAAATAAATAAATCTTTAAAAATAAATAAACAAATAAAGCACAGAAATCTAAGAAGGGAAAAAAAAAAGCATTATGCACATGACCACAGAGAATCAGTTTTAAAAAGCAAGTTTCAGGATTCTTCACTCTGATAAACTTGACTTATTTCTCCTTAACTTTTTAGGTTAGGTAAGTAACAGAGAACTACTCATGCTATTAAACTGAGAGAATTATTTTCTAATGGGCTTGTACAGCATAAGGACGGAACTGCTGTTTACAATAATTTGCGGCTGTTAGAGGGTAAATAGGCTTAATGAAATCATTGGGAATATTGAAGCAGAATTGCCTGGAGTATTTTTAAATACTTATATTAATTACGGTATGAAAAAAGGTTTAATTAGAAGTCGGAAAATAGTGTGAAAATGTAATTGGTCTTTAATTCTGAGTCAGATTTTTAGATTCTCTGAACATTATAACATATTCCTGAGTACACTTACCAACAAAGAGGACTCTGCACAGCTATAATGAAGTGTCTAGATTACCATATGTCTCATAAGAAAAAGGAAAAAATGATTTTCCTTAGTTTGATCCAGTTTGGGTTTAGTTCAATTTAATTCAAAATACTTTGTAAATTTACTACATGTAAAACACCAAAATGGATGAAGAGTAAATTTAAAAGCCCTCATTATTTTGAAGAAACTTATCTAGTGAGGCCATACATAAAAATAATACAAAGAGGGGCTGGCTTTGTGGCCCAGCGGGTTAACACCCTGGCCTGAAGCGCTGGCATCCCATATGGGTGCCAGTTCGAGACCCGGATGCTCCACTTCCAGTCCAGCTCTCTGGTATGGTCTGGGAAAGCAGTGGAAGATGGCCCAAGTCCTTGGGCCCCTGTACCCACGTGGGAGACCCAGAAGAAGCTCCTGGCTCCTGGCTTCGGATTGACGCAGCTCTGGCCATTGCGGCTATTTGGGGAGTAAACCATCGGATGGAAGACCTCTCTCTGCCTCGCCTCTCTCTCTGTGTGTAACTATGACTTTCAAATAAATAAATAAATAAATAAAATTAAAAAAAAAAATAATACAAAGAAAAATGCAGTAAGTACTACACAACAGCACTATGGGAATTCAATGGACTCGCAGGAATTTAATTGAGCATCAAATATTGTCACTTGAGGAAGAGCCTTACTACCTGGAGGTTCACAGGCACTAGATGCATATTATTCCTTCATCCAGATAAAATCACTAGGCAATTGCCTCAGTTTCTACCACACAACGTCAAAACTACTATCTGTTTGGTTCCTAAAGCAAACGGAGCAGCCCTGAATTAGCAATATAGAACATTAGTACTCTAGTACTCTAGGCTCTCACCCAAACCTTGGATGAGATAGGACATTTAGAAGGCATGCTTAAGGGCCAGGTGGCTATCCACTTCTTTAGGCATTCAAAGTTACAAGTCCAAGTCAGACTCTAAGAAGGCTCAGCCTCCCTCTGAATGACTTTAACAGAATTGTGTATCACCAACCAGATGAAAAGACAAAAAGTAAAACAATTTACTTACAGTAAAAAACAATCAAAAAACCAAAAACTACACTTAATGGAATATCATGTTCCTTCCCGGCGCCGTGGCTCACTAGGCTAATCCTCTGCCTGTGGCACCAGCACTCCAGGTTCTAGTCCCGGTTGGGGCGCCAGTTCTGTCCCGGCTGCTCCTCTTCCAGTCCAGCTCTCTGCTGCGGCCCGGGAAGGCAGTGGAGGATGGCCCAAGTGCTTGGGCCCTGCACCCACATGGGAGACCAGGAGGAAGCACCTGGCTCCTGGCTTCGGATCGGTGCAGTGCGCCGGACGTGGAGGCCATTTGGGGGGGTGAACCAATGGAAGGAAGACCTTCCTTTCTTTCTTTTTTTTTTTTTTTTGACAGGCAGAGTGGACAGTGAGAGAGTGAGAGAGAGAGAGAGAGAGAGGTCTTCCTTTTTCCGTTGGTTCACCCCCGAAGTGGCCGCTACAGCCGGTGTGTTGCGGCCGGCATACTGTGCCAATCCGAAGCCAGGAGCCAGGTGCTTCCTCCTGGTCTCCCATGCGGTGTAGGGCCCAAGGACCTGGGCCATCCTCCACTGCACTCCTGGGCCACAGCAGAGCTGGACTGGAAGAGAAGCAACCGGGACTACCATCTATTGCAACCATTTGGAGAGTGCACCAGTGGATAATAGATTCTCTCTCTCTCTCTCTTTCTCTCACTCTGCCACTCTTTCAAATAAATAAATAAATTTTTAAAAGAAAATAAAGGGATTAAAGTATATCTCTGAATCTCAAAAGTCTACAATGGAAACTATAAATTTACTTAAGAATTATCTCAAAATTCTTTATATTCAGAAGCAATGCTATCTGAAACAAACATTATTTTAAATGTACTCTTATTCAAAAACTGTGTAAAAATATTAAATAATAAAGCTAAAATAAGTGGTTAAGATAATGAAAGGAACCTACTTCTAATTATAGTTTCAATTCTTGCTCATCAGCTCTTACAAGCTTTTAATTAATAAATAAAAATAACATTGACATTCTCTATGTGAGATAATTCATTAAATTTAGCTTACTAGTGAAACATTTTAAATTTAAATGACTGGGATCACTATGCTTCACTAATAAAATTCTAGGAATTGAATAATAATAAATAAAAATAATAATAAAATTCAGGGAATTGAAGACTCAAAAAGAAACCGAGCAAAAACAAATGCATAATTACCTAATACAGAGCACCTATGGTTGATGAAAAGGCAAATAATGAAACTTCTATACATGTACAGCATCCCTTGGATAATCTTAGTTGAAGGTAGGCAGATATTTAATGTATTAGCAGTACAGGTTTCTAATGTAGAGAACATGTGTGGTCCTGCACGTTTCTGTAAGGTGACTAGATTCTTTGCTTTTTCAAAAATAATCAGTAAATTTTTAAAATGCCTTGATGTCAATGCACAATAACATTTTTCAGAAATGTTTACATGTTGAGAGAGGGAGGATTCTTTTATAGTCATACTGAATTAGATAAGCATGAACCATTCATCTAATCACTATAAGACAATGTGACTGCTTTTTCATGTATATTTTATGGAGGTGATTAAATGCATTGCGGAGGGGGATAATCACAAATAAAATAACAGATATATTGCTAAAGTCACTATGGGACCCCAATTTAAAAGCAAAGTAAAGGGGCCAGTGTTATGGTGCAGCGGGTTGTCCACGAAGCCGGCATCCCATACATAAGAGCTGGTTTAACTTCTTAAGTGGCTTTTCCACTTCCAATCTATCTCCCTGCTAATGGCCTGAGAAAGCAGCAGATGATAGCCCAACTACTTCAGTTCCTGCCACCCTTTTGGGAGACCTGGCTGGAGTTCCAGGCTCCTGGCTTCGGCTGGGCCTGGCCCTGCCATTCCAGCCATTTGGGAGGTGAACCAGTAGACAGAAGATCTCTCTGTCTCTCCCTCTCTCTCTCTAATTGAACCAAATAAAAAAATAAATCTTAAAAAAAAAAAAAAAAGAGCCGGCGCCGTGGCTCACTAGGCTAATCCTCCACTTGCGGCGCCAGCAACCTGGGTTCTAGCCCCGGTTGGGACACCGGATTCTGTCCCGGTTGCTCCTCTTCCAGTCCAGCTCTCTACTGTGGCTCAGGAGTGCAGTGGAGGATGGCCCAGGTCCTTGGGCCCTGCACCCACGTGGGAGACCAGGAGGAAGCACCTGGCTCCTGGCTTCGGATCGGCGCAGCGCCAGCCACAACACACTGGCCGTAGTGGCCACTTGGGGGGTGAACCAACGGAAAAGGAAGACCTTTCTCTCTTTCTCTCTCACTGTCTAACTCTGTCTGTCAAAGGAAAAAAAAAAAAGCAAAATCCCAATCTAAATATCCAGATTTTCCCACAGTGATCTAGGCATGTGTCCTTCAGGTTACTTCATTTTCTACATCCTATAAAAAACCCTGGAGGTCAGCATTGCAGAGTAGGAGGCTAAGCCTCCACTGGCAGTGCCAGCATCCTATACGGGTACCCATTAGAGTCCCAGCTGCTCCACTTCCAATCCAGCTCCCTGCTAATATGCCTGGGAAAGCAGTAGAAGATAGCCCAAGTGCTGGGGTCCCTCCATTCATGGGGGAGACCCAGAGAAGCTTCTGGCTCCTGGCTTCGGTCTGGCCCAGACCTGGCCATTGTAGTCATTTGGGGAGTGAACCAGTGAATGGAAGCTTGCTCTCTGTCTCCCCCTCTTTCTCTATAATTCTTTCAAATAAATTAAAAACAAACAAACAACCCTATTTCAGACAAATACTCTCACAATTACGGAATGGAACCGTATCAGTCTTTGGGAGGGGAAAACATTAGGCGCAGTGGTTAACCAGCTACTTGGGACACCCACATCCCATATCAAAATGCTTGGGTTTGAGTCCTAGCTCTGCTTCTAATTCCAGCTGCTTGCTAATGTGTACCACAGTAGGCAGCAGGTGATGGCTCAAGTAGTTGGTCTCTGCCACCATGTGGGAGACCCAGATTGGGTTCCAGGCTCCTGGCTTCAATCTGGCCCAGCCCCCGATGTTGCAAACATTTGGGAAGTGAGCCAGTAGATGGAAGATCTCTGTCTCTGTCTCTCTACATGTCAAGTAAATAATAATAAGGGAATTTATAAAGACCCTTGAAAAACAGATGGGAATGTCTGTATTAACTGAATCTGGGGGCATCAGTCAAAAATGATATCAGATCAAATTTGAATACTTTAGCCTCTACAAAAGCATGCATATGTTACACTGCAATGATGTAAAAACATTATGCATTCTCTTAGACTGGTGGACTATGGTGATTTCTCCTTTTTTGTTTTATTATTAAATTTCTGAGTGGCAAGAGCTTTTGAAATTAAAAAGTATTTAAAATTGACCATATGGTTATCTGTTAATAGTTTAGACCACTTGGTAAGAATTCTATAGAAATATGTAAACCTCACAAAAACTACAAAATAGTTTATAAAAGATCTAAAAAACGACTATCTAAAAAACAACTCTAAGGTCAAAAGTTTCAGAAACTCTTTACATCAGAAACTCTTCTACATCATCTTTGGAGTTTAAGAAAGATACTTCATTCAGATCCACTAATTTTGGAATTTCCAATCAAATTTTTGCTAGTTGCTTTCAATAATTACAAATTAAAAATTATTTTTAATATTCCAAATATATTTAAAATTCCAAAATAAGTTTTTTTCCCATTTCCTAAAACTGCAACATAGTCACATACAATTAATCTGTCTTTTCAACAAAAAAAAACAACACTGGGAGTTTAGACTCGTGGTTGACACCTGCATCCCATATCAGAGTACCTGGATTTTGTTCCTAGTCCTAGCTCCTGACTTCAGCTTCCTTTTAAGGCAGACTATGGAAGGCAACAATGATCCTGGTTCCCAGCTTTGGCCCTGACCCAGCCACTATTGCTGTGGATATCTGGGGAATGAACGAGTGAATGGGAGCTCATGCTTTTCTCTCTCAAGTACATAAATAACATTAAAAAAAAAAAAAAAACTAAAAGGGACAAAATTAGGATTTTAAGTCTCCAGTACTAATACTAGATTAATTCTGGATATCATGTATTAACACCAGTTTCTAAAGTAAGTTTGTTATTATAAAACCTTTTCCAAACATTTGCAAGAAAGGGAAAAATCACAGAGATTAATTTTTGCAGAAGTAGGGAACTTATAAGAGCATTCCTATGCCACTTTAGTTTGATATAGTGTTAGAACAAGGAGCAAAATGCAAATAACAGATATCTTTAACTACAAAGGACTTGCATATTTTCTTAGTAAAAGGTATGTCTGGGATTGGAGACAATTTATTTCAATCTGGCATAGGGTTTGACAGTTTAAGAGTAAAAGGGACATGCAAAAGATCATGGTTTTATTATGTAGCAAGAAGATATTTTAAACCTTAGATGATTAATGTTGGTTGGAAAATTAAGCAAATTTGGACTTCCCTTACACTGTCCATTACACACTTGTGTGCTATTAAATGCCTGTCACATGCCATGAACTGATGTCAAGTTCCTGGCACTTCTCTGATTCAGATATAACTAACCTTACAAGGGAAATAAAGAGAACTCTTTAGGAAGGGTTGTGAAATGTGAACAGGTAGCTGCTGTGGAAGCTTTTAAAGGAAAGATGTGTACTTGAGTATAAAAAAGAACAAACTCATTTTACCTTGTTATATTTCAGGAGTTTTTTTTTTTTTAAATTAAGTTTCCACCAAACTCATTTAAAAACATTTCTAATATATAAAGGTTAGCAGAGACAGCCATATACACTTTAGTAAAGACCCACCCAAATATAGTTTATTTTCTAGATATAATTATAGATACAAGTTTTAAAATGGTGATTAAAATAAAATGCTGTGTTTCAATTTACCTCTCTCATGGAGAAATGTATTCTTTTACTATTTCAGGTGAAAGAAGTTAAGTAAAAGAAGAAACACCAGGAATCAGGTACTCCCTGGAAAAACACTGACACAGACCAACTTAATGAACATCATTTTCTATCTGAGTAAAACAAAAAACTCCCCATCAACAGAAAATATCTCTGCTTCACATGTTAGGTAATCCTTGCTACTGGGAAATATTTTTACAGCAGCTTTTAGAATCAAGTCTGTACAATAAGGTCCACACTGTTTTGCACCCATGGCAACCAAAACACACTGCTGATTAAACTTTCAAAGAAAAACTCTTCATTCAAAAACAATTTCACTTGTTAAATGAGGAATGGGGAAGGGATGTGCAGATGATGATCGGGATCAATTAAAAGTAACCAGACAAGGGCAGAGGATTAACCTACTGTGCCACAGCGCCGGCATTCCATATGGGCGCTGGTCCTAATTCTGGCTACTCCTCTTCCAATCCAGCTCTCTGCTGTGGCCTGGGAAAGCAGTAGAAGATAGTTCAAGTGCTTGGGCCCCTGCACCTGTGTGGGAGACTGGAGGTAGCCCCTGGCTCCTGGCTTCGGATCGGCACAGCTCCAGCCATTGTGGCCATCTGGGGAGTGAACCAGCAGACAGAAGACCTTTCTGTCTCTCCCTCTCACTGTCTGTAACTCTCAAATAAATAAATAAAAATATTAAAAAAAAAGTAATCAGACAAAATGTTATGCCTCTATTTAAAGGAAGATCTGAAGGTAACTTAACTTCATTTGGGGCAAGGAATTATCTTGTATCCTCACAGAGATAATACCAAAAGGGAAAAAAAGGTGGAATTATAAGTAAGATTTAATAATAGACACCATGGGCTGGCACTGTGGCATAGTGGCTTAAACTGCCATTTGCAATGCCTGTATTTCATCTAGGCACCCATTCAAGTCCTGGCTGCTCCACTTCCAATGCTGCTTCCTGCTAATGAAACTGGGAAGCAGCTGAAGATGACCCAAGTCTTTGTACCCACATGTGTACCCACATGGGAGACTCTGAGGAGTTTCAGGCTTCTGGTTTCGGCCGGCCCAGCACTGGCTATTGTGGCCATTTGGGTAGTGAAACTGTAGATGGAAGATGTCTCCGTATCTCCCCTCTCTGTAATTCTAATAAATAAATAAATCTTAAAAAAGATACTAGACTCCAACTGATATGGTCACCTCGTTTCATCAGTCTTATATAACATGCAGAAGAAATTTCAATTTCTCATGTCTTATAAAAAGTTAAAATCCTCATAGCTTTCCCAAAAAATTCATGTGAGAAATAAATTCACTGCATGCAGGTACTAAAATAAAGTATTCTAAAATATCAGAGCTATATTTTTATGTATGCATAGTCATGAAAGTGTAAGAATTCAAGACACACACTGGTTAACTGAATCGGAAAGAAAGAAAAGAAGTGGTCAATTATGCACAGGAATAATCTTACTCTTACATATAAAAGCACATCAAGAAATAACTACCACTCACACTTTTACTAAATTTACACCACATAACTTTCACAGACAGTTCTGACTGATAAATACACTCCAACAGTACTCATACTGAAACAAAGGTGTTTTGAATAAATATACTTTCTCTGGTTAGAGTATTTTTATAATCAGAAAAGATGAAATTCTAAGAAAAATTATTGATAAAGGATTCATGATGACACATCACAAGCAAGAAATCCTTCCTGATGCTTGAGGCAATGCATGGTACAGTAATTTGCCTTACCTGCAATGCAACCTGGAAAAGCTGAACTTCAAAAATACCAACGGTATAGTTCACTGATGAGAACTATAAATAAGTTTCCTTTCACCAGAAAGTAAAAGCAGGGAAGGGGAAAAAGAATCCAAAATCACATTGTGGGATCTTTAAAGAATGACTCATATATGAGAGGTAAACTCTGAGGACTTGTAAGAATTATCTTATGAGACAAAAGGGAACGGGAAATGAAAAAAAAATCAACCAACTAAGAGGGAAAAAACATAAATGTGACATAAATCGACATATGGATACACGGAACTTCTAAATAGTGTGTAAAAGAGAATTGGAAGATGCTGAGATGGTGGAAGTTGTGCAAGAAAGCCAGCTTCATAGATCATATTCTAAGAAAGGTAGATATTCATTTCGTTAGAAGAATTAAAATCTAGTATTACTCTTCATAGGCTCACATTTCTTACATATCAGGAGTTGAAATAAATCAAGGGTGTGGTCAAACTGAACAGGAAGGAAACTTTATGCACCCCAAAAGTAAGGTTCAGATAAGCACACTTAGGCCATTATAAAATGTTATAACCAAGTTTTATTTCAGAAATCTGCTAAACTGGAGGCATACAATGACCTAAACACACATCACTTTCAACTCCTTTTCCTTGCAAAAAAAAAAAAAATCATAAATGAAGGTGCAAAAGGAGCATTTCTGAGGTCAAACAAAGTAACACGTAGCAGAATCTTAGGAAAAGCTACATTTAATTTTCTTTTAAGCTTTAGTTTTTAAGTTAACCCAAACCATTCAGTGTCATTTATGCCATAATAAAGAAACCTTGGCCAACATTAATCCTCAAAGCTGCTTTTAGAAATGGCAGTCCTTTCTCCTTGGCCTACCTTACCACATCCTACCAGATGGTTTGTCCCCATTCTCCTCCCAAGAGGAAAGTCAAATAAAAATCACACCCGAAGAGGATTCGGTGTGAGAGTCAGCTGTGGGAAAATGTAACTAAATGGTAATGCCCATTTCCAGCCGCTTCATCGCCTGTGCAGTCATTAATAGCCAGCTTCGTAGATGCCTACGCAGCTCAGCCAACTGCTGAAGGAAAGTGGGGGTGGAGAAAGGTCCTCAGTATAAGTTGTCGGTGTTGGCGCTCCGAGGGGTCTTGATCTTCTCGATGTTTTTCAGGATTACGTCATGCAAGGTGGCATACTGGTTCCGCACGTGCAGCAGGATCTGGCGCACGCTCAGGTACTCGTTTTCATCGACTTCCGCCACCGTGCGGCGATAATCTTCCACTTGCGGGTACTTCACGATCTTGGATACCAACTTGGCCCGGGTGTTGTAGTAGGTGGAGAAGCGGCGCAGATAGGAGGCCGCTGTGCTTTCCACGGTCCAGAGCTGGTCCACTGTGTCTTCCTGGATGGACACTCCGAAGTTGTTGCCATCCTCCACCTTCGGGATGAGCAGCTGCACCCACATCCGCACCGTGTTGCATTTCTCTCTCAGCAGCTCGATCTCGGGTTTCACCCGCTCAATCAGCTCCACCAGATGCTGGTTGCTCCGCAGAAGCTGTCCCTCCCCGCCGGGGAGTACAGGTACCTTCACTGGGGACTGGGTCTGCAGAGGTGACGGATCCCGGTTGGGCCCATCCCCCACGGTGTCGGGGGCAGTGGGGGGCTCCGGGGCTGGCACCGAACGGATTCTGGACAGGTCCTGCAGGCGCAGCTCCTGGACCCGACTATCCAGCTCTGACAGCTTCTGAGGGAAGAAGGTGGACACCAGATCCTCGGCCTCCTGGGCGATACGGGCCCGAAACGAATCTACTTTCCCTTGCACATCATGCTCTAGCTTCAGGGGCAAAGCCATGGCCTCTAGAGGCTTCAAGAGTTGGGGTTCACACAACCTGGACTTCTCCGTTTTCGACAGGTTGGGTGTGGGCCTCCGCCGCTGCCACCACCACCAACTCCCAACAGACCACGCCGGAAATGACGTCCCAGGGCTCCCAGCAGCCCTCGCGGCAGGACAGGAAGCCGCGAGCCTGACCGCGCACTACCGTTCCAGATGCCTTCTGTAGGAATATGTCCGGCTTCAACTTCGGGTGCCACCAAGGCTGGTGCCAAAGCATCGAGGAACACGTCTGGGAGACACTGGCAGACCTGGTTTCCTGACCCGCCACACCAGTACTTACCAGCTATTAGGTAGTTACGGCAGGAAGCTTGAACATGAAGACAGTTCCAAAAAATGTCGCTTCAGGGTTGTGAAGACTTGTGGTGACAAGTCGGTATACTTTACGTGGGAGACTGACGAAAGCTACACTCCCTGGATCCAGACTTAAATACGATCTCCAAAGCAAGGCTCACTTCCAGGCAGTGGTAAACCGCACCTTCCCAGGTAACCTGCGCCTATCCATGCTCTCCCCGCAGAAAATAAGTGGTTCACTTCACTGTGGTATTTTAATCAAATTAGCAAACTTCTGAGCTCTATGGCCTACTTCCTACAGTTTTTTGTTTAAATTATGAATGTTAAGTTATATGACTCTTCTTAAAACTTATGCACCCCATGAGAGACCAGGAGAAGCACCTGGCTCCTGCCACCGGATCGGCGCGGTGCGCTTGTTGCAGCGCGCCGGCCGCAGCGGCCATTGGAGGGTGAACCAACGGCAAAGGAAGACCTTTCTCTCTGTCTCTCTCTCTCACTGTCCACTCCTGCCTGTCAAAAAAACAAACAAACAAACAAACAAACAAAAAAACTTATCTTTTTGGGACAGTTAACAAAATTTGAATCTAGATGCCACATTAAAGTATCAAGGTCAAATTTCTTGAACTAGATAAATGTGGTCATGGAGAGTATATTCTTGTTTTTAGGAAATATATACTACAGTGCTAAGGAACAAAATGATGGATGTATTTAATTTACCAGTTCAGAAAAGTCAATTTGTGTGTGTGTGTGTGTGTGTGTGTGTGTGTAGAGAAAGAGACTGAGAGAAAATGCTGAAAACTGATGAACCTGCATAAATGCTATATGGGAGCTGGTATTACTCTTGCAACTTATCTGTAAGTTTGAAATTATTCCAAAATAAAATTTGACAAAACTATCTTTTCCCTAAAGACTTCCATAGTTATACAAATTCTGAAACATTCTGCACCCTCATCCTATTTATTTATATTTATATTTATATTCATTTCCTTCCACTGAAATATTTTCCTTTAGTTCTATACAACACCATACTGGAGCAGATGTGGTGGTGCAGTGGCTTAAGCTGCTACTTAAAACACTGGCATCACATGTCAGAGTGCTGGTTCGGATTCTCTTTGTCCCAGTTCCAATCCAGCTTCCTGCTAATGCACCTGAAAAAGCAGCCGATGATGTTCCAAGTACTGGGACCCTGGGACCCACACTGGAGACCCAGATGGAAGTTCTGGCTCCTGGCTTCAGTCTGGCCTGGACCTGGCTATTACAGCCATTTGGGGGAATGAATCACCGGATGGAAGGTATCTCTCTTTGTTTCTCTCTGCCTCTCCTCACCCCCTCAACCCCCACCAAGTGTGCATCATTCTGCCTTTCAAATAGATAAATAAGTAAATCTTTTAAAATATGCCTTTGTTAATGTGTGACATGTTAATAATGACATGTTAATAATGACATAAGTTTATGTCAAAAAGATTATTCTGGCGGGCCAGTGCTATAGCATAGTGGGCTAAGCTTCCATCTGCAGGCTGTAATCTCATATGGGTGCTGGTTCATGTCCTGGCTGCTTCTCTTCTGATCCAGCTCTCTGTTAATGGCCTGGGAATGTGGTGAAAGATGAATAAGTGCTTGGGCCCCTGCACCTGTGTGGGAGATCCAGAAGCTCCTGGCTTCGGATTGACACAGCTCCAGCCATTGCGGCTATATGGGGAGTGAATCAGCAGATGGAAGAACTTTGTCTCTCCCTCTCTCTCTGTAATTCTACCTCTCAAATAAATAAATAAAATCTTTAAAAAACAATAGTGATGGTAGAGTACAAGACAGCTTTGGAAAGTAAAATGAACAGTGGCTGGTGATAGTTTTCAATATGGAGAAATGAGAAAAAGTAGGATTCAACACTAAGTAACAATTTTTTTTTTTTTTTTTGCTTAGGGAAAGAATGTGTTCCCATTTATAATTACATTAAACCTCCCCCAAAGTGGAATATTAAATGTATTTTACACACATGTTTAAGCTCAAGCTACAGAAATTTAGATAGGACTGTCAGAAAAGGAAAATCTTGAAACATTACCACAATTCTTCTTCATCTTGATTTTCTTCATAATTTGACTATAAAATATTACAATGGAACTATTATGGAAATTCCTTTTTATATCCAGTATATCCAGAACAACTTCAATAGTATATATAGTTTAACAAACAGTTACTCTGTTTTCAAAAAGTATTTCCGGTTACTTTTTTAAAGAAAGGAATAGGGGTGGAGGCAAGGGGGTATTGTGGTGCAAGAGATTAAGCTGCATCTTGGGATGTCTGCCTTCCCATATTAGATGCTGGTTTGAGTCCCAGATATTCTGCTTCTGATCCAGCTTCCTGCTAATGGCATCCTGGAGATGTCAGAAGATGGCTCCAGTGTGTGAGCCCCTGCCACCCATGGAGGATGCCCAGATGGGAGTTCTGAGCTCCAGAGCTATTCCAGTTCTGATTATTGTGGACATCTGGGGAGTGAACCAGTGGATGGAAGGTTCTCTCTCTCTTTTGATCTGCCTTTCAAGTAGACAAAAATAAATATTTAAGGAAATAAAGAAGTGGGGAAGTTTCTTTCTACTTACATTATGACACTAATTAATGTATCTATTTGTGAGGATTTGAATTATTTTCTTTAGCTGTCTGATGAAAGAATATAAAATCCTTTAGGGGGTTCAGCTGTTCTTTGTGTGGTATGAGGTAAGAGTTTTATTTCTTCATAATAGCTCCTGTCCTTGTTAATTAGAATAACAGTTGATAGCAAAATAATAGCTCCTAGTTTTTCTTCCATCAGTCATCAGCAATCAACAATTTTTTAAATTATTTAATGCACTTGAATTCCTAGACTTAACTCATGAAATTAATACTGAGTGCTAACAAGTGGAGGAATGCCAGGGACCACTGTACAGAAGTGTGCTCTTGTTCAGGTCAGTTTCTCTTATGCCCACATCTCAGCAGGCTTCATTACACAGTGGTGCCAATAACTGACACACCAGTCTTCCTTTGGGAACACCACAGACTTATGGATTGATTTATCTTTAATATATTCTCCGAAACTATGGCCCCTGAATAAGGGATTCTGTGGTCCTATGAGTAAATTACATTTTTAGAACATTTGAAGCAATTTTGTCAGTTATTGGATATAAATGTAAACTTGAGATATGGATTGGATTTAATTCTTAAATACATTTTTTTCAGTTATTTACTTATTTCTTCCTCCCTCCCTTCCTCCCTCGCTCCCTCCCACTTCAGATCACCTCTCCTCTTTTTCTTTTTTTTTTGACAGGCAGAGTTAGACAGTGAGAGAGACAAGAGAGAAAGGTCTTCCTTTGCTGTTGGTTCACACTCCAATGGCCGCCGTGGCCGGCGCGCTGCAGCCAGCGCACCACACTGATCCGATGGCAGGAGCCAGGTACTTATCCTGGTCTTCCATGGGGTGCAGGGCCCAAGCACTTGGGCCATCCTCCATTGCACTCCCTGGCCACAGCAGAGAGCTGGCCTGGAAGAGGGGCAACCGGGACAGAATCTGGCACCCCAACCGGGACTAGAACTCGGTGTGCCGGTGCCGCAAGGCGGAGGATTAGCCTAGTGAGCCGCGGTGCCAGCCACCTCTCCTCCTTTTTTAAGATTTATTTATTTAACTGAAAGGCAGAGTTACAAAGAAAGAAGGAGAGAGAGAAAGAGATTTCTGTATGCCAGTTCACTCCCCAAATGGCCACAACAGACATCATTGAACTGACATCATTGTAGGCAGTGGCTTAACCCACTGTGCCACAATGCCAGCCCCTCACTGCTTTCTTTGTGTATAAAAGTTAGGAGAAATATAATAAATAGGACTAAATCTAGATAATCGTAAGTCTTCAGTGGGTAGTAATATTTATCTCCTAATATTTATGAAATTCTTCATATTTGAATGGCAGTAGATCTTAAATTGCCTAGCCCAGTAAAGCCATTTAGCACTTATGCACAATAGCCACATTAGAATGCTTAGATTTACAATACAGTTAGAACGCTGCCAGAACCAATTCCTAGGGGTGACAATATGTCACTTCCGCTTCCTTTATTCTTTTTCTTAGACTGCTGCAAGTAAGGGTGTACAACAAACATAGAAGTAGTTTTCTGTAGTGTCTCTTCTAAACTGTAACTGCCAATTCAGTATGTCCATAATTCACTCTCCAAATCTAACATGCATACACATGCCTTTACATGGAGAGAAGTGGCAGTACAGCACAATGGTAAAGCTATGAAGTTAGCCTGCTAGGTTCAAATCCTGGCTTTTTTACTTACTAGCTGTGTGACCCTAGCTAAGTTATGTAATCACCCTGCATTTCATTTTCCTCATCTATAAAAATGAGCATTATAAAAACAGCTATTTCATAAAAGGTATTTTGAGGATTAATAGTTAATACATATAAAAGTTAGCATACTGTCTTGAGCATAATCGCTCAACAAATATTTAATGTGCAAATATTAATACTGTCAATTTATGACAGTTTTGTAGTTGTAAGGCAAAATATAATGTTTCTAGAATTCAGTTTTATGTGTACTATATAGACATTTAATAAACATAAGTCAATGCTGGAAGGGAATTTCTTTAAAGGGAGTTAACTTCCTTTAAAAGTAAAAAACCCTCTTCTCAATGCCTTGCGCAAACAGTCGCAGCACTCTCTTCCTGAAATGCAAGTCTGAGCATATTTCTGTCTAACACAGAGTAAGAATCCAATTCTTTAGGCACGGCCCTTCAGTTCCATTAGGATCTGGAGCCTGCCATGTTTCATTTCCACAGCCTACTCTACATTCCAACAACAGTTCTCATGAGACCTAGGCATTTACACATTGACCTCTCTGTGTGTGAAATGACACACCACCTCATCTTCCTCCCACTCTGTACCATTTCCATCTTTCTATGATCAATTCAGAAACTGTTTCCTCAAGAGCCTTCCCCGATAGTACCTCCTCCTTTCTCAATGAAGTTAGTGCTCTCGGCCCAAGTTAAATAGTACATCAGTATCGGCCTCATAAAACTGTTGAAAGGATTAAATAAAATAACTTGTATGAAACAGCTAGGACAGTAAAGGCTTCATAAATAGCAGTAGTTTTATTTGTAATCTTAGAGAATTCTGCATTATATCTTTTTTATAGTTCCTATTACTGTGTAGTAATTTTGGATTTACAAGTCACTTTCTCCACTATCATAAATTCCTTGAGAACAAGGATTTTAGCTTATTTGTTTTTATGTATTCTACAGTAGCACTGTGTCTTGTAACAGTAAGTGTTTAGTGAACATTACCAAATGGGTAAAAAAATTAATGGTGAAAAACAGGATAAAATTTTATCAGACAGGACCTAACTAGTAGAAGAGATGGGACTTTCAAGCAACTTATCTTTTCCTTTTCATATAAAAATCAATTTTGGAAATCTTTCAGCAGTCTTCTGGGCTGATTTAAAAAGGTTTTATACAGAAAGAATAGTAAATATATACCCTTTCTCTCATCAACAGCAAATGGAGTTTTACATTCTGCTTTTGAATTTGGTTGTACACCAGATTTCTACTAGTTATAATATTGCTCAGTTCTAAAAAAAAAAAAATAGCCCTCACTTAAATAATCAGAGTTCGTCTGTAGAACAGTAGTTATGCAGTATTACATGTTTGTATAAAATGAACTTACTGGGGAGTACCAGAGAGGTACACACAAGCAGAAAGGGTGATGCTGGCTCTGACTCATGCTCCTACTGTTTATTTATAGCTTCTTATTAGTATGAGATTTGTTTTATTTGGCAAAAATACAAGATTTCAACTGACCGAGAGAGGAAGATGTAAGAAAATGCCTAAGCATAAAACTTCTGCAACTGAATAATAATCTGTAACTTAGTGCTGTATCAACAGGCTCCCCAGCGGCTGGTGCAAGCTGAAACCACTCCAGAATTACCGATGTCATGAGCTACAAACTTTACTGCTAAAAGTACAGTAGTGATTAACCAAAGATCTTATTCCTTTACAGGCGCCTCCAGTTATAAATTCACTCGCTGGGGCTAGATTTTTAGATCAGTGTATAAAACTATTTACAATGAGTTCCTAATTTATTTTAATAATTGTCAACCAAAATCGTAGTCAACAGCTAATTTAAAAACACAAGCCAAATAACTTTAGAATCTTCAAGCTGAAAAAATGTAGCTTCCCAATGTTTATTTAAGATTACTCTCTGCTCTCTTACCCTGAGTTTCCTTCTTGACACTTAACCACAAATTATTCAGTTACATATTTATTTACATGTTTGTTTATCTATGTCTCTAGAAAGTAAGCTCTGAAAGAATAAGGATTTGTTTTGTTGACTGTTGATTTTTTGTAGTGAGAACAGCCAGGAACATTATTGCTATTGAAATATGTCACTGGGTGAATGACAGTTAAATCAATTAGATCTTTTGATTAAATAATGATTCTTTGAGGATAGCTTCAGTTGTAAGAGCCTTTTTACTTTAATTTTTGCTCAGTGTCATGCTCTCTATCAAAACCATGAATATCCGGTATAGCAAAGGGAAAATATGATTCGTTTACACTCATTAATTCTGAAATATGGTTTTCAGGTTTTTTTTAAATTATTATTTTAATTGTACAGATCAGGGGAGTACAGAATTATAATTCAATATATGTGTTCAATGTGTAATCATCAAATTAGGTTAGTTACCATTCTGTCTTAAACATTTTGAAAACTTTTAACACTTAATAATTATACTGTGTGATATGTCAATAAATATGTACTGTTCAAATTGGGTAATTAGCCTTTCCTTTTCTTTATTGTTGCTTTATGTTTGGAGACTCAGCTCCTATGGAAGAGCTTTTTAAAAATATATATAATACAAGTAGACAGTCACACCTTAGTATGAATAAAGGTTTTTGGATAATAAAATCAATTCTTAAAAGGTTTAAGGAAATAAATCTGTATTCTCACATTTATATTTTCTCTTAAACAACAACAAAAAAGGCTTACTAGTTTAAAAAATACTTTCAGTATTTGCCAATTTCATTCACCTTTTTAAAATAGGGTTTATTTTATAAAGGAACTATATATGCTTCTAATCTTTACTAAAAAATAAGAAAAACAAACATAACTAAAAAGCTGACTCAGAAGTTTTAGATCTAAGTGAAGTGCTTCATAAAAATAAATCAAAACTATATTACAAACTGAATTCAGATTATCTTAATTTTTTATCTCTTAGTAACTTGTGTACTGTTATTATGTATGAAAATGTAGCAGGCTGGGCGGTGCCGCGGCTCACTAGGCTAATCCTCCGCCTGCGGGGCCGGCACCCTGGGTTCTAGCCCCGATTGGAGCGCCAGATTCTATCCCGGTTGATCCTCTTCCAGTCCAGCTCTCTGCTGTGGCCTGGGAAGGCAGTGGAGGATGGCCCAAGTGCTTGGGCCCTGCACCCACATGGGAGACCAGGGGGAAGCACCCGGCTCCTGGCTTCAGATGGGTGCAGCGCGCCAGCCGTAGCGGCCAATTTGGGGGTGGGGGGTGAACCAATGGAAGGAAGACCTTTCTCTCTCTCTCTCTCTAACTCTGCCTGTCAAAAAAAAAAAAAAAAGGAAAATGTAGCAGGCTTCATCTGATAATAAGAAATGAATCACAACCTTGTGCAGTTACATCTATTAACAATTACTAAACCTATGCTGATGTGACTTTTTAAAAATCTGTTTACTAGGGTACTTCAAAAAGTATGGAAAAGTGGAATTAAAAGATGAATTGTTTATGCAAAAAATTTGAAATTCCTATACAGTTTTTTCATAACACACATTTTCCATAAACTTTTTGATGACCCCACATGATTATGTGTGTATGCTACTAATGCTTCATTTAAATACAGACTGGCTTAGTGCTACAAATGAAAATGATGCTTATTACATCTTCTGGATGAACTCGTATCAATCCTATGGTTCCTGTGTGGTGTCAATTTGGAAAATTTTCACTGAAAACTAAGGTATTTCTTTTCCAGTTAACTGCTGCCCTAAATCCACCCAAGTGATTGTGATGTGGTCAATTTGAACAAGCCCTAAAAACAGCTGAAGACCTGGTGTCTGCTGTTACTCCACATTCTGTAATAATCAAAGGCTCTAGTTTCTGTAGGCATGTGAAATGAACATTTAACTAGAAACATTACAGGAAATACTTAAAAGATCCCCAAAATCACTTTTTCTAAAGGCTATTAGAAGAGATTTTAAACTGTTGAAGGAGATCCTATCTGTTTGGAAGAGCCCTTCCAAATTTCTGATCTCTCAGGGCCAGTTTATGGTGCAGCAGGTTCTGTCACCACCTGTGATGCTGGCATCTTATATGAGCTCAGGTTGAAGTCCCAGCTACTTCACTTCCAATTCAGCTCCCTGCTGATGTGCCCAGGAAAGCAGTTGAAGATGGCCCCTGCCACCCTATGGGAAACTAAGATGGAGTTCTAGGCTCCTGGCTTTGGCCTGGCCTAGTCCTGGTTGTTGTGGCCAGCAGATGGAAGATCTGTGTGTGTGTGTGTCTCTTACTCTCTCTCTCTCTAACTTTGCCTTTCAAATAAATAAATCTTTTAAAAAATTTTTTATTTCCCTGCCTCCCAAAAGGAAAAAGGTAAATCACACCCTCATAAATCTAGTGATACAATGGATGTAATGTGATGCCACTATTGTAAAATCTTGTCATTTTAATGCTTTTCCAAATATGCAAACTATCTGTCTGCTGATGGATAACAGAAAAAATTAAATTAAATTGAATTTTTCTGGTGAGTTGGAAGGAGAAGGGTTGGATCATGGATGATTTTTGCTAAATTTAAACAAACTCTTCCCTCCTTGTCTTATCGATTCAAGAGTTCTTCATACAGTAGCCCTATACTTCAGAGGTCAATCTCCTGATGATAGGGAAATAAACATATTGAACACCTACTGTGTGCTGAGTACAGTGCCAGCACTTGATTTATTACTTCGCTTAAATGTCTCAACACCCCAAGACGTAACTTTATATTATTCTATTAGAGATAAGGACACCGGGCCTCTGAAAAGCCCTACAGTGTTTGCACTTGTAAGCAGTAGCACAATGCTTGGTTAAAACCCAGATTTAGGGGTGGCATTTGGCCTAGCAGTTAAGACACCTGCATCCCATATCAGGGTGCCTGGTTCTGACTTCTGGGTGCAGATTCCTGCTAATGTGCATCCTCAGAGATAGCAATGATGGGCTCTTGCTACCCATATGGGTCACCTGAGTTGAATTCTTGGCTCCTGGCTTCAGTCTGGCCTAGCCCAGGCTGTTGTGGGCTAATGGAGAGTTGAACCAGCAGATGAAAGCTCTGTCTCTCTGACTCTCAAATAAATTTAAAAAAAAATTTTTTTTTAAATAAGCTTATTTGACTCTAAATCCCATTCTACCTGATTGCCTACAAAAGAAAATGCTGCATCAGCCCCTTTATTTTTTCCATTAAACTAGAAAGTAATGACTCAAAACTAAGTGAAGTAACTTTTTTTCATATTTCTGAATAAGACTGTATAAAACTACAGGATAAACTATACCCTCTGCTATTTTTCTGCTCCTTAAGCCAATACAGAGAATATGTGTACATACATAATACATATGTGTATACATATGCATACATATATTTGTGTATAAATATATATCTAAAAGATTCATTTTAAGGCTTGATTTTGTAGTTCTTTTTAAACTAAGGAAGACAGACCACTAATGGACAAAAAGTAGCAGACAGTTTTTTATAAGAACCTTATTTTTCCTCTTTCACTTATTTTTCTGTGTTATTTTCTAGCACTGTGATCTACATTGGCACATACATGTTTGTCTCGTCTAGTCTCTAGAATTTTGGTTTGGCAATATCTTCTGCTACCCATTACATTTTTGCTATAATTATCTACAGTATATGTTATGTTTCCAAGGAACATATAAATAACATTTTATTGGTTAAGTACACAGACTAGAAATTTGAGGTTGAAGAAGTTCAATCACAGGATACTGTTTTAAGAAGTTCTAGCAAAAAAGTACAGTCTAACAAAATCAAGGAAAATAACAAAGAAAAACTGACAATCTTGTATAAAGTTTTTAACAAGGCTTTGCTGTAATTCTTCCTTTAAAAGAAATTGGATTAAAACACCACATTGAATATCACATAATACTGGATATGCATATCCAAAAAATTTAACTTTGATCTATACCTTGCACTATATACAAAAATTAACTCAAAATGAATCCCAGACCTAAATGTAAAACCTAAAATATAATACTTTTAGAACTAAACATATGAGAAAAATTTTGCAACCTTAAGTTAGGCAAATAAATATTCCTTGAGACAAAAAAAAAAAAAAAAAAGAATCCATAAAGGAAAAAACTAAGAAATTAATTTCATCGAAATTAAGAATTTCTTATTCTTGAAAGATGCTTATAAGGAAATTATCAAAAGACAAGCAATAATCTTAAAGAAAAATATTTCCAAATCATGCATTTCACAGAAGACTTGTATCTAAATAATATAAAGAACTCTCTAAGCCTCTGGATTGGTGAACACATGCAGGTGTCTGGATTGTGGTAAACCCAGACAGGGCAGCTCTGTGTCCCTTCCCATATATTTTGCCCTATGCATCTCTTCCCTTTGGCTAGTTATCTGTATCCTTTGTAATTATAATTAACTAAAGAAAATAAATTTACTTTCTAAAACTGAGATAATACATGTGTGTGTTGTTCTGAGCTGCTAAACAGAACATGTACACACATAAAAAAAAACTCTCAAATTATTAAAAATCCAATAAAAATGGACAACACCAAAATATATTTATAGATGGCAAATAAGCACAAAAAGTCATGGTCAAAATTATTAATCATTAGGGAAATGTAAATTAAAGCTACAATGAGATATTACTATACACCTACTGGAATGGCTGTAATTCAAAAGACTGTCTATACTAAGTGTTACTAAGGATGTAGGGCACTAGAATTCTCATATACTGCTCATGGGAATGTACAAAGTTAAACACTTCAGAAAACAGTTGGCAGCTTCTTAAGCTATACATACACATAATATATGATCCAGCTGTTCCACTCATATATTTATACAAGAGAAATGAACATAAATGTCTCTATAAAGGCTTATATATAGATATTCATAATATCCTTATTTGTAGTAGACAACAGTGGAAGGTGAAAAGCAAATTGTGCTAATTACTTATCAAAATGCTTAACACTAGAGGAATTAAGTAGTAGTGCAAACAATAATGAGGATGAATCTCAAAATAATTATGCTGCAAGAAAAAAGTATGCATGATTCCTTATATAAAAGGAATGGTAACAGAAAGATCAGTGGAAGCCGAAGCCCTAGCCAAAAAGCAGCAGGCTCAGTCAGCAGCTAATATTTCTACAGCCCAGGTAGGTAGTCAGATTATTTTTTTTACTATGTGTCATGTATTCTCTTTAGTTCACATTGCTTGTACCTCTACCAGAATAGATACTCAAAAGCTGCTAATTCAAAACACATTTGAAGGAATTTCAAAGGCACACTCATTCTTAACAGAAAAAAAGATACTGAGTTTCCGTTCAATTATAAAAAGGAAAAAAAAAATTGTAAAATGTAAACTGCATAAGAAAGACCTGTTTATTCTATGTGACATACCCTAATTGTTCAAGATTTACTTCCACATGTTCTTTAATCATAGATGGCTCTAATAAATTACAACAAAGAAAGTCTAGGAAAGATTCGACAATTTAAGTTGACAAACTTTCTTAAATACCTTCCATTTACAAAGCAAGTATTGTGCAGAGGAGAAAATGCTAGCATATTCTCATTCTTCTAGGTCATCACAGACACATCTGATAGATGGCCTCTCTAGATATGGAGCTTATTCAGTCTGGGGCTTATTCATTCTCACACTCTATATAGCATCCTAATTCAAAAACAATTTCAGTCTGCGTATTACCAACATTTCTGTTCCAACTCAAAAATACAGAGCTCTTAAACTGGTTCTGTAGTTTCATTTATGTAAAATGGTACTTACCCTTTTAAAAAGGCATTTGATTTTTAAATTTTTAATTGACACCTAATATTATATTTATGGGGTACAATAATTTGATATGTGTATATAATGTAGAATGATCAAATCAGGATGATTAACATTTCCAGCTCAATTATTTATCATTTTTATGTGTTGGGAAACTTCAGACTCTTCTCCAGCTATTTTGAAATACATTATAAATTGTTGTAGACTAAATTCCGCTTATCTAACTGTAGTCAGTATTAAACCTCACTCTGTACTTCCCTGCCCCCATCCTTCTCTACTGACTACTGTTTTACTCTCTTCTGAGATAAACGTTTTTTTGGCTTCCACAAATTAGAACATGCTTGTCTTTCTGTACCTAGTTTATTTCACTAAACGCAATGTCTTCTAGTTCCATTTATGTTGCCACAAATGACAGGATTTCTTTCTTTTCTTATGGCTGGATAATTCCATTGTGTACATGCATATCATGTTTTCTGTATCCATTCATCTATCAGTGGATACCTTGTTTGGTTGTTGTGAACAGTGCTACAATACACTCATGTAATTTTATGCTGATTTCATTTGTTTTGTATATACACTCAATAGTGGGATCCTGGTTCATATGGTAGTTCTATTTCTAGTTTTTTGAAGAACTTTCATACTGTTCTCCATAATGGCTGTACTAATTTACATTCCCACCATCAGTGTATAATAGTTCCCTTTTCTCCACATGCTCACCAAAGATTTATTTCTATTTTACCAAGAGACACAGATGGCCTTGATAAAAATAACCAAGAGGCTTGCCTAGCACAAATTTTCTGTCACTTTATGGTGATGCTATAAACTAATTTGGAATATGCTGCCAGATCAATGGTTTTAGTATACATGGTGTATTCATTTGTTCATCGAATATCTACTGAATACTTGCTACACACCTAGCACTACATTATGTACTGAGAATAGAATCATAACTAAGAAAAAGTGGGCTATTATCTCCGGGTGCTTAGAGCCTTACAGGAGAAACAGAGTTCAAAAATAATCATACATTTAATTAGGTAGTATACTTCTATTCTCAGCTAATCATCCATCCAGTGTGATGCTCATATTATGAACTGAACAACTCAAAGCGCACCCATCACAGGGTCTTCCTAGTAGATGGGCAGCAATGCGTTGGGGAAAAAAATCACATAATTATTAGCCTTAAGATATTTCAGGAAAAACCAACTAAGTGTCAGTATTCAGATTTGCTGATGGTGTCAAAAGTTAAACAAATCAGAGTCCAAAATGAACAAGTCATTTTATATGGGGGATGGGAGGAAATGACATGAGTGTTTCAGACCTTAATCTTGAGTCAGATCATAAATCATCAACTGTTCCTAACTATAATAATTGCTTCCTTCATAATTAAGTTTTGTGACATAATCAAAAAAGCTTGCACCAAGTTCTCTTTAGACCTAAAATGATTTCATGGGCACTCTGCTAATTTTCTAACTTTTTTATATGTGAAAAAACTCTAAGATCATCTATAAGCCAGAAACAGTTCTGTCAAATTTTATATTTTTCAAAATATAATATTACCATTATTAAAAACCATCTTCTTATTTAACATATGGAAGACCTGATATGTCAAGGAGTACTTTAAATATTATTTTACTTTTAAAAATATGGTTTTAGCTTCATAATCTTTTATTTTTCTTTGTAGTCCTACTTCAAATAAATAAAAATTATACTTCAACTTTCTTGATGCTTTGGTTTAAACAGAAAAGCATTAGTACAGATGAGGAACAAACACTGATTTATTTATTTTCCTTCAGAACATCTGTCAAGTATAAAATATAAGCTCTATTTTTATATTTAGATATATATGTTAACTAACCAAAATAGTCTCTCTTTACCTTAAACTCTTCCTTTATTTCTCTCATATCCTTAGAACACACACACACACACACACACACACACCCTTAATTCTCTTCCCTTTAACTATATCCAGGCTATCTCCACTTCTCTTCAATGTCAAATTACCAAACTCACCATTTAATTCCTTTCACATTCTCTCCAGTCTCTAGTCTGGATTCTAGTTGATTACTCAACTATAAATGTAATCTCAAGTTACCAATGATTCCTATACAAGCCAAATGGATTTTTTTTCCATTTTTCATTCTCAAGGAGCTCTGTAGCAACTGATACTGCTAACCACTTCCTTCTGGAACCCCTCTTCCTTGACCTCCATGTCTTAAACAAATCAGTTTTCTCTCTTCATCTGCACTATACTCTTCCACTTTTGTATCACTGTCCTCCATGCTTTCTGATGGCTCTGGGTCCTCCCACTATTAACTGGCTTGGCTTTCCACAGGGCTTTTTCTTTGCCTTGTTCTCTCTGGAAAATGAAGCCGAAGCAACTCAAAATATGTTGAACAGAGAGGTCAATGGAATGAAACTCTAAGCTGACTACTTTGAAAGTTACATTTGGATATAAAAGTTTTAGAAGAGCAATATAGGGAAGAGTCAGGGACATGGACTCTGGAGTTAGACTTCTAGGTTAAAGTCTGCTCTGTTAATTCCAAACTGTGCTGTAATAGACAAATTAACTTCTCTATGCCTCAGCTTCCTCATCTGCAAGGTTAAGATAGTAGTTGTACCTACCTCATAGAAATATTGTAAGAATTAAATATTATCACATTGTATACTGTATATTTATTTATTAAATAAATCACAAAACTGCCAAGTATTAAAAAGTCAAGCCCGAGAGGCACCCAGATGGCAGAATAGGGAGGGAGCTTACTACTGTGGTCTAGGGAAGAGAGCTAAAAAAAAAAACATGGAGAGAGTGCAATCTCAGGGAAAAGTTAGGGGGAAAACGGCAGAGGAAACTCCACGGAAATTAGGGGGACATAGTGCATCTATATGGAGGGTGTGGATGCGCATAACTCAGGACCCCAGCAGCCAAGAGCCTCAGCACCAGCTCTGGAGAGGGAGGTGAGATCAGACTGCAACAATCCAAGCCACTGGCAATAAAGCTGCGGGAAGAGCCTGGGGTGAGTCTGGCTTGGAGTCCTATGGGGGACTCCATATACCTGCCAACCTAAAGGAAAAAATGGGGGGCACGTTTCTCTCTCTGACCACCCAGCACCAGAATCCTGTGACTAGCTGTGAGCAGGTGGGTGTCATTTTGGACGTAAGTAACAGCTGTGCCAGCTTGCGTCAGCACACTCGGCAACCAGCTGAGAGGAGACGCCCGAGTCTGGCTGGGAGAATTGACAGGGGGCTGGGTGCTCATGACTGTGGGAACCTTGTGTACTGGGACTGTGAAAACACTGGGGCTGTGCGGGAGGGTGCAGGGTGTAGCCGGGTCTCTGAGTAGTCACTGTGGGCAGCTCCACATGCTCAGGGCTCCCTGATCCCCTGGTGAGAGTCACTGCTGCGGGATCCGTGCTCACACTGAAGACTGCACAGATCCTTTGTGTGGTTCTTGTGGCTGCACAGATGAACTGTATGCATTGGGGCTAGTGCCCAGACATTGGTCTCCTTGGAGGAGAGGAGGTGAGGATGAGCCTAACACATTTTTCAAAAGAGGAAATCCAAAGGGCCAACAGACACATGAAAAAATGTTCAAGATCACTAGCAATCAGGGAAATGCAAATCAAAACCACAATGAGGTTTTACCTCACCCCAGTTAGAATGGTTCACATTCAGAAATGTACCAACAATAGATGCTGGAGAGGATGTGGGGAAAAAGGGACACTAACCCACTGTTGGTGGGAATGCAAACTAGTTAAGCCACTATGGAAGTCAGTCTGGAGATTCCTCAGAAACCTGAATATAACCCTACCATACAACCCAGCCAGAACCCCTTGGAATTTACCCAAAGGAAATTAAGTTGGCAAACAAAAAAGCTGTCTGCACATTAATGTTTATTGCAGCTCAGTTCACAATAGCTAAGACCAACCCAAATGCCCATTAACAGTAGACTGGATAAAGAAATTATGGGACATGTACTCTATAGAATACTATACAGCAGTCAAAAACAATGAAACCCAGTCATTTACAACAAGATGGAGGAATCTGGAAAACATTATGCTGAGTGAATTAAGCCAGTCCCAAAGGGACAAATATCATATGTTCTCCCTAATCGGCAACAACTAACTGAGCACCAAAGGGGGAAACCTGTTGAAGTGAAATGGACACTATGAGAAACAGTGACTTGATCAGCTCTTGTCCTGACTGTTGATGTACAATGTAGTACTTTATCCCTTTTAGTATTTTTTTTTTGTTCTAGTACTTTTGGTTGAACTCTGTAATTAACACACAGTTACTCTTAGGTGTTTAAATTTTAACTGAAAAGTGATCCCTGTTAAATATAACAGTGGGAATAAGAGAGGGAAGAGATGTACAATTTGGGACATGCTCAATCGGACTTGCCCCAAATGGTGGAGTTAGAAACGTGCCAGGGGATTCCAATACAATCCCATCAACATGGCATGTACCAATGCCATCTCACTAGTTCAGGTGATCAATTTCAGTTCACAATTGATCACACTGATAGGTCTAAGAGTCAAAGGGATCACACAAACAAGACTAGTGTCTGCTAATATTAACTGATAGAATCAAAAACGGAGAGAACGATCCAACATGGGAAGCGGGATACACAGTAGACTCATAGAATGGCAGATGTCCTAAATAGCACTTTGGCCTCAGAATCAGCCCTTAAGGCATTCAGACTGGCTGAAGAGCCCATGAGAGTATTTTAGGCATGGAAAGCCAAGACACTCTGGGGAAAAAAAAAAAAAAAAGAAAGAAGACGACCTAAATGAAAGATCTCTGTGAGTGAGATCCCAGTGGAAAGAACAGGGCCATCAAAGAAGGAGGTACCTTTCTCTGAAGGGAAGAGCGAACTTCCACTTTGACTATGACCCTGTCGGAATAAGATCGAAGTCGGTGAACCCAAAAGGCTTCCATAGCCTTAGCAACTCATGACTAGAGCCTAGGGAGATTACTGACACCATAAACAAGAGTGTCAAATTGTTAAGTCAACAACAGGAGTCACTGTGTACTTACTTCTCATGTGGGATCTGTCCTTAATGTGTTGTCCAATGTGAAATAATGCTATAGCTAGTACTGAAACAGTATTTTTACACTTTGTGTTTCTGTGTGGGTGGAAACTGATGAAATCTTTACTTAATATATACTGAATTGATCTTTTGTATATAAAGATAATTGAAAATGAATCTTGATGTGAATGGAATGGGAGAGGGAGCAGGAGATGGGAGGGGTGCGAGTGGGAGAGAAATCATGGGGGGGGAAAGCCAATGTAACCCATAAACTGTACTTTGGAAATGTATATTTACTAAATAAAAAAAAAAGAGAGAGAGAGAGAGAGAGAGAGATTTGCCATGCCCAATTTGGGAGTCATCTTGGACACTGCCCTCACCCTGGAGCACGGAACAGAACTCCCTGGTCACACCCAGAACATGCTTCAGGGTATTCAGCAGACACTCCACTATCCACAGAGGCATAGTCCAAAGATAAAAGCCATCACAGGGGAAAAAGAGAAACCAACAAGTAGCTCCCATTTATGAATGAAGGTGAAATAAAAATCTCCCATAACAAAGAGAAATTGAAAGAATTTGTTACCACTTGTCCACCCTTACAAAAGATGTTTAAGGATGTGCTACAAACAGAAACATGCTCATCACTATGAAAGAAGGTGAAGGCAGAAAATCTCCCAGTAAAAGTACAGAAGATATACAAAGTAAACAATAGGAATATTAATGGAAAAATGGCAGAGCCAACCCATTACTTATCAATAGTCATCTTGAATATAAATGGCCTCAACTCTCCAGTTAAAAGATTCAGACTGGCTGAATGGAAAACAAAATAAAACCCATCTATTTGCCAGCTACAAGAAACATATCTCACTAAAAAAGTTACATGCAGAATGAAAGTGAAAGGATGGAAAAAGATATTCCATGCTAATGCTAACAGAAACCAAAAAAGAGCTGATTTTTTGGATCATCCTAATATCAGAAAAAATAGACTTTAACACAAAAACTGTTAAAAGAGACAAGGGCACTATGCAAAAATAAGGGATCAACAGGAAGATGTGACTATAATAAATGGATATGCACCTAATTACAGGGCACCAGGCTACTTAAAAGAAATGTTAATGAATCTAAAGGGAGACATAGACTCTCATACAATAGTAATGGGGGACTTCAATACCCCACTTTCAGCAATGGACAGATAAACCAGGCAGAAAATCAGCAAAGAAACAACAGAGTTAATTGACACTATAGTCTAAATGGACCTAATGGATATCTACAGAACTTTTCATCCTACAGTTGCGGAATACACATTCTTCTCATCAGAGCATGGAACTTTCTCTAGGATATTCCACGGCCCAGGCCATAAAGTAAGTCTCAGCAAATTAAAAAAAAAAAAAAATTGAAATCATACCACGCATCTTCTGTGACCACAAGGGAATGAAGATGAAAACCTACAAATCAAGAGTCTCTAGAACATATGCAAACACACGGAGACTGAAAACATGCTCCTGAATGAACAGTGGGTCACAGAAGAAATCAAAAGAGAAATCAAAAAACTGTTAAGGAACAGGTTTTTTTTTTTTTTTTCATAGTATTTATTGAGCCCTTTACTTAGTATAGAGTTTATCTTCTGTGTATAAAATTAATTGAAAATAGATCCTAGTAAAAATAAGAATTGGAATAGGATTGGGAGGAGGAAGTGGGGTGAGAGATGGGGTGGGAGGGTGGGTACAGTGGGAAGAATCACTACCACTCTGTTCCTAAAGTTGTATTTATGAAATGCATGAAATTTATATACCTTAAATAAAAGGTTTCTGGGGAAAAAATAAAATTCTACATATAGGTGAGTTTAAAAAAAAAAAGAAAAGATAGGCTTATTCTGATCCCAAAGATTTTTCAAAATTCATGCATTTTTTTTTTCATTATATGCACTCACCTTCAACGTTTTGCAGATCCCTCATGTTTCATGAAGGACTCGAAGACAGGAGATTGAAGGCACAAAGGAAATGATAAGGATTTGGAGATGCTCATTACCCTGACCTGATCAGTATATTTTGTATCCAAGTATTTTTGTTTTTCAGTTTTTGTTTATTTGTTTGAGAGTTACAGCAATAGGGAGCGAGAGAGAGAGAGTACACTCATATCAGCTGGTTCACTCCCTAAGTATCTGCAAAACCTGGACTGAGCCAGGCTGAAGCTGAAAGCAGGAACTCTACCCAGGTCTCCCATGTGGATGGCAGGGACCCAACTACTTGAGTCATTACCTGCTGCTTCCCAGTGTGTGCATTAGAGAAAGCTAGGGTCAGGAGCCAGAGGCAGATATCAAGCCCTAATACTTCATATGGGCTGGAGTACAGGTGTCTTAATCTGCATCTTAACTTCTAGCCCAAACCCACATCCCTGTATCCATGTGTTGAAATATCACACTGTACTCCAGAGTGTTTCAAGAAGTTTGTGCGAAATGCATGTTATAAAAAATTATGCATGAATTTAAAAATTTTTTTGCACCCAAGTAAACTACCATTGAAACACCCTCATCTATGCAATCATGATGTGCCAATTCAAAAGAAATAGAGCTTCTTTTTTCAGAATTGTTCTTTTACCAAAATTGATATTCATTTAACTAAAAATGTTTTCCTGGATGACAGATTTTCTCTTACTTCTTTGGAATCCTGCGAATCAGTTACCTGCTCCAGACCTTTTTTTTTTTTTCTTTTTTTTTGCCTTGGGTAGGAGTCCTGTGTGTCTGCCCCTGTCAGTGGTCAGAGCTGTCTGGATTAGTTTTGAGCCCCAGAACCTTCCCTGCTGAGACTGTAATTCCACAGCAGGTGGTTCTTTGTTCTGGCCGCTTGCTATGAGCCTGGAGAGCTTTACAAAAAGGATTGAGGTCTCCCCTGGCTAACTCTTGCCAGGACTTCAAGGTAGGCTTCAGCTACATGAGGAGGAAAAACCCTGCTCAGCCTAGAGCTTTCCCTGGTGCTCATGCTCCCGCAGTTCAGTGCTCAGCAGCAACGCCTCGGGCAGCAGGATCCAGCTGCTGTGTCTTTAGTGCCTGTGTTTTTAAGAAGCTTCTGGAGTTACTTTGTAGCAGGTGTTTAGCCCTGCCATGTCCTCTTGATTTTTTTTTTTTTAAGATTTATTTACTTTATTTGAAAGAGAGAGAGAGAGATCTTCCATTCATCAGTTCACTCCCCAAAGAACCGTTAACTAAGCCAGAACAAGGAACTCCCTCCTGGTCTCCCATATGAGTGGCAGGGGCCCAAGTCCTTGGGCCATCTTCTGCTTTCCAAGGCACAAGAGCAGGGAACTGTATCAGAAGTAGAGCATCTGGGACTCTAACCAGCGCTCTCGGATAGGATGCGTGCATTGTGTCAGCTTAACCCACTGCACCACAACGCTGGCCCCCATGCCCTGGCTCTTAATTGAGGCACCAGAACCTGCCTAACTTCCACAGGTATTTTAGTCCAGTCCAGAAATTACTGAAATTCCTCATGACCAGCCCTGAGCCGCGCTAGACCACCTGGGTAGGACATGTCACCACCCCTGAAAACTCTGTGTCCGTTGCTCTCATGTTTTCTGCCTTGAGGTATTAGCAAGGAGAAAGCCCGGTATGTTTTTTAAATGCTTTGGACAAATTATAATTGTGGCATATGCAGTGATGGTGTGATACACGAATACAGTGTGGAATGATGGACTCAAGCTAATAAACATATTATCTTAAAAAAAAAAGGCAAGCTCATTAAATAATAGGCCTACCTTGTAACTTGACATTTTGTTGTTTTTGTTATGATTTTTTTCTCAGAGCCCTTAAAATGTATTAACTCTGTTAGACTCAATAAGTCTATTAACATTAAAAAGTTTAAAGTGATACTGCAGCTTTCTAAGAGGGCAGTGCTCACATGCACATACACACATGCAGATGAAGACTAAGACTAGAAGGAAAAGGAGAGAGAGAGAGAGAGAGAGAGAGAGAATATCTCCCATGTGCTCGTGCACTCCCCAAACGTCTGCAACAGCAAGGGCTGGGTCACGGTGATACCAGGACACAGGACTTCCATTCAGGTCTCCCACATGGGCAGCAAGGACTCAAGTACTTGAGCCGTTAGTCACAGCTTCCCAGGTGCATTAGCAGGGAACTGGATTGGAAGTAGAACAGCTGGGACTCAAACCTGCACTCTGATAGAGTATGAAGCATCTCAAGCAGCGGCTTAACCCACTGCACCATAGAGTCTGCCCGAACCTTATCATTTTACAGGTTTGAAAACTGAAGATAAGAGGGACTAAGTGATTTGTCCAAAGTGACATAACAAATGCCAGTAAATGATAACACTGGAGCTAGAATGCAGGTGCTTAAAGTCTGCATTATAAGCGCTGTTTAAGAAATGTCTTTTCCTTACATATTCATGGTGTGAAGATAAATTCTAAGAGTGCAGTTCTGCTTTGAAGAAATATTTTCTTCCATCATCAGAACAAGTCTAAAATTTCGGGACCCGTGTGGTGGGGTAGTGGGTTAACCCACTGCCTGTGACACTGGCATCCCATATGGGGGCTAGTTCAATACTGGCTGCTCTGCTTCTTATCCAGCTCTCTGCTAATGTGCCTGGGAAAGCAGTGGAAAATGGTCCATGTACTTGGACCTCTGCACCCATGTGAGAGACCTGGAAGAAGCTCCTGGCTCCTGGTGTCAGAGCAGCCCAGCTCGGCTGTTTGGTCATTAAGGGAGTGAACCAGCAGATGAAAGATTTCTTTCTGTGTCTCTCCCTCTCTGTAAACTCTTTCAAATAAATAAATAAATCTTTTTAAAAAAATCTAAAATTTGATGACAAACTCTCAGAATTTTAAGGTGTCAATTATTAAATCCCACATTTTTTTTCAGTGTAACTTTTGAAGTCTTTCAGGAACAATTCGATTCCATAGCTAAAGGTCCACCCACATCAAAGTAGACCATGTGTTTTAAAAATATCATTATCATCTGAATTTAAAAAGTAGTTTCTATAAGTAAATTTTTAAAAAATAGTTATTTTTTGAAAGGCAGAGAGACTGACAGATCTTTCATCCACTGGTTCACTCCCCACATGCCTACAACTGCCAGGACTTGGTCAGCCTGAGAACTCGGTCCTGGTTTCCCATGTGGGTGACAGGAACTCATACACTTAAGCCATCACCTGAAGCCTCTCCAAGGTTCACATTAGCAGGAAGCTGGACTGGAAAAATGAACTCAAATCCAGGCAACTTTGATACAGAAATGTGGCTGTCTCAAGCGGCATCTTAAACACTGTGTCAAATGCCCACCTCTAAAAATAATTTTAAACATTTCATTGAGAAAAACGTTCTCCTTTATTTCTGTAAGCCCCACCTTCAGTAATCTTTTGAACAGTAGGACATAAAAATAAAAGCTAAAAGGCCTGAGCAATCCAGACTTATTTAGGACTTGCTCTGCAGGATCTTCAGGGCATTACAATAGAACTTGTAAAAGACAAAACAGTGTAAAAAGACTTTATCCATGCCAGAGAAAGCATGCAAGCTGGCAAGACTATATTAAATAGAGCACACAAAGAATGAACCACTGGAAAATTACCCTGGCTCAGATAGATCTGCCCACCTTTCTGAGAATTTTGTACATTTCAAATCATTCAAGACTTTGATTTGTTGGTGTTGAGACTTGGGGTGGGGGGGGTGGTCAGGAAGAGAGAGAGGGAGATGGAAAGAGGATGGCTATGGGTAAAGGGTGTAGTTGGAAGAGAATAATATCTGTATTTTTTTTTTAAATCATTAATTAATTTGAGAGGCAGAGAGAAAGACAAATAGAGCTCTTTCATTTGCAGGTGTACTGCCCAAATGCCTCAACAGTCAAGGCTGGACCACAGCTAGCTGAAGCAGGGATTAGGCAACACAATCTAAGTCTCCCATGTGGGTGGCAGGAGGCCAATTACTTGAGCATAACATTACTGACTCCAAGGGTCCACATTAGCAGGAAGCTAGAATCAGGAGCTGGAGCTAAGAATCGAACCCAGGTACTCCAATGTGGAATGCAAGCCTCTTAACTACTAGGCTAAACACAAGTCCACACAGTCAGGTGACTACAACAACAATTAAACGTATCTCTCAGAATAGCTCGTTGAAAGGATTTTGAATGTTCCTAACACAAAGAAATGATAAATGTTTGAGGTGACAGATATGTCAATAACCTTGTGATCATTATACACTGTATATATGTATTGAAATATCACATAGTACCTATGAATATGTATAACTGTCAAAATTTTTAAAAAATTTTTAAGAATGATTCATGAGTTATAAATTGTGTGTCAATGGCTATTTAATACATAGGTTTAGCTATACAGACTATTTAACAATTATTTTTTCAAACATAAAGGAGGTTCTTTTAGAGTTTGCAACTGAAAAGTTCAAATGATAAAAATGCTTTTAATATTAGCTAACAATCTGTTATAGAGCCAAAGAACATATGAATAAATCCCTTTAAGCCATACAACAATAAATTATATTTAATAAGGAGTTTGAGATCAAACACTTCTGGTCTCCAGGATCTAGCATGCCATATACAGAATCCATAATAAAACAAATTTGCACACAAAAAGCCACTCTTCTCAATGGGATGCTCTAGAGTACAAATAATTAAAATAGTGTCTATTTTGGCTAAACTAACTTTCAAAACAGAAAAGATACTTCTTTTCCAATATGTTGCAAATTTCAGATATTGTTTCACACAAAGGAACCAGAAACATTCAAGGCCTACTTATTCTATTCCCCTGGTTTGAAAATAGAAACTATATTATCAATCTTTCAGTCATTCAATTATTATTTTTAAAGTATAACCAAATGAAGTGCTTAAACTACAATCAGGTAGCTAATAAACAAGATTTCTGGAGATGATGTAACAACCCCACAAAAACTGTTCACCAGATGGAGCAATGAAACAATGGCTGGTTTTAGAGGAATACAGTAATTTGCAATTTACTTATTAAAGTAATTGAATATAAAGAAAAAGGCACCAAAATTCAAATTTAAAAAATCATTGCATTATATTAGAATACCTAAATCACTGCCCCAGTTCTATTTCTTACCATTTCTGTGTCTTTCAATCAATTAACCTTTCTTTGTCTCAGTTTTTTCATCTATAAAATATAGCTAGGAGTACTTTCATTATCATATCTGAAGAACTAATGAGCTTATGTATGTGAAAGAAGTTTGTAATGATAAAGTTTGTATATATTAAAGGTGTCAGTATTTGTACACGATGAAATAAAATGGAAAATGGGTAGATAATGTTACTGATGTAATCTTTACGTAAACCCAGGTTAAGCAGATACTCAGACAACTGTGCTCTATTTTATAATGTGCTTTCATTACCCGAATGAAAGACTGTTTTAAAGTAAGTTACAAATTAAAGACAAGTCGTCTAAAAGAGGGTTTGTTTAAAAAGTCCTTCTTCTGAGATAAGATTCTTTTTTTAATTTAAGTATCTCTCCACACTCACTTACGCATTTTTTTTCCCAGGTAGAATTGGGCTGAAAGGCCATGCATGAAAGTGAAGATAAGAAAAATGGCCACATTCCAAGTGCCATGTGGATGTTCGAGTGGTGAAGTCTCAGAAACAAATGAAGGAGCTATAACCTTTCGAAGCAGATTTCATAAACTAATTCCTTTTGATTACTAAGGAAACTTCTGCTTCTGAAGGTTTTACATAAATATTTATATATATTATATATTGTTTACATATGTGTAAACTAAACAAATTTCTAATAACAAGTATTAAAATGTATCATTCTTCATTGGGTTATACATTAATGTAGGTATTAATTTGAAAAACATTGCTATTTTGTGAAATTCTTTTTTAATGGCTATCCAGGGGAAATAAACCTTTGGCAACTATTTTGAACAAATAATATCATCACCTTTGCAATGATAGAACATTTCCTATAGTTTGTCCAAAGATTCAAGCTTCTGGCTCATGTTGCTTGAAACTATATAGAAACTAGGCACTATCCCCTCTCCTGAAAAAGACAGCCGTAAGGTCTAGCTACAATCCAAAATGCTTCCACCACATATTAAAAAAACAAGGATGCAAATACCTTAAAGTTCTACCTGTTGACATAGCAAGCAGTTAACCATTTCACCCAGATGATTTCTTTACAGATTTAGAGAGAAAAAAATAAAGCTGATACACCACTGGCTAGTGCAACCATAAATGGGCAAAAGAGAAATCATCTTTAACTAAACTTTCTGCTGGAATTCTGCACTGCTTATGTCACTTCTTGGATCAGTAAAATACATTTGAACTTCTTTAAGCAAAATAGTATAAAAATATCCTTGAAAACTTATGAAAAGCAATGCACTTCTATCACTGACTGTCTCGGTGGAACATACCTAATACTATTCGGGTTAATAAGCACCCACTAAATGGTGGCTAAGTGTCAGGGGTGGCAATAAAAAAGCATATGCCATTATTGCCTTTTAGAGGCTTATAACACGGATAAAATAAGCCTTTTAGATCAATTAGGGACCAATACAAGAAAGAATTAAGAACAGGTTAAAGAGTATAATAAATAATTTATGAAGCTTCAAGGGCCTATCATAAGCATTTTCTCAGAACCCCAGGCTCCTCTTTTTGCATAAAGTTGTTGGCTCACAAAGCTGGAGAATACATTTACTAAATCCATTCCTATAGCCTGGGGTCACAAATGAATGAATCATGGATCAAGTGCCAAGGCTGCCTTAGAAATTCTTCACAAGAGATAGTGAGCAACTATCCATTCAGATCCTCTTACTCTGAGTTCAAATCAGCAATGTGAGAAAAATACTAAAGTGTAATCACTGGAGCTGCTGTTGAACCAGGAATGATAAGAAGTTACTATTCTAGTTCTCCATGAGGACTAGTGTATAGTCTAGCCTGTGAAATATAAGCACAAAGAGACTGCCTGGCTGCTGAGCCAGTTTCTTACACTTCTTCAGTTCCCATGCATCTTATACTAAAAGTTTCTATTACTTAAGGTTATCCTTACAAGCCATGCTTGCCCCACATATACATATTTGTAAGAGATCAAGAAAGGCTGAAATAGCCAAATATGGCACTATAGAGAGGCACATCTCTGAGGCAGGCAGACCAAGTATAGCTCAGGTTCTACTGATGAAAAGACACTTTTAAGTGTTTACTTTTGACTTGAAGGAAAGGTATTAAAAACAGAAAATACATGGGGCCAGCACTGTGGCACAGTGGGTAAAGCCACCGCCTGCAGTGCAGGCATCCCACATGCGTGCTGGTTTGAGTCCCGGCTGCTCCACTTCCAATCCAGCTCTTTGCCATGGCCTGCGAAGGCAGTAGAAGATGGCCCAAGTGCTTGGGCCCCTGCACCCATGGAGGAGACCTGGAAGAAGCTGGCACCTGGCTTTGGATCAGTGCAGCTCTGGCCGTTGTAGCCATCTGGGGAGTGAACCAGCAGATGGAAGACCTCTCTCTCTGTCTCTAACTCTCTCTGTAACTCTGTCTTTCAAATAAATAAAATAAATCTTTAAAAAAATTTTTAAAAAAATAACAGAAAATACAAAGAAGTAAGAAGTGTTCCAAAAGTAGGCATGCATCTCATTTGGCACAGAAATTACAAATGAATGGATATAATATGGCAAACTGACATTCACAGTGAACCCAGTCAAAGAAAACCTACTCTTAATAGGAAACTGTTCCAGAAAGAAAACAAAATCCTTCCTATAGATACTGGTGGTTGGGAAAGAAGCATCTAAAGATGATATTTCCCATGTTTCTTCGCGTTATGGATGAAGTCATATTATTTCCCCACCTTTCTTCTCCAGTCTATTTTCTCCTCCTTTGGAATCCCTTTTTTTGTCTAACTTTAGATAAGCTTTATTCAGTCTTTATTTCTATTTTCTTAAATTCATTTTATTCTTCAGCCCACCTCCCTACATAGACTATCACAAAAAAGCATTAAGAAAACAAACATTAATTTTAATTGGATTTTTTTTCTTATTCATATATCAGTTGTAACATACTCAAAGCCATGTGGAACTCTGAGAAAGTTATTCCCTATCCTGCACCATTCAGATCATACTAACACAAGCAGAGAGAGGAGGGAAAGGTAAGGACTTTAAGGAAAACAAGTTATGAATACGTGGAATTAAACCAAGAGAGCAGAAAAGATGACTGTATTGGGGGCAAAACTCTTAAAGGAAAACTAAAAGAACAGAAAACCTTTTGAGCCTTTGTCAGGGCTACTGGGATCATAAGCATTCTTTCTTGCTGACCTATAACAGGAACTCAGTAGTTATGCAAGAGTATGTCTGCTCTAGAGAAAATAATTTCAGCAGCTCAACTGTAGATTAAAGGGTGCAGGAATGTAGGGTGTGAAAGGGTGTGAGTTTGGGAGAGGGTTTGTCCTTTAAATAATGGTATACTACACATTTAATGTCTACTACTTTTTGTTAAAAACATGTTCAATTATAAAACAAAACAATGACTTATTGGTGCTATTGTAAATGTCTGGCTTATGTTAGGCAGAAACTTGAGGCTTCAGAATCTGTACACTTCTGAATTTCCAGTGTAGGCATACAGTATCAATTACAATAATTTGTGTCAATGAAATTAAGAACCTAAGTGGGAGGGCCCGGTGCCGTGGCTCACTTGGCTAATCCTCTGCCTGCGGCACCGGCATCCCATGTGGGCTCCAGGTTCTAGTCCCGGTTGCTCCTCTTCCAGTCCAGCTCTCTGCTGTGGCCCGGGAGGGCAGTGGAGGATGGCCCAAGTGCTTGGGCTCCTGCACCAGCAAGGGAGACTGGGGGGAAGAGGCACCTGGCTCCTGGCTTCCGGCCGGCACAGTGCCGGCCGTGGCGGCCATTTGGGAGTGAACCAACGGAGGGAGGACCTTTCTCTCTGTCTCTCTCTCTCTCACTGTCTAAAACTCCACGTGTCAAAAAAAAAAAAAAAACCTAAGTGGGAGTAAAAATCTACATCTTCCCACATAAGAAACAATCCCACTCACCTTTTTGATGGAACTACTAGGAGAATATTTTGTATTGAAAGATGGAATACCACACATGAGGTGATGACCTCCTTCATTTTCATTTTAGTAAAAGCAAAAGGAACAATCTAAGTATTTAAGAACTAAATTCCTTTCCCATGACATAGATGATATTCATTAAGACAAAATTAGCTATCTGTTCCCTACTGCCAAAACAAGAAAAAATGGAAAATACTTGTCTAACTACTGTTATTTAATTAAGTTCAGGTTTATCTTTCCTTCCCCTTTATAGAAAACACCAAAATGTGATAAAACATTATTTAGGAAAAGAAAGATCCAAACAATGTGAGAAACAGTCCTCATAGTCTCCGTGAACATCAAAGGAGTGTGGAAAGGAAATCAATAATTTCCTACCAGCATTTTTCACAGTAAACTTAAGAAAAATCACTTTCTACAAATGCAAGAAAAACAATGCATATATTTTTTTAAAAAGAGTACTATTCATCTTTTATAAAAATACAGTCCCTTTAAAGAAAAGCTTATTTTTTCTATTAAAAATACTTGTTTTCTCACCAAAAGAAACATTACCAACCATGACTTCAATCTATGGTTTGACAAATGCTATTTTTAGTATACATTATACTATTTTGATTTAATATTAATTATTATGAGCTTAAGAAACTACTTGGTTATTTGAGCATTAAGTACATTTTTCTGAGTAACTTTTTTTTTTTTTTTTTTTGACAGGCAGAGTGGACAGTGAGAGAGAGACAGAGAGAGAAAGGTCTTCCTTTTGCCGTTGGTTCACCCTCCAATGGCCGCCGCTGCAGCCGGCGCACCGCGCTGATCCTGGCAGGAGCCAGGAGCCAGGTGCTTTTCCTGGTCTCCCATGGGGTGCAGGGCCCAAGCACCTGGGCCATCCTCCACTGCACTCCCTGGCCATAGCAGAGAGCTGGCCTGGAAGAGGGGCGACCGGGACAGAATCCGGCGCCCCCACCAGGTCTAGAACCCGGTGTGCCGGCGCCGCAAGGTGGAGGATTAGCCTATTGAGCCACGGCGCCGGCTCTTTTCTGAGTAACTTCTATTACATATACTTTACCACATTCATTTTAATACCCATCAGGTCTTTTCTTAGTAATTCTGGATCCCGTTTTGAGAAACTTCCATCAGTATCACTAGTAGAGCAAACACTCAGTTCTTATCAGCCAGTACATTTGGAGCCTTATGAAACCCTGCTCGCAGCTGCCCCCTTGCTGCTGAAACGGAACTTAGAGGCTGCTCAGTGCAGAATGAGACTGATTCTGTCTGAGAAAACAAGGTAAGAACAGGGAACTCTATGAAAAGCCAGGCATCATTAGATGCTGTGGCTAATGTACTCCAAATCTCTCAGCATATTTTATTACTAATAAAAAATACATAAAACATTTGTTCTCTGTAGTCTTCAAGGGACCAAACTTCTCTGGTCCTGAAAGCCTGAACTCTTACTATTCATTTACACCTTAGGAAAATAATTAACTAGTTAGCTGAGAATTTCAGTGACAGCAAGTGACAGCAATGGTCAGAGAATGAACTATTTATTCTATTGTTGGCATATACTTAACCACCGTCCTCTAGCTTCTTAAAAAAAAAAAAGTTAAAAAGGCTTAGCGTATAAATCATTGGGGTTTTAAATTCATTCATGTGCTGCCATACAGCATTCTAACAGAGCTATTCACAGAGCAACTCCTATGAAGAATGTATTTTCCTATTATAGGGAAAGTAGATGGAATGTAAATAGCTATGCATTTTTCCTCCTTTAGTCCAACATTAGTAACATTCAAAAGTTCCAGTGTAAACATTTACTTTTGCGTAAGCTGGCTGATTACCTAAGACACTCTTCATTACCAAGAATGAAAGAAAGAAGACCAGAGAGTCTCAGAAACGCAGATCCAAACATCCCACAACTAATATGTTAATCAGCCCATGGTTCACCTGGCCAAACCATGTTCAGCCTTATGCTTTAGAAGTCTGTTTCTCAATAACCAAATAGGAATTGACTGTATAAACCCTAATAGGAAATTTTTGTTTTAAATTTTTACTTTTCCTTTGATTACAAATAAACAGGTTGGCCATAGGGATAACAAAGATTAAAAAGAAATTGAATCTTCTAGGAATAAACTGATGCTTGACATCAGTTCCATGTTCATCTTCATGATACTGAACAGCTCAAGTCAAGCATGTATTATAACACTCAAATGGTTCCACCCACACAACTTATTGCTTCCTATCTCTTCCATCTTTGTATCTTCTACAATATTCAGCCCAATATCTAGTACACAGCAGTCATTCAAAAGTACTCACTCTATTCTTTCAACATGAACTTACCCGTCGAAATGACACAACATAAAATGTGTCTCCCCTTCTGCGGATGGCTTCAAAAAAGTCTTGATAACTTCTTGGTGAAGCATAATACACTTGTAGCTCACTCCCAGAGTTCCCACTGAAGTAAGAAAAAGGTAAAGTATTAAAGTGAAAAATTTTGCAATCCATGCATGATTTTTTCATATTATATATATATATACACACACACACACACACACACACACATCTATATAATGAAATATATATAGATATATTTCTCATGGGCTTTTTAAAAGATCTCTCAAATGCATAGACCCCTTGTATGTTAAAGTGCCCTTGGCTTAAAGCCCCAGCCTGCAGTGCCAGCATCCCATGTGGCCGCCGGTTCCAGTCCCAGCTGCTCTAGTTCCAATCCAGCTCCCTGCTAATGTACCTGGGAAAACAGTGGAGGACGGCCTAAGTGCTTGGGCCCCTGCAACCATGTGGGAGACATGCAAGAAGCTCCTGGCTCCTGGCTTTGGATTGGCTCAGCTCTAGCCAATGGAAGACCTCTTTCTCTATGTCTCTACCTCTTTCTGTAACCCTTTCGAATAAATACAATAAAAATCTTAAAAAAAAAAAAGTGCCCTTGGCTATGAGGCTGTGTGAAGGTAAAACTGAGCTGAGGATTTAGAAATAGACTTGGTTTTGAATTCCTGCTGCACTCCTCAAGTGCATATTTTTTGGGGAAATTAAACTTTCTGAGCAATCTCAGTTTTCTCATCATGAAAATGAGGCAAACCATATAAACCTTCCAGGATTGTTATTGGCACTGAATATGTTTTATACATCATGTGACAAACATGAGTCCTGTTCTGAAGGAGTCACTCAACAATAGTTGGCCATTGACATTAAAAACACCATGGAGGGGCAGGTGCTGTGGCTAGTAGGCTAAGCCTCCACTTGCAGCACTGGCATTCCATATGGCCTATTCCGGGCTGCTCCTCTTCTGATCCAGCAGTAGAAGATGGCCCAAGTGTGTGGGCCCCTGCGCCTACATGGAAGACCCAGAAGAAGCTCCTGGCTCCTGACTTCAGAGTGGCTAGCTCTGGCCATTGCAGCCATTTGGGAAGTGAACCAATAGATGAAAGACCTTTCTCTGTTTCTCCTTCTAATTCTGTCTCAAAAAAAAAAAAAAAAAAAAAACCATGGAGGTGACTTGATAAAATTAAAACTATTTTTTTTTCTAAAGATTTATTTTATTTTTTTATTTTTTTTTATTTGAAAGACAAGAGTTACAGAGAGAGGTAGAGACAGAGAGAGAGAGGTCTTCTATCCGCTGGTTCATTCTCCACAATGTGAGAGAATGGTTCATTCGACCACAACGGCCGGAGCTGTGCCGACCCAAAGCCAGGAGCCAGGAGCTTCTTCCGGGTCTCCCACATGAGTGCAGGAGCCCAAGGACTTGGGCTATCTTCTACGGCTTTCCCAGGCCATAGCAGAGAGCTGGATCGGAAGAGGAGCAGCCGGGACTAGAACCAGCGCCCATATGGGATGCCAGCACTTCAGGCCAGGGCTTTAACCTGCTGTGCCACAGTGCCAGCCCCTAAAACTATATTTTCATGATCATTTAGTGTTGAGCACAATAAGCCAACATCAAGAAAGTTAAGAGGAGCCTACAATACTTTACTTTTCTCCAGAGAGAAAACTTTTATATATCAATAAAACATAAGAGGTGAACAAAAGTGATCCAAATAGAAATGAGTCATAAGATTTCCTTTGAAATACTTCCATTTGCTCACTAAACTATTTCTGATTATAATATTTTGGATAGTCAATTCTTGTTATTTGTGGTAGTTATGTTCTCAAAAGATTGCCAACACTGAATTAGTGAGTCCTGATCATTTTCCTACGGGAAATACAGGTTTGGTCTTTTGGTTACATTTTTCTTGACCAGTTAATATGTAGCCCTTTTAAAAGTGTGTTTCTCCCTTTCTCTCTCTCTCTCTCACTGTCCACTCTGCCTGTCAAAAAAAAAAAAAAAAAAAGTGTGTTTCTCCCAAAAGATACCTTTAATATATATTTAATTTATTCATTAACACTAAGCACACAAACAACACCACCTTAACTCATGCCTGAATGAAATTTAGCTAACCCACGTATTTTCTCCATGATGTATCTGTAGCCTTTAAGCATTTGGGATTGCTGGACAGCACTGCAGCAACATGCCTGGGTGCCATTTTAAACAGCAAAATTACCAACAAAAAGCACAAACGTGAACAAATGTGGTGACCTTGTCAATAACACAAAAAACAACAAAGCAGGAATATCCCCTTGTTCAGCATCACCCAGGAGCATCTGAATATGTTTGCAAATGACCACAAAAGTGCCATGAGAATTGATGTTGTGCTTATAAATAAATTTTAGCAAGTAAGTAGATTAGCAAATACAGAATCTATGAATAAGATATAGATCCATGATTAAGGATTGATCAATTCATTACCCCATTAAGCCCCAAGTTTTTAATTCTGCAAATATTTAAATGAAATTGATACAGGTATATTAAAATAGGTTAGAGATTGCAACCTGGAGCTTTTATATCCTTTTTTATCATTAAGAATGAAAATAAAGGTTGTCTTATAAATGGAACATAGGGATAATACAGGATCTTTTACATATATATAATGTTTCCTATAAATAAATTGGGCAAATATGATATACCCTTTCATACACTCCACAATATATTTTCATGATCTATTCAATCATTTTTGGTGGAAAGGAGCAAAACACTTTAAACAAAGGGTTACATTACATTTTTGACACTATGTTGTCAGCTTTATATTATATGGTTTGTTTCGACTTCATCATTTTTGGTTTGAAAATAATATGGCTTCTCATGTTAAATCTGATAGCATTTGGACGGTATTAAGTCTGGGAGTGTTACACTTTCTTCCTCATAGTTTCTCATTTGCATAATTTTAGGTATGCTAAGCAGATGTCTCTTTTGAAATTCAAAAAATTTGTAAGGTCTTTCTTGTCTTTATTCACAAATTGTGAATAATCCATGCATTTACAATACACATTTCAAGTATTTGAGTGACCAGAAGACAAAACCATTTTTCACCTCTAATAGGAGTGGAAAGTTTTAAAAGATTTCTTTCTTTGAAAGGCAGAGTAACAGAGAGATGAGGAGGTAGAAGCAGAGATAGAAACAGGTCTTCCATCCACTGTTTATTCCCCACATGGCCACAACAGCCAGGGCTAAGCCAGGAACCAGGCACTCCAGCCTCATCAGCCACATGGGCTATCTTCCACTGCCTTCCTAAGCTTATTAGCATTAGAACTTGGATAGGAAGCAGAGCAGCCAAGACTCCAACCAGCACTCTGATTTGGGAGGCCAAGGTTACTAGTGGCTGTTTAATTTACTGCACCATGATGCCAATAGTGTTTATCCACACCACCACTTTGCCAAGTGGTTCCACTGCATTGTAGTTTGTTCAACAATAACACGCTTGTTATCTAACCATTTTACAATAAGAATTTCATTATTTGTATTGAATTTGTAGTCATACAGCCCTCTTGCTTGTTTTTTCATCAGTTTCACAGGACACTTGTTTATTCTGTTTTCCTTCGTGGGGCCTGCAGCTCCAGAATCCAATTTCGAAGGTGTACCAACAAAGTCACAACAAGTGCATAGATTGCTGAGAAAAAGAGTGTAACTGTGGATTCTCTATCATTTCTAGCATTTGTAGAACTACCTCACTCCTAAGCACAGAGGTCACAAAATAACCACAAGGAGCAACATGTTAGAATCTGTCAGGCAGTAGTGCAGTACCCTACACATTCCTATGCAGTATATATTGTCCCAGTGTCTTATTTATACAACAGCCATTTCTGAACACTGGTTATTTGAAATACAGTACACTCCTTGAAATCAAATGACAACCTAGTTCTAGAAATACTTTCATGAATGCATTTTCTATAGTACATATCAGTTACATACATAATCTTTTTTTTTTAAGATTTTATTTATTTATTCGAGAGGTAGAGTTACAATAGTGACAGGGACAGAGAGAGAAGTCTTCCGTCTGTTAGTTCACTCCTCAAATGTCCACAACAGCCAAAGCTGCGCCGATCCAAAGCCAGGAGCCAGGTGATTCTTCCCGGTCTCCCATGTGGGTGCAGGGGCCCAAGGACTTGGGCCATCTTCTACTGCTTTCCCAGGCCACAGCAGAGAGCTGGATTGGAAGAGGAGCAGCTGGGACTAGAAACAGCGCTCATATGGGATGCCAGCACTGCAGGCGGAGGATTTACCTACTGCGCCACAGTGCCAGCCCCTACATACATAATCTTGTACTCAGTTGAACATTTAGCAAAGTAACTAGTCAGTAAAGTTTATGCCATTTTCACAATGAATTTAAAAATATTTTCAGATGTTCTAACCATTCCCCTATTACTTTCCTCAAAAGAATAGAACTCTAAAACATATTTATTTCAAAGTTACCATAAGCAATATATTTATTGCTCAATTTATATTTTTTACAGATAGCTTATGTATAGGACAACCAGACATAACGGGTTAAGAACATTTTAGAGGCGAATCCTGGCCCAGAAGTTAAGAAGCTGGTTAGGATTCCCTATTGGGGTGCCTCGGTGTGCTGCCTGCCTCTAGCTCCTGACTCCAGCTTCCTGTTAAAGCAGACCCTGGGAAGCAGTGGTAATGCTGCAAGTAATTGTATTCCTGCCACCAAGTGGGAGGGCTGGATTGAATTCCCAGCTCCTGGCTTCAACCTTGACCCAGCCCAGTCATTGTAGGCACTTGGGGAGCAAAACAGCAGATAAGAACTCACATGTACTTCTCTCTCAAATAAATAAACTTTTTAAAAAATTATAACTACTATACAACCACTATATCACTATAGTCATGCAGCAAAAAGTTGATAAATATATTTTTAAAATAAATCAATAGTAATTGAAATACTTTGGTTAACAGAAAATTATTAGTTCCAATATAAATATATTTGAATTATCCATTTCAATAGGATTAAAATAATCTTAGGTTTAAACATTCACAACTACTGATATGTTACTCATTGTCATTTAATAAAAATTATCAACTGATATGATCATGAATAAAGCAATTTAAACTTAGATTTTTCTTATATACATATTTTTTTCCTCAGTGCCAAAAACACTGGCACATAGTAGACTCTGAGTAAATGTTGTTAGTATTAACTAATGAACTGTAAATCTGTGTCAGAGCTACAGATAGAATTAGAGACTTAACTTTCACTTTGGTGGCACTGTTGTCACTCTTATCACAACATTACCATTTACCATTTTGGGGACACTTACATATGCCCACCACCATGCTAAGTGCTTCAAATATATTATCTAATTTAACCATTGTATCAGCTCTGTGCAGTCAAATTTTGTGGATGAGGAAACATGAATTATAGGATTAACTTTCTTGAGCCCACATAGCAAGTAGCAGAGTTGTGATTTGAACTCTGCCTCCTTCTAAAGCTATAATCTTACCTCTAAAACTATACTGCCTCCCACAATATCTTTCCTTTCAATTAGACACGTCTTGAAGACATTTAATGCTCTAGGTATAGAACTATCTTTGAAATTTTTCAAAATCTGTAATATATAGTAAAAAATGCATTTTAAGTTAAATAGGTAGGATCTGAATTGTGATTCTGCCTTTGTTCTATGACTCTGAAAATTACAAAAAAAAGAATGGCTTCATCAGTTTTTCCATATATAAAACACACTTCAGGTGCCAGCACTGGGCACAGCAGGTTAAGTAATCACCTTCAATGCTGGCATCTGATAAGGATGCTGGTTCGAGTCCCATCTGTTCAATTTCCAATCCAGCTCCCTACTAATACACCTGAGAAAGCAGCAGAAGATAGGCTAAGTGCTTGGGCCCTTGTACCCATGTAGGAGACCTGGATGAAGCTCCTGGCTCCTGGCTTCAGCCTGGCCCAGTCTTGGCCATTGTAGCCATCTGGGAAGCGAGCAGATGGAAGATTTCTTGCTTTCTCTCTCTCTCTCTCTCTCTCTCTCTCTCTGTTTTCAAATAAATAAATTTTAAAAAATCTTAAAAAAAATACACTTCTTGGGCTGGCACTGTGGTATAGCAGGTAAAGCCACCACCTACAGTGTTGGTATCCCATATGGGCGCTGGTTCGAGACCCAGCTGTTCCACTTCTGATCTAGCTCTCTGTTATGGCTTGGGAAAGCAGTAGAAGATGGCCCAAGTGCTTGGGCCCCTGCACCCATGTGGGAGACACAGAAGAAGCTCTTGGCTCCTGGCTTCAGATCGGCACAGCTCCGGCTGTTGAGGCCAATTGGTGAGTGAACCAGCTGATGAAGACCTTTCTCTCTCTCTCTCTCTCTCTCTCTCTCTCTGCTTCTCTTTCTCTCTCTGTGTAATTCTTTCAAATAAATAAGTAAATATTTTTTTAAAATACACTTCAACTTATGATATGCATTTAAAGATAAAATTCATGTAAAGCACTCAGCAAGACACCTGGATTAGAGTAGCTAAAAATAATATTCCCGGGGCTGGCACTGTGGCACAATGGGTTAATGCCCTGGCCTAACAGTGCTGGCATCCCATATGGGTGCCAGTTCTAGTCCCTGCTGCTCCTCTTCCAACCCAGCTCTCTGTTACAGCCTGGGATAGCAGTAGAATTTGGCCCAATTGCTTGGGCCCCTGCACCCACGTGGGAGACCTGGAAGAAGCTCCTGGCTCCTGGCTTCAGATCAGTGCAGCTCCTGCCGATGGGGTCATCTGGGGAGTGAACCAGCGGATGGAAGACCTCTCTCTCTGTCTCTGCCTCTCACTGTAACTCTCTCAAATAAATAAAATAAAATCTTAAAATAATAATAATAATAATATTCCCTTCCCCTAGCTTTATCAAATATTATACAAATCAAGGAAAACAGCTATGTAAGATTTTCTTAGCAAAATGTTCAATTAAAAGCATTCTGACTAAATCTATATTTAAGAGTCATAGGAGAGTTGACCTGAAATTATCTAACTTTACTCTGGCTGCTCAGAAATAGTATTGTTGTGTGGACTAATGTAAATACTCTATTTTAAATTCCACAATTTCTTACCTGATACTAGTGGTTTCTGTGTATTGGACAGCCATCAGCTGAGAATTGGAGCCCTGTTCCAGAGCACCCTGGAAGGGAAAAACAGATTTAATGCAATATAATGGCAGTGTATGAAGATCTTTCCAACTAACTCATTCCACACTTACTAAGCTTTCACTGAAGTATTCACACAGGTTTTTCATGAAAATTCTGACATATTAAGTTCAAGTAATTAAATAAATAGAATATATAGAAATTATCACTTTTTAGGTCACATTCTAGGCCAAGAGATGTATCTTATGGAGATTAACACATTTAGGGCATTTCACAAAAAGTTTAAAGAAACAGCCCAATATCTGAGTCTAAGCACCACAAGTTTTATGGCAAAGCCAAACAAGTTATTACTAAACATACAACAACTTATGTTTGTCTAAAATAATTACATTACCAAGGACAAGTTTCTAAGAATTATGAAAGGTCCATAATAAAACCAGATCCTAATCACTGAATTAAACACAAAGATCTTCATGCCTAAATATGAATAAGCCACGATAAAGCTCTCAATGATAACTCTTCTTGGGGGAAGCCTTCCAATGAATATGCTAAACATTGTTGAAAGAAACAAACCTGAAGAATACGGGTTTTCTGTTGATGATTTGTCATTCTTCTTGACTTGGTCCTTTCTACTTCATGTCTATGAACCCAGCCTCGAAGTTCATGATTTAACCTATAATATAGGCTAATTAGTTAAACATATTTCATGGAAATAAGTGTCTCACTTCTTAGTTTGAAGCGAATTAAATCATTCCTTCAAAGAGCATTCTAAGTGCCTGATGATTCAATACTGCTTTTTAAAATATATATATATTTTAGGGGCTGGTGCTGTGGCTTGGCAGGTAAAGCCGCCATCTGCAGTGCCAGCATCCCATATGGGTGCTGGTTCGAGTCCTGGATGCTACACTTCCTATCCAGTTCTCTACTATGGCCTGGGAAACCAGCAGAAGATGGTCCAAGTCCTTGGGCCCCTGCACCCACGTGGCAAACCCGGAAAAACTCCTGGCTCCTGGCTTTGGATTGGCGCAGCTCTGGCCTTTGTGGCCATTTGGGGGGTGAACCAGCAGATGGAAGACCTCTCTCTCTCTCTCTCTCTGTCTCTGCCTCTTTGTAACTCTGCCTTTCAAATAAGTCAACAGATCTTTAAATAAATATATATATATATATATATATATATATATATATATATTTGAAAGGCAGAGTTACAGAAAAGACAAGGAGAGAGAGAGAGATTTCCAGATTTCCATCCATTTGTTAATTCCTGAAATGTCTGTAATAGCTGGGGTAGGGCCAGGCCAAAGCCAGGAGCCAGAAAATTCCTCTGGGTCTCCCACATGGGTGCAGGGGCCCAGGGACTTGGGCCATCTTCCACTGCTTTCCCAGGCACATTAGCAGGGAGCTGGATTGGAAGTGGAGCAGCCAGGACTTGAACTGGTACCCATATGGGATGTTGGCACTGCAGGCTGTGGCTTAATCCACTGCGCCACAGCACTGGCCACTCAATATTGCTATTTTATTTGAAAATGCTAAGACACTTAATGTTAAGCTGATTTTAATGAGACTTTCATATTTTATTGGGTAGCCTCCTAAATCATGAATTTAAAATTCAAAGAAATCTACAGCTAAATATCTGCCAAACATAAATATTGAAAGCAAGGGTTTTTTTCCCCCACACACAAAAAACTTATTTCCTGTTTTTGCTCTTGGACTATGTATACATGAACATCTGAGACACTGGAGGGAACTTAAGAAGTCATAGCACTTGTAACAAAAAAAAAAAAAAAAAAAAAGAATGCATTAAAGCCTTTGAAACCATGCTCTTTAGAGAGAAAGAAAACAGTGAACTCAACTGCCCAGAGGAAAAAAACAATTCAAAATCTTCAGCAGTGGAAATTTAAAAATGGCTACTTCAAATATATCTTTCCTTTATTTTCCTTACACCTTAGAGACTGTGAAGATGTCAGACTGCGCTTATTTAACTCTAGTTGGTTATTACATGTCACAAAGAAACAGAAGCAGTGTTTGAGGCTCAAGGATGGGATTTAAAATCACGGCAAATTTTTAAGGGAAAACTGGATAAAGAAGGGTGCACAAATGGGGTACTAATGGGAACGTGTCTCCAGAATCACACATTCTCACATTCTCTTCTTAATTTGAAGAAAAAGGTACTTTCTGCTATGAAATGTCACCAACTGCAAGCCTCGCATCTACCCTGAATTTTTATGTTAATTTCATTTTGTAGCTTTCAAATAAGACACACTTAAGAATGCAACTAACACATAAATAGATTCATCAGCACCTCTATCAGGTTGGTCAGCAAACTGGACAATGATTGCTAAGTAAGTCAGAGATGATCTCAGTCACATGGTTAATCTCCACAATATTTTTCTAGGTTCCAAAACTAAATACGAGAACCCACTTAGCTATTTCTGCAGCAGTCTAGAGGCACTCACCTGAGCGACTCTGTTGTGTTGATCAGAGGCTGACAAGGAGGTGGGGGAATATAAAGGAGTGGTTCTTCAGAGAGCACCATCAGGGCTTTGTCATTCGAAACAGAATGATCATAACTGAAACATACAGGCAAACATTTGTTTCTTTGCATCTTAAATTCCCAAGAAGCTTGCAATATGGGAATCCTCACTATACTCACTTTTCATGGAAATAAAAATATACTAAATAGAACATACTCCAAGAGAGAATAAAGTAATAAACCATAACAAAGTAAAAACCATATCAACAATGTCATTTTCTGATTTTCTACAGAGATAGCATGGTAATTCATGTTTATACAGACACCATTTTTTGAGAAATCAATATGTATCAGAAACCAGAAATAAAAATGACAATACATGGTTTGTGTCTCCAGTGTGACTTTGCTCAAGGCATGCAGACACTATTCCTGGCAGAAAGCAGGTGATGGTAATGGGACAAACGGGGGGCAGACCAACTGTTTGACAGTAAAGCCAGTATTATGTGACCAGAAGTAAAGCTGTGTGGTCATTTATAATTCTGTGATAACAAAACTGGATAGTCTCCCCAAAACAGGTGTGTGTGTGGCAGGCAGGGGCAAAGGGAAAAGACAGGGGTAGGGTTAGACATAAAGTACTTGTCAGGAAAAAAATTTAAGTTAAAAAGCTGGTGGAATCTGAATCATTAATGAAACACAGGATGAAATTAATTAGTTACTCCATTGATGTAAAAAAAAAGTATACATTCCTAATCACACTGTTCTAGGTAATGTGAATGCGTATCCAGAGTGTGACGTAGGAAGGAAGTAAAATCTGAGTTGAGGATTAGAATTTGAGGAGCAGGCATTTCGCCTAGCAGCAAAGATTCCAGTTAAAATGCCTGTGTCCCACACGGGAGTACTTGGGATTGAATCTCATCTCTGGCCCTTGACTCCAGCTTCCCGCTAATGCAGACCTTGGGAATCAGCAGTGATAGCTCAGGGAACTATGTTCCTGGCACCTGTGGGAGACCTACTGTCACAACACATCTGGGGAGTGAACCAACATGTGGAAGCTTGCTCTGTTGCTTTCTGCCTGTCTCATAAATAAATTCACAGGAAGAAGCTGACGGGCACACTAAAAAAACTCAAAAACAAAGACCTATCACATGATCATTTAAAAAATCATGATTGCATACTTACTAAAAAAATACAAATGCTATATAGTCAGAAAAGTCTAACACTTCTTTATTTATTTGAAAGCCATACAGAGAGAGAGAGATTTACTGGTTCACTCCCCAGTGGCCCACAACAGCCGGGGATAGGCCAGGCTGAAGACCGGGAGCCTGGAAACCTACCCAGGTCTCCCACATGGGTGGCAAGGACTCAACTACTTGGGCCATCATTTGCTGCCTTCCCAGGCACATTAGCAGGAAGCTACATGGGAAGTGGAATAGTCAGGACTTAAATCAGCTCTCTGATTTGGGATGTGGATGTCCTAGGCAGCAGCTTAACCCACTGTGCCACAACACACACACCCAAAATTGCTTTTGAAAATGTTATTTCTGAGTTCTAATTTTCTTTCCATGTGACACACTCTCGTAATGATTTTTGCACATCTCTGCTAACTGGTTTTGTTCTATCAGCCACAAAGAAAAGAAAAAAATGTTAGGAGAAATACAGGATAGGGGGTGCATGGAGATAAATGAGAAAGGAAAGAGAAAAATCTAAGCCAACATGCAATCTGGAGACAATCAGACCCACACTAACTCAAAGATGGGCAGAGTTCTAGGCTGCTTGCAAGTCATTCTATATTGATAGAAAAAAATGACAGCAAATAAAGCACTAAAGTAAAGGACAGTGCCAGCAAGCTAGCGTTGTAAATTTCTGGAATAAAGAGTTGCTTTCTCATTTATCCAAGACAGTCCCAACTAATGTCTAATGTCCTGATGTGACTACTACTACCGTTAGCTGTCCTTCTTTTGGGCCCTGCACCCCATGGGAGACCAGGATAAGTACCTGGCTCCTGCCATCGGATCAGCGCGGTGCGCCGGCCGCAGCGCACCGGCCACAGCGCGCCGACCGCGGCGGCCATTGGAGGGTGAACCAGCGGCAAAATGAAGACCTTTCTCTCTGTCTCTCTCTCTCTCTCACTGTCCACTCTGCCTGTCAAAAAAAAAAAAAAAAAAGTGTTGCACTTTGGCTGATAGTATATAGTCATAGTATTTATATGCCACACATTTCCAAGATGGAAAAAATATGTAATCAATTATTACTTTGATAGGTAAAATAAGAATAATACACACAGACTGAGATTTCAAAATAACCTTACTGTAAGAATCCTAAAACTGGGAAAAGTTTTAAAGTACATTTATTCTTAGAATTGATCATAGAAGTAATTTATTAACGACCTCAGGATTTGCTCTACTAGTCAAAACTATATATGAGCAGTGTAGATATAAAGTTATACTAGCAAATTCTCTGTTCTGCTTTCATTAAAATGAAAACACCAACAGATACACGCCATCTAACCTGTAGCTGTTTTTCTGGATGATACCATCTGATGTGTCTTGTACTTCTTTAGCTGAAAATTCTAGAAGATGCCTCCTCTGGTTTGCAGGGTTCACACCAGGTTTCATTCTCTTGGAATCCTGTTCCAGAATGCTGAAAATAAAAATCATGAAGCAAGTTAAAAGATGTTGCACACATGCATGCTACATGTTACCCTGAAGCAAATCTTAATTCCTTTGTAGGACCATGCATAACAGCAAAAAGGCCAGGCAAAGAAGTAAAAACAGAGTATTGATATATTCAAATACCTAGTCTGGCATCATGTACATGTCTAAGATAATTCTGGAATACTTTCCAAGATGGCACTATAGGGAAAGGATGGACTGCTTCGGAGTAGGGGAAAATAGCAGCAAAAAAATAGAGGAGTGCATTCCCAGGGGAGAGCTGAAGAGAAATCTGCAGTAGAAATTCTACAAAAGGAAGAAGGAAGCTGTGGCTCGGCGTGAAAGTTGCAGATGCAACACATGACCCCCGCAGCCACGAGCTAGAGGACGCTCCACTTAGGAGAATGTGACACCAGACTGCAGCGGCCCCTGCCACTGGCGAAATAACTGGAGGGAAAGCCTGGCAGAGAACAACTGTCTTTTGAGTTTGACCTGGAGCCCAAGGGGGACAGGATACAGACTAACACAGTGGGGAAAAAAAGGGAAATTTCTCTCTCCTCTTTACCCCACAACGGCACCCAGCAACCAGCTGGGAGAGGGCACCATTGTGACTTCAGTAGTAGCTGTGTCAGCTCTTATGCATGTGCCCAACAACAGGGACAAACCTATGGCCAGCATCCTACTGAATGGAAAGAAGTGGGAAGCATTTCCACGAAGATCAAGAACCAGACAAGGATGCCTACTTTCACCATTGCTATTCAATATAGTCCTGGAAGTTTTAGCCAGAGCCACTAAGCAGGAAAAAGAAATGAAAGGGATACAAATTGGAAAGGAGGAAGTCAAACTATTCCAATTTGCAGATGACATGATTCTATATACAGGGGAACCAAAGACTCCACTAACCGACTATTGGAATTCATCAAAGTGTTTGCTAGAGTAGCAGGATATAAAATGAACACATAAAAGCCAGCATCCTTTGTATACGCAGATAATGCCATTGCTGAGAAGGAACTTCTAAGATCGATCCAATTCACAATAGCTACAGAAAAAAATTAAATGCCCTGGAATACATTTAACAAAGGAATTTAAAGATCTCTATGATGAAAATCACAAAACATTAAAGAAAGAAAGAGAAAAAGATACCCAATGGGGCCGGTGTTGTGGCACAGCAAGTTAATGCCATGGCACCCATATGGGATGCCAGTTCTAGTCCCAGCTGCTCCACTTCCAATCCAGCTCTCTGCTTCGGCCTGGGAAAGCAGCAGAATATGGCCATGTGCTTGGGCCCCTGCACCCACATGGGAGACCCGGAAGAAGCTCTGGGCTCTGGTTCGGATTGGTGCAGTACCAGCGTTGCAGCCAATTGGGGAATGAACCATTGGATGGAAGACCTCTCTCTCTCTCTCTCTGTCTCTCCTCTCTCTGTGTAACTCTTTCAAATAAATAAATAAATCTTTTTTTAAAAAAAGAAAAAGTTACCTAAAAATGGGAAAAAAATTTCTATCTTCATGGATTGCAAGAATTATATTATTAAAACATCCATAATACAGAAAGCAATTTACAGATTCAATGTGATCCCTATCAAAATATCAATGATATTCTTCTCTGATCTAGAAAAAACTTGCTAAAATTCACATGGAAACACAAGAGACCCCAAATAGCTAAAACAATTTATACAACAAAAACAAGGCTAGAGGCATCATAATACTAGATTTCAAGACATACTACAGGGCACTTAACAATTAAAATGGTGGGGCCGGCACTGTGGTGTAGCAGGTAAAGCTGCTGCCTGCAGTGCCGGCATCCCATATGGGTGCTGGTTCAAGTCCCAGCCGCTCCACTTCCAATCCAGCTATCTGCCATTGCCTGGGAAAGCAGTAAAAGATGGCCCAAGTCCTTCGGTCCTTGCATCCACATGGGAAGACCCAGAGGAAGCTCCTGGCTCCTAGCTTCAGATCAGCACAGCACTGTCTGTTGCAGCCAATTGGGGAGTGAACCAGTTAATGGAAGACCTCTTTCTCTCCCTCTCTCCCTCTCTTTCTCTCTCTGTGTAACTCTTTCAAATAAATAAATAAATCTTTTAAAAAAATCAAAACAGCCTGGTACTGGCCAAAAAAAAAAAAAAATAGACATGTAGAATAACTGAGCTGAATAGAAACTTTAGAAATCAATCCATGCATCTGCAACCAATTAATCTTTGACAAAGGAACTAAAATCAATCTCTGGAGAAAGGATAGTCTCTTCAACAAATGGTGCTAGGAAAATTGGATCTCCACATGCAGAAGTATGAAACAAGAATCCTAACTTTACACCTTATATAAAAATCAACTCAAAATGGATCAAGAATCTATATCTATGACCTGATAGCACCAAATTACTAGAGGAGAACATTGAGGAAACTCTGCAAGGCATTGGCATAGGCAAAGACTGCTTGAAAAAGACCCCAGAAGCATAGGCAAAGTCAAAATAGACAAATGGGATTATATCAAACTGAGAAGCTTCTGCACTGGAAAGGAAACACTTAGCAAAATGAAGAGGCAACTGATAGAGTGGGAGAAAATATTTGCAAACTATGAAACTGATAAAGGACTGATATCAGAATCTACAGAGAGCTCAAGAAACTCAATAATAACAAAACAGACAATCCAGTTATGAAATAGGCAAAGGACTTGAACAGGTATTTTTCAAAAGAGAAAATTCAAATGTCCAATACATGAAAAACAATTCTCTTAAGTTAAATTACAGTCAAGTTGCCTATCCAATATAACTAAAAAAAAAAAAAGCTACACTCATTCTTGAAATCTATGAAATGATCTATAGAATCTAATTGTAATCATCTGAATGACTGCAGATTTATATTTACCTTATCTGTATTAATATCTGAAAAATGTGTAAGAATAATATTTTACTGCCAGAATTTATGACTGTCTTAGTTCCATTGTGACACTACAAATAAGAAAGGAATTTCACAGTCATTTTAATGGCCAAATGTACAAAAGGATATGAGAAAATTATTGTTGATATGAACTTTAAGAGTCTTGGCATGAGTGTTTTTGAGATATCCAAGTTTCCTTTCTGTTAGTTTTGAAGAAATTAAATTCCAAGAATGTAACAATATGATTCAGTCACAATAAGAGTAATGTGCATTCTGTGACTGTTTTGAGTTCATAATAAAGCAATCTAGTCAAACTTAAATAAATACTAAGAAAATAAGAAGTCCCTAAGATCTATGTCTCCATGATCAGAAACATGCTATTCCACAACAGTCACAATAGTTTTAAGCCACATGATAATCATTACACCAATAAACCTTGCTTATGTTATGCCTGAAAAGCATGGATTAATAAAACACAAATGATTTCAATTTCTGCAAAAGTCTAGAAGAAGTATTTTAAGAACTGTTACTTTTTCACTTATGAAATCCTAAAAACCAGCAACTGTTTTAGATTATTTAGGATGCCACATAATCCTTAAGATAGGATTTTAGATACCCAATCTCATACCAAGTAGTTGAACAAAAAATGACACATCTGCAAATCTCTTTTGCTCCCTTGCAAACCTAATTTCTTATGGTACACGTAGGTCAATTTTAAATTCAAGCCATCTCATCAGGTAACAACTGTGGTGTTTCTCAGCCACAAAAGCGACCATATGCTGCCACTGCCCTGTGACTCTGGGAACCACACATGAAAACCTAAAGTCTATACACTGCAAGGAACATGCAGACCACCAGTATTTTTTTTAAGATTTATTTATTTGAAAGGCATAGTTAGAAAGAGAAGGAGAGACAAAGGCAGAGAGAGAAAGAGAAAGAGAGAGAGAGAGAATCTTCAACCTACTGATTCACTACCCAAAGGACCACAACAACCAGCACTGAGCAAGGCTGAACTCAGCAACCAGGAGCTTCTTCCAATTCTCCCATGTGGGTACAGAAGCCCAAGGACATGGGCTATCATCCACGGCTTTCCCAGGCACATTAGCAGGGAGCCGGATTGGAAGTGGAACAACCAGGACTCTGTCGCCCATATGGGATGCCAGCACAGCAAGCCTTGGCTTAACCACTGTGCTGGCCCCAATATCTTCATTTTTTAATGTGGAATCCCAGAAACAGCACAAAATTGGGAGACAAGAGAACTGGATTCAAGATGTGCTTTGAGATGCCCCACCAGATAGCCCCTTCCAATTCCTCATATGTAAAATGAAAAAAAAAAAAAAACACAAATATTTCACAATATTTCTCTCAGAAACATATGAGACGATAGATGGGAAATAGGTTTCATAAAAGCCAAAGATGACCCAGAGCAATTAATAACACAGCTTGTCTTTCTGTCTGCCAGATTCAAAGTATTCACAGCACAACAACTAGAGTGACCCTTTAAAAATCTGGGTTTGTGGCCGGCAACGTGGCATAAAAGGTTAAGTCTCCATCTGCAGTGCCAGCATCCAATATGGATGCCAGTTCAAGTCCTGGCTGCTCCACTTCTGATCCAGCTCTCTGCTGATGCACCCGGGATGATGGCCCAAGTTCTTGGGCCCCTGCAACTATGTGGGAGACCCAAAAGAAGCTCCTGGCTCCTGGCTTCAGCCTGGTCCAGCCCTGGCCATTGGGACCATTTGGGGAGTGAACCAGCAGATGGAAGATCTCTATCTCTGCCTTTCGAATAAATAAATTAATATTTTTTTAAAAATTGAGTCAAATTACATTACTCCTCTACTCAAACCTTCAGATGGTTCTCCATTTCTATCATGGTAAGTAACAAAGCCTTACTTCATTCAGTCCCTCCCTCTATCTTGTCCCTTTGGAATCATTTTCGACTACTCTTCCCCTTACTTACTTTAGCCCCAGCCATACAGACTCCTTGCTTTTCCTTGAACACGCAAGGCACACTTCCACCTGAAGACCGTTGACATGGCTGCTCCCTCTGCCAAGAATTCTCTGCCAACCCTCTCATCGCCTTTCAGCATTGGCTCAAACATCTGCTTCACAATAATCACTGTTTGAACTACAGCCCCAACCTCCGTCTGCACATTTGTAAAATCATTCACCCTCCTATAGTTTATCCCTTTGTTTAAAGAATTTGCGACTATCATTTTATGCATTGTCTATTGTCTCTTCTCATTAGGACGTAATCTAAGGGGTACAGAAGTCTCTCTTTTGTTCTAACATAGTGCCTTGTTAATAAGAGTCAGTCTTTAAAGAAAATAAATGAATGAACTTTCTGTACCATTATGCCTCTTGTCAAGAGAAAAAGGTATATATTTATTTTAGGGAAATTATGTTATAACTCAAAAGTGGCAGGTCATGAGCTCACTATTACACCATTCCCAGAACCAGGAACAGGATATTATGTTAATTTTCATTGCAAATGAGACTGAAGTAGGAAAAGACAAGGAGTTCTCAAGGGAGCTCTCCACATTTTATAAAAGTTTTCTTCTGTTTGTTGAATGGTTCACAGATGATTTTCACAGTAGTAATGAGCATTAGTTTACTAGGCACAAAAATGAAGGAAAAAGAACTAGATCTTCAAGCAAAGATAAAAAACAAAAAAACCCTCCAAATAGAAATTCTTAGAGCCAAGAGTTACCGTACCCTGGGAAGAAACATGCACTCCACGGTGAATATTTTCCAAAATGAGCAAGAAAACAATCTGAGAAGCTTTCACTCATTCAAGAAACAATTAGAATGCAAGCACTAGTCCAACAGGTAATGCCAGTACTTAGAACCCAGGCACTATTCACTGAGGAAGCCCAAGCAGCTTGGAGAGGCCCAAATGAAGAAATACCCAGGACCCTGGCCTGTAGCCTTCATTCAGTTCCCTGCTGAAAGCCAGCACCAACCTGCTAGCCATGTGAGTGATATCTTATGAAAGTGAGTCTTCCAAGCCAAGCCACCCCTGCCTAACACTCCAGAGAAGCGAAAAAGAGGATTTTTAGCAATGTAATGATCGTTGTTGATTGAAGCCTTCAGGTTTCAGAGTGGTATGCTGTACAGCATCAGCAAGTGAACACTACAGTTGGTAGATTTCAGATGCCAGAGAGTCAAGGTTTAATATAAGAAGTTTGTGCGCAAAAAACACTTTGGATATCTCTCACCTGAGAAAGGCACCCTCTGATCATTCCAGCTGTCAAAAACCATGGCTGTAGATCTGAGCATACTCTCTCTTTCCTTCACACTCAGATCAGTCCGGCCAATTCATCAAACAAGTACTTTACCCTTTCGTAGCCCATCCCTAACTCTAGAAGCATGTTACTGCATACAGTCCTAACTCCTCTACCTGCACATGCCAACTTCTTTTTCTCTGCCTGAGTGGCTGTTGCTCTATCAGAGATGAAGTCAAAGCTCCAGAGGAGCTCTGTTACCTATTAGCTGTGTCTTCAGTTTACTCACCTGTAAAAAGGGAATAAAGAATATTTACTTTATGGTGCTAGGAGGAATAAACGAATTCATTCATACAGTCTCTTAGTCTGGAACTTGTTTGACAGTGGAAAGAAGTAGCCATCAAAGAAGGATGTACTTTTCTCTGAAGGGAGGAGAGAACTTCCACTTTGCTTATGGCCTTGTTTAAATACTGACGGAGATTGTGGACTCAATAGGCTTCCATAGCCTTGGGAGCTCATGTCAAGAGCCCCGGGTGATCACTGACGTCATACATAAGAGTGTTAATTGTTAAATTAACAACAGGAGTCACTGTGCACTTACTTCCCATGCAGGACTTCTGTCCTCAATGAGTTGTATTATGAGAATTAACTGTAAAACTTGTTCTCTGTGTGTGTGTATGTGTGTGCAAATTGTTGAAATCTTTACTTAGTATAGAGTTGGTCTTCTGTGTATAAAGTTAATTGAAAATAAATCTTAATGGAGAATTGGACTGGGAATGGGAGAGGGAGGAGGAGGAGGGTTGGGAGTGGAATGGAAATGTATGGTGGGAAGAATCACTATATTCTTAAAGTTGTACTTATGAAATTTGTACTCATTAAATAAAAGGTTTCTTTGGGAAAAAAAGATTAAGCCAAATAAAATTTTCTTTTCTAAAAAAAAGTTTGATGATGGGGCCGGCGCTGTGGTGCAGCAGCTTAACACCCTGGCCTGAAGCGCCAGCATCCCATTCGAGACCCGGCTGCTCCACTTCCTATCCAGCTCTCTGCTATGGCCTGGAAAAGCAGTGGAGGATGGTCTAAGTCCTTGGGTCCCTGCACCCTCATGGGAGACCTGGAAGAAGCTCCTGGCTCCTGGCTTCGGATTGGCGCAGCTCTGGCTATTGCAGCCAATTGGGGAGTGAACCATCGGATGGAAGACCTCTCTCTCTCTGCCTCTCCTCTCTCTGTGTAACTCTTTCAAATAAATAATTTAAAAAAAAAAAATGTTTGCTGAATAATGGTTAATACAGTGAACAGAGAAAATGTAGGTAGCTTTACCAGCAAAGCACAGATGGTATCAACATATAGCCAATTGGGTTATTCTAGAACTAATTATCTTCTTCCAACTGCCTAATTTCCATTTATGTCTCATTTTCTAAGCCAAAGGAAAAATGAAAACGAATAATGCTGCTTTACTGAGAATTCTGGTTAAAGGACCAAAAAAGAAAGCTAAGGGAGATACATAGATTATCTGTGCATTCCCTAATTCTAACTCCTCAGAGGTCACAGATCGTGTTACATTGGCTGTGAACATAGTTATTAATGCTGATTCATGTTCAAATCACACAGGTCCCAAAAAGTCTACACATACAGCACACACCCACAGCTTATACTGACATTCTCAATTAAGAACAATCTGTAGAATAATCCTTAAAATAAGTTTTTAAGTATTTAGTGAAATGACAAAGCAATTCAAATCTGGAGGGAAAGGGGACATTACCGACAAACTGCTTCAAAGCCTAAGCAATATATGATAATTACTTATGCACTTTCATATACTCAGAAGTTTCAAAGTTATCTTACTCTACCTTAATATTAGGCCAGACTTTCACTTTCTTTTTTTATAGAAAGCTTTTATTTACTAAATATAAAATTCATAAGTACAAATTTTGATTTATAGCAGTCCTTCCCCCCATACCCGCCCTCACACCCCCAAACCATCCCACCTCCTACTCCCTCTCCCATCCTATTCTTCAGTAAGATTCATTTTTAATTATCTTTATATACAGAAGATCAACTCTATGTAAGTAAAGATTTCAACAGTTTGCACCCACACACGCACAAAGTATAAAGTACTGTCTGAAGACTAGTTTTACTGTTAATTCTCATAGCACAACACATTAACGACAGAGGTCCTACATGGGGAACAAGTGCACAGTGATTCCTATTGTTGATTTAACAATTGACCAGACCTTCACTTTCTACAAAGTTAAGCTGTCTACTCCTTTCTTAGGTATGTTTTGCGGAGCTCACATTTCCACTTGAATATACTAAGTACTGAAAATGGTGATTGAGAAAAGCTATTACAGACAAATCACCTACTGGGCCTTGTTTTATATTAACTAAAACATGTGGTCTGAAGAAAACATCCAAGCACTCAAAGAAAACTCTTGACAGTAGTGTTCTCATCTGACCTAGTTTCTCAGTGACCCCCTCTCACAGGGCTGAAAGCAGCAGAAGTTACTACAATATCTCCCTTCATCTTTGAAAGCAACATACAGTGATCCACTCAAGGTAAAGAAGGAAGTCAGGAAGGGAGGTGGGTTTCTGATTTCAACTGAAGTCTGGGGGAAAAGGCAGCCAAGTGATACATGATAAAACCACCGGACAACTCCTTATAAACCTCTCTTACATACAATTCACTTGAAAGCCAAAACTAAAGAGCATCAGTGGCATTTTTCACGCCTGCAAAACACAGTTCTGCACTTGAGTCTCTAAGCCATTTTTTTTAACAAATGAAAACTGAAGCTACAAGAAAAGTGAAACAACTGTTTTGCACAGACAATTTTTTTTTTTTTTACAAACATGGATAAATTAGATTATCTGGGGAAAGGACTGTCCTTGGCTCTGCTACCCTTTTGCAATCCCAGATTCAATAACACCTGGTACTTAGATGTATTCCATTTCTTCAGTTTATTGTCACTTTGATAAATGTGGAAAATACTTTTAGCCAAGAACTGGAATTAGATTTCATTTAAAAATCGGGCTGAACAAAATCATGTACACTTGGTGATTTGAGTTCTGACATTTAAGTTATACAATAACTTTTAACCTACAGCCAAAAGTGATATCATACAGCAAAATGTGCTCAACAATGAATAGAAAAAAAAAATTGGAACCAGATTGGGGACAAGCTCATCTCAGGATAAGAAGCTAGAATTCTTCCTGTAAAAATAATGAAAAGCTCACAAACTTAGAGAATGCTGGAATAGAGACATTTTATTTCTAACCAGTTCCAGACAACTCAACTTCAATGCCATATGCCCTGTGGTCACCTTTTCCTTAAAGCATGGTCTCATAAGAAAACCACAGAGTAGCTGTCCCTTTAGTAGTATGAATTACTCTTTCTCATTCTAGTTTGATGTCTCAAACTAAAAAAAAAAAAAAAAAAAAAGATTCTAGATCCAGTGAAAGCATAGCCCCCAACCCAGAACAAAGAAAAACAACTGTCAATTCAAACTGTCAATTTCAAACAGTTGTTAATCCTCTTAAGACCAAACATATTTAAAACCTCACTGGGATGCTGATTTATTATGCGCAGAAAAGGAGGATGACTATGGTGACCTATAAACTAGAAAGAGGAAAAGACTGCAAAGCAATCAATTGACTACAGTCTCTGGCAGGAAAAGTTCCTGTCATAGGGTTGTGCTGTGGCTCTTACTCTGTTCAAAACAGACATCCACAAATTCCTTCAAGTATCTAACACAAACCCAAAAATGCAAGGCGTCTTTCTAGAGATTTAAGAAAACTTTTCTAATATACATAATCATCTAATTTAATAAATAGGTGCTTTTAGTGCTACAATTTCCACAGGAACTAATGTATAGAAAGAGAGAAATATAAAACCACATACTATCATTTTCAACCCTGGACATATTTCAAAATCACCTGGTTAAAATGCTTTATTTAAAAAACAAATGCCACAGACTCATCCTACCAGATTCCATAGGTCTTACGTAGGACTCAGTTAGCAATCTTCTTCAGATTCCATAGTGATTATGATATACAGTTAAGGCTGAACATCACTCATTGAGAGAACTACTAATTTGGTTAAGTTGAGAGAGTTAGCAAAAAAAAAAAATCACCCAAAACTGTAGAGAGGCAAAGAAAATTTGCAAAACATCATACTTTTCTGATAAAAAACTGCAGCCCATACCTTGACGCATTAGCCAACAAAGTTCAGAACACAACAAAGCGCAAATAATGGACTGCAAGCAATGTTTAAGAATGTTTCTCCAACTAGTTCTTAATCACTCAGTTCTGAAAAGGATGTATTTTAGCACAACTTGTTGCTTCTTAAACTTTGTTGTTAACAGAACCTGCTGGAAATTCTTTTCTTTCTATCAAAATTAATCTATTTTCCTATACTCTTCCCTAATTTTCCCCTCTTTTGTTAAATTAATTCAGTTTTCCTTCATCAGGAAATATTTTTACAAGTGTCTAAAATGAACACTGCTCATTTCTCCTCCTCCATCAGCTATGGTTTGAATAGGATATGGCTACCAAACTCACATACATGGTTAAGCACAAATGTCGTGGATTGACAGAACCAACCTTCCTGAGAGGAAGTTCTTGCAAGCAGTTATAAAAGCCTGAGTCAGATCCAGTTGCTCTTTCAGCTTCCTGGCTCTCCATGCCCCATTCCCTCACACATTTGCCTCCATGCCATTCCTCAGCCTCACCAGACTGCAGAACCACTGGGGCCAGTCCCGTCTTGGGCTGTGAACCTCCAAGACTGTGAGCCAAAACAAACCTCTTTTCTTCTTAAGTAGCTTCTCTCAGGGACTGGCTATAGTAACAGAAAGCTGACTAATACACCATCCGCTTTTCTTTGTGTTAGCATCACAGTAATATCTCCACAAGTCTGAGATTCACACCAAAGATTGATAGGTAGGGGGAGTTAAACTTGCCTGATGCTAAAATGGTCTTGAGGTTTAAACTGAAAGCAAAAACAAAAACAAATGTATATATCAAACAGCAAACATCAACATAGAGCAGTGATGAAAACCATGAACAATATCAAGTCTGATGATATTTGAACACTTCTTTAAGTGTTCTAAGATTCTAAAAATTAAGTCACTTCCCTGCTAAAAAACATCTCTATCTCAACTTCATAAACATTAAATCTGTTAACCATTCGTACCATGCCCTTTCCAACTTCAACATGTATTTGAAGGATTAGAAGAAACTATGTTTGTAATGTAGAAACTAGTAGTAATGAGATAAAGAGAATAGCTATGAAAGCTAAGGTATCTTACAAAATGCATAGCCAGAAAAAGAAAATCTAATCAATTATCTAAGACCCCACGATATGAAAAGATTTCTTTTGTCTTTTCAATTTTTTCTTTTTAGGCAACAAAAAAGGCTGTGGGTCAGGAAATAAAGTTTGTCAACTCTTTATTTATCTTGGTTAATACCCTATGTCACTTCCTTTAGAATGTTCTCTCTCATTATTCTTCATATAGTTTTAATTTTACTCTCCTCTGTGAAGCACTTCCTTACAATAACTGTCTCCATCTATCTTCCCCTACTGAGTACAACTCTCACAGCATACACTCAATTATTTAGTACTTACATAAGACTATCTCACTTTAGCTATTGCTTCATGCCTTCTGCCTGTTGTAGGGAACAAAATGCCCCATATGAATATGACCTGGCCACAGCCTACATTTTCAAGGCTAACACTTACATTGCCTACCATTCATTCTAGGCTTATTCACATTCAAGCATTCATTCCTTCAGCAGTCATCCAACCAGCATCCATCAAGTATTTGTAAATATCTACAAAGAGTCAAACACATTCTAAAAGCCAGTGAGTTCTAGCCGTCCCTAACTGGCTCCTATGGCAGATAAAAGCCATTCCCTTTCATTCCTGAATATATTTACTCAGATTATTCCCTCTACTCATAGGTCTGGTGCTGTGGTGCAGTGGGTAAAGCCATATGTAGTGCCAGCATCCCATATGGGTGCCAGTTAGAGTCCCTTCTGCTCCACTTCTGATCAGTTCCCTGCTAATGTACCCAGGAGAGCAGTGGAAGATGGCCTATGTGCTTGGGCCCCAGCCCAGCCCTAGCAGTTGCAGCCATTTGGAGAGTGAACCAGTGGGTGGAAGACCTCTCTCTATGTCTGTTCCTCTCCCTGTCTTTAGCTCTTTATTATTTTTACTATTTTAATAATAATTTAAATTAATTTATTACTTATTTAACATATTACTTATATTAACATGGCTATCAAACCCTCAACACACAGGCCTTTTGAGGGATACCCAAACTGTTATCAAAACCATTAAGCCCCAGGTTGTATGATCTAGTTCCAGCTTTGAGTTCCTTCTGTGTATGTACAATCATGTCCTAAACAGCTCTCCTAAGAAAACAGAGACTATAACAATATGATTAGACCCATTATTAAAGTATAAAATGATGGCACTCAGGGCCAATGTTGCGGCTCAATTGTTAAGCTGCTCCCTGGGACACCGGCATCCCATTTCAGAGTACCAGTTTGAGTCCAAGCTGTTCTGTTCCTGATCCAGCCTTCTGAAAATGTGTCTGGGAAGGCATTGGAATATGGTCTAAGTACTTAGCCACCTGCTACCATGTGGTAGATGGGGTTGGAGTTTCTGTTTCCTGGGTTCAGCTTGGCCCAGACTTGATTGTTGTGGCTATTTGGGGAACGAACTAGTGATGGGAGATCAATCCCTTTTTTTTTCTCCCTCTCTCTCTCTGCTGCTCTGCCTTTTAAATAAATAAATAAATAACTCTTAAAGGAGGTGAGGGACCTTTCAGCAAAAAAATGGAGAAGCATAACAAGAGGTTTTAGAGTTTGAGGCATTAGGGGGACGCTGGGTAAATAGGGCAGTCTGATATCACATTGTAGAATTGAACTTTTGTGCCTTATCAGCATGAACCCAAATTTAAAAATAAATAATGCACACACTTGCCATACATAATTAAACCTTAAGAAACATTTCCTGAAACCACTTAAATGTAAGAGACATCTAAAGTAAGAGGGTTTTGTCAAAGGTAATGTGACTGACTAAGTAGTCATCAGACTGACCAGACTTGATTTTTCTGACTTCATTCATGTTTTATGGATGGTAAAGAAAGCATCTAGATGTTAGCACAGGGCTCAAAGAGCTAGTCCACTCTAGGTAGTCTGTGAAAAAACTCTAGGTAACAGGAAGAGCCCTAACCTATTACGCCACAATGTTGGCCCCATAAATAAGAATTTTAAAAAAATGTTTTTTCCGCCGGCGCCGCGGCTCACTAGGCTAATCCTCCGCCTAGCGGCGCCGGCACACCGGGTTCTAGTCCCGGTCGGGGCGCCGGATTCTGTCCCGGTTGCCCCTCTTCCAGGCCAGCCCTCTGCTGTGGCCAGGGAGTGCAGTGGAGGATGGCCCAGGTGCTTGGGCCCTGCACCCCATGGGAGACCAGGAAAAGCACCTGGCTCCTGGCTCCTGCCATCGGATCAGCGCGGTGCGCCGGCAGCAGCGCGCCGGCCGCAGCGGCCATTGGAGGGTGAACCAACGGCAAAGGAAGACCTTTCTCTCTGTCTCTCTCTCTCTCACTGTCCACTCTGCCTGTCAAAAAAAAAAAAAAATGTTTTTTCCTCTACCTGGATGCCCTTCTCTACTTGTCAGACTAATAAACCCAGCTTAGCAATTCACTACAACAATTTTTGAGTGCTTACCACATACTATATACATTATGCTAGGGGCTGAGGACAGAAGAAAAAGAAGAGGAACAATGTAGAGCTTCTATCCTCAAAAACAATAATAACAAACAAATACCTAAAGTCTCTACTAGCAAAGACAGATATACTAGCAGATAACTAGTAAAATAAGTGCTATGATATGTAAACAAGATCATTTGGAAGCACTGAGAAGAAACACATAGCCCAGCCTAGGAAAGAGTTAAACTTGCTCATGCCACTTTTGAATGTCATAATAATCTCCTGTTTTAAAAAAATAGCTCCGCCACAGGGGCCGGCGCCGTGGCTCACTTGGCTAATCCTCCACATACAGCGTTGGCATCCCAAATGGGTGCCGGGTTCTAGTCCCGGCTGCTCCTCTTCCAGTCCAGCTCTCTGCTGCGGCCCGGGAACGCAGTGGAGGATGGCCCAAGTGCTTGGGCTCCTGCACCTGCGTGGGAGACCAGGAAGAAGCACCTGGCTCCTGGCTTCATATTCGGGGGTGAACCAACGGAAGGAAGACCTTTCTCTCTGTCTCTCTCTCTCCTACTCAAATTAAAAATTATTTTAAATTATTATATTAAAAATTAAAAAAAAGCTCTGCCACAAAAATATTTATTTTGTATCATTTGTCTAGTTTGACCTTTGTACTATATTCTTTTGTAATTTGGTTTATTGAAACACTGATATGGTTCATCCTATAAGATCTAATAAATAACATTTTCATTACTATTCAGTAATTATTTCATTTAGACTTCTTTGATAGATTGATTATTGAGCATTGTACTTAATTAGTATAGGAGTTATTGTCATTAATTATTGATTTCTATCTTAATTGGACTGTTAATGAATATAATATGCATGTTAGTCTTTGAAATTTGTGGAGACTTTATGACTCATACAAGATTAATTTTTTAACATATCCATATATGGTTGAAAAACTTTGTGTTGCTAGACGCAGTGTTTATACATGGCCATTACACAGAACTTTATCATGAGAATATTTAACTTCTCTGTATCTTTGCAGAATTTCTTATCTATGTAGCCTATCAATCACTGAGAAATATGCTAAAATTTTCCATTGTAGCAGTGGAATATCATTCTTCCCCCAAATTTCATTGCTTTTCTCAGCTATATTTTTAGGAATACACTTACTTAGAATGATATCGTTCTGGTGAACTAAATGTTTTTATTTTTGTTTTTTGTTTTTTTTAATTTTTTTTTTACAGGCAGAGTTAGAAAGTGAGAGAGAGAGAGAAAGAGAGAAAGGTCTTCCTTTTCCGTTGGTTCACCCCCCAAAAGGCCACTATGGCCAGCACGCTGCGGCCGGCACGCTGATCCGAAGCCAGGAGCCAGGTGCTTCCTCTTGGTCTGCCATACGGGTGCAGGGCCCAAGCATTTGAGCCATCCTCCACTGCACTCCCGGGCCACAGCAGAGAGCTGGACTGGTAAATGTTTTAATATGTAGTAGCCATGCCTAACGAACTATATTTCTTCTTAACTATATTTGTTTGATATTAGCAGAGCAACTCCAGCTTTTTTTTTTTTTTTTTTTGGCTACTGTTTGCTTTCTTCACCCTTTGACTTTCAACTTTTCTACAGCCTTGCATTTTTAGGTGTTTCTCTTGTAAATATCTCAGAATGACAATGTTTCCCTTTAAATGCAGAGTTCAGTCCATTTCCACTGATTCTGATTATTGAAAATACTGTAGTTTCATTTCTACAATAGTATGTGTTTTCATAATCTAGTTTTGCCTCTTTTCATGGCTTCCTTGGGACTAAGTCTCCCATACCATTCCTGCTTTTTCCTCTACTAGATTTTAAAATAATCCATTTTAATTATATTGTTAGAGGTGATCCCAAAACTGTAAAATGTTAAATTTCATTCAACAAATCTAAACACAATATTTTTATCTATCTCCCAAAAAAAGAATAGAAACTTAGAGATTTTTAATTTCAGTATCATCCCCAATTTACTGTCCAGAGATTTCTTCCATTGTAATTTGTTTGAACCTTACAAACTAGGCATTGTAATGTTTTGGATCAACCTTTTTAAAAGCTTCACACACATTCATTATTTTGATTAGCGTTGGCTATTCATTTTTACATCTCAAACCTTTTGAAGTCATTTTCCTTTATTCTGAGCTGCATTCTTCAGAAATCTTATTAATGAGGGTCTGTTAATGGTAAACTCCAATTTTAACTTGTCTTCGGATAGCCTCATGAGACTCTTACATGTGAAAGATAGTTTTATTAGGTATGGACTCAGGTTGAGTTCTTTCCCTCAAAACTTTGAGGATATCTTTCTGCCAATTGCTGGTCTACAATATACTGTTTTTTGTGTTTTTTTAATTTTTTATTTAGTAAATATAAATTTTCAAAGTACAGTTAATGGATTACAATGGCTTCCCCCCCCCAATAATTTCCCTCCCACTCATACCCCTCCCATCTCCCGCTCCCTCTCCCATTCCATTCACATCAAGATTCATATACTGTTAACAGTTTAACAGGAATTCTTTGATAGGTAATCTGCCTTCTCATTAGTTGTTTTTAAGACTTCTTTGTTGCTTTTGTGGATGTCTGTTTGCTTATCTAATTTTTCTTATGTTTTTTCCCTCTGGACTTCTTTATTTATCTCAAGTCTGCCAGATCAGAGGATTATTGTCTTTCATCAATTCTAGTAAATTCTCAGCTTACTATGTCTTCAATAGAACCTTTATTCTCATTGTCTGTTCTAGCTCCTTCTGGAATTCTATTTTGATGTATGCTGGACCTTGTCTGTCTATTCTACCCACCTGTATCACTCTCTTTCATTATATTTGTTTTGGTTTGAAAAGTTTAAATTTCTTTTTATGAAATACTTTCGAACATACAAAAGAGCGGCACTAATAGCACGGAGGTTTTATGTGATCTCTCTCCAGCTCCCCTAAATCTGCACATTTCAAATAATAGTTGTACAATAAGCAAAAGCAGAAAATTAACATTGAGCTATATATCTTATTAACTACTCTATAGTCCCTCATATTTCACCAACTGTCCTACTAATTCATTTTGGTGGTACAGGAAAACAGACCAGAAAAGCAGACAATATTTTTTTCAGATTTATTTATTTATTTATTTATTTGAAAGGAAGAGTTACAGAGAGGCAGAGGCAGACAGAGAGAGATACAGAGAGAGAGAGAGAGAGAGAGAGAGAGGTCTTCCATCTGCTGGTTCACTCCCCAATTGGCCACAATGGTTGAAGCTACACCAATCCGAAGCGAAGAGCCAGGAGCTTCTTTCAGGTCTCCCACATGGGTGCAGGGACCCAAAGACTTGGGCCATCTTCTACTGCTTTCCCAAGCCACAGCAGAGAGATGGGTCAGAAGTGGAGCAGCCAGGACTCGAACCAGTGCCCATATGAGATGCCGCCTCTGCTGGCAGCAGCAGCTTTACCTGCTAGCCACCACGCCAGCCCCAAAAGCAGATATTATATGCACTTATCCATGTCTCCTTAGCCTTCTCAAATCACAGGGAGTTCCACAGCCTTTCCTTGGTTTTCATGATGCTTATCTTACTAGGTAAAGACTTCTAGGCTTAGTTCTTGATTTTTTTTTTTTTTTTTTTTTTTGACAGGCAGAGTGGACAGTGAGAGAGAGAGAGACAGAGAGAAAGGTCTTCCTTTTGCGGTTGGTTCACCCTCCAATGGCCGCCGCGGTTGGTGCGCTGCGGCCGGCGCACGGCGCTGATCCAATGGCAGGAGCCAGGTGCTTCTCCTGGTCTCCCATGGGGTGCAGGGCCCAAGCACTTGGGCCATCCTCCACTGCACTCCCAGGCCATAGCAGAGAGCTGGCCTGGAAGAGGGGCAACTGGGACAGAATCTGGCGCCCCGACTGGGACGAGAACCTGGTGTGCCGGCGCCGCTAGGCGGAGGATTAGCCTACTGAGCCACGGTGCCAGCCCGATGTTTTTAAGATTACAGGTTATTTACTTTGTAGAACGTCCTCCACTGATGTTTCTTCATGATAAAATTCAGACTATGCATTTTTTGACAAGAATAGCACAGAACTGATAGAAACACATCACATCAGGAAACATAAGTTGTTGATAAGTCTCATTAATGGCGATGTTACTTTGGTGGTTATGGAAGTATATATCATGTCTCTTAACATCTCTCATGTTTTTCACCTCTTGGTCTCTGTTATATTCTGTATAATTACTTCAGATCCATCTTCTCGTTCACTATTTCTTCCTTCAAATGTGCCTATTTTTTGTTTTAACCTGATCATTGCTTTCCTAATCATAAATTACTAATTAGAATATTTCTAGGGATTATGTCTTGGTCACTTCCAGTAAGTCTTTTGCTCCTTTGCTATATCTTAATTATCTTTGATACAAATTTATTTTATATTTTATATCTGGCAATTCGAATATCTATAGTCTCTCTGTCTGATTCTTCAGTTTATTTCCTCCTGCTAATGTTAATAGTGGCTTGTTTCCCTGTATGTTTAATGATTTCTGAAGGGCTAGAGATGTGTATTCATGTTTAATTGGATCTCTATCTGTGGCAATTTTTTTTTAGGAATAATGTTTAAAAAGGCTTTCTCTGAGAAAGATATGAATTTACTTCTGCAAGAGTCTAGAGGTACACGGAGCTGCTTGTACTACATTTCTGTCTTGTTTTGGTTTGTGTGTGTGTGTAGTCGGGAGGCAGTTACAACAGTACTATCAATTCAGGCTCAAATCTGCACGAGCTAGGAGCTTGTGGTCAAGAATTATCAGGAAAGATTTTTTTTCCTTTTTCTACTTCTACCCAACAGCCAAAATCAAGACAGATACATAACCACAATCTTCTTGTGTGGTATGGCAAACTACTTATTTTTTCCTCTTTTAGCAACCAAGAATGTCATTCTCAGGAAATTCCAGCTTTTGAGGGGTGGGAGACGTGGGGCCTCAGCTGTGACTTTCCACCGTTTTTGTCTAGAGCTTTCCTTCCCGTTCCCAGACTCTGGGCCACAAAAATCAGAAAATAAATCCAGAACAAGCACCACTTCCAATGCCAGCCTACCATTACAGACTTGATAGAAAAACAATTCTGAGAGGTCCTAATTTAATTACAAGGGCCAGAAGATGAGGGGGAAGAGGGATGGGAGAGGTTAACCAGTTAACAGCCACAGGCTGAAAACAACAAGACTGTTCACATTCCTGAATGTATGTTCAAACTTTAACTCGGATCCCACCATGAGCTCTTAGACACCACTGCATCCTGTTTACAACCCTAACCAATCTAGAACAATTACTTCTCCTTATGGAATGCACTCCTATGCCAAAACTTTCCCCCTTCCACGGCAGCCCACCTGTCTTAGCTATAGCCAATCCAGGACTAAAGTAAATTAGCTATGCTTTCCTTCTCCAAAATTTCATGACAAAAACGTTCTGACCTCTAGGTGTAGCAAACAATTTTCCAACTGCTATTTAGCCATGTTACTGGTAGCTGTGAAGGTCTGTCCCAGGACCTGGTCCTTTTCCGGGTAGCATCTGTGACAGTTCAGTGAACTCTTGTTTCAGAAAGCCCTCAATATCAAGAGTTTTGATTTAACAAATTCATGTTATCTTAAGTTTCTGGCCTCTAAGAAGTCCTTACTTTTTCTCCAATTGAGTTATGAGATTAAAGTTTTTATTTTCTTTAATATTTTGTTTGCAAAGCAGACAAGAAAGGCTGCACAATCTTGGACTGTGAACCTCTAAAACTATAAGCCCAAATGATCCTTCTTCCTTTCTGAGAAGTTCCTCTCATGTATTTTGGTTGTAGTGATGAAAAAAGTGATTAATACTAGGCATGCGCAGAAGAAGGAAAATCTAACTGATTGAGAGAAGGAAACCAGAGCGCAGCCGGAACTTAAATATATCAGTGTCCTTGCAGAAGTGAGAGGTTGGCTAAACAAGGAAATCTGGAATTAAAAGCCCATCTTCACCATGCTGGCCTCATTCCAAGCTCCTCTAATCAACTTGCCTTGCTAGCGTTTCCACACGCCAGCTTTCTCCTACCTAATCCATAAAACTTTGCCCAGACTTCCAACTGGGGAGGCGGATGAGTCATATTCTTCTGTCTTATACTTTCTCCTCAGAAGACAGGCCTCATACATTGCTTTTGTGTGCCACAATTATCAGATCTACTTTATTCAGTAACAACTAAAAATTAATGAAACATTAATAACTTCACTAAGGTAATGTGATCTATCCTATAAGAACTTAGGTTCTTGGGGCTAGCACTGTGGTGCAGCAAGTTAAAGCCCTGGCCTGCAGTGCCAGCATTCCATATGAGTGCTGGTTCAAGTCTGGGCTGCTCCACTTCAATCCAGCTCCCTGCTGGTGCACCTGGGAAAGCAGAAGAGGATGGCCCAAGTGCTTGGGCCCCTATACCCACTCAGGGAGACACAAAAGAAGCTCCTGGCTCCTGGCTTCAGATCAGCACAGCTCCAACTGTTGCAGCCATTTGGGGAGTGAACCAGTGGATGGAAGACCTTTCTCTCTCCCTTCTCCTCTCTCTCTCTCTCTCTCTCTTTGTAACTCTTGACTTTCAAATAAATCAAGAAAGAAAGAGAGAGAGAGAGAAAGGAAGAGAGGGAGGGAGGGAGAGGGGGAGGGAATAGAACTTAGGTTCCTAAATCAAAAAAATGCTTTAGAAATCTCTAATTAAATTTTTAATTATCTGGCTAAACAATTTTATGGTAATTGATAAAAGGTCAGATAGAATTCATTAACTGTTTTTTTAAATCTATACAGTTTCTGCACAATTAAAACATTTTAATAAAGCTTGCTTAGGGTTTCTAGACAACAAAATCATAGATGTGGAAGTTACTCACTAAATAGCTCCTGGGGGTTCTAATAAAACTCAACTGAGAAGTTCCTGTTTCTCTTGAAGACTCTCAGACCACAGAAGATCTCAGTCTTGTAGTAAAGAGACTGCAAAGGATGGGGCCAAGCAAGAAACACTTCTGGATGATGGAACATGATAGAACATCTTGATTCCCTACATTTCAGACAAGTTTCAGTCTCTCAAATCATTGTGATTCACTAGGCTTTGATATTTCACTATTGATGCCAAATTTTGTCTAGAAAAAATAGTTATTGGATTTTTTTACATTAGTTTGGGAAATGATTTTTTTACATTATTTTATTTTATTTAAGGAGTTTCACACTCTGTCACTCTGCCTTTCAAATAAATATTAAAAAATAAAAAATGAAAGGGGCCAGCACTGTGGCACCGCAGGGTAAGCCACCACTTGTTGCCAGCATTCCATATGGTTTCCAATCCAGCTCCCTGTTGATGAGCCTGAGAAGGCAGCAGGTGATTGCTCATGCACACTTGCAACTCACATGGGAAATCTAGATGGAGTTCTTCTCTCTTGACTTCAGCCTGGCCCAGCCATCTGGAGAGTAAACCAGCAAATGGAAGATCTGTGTGTGTGTAGGTGTGTGTGTGTGTGTGTGTGTGTGTGTTTCTCCCTATTATTTGTCCTTCAAATAAATAAATAAATAAATCTTAAAAAAAAAAAAAAGGATTTCACAGCCAGTTCTTCCCTATTTCGTTCTTGGTGTCTGGAGACAGTCCAACATGTTAAGATACTTCTGTATTCCTGCCAGTTCTTTTCTTTGTTGTTTTTCTCCGTTTAAGTCCTTTGATGTGTTTTTTAATTTTAATTTCAATAGTTTCTAATATTTTCACTACTTTTTGGTTTTCTGTTCCTGAAGCCTCACACAGAGAAAGATCCATCTTAGCTGGATGATCCTCAGGATGTTCAGGTATTTAGACTTTCTCTGATTCTTAATTATCCTTTTTGTACTGTTGGTTTAAGTATTTATTGAACACAAGTATTTCTTCATAAAATGGGAAGCATTATTTCTTCCTTTCATAATGGACCAATCTACCATGGAAATGAGATCTATCAGCACACACCCTCCTCCATCTCAGCAGGTGTAAAGATCATTCATTCACTTAAAATTTTTATGTTCCAGTTTTTTTCCTCCAAATTTCTTTTGACATATTAGGGCTTCCACAAGATGTCTCCCCTAACCCATCCCACTTCCTGTGTCAGAAACCAAAAAGATGCTGCATAAAGCCTCCCATTATTTTACTAACAAAGTTAGTTCCTTCTATGTTGGCTCAAGAATATGGCTGTGATACTGTGATATAATAAGAAATACATATTTGGTGTCTGTCCCCAGGTACATGACACAGAGTTCCTAAAACCCTTTCATTTCCTGAGTGATAATCGTTAAAAGGAGCATCTTCTATTATTCATAAGCCCTGCCAACCATATGAGTTGATGCCAATGAAATAACTCTTGCAGTGTGACTGCCAGAAGAATAAGCCATGCTATTAGTGACTAGGAAATTTCAGCCTCATCCTCCAAACTCCAGGGAAGGGAAACAGACTAGAGACTGAGTTCAAACACCAATGCCAATGGTTTAATCAGCCATGTCTTCATAACGAAGCCTCCATAAAGAAACCCAAACAATGGGCAATGGCCTAACAGTTAAGATACTCATATCCCTTCTCAGAGTACCAGGGTTTCATGCTTGGCTCTGGCTCCTGAGTTCAGCTTCCTTTTGATGCAGACCCTGGGAGACAGCAGTGATGGTTCAAGTAATTAGCTTTCTGACACCCACTGGGGAGTTTCCTAAGATTCTCATTACTGGGGCCAGTGCTGTGGCGTAGCAGGTAAAGCCACCGCCTGCAGTGCCGGCATCCCATAAGGGCGCCGGTTCAAGTCCTGGCTGCTCCACTTCCGATCCCACCCTCTGCTATGGCCTGGGAAAGCAGTAGAAGATGGCCCAAGTCCTTGGACCCCTGCACCTGCATGGGAAGACCCAGAGGAAGCTCCTGGCTCTTGGTTTCAGATCAGCACAGCTCTGGCTATTGTGGCCAATTGGGAAATGAACCAGAGGATGGAAGACTCCCTCCCTCCTTCCATCTCTCTCTCTTTCTCTCTCTCTCTCTCTCTCTCTCTGTGTGTGTGTGTGTGTAACTCTTTCAAATAAATAAATATTTTTTTTAAAAAAAGATTCTCATTACTCTCCTTCCCCTACTTATTCCCTTGTCTGTTTGTCTGTCTATAACACCATTGTCTGTCTGTCTATAATAGTAATTCTCAACATCTACTCAGTATCACAGACTTCCCATATTAAACATAAAAATCATTGTCTTCCATAATAAAACTATCCATCTTTCTTATTCCCACTCTTATATTTAACAGAGATCACTTTTCAGTTAAATGTAACCACCTAGGAACAATTGTTGTTAATTACAGAGTTAAACCAATAGTATTAAGTAGAACAAAAAAAAATTTCACAAGGAGCACTTATAAAAAATATTATCAAAGAATGCTCAGATTCTGAAAAACAATGTATTTATGCACACATCAACTTAGCATGCAAGTTTTAAACATGTGACTCAAGAAGTACCGTCACTGAATTCCATGAATGTTAAGTACCCATGAAAAGTCTCTATGAGGGTACCTGAAAAAGTCCAAGGAAAATGGAATTAAAAGAGAAGTTTATTTTGGTGCCACAAAATTGAAATCCAGGCATAGCTGTTCCATAATCTATGAACTTTTAAAAGCCCCCTCATGTATTTTTACTTAACAACTTGTCTGTTTCAAAAAATTATTTAAAAGATTATAAAATAAACACACATATAAAACAAGAATAGGATAACATAAATTGATTTTTTAAAAGACTATCCATCTTTCTATGTTTGTTATCCGAGATAACATTATAACCATTCAGGCCCTCAAGTAGACATTTTAGAACTAGGGAACGGAATTGTGGCTTAGCTGCCACCTGTGACACCGGATCCCATAGGGGCACCAGTTGGGAGATGCAGCCGTTCCACTTCCAATCCAGCTCCCTGCTAATGCTCTAGGAAAAGCAACAGAAGATGGCCCAAATGTTTGGGTCTCTGCACCCACATGGGAGACCTGAAAGAAGCTATGGGCTCCTGGATTCAGCCTGGCAAAGACCTGGCCATTGCAGCCAATTTGGGAGCAAACCAGCAGATGGAAGATCTATCTCTCAGTCTCTCTCTCTTTTGCTTGCTCCTCAGTCTCTCTTTGTAACTAAAAAATAAATCCTGGCCGGCGCCGCGGCTCAATAGGCTAATCCTCCACCTGCGGCACCAGCACCCCGGGTTTTAGTCCCAGTATGGGCACCAGATTCTGTCCCGGTTGCCCCTCTTCCTGTCCAGCTCTCTGCTGTGGCCCGGGAAGGCAGTGGAGGATGGCCCAAGTGCTTGGGCCCTGCACCTGAATGGGAGACCAGGAGAAGCACCTGGTTCCTGGCTTCGGATCAGCGCGGTGCACCAGCCGCAGTGGCCATTGGGGGGGTGAACCAATGGCAAAAGGAAGACCTTTCTCTCTGTCTCTCTCGCTCACTGTCCACTCTGCCTGTCAAAAAATAAATAAATAAATCTCTTAAAACATTTTAGAATTATCTTTAATTTCCTTCTTTTTTTCTTCAGGTCGCATATCAAATGTGAGGGTCTACATAAAAAATGTACTCTGAGATGGAACATCCTTTCCATAACCATAGTTTAAATTCAAAAGAGTTTGAAATCCATCAATATTCTATCAATGGTGTCTGCCAACAGTCTCTCCTCAGTCTACTCTGTTTTCAATACAATTCTCAGAGTCCTCTTCCTGATATGTAAAGCTAATTATCTTACCCTCCACCTAAAAACCTTTACCTTTAGCCATCCATCTAGCCTCATGCACACCCCACTCGCCCTATGTACAAGGTACTTGACTTCCCACTGATTTTTTTATTATTATTTAATAAATGTGAATTTAAAAAGTGCAACTTTTGTATTGTTGTGGCTTCCCCCCCAACCTCCCTCCCTCCCGCGGCCCTCCCCTCTCCCACTCCCTCTCCCATCCCGCCCTTCATCGAGTTTCATTTTCAATTACCTTCATATACAGAAGATCAACTTAGTATATACTAAGCAAGGATTTCAACAGGCTGCACTCACACAACCGCACAAGGTATAGGGTATTGTTCGACTAGTAGTGTTGTCTTTAAGTTTCATAGTAAAACACATTAAGGACAGAGATCCTACTTGGGGAGCATGTACCCAGTGACTCCTGTTGTAGATTTAACAATTGACACTCTTATTTATGACATCAGCAATCACCCGAGGCTCTTGCCATGAGCTGTCTAGGCTATGGAAGCCCCTTGAGTTCACCAACTCTGAACTTGTTTAGTCAAGGCCATATCACAGTGGAGGTTCCTTCCTCCCTTCGGAGAAAGGTGCCTCCCTCCTTGATGGCCTGTTCCTTCTGCTGGGGTCTTGTTCACCAGGATCTTTCATTTAGGTTGTTTTTGCCACCATGTCGTGGCTTTCCATGCCCCTGAGACTCTCATGGGCCTTTTAGCCAGATCCGAATGCCCCAAGGGTTGATTCTGAGGCTGGAGTGCTGTTTTGGGCGTTTGCCTTCTATGAGTCTTCTGTGTGTCCTGCTTCCCCCGCAGGATCATTCTCTCCCTTTTAATTCTATCCTTCATTATTTGCTTACACTGGTCTTGTTTGTAAAATCTCTTCAACACTTACCCTATCTTTTTGATCGGTTGTGTACTTATACTTATCACTTTACCAAGTGCGTTGGCATTGGTACCTGCCTCCTTGATAAGATTGAGTTGAAATCCCCTGGCACATTTCTAGTTCCACCATTGGAGGTAAGTCCGAGTGAGCCTGTGCCGAGCTATATATCTCCTCCCTCTCTTATTCCCACTCCTATGTTTAACAGAGATCACTTTTCTGTTAATTTTTAAACGCCTAAGAATGATTGTGCATTGATTACTGAGTTCAGCCATCCCACTGATTTCTGAAAATGTCATGCTGCTTCATAATTGTGCCTGTATGTAGGCTGCTTCCTTTGCCTAACATGCCTTTCCCATTCTTTCCACCTGGCAATCTGGTGTCACATGTCAATGTTCAGATTCTTCTGTGAGGATTGTCCTTATCACTCACTCAACATGAAACACATTGAACACCTCCCAATGACATGAAGCTTTACCTCAAGGAATTCATATATTCGTTTAACACTTTGTTCAGGCTGCCTTTATTACATCCATCACTTTACACTGTAGTCACCATTTTACAGGTTTGTCCTCCCAGCTGGAGCACGAAGTCTTTGAAGGCATGGCTCCTGTCTAATTACCCTGCACATCTAGGACACTGACTTGGTTCAAAACAAATCTATTTTTCTCTAGCTTATTACTAGAGCTAAGAATAACAAAAGAGGAGAACTGGAATTTTTGGCATCAGTATCCAAAACAGTTATGTACACTTACCTCCATGAGTCCACCGCTCAGTATTATAAATGGCAACACACTCACCTCATGGGTCCATAGTTCAGTATTACAAACGCCAACACTATCATCACACAGATGGCTCTTCGCTTCGGGCTGGGGACTTTAAGCCTTTGGTTCTAAAGGAAATGACCACATTAAAAACAATTAAACTATACTTCAATGTCATTAAAAGCAACACCCAGGATAAGAATTCTCTGCACCAGTTACATGAATACCTTTTTTATTTAAGAAAAAAATAAAATTCAAAGGTGAGGCAATAGCACATTTAAAAAGACCACGTAGAGCCTTTCACATAGCACAGAAAGAAAAAGAGAAAAGTAGAAGAGGGAAAACAACACAGCAGTCACTCTGTTGTAGTTGCCTCTTGACCCAAAGGCCAAGAGCTCAATGACTCTGTATTTAATATGTCCCCAAGGAACTCTGAACCATGTGTATAGTGTCTCTCCCTGTCATTAAGTCACTGTTTACAGGAACACACTGGAGTATTCCCGTGTGCACAGGGGCAAGACAGAAAGAACAGTGTAAGAAGCTCCCCTCAGTGGGCATCCAGTCGGTTCAGGACAGCACTGGGGAGGGAAATCCTGAAAGCAGGCGATTTCATGAACAGAACTGAGGAGATTAACCTTCCTAGGACCAACACGGCTACAGAATGCAAAAAATGTCACAGTGATCAGAGGGGCAGATAAAGGACAAAACCCATTTTTCATTTTTGAGTGCTCTCTTTTTCAAAAAGGAAACATCTGACAGGACTATTTGGGAGACTCAATATGATTTGTTTAATCAGAAAAGAGGGTACCACGGTAAGGAGTGGGGAGAAACCCAGAAGGAGATATTTCTGTGTAGATTGGGAGGTGTAATTCAAAAGGACCTCTTTGAAATGCTTTATCCTTACTGCAACTTCTAGGACTTACTGTACCCTTATTTTCCTAGTACCACTGTTTTTCATAACATAAAATGTAGATATTTCTCAGATTATCTCTCAGAAAAAATAAACACCTTCCCCTCTCACCCTGGCTCTCTCACCAGCACTCACCTCTGATACAACTTCGTCCAGCTGCCTCTTCAGCGTTCCATTTTCTTTCTTCAGTTGCTCATTCTCTGAAAGTGCTGCCTTTAATCTTGCCTCTAGCCCAAGCATATACTCTTTTTTCTTCTTGCGAGACTGACAAGCAGACTCTCGATTTTTTATCATACGTTGCTGTCTCCTTAGCACAGCAATCTAGGGAAAGTTACAGAACATTCTGATTTGAGAATCAGATGAAAACAGATTAGAATTTAATGCTTTTGGGGCCGGTGTTTGGCCTTCCATATAAGAGTATCAGTTCAAGTCATGGCTGCTCCAGTGCCGTCCCAACTTACTGCTAATATGTTTGGGATAGCAGTGGAAGATGGATCAAGTAAGTACTCAGGCCCCAGCCATCCATGTGGGAGACCTGGGTGGAGATCCTGGCTCCTGGCTTTAGCCTGGCCCAGACGTGGCTCTTGTGGCCATTTAGAAAGTGAAACAGCAGAGAGAAAATATTTTTCACTCTGTCTCTCCCCCTCTATGTGTCACTCTGCCTTTCAAATAAATAAAATAAATTGGGTTTTTTTTTTCCACAAAAAAAAGCACTGATTTTTTTTTTACAATTTTTAAAAATAACTATTGTGCTGGCGCCGCAGCTCAATAGGCTAATCCTCTGCCTTGCGGCGCCCGCACATCGGGTTCTAGTCCCGGTCAGGGTGCCGGATTCTGTCCCGGTTGCCCCTCTTCCAGGCCAGCTCTCTGCTGTGGCCCGGGAGTGCAGTGGAGGATGGCCCAGGTGCTTGGGCCCTGCACTCCATGGGAGACCAGGAGAAGCACCTGGCTCCTGGCTTTGGATCAGCGGGGTACGCCAGCTGCAGCGCGCCGGCTGCGGCGGCCATTGGAGGGTGAACCAATGGCAAAGGAAGACCTTTCTCTCTGTCTCTATCACTGTCTACTCTGCATGTCAAAAATTAAAAAAAAAAAAAAAAGGAAAAACAAGCCATGCCTTCCAAACATTTAATTTCTATGCATGTCTATCTTATTTCTTTATTCCTATTCTGAATGCCAGCTCCTCCAGTAACCTAATTCTAAAGTCCCTCCAAACTCCAATTATTCTTTTTTTTTTTTTTTTTTTTTTTTTTTTTGACAGGCAGAGTGGACAGTGAGAGAGAGAAACAGAGAGAAAGGTCTTCCTTTGCCGCTGGTTCACCCTCCAATGGCCACCATGGCTGGCGTGCTTTGGCTGGCCCACCGCGCTGATCCAAAGCCAGGAGCCAGGTGTTTCTCCTGGTCTCCCATGCGGGTGCAGGAGCCCAAGCACTTGGGCCATCCTCCACTGCACTCCCGGGCCTGAGCAGAGAGCTGGCCTGGAAGAGGGGCAACCGGGACAGAATCCAGCGCCCTGACCGGGACTAGAACCTACTGCACCAGCGCCGCAGGTGGAGGATTAGCCTATTGAACCACGGCGCTGGCCCAAACTCCAATTATTCTTATCCACTTTGTTTTTTTTTAATTTTCTCTGAACATTCTATGTCCTTATAATTTAGACAAAATAACAGAAATCTCTCATGATTTCAACTACTTCAAGAATGTTAGTTCCCCCTTTCCACCTAGATTTTAGATCTTATCGGATACAACTTTTTTGTTTATTGCTCACAATATGTACCATAATCAAAACACTGAGAAAAATAACTTATATTTTCTAAGCTAAGTTATAGAGACCATTTTTACAGCATTAGTCTAATTTCTTTGGAGGGAGATAGCAAGATTAAAACCACAAAAAGCACCAAATAATAATAAAAAAATTGATTAGTGTTAAGTACACAGATGGCTGAATTAGTAACTTCTATATATTTTGTAGTAGATTTCTAAAAATAGCTATTTTACTGTGGGCATTCAATAACTTGACCAATAATTAAAGTAAAATGATTTCATGTAGATCTGTTTTAAAACAGGAAAATTTTCACCATGATACTACAGCTGCTAGAAAGAAAGGTTATGACAAAGCTAACCACGTGATCTCCTAGCACCGAATACTCTTACTGTCAACAACCTTTCAGTCACAATCACAAGGAAAAGAAACACTACATGAAATGTCCAAAAAAAGGCTGTGTGGGTTTTTCAACTGAAACGTCACAAGAATGCTATTTAAGGGATCTTCAAGAAGTTCATAGAAAACGTGAATTATGAAAAGCTATGCATAGGAGCCGGTGTTGTGTCATAGCGAGTAAAGCTGTCACTGACAATGTCAGCATCCCATATGGGTTCATGTCCTGGCTGCTCCTCTTCTAATCCAGCTCCCTGCTAATGCTCCTGGAAAAAGCAGCAGAAGATGGCCCAAGTACATGGGTCCCTACCACCCACGTGAGAGACCATGATGAAGCTCCTTGCTCCTGGCTTCTGCCTGGACCAGCCCCAGATGTTGTGGCTATTTGGGGAGTGAACCAGCAAATGGAAGATCTATCTCTCCTTCCCTCTCTGTAACTCTGACTTTCAAATAAATAAATAATTTAAAAAAAAAAAAAGGCAAAAGAAAAACTGTGCATGAATTTCAAAGTTTTTTACCAAAACAAAAAACTTTTGATTTCTGCAAATGTTTTGAAGTTCCCTCATATGACCATCATCTATAAAACTTTTTCTACATAGTAACTATTTTACTTTTCAGTGATGTCAAACACATACACATACATACACACACAGAGCAAAGTCATGATGATTAGATTACTCATCAGTTTTAAACTACTCTGGACAATGTCACTTTGTCCAGTCTACTGTCACTTTTTGTGCTCTTCATCGTGACTGAGAATGCCAGACTCCATAAATTATAATACTAGAGTGCTCGGCCAGCGCCGCAGCTCACTAGGCTAATCCTCTGCCTGCGGCACCGGCACATCGGATTCTAGTCCCACTTGGGGCACCGGATTTTGTCCCGGTTGCCCCTCTTCCAGGCCAGCTCTCTGCTCAGGCCCGGGAGTGCAGTGGAGGATGGCCCAAGTGCTTGGGCCCTGCACTCCATGGGAGACCAGGAGAAGCACCTGGCTCCTGGCTTCGGATCAGCGCAGTGCGCCAGCCGCAGCGCACCGGCCACAGCGGCCGTTGGGGGGTGAACCAATGGAAAAGGAAGACCTTTCTCTCTGTCTATCTCTCTCACTGCCAACTCTGCCTGTCAAAAAAAAAAAAAAAATACTAGAGGGCTGAAGAACACAGAACACTGACCAAGCACATAAAAGAGAAGGTTCCCAGATGGAAGAGTTTATACAACAAGTTAGATAAAAGGCAACCTTCCTTTAAAGCTAATTAATCTATGAAATTTGGGAAGGCTTACAGATGGCACACTGTTTAATAAGTTTCAAACAAGGATTAGGCATTTCTATAAACAATAAAAGCACCTGCATATTATATAGTATTGAAGTTTCATAGGCTGTCAATCCACATGCCTCGTACCAAAAATATGAAAACCACCTGTGGTCAAATACTTATTTCCTCCCATAGAAAAAGATATAATAGTTCTGAAAATACTCAACACTAAAAATAAATACATAGGGTAAACACAGTAAAAAAAAAAATGAAACCCATATGAATCACCAAACACAGAGCTCCACCTTGAAGTATCAACAAGCTATCTTCAACCATCTGAACATATAATATTTAAATTTCTCTATATTTCCCAGGTACAATATAGGTACATGTGTATGTATGTATGTGTGTGTTTATAAATGAGGAATCTTCAAAAAGTCATGAAAAACTATATATAGATATGAAATATTTTTGCACCAAAATAAACACATTTTAATTCCATTTTTTCACAAACTTTTGGATGTACACTTGTGATATTCAGACTAAACACACACATTTCTGTGTAGTGTTTTTTAGTAGGTATTTTCCTTTCTAAGAGAAAAAGGATTACAACTGTAATTTTGTTTGGCAAGCTGATTTTTACATATATAATATATCATAATCATCTTTGATATGCAATGACAATGACAGCATAATATCTGTTATCTCAGTGTTTCATAATTAATCTTCTCTTATTGCAACCACTATAGCTTTCAAGATTCTTCAGGTGTTGTGGTACAGCGCATTAAGCTGCCACTTGGGATACCTGCATCCCACACGGGAGTGCCAAGGATCCAGACTTGCCTCCACTTCCAACCCAGCTTCCTGCTAATAACACTTGAAAGGCAGCAGCAGATGGTGCCCCAAGCACTTGGGTTCCTGCTACCCCCAGGGGGAACTTCTGGCTTCTGGCTTCAGCCTGGCTCAGCCCCATAGTTGTGGGCATCTACGGAGTGAACCAGCAGATGAAAGATTTTGCTCTCTCCCTCTCTCTCTCCCTTGCTAAGAAATGAGCGTCTGTGAAATATGTGAACACACAAACAAAACACTTGATTCACTGTTAAGAGAGTAGAATGGCCAAGACTAGAACTTAGGTCAGTTGACACGACTCCAAGCTCAGCGGTGCTTATACAGCAGCTCCACACTGCTTTTAAAGACCAAATAATTTTGAATCTTAGCATGGAATTCTAACCTCAGTGAACTCTTTGGTTACTCTAATTATGTGCCTGACTGAAAACAGACTTGTGGAATCACTTATATATAGAAGCTTAAGCTCCTCTGTTAGCAATCTGAAAACATAAAATTGATACTCTGGCCCGTTGATCAACTGACACATCTTTCCAGTGGGCACAGCTGATGATTTAACGGGGACTGAAACAGGCAAAAGCAGGCTAGTCCCTGGCTCTGATCGTGCTGCCTTAAGACAACTCTCCCACCAAGCCTTGTGCCTCGGAAAAAGAAAAAAGAACAAAAGGAAAAAAAACTCCACAGCTGCAAAACAGTCTCCCTTTACTGCCACTGCATTATAAAATGGGGTGTTTTGGTTATTAGATAAACATTTATTTGACTATAAGAAAGACTTATGGAAAAGGAAATTTTTAACAAATGGACAAGTTCCTTTGAGGGCTGGATCAATTTAAGAATCAAAGTTCCAAGTCTGTTCACATTTTTCTTGTTTATTTTGAAAGCATTGTGGAGGGGTGGGGGGGACAGCGGTGCTACCACCTGAAATGCTGGCAACTCATATCAGGGTGCCAGTTCAAGTCCTGGCTGCTCCACTTCCAATTCAGCTCCCTGCTGATGTACCTGGGAACACAGCAGAGGATGGCCCAAGTACTTGGGCCCCTGCCACCCATGTAGGAGATCCGGATAAAGTTCTCAGCTCCTGGCTACTGCCTGGCCCAGCCCTAGTCATTGCAGCCACTTGAGATTGAACTGGCGAATGAAAGATTGCTCTGTCTCTCCTCTATCACTCTGCCATTTGAGTAAATAATTTTTTTAAAAAATCATTATTAAGATATTATAATCTCATTTTTACAAACAGAAGATGATTTAGAGTCCTGATTCTGTAATTCTAAGAAATGAGCATCAAAGTACAGAATGGCTATAAATTAATTTTAAAATAGGGTATTTTCATGCTACAAAATACATTCCATGAGGCTGACATTGTGGCTTGGTAGATTAAGCCACCAACTGCAAACCAGCATCCCACATTACTGCTGGTTCAAGTCCCAGCTGTTCCACTTCCAATCCAGCTCCCTGCTAATGCACTTGGGAAAGCAGCAGAAGATGTCTCAAGTGCTTGGGCCCCTGCACCCATGTAGGAGACCCCATGGAGTCCCAGGCTCCTGGCTTCAGCCTGGCCCAGCCCTCAGCTATTGCAGCAATTTGGGAAATGAACCAGTAGAAGAAAGATCTTTCTCTCTCTCTCTCCTTTTTTTTTCTCTCTCTCTGTGCCTTCCAAATAAATAAATCTTTAAAAAAAAAAACATATTCTAACATCTCTTGTAAACTCAAGTCAGATTAAGTATTGATAATCTATGCGTGAATCATACAATAATACTGATTTTCAGCATGCCTTTCTGATTCATCAGTTCCAGCAGAAGAAAAATCTCTTTTTCTCTCTTTCAAAATAAGTAAATAAATAAATGTTAAAAATAGCTAATTGTCAAATGTAATTTGTGGTAACTCTATTTTAAATATTCAAATAAATTAAATATTTTAATTAGATTTCTCGTTCTTTTTTTCTCAAAAGACTGCATAAAGCAGAAAAGGCAAAATTTACATTTAGACCACTTCTACTCTTCTCAATCTCATTATTATAATAAATCTTTTTGTGTGCTGTATAATCAGTTATTCACCAAAAATTAAACATGGCAGTTTCACTGCTGGCAACCTGAACCACTTCCGTGATAACAATCTTCATCCTGCAAACTGTTTCCTTCGTTTTTCTTTTCAAATAAAGAACATCTTCCGATATGTAGTAGAATTCACAAAATAAGAAAGGATAATAGAAAAGTCCCTGCTGCATTGTGGGTCTTGGCTGTCCTAGCCAATCTCATCTGAACAAAGGGACAGAAAAGCAAGGGAGAAGGAAAGGCAGGTGTACCCATCAGATGCTCCTGGAAAAAAAACCCTGAGGGCACAGTCTCTTGAAGAATGGAGGGACCTGAGTCCTGTACAAAGGTAGCTTCCAAGAATACTCTAAACAGTTTCCTATACCTTACAAATGACTGTGCTGTTTCCTGTGTTCCTAGAAATAGTTGGTACAGCTATCTAAAAGTACAGCAGGCCTCCCTTATCCATAGTTTCATTTTCCGTAGTTTTGGTTGCATCCCTTTGTCCAGTATACCCTTGCTACATATGCTACCCATCTGTTAGTCACTTAGTAACCACCCTGATTATCAAAGCAACTGTTCTAGTATCACTTGTATTCAAGGATCCCTTACTTACTTAATAATGGCCCCAAAGTATACAAGTGGTGGTGCTGGTGATTTTATTATAGTATATTGTTATAATTCTTCAACTTATTATTTATTGCATTAATTTCTTACTGTGCCTTCACACTGATAGATCTAAGAATCAAAGGGATCACACAAACAAGACTAGTGTCTGCTAATATTAACTGACAGAATCAAAAAGGGAGAGAACAATCCAACATGGGAAGCGGGATACACAGCAGACTCATAGAATGGCAGATGTCCTAAACAGCACTCTGGCCTCAGAATCAGCCCTTAAGGCATCCGGATCTGGCTGAAGAGTCCATGAGAGTATTTTAGGCATAGAAAGCCAAGACACTCTGGGGGGAAAAAAAAAAAAAAAAACCTAAATGAAAGATCTCTGTGAGTGAGATCCCAGTAGAAAGAAGGGGCCATCAAGGAAGGAGGTACCTTTCTCTGAAGGGAGGAGAGAACTTCCACTTTGAGTATGACCCTGTCTAAATAAGATCGAAGTCGGTGAACTCAAAAGGCTTCCATAGCCTTGGCAACTCATGACTAGAGCCTAGGGAGATTACTGACGCCATATAAACAAGAGTGTCAATTTGTTAAGTCAACAACAGGAGTCACTGTGCACTTACTCCTCATGTAGGTTCTCTGTCCTTAATGTGTTGTTCAATGTGAAATAATGCTGTAACTAGTACTGAAACAGTATTTTACACTTTATGTTCTGTGTGGGTGCAAACTGATGAAATCTTTACTTAATATATACTAAATTGATCTTCTGTATATAAAGAGAATTGAAAATGAATCTTGATGTGAATGGAATGGGAGAGGGAGCGGGAGATGGGAGGGTTGGGGGGGAGTTACAGGGGAGGTCGGAAAAAGCCATTGTAATCCATAAACTGTACTTTGGAAATTTATATTTACTAAATAAAAGTTTAAAAAAATATTAAAAAACAGTACAAAAAAATTCTTACTGTGCCTAACTTCTAAATTAAACCTTATCAGAGGTATGCATGTATATGAGAAAATACAGCATACCAAGATTTGGTACTCTCTGCAGTTTCAAGCATCCACTGTGGGGGGTCTTGGAATCTAACAGTAATTTAGATTTTAAATGACAATACAACACTGGATGCCACGTGTCCTTAATTCTTTTCTCAGCATTGCAATAAGTTAGAGATCTTAGAGAAATCACTTCTCCTCCTGGGATCTATTTACACATTTGTAAGCAGAGGAAGTTAAATCAGAATAACTTGAAATTAATATCACCCAGTACCAGTTTCTGTGATCAATTCAGTGGATCACTACAGTCTTTAAAAAATTTTACAGAAAAGCATAGGACAGAAAAAAAAGAAACAGGATGTTTTTCAAGTAGTAAGGATATATTATTTCATGAGACTGCATATATGAAACAGATGTGAAATACATTTCTGTCTGTAGACTGTGCACAAAAACATTTAAAGCCACCCCAGTAGTCATCTAAAGAGCTTGTGCACTCCAAAAGCAAAATGGTTCTAGGACTGATGCTAAGCAGATGTTCTTAATTACTATGTGGCCAGTAGTGACTACTGCATCATAAACTCTGGAGTAGATTAAGTTTGATGCTGCACAAATTATTCAAATAAGGTCAGTCTTTATAAAACTGTCCCTCATGACTTAAAACTGCTCACTACCTTAATTTAATTGAAAGGCAGAGTTGGGCTGGCGCTGTGGCGTAGCAGGTAAAGCCGCCGCCTGCAGTGCCAGCACCCATATGGGCATGAGTTCAAGTCCTGGCTGCTCCACTTCCGATCCAGCTCTCTGCTATGGCCTGGGAAAGCAGTAGAAGATGGCCCAAGTCCTTGGGCCCCTGCACCCGTGTGGGAGACCCGGAAGAAGCACCTGGCTCCTGGCTTCAGATCGGCACAGCTCTGGCCGTTGTGGCCATTTAGGGAGTGAACCATCGGATGGAAGACCTCTCTCTCTGTCTCTGCTTCTCTTTCTCGCTAGGAAGGAAGGAAGGGAGGGAAGGAGGGAGGGAGGAAGGAAGGAGTTACAGAGAGAGAACGAACCACCTTAATTTTAAAAACAAGTCTTAAGACTATCCTATTCTTTTAAAGATTTATTTTGTTCATTTGAAAGGCAGAGTTACAGAGAGAGAGAGAGCAAGAGAGAGAGACAGAGAGACAGGAACAGAGACAGAGACAGAGACAGAAATCTTTCATCCACTGGTTTACTCCCCAAATGGCTGCAATGGCCTAAGTTGGGTCAAACCAAAGCCAGGAGCCAGTAGCTTCATCTGGGTTTCCCGTGTGGATGGAGGGGCCCAAACACTTGGGCCATCTTTTGCTGCTTTTCCAGGTGCATTAGCAGGTAGTTGGACTGGAAGTGGAGCAGCCAGGTCTGGAGCTGGCACCTATATGGCATGCTGGCATTGCAGGCAGTGGCCTAACCTGCTAAGGCACAACCCCAACTCCAAGACTAACCTAATTTTATAAGAGAATACTTGTAAAGGGAATAGCAAGTTCCAAGACTCTGGTAATGTGAAGTCTGCAATGCATCAGGGCTGCTTTAAAAAAATAGTAAAGCTCCTTAATGAATGAAGCACAGAATAGTGATAACTGCATTGGACCAAGACCTAGTCTTGAATCTTAAATCAATTATAAGAGGTCAAATGATTCTGATAGTCAAATGGGTAACAGACATGAAGCTATAATTCACCATATAAATGTATGTTTCAGCAAAAAAAAAAAATTCTGCAGCTATGAATAAACAGAGGGATGAGGTTAAGTCTCAATCCCATCAACAATGCATCTCATAGCCACTCTGATAAAGTATGCAATCAAAGCAAAATTAAAAATTTCTGCCCCATTTCAGCTCCTACTTACAGATTTCAAATTAAAAAAAAAAAAGAGTAAAATAACAGTAACCGAAAAAAATAAAATCATGAAATCTTATTTAGTCACTGCAGAAGCAGAAAAACAGAGCCCAAGAATAAAAATCTAACTCAGGCTCCTCTAAAACCCCACAGTCTGCTCCTTACTCTATTCATTTCAGGGCCCTAGTTCACCTCAAAGTGTTGTTAGGAAGTTTAAAGTACTTGAGAGTTACACACTTGGAAAACTGCCTGGCATGTAGCACTTAATCAACGGCAGCCTTCTTCACAATAAGGCCTTAGCTGAATCCCTCACCCAGTGAACTCTTTCAATGGTAAAGCATTGAAATCATGAGGATTTTGTAAGAATCAAACAGGACTACGTAAAAACAAATGACTTACAGCTCAATACAAATAATTCTGACATGTCCTTTACCAAAGCTATATTAGAAAGAGCTAAATTCTTCAAGAAGGTCAACATCAAAAAGACAAAAGGCTCTGAAAACGTTTTACATTAAGGGACGCTAAAGAGATATTATAAATGTAATATCTGCACATCATAGAAGGAAAATCCAATAAAGAAAATCACTATATCAACTAACAGCATTGTAATACTCACAGTTGATTGAAGTATTTTATCAATATGATCTGAAGAAGTTGACAACTGTATTGTGGCTATGTAAGAGATGATCGTGTTCTTAGGAAAAACACACTGAAATATTTAGGGGTGAAGAACTGTGAGCTATGTAACCCATCCTAAAATAGTTTTAAAAAAAGTATGCGTGTGGGTGGACAAACAGATAGCAAGCAGACAAATGGGGTGAGATGTGAACAGGTAAATCTGCCTGACGACTACATGGGTGGTCGCTGTACTATGTTTGTTTCTTCGACTTTTTTAAAATTTGAAATCATACCCAAATACAAAGTTTAATACCACAGCTGCAGTACATGACAGTCAGGAAACATAAGAAAGACATAAGATACTTGCCTTTAGAAATCATAGTCAAAGAAAGTTAAGAGACACAGAAAACTTCAAACATAACACTTTTAGGCCTTGAATGTTGTTCTTCAACCACCACAACCAGTCACAAGTTCTCTGCTGTTAATAACTGTTGTAAAACAATACTCTTTGAGAGGGCTTAGCTCTTCAACAATATATTGCCACTGATATTTTCAGTTAAGCTTACCATTCTCCTTAAAGAATTACCTATTTGTGTATTTTGTTCATTGAGTGTTGGACATTTTTTTTTTACTTTTTTTTTTTTTTTGGACAGGCAGAGTTTTTTTGACAGACAGTGAGAGAGAGAGACAGAGAGAAAGGTCCTCCTTTTCCATTGGTTCACCCCCAAAATGGCTGCCATGGCCGGCACGCTGTGCCGATCCGAAGCCAGGAGCCAGGTGCTTCCTCCTGGTCTCCCATGCGGGTGCAGGGCCCAAGCACTTGGGCCATCCTCCACTGCACTCCCGGGCCACAGCAGAGAGCTAGACTGGAAGAGGAACAACCGGAACAGAACCAGTGCCCCAACCTGGTGTGCCGGTGCCGCAGGCAGAGGATTAGCCTAGTGAGCTGCAGTGCTGGCCAAGTGTTGGACATTTTTAATCACTGGTTTAGAAATACTTTTTATTTTTAAAAAAGAATTATTTTATTTAATTGAAAGGCAGAGTTACAGAGAGGAAGGGAGACACAGAGAGATCTTCCATCCTCTGATTTACTCCCCAAAGGGTCACAATGGTTGAGGCTGGGCCAGGTCACAGCTAGAATTCAGGAGCTTCATCTGGGTCTTCTACGGGGTACAGTGGCCCAAGCTCTTGTGACATCCTCCACTGCTTTCCCAGGCACATCAGCAGGGAGCTGGATCATAAATGAAGTAGCAGGACTCAAACAGGCACCAATATGGGTTGCTGCCATCACAGGCAGAGGCTTTACCTGCTATGTCACAGCTCTGTGCCCCTAGAAATACTTATTATTTGGGCCAGCACTGTGGCATGGTGGGTAGAGCCACCACTTGTGGCGTTGGCATTCCATAGGTGCACAGGTTCGCATCTGGCAGCTCCACTTCTGATCCAGCTCCCTGTTAATGTGCCTGGGAAAAATAGCCGAAAATGGCCCAAGTGTTTGGGCCCCTGCACCCATGTGAGAGACCTGGAAGAAGCTCCTGGCCCCTAGCTCCTGGCTCCTGGCTTCTACCTGGCCCATCCCTGGCCAAGCCGGACAACTGGAAAGTGCACCAGCAGATTGAAGATCTCTCTCTTCTCTATTTCTCCTTCTCTCTAACTCTGACTTTCAAATAAATAAATAAACCTAAAAAAAAAAACCTATTTATTTGCATTTTCTCATTGATCTTAAGTACTCTTTAAATGTTAAATATGGTTTTAGAAAGACTATGAAAATATGTATATGAATGTTCAAAACAGCATTACTCACAATAATCAAAAAGTGGAAGCAAACCAAATGCGTATCAGATGATGAACGGGTTATCCAAAATGTGATATAACTACAATTATTTAGCCAAAGAAAGGAATAAGTGCTGGTACAGGCTTCGATATGGTTGAACCTTGAAAATCATCATGTTAAGTGAAAGAAACTATACAAAAAAGGTCATACAGTATACAATTCTACTGACATGAAATGTCCAGGAGACGGAATACCACATGCACAGAAAGTAGATTCATGGTTGCCAGCATCCGTGAGGAAGGAGGAAGGAGGAATGGCCGCTAACTGGGTATTTTTTAGGGTGATGAAAATATTTGGGAATTAAATAACAGAGATAATTTCACAACTCTATGAACATACTAAAAGCCACACAGTCCACTTAAAAAGGGTGAACCTTACGGCATGTGAATCTTATCTCAATGAGAAGCTGTGAAACAAAAAAAGGGACACAACACAGGAAGTTACAGACAAATGCACATGGCACAAAGTATTGCAAACGATTATGTAAGAAAAGGGGGGAATGAAGAGATGATGAGTTGTCCACGGAAACACTGAATCCTATCTGTGAACTCCATTAAAAAAGGCTTTGGGGCTGGCATTTTAGTGATCCAGCTCCCTGACAATGTGCCTACGAAGCCAGTGCATCCAGGCTGGCCCGAGTGCTTGGGCCCCTGCTGCCCATGTGGAACACCTGGATGGAGTTCCTGGCTCCTGGCTTCAGCCTGGTCCAGCACTGGCTGTTGTGGCCATCTGGAGAGTGGGCCAGCGGATGCAAAATTCTGTCTCTCCTTGTCACTCTTTCAAGTAAATAAATTAAAAAAAAAAAAAAAAAAAAAAAAAACCTGTGACTGACACTCTGATGCAACCGAAGTAAGAATAAATAAGAACTATCCCAACGGATGGACATTTGGTAAAATCTATTGACACTGGAAAAGTACCCACTTTCTAACCATTCAATGTCAGTTCTAGGAATTTCTCTGACAGATTTACTTGCACATGAACAAAACTTAGTTAAGTACCAATTTATTCAAGGAAGGAATGTTTACAAAGAAAAAGGTTGTATATCTATGAGTACAATTACCATGCAGCTATTAAAAGAATAAGAAGACTTCTCATGTACTGATGTTGAAGGATTTCTAAGATAAATTAACAGAGAAAGCAAGTTACAGGAGAACATTTTAGCATGGTACCATTTCTATAAAGTAAGTTAATAGGTAAAACTGTCAGTACTGATATATTTAAGAACTGTCTCAGGAAAGTAGCACAGAAACCTTAAGTAACAGTGACTAATTCTTCTTTTTTTCCCCAAAGAAATCTGTTATTTAAGGAGCACAAATTTCATAAATACAACTTTAGGAATATAGTGATTCTTCCCACCCCATCTTCTCCTCCCTCCCCCATTCCAGTCCCATTCTCCGTTAAGATTCGTTCTTAATTAACTTAATGCACAGAAGACCAACTCTATACTGTATAAAGACTTCAACAATGTGCGCATGCGCACATGTGCACACACGGGCGCGCGTGCACACACAAACACACACACACAGTCCGAGAACAAGTTTTCCAGTTAATTCTCATAATACTTCTGAGCAGGGGAACCAACTGGCTAGAAAGCTTCTGAGACATGGAAGGACTATCTGCCTAACAAGTCTCTAGAGTAAGGCTGCAGGGAGGGAAATGAGGAAAAAAAAAAAGTAGAGAAGTGTTTAATTGTTAGTTAAGTTATAAATCAGCATCCTTTCAAAATAAGTCTTTATCAGCCTCATCGAGATGCCAAACTAGAAACTACAGAGGAATGCTAAAGTTCCTATAACATAAATCTATCCTAATGTGATACATCAAGAGGAGGTAAAGCTGTTCACTTTCCTTTCCAAAGCTCTGTAACCACACATGAAATTTAACTGCCAAAACTTCTATTCAAGATAAATTTTAAAAGCCCCAAGCCTCCATCAAAAGAGATGCTGCAAATATCGTAACAAACCATGTTTTTATTTCATTTGCTAAGAGTCCCTGGTAGCAGCAAAGCCGAAAAGCAGTCAGCACAGAAGTGATTTTTCACTAAGATCTGGATAACTTTTCAGATCTCCAGATCCTTCTTACTGCATTTGTTCTGAGGATTTCTTTGCTTTGCAGCCAAAACAGAAGCTCAGTGTCTTTGTCGCTAAAGAATTCAGTCACTTAAAAGTGCCATTCATCATCTTATTAGATCTGCACTAGTAACATACTTTAAGGAGATTCAGCTCACACTTCGACCTTAAGAAGACCTATTCTTGGATGCTACACATTAAACAAGCAGCTTAAGTGTCCTGAGAAGTTTTGCCTTTTTTTTTTTTCAATAATAGACCACAGGCATGCTCCATTTGTCTGAGTTGCTCTGCACTGCAAATACATTATTATAGAGTCATATTTCTATTTCTCACATGTTATTGGGTATGTGTCCTTGATCACTCTTTATCTAGGCTACTTGCAAAGGTTGAGCTACCAGTAAGCAACCCTGAAGGATGAGGTAGTCTCCCTTTGAATGCGATGAGGCTTGCTTCCTGCTTGCTGTAAAAAGAGATTTCTCAAGTTCCTCCCCTGCAGGAGACACTGTGTGCACAGCATCCATCTGAGCCATATCACATCACTGCTACATTCTTGACACTAATGCCTGAGATCTCTAATTTAACAGCTGATCACCATTTCTAGAGAAATGAAATATAAAGTTGCAACTTGGTATGCCAGAGGAATCCTATTCATATCATTTCTAATACCTGCAGGCCAGTGGAAAGGGATTCCTCCCAGCATACAGCTTCTCATAATGACTCTACGGACCCAGGACGGGACTCCCAAAAAGCACTCTTTTAGGAATAGAGAAGATCAAGGTCTCTAACCAGAGGATTCAAAAAAGGGTGCAAGATGAAAGAGGACTTGGAGGGGGCTGGCACTGTGGCATAGAAGGTTAATCCTCTATCTCCAGCACCTGCATCCCATATGGGTGCTGATTCAAGTCCCAGCTGCTCCACTTGTTCTCTCTCTCTCTCTCTCTCTCTCTCTCTCTGTAACTCTGCTTTTCAAATAAACAAAATAAATCTTAAAAAAAAAAAAAAAAAAGAGGACCTGGAGGATGTTCAGTGGGTGAACAAGCTAGAAGACCCGGGCCCTTTGGAAGTAGGATCTGAACTCCTCCATCAACCTCCCACCTGGAGGACATTTTTCCTTCTATACGAGTTCCTTACCATTTTCTTTCCATTTTTCCCACCTACTGATTTCCATTAAGAGTCTTTACTCTGCCACACTGTTGAAGATGCAGAATATAATTTCACCACTTTCCCCCCAACCTGTTGTCTGAACAACCAAAACAATGTAATTCCATAAACTTAAAGCCAGCGCAGTAATGTTTCTTTCATGAACTTTTTGGAATTATGATAGGTAGGTGGAAGTAGAGAGTGCCATGCAGGCTTAAACAGAGTGCTTGTTCGCAAGTCCTTGGTTTGACATCTGGTAACATTCAATTGCCCTTTAAAGAAAGATAAGTATGTTCTCCTATAAAGTCAACCCTGTAGTTCCAACATCACCATTTATTTAAAAACTACATGGAGAATTTCTACACTGAAATGAGAGACCATGTTCATTTTTTCCATCAGGATCAGAGCCAAAAACAAACCATATTTCTTGAAAATTTAGGTGAGGTTTCCAGGAGTTAAACAAAACAGATTTACCAGCAAAAGGCAGGAAGAAGAGATTATAATTTGAACCAGACAAACTGTTTCATAACACAAAATGTGGCACTTAATGCAGTTTGCAGAATATGGTATGCTAAAAACGCAACTTATGGCAGTAGCAGGCCTCCAGAGAATAAAACTAGCCAAACAAAAGGTAGAAAAAAAAAAAAAAAGAAGCCATGTCAGCATTACAAAACCACAAAAGATTGATACAAAATTTTTTTTGCTTTTTGCTGTATTACAACTTTTTTACCTCACTTGATTTAAATGCAGAAAAAGTACATGATGAAGAAACCCTTTCTGGCCCAATTTTGGATTAGGAATTTATACTTGTTGAAATTTATCCTGGTTTAACAGGACTTGAGTCTAACAAACTCATGTACTGCTGAGGTCAACCAAGTTACTAAGGCAGACTATCTGAGCAGATCAAAGAAAGTTCTCTTCTGCAGCTCCTTCTGGAACAGATTACGTTGGGTTCCTGAGTGGGTTGGCCAGCTGATAGGATAGACTGATGCTTCTTTACTTGAAATATTCAGTCAAAACTTCTACCAAAAAATTCATGTTGAAAACTCATACTTGGCTCACTTTCTGATGTGCTGGCCAAGAAAAAAATAAACACAAAACCTCAATGTGGGCTGACTAGAAAATTATTCCAATGATCTTTAGGTCTCTTGCACTAAAAACATTAAAGCAGAATATTTCTAAGTTTGTCAACTCTAAATTTTGACAAGTAATAAAGCTAGCTAATATATAGCACTACAAACAAAAGCTAACACTTGCTGGTTATAGACTTGCTTATTTCAAACATTCCCCTAACTCCTCAATATAAATTGAGATTTTATCCTCAAATTACTCATCAAATTTCCAGAGCCCCTTAAGAGTACAACAGCAGAACAAACATCATCTTTCACACCAAAGATTAATAAAAGATGTCTGCATAACAGACCAACATGTAATCAACTGAAATATGCTCAGAGATTATAAAATGGATTAGGTACACACAATGATGACTGTCGATATTAAGATGATCTTTTCAGATATTAAGTCTAAAAGAAGAAAAAGAAAAGCCAGTTCCTGGACTTAGATATGTTAATGTGTTAATATTTTTAACAACTATGACATACTGTTAATCTATATATATTTAAAGCTCTAATTAGTCTTTTATCTTTTTTCATGTCTAAAATATTTCATTAAGTGTCCTAACATCAAACAAGGGCAACTTCTACACTTTCCATCGCTAGCTTCATTTGGGAGCACTGCCCAAGAAACATTTACATTCTTAATTAAAAGAGTACTAAAAGAACATTTTAAGGGATCATTTTTAAAAATCCTCTTTCACCATTCTCAACTTTCTCAGTCCCCTGTGAAAAGCATACCGTTGTCTTACTGGTTGTACAACTTTTTCTTTTTATGAGGGGCAAAAAGAGAGAAAAAGAGACAGAGAGCTCCCATCTACCAGTTTACTCCCCCAAATGCCTACAACAGGCAGGACTGGGCCATCCCAAAGCTAGTAGCTAAGAACTCAGTTCAAGTTTCCTTGAACCCAATTACTTCAGCCACTAAGCCAAATGCTCACAGGTTACACAAATTTTTAATTGAAAAAATCACAGAATATTTTTCAATATTTGTTATTGCCATTCTTTTACTTATTATAGTAATTTTCCCATCCAGTAAAAGGAGAAAAAGACATCTAGCTTCTATGATTATCAACATTTTGACAATCTTTTTCCCCTATCCTGTGCCTACCATCTCCCCATAGAATATTTTTAAGTAAATGCCAGCATATATCATTTCATATTCAACTGAAACATGTATAAGGGTCCTTCAAAAAGCTCATGGAAAATGGAATTAAAGAAATTTACTTCAATCAACTTCTTTTCAATTCCATAAATACTTTTTTTCATAATGTGCATTTTTCATGAACTTTCTTTGAAGACCCCTCTTAAGTAATAGTACCTATTCTGCCATTAACATGGTGCCTTATCTCTTCTAGTCCCCAAAACAAACTAACCTGTCTAATTCTGTACTATTCATGTACTATCCGTACACACACATTTTCCTACTATATGTCTTGGCATGTACGGTTTTCAACACCTATATAAACTATAGGATTCAGTCTAGAATTTGGGTGTTCTATTTCCATTGTATAAAATTCCTTTGTTACGAATTTTTACAATATTGCTGGCTTAGATTACTAGATTGAATTTATGTAATAGTGGAGCAAATTCACAACTAAATGAGTCACTGACATGTTGGCTAATAAATTCTGGTAGGCAATCAGATAGTATTCTGATACACAATCTTGCATAAGTCAAGGGATTTTTAAAATATTTTGCAAAAGTACTCTACCTAAAGAAAGGGTGGAACAGCAATAGTAACAACTAGTAATATCCATTTTTACTGTAAAGAAGGCGTGAACATTTGGCACAGGGAGTTAACGTCACTTTGGACATCTGTACCCCAGATCTGAGTGGAGTCCCAGCTCGACTTCCAATGCTGGCTTCCTACTAATACACTCCCTAGAAGGTAGCAGGTGATGGCTCAAGTACATGAGTGTCTACCATCCACATGGGAAATCTAGATTGAATTCTGGGATCCTGGCTTTGGCCTGGCCCAGCCCCAGCCGTTACGGGAATTTGGAGAGTGAACCAGTGTATGGAAGATCAATAGATCTCTCTGGCCTGTGTGCGCTTTCTGCGTTTCACATTAAAAAAATAATAATAATAAAGACAATTCAAAGAAAACACATAGGCTTTGTTTTCTCAATCATAATTTTATTTTTTAAAAGAGTTAGTTAAAAGGCAGAGAGAGAGAGAGAGATCTTGCATCCACTGGTTTACTCCCAAACAGCTTCAACAGCCAGGGCTGGCCAAGTCAAGAACTCCACCCAGGTCTCCCACATGGGTAGCAGAGGCCCAAGCACCTGAGTCATCATCCACTGCCTTCCTAGGCACATTAGCAGGAGGCTAGATTGGGGAGCAGAGTAGCCAGGATTCCACCCCACACTCTGATACGGGATGCTGATGTCACAAGCAACAACTTAACCTGCTATGCCACAACACCGATTATTCCAAATCATAATTTTAAAGAACCCACTGTTAGAGTGATCATTTAACTTTAATTTTAATTTTAGGACAACAATGTTTAATTACCATTTAACACACAAGAAATTTTGAATCACTTTGGAAGAAAGCAAGAGCAAGAGTTACATGGCAAGTGCTAAAACTGGCTTTAGGGAGTGATAGATCTCAGGAAACTATGTGACTTATAAATTATAAGAAATCTCTACAACACGCTAGAAAATTGGAAGGTTTGCAAAGTTGAGAAGGTACCAAATAATCATCAGGAGACAGAAATCCCAAGAGCAGCCATTTATCATTACACACCAGTGAAAATCTTCCAAAAAGTCATGGGAGAAGTTAAACATAAAACCTGCCTAAAAAGTAGTCTTACAGACCCTTATCTGGGGGGTTGCTGAAAACATTTCAATCAGAAAACATGAAAGAATCTGTAAAACATTAGCGGATGATGGGGGGAGGGGACTTGAGGAATGTGATGACAGGTTTCTAAAGAAGCAGTAGAGGAAGGCATGCACACTTTTGTCAAACCACTTCAGACTTAAAGCTCTTTCCACTTAGATTCTAACATTTAATAAGTCTTACCCTAACTTTCCACCAAAAACTGAATGAGTAATTTTAGCACACTCTTTTATTTATAATGCCATTTTAACAAACTTAAAAAAACAAAGCAATAAAAAAACAAAAGGTGTTTCCTTCTTTTTTTTTTTTTTTTAAATCAAGCATTAAAAAAGCAGTAACTTTCAAAACTTACATCTGAACCCACACTTCTTGCAGTACTTTGTAGGACAGGTTTAGTCACAGAAAGTTTTCCATTCACAGAGCTATTCACCACAGGGGCTGGGACCACATTCACCACGTGATTGGGTAGCTGTGCAGCTCCCCCAGTGACGGCAAGCACTGGCTGGGCAGAGGGCAGAACTGCAGGCGCCTGAAGTTGTACCACAGCAGGCTGAGAGAGCAAAACGGTCTGACCTGCATCAGAAAAAAGAAAAGGAGTCAGAGGATGTGTGACTATTGTGGCAGGCAAAACTTTAACATTTAGTTCTCTTTTGCGGATTTAATAGGTAAGAACAACACTGAAGGATTTGACACCATCAATTAAAACAGCAGCATAGGGCACAGTGGGTTAAGCAGCTGCCTATGATGCTACAAGCATCCCATGCAAGCACCAGTTCCAGTCCCAGCTGCTGCACTTCTGATCCAGCATTGGGAGACCAATGAAAGATGGCCCAAGTACTTGAGCTCCTGCCACCAATGTTTGAGACCTAGATGGAGTTCCAAGCTCCTAGTTTCAGACAGGCCCAAACCCAGCCATTGCAGCTACTTGGGAGGCAGATGGATGATATAGCAACCTGCCCCTCTGCATGCAATTGTATGTCTGTGTGTCTCCCTCTCTCTCTGTAACTACCTTTCAAATAAATCTTTAAAACAAACAAACAAACAGGGGCCAACAGCACAAGTATCCCATATGGGCACTGGTAAGAATCCCAACTGCTCCACTTCTGATCCAGTTCCCTGCTAATGCACCTGGGAAAGGAGTGGAGGATGGCCCAAGTGCTTGGGTCCTGCACTCATGTGGGAGACCCAAGTGAAGCTCTTGGCTTCAGTCTGGCTAGCCCCAGCTGTTGTGGCCATTTGGGGAGTGAACCAATAGATGGAAGATCTCTCTCTCTTTGTCTCTCTCTACCTCACAAATAAATAAAAAAATAAAAATAAAGCAGCAAAAACTCATGGTAACTTTGTTGTATTATTAATGGGATCAATTAAATTCATTCCCTTCAAGTTATCATTAACAATATATTCCCATCTTTATTATATCAAAGCTACTGGTACATATGGATTAATTTATTAGTGCTGAAGGGATTTTTATATTCTAAAAAAAAATCTTTCCTACGCAACACAGAGAACTACATATTTCAAATTAATAGGATTTATAAATACATACCATGCTAAAACTATATGAACAGAGACTCAGTAACTCAACACTGGAAAAACAAGGGACCATGAATACCAAAACAACTTAAAACAATTTGAAATGAATTCTTGGTTAACAAGCACAGTAACCATAAATCTAATTTAAAGTATTCTTTAAATAATACCAATCTTCTCCCACCCAAAAAAGTTGGTCTCCAAATCATTTCTCAATTTATATACATCATAATTTTAAACTTAAGCTAATGGAGAATCAGTATCATTAACCTAAAGAAGATTTCTACAACTCATCATACCACTCAATGAATAATTTTACTTGCTTGCTAAGTGTTTCCTTTCAGATCTGGTCAATTTTACAAGGTGTTGAAAGCCTTGCCTAATATCCACAGCTGTTTAAGGTTATCTAGCAAAATAAAGACACTACAGTAACCAGTAACTAAAATTCCACATAAACTTGTAATTCTTCTTTAAGAAAAAAAGCATTATACTTCCAATTTAATATGACCCATTAAAACTCAGCTCAGTATTTCAAAGGATCAGGGAAAACTAAAAATCAAAATAATACTTTAGAACACCTGTTTTTCAAGAACATCTGTCTGAGCTAAAACAAAGATCACATTTTATACAATCAAAGTCTTTGTTTCAGATGGCCTCAGAAAGCATGCAAAAGTAGAAGAATTTAAACAATAGCATTTTTATCCGATAAACTAGTAAATTAGTAGGAATAAAGATCTAAAGATAATGTCATAGATTTAGTACAATCACAAATTGTATAATTTACCCAGGATACATCAACACTAAATATTGTTATTTTCCCTTGGACTAACTTCTTTTACAAAATGAAAGCATACAAAATGGGGAAATAAATAAATATAAATGTGGCTTAGGCCAAATGAGCAGATAAAAATAATTAATACACAAAGCAAATAGCATATGACCAAGGGTTAGGTTTTTTAATAACACTTAATAAGAAACTATAGTCAATGAGGCACTATGAAAAGACATACTCAGGGGCTGGCGCTGTGGCATAGTAGGTTAAGCCTCCGCCTGCAGCACCAGCATCCCATATGGGTGCCAGTTTGAGTCCTGGCTATTCCACTTGTGATCCAGCTCCCTGCTACTGGCCTGGGAAAGCAATGGAAGGTGGCCCAAGTCTTTGGGTGCCTACATCCACACAGGAGATCCAGAAGAAGCTCCTGACTTCGGATTGGCAAAGCTCTGACTGTTGCGGCCATTTAGGGAGTACATCGGTGGATGAAAGGCCTCTCTGTCTCTCCCTCTGTCTGTGCACTGCCTCTCAAATACATAAATAAATCTTTAAAGAAAGAAAAAAGACAAGACATACTCATCATAATATAAAACTTTAATCAAGAGGTCCCAACCCCAAATTACTCTTGTTTAATATCAATGGTCACCCAAAATGATTGTGGCTGTACTTTCAGTTTTTGTGAACTGAGAAATTACACGATGATAAAAGGCAATGAAGATAGTATTAATCATGTGGGGCCAGCATTGTAATACAGTGGATCAAGCTGCTTTTTGTGACACTAGTATCTAACAAATTGCCAATTTGGGTCCTGGCTGCTCCTCTTCCTACCCAGCTTCCTGTTAACATGCCTGGGAAGGCAACAGAGGATGCCAACTCAAGTATTTGGGCACCTGCCCCTCATTTAGGAGAGCAGGAGGAAGTTTCTAGCCCCTGGATTCAGGCTACCACAGAGCTGGCTGTTTCAGTCATTTGCAGAGTGAACCACCAAATGGAAGCTCTCACTCTCCCCCTGTCACTCTGCATTTCAAAATAATGTATATTTTTTAAAAATTTATTAATGATTTAAATTGAATTTGTAGCTTATTAATCAAAAGCACGGCTATAAAAATTTCAAAAAGAGCTTTACATAGGTATATAAAACAAATTTTGGGGGCCAGCAGTATGGTATAATGAGCTTAACTGATGCCTGGAATGCCATCATCCCAAATCCAAATGCCACTTTGAGTCCCAGTTGCTCCACTTCCAGTCCAGCAGCTCCCTGCTAATGTACCTGTGTAAGATGGTCCAAATGCTTGGGGTCCCCGACACCCATGTGGGAGACCCTGACACAGCTCCAGGCTCCTAGCTTTGTCCTGGACCAGCCCCTGCCTTTGTGGCCACTTGGGGAGAAAAACAGCAGATGGAAGATAACTAATTCATTCTCTCTTTTTGTTTCACTCTCCCCTTCAAATAAATAAATCTTCTAAAAGAAAACAACTGATTTATTTGGTCTACAGAAAATGTAAAAACATGGATTTGCAGTTGTGTAAAATGCCATAAGGCTACTACTCCCATCCCTATATCCCAGGGTCTGTAGCCTACAGAGGGGTGGGGAATCATTTTATTCTGCCAGGGGCTATTTGGATATTTATTACAACATTTTGTACGTCATACACAATTATTAACTTAAAATTAGCCTGCTACAGATTTATTGAATTTCAAGTCCTGCCTGCAGTTGCCTCACAAGGCCAGATCAAATGATTTTGTGGGCTTTATACAGCCTGCAGGCTGAACATTCCCCACCTCTGGTCTACAGATTTGAGAAACACTGACTTAAACTAAGACTTTTAAAAGAGCATTGCAAGAAGCAATGTTCTACATTCTCTGAGTTTAAAAATCATGATAAAAAGATCCACCAAAATGAAGCACTGCTTAGTGAACTTGGAACTATTCCAAAGAACACAGGAGGTGGCAAACATAAAGAACATAGTCTTCAAAGAAAGGATACTTTGAGCTCCAGTTACAGACTTAATGCATTGGCATATAACACATGTAGATGGCTATGTAATATTTCTTTTTTTAACTTTTATTTAGTAAATATAAATTTCTTAAGTACAGTTTATGGATTACAATGGCTCCCCCCACCCCCATAATTTCCCTCCCACTTGCACCCCTCCCATCTCCCTCTCCCTCTCCCATTCCATTCACATCAAGATTCATTTTCAATTATCTTTATATACAGAAGATCAATTTAGTATATTTTAAGTAACGATTTCATCAGTTTCCACCCACACAGAAACACAAAGTGTAAAAATACTGTTTCAGTACTAGCTATAGCATTATTTCACATTGGACAACACATTAAGGACAGATCCCACATGAGAAGTAAGTACACAGTGACTCCTGTTGTTGGCTTAACAATTTGACACTCTTGTTTATGGCGTCAGTAATCTCCCTAGGCTCTAGTCATGAGTTGCCAAGGCTATGGAAGCCTTTTGAGTTCGCCGACTTCGATCTTATTTAGACAGGGTCATACTCAAAGTGGAAGTTCTCTCCTCCCTTCAGAGAAAGGTACCTCCTTCTTTGATGGCCCTGTTCTTTCCACTGGGATCTCACTTGCAGAGATCTTTCATTTAGGTCTTCTTTTTTTTTTTTTTTTTTTTTCCCCAGAGTGTCTTGGCTTTCCATGCCTAAAATACTCTCATGGGCTCTTCAGCCAGATCCGAATGCCTTAAGGGCTGATTCTGAGGCCAGAGTGCTGTTTAGGACATCTGCCATTCTATGAGTCTGCTGTGTATCCCGCTTCCCATGTTGGATCGTTCTCTCTTTTTGATTCTATCAGTTAGTATTAACAGACACTAGTCTTGTTTGTGTGATCCCTTTGATTCTTAGACCTATCAGTGTGATCAACTGTGAACTGAAATTGATCACTTGGACTAGTGAGATGGCATTGGTACATGCCATCTTGATGGGATTGTATTGGAATCCCTGGCACAATTCTAACTCCACCATTTGGGGCAAGTCCGATTGAGCATGTCCCAAATTGTACATCTCCTCCCTCTCTTATATTTAACAGGGATCACTTTTCAGTTAAAATTTAAACACCTAATAATAATTGTGTGTTAATTACAGAGTTCAACCAATAGTACTAGAACAAAAAAAAATACTAAAAGGGATAAAGTATTACATTGTACATCAACAGTCAGAACAAGGGCTGATCAAGTCACTGTTTCTCATAGTGTCCATTTCACTTCAACAGGTTTCCCCTTTGGTGCTCAGCTATGTAATATTTATTAACATTAATTAAGAAAAATAACCTACATTGTCCACTTCCTAGCTATCGTCATCTCATTGCTGAGAGAACTACAATACAGAGAGAAGGAAATGGGGACATGCCAAGGCAAGATCTGTGTACCAAATGTGGTTTGAGTCCTGCTAGGCCACTGCTGCCTCCTTTTTTCTCCCATCCTGCCCATAAAGCCCTTTCATTTCAGAGTACATAACCATCCTCAAATTAGCCAGCATCTACATCAAGAATTCTCTAAATATTTCAGGCATACTCAGGTCCAAGAAAGAACTTGGGGAACAACTAAATTTCTGTTACAATATATTCAAGAAAAAGAACAAAAACCTCTCATGGTTACCTGCTAGATGCAGACCAGACCACAAACTACAATGCAAAGGACTGTTTGGGGCCTTAAATAGTTAGCAGCTGAACATACTTACTACTGTTCCTCGTGTGCAAACAGATAAAAAGGACATACCAGGAGGCTGTTTCTCCACTTCAGCATGCTCAGAATCCTCGTTGGCATTACAAGCAAATCCCCCTTAATGGAACACAGCTGGATTCAATGCTAATCCTGTTGACTACGTATGACTCACTGGTTTTGACAGTCCTTTCTTTTCAACTTTCTTCAAGATTTCAAGCTATGTATCAAACATCTGTTGAATGCCTACTTTGTTTAAAATAGTATAGCTGTATGGCACTGGACAGACAATTTCTCTGTGCTTACTTTTCTCATCTGTGAAATGGAGACTGGGGCCAGTGTTGTGGTGCAGCAGGTGACTCCGGCATTCCATATGAGCACAGGTTGGAGTCCCTGCTTCTCGTCTTCTGATCCAGCTCCCTGCTAATGTGCCTGGGAAAGCAGCGAAAGATGGTCCAGGTGCTTGGGTCCCTGCCACCTATGTGGGAGACCCAGGTAGAGTTCCAGGCTTCTGCTTCAGCCTGGCCCAGGCTGAACCAGAGAAAAGATCTCTCCCCTCTGTGTCTCTCTCTCTCACTCCCTCTCTCTCCATAACTCTACATTTCGAATAAATAAATACATATGTTTAAACATGGAGGTATTAGCACTATCCTCATAGAGTTTAAAGGAGGATTAAAAAGATAATGTACCTAACCACTTAGAAGACTGTCTGGCACATAGTAAAAGCTTAAATGCCGTTTATTATTATTAGACTGCATTTCCATATAATAATAATTGCTTCCATAAGGGCACAACATGTATTATTAATTCACTAGTTCTCACAGTGACTGTTATGTAACTGGTTATATAAATGTAACTCCCCAATTAAAATGTAGGATTTTTGAGAACAAAGACCACATCTCATCATTCTTTCAGAGGCAGTATAGTAAGCAGAGTGATTAATTATACAGACTCTGAGCCAGACCACATGGGCTGAAGTTCTGGCTCCACTTCTTAATAACAGAATGATCTGGGACAATCTATATCCCATTTCAATGACTTTCACCACCATCAACCCAAAACACTCAAGACAGAAATACAGAAGTCATCCTAGATACCTTCCTTCCTCACTTTTTTTTTTTAAACCTTCCCCTCTTTCATTCCCTTTCCATACCATCCAATTATTAAGCCCTATGATTCTATGTTTTTTCAACATCTTTGTTCTACAGACTGGTTCTCCATTTTCACCAGTATTCTAGGCATTCATCACCTCACATCTACGCTACCCATATGTATCCACTTCAAGGACAGGCAGAATTTAGATACAGAAGGAGCCAGAAGTTGTCCCAGGTCAGAATTGTGTGAGCCAAGAAACTAGGAAAAAACAGAAAATCTAAGGGTCCATACCAAACCGGGTGGGCGTTTGGCTTAGTGGTTAACACACCAGTTAAAACACCTGCATTCCACATCAGAGTGCCTGACTTCAATGCCCTCCTGCAGCTACAGACTTCAGCTTCCGCCTGCTGTAGACCCTGGGAGGCAGGGGTAATGGCTCAAGTAACTGGGTTCCTGCCACTCCATGTAGGAGACCCGGACTGAGTTCCCAGCTCCCAGCTCCCAGCTCCAGTCCCAGTCCAGCCCAGTACAGTGCCAGCTACTGTAGGAATCTGGAGAGTGAACCAGCAGACAGGAGCGCGCTCGCTCTCTCTCTCTCTCTCACACACACAAACACACAGACATACACACATATTCTCTCTGTCTCTCCACCTCTCAAATAAATTAAAAAAAAAAAATCAGTTGGCTAGAAAAGGTTGTTTTAAAAGTGATATCATAATTTCAAGTTAAAGCACTTTCTGAAGGGTATAAATTCTGACCTAGAGAATCTGAACTTCATCCTGCAGAAATTACTTCTTTTCCAATGGTCAAATAGTATTAGTACTGACAAAAATTAATTGTAAAATGCCTTATCTTTATTTCCCTTCTTCCTCCCTTTACATTCTCAAATCAATGGAAGTCATACACTCAAGTCTGTATGTTTTAATAATATCATCTCTCTAGGTTTCACTTTAAAAATCATATTAGCACATGCTCACAAAAAATAGGTAAAGTCTTCAGATCATACAAAAGCATAGAAGTTCTAAATAATGTGTGATTCATGTTTATGGAACTGACAAACTGCCCAGCAAAGAACAGTTTGTCCTCTTGTTACAGGTAAGATCTTCTATCAAACAAAGCCAGTGGTTTGAAGAGAATATATACTCAGGAATACAGCCCACTTTACACTGCAGTCATACTAATGTCAGACTTCTACTTTTTATCAATGTGTTTTTAATTGCTTGTGGGAACTATAATGAGGTTCTTTCTGAGTTTGAATGTTAGCCTTCAGGGAGACACAGTCCTTTTGCAATCCTGATGAAAGCTATGGAGGCTGTGCCTAGAAAAGTCCGCATATCAATATCCATTAATCTTTCACTTCACTTCCAGGAGTTCAGGAACCCTGACCACCCATTTACAGAATACAATAAAACCTATTCCACACCATTTGTATTTTTTATATTAAAAATGCAGCAGTTTTGACTTTTATACAGAGAGGGAAGGCATTTCAAATTGTTTTTGCTTTATTGATTGAGACTGATGGATGGAGGATAGATTTTCACTGATTTTATCCACTCTTTCTTCTAGTTCTTCTTTTCATCAATGTTATACCACTAATGGCCACATAATAGAAAAAAAAGCTAACAAAGTACTGGGAAATTTATGACCTTGCCCTCATTAAAACTGTATTCCAAGGGAATGAGCTAACTACCCATTACTGGAAACATACCCATAAAAGCAAGTGTATCATTGGTGTTTATTTACAACTCAGACCCCATTAGCACCAGTCCTACTTGGCACCAACAAGCTAAATCCAGAGAAGAGAATGCTGCACAAGTTTCCTTATACCCACATGACACATATCAGTATGAACATAATGATGACTAATCTGCCTAGGAGATCTCCATGTGCAAATGATTCCCATGTTTGAACAGGGCCAAATCTCCAAACTTGAATTCTTTTTAATACTGACCTAAACTTCTTGTAGAATAACAAGTAACATGAGGCCCTCTGGTGGATAAAACACAGAAACACCCAAATTCTTACCCAGCTGAAGACGGAGTTCAAGCTTCCTAATGCCCCAGTCAATACCGTATTTACTAAACCACGTGGCCTCCTCAGAGATTAAAAGCCTGACTCTATTGCAAAATAAAACATACCTATTAGACCTGAAATAGATCATGTTATTTAAAATACTGACCACTCCTTAAAAACAAAAAAAAAAGTTCAAAGTCACTAAAAAATAGCTGAATAAAATGGAATCAAGAATGTTTCCAAGATTTTCCTCTTCATTACAAATGGTCATACACAAACAGGTGTTTTCATAATTATAATTGTAAGAAAAAAAGAAGCATCAGCTGTAACTGATCTGGAGAGTTCTCCCTCTGTTAGAACATGAGCCACGTATTTATTAGTCATCCCTGATAGTCTCAGAACCAAAGAAAATTCTCAACACATACCACACGCTCAAAAATATAACCCAAATTAAAAAACAACCACATGACACAAGCCTTACTGCCCTGCAAATAAACATACACCAGTTCATATTCCACCCAAGTACCTTTAGTGGGAGCAGGTTGTATACTGATAATTGGTTGCTGCTTTGCCAATGGCATAAGTGTTGGTAGTGTCTGAATAATGATGGTTTTTGCTGGAACACTGGGGCTAGTTTGAGTCTTGGGTGCTGCTGGGAGCAATAAAGGCTTGGGCTGAATTGAAGGTTTTGAATTCATCTGAATTTTTTTCTTTGGAGTCAGTCCATTTTCTAGAGAAAAAAAAAAAAACAAATCACAAATCAATCTAAAGTCAGGTAAGCAAGCTATGGAAAACAGATAAGTTACCTATGCGTTATCTCAACTTCTGAGTAACCAGCTTTATTTGGGGTTAAGGAATACCTACTCTAAAACCTGAACGAACTGAAGAAAAGTCTTTAATCTGAGACCTTCCTTTCTGGCCAAGCTGCAGTTTTAGGAGGGGGACACATAAACTGATACATAACAGCTACAACCATTCAATAAAGCCTGGAGATTAATGAGGTAACAAACATCACAGTTAAATGGCCCTCACATTCAGTATTATTAACTTACATTTTGAAATATCTCCTCAAGATGATACAGTCTAAATGTAGTTCAAATTATCTTTTAAGGGACTGGCATGGTGGAGCAGCAGGCTAAGCCACAGCAGGCAACACCAGCATCCTATAGTGGAGCACTGGTTAAAGTCCCAGCTGCTCCATTTCCAATCCAGCTCTCTGCTAATGCACCTGGGAAAGCAGCAGAAGATAGCCCCATACTTGAGCCCCTCACATTCATGTGGGGGACCTGGATGGGGTTCCAGACTCTTGGCCATAGCCTGGCCCAATCCATTGGGCCATTGCAGTCATCTTGAGAGTGAACCAGTGATGGAGATCTCCTTCTCCCCCTCTTTTTCTCTGTCACTATGTCTTTCAAACAAAGCTTTTTGTTTGTTTAGCCATTTTATTTTTTTTATTTGTACGTATCTCATAAATACAACATTAGGAGTATAGTGATTCTTCCCCCTGTAACTGACCTCCCATCCACTCTCCCACCCATCTTCCTCCTCCCTTTCTGTTTAGTCTGATAAAGAAAAAGAAAGGGAAAAAAAAAAAAAAGTGGAATAAAAAAACTAAGAAACTGTTCCTCAACAGTGTAGACAAGGTAGAGCTTTTCCTAAAAAAAAAAAAAAAGGAGAACTTTTACCTATAAAAACACAGACAACCAAAGAAGATTATTTCTTCCCTTTCTTCTTCATAATAATCATCCATAGCAAACAATATAAGTCCACTAATTAAAAAACAGCAAACCAGCTTAGTAAACATAAGCTTAATTGAACAATTTTTTTTGAAGACATGGAAATCAAAGAGCAGTGTCAAGTAAAAACAATGTAAGTTAGAAGATGGAGTAGTACCAGCTTTATTACTAGGACCTATGACGGGCTTGTCTTCCTTCAGTGGCTCTGCTGAGGAGGGACTATTACAGCTCTCACCATACAAGGAAAGTGGAGACATCTGGGAACTAGAAGACAAATCCAGCTCCTCCTGTAGCAAGACATAACACAAACAAATTATTGCAGAAGAGCATACTCCTTGAGCAGAAATTGCTTAGAAATGGAGGCAGGATCCACACACACAAACAGAAAAATACTTGAAGGCAAAGGTGTGATATACCAGCACGAGAAACTATAGATACTAAGTACTAAATGACTATTGATTAGCATTATCCATCAATACCAAAGAAGTAACCTAAATGTAGGCAGAAGGTGCCCCAAAAGCTTGGGCCCTGTACCTACATGGGAGACCTAGATAAAGCTCCTGGCTCCTGGTTTCCACATGCCCCAGCCCTGGCAGTTTGCAGTCATTTGGGGACTGAACTAGTGGATGGAAGATCTGTGTGTGTGTGTGTGTGTGTGTGTGTCTCCCTTTCTCTCTGTTACTTTGGCTTTCAAATAAATAAATAAATCTTTTTTAAAAAAAAATGTATAGAATATATATGAAGAAAATTACAAACAAGAGAGAGACATAAAAGAACATTTGAGTAAACAAACAAAATATTATTGAATAGAATGATTATGAAAATGATACAACTGGAAAATTCATTTACTTATATACAGATAATTAGAACAAGATCCCTATCCAACACTACACATTAATGTAGACTTTAAAGATATTAAGAATCTAAATGTGGGGGCTGGCATTTATGGCACAGCAATTTAAGTTGCTGTCTGCAGTACCGGCATCCCATATGGGTACTGGTTTGAGTCCTGGCTACTCTACTTCCAGTTTAGCTCTCTGTTAATTTGCCTTGGAAAGCAGTGGAAGATGGCACAAGCCCTTGGGCCCCTGCACCCATGTGCAAGACTCAGAAAAAGTTCCTGGCTCCTGGCTTCAACCCGGCCCAGCCCTGCCTGTTGTGGCCATCTGAGGAGTGAACTAGTAGATGGAAGATCTCTGTCTGACTCTCCTCTCTCTCTGTAACTCTTGACTTTCAAATAAATAAATAAATCTCTAAAGAAAAGTCAAGAATGTAAATGTGAACAGTAGATCATATAGTTAACAAAGATAAGGAAAAGAAAACCTGAGCTTGAGTAATTCAAAATTTAAAATTTCTATTTAATAAAGATTACAAAGTTAATATGAGTAAACAGATAACAGAAAGGGAAAAACATAGGCAAGGACTAAACCCAATGAGATTTTACTGTCTCAAGTATGGAAAGAATTCTTGCAAATAAACAAGAAAAAGACAACAACTCAGTAGAAAAACTGGCAATGCACAGTTTATAGAACAATTTATAGAAGTCCAAAAAGAATGTAAAGAAATGTTGAACACAATCAGTGATCAAAGAAATGCAAACTAGTAAAAACAAAATCAAGTCATCTGGCAAAAATTAGCAAGCCAGATAATGGCAAGCATTGGCAAAGAAGAAAAGTTACAGGGATCCTCATGGCTGATGGGCTTCTGGATTGCTACAGGGATCCTGGAGAGCAACATGGACATAGTCATCAAATCAAACACCTGTACCCCCACCCCCACCCCTCCACCACCGGCAATTCTATTTCAGGGACTAGAATTCCCAAAGGATTCTACAAAGACTCACCAGGGAACATTTTCAACAATGCTCACTATTGTAGTGAATGTATACTTGAAATGTTATTCAGGGTCAAATAGTGCAACTAGATTTGATATATGCAAAATAATATAAATTAATCTTTAAAATATTGTGCCAAGTTTTGAAATAATAGAAAGAGAGCTAATACAACACCATTTACATAAACAAAATATGAGAGGGCTTCAAAAAGTTTGTGGAAAAATGAAATTAAAAGACACTGAATTCTCCAGGAATTTGTTGAAGCCCCTCAAATATGTACACAATTGAAATCAATGAGGTGAATTTTTAATAAGTGATACTAGAATAATTCTTTTAATAATCATTTGGAAAATGATTATTCAGGACCAATATTGTGGCATAGTGGGTAAAGCCACCAAATGCAATGCCAACATCCCATATGGGTGCTGGTTCATGTCTGGGCTGCTCCACTTGCGATCTAGCTCCCTGATAATGGCCTGGGAAAAGCAGCTGAAGATGGTCCAAGTGTTTGTGCCCCCATACCCTCGTGGGAGACCCAGATGAAGCTCCTGGCTCCTGGCTTTGGCTTGGTCCAGCATTGGCCATTGTGGCCACCTGGGGAATAAACCAGTGGATGGAAGATCTCTGTCTCTCTATCTCTCCCTCTCTCTCTGCAGCTCCAACTTTCAAATAAAGAAATACATTTTTTAACAAAAAGAAAAATATAAATTTGGATCTGACTCTCAAATTATATACCAGGATAATGTTAAATGGATTAAAGATCTTAATATTAAAACCTCATGAAAAGTATATTAAGTCACTTAAAAAATATTCCTTCCTGAATAATTTTTCCCACCTGAATAAAAGATCATGACATCACTAAGGACTGATAACCTCAACATATGTAATAAAATAGCTTTAAAAAGTTGAGGAGAATAAAGACTAACACAGCTCAATAGAAAAATGAACAAAAATGTACAGCACTAGATGGGACAGAGTAATACCACCATCAGTACAGACAGGGAGTAGGTGTGGAGTACAAAGGGGTGGCTGAGGAGTGGTATTCACATGGGGTGCAGCCTGGCGTGAGGGGTTAGAGCAGGGTGTTGAGAGCACCCACATGGGGATAGCCTGATGTAGGACGTCAGGGCCCAATGGAGACACGTTAAAAGACACAGGAACCAGTGTGAAGGGGCTCCCACTGTCCAAATCCAGGACATAAAAGAATCAAAATGAATAATGATAGTAATAGATTATAACCTACCAAATAAAATAGGAAACAATGAGGCTATACTGATGTTAACAAATACATGAATAAACATAAAGTTTGAGGAGGAATAGCTTATCTTTACATAGTTTTTTTGTTTGCTTGTTTTGTTTTTTTACATAGCTTTAAAGTATCTCCTCACAAAACACGTATCGATGGCAAAGGGAGAAAGCAACTTTGCTGTAGAATAGCCAGAAAGACTCCATCCATCTAGTGGTCAAAGTGAAAAACATCAGTAACAGGACTCAGTGAAACCACATCGTCACAAGTAAGTAAATGGATACAACTTCCTTCCTATGACACTCCTACCACAAAGACAAAACCTAAATCTAAATCTGAAGAAACATCAGAGAAATCCAACCTAGAGACAGTCTACAAAAGAACCTGCTTCTAATACCAGGAGTGGCGAGGTTGGAAAAGTCAAGGAATAATGGAGAACTAAGGAGATTAAAGAGACAAGACAATCAAATACAATGACTGATTCCCTACCGGAATCTTTGCCTGGTCTAAAGGACATCTCAGGCACATCTGGAGCAATCCATATGGGAGTTGAAGTTTAGATAACAAGAATGTACCAAATTTACAGCCCTATTTTGATGTTTGTTTTGTGGTATATAAAGAAATGTCCTGGGGCTGGTGCTATGGCGTAGTAGGTAAAGCTGCCGTCTGCAGTGCCAGCATCCCATATAGGTGCCTGTTCAAGTCCTGGCTGCTCCACTTCCAATCCAGCTCTCTGCTATGGCCTGGTAAGGCAGTGGAAGATGGCCCAAGTCCTTGGGCCCCTGCACCAACGTGGGAGACCCAGAAGAAGCTCCTGGCTTCTGGCTTTGGATCGGCACAGCTCCAGCCGTTAAGGCCAATTGGGGAGTAAACCAACAGATGGAAGACCTTGCCTCTCCTTCTCTCTGTGTAACTCTGACTTTCAAATAAATAAATAAATCTTTTTAAAAAAGAAGAAAGAAATGTCCTTGTTTGTAAGAAGACACTAAAGTATTTGGGAGTAAGAGGGCATCAACTAACTCTTAGCTGGATCAGGGTAAAAAAGTTATTTATAATGTACTTGCAACATTTTCATAAATTTGATATTTTTCTAAACAAAAAATAAAAAGAAAATAAGAATAAAAATATGAGTGAATTCTTTTAATATTGAGTAGTCAAAATCTTCATTTGAGTGACAAAGAAAAATCAAGCAATGAAAGACTGATAAAAAGTAACTCTTACGGAAAATAAACATCAGAAATAAAGTTAAAAGACAAGTGACAAACTGAGAAGAGACAGAAATGCAGTTTATGTCACAAAGTACTAAGAATCCCAACACGTAAAAAATTTAAGGAAAAACAGACTTACATAGTCCAATAGAAAAGTGAACAAAAATGTATAGTTCATTTTTTAAAAAGAAGTGCAAACAGCCCTTAAATATATAAAGCATACAAACAGATATCCAGCTGCACTTACAGTAAAAGAAATGCCAAATCAAATACACTGTGGCATGATGACTGGAAAACAGGCTTTCTTACATAACTGTTATAGAGGGAAATTTGGTAATACCCTGTAAAATCACAAATGTATGTAGGTACTTCCAAAAATTTGTAGAAAATGGAATTACAACATAAGTTTAATTTGGTACAAAACACTTCGAAATACATGCATACAAGGGGTCTTCAAAAAGTTCATGGACGATATATGTTTTATGAAAAAGTTATGCACAGATTTCAAAAGGTTGTGCACCAAAATGAATGTATCTTTTAATTCCATTTTTTTCCACAAACTTTTTGGAGCACCCACATACTTACCCTGGCCCCTGCCATCCCACTTCTTGGAATACATCGCAAGATACCCTGAAAACAATATGAAGCACATTTACAAACCAGGTTATTTGCCACAGCATTATTTGAGACTGAAAACAATACAAATGTTTATCAGTAAGAAAATAATCATATAAAGTATGCTATATCATATGATTGGGCACTATATAAAAATAAAAAGGAATGAAGAAGATTATATACCCTGAAATTAGAGTTATCTCACCAAGTTAAAAAAACAAAGTGCAGAGCAGGGCATACAGTATGCTACCTTATGTGTAATTAAGGATGGAAAGGACAAGGATAGAAATGAGGCTTTTCTGAATACCTTATTATTTACTCTTATCTTCAAAAGTAAATTGAATTTTTTAAAAGTTAAATCAGGGCATGGGTGTCTAGCCTAGCTGTTAAGATACCCACATTCGCCAGTGCTGTGGCGTACCGGGTAAAGCCACCGTCTGCAGTGCTAGCATCCCATACAGGCGTGGGTTTGAGTTTGGCTGCTCCACTTCCAATAGAGCTCTCTTGTGTGGCCTCAGAAAGCAGTACAAGATGGCCCAGGTCCTTGGGGCCCTGCACCTTCGTGGGAGACCCAGAGGAAGCTCCTGGCTCCAGGCTTCATATTGGCACAACTCCAGTGCCAAAATGGGGAGTGAGCCAGCGGATGGAAGACCTCTCTCTTCTGCCTCTCCTTCTCTCTCTGTGTAACTCTTTCATATAAATAAATATTAAAAAAAAAAAAAAAAAAGATGCCCACATTCCACATTGGAATATCCGGTTCAATTCCCATCTCCAGCTCCTAACTCCAGCTTTCTACCAATGTAGATCTTGGGAAGTAGTGGTGTTGGCTTAGTTGGGTTCCTGCCACAGATATTGGGCTCTGGCCCCAGCCCAACCCAGGCCATTTTGGACATTTGGGGAGTGAACCAGCAGATGGGAGCTTACTCACTCACTTTTTTGCTCTCTTTCTTTCCCCTCCTCTCTCCCCCTCTTTCTGTCTCTCTACCTCACAGTGAAATACATAAATAAATAATTTGGAGAAATTGTGGAACTACAGAAATTTCTAATAGTGTCAATCACAGAAAAATTTCACAAAGGAAGTAATTTTTGAACTAGGACTAGAAGGATGAGTTTTCCAAGAGAAGGAAAAAAATGAGGTATTCCAGGTAGAAGAGGATGTGCAAAATCCCCAAACCCTAAGAACAGAGATCTCACTGCTCCTGTTCATTGCTGTTTAGAACAGTGCCAGCACAGGTATTGACTGAGTAAAATATATAAGAGCTTTCATGTAGAGTTCAAGCTAAAGGCAGGAGAGTGAAAACTGAGACTGTAAAGGAAGCAGGGTCAGATCACGGAGGACCAAGTTCACTGAGAATCTGAGTTTCATCGTTGCATGAGTTGGCAAGTTACTAAAAGGCTTTAAGGAAAGGACTAACACAGTTAATTTTGTGATTTTGAAAAATACTTCTCTTTGAAGATTACTCCAAGAAAGATTGGGAGGGGCCTGCTCTATGGCTCAGGGGGTTAAGCTGCTGCTTGAGACACCAGCAGGAATCCCATATCAGCCAGTTCGAGTCCCAGCTACTCTGCTTCAGATCCAGTTTCCCGCTAATATTCCTGGGAAGGCAGCAGAAGATGGCCCAGGTGCTTGGGCCCCTCCCAACCATGTGGAAAGCCAGGATGCAGTTACTGATTCTTGGCTTAGGCCTAGCCTAGCCCTGGCTATTGAGGTCATTTGGGGAATGAAACAGTGGATGCAAGATTTCTATCTCTGTTTCTGTGTCACTCTACCTTTCAAATAAATCTTGAAAAAACATGGTAAAATGGTTTGGAGGCAGAAAAGACTAAAATCCTATCGATGGAACTGGCACTGTGGCGTTAGCAAGTAAAGCCACCATTTATGGCACCAGCATCCCACATGGGTACCAATTCCAGTCCCGGCTGCTCCACTTCCAGTCCAGCTTCCTGCTAATGCACCTGGGAAAGCAGCAGAAGATGGCCCAAGTCCTTGGGCCCCTGCATCTGTGTGGGAGACCTGGAAGAAGCTCCTGGCTCCTGGCTTCAGATAGGTGCAGCTCCAGCCATTACGGCCAATTAGGGAGTGAACCAGAGGATGGAAGACCTCTCTCTCTCTCTCTCTCTCTCTCTCTCTGCCTCTCCTCTCTCTATGTAACTCTGACCTTGGAGTATTTGGATGGAGGTCATAATTATTCTTAAAGGAGCTACCAGACCTTTGTAAAAAACTTAGTGCCCAACATTCCTTAACTAAGGATATGATGCTGTGTTCTATGGGTAAGGGATTACAAAAACTGACCATCTTACAATTTCCCATGTCCTTGAAGAATGTATATTCTAATAAGGAGATAGGAAGGCTGGAGAAAAAGACAACAACAAGAACAAAACCCAAGGCCAATGCTGTGGCATAGCTGGTAAAGCCAATGCCTGAAGTGCCAGCATCCCATATGGATGCAGGTTTGTATCCTGGCTGCTCCACTTCTGATCCAGCTCTCTGCTATGGCCTGGGAAAGCAATACAAGACGGCCCAAGTCCTTGGGCCCCTGCACCCACATGAGAGACCACAAGGAAGATCCTGGCTCTTGCCTTTGGATCAGCCTAGCTCCGACCATTGTGGCCATTTTGGGAGTGAACCAGCAGATCAAAGACCTCTCTCTCTCTCTCTCTACCTCTGCCTCTCTGTATATCTGCCTTTCAAACAAATAAATAAATCTTTCAAAAAATCCTAGATGTTCATAAAATGAAACAATGAAATTATGATGGCAAAAACAGAAAACAAAGCCAAAAATACTTAAAGTTCTAGTTTTCACAAGGCCCTTCCTTGAATCTGCTACCTTAGGATGAAATGAGATAAAATGCTCAAAGTAGCACTTACTCAACATTAATGCCTGACCTATGTTCATATTAGATATATAGCATTTGAAACAAAATCACCGTGAAAGACTGGCTACTTACAGGAACATGCTGGGTTGAAGAGTAAGAGTCCACTGATCGAGGAGATGAAACGGAAGAACTTGAGGGGGCTGGAGAAAGTGGCTGAACTTCTGTCTTAATATCCTTAACTGAAAAACAGGGAATAGAGACTTTTTTTCCATGGACAACACAGACCCAGAAAACAATGCATGAGGAGGAGATAAGGTCCTCTCTTAAAATTCAAACAAAAATGGATGCTAAAGTCACCAACATGTATCCTCAAGTGAAAATGCAAGAAAACAGTGTATCTAGTATGCTTCCATCTGTGTAACAAATCACATGGTTGTGTACTGTGTATATACATACATATATATATATCTGTCAAATCTGCACTAATTCTCTAGAAAGCAAAGCAAAAGAAATTGCTAACACTGCTGTCTGTGAGGAGCAGAAATGGTTGGCTGAAGAGTAAGAGCAGGAGGGCACTTTTCTACCATATAGACCCTTGTACATTTTGAAAATTGTATCATGGGCAAAATATTACAGACTCCTAAAAATATATAAGCAACAGGAAAGAATTATTTGGAAAAGCATTTTTGACAACAAAATGAAAAGTTACAGAAATATTCACAGCTTTTGAACTATTAATTTGTTCTATAAAAATCACAGAGCAACTATGGGCCAGGCAGTGTTCCTTGGAGTCCTAAACAGAACAGAACAGGGGTGGCAGACTGTATTTTCCAAAGTTAGCTACAAAATAGCTACCATCCCTCATGATCTCCAATAATGAGAACTTGCCACTTTCCCACCAAGCAGCAGTTTATTTCTCCTCCTTGAATTGAGGTGAGCTTCTGTCTCCTTTGATCAACACGATACGGGGGTAACATTGTGAATTCTAAAGCTGGAAAGACAGCCTTCATCTTCTGTGCTGGAACACTCCACCTGGAGCCTCTGAAGTCTGACTACCCTCGGACCACCATGCTGTGAGGAAGCCACGCGGCAGGGAGAGGCCCTGTGCAGGCACCCCAGTCAGCAGTCCTAGCCTTCAACTCACCCCAGCCCAGGCACCAGACATGTGAGTGCAGAAATTGCAAGATGATTCTAGCATCCAAATGTAATATTACCCTAGCCTTCAAATTCCCCCAGTTGGGTGACGGCAATGTGGAGCAGAGAGAAACCACTGGACACCCAGTCCAAATTCCTGACCCACAGATTCTGGGAACCTAATAAAATGGTTGTCTTAAATCACTAAGATATAGAGTAGTTGCTGACATTAATAGTGACAAGAACACTGACCTTAGGTATCCCATATTCTATTAGGGAAGACAGGCATAGAGCAAACTAAATAAACACATAAAATGAAGGGGAATAAGAACTACAGGGATAGGCAGGCATTTAGACGGTGGAATGTGCTGGTTATTTATCCACTGTGTCTCGGTTCCAAGTCCACCTCCTACAGTCCTTGATGCAAATTATTAGTATATTTCCCAGCTGGCTTCCTTGTAGGTTCTGCCAATGGGAGATACTTGAAGGATGCCAGAAGGTAAGAGAAAAGATGTCTTCCTTCTCCTGTCAGTTTTACCCCAGCAATGGCAATAAGCTCCAGGTTCCAGCTTCTTTCAGCACACCCAACTCCCACCTCATCAGGCCCCTTTAAAGATACTAGCATCAGCCAGGCAGTACCCCTTCCTCAGAAGTATGTGCATCAAGTGCATGGGACCCCCGTTGTCAGGGTCTGGGACCCAGCCTCTTCCCTTTAATTCCCTAAGCCCTGTCTGGTTTTCAGAAAGGTTAATCTCTTACAGAGGTATTATTCATAATCCAAAATCAAAATACTGACATTAATTATTTATTTATTATACTACTAAAACTATGAAATTTTTTATAACCGTTTTGGCCACAAATTTATTTATGCATTGCTATATCTGTACCACTTTAAATCCACCTACATAGCCCAATAATCCCACCTAATTTTGATTATTACCAAACTACAAAACACAGTGGATTTATTTAAAGATTTTTCCAAAGAAACACAGAAGTACCTGTACAAAATTGGCTGTTGACATTCCAAATATCTGACTCCCAAGGCATTAAATCCAAATCAAAATCAAGATGATCAAAATTGTTTTCCTGTAGGTTTCAAATCAAGAAAAGAATATTAAAAGAACAGGGTACATAAATTTTAAAATCAAATAATCAGGTACAATTTGCCATAAGTAATGTAATTGTTATTACCCAATCTAGTTAAAAGCCTCTCCTCTCCCTGTGTAACTCTAACTTTCAAATAAATAAATCTTAAAAAAAAAAAAAAAGAGCCCTTTTTCTCTTAAAAAAAAAAATACAAGACACAAGAGGGTCCATGGACACCAGTTTGAGTCCTGGCTGCTCCACTTCTGATCCAGCTCTCTGGAATATGGCCTAGGAAAGCAGTAGAAAATGGCCTAAATTCTTGGGTTCCTGCGCCTGCATGGGAGAACTGGATGAAGGTTAATTTTCTTTTTCTACTTTTCAAATTTCTGAAATTTTCATGACTGTAAATAAAATATTTTCTAATCCTAGAAAATAAAGTTTCTCAAACAGGAGTCAATAAGCCTCTTAGAAGAACACAGTTGAACTGTTTGCTTAAATACACGCATCTTCTGGATCATCAGATGACCACCTTACAATATACTATATATTTAAAAAACAAACTGCCACATGATTTCAGGACTCTCGTGTGAGCTTGAGATCAAGACAGTATTAAATAACACTATAGTTACAGAGACATATCAGAAGTCAATATATAAATGATGCGATAAAAGCAAGTCTTCTAAATTTTTATTTATTTACATTTGATTTGAAAGGCAGAAAGACAATCAAATAGAGAGAACTTCTACTCACTAGTTAATTCCACAACAACCAGGGCTGAGCCAGGTCAAAGCCAGGAGCCCAGCAGTCCTTCCAGGTCTCCTATGAGGGTGGCATGGACCCAAAAATTTGAGCCATCATCTGCCGCCTCCACAGGTGCACATTAGCAAGAAGCTGGATCAAAAGTGGAGGAGCTAGAACTAGAACAGGCTACTCCTAAATGGGATGCAAGTGCCCCACTCAGTGACTTGACCACTCTCAAATGCTGCCCCTAATTCAATATTAATTCAGTGTGGCAGATGATAAAACAGCAACAAAGGAGAAATTAAGCCTGAATCAAAAAGTAAAAATTTACCTAGTAATTGTTAACAATCATTTGTTAATAATTTAAGGACACTAACATCTTTTCAAAATATCATATATTTTATTTTTATTGGGAATGTAATAGAAGGAAATAAAGGAAACTATTTTCTTATTATACTGCCTATTTACTGAGCAAATATTGATATAAGGTATGTAAAGAGAATGTGTGGAAGTACACATGGATCAAAACAAACCACAAAAGAACCAGTTTTTATGGTCCTCCACTTTTTTCTCTTATTTGAATCTACACATCAAAAAAGTTAGGGAGGCCAGTGTTGTGGCATAGCAAGCAAAGCCACCACCTGAGATGCTGGCATCCCATATGGGTGCTGCTTCATTTTCCAGATGCTCCACTTCTGATCTAGCTCATCGCTAATGGCCTGGGAAAAGCAGCAGAAGATGGCCTAAGTGTCTGGGCCCCTGCACCTACATGGGAGACCCAGATGAAGCTCCTGAACCAGTGGATGGAAGACCTCTCTCTCTCTCTGCCTCTCCTTCTCTCTGTGTGTAACTCTGACTTCCAAGAAAATAAATAAATCCTAAATATATATATATATATATATCAATCATGTGCTTCACTCTCTTCTACTGATTCACAGTCCAACTGTTAAAGCATTCTTTGAGAAATGTCTGAAACTCAATAAGCAAGCATTATACATTTTTTATGTGTAGGGTTTTGGGTTTTGTTTTGTTTTTAATTTAACTTATTTACTTACTTGAAAGGCAGAGTAACATTGAGGGAGAAAGACAGAGATTTTCTCTCTTTGCCTGCAGCAACTAGGGCTGGGCCAGGCCAAAGCCAGGAGCCAGGAACTCTATCTGTAAATCCCACAGGAGTGGCAGAAAGCCAAATACTTAGGCCACCAAGTGCTGCTTCCCAGGCATATTAGCAAGAAGATGGATGGCAAGTGGAGGTGGGATTTGAACCCAGGTACTTCAATATGAGATCTGCATGTCTCAAGCAGTGGCTTAACCCCCTGCACCATAAATCTGCCCCTAGCATTAAATACTTTTATATTAAAATTACTAACAGCTTAAAAATGATAATATTCAATTTTGTTAATAAATTGCTCTGCTCACTTGAATTACCTCCCTACTGAAACAGAACCTCAACCATTATAAAATAAAATAGAGTAAGAATTCTATATGCCAAATAGCCTCATATGTACCAATCAAGGAAAAAAATCCAAAATGTTTTTAAGGACTCAAGATGTCACAATAATAGCTTCTACACAGACCTCCAACCAATTAAAGGCAAAAAGCAAGGGTTATCTAATTTTCAGAGCCCTTTGCAGTAATGATACATAACTTTCCAAAAACAAGTTGATAAGTTCTACTCAACTAGGTCCATCTATATGTTCCTTAACATCACACTGGTTCCCTTAGGCAGCAAAGTAGCTATAAAATCCACTAAGTTGGGGATGGCACTGTGGCCCAGCAGGTAAAGCCACTGCCTGCAGTGCCAGCATCCCAGATGGATGCTGGTTCATGTCCTGGCTACTCTACTTCCAATCCAGCTTTCTGCTATGGTCTGGGAAAGCAGTGGAAGATGTCCCAAGTCCTTGGGCCCCTGAACCTGTGTGGGAGACCCAGAAGAAGCTCCTGGCTCCTGGCTTCAGCTCTAGCTATTGTAGCCATCTAGGGCGTGAACCAGTGGATTTATTTAAAGATTTTTCCAAAGAAACACAGAAGTACCTGTACAAAATTGGCTGTTGATATTCCAAATGTCAACTGAACCTGTGTGGGAGACCCAGAAGAAGCTCCTGGCTCCTGGCACAGCTCTAGCTATTGTAGCCATCTAGGGAGTGAACCAGTGGATGAAGACCTCTCTCTCTGCCTCTCTGTAATTCTGCCTTAAAACAAATTAAAAAATAAATAAATCTGTAAAAAATAAAATAAAATCCAGTAAGTAGGCAGGCAAGTGACTTTTCCAATGTCATGCACTCCCTAAAACCAAATGTGAGCTTAGAATTCAAGTTTTCCAATTGGTATTATGGCACAGCAGGTGAAGCCACCAACAGCAACACCAGCATTCCATGTCAGATTGCCAGTTCAAGTCCCAGTTGCTCCATTTCTGTTCCAACTTCCTGCTAATGCATCTGAGAAAGCAGCAAAAGATGGCCCAAGTATATTGGGGCCCTGCACTCACACTTTCTGGCTCCTGACTTTAAACTGGCCCAGCCCCAACCATTGCAGCCATTTGGGGAGTGAACCAATGGATAGAAGATCTTTCTCTCTCTTTGTCTCTCTCTTTCACTGTGCCTTTCAAATAAATAAAATCAATCTTAAAAAGAAATTCAAATCTCAAATCTTTCCATAAGACCAAAGCAATGTCTACTATCCTAAATTCTTTGACTACAGAATGCCACTCACTTTCAGACTTAATAGTGTAAAGTTATTTGAATTTACATGACTAGTTTAAACTTGTTATCTTAAAATCTTCTTGCAATTACTATGGTAAAAAATAAATATTATATTACTCAGTATTTCTCCTCCAGTAGATACTTACATAAATCTCATTGGCTGCATCCAATTGCAGCTCATCCGTGTCTGTGAGATAACCAAGTTCAGAAAACAGGGCAGAATCTTTGGAAAAAAAGAAAGAACAGAGATGGTCAATTCAACAACTGGACAAAAAGAACAAGCACTCTATCCCTATTCTGGCTTTATTATGACTTCTCGTTAGCTGTTAATATTATTGAAGAACTGGAGCAGTGTGAATGCCAAGCAATTCAAAGCTTGTTTCTAATTTATGTATTGTTTTCCACATAAATTTTGTGTTGCAAACAAAATCCTTCCACCAGGGAGTTAAAAAGGCTTTACATCACATGGCATGCTAGAATAATTGACAGTGACTTTCTGGAACATTACTAACAAGAATTGTGATGATACATCTGGACTCAGCATGAAAAAGCGTGTGGTTGATCAGCAACGGCGACAGGGGAGGACCACAGAGTGTAACAAACCCTGTGTATTGGCCAACCATGCCTTAAGTTAAGGGTAAAACCAATTTTTATCATTCATCTAAACCATTCCATTCATTTCAGCAAATCTAACTATTCCAATTTCCTAATCAAGTGGCATTATAAACAAAAAAGTATGGACACAGACAACATTCTTTATGAAACTAAACTGAAAACTTCTTGTAGAAAAAGGGCAAGGTGCTCATGAGGTCCACGAAGGCTGACTGCCGCACTACCTATCAAGTTTCTCTCACACTTCTCAGGACTTCAAGCATTGTGAAGAGTTTTCCAAGTCTAGTTCCTTCTTTGTATGCTCTTTCATTATGTCACTGAAACTCCTCTGGCGATTCCCTCATGCACAGGTTCAGGAACTACACAGCCAGCACATAGTGAAAGCCTTCATATGTATGATCATGAGAGGTTATTCATGCACTGAATAGCCTCAGAAAAGGCCACCTTAAACTCAGCTGCGGATCTGAAAAACAAGTAAGCAGGGGACTGCGACTATGGACCTATCGACAGGCTGGGACTCCTTGAGAGTTCTCTATAACTGCTAGCTCTCATTTCTCTCTTCCCATACTTTCTTGATCCTGCTCCAATCAAGTTCCCCCTCCTCATACACATACCAATTATTATTAATGTCACCAGTGACCTCAGACTGCTACATGCAGTGATAAACTCAGAGTGCTCATCGTACTTGCTCTAGCAGCAGCATTTACACAGCTGATCCCTTCACATTAACTACAACATTTTCTCCACTTAGCTTCCAAAATATTACACTCACCTGGTTTTCTTCCTGCCTCACTGGTTGACTATTTTGCTAGTTCCTCCTCCTCTCTCCTCTTCATCTCCCTAACATGATGATATTCTCCCTGAGCTCAGCATCAACTTTTCTATCAGTTCTATTTCCTTTGCAATCTCAGCTGAGCTCATAGCTTTAAATAGAATCTAAATGCCAAGGCTTCCCAAATATACATCTCTAGCCTGCACGTCAAGATACATGCATACATGCTGAGCACTGACATCTCCTCCTGGATGTTGAAAAGGCATCTTAAATAGGACATACCCCAAACTGAGCTTGTGATCACCCCACACCAAACCCCCTATTGTTATGTCCTCATCTCAATTAATGACCATTCAGTTTTCTCAGTTGGTCAGGCCAAAAACCTTGGAAATCATTGTTTATGTCTCTTCCTCACTGTTTTCAATACTCCAGCAAATCCTATCGGCTCTGTCTTCAAAATACATAAGCATCATCTGGCTTCCTACCTCTCTTTCCATTCTTCCTTCCCTTCCTGTCCTTCCTTTCCTTTCCTATCCCACCCCTTCCAACATGGAGACGTCAGCTTCCAAGGAAGCAGCAGTGAGGGTGACGCGAGTTTTACGCACAGTCATCTGCAGTAATGTGTGTTATCCAAGGAAATGGGCTGTTGTGGACCATGGGGTTCTCTCTTAGAGGCTGCAGCTTCAGTCCCTGATAAGACAGGGCAGTGGGAGGGGGAACATAATATGTAGGAGCAGCCAGAGTGGTTAGGAGACTGATTACAGGCAACAAATATGTTAATTCATTGAACAAATGATTAAACATATTTAAACTAACTGGAGTCAGATTTCTCACTGAGAAAGGATTTAAAAACAAGGTGGGTGGGGCGGGAAAAAGGCCAGCATTGTGATATAGCCCATAAATCCACCGACTGCAGTGTCAGCATCCCATATGGACACCATTTCAAGTCCCAGCTGCTCCACTTCTGATCCAGCTCCCTGCTAATGTGCCTGGGAAAGTAGTGGAGGATGGCCCAAGTCCTTGGGTAGCTGCACCTACGTGGGAGACCCAGAGGAAGCTCCAGGTTCCTGGCTTCTGATCATTTGGGGAGTGAACCAGCTGATGGAAGATATTTCGCCCTTTCTCTCTCTCTCTCTCTCTCTCTCTCTCTCTCTCTCTCTCTCTGCCTCTGCCTCTCTGTAACTCTGCATTTCAAATAAATAAATAAATAAATCTTTAAAAACAAAACAAGGAAAGGGGGAGGGACTAAAAAGAAGCATTCAGATGTTAAACTGGAATTGAAAGCATTAGAAAATGACCTCAGTTTTAAAATACACAATACATACACAGATAGCAATGGATGCTTGTATGCGTGTGTACATCTAGACACACACACATTTTCTAGTTCTGTCTACTGAAAGGTGCTAGCAGAAATGACAGCCCAGTAGCAATGAAGATACTATGTGCCCATATCTTCGATATTAAACACCATCCTTCACTAAACAGAATTCCGGTAAAGGGCTCCTTGGGGAAATGGCTGATTCCACAGCAGAGACAGAAAAAGTGAAAAACAAGCCTGCAGAAGTTTTTGTGTCAGAAAATAAGGAAATTCTTAGCAAATGACAGGGACATGTCAAAAGAACAAAAGTAGCAACATGAATGGTTTCCAGTGATCAACTCCAGGAATATTTGAGCATGAAAAGAAAATAAGAGTATCAGGCTACAACCCACTGAATCGAAAATGAATCAATGAGTCCAGTGTACTGTAAGCTCTTGAATACAGCACAAAATCAATTAAAAAATGTAGACAGAATCACAATTTGGCAACCATCAGAGTGGCAGTTGATTAGGCTGGAGTTATCAATGAGACTAGGGCAGATGGGTGGTATCATGTCAGATTCTCTCTCCTTAATACTAGTAAGACACAGAAGAGGAACCAGTGACTTCGCAGGACAGAAATGTGGCTGACAGTAACTTCACCACGTAACCAAGGTGAACATCACCTTGAGAGCAGTCAATATACTGTGCCCCCACACGTGATGCATGGAGAAGAGCATATATGTATGACACATACAGCGTCATTTCCCTGGCATTCCTGCCATGGATGCATGGCTTGAGTCTGGTCATGAGCAAACAGTGGATTGACCCAGGTTTCGGATCATCTGACAGACTGGACATGAGATGGGAAAAGGCTAAGGAACTGTGCTAGACTGAAAGACACTAAAAAGACCTGATAGGTAAGAGCCATGTGTATTTGCACACATGGACGTAGGATTCTAGGATCCTAGAAGAGAAAAAAGAGTCATTATGAACTCAGATAGCAGAAGTGAACTGGGTGAGAGTACTGTGTTATTGTTTATTTCCAGACTGGAAGGAGTGTAAGGTAGTAATATAAGAAAGTACTCTTGTGGGACTTCTGGGGGGCCAGTATTTAAAGGTGATATGTCACTACATCTCTCTCTCTCTCAAGAAATAAAAGAGAAATGGAGTAGATACAGTAAAACAAATTGAGGAATCTGTATAAAAGGTATTCAAGAGTTCTTTGTAATGTTCTTACAATTTTTTTCTGATGGTTTCAAACTATTTCAAAAGAAAAAGTAGTATGTATATCCATACATGTGTGTATATATATATATGTATATATGTGTAATTATATATCTGCAATGCAAGCACCTGTCACTACTTCCACTGCTACCATTGTAACTCAAGGAGACTGCTACAGTAGCTTTCTGCTTCTACCTTTGCCCTTCTTTCATTCTATTTTCAATGGAGCAGCTAAACTGAGTCTAAAAAAACGAAGGATTCTACTGGGAATGAGGATTCTTAAAGTAAGAGAAGAGAACTACAAATACAGTCATGCACCACATTAACGACATTTTGGACAATTAGCTGCATACGACAGTGGACTCAATCGTAATGGAGCTGAGAGATTCCTAAGACCTAGTGAAGTCACAGCCATCATAGTACAACACATTACTCACGTACCTGTGATCTGTAATGCCCATGTAAACAAACCTACTGTACTACCAGTTCTACAAAAAGTATAGCATATACAATTATGAAATGCATGTATCTAATACTTGACAATAAATGACCATGTTACTGTTTTATGTATTTACTGTACTATTTATAATTCTTTTACAGTGTATCCCTACTGAAAAAGTTTACTGTAAAACAATATGCTGTGTTACTCGGGCAGCAGCCTCAGACATCTTGGGTTCACCATGTCTCTTGGTCACATCTCATGCTTGGTTTAACTGCATGTTGTTGTGCTCATCACAGCCCCAGGAGCAACACCATGTATATGTATACACCATATTGTCTCGGTGTAGAGCAGGCTATTTATCATTGAGGTTTGTATACGTCCATTCTACAATAATCACACAATGATGAACTTCTCAGAACATGCCCTAGTTGTCATGCAACACCTGAGTATACAATGCTCTGAACTGCAGTATTACTGTGAATTCACATTTTTTAAAAATAAACACTTCCTTGTTCTTAGGAAATACGTGATGAAGGGTTCAGGAGTTTCACATTATCTTCAGTCTGCTTTCTTTTTTTTTTTTTTAAGATTTATTTATTTGAAAGTCAAGAGTTATACAGAGAAAGAAGGAGAGGCAGAGAGAGAGAGAAAGAGAGAGGTCTTCCATCCGTTAGTTCACCCCCTAATTGGCTGCAACAGCCAGAGCTGTGCCTATCTGAAGCCAGGAGCAATGAACCTCCTCCTGGTTTCCCACATGGGTGCAGACACCCAAGGACATAGGCCACCTTTCATTGCTTTCCCAGGCCATAGCAGGGAGGTGGATTGAAGTGGAGCAGCCTGGACTCGAACTGGCACCCATATGGGATGCCTGCACTGCAGGTAGTGGCTTTACCCACTACGCCACAGCACCGGTACCTTCAGCCCACTTTCAAATGGTGAAAGAGGAGGCAATTGTGGGTAATACTGAGAGACAAAGTGAGCGTGGCAGGATGTTAACAGCTGATAAATCTAGATAAGGGAAACACAGGATACTGGTGTACTGATCTTTCAACTTTTCTGTGGTTAAAACAAGGTGGGTTGAAAAACACCCTTGTATATTTATAGAATATTTTCTAGAAGCACCCATAAGAAACTGGTGGCAGAGGTTACCTCTCAAGTATCTCTAAACCTATTGCCTATCCTTATATTATCTTCACCAACCCCACACTACTAACATTTAAATTGTCCTCAAGGGTAGTAAACTATAGAAGCTATGACTCTTCACTTTCTCAAGAAGCTTTCCTGCCTGATATCCACCTTGGCCTTTTTTTTCTTTGTTTATTTCTTAAGTTTAATAAAATGAGAAATGGTCACTGGGTTTAACAACAGAGAGTTCAGTGGTGACTCTTCAAACAGCTTTTTCAGTGGAGTGGTAGAGTCTGATTGGAGTGGGTCCAAGAGATAGACATACTGGAGAGCACACAGACTGGAGTCAGTGAGTGGGACTTTGCCAAGAAATTCTGCTGTAAGATGAAGAAGAGAAATATGTGGCAGGGAGAGGGGAAGTAACAAGTTCAGTGGTTTCTGAGGGCTTTTTCCTTTTCGTTGTTTCTCTGAATAGAGAAGTAAGTACACGTGTAATTACTGACAGATATGATCTAGCAGAAAAGGAAAAAGGAAACAGAAGGAATAATAGCTCAAGCAGCATTCTTAAAAGAGGAAGGATCTAACGCATACATGGAAGGATTGGGGGGTGAGGAGGAGGTGTTGGTTGTTTGAAGATAAAAGAAACTTTCTAAAACAATCCTCGGGGCCGGCACTGTGGCGTAGTTGAGCCTCCACCTGCAGCGCGGGTTTGTGTTCCGGCTGCTCCTCTTCAGATCCCACTCTGCTATGGCCTGGGAAAGCAGAGGAAGGTGGCCTATGTGTGTGGGCCCCTGCACCCGCATGGGAGACCTGGAAGAAGCTCCTGGCTCCTGACTTCAGATTGGTCCATCTCTGGCTGTTGCAACCATTTGGAGAGTTAACCAGCAGATGGAAGATATCTCTCTCTCTCTTTCTCTCTCTCTCTCTCTCTTTGTCTATAGCTCTACCTCTCAAATAAATAACTAAATAAATACTTTTTTTTTTTTTTGACAGGCAGAGTGGACAGTGAGAAAGGTCTTCCTTTTGCCGTTGGTTCACCCTCCAATGGCCGCCGCGGCCGGCGCGCTGCGGCCAGCGCACCGCGCTGATCCGATGGCAGGAGCCAGGAGCCAGGTGCTTTTCCTGGTCTCCCATGGGGTGCAGGGCCCAAGCACCTGGGCCATCCTCCACTGCACTCCCGGACCACAGCAGAGAGCTGGCCTGGAAAAGAGGCAACCGGGACAGAATCCAGCGCCCCAACCGGGACTAGAACCCGGTGTGCCGGCGCCGCTAGGCGGAGGATTAGCCTAGTGAGCCGCGGCGCCGGCCTAAATAAATAATCTTTAAAAAAAATAACTCCTCAGAGTGGGAGAGTGAGAGGACCAAGGAAATACCATCATAAGGTGACATCAGTCAGTGCAGTCAGCAGGATTAATTTTTTTTAAGCCGCATTCAGCTGTTGTAGGCATGGAGTAAGCAGAGTTGGATTTAAGTTAATTAAAGTTGTGGTATATGCAAGACAGAAGTACAAAACAAGAGAAAGACAAGGATATTAAAGGCATAAGCAAAGAAAGGTTACAATGAATGTGGTTTTTTTAAACTAGTAGAGAGGAAGTGATAACAGGAAGGGGATGAGGGACAGTGAAAAGATGACAAAATCGCAGCACGCTGAGCCACTGGTGGAACAGGAATACTAAGGAGAATGAGCTGGTAAGACAGAAGGCAGTGGCCAAAGTGCGACGTTTGAAAGCGAGGTTGTGCCAGTGGTAATTACAAGACCTATGCTTATGATCAGGGGAGTAAATGGTCAACACAAGGTGAAAGACAAGATCACTGGCAAGAAGGAGGCCCAGGGAATGAGAGGTCAGAATATTAGAAGGTCTTCTCTGAAGATACTTAAATCATACAAGAATCGTGATGTAAGTCATGCTGGAGAGAGTAACAGGAAGCTATTGGTTAAAATTCTCAAAAAGTGAGGGAGAGGCCGGCGCCGCAGCTCACTAGGCTAATCCTCCGCCTAGCGGCACCGGCACACCGGGTTCTAGTCCCGGTTGGGGTGCCGGATTCTGTCCCGGTTGCCCCTCTTCCAGGCCAGCTCTCTGCTGTGGCCAGGGAGTGCAGTGGAGGATGGCCCAGGTGCTTGGGCCCTGCACACGATGGGAGACCAGGAAAAGCACTTGGCTCCTGGCTCCTGCCATCGGATCAGCGCGGTGCGCCGGCCGCAGCACGCCGGCCGCGGCGGACATTGGAGGGTGAACCAACGGCAAAGGAAGACCTTTCTCTCTGTCTCTCTCTCACTGTCCACTCTGCCTGTCAAAAAAAAAAAAAAAAAGTGAGGGAGAGTAACGCAGGAATCAGTAGAAGACAACAAGGAGAAGAGGGAAAGGATGGTATATTGTGGCAAAATGCGATTTAGGCCTAGATATTTGTAGGAAGGAAGAAAGGAAAATGATCTGGAAGTAGCAGTGAAAGACAAGGAAAATGCCTACCCCATCTTCAGGGGCCCAATAGTAAAACGGTTTTGAGAATGAAAACAGCCACCACACACCAAGACTTTAAGGAAAGCTGTGTCATCAAGAGAATGCCAGGTTTTGGTGAGTGTGAGCAGGCAAAGAGAACCTTCACAGAAGAAACTCAAGATAACAAAGAAACCACAGTGGCAGATGGAAGTTTCTGAGCTTGATCATTCACCTCTTCTGGGATCTTAACACATGTTTCTTATGTATGGCAAAAGACGTAGCCTTTGCACAAATACAAAAGCAAGCCAGCAAGAAAGGAAGAGGGAGAAAGGAAAAGAGGAGGGAGAAAATACATAGATGGCAAATAAGCATATGAAAAGATGCTAAACATCATATTCATCAGGGAATTAAAATGATGAGATACCACTACACATCTATTAGAATGGCTAAAATCCAAAGCACTGGCAACACCAAATGCTAGGGAGGATGTGGAGCAACAGGAATACTCAGTCTTTGCTGGTGTGAATGCAAAATGGTACAGGCACTCTGGAAGACAGTTTGGCAGCATCTTACAAAACAAAACATTCTTCCCATACTATCCAGCAATTGTGCTCCTTGGTATTTACCCAAATGACTTGAAAACTTACATCCACACAAAAAAACTCATACACAAATGTTTCCAGCAGCCTTATATATAATTGCCAAAGCAACCAGGATATCTTCAAATAAGTAAATGGATAAATTTGTGCTATGCGCTGAATTGTGCCCCTCCCCCAAATCCCTAAGTTGAAGCTTTTACTCCCAAGATGACTGTATCTGGAGTTAGGCTCTCTAGGAGGTATTTAAAGTTAAATGTTGTCACAAGGGTGAGGCCTTAATTTGACAGGACTGTGGCCTTATAAAAAGAGAAAGACTCTCAATGCCATGTAAGGCCACAGCAAGAAGGCAGTCATCTACAAGAGAAATCTCTAAAACCTGAGCATGCTAGCATCCTAACCTTGAACTACCAGCTTCCAGAACTATGGCATTTTCTTTTCTTTTTATTTTTTTATTTTTTGGACAGGCAGAGTGGACAGTGAGAGAGAGACAGAAAGGTCTTCCTTTTGCCGTTGGTTCACCCTCCAATGGCCGCGGCAGCTGGCGCGCTGCGGCCGGCACACCACGCTGATCCAAAGCCAGGAACCAGGTGCTTCTCCTGGTCTCCCATGCGAGTGCAGGGCCCAAGGACTTGGGCAATCCTCCACTGCACTCCCGGGCCATAGCAGAGAGCTGGCCTGGAAGAGGGGCAACCAGGACAGAATCCAGCGCCCCAACCGGGACTAGAACCCGGTGTGCCGGCACCGCAGGCGGAGGATTAGCCTAGTGAGCCGCGGCGCCAGCCTATGGCATTTTCTTAAGGCAGGATGAGCAGACTAATAATACTGCAGAATAACCACAGAATGTAGTGCTTACTATTCAGTGCTAATAAGAAATGAGCTATCAGCCACAATAATCCATGGCAGAACACTGTTAAATATGTATTGATAAGTGAATGAAGTCAATTCAAAAAGATCACATAATATATAATTCCAACTATATGACATTGTGCAAAAGGCAGAACAATGGAGATAGTGAAAAGATCAGTGGCTGGGGGTGGGGGGCGGAGTGGAAGTGAGGGAGGGAAGGATGAACACAGGAGAGTTTTAGGTCAGTGAAACTATTCTGCATGATAATGTAACACGATGGACACAAGTCATTACTCATTTCTCAAAATCCATATAACGTCCAACAGAGTGAAATTTAATAGAAATTATGGACTTTAGGTAAGAATAATATATCACTACTAGCTCATCAACTGTAACAAGCGGACCACTCTAATGTAAGATGTCACCAATAGGAGAAACTGTAGGGGATGTGGTTATATATTGAACTCTATGTACTATCCTTTTATTCTATAAACCTGAAATTGTACCTTAAAAAGTAAAACTATTATTTAAAAATAATTATGCAAATTTATCCAATTTCAGTGTGTCCATAAATAAAGTTTTATTGGAACACAGCCATGCTCACTTGTTTACATTGTCTATGGCTGCTTTTGTGCTACAATAGCGAAGTCAAGTAGTTGCATCAGAAACCAACTTATCGAAACCCAAGACTTTGTGGCAAAAAATACCCCACATGAAGGATCTCTGTGAGACCTCAGTGGAAAGAAAGAGTCATCAAAGAAGGATGTACTCTTCTCTGAAGGGAGGAGAGAACATCCACTTTGCTTATGGCGGTGTCCAAATACCGATGGAACCTATGGTCACAAAAGGCTTCTATAGCCTTGGCAGCCCATGGCAAAAGCCTCGGGTGATCACTGATGTCATAAATAAGAGTGTTAATTGCTAAAGCAATAACAGAAATCACTGTGCACTTACTCCCCATGTAGGAACTCCATCCTTAATGAGTTGTACTATGAGAATTGACTGCAAAACTTGTTCTCAAACTGTACTCTATATGTTGTGTGTGTGCATAGGTGCAAACTGTTGAAATCTATACTTAATATTGAGTTAGTCCTCTGTATATAAAATCAAACTAAAAATGAACCATAATGAAGAAGGAGATGGAGAGGGAGGTAGGATGGGAGTCGAGATGGGAGAGTGGGAATGGGGGAAAGAACTACTATATTCCTAAAGTTGTACCAATGAAAAAAATGCATTCATTAAATAAAAACTTTTTAAAAATACATTAAAAGTAATATTTGACCATAAAAAAAAAAAGAAAAGAAAAGAAACCATATTATCAGGGCCAGCACTGTAGCACCAGCTTCCCATATGAGCGCCAGTTCAGGTCCTGGCTGCTCCACTTCCAACCCAGCTCCCTGCTGATGTGCCTGGGAAGGCAGTGGAGGATGGTCTGGGTGCTTGGGTCCCTATACCTGCTTGGGGGACTCAGAGGAAGCTCCTGGCTTCAGGCCTCAGTCAGCTCAGCTCTGGCCATTGTGGCCATTTGGGGAGTGAACCAGCAGATGGAAGACCTCTCTCTCTAGCTCTACCTCTCTCTGTAAATCTTTCAAATAATTAAAATAAATCTTAAAAACAAAACTATAAAAAATAAAGAAACCATATGATCACAAAGCCTAAAATATTTACAATCTGAACTTTTCTAGAAAGTGTTTGCAGACCCCCTAAATTATCATTACCTAAAAAAAAAATAGGGAAAAAAAGCACATCCTGTCATAGGCTGTTCTAAGTTAATCAATTTAATTAAATTATTTAAAACATGTTAGAATTAAGTGCTAATTATATAATTAGATTTTAAACATAAATGAATAACTTCTAATATTTTAACAAATAAAGTAAATCACTGAAGTACCTGAACACCCAAAACAGCAACTCTTAGAGAAAGAATTCATATTTCACTGAGAAACAGTAGCAGACAACAACGTTTTACTCTAGTGCCTGCTTGCAACATCTATCCTACTTACTGAACACCTAAGGAATCTGAATTAAAGTGTTCAACTACCAGAAGATTGCTAGCAGTTCCAAAAGGGAAGCCTGGAAAACAACGGGAAACAGACACATTCAGGGAAGGGCAGGGCAGGATACTGGGAGTGTGGTCACTGAACCAATTACAAGAACTTAATGCTCTGTGAAAAACCATCATGGGGCAGGCGCTGTGGCGCAGCAGGTTAAAGCCCCAGCCTGCAGTGCCGGCATCCTGTATGAGTTCCGGTTTGAGTACCAGATGCTCCTCTTCCCATCCAGCTCTCTGCTATGGCCTGGAAAAGCACAGAAAGATGGCCCAACTCCTTGGGCCCCTGCACCCATGTGGGAGACCCAGCAGAAGCTCCTGGCTCCTGGCTTCAAATCAGCTCAGTTCTGGCCATTGCAGTCATTTGGGGAGTGAACCAGCAGAATAGAAGACCTCTCCCTCTCTCTGACTCTACTCTTTCAAATAAATAAAAAATAAATCTTTAGAAAAAAAGACTGCTACTGATTTAAAATAAATTAAAAAATAAAAACCATTATGTCTAGGTATCAGGAAAATGCAGCCTGGGTATCAGGAGACAAAATACAATAATGCCATCAGAATTCTCCTAAAGAAACATACAAATATAGTAACTGAGTAGCTGAGAAAACAAATCATAACTACCTGACATACTGAAGTGGGCTTGTTAACAACTGAGGGATCTTGGAATGAAACCTGTAGAAATACCTTAGGAGAGCACTACTAGAGACTAGGGCACAGGTCTTGGAGGTGGACCAACCTGGTTCTGATCCTGCTTCTGCCACTCCCTACCTCTAAGGCTCTGAGCACAGATTCTCTCTTAGCCTCATTCCTCATCTGCAAAATAATAGTATCTTGCTGGACTGTGGAGCAGATTAGAGCTAAATAGGGTGCCCGACACAAATAAACTGCTAAGTAAATAGTAACTGTTATAATTACAATTATTTGGCTTGGGACTATGCACTGATAATAGTCTAAAGAATGCCCAGAAATTTTTAGAAAATCTACCAAGGATTGAAGTAAATCTCTAATAGACTATAATTTTAGAAAACTTCTGCTCTTGAAATTCAATGAGGATTTTGGCTCAATAAATGGCATTGAGATTCCACTCACGCTACTGAGAATGCTGGCTCTAGGGGGAAAGACATTCTGGACCTACACAATCCCAAATCCACACCGGAACCCCAAAACAGCACTTAGTATTTTACGTCTTGGGATCAAAAGGGGAATATAATTTCCTCTAAACACTTAAGATGACAAACTTCCTCCACTTTCATTCCCACTACTTTCCATCCCATCTTTTCCTGACCACTGGAACCACACAAAATACGTCTAGCAGGAAAATTCGGAGCTGTATCTTAGGAGCAGCCAGGATCAGTTTATAATTGACAGGTCTCGGTGATCAAGGACCAGAGGTCAGGTGGTTGGGTACTTGGCTTCTCTGCCAAGATGGACAACACCCTTGAGCTACGAGAGAAAGCTGTGAGATGAGGATTTTCGGTACACAACCACATTCTCTCAGACACACACACACACGAACCCACTCCGCTACGACCACCGCCAACATCCCACATCCTAAGAAAATAGTCTGCAACCTTTCTGGCGATCACGGCCACCCCGAGGGCAAATGTTCGCCCCAAATAAGGATCACCTGGTACTTCCCCGGGGGGAACAGTGCGGGCGACAGCTACTCCAATTAGACAGCTCTGTACTCCCGCTGTGGCCAGGACAGGCACCGAATGTTTCTGCGACTCTGTTATAGGACCACCGACGGGAGCGACGAGTGGTCTCATTCCCCGGGCACAGTTCGTCCACACCTGTCACTACGAGTGGGCGGAAGGAACCCGTAGACGTGGACCAGACCCCTTAAGCCACGGTACTTTCTCGGATCCCACTTACCCCAGTCTTCATCTGGTCTGTGAGGGAGTCCCGGGCTAAAGGGTGACTCCATGATGCCGGTAATACTAGCCGGCTCACCCAAAACACAAGTTCCTGTGCCCTGGAACTCGGTGACTAGTAAGCCGGGACGGCGGCGGCAGGCGGACAAAATACTCCGCAGCGCTGACGCGACGGTGGCCGAAAGAAGACAAACTACCTCTGCCGCCCTAGGGAGTTGGACACGCTTGGAGAACGTCAGCGACGAAGCCGATTTCAACAGATCGCTGAGTAACCGTTTCCTTTCGGGTGTTTTCAGCACTTTCTTCCCTCCGTTTTAAGCGGGGGAGCAGGGAGGATAAACCCGCATAAACAAAGTTTACCGATATTATTAGACATGAGAAAGCAAAGCCCCTCTCTTAAAGCAATGGCTTCTTCCTCGATTATGAATACCACAACGTGGAGCTCTCAGAACAAATTTAGACACTAACACAGTACATGTGGTTTAATTCTTACGACAAATTATCGATACACAATACACAAGTGTCTGAAAACACACACACACAACTATTCCACATTGGTTAGAACTGCTCGGGCGGGACGGCAAAGCTTTTATTTAAACAACGCAAAAATAGAAAATTAAACTCGCCTGCCCATACTTACCTCCTATAGACGAATTTCTAAAGCACAGTACTTAGTAAAAGTCCGAAGGAGCCTACCCCAAGAGCTACAATAATCTAAACCACCAATCTTTTTATTATTAAAACAAGGTTCGGATTTTATTTCAAAGAAATCACACACATCGTGGAATCCAGCTGAAAATGTGTACTGAGTTTGATGAAAGAGTCCGAAGAATACTACTTCATAGAATTTTTTAATCCTTTTTAAATTTCAGTGGCCAGTGAAAATTTAAAATACTCTATCTTAAGAACACGCATCCTTCTAGGACCAAGTGGAATCTTTTCCCATAGCTACAAACAAGACAGAAATGCTTCCCAGAATTCTCCAAACACCTCGTGGCTGAATATTACTACGGATTGCATAATACAAATTAACCCTGGGACACAAGAAGCCAAGGAAAAACTTCTTGAAATCACGGTACCTTAAATGTGACTCCTTCTTTCATCAGATAACATTTTCAGTTGTTTCGTTTTTAGTAAGCTTTTCATTTATGGTGAAGTTTAGAACACTTTTATTCTCAGCCAACTGCAAATTGGAAGTTGACATGAAAACTAAAATAAAACTACTGAGTGTTCTATTCTGTATCCATGACACCTTAGTCATTTAAGAAAAATGCCATGACTGAACATGGTTTCATTGTTCTTATTTTCAAGATTTTTTTTATTTAAAAAGTTCAGGTAATAATGAGACAATCATTTGTGTACCTATCATCAAGAATTAAAAAATATTAACATCTGCTCATTCCATCTCAGATTTTTTATCATGAAATAAATATTATGGATAAAGTTTAACTCTTCTTTGTCCTCTGCATCATTTCCCTCTCTTCATAGGCAACTTCTATCACAAATTAGAACTCATTCTAGTCCATGTTTTACTTTTACTATATTTAAATGTTTATGGATACATACATTTAGTGTCACTGTGGCCTTATAAAATCTGCATGGTCATATGTGAATGTTCTCCAGATCACTTTTCTCACTCAACATTATTTTTTGACGATTTATCCATGTCTTAATTGTATCCCTGAATACATATATCACCATTTGTTTTTCTATTTCCCTAATGTTGGATATTTGGATTGTTTCAATGGTTTGTTTTTACACAAAATACATCTTTGTATGGGATCTGCTTGTGCATATAGGCAAGAATGTCTTTTTTTTTTTTAAGATTTGTTTATTTATTTGAAAGTCAGAGTTAGAGAGAGGAGAGACAGACAGAGATCTTCCATCTGCTGATTCACTCTCCAATTGGCCACAAAGGCCAGAGCTCCGCTGATCTGAGGCCAGGATCCAGGAGCTTCCTCCAGGTCTTTCCACGCAGGTACAGGGGCCCAAGCACTTGGGCCATCCTCTACTGCTTTCCCAGGCCATAGCAGAGATCTGGATCAGAAGTGGAGCAGTCAGGACTTGAACCGGCACCCATATGGGATGCCAGCACTGCAGGCTGCAGCTTTACCAACTACACCACAGTGCCAGCCCCAAGAATGTCTTTAAAATGTATGCTGGGTCAGAGAGTAGCAGTATTAGACCAGTTCGCACATTTGCTAAAAGTGATAAGTCCTCTTTGTTCCAAACTCTCAACCGACATTAGATGTGGTCAGACTGTTACAGTCTTTGCCACTGTGAAGGGTATGACTATAATTCACATTTCCCAAAAACTTTGCTGAATTCTGCTATCCTGATATTTTGACTGAAAGTTAATATTTTTCATAGAGAAATTCATATTATGCAAACACTAACATCTTAATTTTTTTAGGTGAATGTGATGTTTTGATTCATGTATATATTAGCTAATGATCAACTTGGGGTAATTAGCATATCTACCACCCAAACTTTTATCCTTTTTTTAAAAAAGTTCAGTTAGCAAATATCTTTTTTTTTTTTTTTTTTTGACAGGCAGAGTGGACAGTGAGAGAGAGAGACAGAGAGAAACGTCTTCCTTTGCCATTGGTTCACCCTCCAATGGCCGCCGCGGCCAGCGCGCTGCAGCCGGCGCACTGCGCTGATCCGATGGCAGGAGCCAGGTGCTTCTCCTGGTCTCCCATGGGGTGCAGGGCCCAAGCACTTGGGCCATCCTCCACTGCACTCCCTGGCCACAGCAGAGAGCTGGCCTGGAAGAGGGGCAACCAGGACAGAATCCGGCGCCCGGACCGGGACTAGAACCCAGTGTGCCAGCGCCGCAAGGCGGAGGATTAGCCTAGTGAGTTGTGGCGCCGGCCAGCAAATATCTTAATATTTAACATTTTCTTTTAAAAAATAAACCTATAATATGGAAATGTTCAAACACAAGAAACAATATAATGAATCCCCTTGTTCTTAGTAGCCAGCTTTGCTTTTTTTTTTTTTTTTAAGGTTTATTTATTTATTTGAAAGACAGGGTGACAGAGACAGTGAGAAGTAGCAAGAGAGAGAACTTCCATCCACTGGTTACTCCCCAGATGGTTGCTATGGCCAGAGATGGGCCAGGCTGAAGACAGGAGCCAGAATTCCATCTGAGTCTCCCAATGGGGTGGCAGGGGCACAGGTACTTTGGTCATCTTTCAGATTTCCCAGCAGCATTATTCGGGAGCAAGAACAGAAGCAGAGCAGCTGGGACTTGAACAGCACTCCCGTATTGGAAGCTGGCATCATAAGCAGCAGCTTAACCCACTATGCCATAATACCAGTCAGTCCCCACAAACAGTCTTACCATCTGCCATTCATTTGTCTTCTCTGATTTTTTTCCCGGAATATTTTAAACAAAAATCCCATTCATGTTACGCATGCATACTTTAATGTGTATCTCCATTAGGCCTTTTCTTATCTTCTAAAAACATAATACCATTGTCATGCCCAATAAAATTAATATTCCTTTGTATTATCTAATACCTGTTCCATGTTCAATTATCTGTCTCAAAACTGCCTCTCTTGGTAAAATCAGGATATGAACAAGATTGTCACATTGCATTCGGTTCATGACAGTGTTCCCCCCGACCTACCCTTTTTTTTTTTTTTTAAAGATTTAATTACTTATTTGAAAGGTAGAGTTACAGAGAAGCAGAGGCAGAGAGACAGAGAGGTCTTCTATCCACTGGTTTACTCCCCAGTTGGCAGCTATGGCTGGAGCTGTGCCAATCCGAAGCCAAAAGCCAGGAGCTTCTTCCAAGTGTCACGTGGGTGCAGGGACCCAAGGACTTGGGCCATCTTTTACTGCTTTCCCAGGCCACAACAGAGCTGAATCAGAAGTGGAGCAGCCAGGACCCATATGAGATGCTGGCATTGCAGGCGGTGGCTTTACCCACCATGCCCCACCTACCATTTGAAGAATCTTATTGTCCTGTAGAATTTCCCATTTCATGATTCCACTGACATCTTCATGGTGATGCTTAATTTGTTCCTTAAACTACCAGTTAACATCTGGAGATTTAATTGGATGGTTACCTTTTTGTTTGCTTTATAAGAACACTTCATAGATCCTTGCTTACATCATTCTCCGGAGACATATACTATTGCCCCACTTTTGGAGATGTTTTTCCTTTTTAAGTCCTAAACTCACCCCCTCCTCTGCCTTTTACTCCATTAGTTAGAACCTCTATTACAATATTGATGGTAGGGGTGAGCATAGCGATCTTTTGTGTTTAACTTTAATGTGAATGTTTTAAAAGTTTTACCATTCAGATTTTTTTCTGTGTATATATATTCTGATTAAGGAAGCTTCCTTCCACTCTAGTAACTTAAAAAAATATTAAGTGTTGAATGTTTTTGAATCCTTCTTCTTGAATCTATTCACTTTCTTAAAAAATTTATTTAAAAAAATTTTTTTTAATTTGAAAGGCAGTTACACAGAGGGAGGCTGGTTCACTTCCCAAATGGCTGGAAAGGCCAGGACTGGGCCAGGCTAAAGCCCAGAGCTAGGAGCTTCATCACAATCTCCCACATGGTTGCAGGGGCCTGGAGGACTTAGGCCATCTGCTGCTGCTTTCCCAAGTGCATTAGCAGGGAGCTGGATCAAAGTGGAGCAGCTGGATCTTAAAATGGCACCCATATGAGATACTCCTGCTGGGCAGGGCCAGCCCCTCCTTACTCACTTTCAATTCCACTGGAATTGGATTAAAGTTTGAAAGAGAACTTTCTAGAGAAAACACCACTCTTCGATCTTCTCAGGAGTAATCTTTGCCCAGGACCTAACTTTACTCTGTCTTCTGGCTCTCTTCCCATGGGGTAAGAGTGAATGATGCCAGTGTGATGTGCACAGCTAGAACGCATACCCCATTCTAGACATACTTCCATCACTCGAACCGCCCAAACAGTTGCATGGAAAAATGGAATTCTAATAGCTTATTTTGGTGCCAAAAAAAAAAAAATAGAATCCAGTTTTCTCATATGCATTTCCATGGACTTTTTACAGTACCCATGGGTTTCAAAACTTTCCATATACAAATATACACACCCACACCCACACACATATTCCAGGCTCCTCAACATGTAGAACATATCAAGAAGTGGACAGAGTAAGGAAGCAGCCTGTGGGTTCAGGGCCAACTCTCCTTGCATTGCCGTATTCTGTCATGCAATTGCATAAAATCAGAAAATTTTAAATTGAAATTTGGCCACATTCCAGGTTGTTGTAAAGGTATACTTGTCAAGATAAAAAAAAGCAAAGCAATTTTCTAAACAAGTAGCTTTTTTAAAAAGTATTTTATTTATTTATTTTTGAAGTAGAGTTACAGAGAAAGGGAGAGAAAAGAGAGAAAGATCTTCCATCCACTGGTTCACTCCCCAAATGGCTGCAACAGCTAGAAGTGGGCCGATCCACAGCCAGGAGCTTCTTCCAGCTCTCCCACGCAGGTGCAGAGCCCCAAGCACTTGGGCCACCCTCCACTGCTTTCCCAAGCCATTAGCAAAGAGCTGGATTGGAAGTGGAACAGCAGGAATATGAACCAGCACCCGTATGGGATGTCGGTGCCCCAGGCAGAGGCTTAGCCTACTACGCCACAGTGCTGGCCCCAGCTTTACTTTTAAATATTAAAAGCAGAGTATTGTGGGCCTCAATTTGCTTTTCAGCCAGAACCCTGCAGATGCTGGTAGGGAGCCTGACTAATGAGCTCATGATGTAGTTAAAACTGCATTTTCATTAGTTCTATTAGATTTTACAGTCTGATCATTTTCAGTATGACATCTTTAAGGCCATATATCACTGAACAAACAGTGAACCCAGACATCAGACTATAGAGGTTAAAATTAGCTAAGATGTTTGGAGTCAGTCCAGTCTCGATTCTTATTTAGGTTCAACTGTTCACTCGCCTCAATTTCACATGCAAATGAAAATAGAATCTATCTCATTGGACTGGTATGAGGTTTAAATTTGATAACAGACATTAAGTGTTTGGCATGGTGACTGACACAAGGCATGTGCTCAATAAATTCCAACTATTTTAAGGGAAAATGTTGACTACTACTAGCTAGGCCCCATCCAAGTTCTTTGCCTGCACTATATCATAAAAATACCATAACCCAGATGTAGATGTTATCTCCTTTTTATAGAAGAAGGAATCAAAGCTAGTGCAAATGATCTTTAAAACAACCCTGTCATGAGGGTGGAGCATTATTAATCCCATGTGTGGAGAAAAGTGGCCCACAATTTCCAAACCCAAGCTCACTTTCTGGAACACGGTAATCAGCAGAGCCACAGTGATTCCCGCAGACTCTGACTTCTACCATTCTCACCACCACACTGCCTCTGAAATAAGGCATTTTCAACAAATGTATGATATCAACTGCCCTAAATTGCTGCTAAGTGAAATATTGAAAAGAAAGGGCTTTGGGGCCAGCACTGTGGCACAACAGGTTAAGCCGCCATCTACAGTGCTGGCATCCCACGTGGGCGCCATTTCGAGTCCCAGCTGCTCACCTTCCAATCTAGCTCCCTGCTAATGTGCCTGGGAAAGCAGTGCTTGAGCCCCTGAACCTACGTGGGAGACCCAGAAGTTGTTCCTGGTTTCTGGCTCCTGGCTTTGGCCTGTCCCAGCACTAGCTGTTGCAGCCATTTGGAGAGTGAACCAACAGACCTTTCTCCCTGTCTCTACCTCTTTCTGTTATTCTGCCTTTAAATAAATAAAATAAATCTTTTCTAAAAAGGGCTTTTTCTTTTTAAACACAGACCTAGTAATTTTTTTGTCTACCCCTCAAAAGTAAACCATTAAAAGACTTCAAATCTCCGCCTTTTAAAAGCACTCAGTGGGCCTTTTGCTAATGACCCATCGAGCCGTCCAGAAGGAGCAGAGCCAAAAACACCGCTGTTGGGTGAAGTGGCAGCTTGTTGTGTTGTTTTGCTTCAATCAGTGGTGTGACAAGATGTTCCAATGTCAAGGACAAACCACGGGGGCGGGGAGCAGAGCTGGAGAGACTTTGAACGTGTCTGGGAAATGTTACACTGGTGGAGCTGCCTACCTTGTTAAAAAATGAAGTTTTGCTTATATCTTAATATAGAAAAAAAAAAGACTTCAAATCTGCAATTTCTGATCAGTGAATGTTTCATAAAACTGCATAATTTAGGGCCAGTACCGTGGCTCACTTGGTTAATCCTCTGCCTGCAGCACCGGCATCCCATATGGGTGCTGGGTTCTAGTCCTGGTTGCTCCTCTTCCAGTCTAGTTCTCTTCTGTGGCCCGGGAAGGCAGTGGAGGATGGCCCAAGTGCTTGGGCGCCTGCGCCTGCACCCGCATAGGAGACCAGGAGGAAGCACCTGGCTCCTGGCTTTGGATCGGCACAGCGGGGACCGTAGTGGCCACTTGGGAGGTGAACCAACGGAAGGAAGACCTTTCTCTCTGACTCTCTCTCTCACCGTGTAACTCTACCTGTCAAATATGTAAAAAAAAAAAAAAAAAAAGTTGTAAGTTAAGTAGTTTTCTCTCTCTCTCTCACAGTCTAACTCTACCTGTCACATAAGTAAAAAAAAAAAAAAAAGTTGTAAGTTGTTTTCTGTCTCTCTCACACTATCTAACTCTACCTGTCAAATAAGTTTAAAAAAAAAAACCTGTATAATTTAAATAGAGAAGTTAGGTTTCCCAAAATTGATCTGCACTGATAAATACCACTTATCTTTCAAAAAAGGTATTTTATCTGTCTCTCCCAGCTAGAACATCAGTTTGTTTATTTTATCACCTAGAACTGTGCACATAATACATCCTCAGGAAACATTTGCTGACAACTGTACATTCAAATCTATTTCTCTTGGTACTATATGCTACAATATATGATGGATAGACATTAACTTGAGCCACATGAAACTGCTGTTCCATTACTTTTTTCCTACAAAAGGGACAGTTTCATATGGTATAACCTGTTTAGTAAAAAGCTTTCCAGAGAACAGTATAAAGCAAAAAACTAGACAAAGTGTGTAAAAGCTAAAACAGAAATGGAGGGAATTCTTTTCTCACAAGAAAAATTACTCCATGAAAGTTGATAAAGGCTTCAGGTCTTAAAATTTTTCTCAAGGATCATCCATAACATTACAACACATGTCAAAAATTAAGCTAGATTTTTTTAAAAAGATTTATTCATTTGAAAGAGTAACAGAGAAGGAGAGGGAGAAACAGAGGCAGAGAGAGGGGTCTTACATTCACTGATTCACTCCCCAAATGGCCACAATGGCCAGGTCTGGGCCAGGCCAAAGCCAGGAGCCAAGAGCTTCATCTGGGTCTCCCATGTGGTTGCAAGAGGCCAAGACCCTGGGCCATCTTCTGCTGCTTTCCCAGGCGCATTATTAGGGAGTTGGATCAGAAGTAGAGCAGCCAGGATGTCAGCCCTGCAGGTGGCAGCTTTACCCACCATGCAACAGGGCCAGTCCCTATTCTAGATACTAAGAAGTTCATTATTTACACCTTATTTTACATTGAAAAATTATTCCCATTTTAGTTTTTACAATACAGACACATATTTCTCTTTATTAGCTAATTCTGATTTCATGTATATGTTCAAAATACCAAATTAGGTCCAATTTGCCCTATTAATAGTGAGTACAATTCTAGTTTCCAGAAATCAGGTTACAAAGTTGATCTAGATTTATTACTTTTTCCAATACTCAAATGTATTAGACTAAAAGAGTAACTGACATGTAATTCCACATTAATCTTGATTATTAAGACACATCTAACATTAAAGTATTTCTTTATGTAGATTGCTTTAAGAGGTATCTCAAACACACTTTTCTAAAAATGTAGATAAAATGTTTATTGGAGTGGGCACGGTGGCACAGTAGGTTAAGCTACCCATCCTGTATCAATGCCTGGATGAGTCCTGGCTATGCTTCTACTTCCAGCTTCCTGCTCATGCACAGCACGTGCTGGTTCAAGTCCTTGGGTCCCTGCTACCCATGCTGGAGACCCAGATGGAGTTTCAGGCACCTTGCTTCATCCTGGCCCAGCCTCAGCTGCTATAGGCATTTGAAGCATGAACCAGCAGATGGAAGATCTCTATCTTTCACTGTTTTACTCTGCCTTTCAAATAAATAAACTTAAGAAAAAAAAAAAAAAAACCTGCAGATAATTGGAATTTCTGAACAAGAAAAACATATTCTGTTTTACTAATAGCCTTTCTTTTACATTTACAAGAAAAATCTAGACATAAATAGGCTTACTAATTTCCCTTAAAAGAGAGAAAGCAAAATTTCAAAATACGAGGGTACTTCAAAAAACTCATGGAAAACTGGAATTAAGTTTCAGGGCAGCATTTGGCATAGTGGTTAAGATGCCATAGGAGACCTCCCCCATCCCGTATCAGAGCGCCTCAGTTTGAGTTCTAGCTCCACTTCCTATTCCATCTTCCTGCAAATGTAGGCTAAAGCAGCAGGTGACGATTCTGCCACTAATATGGGAGACATGGATTGAGTTTCTGGCTCTTGGATTAGGCTTGGCCCAGTTCCAGAAACTGCAAGCATCTGGAGAATAAACCAACAGATGGGAGATCTTTGTCTCTGTCTGCCTTTCAAATTAAATAAATAAATCATGACTTTTAAAAACATGAAACAAATGAAGTGTTAGTATCATAAAAGATTTTACTATCATATAAAATTTATATGACTAAAAAACTTTGATTGCTATGTATTCTACTTACATCACGTAATAACCTAATAACAGGGCAGTTTCTAGGTTACTTCATGGGATTTTTCCCTTTCACACTGCAATTGAAATGTTGATGGCCTACAAACTAGACAACCTGCAGTGAGTAACTGAAAGCCGGGGCAGCATGTATCTTCAGCAAGGTTCCTTCCAAGATAGCAGATGTCACAAGTTCATATTTTTCTTGTTTGTGATCCCAAAACTGGCAGCATTTTCTTTTCATCCACTCTGTTCTTATGTATTTGGAAAGCAGGTGTTATCCATCTTCCACATGAGCACTGTTCACCATACCAATTGAAGGAACCCAATTTGGCACTGCATTTTGGACAAAGCAGCTGAAATAAAAAGCCAATGTATTACTTCATTTATTCACTTTTATACAAAACAAATAATTTTCTTTGGCAATATAGGATATAAGCACAGGCAAACATGGCCCCTATCTTCAAGGAGTTTGTACTCTAATTGGTGACATTAAATACATGAGGAATTTGCTGTATTATAGATGGTGGACTACAATTACTGCCTAAGAAGTATGTTGTACTCGGGCAGCTTAGAGGAAGAACAGATGGATCCCAGCTTTAGGGGAGAAAGGTGACATTTGAAACTCAAGGATGGCTTCAAGAATGTGGCATACATACTAGGTTTTTAAATCAACGTGTAGGGGCAGGCACCTGACACAGTGGTTAAGACATCACTTAGAACAGCCACATCTCATCAGAGTGCCTGTTTTGAGTGCCACCTCTGCTTCCAATTCCAGCTTCCTGTTATGGGTACCCTAGAAGGCAGGTGATGGCTCAAGTAATTGGGTCCCTGCCACTCATGTGGGAGATCCAAATTGGATTCTGGGGTCTTGGCCCAGCCCTAGCTGTTGCAGGTATTTGGGGAGTAGACAAATGGATGAAAGATCTCTCTCTTTTGGTTCTAGTTCCAGCTGCTCCTCTTCCAATCCAGCTTTCTGCTATGGTCTGGGAAAGCAATAGAAGATGGCCCAAGTACTCAGGCCCCTGCACCTGCATGGGAGATCTGGAAGAAGCTCCTGGCTTTTGATCAGCCCAGCTCCGATTGCTGTGGCTATTTGGGGAATGAACCAGCAGATGGAAGACCTTTCTCTCTATCTCTCCCTCTCCGTCAGTAACTCTACATCTCAAATAAATAAATAAAATCTCAAAAAAAAAAAAACTACAACATGAATAAAGAATGGAAAAGATTATTAGGATTCTCATGTTTTATTACTGATAATGATAGCATGTAAGTCAGATTCCTAGTGACTTAAAAACAATCAACTGATATTCCAGTAAAACAGATAAATCAAAGCTTTAGTAAACTGTATTTTCTTTCAGTGCAGTTATCACATTTTTTAGGTTTAGTTCTATAATTTGTACATGGTAGGAAGTAGGAATTTTTGCTTTTAATATTAAACTACAGGAAGTCCAGATTTAAAGCCCAGAAACCACAAATGAAAAAATAGACTACACAGTATCTTAAATTTTATTACAAAATATACCAAAAATTTGAGATAAGTAATAGACTAGGGAAAATAATTCTATTTATTAAATGAAGCATCTACATCTAGAATATATACACAGCTCCTACAAATCAGTAAGAGTAAGAAAATTCATAGAAAATAGGCCAGGGATGGTAAAGCAGTTTACACAACAAGAAACTATAGATGGGGCGGGGGGGGATCGGCGCTGTGGCTGAGCGGGTTAACGCCCTGGCCTGGAGCCCCGGCATCCCATATGGGCATCAATTCTAGTCCCAGCTATTCCTCTTCTGATGCAGCTCTGTGGCCTGGGAAAGCAGTGGAAGATGGCCCAAGTCCTTGGGCCCCTGTGCCCGAGTGGGAGACCAGGAAGAAGCTCCTGGCTCCTGGCTTCGGATAGGTGCAGTTCCGGCCATTGCGGCCATCTGGGGAGTGAACCATCAGATAGAAGACCACTCTTTCTCTCTCTCTCACTCTCTCTGCCTCTCCTCTCTCTGTGTAACTCTGACTTTCGAATAAATAAATAAATAAAAAGCAACTATAGATGGCTGGTAAATGCAAAGATGTCATCCTCGGCTGTAGTCATGAAAAACGTAAGATTAATATTTTCATGATACAGACTGACAAAACTTCACCAGTTTTATATATAACTTGCCCAGGGTATGAGGAAATGGGTAGATATTCACTGTTGGTGAAAACTAAATTTGTATGAGCATTTTGAATGTCAGCCTGGAATATGATTAATATTTAAAATGTATACAGTCATAAAGCCAACAATTTACTTCTAAGTGTATACCATATAAGAAAACTCAAATATGTATACAAAGAAATACGCACAAATAGGGTTTAGAATCTTTCACAAAAATATCATGTGTTTGTATATTTTCCAGGTTAAATGAAAGCAGCAAGCCAAAAGCATAAGTCACCAAAGAGCAATATTACAGTTCACCAAAATCTGAAACAATCACTGTAAATACGATCATCAAGAATGGGAAATGAACGCTAATGGATATATCATTTTAAGGGTCATGAGAATAGCGACAGTTGCAAAAAACTGTGAATATACTAAAAGCTGTTGAATTCATTATTCTAAATTGGTGAACTGTATGGTATGTGAGTTATACTTTAACAAAGCTGTTTTTTTAAAAAGTAACAAAATCTGAAAATGTGCATTTGAATATAGGATACTGTTTTTAAGTAAAATACTCAGTAAATAAATGAAGTTTCCCCACATATAAAGTATGACTGTATCTGTTCTACCACCTTTATAAAGCCATTTTATTCCAATGACATGGAATAAGAGTTTCAATAAATATCCATTATAAAAACTTTTCTACAAACTTTTAAAATCACTATTAAAATTATTTCTATAGAATGCCTGCATATTAATATCAAAAACTTAAACCTAAAGAAAAAAGTGGCTGTCACAGGATGTTATGAGTTGTATTCTTGGACAGGAAATGAAAAAGAATCTCGTAACAAACATACTAAATTGAAAGATCAGAAAAAGAGAGAAATGCATGGAATTAAGAAAGAAAAAGAAAGGGAAGACATTTTAAACCAAATTTAAAAATTCCTGAGGTAACCTACTTGTTACAAAGTTCAAATTTTATAAGATATTAATTTGTTTTAAAGTAATATTTGTTTTATATTTGAAAAATATAAATAGACTTAAAAGAAACTTATTAACTTAGAGTAGCAACTCTCAACTACCATTTAAAATCAGCTGATCTTTAAAAATATTTATTTTTGACAGTCTGATCCACACTAGAAAAATATAATCTTCATAAAAGAAAGGGATTAAGATGGAATAAAACACTAGTTAAAATACAAAAAGGAAGAAAATACAGATTGTACAATGAAATTGTAGAAAAAATAAGAAATGTATTCTGACCTGCCCATCCATCACTCCCAACAAAGCAGATTCCATCCACTGTACAGGTTCAATGAAATAAGATGTACACTGAGTCCCTGTGGCAAGCATGAATGATGGTGCCATTCTCTTGTGGGCAAAAGCTATAGGTCCACTTCCTTCACTGTGACCCAAAATACTTGAACTTCGAAATAAGGATCGCCTGCAATTCCCAAACAAACATATTAATCAAAAGGATTTTTTTTTTTTTTTTTTTTTTTTTTTTTTTTTTGACAGGCAGAGTGGACAGTGAGAGAGAGAGACAGAGAGAGAAAGGTCTTCCTTTGCCGTTGGTTCACCCTCCAATGGCCGCCGCTGCAGCCGGCGCACCGCGCTGATCCTGGCAGGAGCCAGGAGCCAGGTGCTTTTCCTGGTCTCCCATGGGGTGCAGGGCCCAAGCACCTGGGCCATCCTCCACTGCACTCCCTGGCCATAGCAGAGAGCTGGCCTGGAAGAGGGGCAACCGGGACAGAATCCGGCGCCCCAACCGGGACTAGAACCCGGTGTGCCGGCGCCGCAAGGTGGAGGATTAGCCTATTGAGCCACGGCGCCGGCTCAAAAGGATTTTTAAAATAGATAAAATGTACAGTATTTCTTCAAGGCCAAAATAACACAACATCGATTATACTTAAATTTTCAATAACCTCTACAATTTGGTGTTTTTAAAACTTAATTCTTAAAAACAAATTTGAACTAGAAATTTCTGTATTATTCAATTCAACAAATTCTTCCTACAGAGATATAAGAAAATGATATGCTACGTCCTTTTCAGCTACTGAGAACACAAAATATTTTACCTGCACTTTCTACACTTGTAGAGAACTTCATCTTTCAGTCCTTGTGAAACAGTGGTTGGGTCAACAGCAAAGAGTTCTTGAGGTAAACTCTGCAATTCTATGACACAATTAAAACGCATCCATTTGTTATTATCAGCTTGGTATTTTCAGATAAAATTCTGTTTGTGTTTACTGTGTTTGGGATATAGCTTGTGTTCCGTTAGGTGGGAAGTTAGACATTAGTCTATGTGCATTGAGGGGCTGAAGAACAAAAATGAGAATTTCATGTGGTTGAATGAGGGAAGGCAGAAGCATGCCTTCGAAGCAGACCAGCATTTGTGCAACAAAAGTCTTGCCCAGGTCCAACAGCCTTATTAGGTGGCTCCCAGCCCTCCCCCAAAGGGGCATCCTAGGGAACACTTCCCCACCCTATACCAGGGCTATTAGGTCCGGTAAAGGGTGCTAATGAAGTCCCTGGAGGAATTTCACAGATTCCCTCTGACCCCGCCCCAGTCTCCCTGCAGACTGGGCTCTCAGTTCTTTGCTGAGTTCCCCACCTGGACTGTCAATTGTATTCTCTTCATTAAACCTCACTAGCATGCTTACTGCTATTCTCTGTCTCATGTCTTTCTTGACCTCTGATCCAGCCATCCTGGGCCACTCCGCACAATGGTCCACATGCTGGAAGCTTGGCTCCCAGTGTGACAATGTTGAGAGGTGGTGGAACCTTTAAGAAGTAAGACCTAGTAGGAGGTTGTTAGGTCACTGTGGCCGCTGCTCTTGGAAAGGATTAATGTAATTATTGCAAGACCCTGGTTCACTCCCAAAGAACAAATTATTATAAAAGGAGCAGGCCTGAGCTCCTAGTCGATTGCTCTTCTGCTGATCTCACCTGTGATTGTTCCTTCTTTCTCGCATACACTCCCACCATGTGAATTCTGGGTCCTGATGGAGTCAGAAGGCCCTCACCAGAGCCAAGCAGAAGCTGGCACCATGCTCTTGGACCTTCAAAACTGTGAGCTAAATGAACTTCTTTTGTTTACAAAGTACCCAACCTCAGGTACTTTCTTATAGCAACAGAAAATGGACTGATACAATGTCAACTGAACAATCAAGTGCTAACCTCAGAAATCAAAACAAAAACAAATTATAGTGTCAGAAAATCAGGATGAAGTTACAAAGCACAGTGATTAAGCTCTTGGCTTGAGTTCAAACCCAACCCTGCCATTTACAAACCACCTGACCCTGGATAAGATTTCTGGCTAAACTGCAATTTCAAAAGAAAACAATTCCTATCTCATCTGATTGCTAGAAAAATGGGACAATGTATTTAGTGTTGTTGGGCAAGAAGTCAGATATTAGCCTAAGGATGAGAGAGAGACTGAAGAACAAAAATGTGAATTTCCTGTTGTTGAATGAGGGGAGAAATGTAGAAACATGCCTCAGAAGCAGACTAGCACGATAACCTTGTTAGGTGGGTTCCAGCCCTCCCAGGACGGTTACTACTTAGGAGAATCTTCTCCACTCTGCCCCAGGAAAATTTTAGATCCAATTACATGGTGCTGATAAAGTCCTAGGAGGATCGTCACAAATTCCATGCCCGGGAAGCCCTCCACCCACCAGTGTTCCAGAAGAGGAAGGAGGGAGAAGAAATGATCGCTCCGTACGCAGAACTCCCACCTAAGGCAGACGGCGCTCAGTCCTTCGCTGCAATGCCCACCTGGCCTGTCAGGTGTACTCCCATCACTAAACTTTGCTCCCTTGCTTACTACTACTCTCCGCAGCATGTCTGAAATTCTCTTCTTGCTAGAAGCAAGGGTCTCTGATCCACAGGTCTCTGGTAAGTGTCAGGGTAAAGGACATCAGGAAAGCACTCTGCATACACTGGCAATTAAGGTTACTTACCTGGATACTTCTCTGTAACCTTTTGTAAACGATATTGCTTATAAATCGCACTAGAGGTATCCACTTCATATCCCATTGCCTGGTATAATTTCAGTTGCCACTCAAACCCTTCGTTCATCCTGAAATGACAAAGAAATATAAAAGCCACAATTCTTTAAATAAAGCTACATCCCAAAAGCAGCAATATTACAATGAAGAACTCACTTAGCCTCTGGTTTGATGGTCTGGAGGTTCTCGTAGGCTTCTTCAAAGCTAAGCTTGTCAGTCTTCATCACAAAAGCTGTCACTATCGCCACACTTCGACTGACTCCTGCATGACTGAAAAAGAAGCCTTCAAAATAAAATAAGCAAATAGCAACAATTAAAAAAAAAAATCCAGCCCCTCTATTAATGGCAAAGTTCCAATCCACTTCATTTCTACTTCTATTCAAATAAACCCATTACATCTGAAATACTACCAATGTATGAACAAGTTATCATCATTTTTGAAAGGCAGAGAGAGAGCTTCTATCCTCCACCATTTGGGACAACCCATGGGTGCCAGGAACCCAATTTCTTGGTTCATCACTGCAGCCTCCCAGGGTCTGTGTTAGCAGGAAATTGGAGTTAACAGAAAGAAATCAAACCCAGATACTCCATGTGGGATGTTGGTGTTTCCGCTCCTATTTCCTTTTTCATTTTAAATTCTGAACTACGAGAATGTATCTCACCTATTCAAACTTAATCACTCTTTTTTTTTTTTTTTTTTTTTTATGTTGTGAAGCCTTTGTAACAAATGAAAATTCTTTTGCTCTTAGCATTAAGGGCCTGGAGCTCTGGTACCAAACAGGATCCAATTTAAAAAAAAAAAAAAGAATTTAAGCCGGCACCACAGCTCACTAGGCTAATCCTCCGCCTTGCGGCGCCGGCACACCGGGTTCTAGTCCCGGTCGGGGTGCCGGATTCTGTCCCGGTTGCCCCTCTTCCAGGCCAGCTCTCTGCTGTGGCCAGGGAGTGCAGTGGAGGATGGCCCAAGCACTTGGGCCCTGCACCCCATGGGAGACCAGGAGAAGCACCTGGCTCCTGCCATCAGATCAGCGCGGTGCACAGGCTGCAGCGCACTGGCCGCGGTGGCCATTGGAGGGTGAACCAACAGCAAAAGGAAGACCTTTCTCTCTGTCTCTCTCTCTCACTGTCTACTCTGCCTGTCAAAAAAATAAAAATTAAAAAAAAAAAAGAATTTGTTTATTTATTTATTTGAGACGTAGAATGAGAGAGAGAGAGAGAGAGAGAGAGAGAGAGAGAGAGAGAGAGAGAGAGGGGCACAGACACAATGTGGTCTTCCATCCACTGGTTCACTCCCCAAATGGCCGCAAAGGCTGGAGCTGGGCCAATCCGAAGCTAGGAGCCTCTTCTGGGTCTCCCATGGGGATGTAAGGGCCCAAGCATTTGGGCCACCTTCTACTGCTTTCCCAGGCCATAGCAGAAAGCTGGATTGGAGAGGAGCAGCCGGGATTTGAACCGGCGTCCACATGGGATGCCCACGCAGCAGGTAGAAGCCTAACCCACTATGCTACAACGCCGACCCCAGGACCCAGTTTTTTAACTACCTTCCTTTCTTTGTGTAAATATTGAGAACAAGTGGTTGACACACAATAGTTACTCAATAAATTTAAAACTACTGCAACCCAATCCAAACAGCGCTACCTAGGGATACCCAAATATCCATCAAGAATTTATCTTTTTGCTTTTGCTGCAACTTACCCACCCCAACTCTCCCCTAGGCAAGGCCCAGGGGATCCTTCAGATCCTAACCAATTCTCCCCTTCATGAGCACCCTGCCCCCACACACACCTCACACAAAAACAATTAGAAATGATCTGCCGTTCCTCTGAAGTCTGAATACTTAACCTGAGCACATACTCTATCCTAGGTTGTGTTACAATCATTGGGGTGGGTGTTTTGCCTCCTAAGGAGCTGTAAAAGCTTGAGGCTGTAGGGACTTTGTCATTCATCTGATGACTCCTCCCATCCAACCACCCCAAAACAATTCAGTTGCTACTGAATGAACCAAAGCATGAAAGAAGGAAAGCACGCGCGCCAGCAGTGGCCCGCCTCCTGCTCCTGCCCCTCCCTCCCCCTGGAACACACACCCCTGCGGGAGGGAGTGGGAGGGGGTCCCCTCCCCTAGGGGCCTCGGAGTGACAAGGAGCAGGCTGGGAGCAAAGTCAGGCTCCTCTCCACCCCCCTACCCGTCCACTCACCAGTGCACCAACACTGCACGGCCCTCAGAGCGGGCCTGGCCGATGAAGGCCACGCACCGATCCAGGTGGCTGAGCAAGTCAGTCTCGGGTTTATCTAGCGCCGGCACGAAGAGGCTCCGCAGACCCTCGACCCCAGCCCCCGCCTTGAACCCGGGCTCCTCCGAGTCCACCGTCAGGATGGCCGTGATCCCCGCCTCTCTGAGGTGGTCCGGCTCCGCCACGGCCGCGGCTCCACCCAGGTACAGCCCTGGCCGCACTTCCAACATGGGCACGGCGGAGGCGGTCGGGCTCTCGCTCGGATTCCGATCCTGGAAGCCATGGCTGGGACTCTGAGATTCCAACATGGCGGCCCCCGGAAGCCAGGCCGCTGCGGTCTCTACCACCGAGTGGCCGCGGGCTGGAACATCCCTCCCCGGGACCCGTCGGCCTCCGCGACTCAATTGCGCCCTCGGAGGACCACGTCGACTGCCGGAACGGGAGCTTGGGAAAGGGGAGACAGTACCAGGGCTCAGGAGCAGTTAAACTCCATTCAGAGTGGCCTTGCGACCCATGTTTTCCTCGTCGCCTCCAACGTCCTCAAAGGCAAGTGTCTCTCTGGTTTTTTCTGGGGAGATTTTCAGGAAAGGGGCGACAAGACAGGTAAAGTAAATTTGAAATGAGAGTCCCACCGTTTCAGGTATTTGAAGTAAAACCTGTTAACCGTGTGTATAAAGCTGTTTGCATTTCTTCCTTTTGTATTTTTGCCTTTTTTTTTTTTTTTTTTTTTTTTTTTTTGCTTATTTTTTAGTTGAGGTGAATCGCTTTCGTGCATTTGTGTATCAGTTCCCTCAGCCAAAGACCATCAGGGACCCACCTGTAGTTAAGCAGTTTGGTTCTTATTCAACCATGAACTATGGACATTTCCGCTTCATCTCAGCAAGTCGGTGTTAGGGACATTCCATCAGAGGATGCGGCTTGTATTAGGTGATTTTGGAGAGAGTTTGAGTAAGCTAGGCTTTGCGCTAGATTGGATGGTGTCAGGAAGCAGGAGCGATTCCATGTTTATTTACGGGGAGAGCAGGCTAGACAGACACTAGAGCTGTAATTGGTCAGTAACTAGCAGTTAAATGGTTCTGGTGTAAAGGCTGGTACATATCAACAGAACAGAATGGGGCCCAAAAAATAAACCCTCACACATATGATCAAATAATCTTTAACAAGAGTGCCAAGACCACAGAAAGGAGAAAGACAGTCTCCTCAGCAAATAGCATTGGGAAACGGAATATTCACATGCAAAGGAATGCGACTGTACCCTTGCTTTACACCATATACAAAACATTGCTCAAAAGGGTTAAAGACCTAAAAATGCAAAACACTAGCAGAGTTTCTAGAAAAAGCACAGGGGGGAAAGTTTCATGCATTGGATTTAGCAAGGATTTCTTGGCAGTGGTACCAAAAGCACAGGCAAGAATCAAAATGGATAAATAGGGCTACATCAAACTTAAAAACGTATATGCTGGGGCTGGCACTGTGGCTCACTTGGTTAATCCTCCACCTGCGGTGCCGGCATCCCATATGGGCACTGGGTTCTAGTCTCAGTTGCTCTTCTTCCAGTCCAGCTCTCTGCTGTGGCCCGGGAGGGCAGTGGAGGATGGCCCAAGTGCTTGGGCCCCTGTACCCATGTGGGAGACCAGGAAGAAGCACCTGGCTCCTGGCTTCGGATCAGCGTAGCTCCGGCCATAGCGGCCATTTGGGGAGTGAACCAACGGAAGGAAGACCTTTGTCTCTCTCACACTGTCTAACTCTGTCAAAAAAAAAAAAAATTCTATGCTGTCCACAGAGTGAAAAGGCAATCTATAGAATGGAGGAAAATAATTGCAAAGCATATATCTGAAAAGGAGTTAATATCCAGAATAAACAGAGAACCATAACTCAACAGAAAAATAAGTAACTCATTTTTAAGTGGGCAAGCAACATTAATAATCATTTCTCCAAAGAAGATACAGAAATAGCTAAATATGAAAAGATACTCAACATCATTAATCATTAGAGAAATGCAAATCAAAACTACAATGAAATATCATTCATACCCATTAGAATGGCTACTATCAAGAAAACCCTGGGGCCGGCATCCTGGTGTAGCAGAGAAAAACACAGCCATGTGGTATCCATATGGGCATGTACTGGCTGCTCCACTTCCCATCCAGCTCCCCACTAATGGCCTGGGAAAAGAAGGAGAGGATGGCTCAAGTGTTTGGACCTCTGCCACCCATGTGGGAGACCTGGAACTAACCCAGCCCTGGCTATTGCAATCTTCCAGAGAGTAAACCAGTGGATGGAAGATCTCTCTGTCTCTCCCTCTCTGTAACTTTTTTAAGTAAATAAATCTTTAAGAAAAGCAAGAAAGAAATTTAGAAAACCCTGAAATGGAAATTACCATTTGATTGAACAATTGCACTTCTGAGATATATGTCTAAAAGAATAGGAAGTGGGATCATAAAGAGATATGTGCACACCATGCTCACTGCAGTATTATTCACAATTTCTAAAAAGTGAAAGCAACCCAAAATGTCCATCCATAGATGAATGGATAAAGTGTGAGACATGTGTGTCTATATGTGGTGTGTGTATGTGTGTGTATGTGTGTGTAATGGAATATTCAGTGTTACAGGGAAGCTGTCACATGTTACAATATGGACAAACTTTAAAGACATTCTGCTTAGGGATGTAAGTCAATTACAAAAGGACAAATACACGATTCCACTTACACAAAGTATGTAGTATAGCCAAAATGATGGAAGCAAAAAACAGAATGGTAGTTTCCAGGGGATAGGGGAAGAGAGAAATTGAATGTTGTTATTCAGTGGGTATAGAATTTCAGTGAGATAAAAAAGTTCTAGAGATCTGTTACACAGTAGTGTAGGTATCATTAACGCCACCAAACTATACCCATAAAAATGATTAGGAGGGTCAATTTTATGTAAGGTGGGCTTTTTGCTACAATTTTTTTAAAGTAGCAGTCATTTTAGCCAGGCTATATATTTATTATTTTGTGATTTAGACAGTGTTAGTCTTTTATCTGTGTTCAGACATGATTACAGAGAGGTCTTACTCTTGTCTGGGTCCATTGTGGCCTCACAGAAGCCTTGTCTTCTGTTGATGTTTTGTGTAGTTATGCTCAACAGAACAAAAACACCCAGCTGTGAGTGCCTGGCCAGCAGTAGCAACGTTAAGGAAGACCTGGTTCTAGTACAAGGCCAGTCCCTGCATGCCAGCCCTGGCTTTTCTCTTTCTCAGGTAAAACTATAATTTTTAAAGAGTGTCCTTGGAGACCCAAGGCAAAGACACTTGAGTCTCACCTGAGTCACATGGAGGAAGGACTGCTTCTGTTTGGGATCTGAGTCCCAGGCAGTGGACAGTCTGTAGGTTTCCAGACAAAGTGGTCTCCCTATTTCCACCACAGGCTGTGAACTTCCTTAAGGTTAAGGACTTTGCTTTTTCCTCTTTGTGTCTGCCACAGAGTCTAGGCTAAGGCTGCTGATTCATCAATCTTTGTGAAAGTTAGAAGCAAAAAGGAAAAGAATGCCAGAAGAGACATCCTGCATCTTTTCTTCTCAACCCCTATTTTTTTCCCAAGCCCAAAGGCTTTATCTAAGAGATTCACCAGTGGTTTAGTCTGACAAGTCACATTAGCAGTCTTCTGAGCCCCCATGTTGAATCAATCCAACTTTCCTCACTTCAGAATCCTGGAAACAGGTGCTTTCAGGCATAATAGTAGATGCTGATGCTGTGAGAATGAATAAGCCAATCTTTGCCCTTTACAGTACTTGGAGAAAACCTGGAGTGAACAATAAGTATGTAGTCTAAGTAGTGTTATAAAAGAAGTGAGGGCAAGGTACTACAGGAGCACATAGGGAGAACCAACCCTAATAAAGAAGGAGGTAATCCATTGGATCTGCTTCTTGAAGGATGAGTGGGCATTTGTCAGGCAAAAAAGAGGTAGGGAGGGAAGAATTTCTAAGCAGACGGACCAACATCTACCAACACACAGAACCTAGAAAGCACCACCAAAGTCTATCTCTGTTGTTGAAGAGAGGAAGAAGGAGGATCAAGGTGATTTTCATAGTCTACAGAACACTGGAAAGATAGGCGTGTCCAGATGATGAGGGCAACATATGCCTTGTTAAGAAGATTTAACTTTTTTCTTAAAGACTATGCAACCTACTGAAGAAGTGTAGGCAGAAGAATAATACAACATGGCTTGCATTTAAAGAAAGAAGCCTGACTTCAGGAAGGGGGAATGGGTTGCGGAGGACAATTATAGAGGCAGAGTCCAGTTAAGTGTTTTAAGGGGGTGACAAGGGATTAGGGTACTGACAGAGGGAACAGAGAGAAAGTGAATGTGTTTACAGCTACTAAGGTAGAAGAAAGTTGAGACCAAATTGCTATGGGAGATTTGAAGAGGGAGGAATCAAAAATTACTTTGTTTCTGGTTTCACCAAGGCAGGGAATAGAGGAGAGTCCCGCTTCAATCCGGGAGCACCAGCTTGTGCTCCTTGCCCAACTAGGCTCTCAGCCGAGGCTTGCCCAGCCATTGAGCCACAAACAGCAGCAAGAATCTCCAGGTATGAAACAATACAGACCGGAAGATGAGTTTTTACCCATTTCCTTTACATGACAAAGACAGACTTGAAAAGTGGTTGAAGAATATGAATCAAGATTCATGGGTTCCTAGTACAAGTTCCTGTGTAGTGACCATTTTACATCAGACTCTCTTGATATCTAGTTGGGGTATTTGATATCTGAAACAGAATGCAATTCTGCAATATTTTCTTTGCCTGGAAGACAATGAGGGAAAGATTCTTTCAAACAAAAAAAAAAAAATCTCAGAAGAAAAAAGTAGAGGATGAGAAGGAAGTATGCATGGGAGCCAAGCCAGAAGAATCATAAATATGGACACAGGTAGGCACCCTGAACATGCTTGATTCATTTGCCTTGGTCATGCCGCCATCTCCAAAAACAGGAAGCATACAAAATAATTTATTAACTATTAACCTGGTTAAACCAGACACTGAAAAACCAGAATCCATCTTGGGAAGATCAGTTAACCTAGACACAGATAAAGGTAGTTTTCACACATCTTTTGAGAACAACTATTACTTTGACAACTTCAAATTCAGAAAGTACTCAGCAGTCTTTGGAAACCCAAGAGGTACTTGAAATAACTACCATCATCTTGCTAATCCAACCCTTACAAGTAATTCCATAGAAATTAAATCAGCCCAGGAAAGTATAAGAATGTAATTATGGGACAGAAGTGTTTTTTTTTTTTTTTTTTTTTTTTTTTTTTTGACAGGCAGAGTGGACAGTGAGAGAGAGAAAGGTCTTCCTTTGCTGTTGGTTCACCCTCCAATGGCCGCCACTGCAGCCGGCGCACCGTGCTGATCCAATGGCAGGAGCCAGGATCCAGGTACTTTTCCTGGTCTCCCATGGGGTGCAGGGCCCAAGCACCTGGGCCATCCTCCACTGCACTCCCTGGCCATAGCAGAGAGCTGGACTGGAAGAGGGGCAACCGGGACAGAATCCGGCGCCCCAACCGGGACTAGAACCCGGTGTGCCGGCGCCGCAAGGTAGAGGATTAGCCTATTGAGCCACGGCGCCGGCTTTGGGACAGAAGTTTTACAAAGTGAGCATCCTTACTACAGACAAGACATAGATAAGGAACATCTTTGGCAGAAAGTCTGTGAACTACATTCACAGAGGGCTCTTCTTGAGCTACAAGAGCAACAAACTTTAGGAAGATTGGAGTCTTTAGAAGGTCTTATAAGGCAGCTAAAACAGGAAAACTGGCTATCTGAAGAAAATGTGAAGATTATAAAAACCATCTCACAACATATGAAGTTACTATGATATAAAGAGGCTTAAAGCTATGACTTAAATGTACGTTTTTCCAGCCAAACCAGAAGTTATATGTAAAATGCACTTTTTCCTGTATAAATTCTCATATTAATGAAGCTACAGAAGTCCTCTAATATTATAAATGTCATCCTATTATTGTAATGCTAATCTTGGAGAAAAAGAGAGTTGCTGAGCTAAGCCACAAAACAGTTTTTATTACTTGATGATTTTCCAAATTAAAGTTACAATACAGTGAATAAATGTAATATTCAGTCATAAAATGAAAGAACAAAGATAGAGCCCAGATCAGAAGTCAGGTTCAGGAATTGATTCTGGTTCTACACTAGTTTATGACTTGGGTACGTTACTTATCAAGCCTTAGCCTCAGTCCCTAAACTGTAAAATAAAGGCACTTGTTAGATCTCTTTATAGTGCCTTATCTTACTATTAAAATACATTTAGCAGAACAGATTTTTATAAGATAATATAATGGTAGATATTGGAGTTTAATGAAGTATTGTATTCTCCTCAATATTTATTGAACTCTGTGTTATTTGACTTTTGGCTATAGTTCTGTATCTGTAATATAATGGAAATACTGCTTTTGTAGTTTATTTCAGTTGAACTAAACTAAGGAGCCACCCATTAGCTCAGTTCTTAGGAGAGGTACTTTTAACTTGAAAAAATATTGTATTTCAGCACATTACAAGTTATTGACCATCATAATACATAGTAATTTAAAATTGTAGTAATGACCTATATTTATAGTTATATTTATAAGCCAAAAATTTTAATGAAGTTGATTAAAAAATATATTTCTTAGAAATCATAGTTTGTACCTGTTTCTTGATAGGTTTAGCTTTTAAGGTGTCTGCTATGTCATTTTTTTTTTTTTTTTTTTTTTTTTTTTTTTTTTTGGACAGGCAGAGTGGACAGTGAAAGAGAGAGACAGAGAGAAAGGTCTTCCTTTTCCGTAGGTTCACCCCCCAAAATGGCCGCCACGGCCGGCGCACTGTGGCCGGCGCACCACGCTGATCCAAAGCCAGGAGCCAGGCACTTCCCCTGGTCTCCCATGCAGGTGCAGGGCCCAAGGATTTGGGCCATCCTCCACTGCACTCCCGGGCCGTAGCAGAGAGCTGGAGTGGAAGAGGAGCAACTGGGACAAAATCTGGCACCCTGACCGGGCTATGTCATTTTAAATTCCAGAATAACAGAGTAATACTTAGTACTACCTCTCCACTTATGTTTCTATACCTCTCCATATTAAAATTCATAAACAAGAAATTATACATAAGTGATAATTATAGAGTCAGCTTTTCTCTTACAAAAGAGAAATGATGTTGATATAACTAAAAATACTACTTACATGCACACAATTTAAGAAAAAGAAATATAATAGCAAACTTTGTTGTGACAATATGAATTTGATAGATCATACATTCCCTGAAAATTGGAAATAGATACAATTAGTTATGTTACTACTTATGGTGTTGAATAAGTTCCTTTCAGTCGGATTCTTAGTTTTCTCATCTGTTAGATAAGACATATTGTCATCTGTCTTAAAGGATAATTTTGAGTATTTAATAAGATAACAAATATCTTTTGGTCCTTGAAAATAGGAGGTATTCAATAAATATAGTCCCTGAGTTACAAATAATATGCTAATTGCTTTCTAAATGCATGATTTATTTTTTTTCCTAGATTTTGCTTGGTTTCTTCAGGCTATAAAAATTAATTGGTATTATGTGAAAGTTTATAAGCTAATTATAAAGAGATTATAGGTGTCTTTATTAGGTGATCATGGAAAAACAATTTTTAATATAAATTGTATGCAGATAATTAGTAGAATTAATAAATTTTATTTTTAAGTAGTCCCATGGTACATTTTACTAATTCTTAAATAATAGAGATGAAAGAAACTATAAGTCCCAATAAAGTAGTGATATGTGATTTCAACTCAGTTTTCAACAGTATATATCATAATTTTCTGTTTGTTCATAGATTCCTCAGGAATGTAGCTGACCTGTGCGAATGGGCAAAGGAGGACCCACTCAGTGTTCAGATGGCAAATATAGAAGTTGTCTGGGGAGTAAAGGGTTAACCATGCAGACTCAGCTTGTTCAAGCCCTGCACAATCTAAAGAAAGGCCTGTCTTCAGGAGATCTGGGCCTTGACCAGCTCCTTGGCCCACATCATATCAAATTGACTAGATGATTTATGCTACCAGTGTGGCTTCTGGGAAAGACCTAGTTTTATATGCCTGATACCCTGGGCCCCTGGGAGGCTGGAGGTTTGTCACACAAGCCATGTATACCCATGTAACTGGTCAACCGAAAAACACCCAGGCATGGGTGGGCTTCCTTTTTGGCAATTCTTTACACAAGTTGTCACACATCATTGTTGGGAGAATTAAGCACATACCTGTATGACTCTTTGGTAAGGCGGTGCCCAGAAGCTTGTATCTGGTTTCTCCTGGACTTCACCCATGTGGCTTTTCCCTTTGCTGATTTTAGTCCGTATCCTCTCACTGTGATGAACCAGAACTTTGTATTACAACTCTCCTGAGTGCTGTGAATCCCTCCAGTGCCTCAGTGAGCCTTGGAGACAGCACATAGAGCGCAGGTTATTTATTACAGTGGAAAACCAGGATGATCTCAACGACTGCAAGTAGTAGATTGGTTAAATGGGTGATCTGAGCTACTCAGTGAAATACTAGGCAACTATTAAGAAAGACAACGGAGAAAATGGTCTGTGATAACCATATAAATTTGGTTTAAAAAGGAAAAGATGGTTTCCAAATTGAAAGTATACCTAAGCCCATTTATTTAAAACATGCATATGTCTGGAAAATATTGAAAGACATACATCCAGTGTTAACTGATTACTTCTGGGAGCCAGCATTGTGAGGGAGACCTACATGATAGGCATCATACACTTTTTTTATACTTAGTTTATATTTATTAAAACTAATATTGTTAAGGTTATTGACTGTTAGTAATGGCAGATATTTAACAATGGAAAAGAACAAAAATTTAAGGATCTACCTACTGACATTTTATTATAATATCCTAATCACCCCTTAGCTTTATTAGTTTTATGTTGGAATAGCGTTCTCCTCCCTCTAATCCCAAAGCTTACTGTGAGCTCCTTCAAGGATGGAAGTAGAAGACACACCTGAGTCTGTACTGAAAGCCCACAGAGCCTAGCTGTGTACATACCTTTAACTGGGTGAATGCCTCGGTTGATTTAACGTCTGTGTTGTACTCTTAGTCACTAGGTGGCGCATTTGCTCTTTTGCAAGATACATGATATTTTCCCCACACCTCCTTGACAGAGGGAAAAATGAGGCTCCTAGAAGAAAATAGTGTCTAGAGAGGGAGCTGGGCTGCTTCTGGTCAAGGAAAGAAGCAGCAGCTCCTTGTCTTGGGATTGGTAGCGCGAACTCTCTCCAACTCTCCTCCCTCTCTCTCACACACAGACACAATGTGCCTGTTTATGTTACACCAGTGCTCCTGCAGTCTCTATGAGCACTGGCAAAACAAACATTTCTCATAATTATTAAGAGCCCTTTAGCCATGTGATGATGGCCTCGTAACATGCAACAAACATGTAACATGGCCCATCACATGAGGACATGCATCACCCAGCCTTCTCACTCTCCGGGTTTCTCAGAATCTTTGGCTGCTAGAGTAGAGCGTAGTCACATGTGCGATGTAGAATCATCATCTTTAAAAATACTCCCTGTAGGTACATAGCTCTGCTGAGCAATGGGCAGGGAAGTCCCCCTTGTTGTCCCATCACCTCCCAGATGTGCTAAGACAAGTTCCTCTTTCTATTTCCAGCATGGTGCCAGTTTCCTTCTGCACCCAAAAGATTATCTGTAAATGATCATCTATTTGGAGACTTAAGATCTAGAATAATTACAAGGTATGCCTGAAATGTGCTTTGAGGCCCCCAGATAACAACATTGAACAAAAGTATAGATGGGTGATAATAACAGAATTCTATTAAGCTTTCTGGGTTTGCAAGTAGAAGATAGTTACTGAGAAAGTGATGAGTGCAGATTTGGTCCTGTCTTTGAAAGGCACAAATCTGAAGCCAGAGAACCTAGGTCTGAATCCTAAGTTGCATCGGTCCTGCTTCTCACCAGCATGATCCTGTGCTCCTAGAGAGTTATTTATCTAAACCGCTTCTAAATGAGAGTAAGTATATACATGTTGTGGAGTTGTAGTAAGAGTTAACTTAGCATCAAGTCTTCTTAGTGGGAGAAAGAAATTTTAAGCTAACCCAGTATCCCAGAGGCAGTTTGGAGGGGATGCAGAGCAGGGGGCCTTGGAGCTGCGATGGCCTGACTGGAAAACAAGGCTGTGAATGATGGCAGCAAGCAAGCTGTGCACCAGAGGTGAACCACTGTGTGCGTTCACTTCAGGGGCTGAATGGCCGTGAGCATGAGGGGGAAGTGGATCTTACCAGCTGCCCTGCCACAACCACATCCCTAAGCCTCTTATCAATTTAGAGGTCGGTGTCTTTGTGAAGATGTGTCCTCCTCCTTCCTTAGAAGGGTGACTCTTATCAAGAGGAAGTAACTTCCGTTCCATGGAACCTTGGGACAAGAGGTGATGGCTGGAGTTGGTCAGCTGATGAAACAGCTCTGCCTGACTTACTCCCACCCCAGCCCTCGGTATTTGCAAGCCCATCACGTCGTGCCAATGCCCAGAAATGTACTGTGACAGGAACTGGTTGGTGATGTTTGGTCATGTTCTCAGTTCCTTTTTGGGCTCAAGGAGAAACTGGTAAACAGAGAATCAGATGAGTGGGGAAAGGGAGACCACAGATGTTCCCTGGTCCATATCCAAATTTGCTGGGTTACATTTTTTGTAAGCTCCCTCCCTCCACCCTGAACAAACAAGATGGGGGGAATGGCCATGAGCCCTCCCTTTTCCGGTGTCACAACCCCGGGAGCTCTTTTGCTCCCTGAACTACTTAGTTTAGTGTGTTGTATAGTGCTCTGGACCTGTACACACATGTCCTAGACTTCAGTTTGGGTTCTGTCATGTATTAGTGAAATAATTTCCCCCAAACCAGTTAAGCCCTATGAATGTTAGTGTTCCCATCCAGAGACACAAGACTAGTAGTGCCTCCTTACCACCAAATCTATCCCCCCCCTTCCTGAGAGTGTCTCATACTCACTACTTCATCGCTTCTTCTTTTTTTTTTTTAAGATTTTATATATTTATTTGAGAGGTAGAGTTACAGACAGTGAGAGGGAGAGACAGAGAGTAAGGTCTTCCTACCGTTGGTTCACTCCCCAAATGGCCGCAATGGCTGGAGCTGTGCTGATCAAAGCCAGGAGCCAGGTGCTTCTTCCTGGTCTCCCATGCAGGTGCAGGGGCCCAAGCACCTGGGCCACCTTCTGCTGCTTTGCCAGGCCACAGTAGAGAGCTAGATTGGATGCTGGTGCCGCAGGCAGAAGATTAACCTACTTGGCCATGGCGTTAGCCCCACCTCATCGCTTCTAAGAAGCACTTCTTTGCCTGCTGCATCTTGGTACATTTTCCTTCAGTAACTTAGTTGCTCTGATATCTACCATGAGGGTTGAAAATAGAGATGGGCCATCTACAAACATTCAGATTGGCAGATTTCATAACCTGTCTAAACAAGAGAAAAAAATTAATCGAGCTGTTCAACAGAAGCAGTTTTCTGTGGTACCAAAGTGATGCATATTTTTAAATTTCTTAAAGAAATCCTCTGGCTTTTGTCTCTGTGTCTTATTTCTTGCTCATGGAATAACACGAGGACCTGAGTCTCAGGTTTGCACCATGTAGGCAGGGCTACCCATCCCTAAATCATGTGTTCAATTGACAGCAGAAACTTGGAGGACTCAAAGAAGTCATATATTTTGGCTGGAAGAAACAAGAGAAAATTCTCAAAGAGGGTGGCATTTGAGTTGGGTCTTTCCCATTGGTGAAGAAGATGAGGGGTTAGGGCCAGCAAAGAGTGGTAGGAACAGAAAGAAGGTCGTGAGGCAAGAAATTGGAGACCTGAGGTCTGAGACCCTTGGCATTGTTTTACTGAACGTGCCTGGTCTGTTAATGCCAAAAGGAGGATTTGTTTTGAGACTTCCCAGGCCTATCTGGAACATGCGTTGTCACACTAGCCGCATCAGCCTGCACTGAGGCCCCACAGAGTCGTCCAGGTACCATGTGTTCCTGCCAGACCCCCGGTCTCCCCAGCCCTTTCACAGAGGATTTCAAAGTCTCTTACAGGGACCTCAGTTGCCCTAAATGGGTAAGCCACCCTGCTTCTATACCTTCAGACCATCAAGTCAGTAAGGTGGCCTCCAAACCAGAATATTCTAGAGCAGCTGACTGCAGGAGTGACTTGGAAATGTGCATGAAAGCAAGCAGCGTCCACTAGTGCCAGCATGAATTTACCAAGAAGTCTTGCCCTGGTGGCCTGTTTTTCTTTTTTTTTAATGTATTTATTTATTTGAGAGGCAGAGTTACATACAGAGAGAGGGAGAGACAGAGAGAATCTTCAATCTGCTGGTCCATTCCCCCAAATGGCCACAATGGCTGGAGCTGGGCTGATCTGAAGCCAGGAGCCAGGAGCTTCCTCCAAGTCTCCCACACAGCACTTGAGCCATCTTCCACTGCTGTCCCAGGCTATTGGCAGAGAGCTGGATCAGAAGAGGAGCAGCCAGGACATGAACTGGCACTCATATGGGATGCCAGCCCCTCCTGTTCTTTTCTGACAGAGTGATGAGGTAGGCAGGTTAGGAGACTATTCACACACATTGTGTACTTCCCTAGGCTTTTTGGAGACAACTCCTTGTGAACAGGGAGAGAATTATGGGGTAGATATTTGGATGATGAGTTAAACAATTATACCCAAAGGGATCCTTGGCAAAAAAAATAGATTTCTAGTGAAAGAGAGTCCCACTCAAATTTCTTTTATCTGCTTTATTCTACATTTGTTTTGAGAGAGAGAGACTTGGATTAGGACACAAGACATGCTTACCTAATTTGTGCTAGAAACCAGGAGGGATTGCATTAACATCCAAAATTATTTAATTGAATTAACAAAGTAATCATTCAAAAGAGATAACTGTAAGGCTCTGATTTTTTATTTATTTATTTATTTTGAAAGAGTTACAGAGGCCGGCATTGTGGCATAACAGGCAAAGCCCCCACCTGCAGAGCCGAATCCAGTATGGGCACCGGTGCAAGTCCCGGCTGCCCACTTCCATCCAGCTCTCTGCTATGGCCTGGGAAAGCAGTAGATGTCTCAAGTCCTTGGGCCCCTGCACCCATGTGGGAGATCTAGAAGAAGCTCCTGGCTCCTGGCTCCTGGCTCTGGATTGGTCCAGCTCCAGCCATTGTGTCCATTTGGGGAGTGAGCCAGCAGATGGAAGGCCTCTCTCTCTAACTCTGCCTTTCAAATTAATTCAATAATTTAAAAAAAAAGTTTCAGAGAGAGAGGAGCATTGGGACACGAACCAGCACTCATATGGGATGCCAGTACTGCAGGTGGTGGCTTTACTCACTGTGCCACAGTGCCAGCCCCAAGGCTCGGAATTTTGATCCTCAGAATGGACTACATAAATATAAATTAGGGATCAAAGAGGTGTGCCTTAGATAAAAAAAAAAAAAAAAAAAAAAAAAAAAACACCTATCCCTTGAGTGGAGTTTATAAGCAAAATCAGCTCAGTGGGGTTGGATAATGGCTTCTGACTCCTGAAAGCAGCTATCTCCGTGGGCTATGCTGAACGCCACATAATAGACCTGAGTTCTAGTCCAATCCCAGCACTAACAAATTGTTTAACTTCTTGGGTCTCAGCCTCCTTCTCTCTAAAACTAACAACTTGGACTGTATATCCAGGTCTCTTTCATCAATAAAATCCAGGACTCAGCCCTTTATTGTCTGTGGCAGGAGTGTCAATGCCCACACATGACCATCTGTGTCACATCCGCAGATCCTGGGTGCTGGGTGTATGTTCGTGCTGGCCAGTGAGAGCCCTTGTGCAACGTATGGAAGGTGAAAGTGAAGCAGAGATTATATTTCTCCAGCTGCTGCTGCTTCTGGAAACCTGGTTGTGGAAACTTTCAGGATTTTCTGTAGCAACTGTCATGCTGCCTCCATGTCCAGGCCCCAGTTTTGTGGTGCAAGTGGCAGAGTCCTGAACATGCATTTCTTGGACCATAGCGGATAGGGCAAGGTCCTGGCGCCTCAGCAGTAGCAGCATCTGTCTTATTGTGACTCTTTCCTGATCACAGCAGGGCTCGTGTGATCCCAGACTGGCCATTTTCTGATCATGGAAGAGGCAACAACTCCCTTGGTGAACTGATGTTGGGAGGCTTTGCTGAAAATTGAAACCAGAGTCTGTTCCTTCATCCCTCTCAACCATTCCATAAGCTATGAAATGCTGTGTAATAAATTCTTTCCTACTTAACCCAGCCAGAGTGGCCTCTGTTGTCTGAAATTGAACCTTCATCAATATGATAATATACTTAGAAAGCTCTTTTTTTTTTTAAGGCCTGAAGAAGTACATATCAAATGGTTAAGCACTAGTTGTCTCTTCAACCTACTGAAGGGCTGGGTGGGAGGGTGGCAACTGATAGCAGACTTTAGCATTTTCCTAAATAGTATGATTTTTTTTTTCAAATAAACTCTTCATCAATAATGCTATGTTTAAAAAAGAAACAAAATGAGTGAACTTGCGAGTTCGAACATTGAGAGCATAATTCACGGCTCATCACAATGCAGCTTCTGTTTGTCATAATCCACTTAAAATGCATTCTTTCCTGTTCCCAGCACCTTGCAATTTGAAGTGTGCCCTGAGAACCAGCAACACTGGCATCAATTAGGAGTTTGTTGGAAATGCAGACTCTCAGGCCCCACCCTGGACCCGCTGCATCACAGAATCCATTTGCAGAAAGGCCCTGGGGGATTCGCGTGTATACTAAAGGCTGCTTCTCTTGCTAAGGGAGCAAGTCCTGCAGTGACTTAGCCACTAGCGTGATTTCGCTGTATACATCAGAATACAGCCAGTCCTGGTGATCAGCCTCCGATGTTTACCTAAAGAGAGATCTTTGTCCTCTTGCTTACACAGGTGAAGTTCTGACTTGCGGAAGGAGCTTGCTCTGCCTCTGCCTCATCCTTTCTCCTACCACCTCCCTCCTGGCCTCTCCTCCTCCCCTCGTTAGCATGCTCCCTTTGCTTCGCATCTAGGCCAGAAGAGGAAAGAAGAGAGAAGAGAGGGAAGGCAGATAAGGAAATGAAGTTCATAACTGGTAGCCAGATTCCTACTCTCTGAACTTGGCGAGTGGCTCACGCGGGCACTTTTGTGGGCTTTCTGGAGATGTGCATTGCTGGGAACTGCTCTCCTACGATCTTGTGGCTCAGGACAGACATTTACTTGCCCTTTTCCCTCACCCTCTAGGCATCCAGTTTCACGGCCAGCCTTCTGGTGTCTTTGTCTACCCCTCTTGGTGGTCTTGTTGTGCAGGAACCAAGACAATCTCATGCCGCCTCTCTATCGTTCTTGTACCAAGGAGATACAAACAGACATCATTTTAGGATATTTATAGTACAAGCTAATCCCAAAAGAGGCCCTTCTATCCTTCAATCATAGTTCATTCTAGCTTCCTCAGGCCTAAGGCAGGCCCAGTTCTCTGTCTCCCAACTGCAGAGGACACATTTCTGCTCTCTCTGAGTGACTCCACTGGCATGTCCTCAATAGACTTGAGAAGGAGGCAGTGAGAGTCCAACACCCACCCCGCCCCTACTATGAGGGAGAAACCTCTTCCCAGACCCTCTCTCTTCTCCCTACCCTGCCCCCCTTTTATCTCTTAATGTGATTTCAGAGTCCCTCCCCCTCCCTCTCCCCTCCCCTTCCCCTCTCCCTCCCCTCTCCCTCCTCTTCCCCCTCTCCCTCTCCCTCTCAACCATTTCCTTTGTAAATCTGTTTATGATGGTCCGCTTCAGAATGTCACATCTGTTGTATCTTGAGATAGTGCTTTTGACATCCTGTCACAAGTGCAATTGCTTAATTGTAAAAAATAAAAATAAAATCCTGCCTTCCTGCCTTATTCTTTTCCAGATCCACCCATCTGAGGAACTGCACTCAGCTGTGGGTCCCACACTTTAAACAGATTTTACAGCAACTGGAGATGTGTTCAGGAAGCCAGGATAAAGAAGGAATCCCAAATGAGAAAGACTTGAAAAACCTGAACACAGAAACTGTTAAAAAGAAAATTGTATCTTTAAGAAAACCTAAGCAAGAGCTAAGCAGCCCCTAAATACTGTCTTGAAGGCAGATCTAGATACCATCAGGCACCAGTCTCCTAGCCTCCCTCCCTAGCTCTCCCTTTTAATAACACTAAAATTGATTCACTGGATTGAGGGAGTGATACAACAAACTCTGCAGGATCCTAGTCACTAGGCTCATGAAGTCATTTGTCTCTCCAATAATGGCTGGTATTGGCATTAGGGGTTTTGTTTAGAGGAACTCCAGGTCCAGGGAAGACAGTAACTACCACCTGTGTGTAGCCCACAGACTGACTGAAGCCCATTAGGCCATCATAAAAATTCCCTGAAGAGTACAGAATTGCTGACTAATCAAAAGAAGGCCACGTGTATCACTGGCCAACCAAGAGATGGGGCACCAGCTGAATATACACAACTCAGCCCCAACTTCAATCTCTATGAATCTTCATCCTTAACCCTTAGGGAAACCTGGACATTAAGCAATAGCTGGCAGGCTCCTTGCTCTGCATTTTGCAAATGGAGACCTATTTTCTTCCACCAACCTGATGTCACTAGTTGGCTTTCTGTAATCAAGCAAGCAGACCCAGGCTTGGGGGTTCTGTAGCAACTTCTCCAACTGGTTTAGGGGATTGTTCTGCAGCAGTGTCTTTAAATATCTAAAGCACTGTCAGGAAAACCAGGAATTCGACTTGTTCTATATAACCCAAGATGAGACAGTGAGTAGAAGTTGTAGCAAAATCATTTGTTCATTATATATATGGAAAACCTTTCCAATTTGCAGAACTGCCCAAAGATAGAGCCAACTGTTCATGGGAAGGAATGAGGGTCACATCTTCACAAAACATCAAGCATGGCCACATGGTCAAACAGCCAGGAGAACTTTAGAAATATGTCAAGAGGGCCAGTTCAAGTCCCGGCTGCCCCACTTCCAATCCACATCCATGCTAATGTGCCTGAGAATGAAGTGGAAGATGGTCCAAGTAGTTGGGCCCTTGCACTCATGAGGGAGACCTGGAAAAAGTTCCTGGCTCCTGGCTTCAGTCTTCCATCCACTGGTTCATTTTCTAAGTGGCCTCAATGGCCAGGGCTGAGTCAGGCTGAAGCCAGGGGCCAGGAGCTTCATCGGGTCCTCCCATGTGGTTGACAGGGCCCAAGTACTTGGGCCATCCTCTGCTGCTTTGCCCAGGCCATTAGGAGGGAGCTGGATTGGAAGTGGAACTGTTAGGCAGTTGGAAATTGCCCTGTGTGTGTAAGAGGGGCCTAAGGGAAACAAAGCATCAGCAGAAGCTTGGAAGCAGCCCCGTATTTTACACTGATAATTTCATTATATAATATATAATATAATTTCATTATATAATATATAATATAATTTCATTATACCCTGATAATTTCATATATGGTCTCAGCATTCCCCCCAAGGAAAGCTCCCCAGGAGAATCCACTCTGCTCAGCACCAAATGGGTTTCCTGGCCTGGTGACAATAAAACCTGGAGCAATAAAACCTTCGCAGCTTCCCCCAAGGAAGGCACCCTAAGGGAAGCTCCTCTGTGCCAGGTGGACTACCCAGTCTGGAGTAGTGAAACCCCGGGAGGAATTTCACCTCATTCATGCTCAGCAAACTCTTTGTACTGGAGAAGAAAGGGGAGGGGAAGGAGAAAAGGTAAGAAGAACTGGACCCCATTCCCCTAAAAGGACCTGTCTGAATACAACTGCACACTCAGTTCTCAGCTCTTTCCTGAGCCACCTACCTGGCCTGTCAGGTGTATTCTCTCCATGAAACCTTGTAACCTTGCTTTCCCCAGCCTGAATGACTGGGCAGTCTCTCAGATTCTGTCTGGAGAGGTACCCATCTATTCTGATGGATACCATACCCTGTTAAACCTTGCTACCTGGGGCCAGCGCTGTGGCATAGCAGGTAAAGCCACCGCCTGCAGTGCCGGCATCTCATATGGGCACCGGTTAGAATCCCCTCTGCTCTGCTTCTGATCCAGCTCTCTGCTATGGCCTGGGAGAGCAGTAGAAGATGGCCCAAGTCCTGGGGCCCCTGCACCCGTGTGGGAGACCCAGAAGAAGCTCCTGGCTCCTGGCTTGGAATCGGTGCAGTTCCAGCTATTGCAGCCAACTGGGGAGTGAACCAGTGGATAGAGGACCTCTCTCTCTCTCTCTCTCCCTCTCTCTCTGCTTCTCCTCTCTCTGTGTAAAACTCTGACTTTCAAATAAATAAATAAATATTTATTTAAAAAAAAAAAAACTTGCTACCTTCCTTACCATTTTCTCTGTCTCATGTCTGAATTCTTTCTTGTGCAAAGACAGGAACCTATTCCACTCATCTCCACTAACAGAGCAGCCTGGACAAAAACTGGCACCTGTATGGGATGCCCGTGTCACAAGCAGTGATCTAACCTGCTACACCACAACACCTTCCCCTGCTTCAGATATTAGTTATTACAGGGGTGAACATTTTTATGACGCTTCTTATGAGCAGGATATCATGCATCAGAACCAATTATCTTTGCAGGTGTAATGACTGGGAACACATTAAATCAATGTGGGCTAACTGTTAGAAATTTGATGAAAAGCTAGGATGATTTGGCTTGGGATAAGAGCCCTAATGAATTCAAGCTGCTACCTCTAATATGCCTTTTTTTTTTTTTTTTTTTGACAGGCAGAGTGGACAGTGAGAGAGAGAGACAGAGAGAAAGGTCTTCCTTTTGCCGTTGGTTCACCCTCCAATGGCCGCCGCGGCCGGCGCGCTGCGGCCAGCGCACCGCGCTGATCCGATGGCAGGAGCCAGGAGCCAGGTGCTTTTCCTGGTCTCCCATGGGGTGCAGGGCCCAAGCACCTGGGCCATCCTCCACTGCACTCCCTGGCCACAGCAGAGGGCTGGCCTGGAAGAGGGGCAACCGGGACAGAATCCGGCGCCCCGACCGGGACTAGAACCCGGTGTGCCGGCGCCGCTAGGCGGAGGATTAGCCTAGTGAGCCGCGGCGCCGGCCTCTAATATGCTTTTGATGTAGACTTTATCAGGTCTAGTACCGCTTCCTTAGCTTGGATTTCCTCTGTAAAGATGAACTGATTAAGCTAAAAGAGTGACACAAGGGTAAAACCAGAGTTGAAACCCTGGGTCATAAAGAATAGATTCACTCCAAGGCTGGTGCTGTGGCCCTGGCCTGAAGCACCGGCATTCCATATGGGCACCGGTTCTAGTCCCGGCTGCTTCTCTTCCGATCCAGCTCTCTGCTATGGCCTGGGAAAGCAGTAGAAGATGGCCCAAGCCCTTGGGCCCCTGCACCCACATGGGAGACCTGGAAGAAGCTCCTGGCTCCAGATCGGCCTAGCTCCAGCCGTGTGGCCATTTGGGGAGTGAACCACCCGACTGAAGACTTTTCTCTCTGTCTCTCCCTCTCACTGTCTGTCTGTAACTCTACCCCTCAAATAAACAAATAAAATCAGAAAGAAAGAAAGAAAGAAAGAAAGAAAGAAAGAAAGAAAGAAAGAAAGAAAGAAAGAAAGAAAGAAAGAAAGATAGATTTCAAAGCTACCCTCAGTTCAGAGAGCTTTGCAGGATCTCACAGGTGATGATCAAAGTAATAAACAATTTACCCATAGATAGACTGGAACCCACCTTTGTCATTCCAAAAGAAATGCATTGACCACCCCCAACACTGACCCATCAAAAGAAGACCACATGCATTGTGGGCCAACCAGAGGCTCACAAATGAGCTGACCACATCACTCAATTCCCACTTCAAACTCTAAGATTCACTGCCTCTTCTCACTAGGGAGCCTGAGAATTTTGTAACAGCTACTTGGCCCCTTGCTCTGTGCTTCGCAATAAACACCTCCTTTTGTTCCACCAACCCAGTGTCAGTGATTGGCTTGCTGCACACTGGGCAAGCAGATCCAGTTTTGGGGGTTGTATAGCAGTTCCTCCAAGCAGTTTTGGGGGTGCCCTATAACACTAGTAGGCAGAAAACAGGTGTTTATTAAGGAAGTACAATCAAGAGTGTATTTCTTTGTGTTAACTGCAGATCAGCTAGCAAGAAATTCAGAAGATAGTGAGCTTAGCATTACAAATAATGCACTTTCTCTGAGGTGGGGACTGTACTACTGGAGTGTTACATGACCCAAAATACTAATGCCATCAGCATCCAACCAGGGGTACTCAACAGGAGACGCAGTTAAGAGGGTTTCATGGGTTTGACCAAGAAATAAAATTCAGGGGCCAATGCTGAGGTATAGCTGGTTAAGTTGCTGCCTGCAATGCCAGTATTCCATATGGATGCCAGTTCTCGAACTGGCTGCTCCACTTCTGATCCAGCTTCCTGCTAATGTGCCTGGGAAAGCAGGGGAGGATGGCCCAAGTGCTTTGGCCCCTGCACCCACATGGGAGGCCCCGAAGAAGCTCCAGACTGCTGACTTCAGCCTGGCCCAGCTCCAGCTGCTGTGGCCATTTCGGGAGTGAACCAGCAGATGGAAGATCTCTCTCCTTTCTCTCTGTCTCTAAGTCTGCCTTTCAAATAAATAAATCCATCTTTTAAAAAAAGAAATTCAATTCAGTAGTGCATTCTCTTAACCAGAGTCAGAGAGACAAGCTCTGACACGCATAATTAATTGAAATACAAATTGATACTATCTCTTTGAAGAAAATTTGGTGATATCTTTTAATTAAAATACATAAAAAGATATATCCTTTAATTAAAGTTAATAGAAACCATGATCCTGCAATTCTACTTTAAGAAGTTTATCCTACAAGTATACTCAGGTATGTGCATAAAGATATAGGAATGAAGATATTCATGGCACATAATTTAAAACAGTAACAATTTACAAATAATCTAACAATCCATCAATGGCTCTGGCAGAGGTCATCTCTCCAGGAAATGATTTCCAAACCTTCACACTGGGCTTAGTGCCTCTCCTCTTGCTATCTGGTCAGAAGACAGGGACACAGAACGAGCCAGAAGAACTATGACACCACACCCTTCCACCCTAGGGTTGCCTCTGAAACTCCTCCCACAGCTGGCCAATCCGAAATTACTACTGTAGCAAAACCGCTGCCCAGAACTGGTGCCAGCTGGAAACATCCAATATGCTGATTGTGTGCCCACAATGCCTATAGCACATTGTAATAGCATTATAGGATTGCCATGGCAAACACTCTTACTCCCATCATGCACCTCCTGCCACAACACTTTCAAGACTTCCTAAAAAGGCCAGAAGATGGGCAGTCACCAAACTTCCAGAAATCTACATGGTTTTCTGGAAAGTACTCCCTCCTTGTGCCTCCACATCACACAAAGGGGATGAACCCTCATCTCGTGAGTTGCAATAGAGAAAAGGGAACTCTTAAAAACTACTGGTGGAGCAGAAAGAACGGGCCATCAAAGAAGGAGGTGCCTTTCTCTCAAGGGAGGAGAGAACTTCCACTTTGATTATGGCCTTGTCTAAATAAGGCCGGAGTTTGTGAACTCAAGAGGCTTCCATAGCCTTGGCAGCTCGTGACAAGAGACTCGGGTGATTACTGACGTCATAAATAAGAGTCTTAATTGTTAAATCAACACCGGGAGTCACTGTGCACCTACTCCCCATGTAGCATCTCTGACTTTAATGTGTTGTACTATGTGAATTAATGGTAAAACTAGTACTCAAACAGTACTTTGTGTATCTGTAAACTGTTGAAATCTTTACTTAGTATATACTAAGTTAATCTTCTGTATATAAAGATAATTGGAAATGAATCTTTTTAAATTATTTATTGGTGATATTCACATCTTTTTTTTTTTTATTATTTGACAGGTAGAATTACAGAGACAGAGAGAGAGAGAGGTCTTCCCTCTGTTGGTTCACTCCCCAAATGGCCGCAATGGATGGAGCTGCACTGATCCGAAGCCAGGAGCCAGGTGCTTCCTCCTGGTCTCCCATGCAGGTGTGAGGGCCCAAGCACCCGGGCCAACCTCCACTGCCCTTTTCTGGGCCACCCTCCACTGCCCTCCTGGGCCACAGCAGTGAGCTGGACTGGAAGAGGAGCAATTGGGACCAGAACCAGTGCCCATATGGGATGTTGTCACCACAGGCAGATTAGCCTAGTGTGCCACAGCGCTGGTCCTGAAAATGAATCTTGATGAAGAATGGAGTGGGAGAAGGAGTGGGAGATGGGATGGTTGTGGGTGGGAGGGAGGTTATAACAGGGAAAAGCCACTATAATCCAAAAGTTGTACTTTAGAAATTTATATTTATTAGATAAAATTAAAAAAATACTGGTGGAAATGTAAATTAGAAAAACTGCAGTAAATGGTATGGAGATTCCTTAGAAAACTAAAACTAGAACTTGCGTATGATCCAGCAATCCCAGTAGACATGTATCAGAGAGATACCTGCTCCACCATGTTTGTTGCAGTGCATCACAAAATATATATATATTTTCATATATATATATATGAATATATATATATATATTCAAGCAAGATGTCCATTAATGGGTGAATGGATAAGGAAAATGTGAGATACACACACACACACATATATATATACACACACATACACACACAATGGAATACTATTCAGCCACAAAGAATGAAATCCCAGCATTTGCAGCAAAATGGATAGAACCAGAAGACATCACATTAAAGAAATAAGCCAAACACAGAAGGACAAATACTGCATGTTCTCCCTGATATGTAGAAGTTAAAAAAACTCCATCTGAACACAGAATGGTGAATATTAGGGGCTAGGATGGGTAGGGGAGTTAGAAGGATTTTTGATAATGGGCACCAAAGTGAGTCAGATCAAAGGAATAAGTTCCTAATGTTACACAGCATAGTGGGGTGACTGTGCGTCAGAACAACGCAGTACATAGTTTATGAACAAACAGAAGCTCCAAACTTCCAATCATAGTCAAGTTGAAGAATCAAATGTTGATTAATCTGATTTCATCAGTACTCATGTACTAAAATGCCCTGTAGTCCATAAACACATATAATTATTGTCAATAAAAATTTTAAGAAAAGTGTGTCTGTTTTAATCATGACTGAGAAACTCCATTACAGACTAAGAACAGATGAGAAAAAAGTATGTTTAATGAAGGTTCTCCTTGCTTCAACTTTCTATCGAGCCAGTCCTTGAACCAGAGCCATCAATACACAGTCAAACATGCCTGGGTTATTAGTCACAGTTCTGAAACTGAACCCCTATAATGTAAAACCAGGACACAGCCTCTCATTTGTCTGCTGTAGCCCAAGGTGTCCTTGCTTGCTCTTTATCAAAAAGAATTTGCTGACTTAAGGGAGTGATCCAGCTGGCCTTACAAGGTTCTAATCACTGGACTCAAGGAGTCATTTGCTTCTCCAATAGATAAGAACCTTGATGGTCACTGTTTTCATGGGTGATTTGTGTAGGGGAATTCCAGGTCCCAGCAGAATGTAGCTGCCAACTTCACGTAACCTCCAAACCAACTGGAGCCCACCTGGCCATCATAAATTCCCTAAAGAGCACAGTATCACTGGCCAATCAAAGGAAGGTCATGAGCACCACTGACCAACCAGGAACTTGGACATGAGCTGATTACGCACCTCTCAGTCCCAATTTCCATCCATAAGAACCTTCACCCCTAACTCCTCAGGAAGCCCAGGAATTAAGCAATAGCTGCCCTGCTCCTTGCTCTGTGTTTTGCTATAAATACCTACTTTCTTTGAGCTGCTCCTCTTCCCATCCAGCTCTCTGCTATGGCTTGGGAAAGCAGTAGAAGATGGCCTGAGTCCTTGGGCTCCTGCACCCACGTGGGAGACCTGGGGGAAGCTCCTGGCTCCTGGCTTTGGATCGCAGCTTCGGCAGTTGCAGCCATCTGGGGTGTGAACCAGCAGATGGAAGACTGCTCTCTCTGTCTCTACCTCTCTCTAACTATGTCTTTCAAATAAATAAAATAAATCTTTTGGCTGGCGCCACAGCTCTATAGGCTAATCCTCCACCTAGTGGTGCCGGCACACGGGGTTCTAGTCTCGGTCGGGGCGCCGGATTCTTTCCCGGTTGCCTCTCTTCCAGGCCAGCTCTCTGCTGTGGCCCGGGAAGGCAGTGGAGGATGGCCCAAGTGCTTGGGCCCTGCACCCCATGGGAGACCAGGAAAAGCACCTGGCTCCTGCCTTCGGATCAGCGCGGTGCGCCGGCCGCAGTGCACCAGCCATGGCGGCCATTGGAGGGTGAACCAACGGCAAAAGGAAGACCTTTCTCTCTGTCCCTCTCTCTCACTATCCACTCTGCCTGTCAAAAAATAAATAAATAAATCTTTTTAAAAAAATCTTATTCCTCTGCTAAGCGTTAACCACATCTCATCCCCAAATTATTTCATGCACCAGTGACAGCTTGGACCCCTTAGCTTCCCAGCACTCTGCCTCCTAAGTACCTCAGCATGCCCTATCTTAAACCTCTGGTAATGAAAGGATGTGTTTGTCCATCTAGTATTGTGAGGTTACCTTGTTTCTCTCATTTTGTGAATGAAGATGCTTAGCCTCAGCCCTCTTAAAAAGGTTGAGACAAAAAGTATATGCAAAAGCATGAGTAATGAGTGATGGTGGTGTGATGGAAGAGAGCAGGTAATCCGTGTGGCTGTGGTGTGTGATGGGTGGACCATACATGCTGTGACGGGCAGTCTGGGTTTTACCCTGAAGTTTTGATCCATTCTCTTAGGGAAAAATCTAAGCGTACAACCCAAAGAGTTCTCCTTTTCTGCAGAGTGAAGTCAAGTCAGGAGGCTGAGACGCAATCTTCTCTGATGGAGGGCATCGGGTTTCACACATGATACCTCATATAGACAACAGTAGGTTTAGGGTTTGAGACCTGAGTCTGAGGCACAGAATTGGTCAGAGGAGCAGAGAGAAGCAGCTTCCTCCCCAGGTGCACTCAGCATTTGGCTGCCATCCCTGCTGCTGAAGAATGAGCTCTCTGAGGTTCCTCTAAGGCAGGCTGGGCCATCTCTTAGGCGAGCTGGGTTAGCTGGTCTTCTGTTTCCCTAAATGCAGCCTAGAACATCACACACAAGTGGGATGATATCACCCTACTGCAGGCTTCTCTGGGAGGTCATTACTAGAATTATAATGGATGATCTTGGTCCTGTCCCCTCAGATGAAAATTGAAGGATTCAAAAATAGTGCAGCCTACAGGACATGCCGGTCAGTTCCCTTCCCTCTACAAAGGAAAGCTGGGTCATGAATGATTCTCATTCTCACCCCCCCACAACCCTAGGTAGCAATACAGGAGCAAAGATGTTGTGGTGGTTCACAAGGTGTGGATGAAAGGGATTCTGCCCCATTCGTTCTCTTTTGAGTGGCTGTTTCACTTTTTGCTCTCTTAAAATGATCAGCTGATTTTTTTAATGACTTAAGACTTTTTGATTACTAGGTCTCTTGGCACTAATACTAATCATTTTCTATCTAGATCAGGAACAGCAGAAACGTCAGGGAGAACAAAGTCAAAACGGGAAAGAGCCTGGGCACTGGACTAGAGTGCAGTTGGTCAGGGAAGGGTGCCTGGGAACAGAGTTCTGAGATGTTAGACAAGCCGGAGGTAGAAAGCTGGAAATCAGAGCCTCAAAGACCCCTGTGAACGAGGACCGTGGCACCAGGTTACAGGGACCTGGGCATATCTTCTCAGGGCTAAGCAAGGGTGAACTGAGATCAATTTATTTGACTCTTATTTTCTAATTTTAAATTAGCAACTCCTCCAATGAGACTTATTGGTGCTCTCATGTATGTCCAAATGCCTTTGGAATGCTTACAAATATCCATCCCAAATAGCCAATGGGTGAAAGTTCTTCTTTGTAAGAGTTTCATGTCCTGGTTCTTTCCTACTTTTTAAAAAAATATTTTATTTATTTGTTTGAGAGGTAGAGTTACAGACAGTTAGAGGGAGAGACAGAGAGAAAAGTCTTCTGTCCATTGGTTCACTTCCCAAATGTCTGCAACGGCTGGAGCTGCACCCATCTGAAGCCAGGAGCCAGGTGCTTCTTCCTGGTCTCCCATGTGGGTGCAGGGGCCCAAGGACTTGGACCATCTTCCACTGCTTTCCCAGGCCATAGCAAAGAGCTGGATTGGAAGAGGAACAGCTGGGACTAGAACTGGCGCTCATATGGGATGCTGGCGCTGTAGGCGGAGGATTAACCTGTGCCATGGCATCAGCCCCCCTACTTTCTAATATTCATCTTTATCACTGTTCCCCAAAAACATCCCCCCCTGCACACACATACACACAGAAACACATAGAATTCTCCAAAACGCAGTTATTTGTAGCTCTAAAAACACATCGGAGTCTTTCGTGTCTCCATGCCTTTGTATCCTGGGTTTATTTGCCCTAACAATCTTTCTCCCATCTCTGTTTGGGGAATTCTTGCTCTTCCTTCAACAATTCAATTTCCTCCTCTGAATTTCTACAGTGTTTCACAGAGCACTTATCACACTGCCTTGTATGTGTGCACGGTATAATTTCAGTGACTTTGTAAGAACAACATGGTGAAGAATAATACTAAGAAGAATATGGTGCAGTCTACTACTGTCTTTCTGGTTAATCAATCACTCAGACAATGGGGATGTGACTGAATTTCCATCAGGCAGAATTAAAGGGCGGAGGGGTGTAGTTGTTATTTGCTCCCAGTGAAGAAGGGCATGAGATGAGACCCTCTGAAGACAAATCACCCCACCCCTGCTGAGAACCAATGGCTCCAGCAGGGTGATGGTGGGTCCATGAAAAGGAGATTTTTGGGGAGCACAGTCTGAAATCGCAATCAAAAGGGCCTTTCACTGTTTTTCAGGTACCAGAGAGGGTGCCATGAGGGTGGGGCAGGGGTTTGTGTGCATGGGCGTATCTAGGTGTGTTAGCGTTGGAATGGCTCTTAAGGAAGGAAAAAAAAAAAAAACAAAAAAACTACAAAGCATGAGAATTCAGAAATGTTGATGCTTTGTCTCAATCACTTTCCCCAAAGTGATCTCTGGTTGAATTTCTTGCTAAGGTTGGCACAGCCTGCCTGCTACCTACCAAAAACCCATCAGACTCCAGGGGTTGCATCTGGGTGAACCCACCGGAACTCTGACCCAGGAGTAGGAAGTCCACACAAATACCTTTCCCTCCCTAAAACTAAACAGAACCGAGGACTTTGAGGCTATGAACTCATCACTAACGGGACTGAAAGTCTTTTTAATATTAACAGCTGGTAATAAACCCATGATGAATTACAGTTTGACCTTCGGCTCTCTCAAGGACCTTACCTAGTAAGAGTTGGCCTGTGCTGAAGGAGGCCCTGGCTAGGTGTCGTATGAAGAGCTAACGTCGACTAAATTGACCGCAAGTCCTAAACCGCCAGTCAACCCTAGATTTCCAGTTCCTTACTGAACCTCACCAGGAGAAGGAAGAGATCACCGAGGTTTGTGGTTACAGACCTCTAAGTGAGGTCGGACTCGCCCGCCACACTTCATGGGCCCTTCTTTAAAAACCACAGCAAAAGAAAGGGACGCAACAAGAGAGGGCTTTGAAAGGGCTCGGCTTGCGAGGCGGCAGAGCAGGGGACGGTGGCCGTCAACTCAGATCTCCACAGGAGTGGTCTCTGGGGTTTCGGGGCTCACAGCCAAGGCGGAAGTGGGCGTCTCGCGGGTTCCCCTGAGCCCCGGGAGAGCCTGTGGTTCCTTTAATTCCAGGACCACCCTGCTCAGAAGGCCCTTGAGCAGCCGCATTTCTCGGAGCAGAAGGTCCACGTCGGGTTTCAGGGCCCCGGCCTGGTCCACGGGCGTGGGCGGAGCGCAGGCAGGCGGCCCGGCTGCAGTGGGGACGCCGCCGGCCGGGAACTGCAGCCCCGCCGAGGTGGTGTTCGCCGCGGAGGACGCCGACGGGACCGACCTGGACACCGGGGGCTTTCTAAAGGACAGCGGCTTGTTAGCCGGAGCCAAGGCTGCGGCCTGCAGCGCCGGGGCGGTGCTGGGTGCCAGATCCAGGAGCGAACCTACGAAGGAACGCGGCACAGACGCTGACGCGCGCCTGACATCGCTGCGGTCCCAGGGCGCGGGGATCGGGGAGAGGCGCGGGGCGGGGAGGGGCGGAGGAGAGCGAGGAGGGCGGGAGCCGAGCGGAGGGGAGGGCGAGGCCCCGCGGGGTAGGGGGAGCCGGTGCGGGGCTGCCGGTGGGGCTCGCTCACCCCGCCCCGGGAGCTGCAGCCAGGGGCTACGCTTGCGGACGCTGCGGGAGGCGGTGGCCACCTCGCACCAGTACGACTCAAGCTCGTCGACCTCGGGCTCCGGGACGGTGTACTCGGCGGCCCAGTCGAAGCGGCGCACGGCGCGGCTGTACTTGTAGAAGGCGAACTGCAGCGGCGTGTCGCGCTTCTGCGGGTGCAAGCGCGTCTCGCAGCGCAGCACCACGGCGTCGCGGGCCGCGCCGCGCGCCTCCTGCGGGCTGGCCATGCTCAGCACCGGCGCCTGGAACAGCTCTGCGGAGAGGGCGGCGCAGGGGCGGAGGATGCTTGTGGGATCCCCTCGGGGACCCGGGTGCGGCGGAGGAGGAAGCCAGACCTGCCGGCCGCCGCGCGAGCCCTCGCTCCTAACCCCTTTCCCGCAAAGGCTCCCCACCGACCAGGAGCCCGAGACGGGGCGGGAGGAGACAGTGTGTGCCCGTGGAGGGAAGGAGGCATGCTTTCTGAAACGTGGGCCGGGAGTGCCGAGTCTGCGGGGAACCTGGAAAGGGAGCAGGGAGGAGGGACCATATCCCGACCAATCCCCGCCCCCCACTCCCGCAGCTCGGGGTCTGCAGCCTAGAAGGGGGGTCGCTGCACCTGCCTCTGTGGACCAACGCTCGGGAGCCGGTTTCTCGTCCCTACTCGCTGCAAACCACCCACTTCCCATCCCCCCGCAGCCGCCCTTCTGGCTAGGACCTGGCCAGAGTTGCGCTTTCTAGCCTGGGCAGGGACCCCAGACGCTAATCAGGTCGCAGGTCCAGAGGAAGAGAAAACTTCTGTGGTTCGACTGAGAGAGCCAAGGAGGCAGCTACTTGAACCCCCACCTCTCGTTTCCTCGCCTGGTTCCTGGCCCGGAATTTCCCACTATTCGTTTGCTTCACCCGCCGGACCCCCGGTGTGCCCCACCTTGCACGGTCACAGCCACCTTGGCGGAGAACATGGGCGCGCTCTCCACCGGGATGCGCATGGTGCCGGAGCACTGGTAGCGGCCGCTGTCGCTGGCGCGCGCCTGCAACACTGTGTAGTTGGTGCTGGAGTGGAAGTAGCGCACGGCCTGGCCGTCGTGGTAGTAGTGAAGCTTGTAGATGACCTTGTCGTACCAGCCACGGCAACGTATCACCAGCGGCTCGCCCTCGAAGACCGCGGTGTAGGGCACTTGCAGGATAAGCCAGTCTGCAACAGGCAGCGCAGGCGCGCTAGACCCCAAGCCGAAAGGTCAGCCCTGGAGCCCTCGCATTCTCAGCCTCCCTCCCCTCCCTCACTCCTCATCCTGGAGCAGCTCCTCCTCCCCTCCCCACTCCCTCCCTCCTCTTTCCCCCAGGCCAGAACGGGACACACCTTCCCTGGTGGTTGGCACCAGTAGTGCAGGATGCATTAGGAAGTGAGTGAGGGGAGAGGAGGACACTCCTTTGGGAGGCAAAGATGCTTAAGACTCCTACCGGTCAGTCAAGTTAAAAACTTACTCCCCACCTTCCACTCCCAATGCAGACCAAGTTCTAGCCACAGTGAACTGCTGAGGAGGGCCTGGTCTGAACCCAGGGCCTTAGTAGCTGTTTTCTCAGCCAAGAAAACACTCCCTTACCTGTTTAGGTTGAGGTCTACTTGTCCTGCGTGTGAAGGCTTAGACGTTTCCCTTGCAGAAAACCTCCCAGACACCCAGCATAGCCGTAGGCATCTCTCACAGCACCCAGAATTCACCAGATCACCACCTACCTAGCCCTGGCACGTGCTGGATGCCATATTAGGTGTTGAACCTTGTGGAAAAATTCCACAGTGGCACAGCCTGCGGGCAGTAACCTCTGTCTCGCTTATTGAGCACACTATTGCTCCAGCAAGAAATCTCAGGCTGGTGGAGTGGGCACTACTCACCTGAACACTGAGTGGTAGCCTTGAAAGTCTACTTCCAAATTGTGGCCTACCAGCCTAATATTTGTGTTTTTTTTGACAGGCAGAGTGGACAGTGAGAGAGAGAGAGAGACAGAGAGAAAGGTCTTCCTTTTTGCTGTTGGTTCACCCTCCAATGGCCACCGCGGCTGGCGTGCTGCAGCCGGTACATCGCACTGATCTGAAGCCAGGAGCCAGGTGCTTCTCCTGGTCTCCCATGCAGGTGCAGGGCCTAAGTACTTGGGCCATCCTCCACTGCACTCCCGGGCCATAGCAGAGAGCTGGCCTGGAAGGGGGGCAACCGGACAGAATCCGGTGCCCTGACCGGGACTAGAACCCGGTGTGCCAGCGCTGCAAGCAGAGGATTAGCCTATTGAGCCGCAGCGCTGGCCACCAGCCTAATATTCATTTGCTATTCCTTAAGAGTAGCTGATCCTGCACCCTCCTGCACGAACTGTTGTTATTTCTCTATCCTGCTTTTAAACCCTTCAAGCATTTCCAGAGGCAGTTTCTCTGTCCACATGTGTGTGTGCTGGCAATACAATCTTTGATGAAGTGCTCTGTCCAGTTGCTGCCATTTTCCTTTTGCGGCATGTCATGATTCAGTTTTCATATGACAGTCAAAGACAGAGTTACTATGATTGGCCCTGCTTTACTGCAGGGGACACTGAGACACATCAAGGTGTGTGTCACACTGTCAATGTCGCGCTGTCCATCAGGAGTAATTCCTGCAGCTGTGCTCAGCCTGCCCAGGGACACTCACTGTTCCTGCTTCGCCCAGCCCTCTCCTTTCCACTGTTATCCCAGCGTTCACTGTCTGGTATTCCCAGCCTGCAGAGTCTCTGCTCTTCTGAGCTGCTCTCAGAAACAACTAGAAATGTTTGTTGTCCCCACCCTGTGGCGGGAGCTTAAAGAGGGACTTTCAGGGCCAAGCAAACTTTACTGCGTTTCTCACAAGTGCCATGCAGGTAGCCTACTCTAGAGAGTCAACGAGGCCCACCATGACCCTCATTTCCTGCCCCCTGGGGGTGACCCAACATCCACTGCTACGGGTGGGACAGCTGTCCCCCTCCCCTGCGCAGATCACTCACCATTGGATACAGAGAGATGGATGGGGTCACTGACAGGTGCTCCCCGTGTTTGGCATCGATACACGCCTGGTGTCTGGACCTCAATGCTCTTCTTGTGGGAGGGCAGGAGCAGGTGACCCAGGTACCAGAGAGTGCTGATGGGCCGGAGCTCCAGGAGCAGGGGGTGGTAGCCATCACACCGCAAGGTTACCCGCTCCCCCTTGAAGATTGTAGTCCAAGGTGGGTGTAGAGACAATATGGGCTTCTCTAGAGTGGCTGGGGTATGTGGGAAAGGGGGGCAGTATGGAAAAGAGAATCAAGGTGAGGTGCCCAAAGATGCTGCCTGAGGTTGGGAGATCTTGGAAAACCCTGGCTTCCAGGACCCAGCCTGTGTACCAACTCATTCCTGCAGCACAGGAGACCATGGCACTGTTCAGCACAAGTGCATCAGCCAGCACCTGTTTCTAAGTGACTAAGCACTCTTAGTCACAGGGACTAAGGGCAGGTGGGAAGAGACTATCCCAGAACAGTCGAGATTGGGGAAGGGAGGGTCTATCTAATTAGGTCACTTAGAGGGGCTGGAGAAGTTGTAGGAAATTGGGATGCAGGAGGTGTAAGACTCACCAGCTTGCCCGCTGCTTGGAACTGGGAAACAAGGAAGAAAGAAGGGAGGAAGAAGGATGTTGGAGATGAGAGCAAAGAAGGGGACTCTTGGGCATGGCAAACACTGAATGACTCAAAGCCTGCTTTCGGCCCCTCTTCCCACACCCCCCCCCCAATACCAGTAGATAATGAGCCATTTGGTACCTGAAGATTGAAGAGCCACCTCACACTCTGCCTTACCCCATGCCCTTACTGCCAGAGCCCTCTGTCGCTGAACCTCATTGAGGACTCACCCAGGAGCAGGAGGGCTGTCAGCGCCCACATGGTGGATCCGCCTGCAGCAGCTGCAGAAGGGAGGTGATGCACTGCCATGGGATGGGGAGAGAGAGAAAGAAGTGGCCAAGGGCTGACCACGGGGGACTAGGAGACTTTGCTGCCTCTCCACCCATTTCTAGTTCCTGAAGACAGTGGGCTGGAGAGAATGGAATTTGGGCGGGGTATGTGGCAACCCCCAGACATCCCATGTTCACCATCTGCTACCTCAAAAGCCACACCACAGCTCCGGCCAGCCCTATAGACTCCTGTAGAGAGGACCTACGGAGCTTGTGCCTGTGGAAGCACAAAAGAGCCACCTAGAGGGGTGGCGCAGTGGGTTAATGCCCTGGCCTGAAGCTCCAGCATCCCATATGGGCGCCAGTTCTAGTCCCGGCTGCTCCACTTCCCGTCCAGCTCTCTGCTATGGCCTGGGAAAGCCATGGAAGATGACCCATATCCTTGGGCCCCTGCACCTGCCCAGAAGAAGCTTCTGGTTCTTGGTGCAGCTCCAGCCATGGTGGCCAATTGAACCATTGGATGGAAGACCTCTCTCTCTCTCTCTCTCTCTCTCTCCCTCTCTCTGTGTAACTCTGACTTTCAAATAAAATATTTAAAAAAAGGCTCCAGCGGCTGACCCTGACCATTCCATTCCTTGCCCACCTTCCAGCCAACCAAAAAAGACACATCCTTGTGTCCTCCAGGTCCACCCAAGACCTTTTTTTACTGCTCACTCCTTGGTGGCACACATCTGTGGTGGCCAGTGATCTTAGGTTCCCTGCATTCCTCAGGTGAATAGACAGAAAGGCCTGACTCACCAACCACCCTGCCGCCCGGTTCCCCAGTAAAGGGTACAGTTGTAATGTGTTCCCTTCTTGCTCTCTTCCTGAAACCCTAAAACTCTCAGAAATTAGAAAATTCTTCTTTCCTACCCTCCCTGATGATGTCACCTTGCAGTACCGCCACTCACTGGTTCCTTCCTCTTGTCCCTGCAAACCCTCCCCACCGCACCCCCATTCCAGAACCCCCCACCTGCTGCAGAGAAGTCGCTGCATCAGCCCCACGGATGCTTCTCAGATCTGACCTTCCGGCTCTACTTCTTGTGCTCTGAGTCATGTGATCATACCTGAGCAATGGGGAGCCTGACTTTTCATGTAAATACTTAATGCATTTTCCAACCTGCTAGTATGTCTCCTTGGACTCTATCCTTGCCTCACCCGTGGCCGACTAGAACCAGGGCAGCTCCTTCCCTTGGAGCTAGGGCAGGAAAGCGATCAATTGTCAGACTGTCTGCTCTCATCAAGATGCTATCTTCCCCTGTTGCTGATGCCCAGTGTTCCACTCAGAGAAGCCCCTCATGTTTTAGGTTAACCCACTAGTCTCTGCTAAAAAGGCAAATGCCTCTTAGGGACGTGGGCTTTGTCATTTACATGAAGCTGGCCACGTTTAACAATGCTTTGAGAGCAGGTTTTTATAAGAGGTAGAGTCATACAGGTCTGAGAAGTAGGGAGATAGTTGCTCCTGTGCCCTGGAGTGGGGTGGGGTGGGGTAGGGGAGAAGAGCAGAGATGATCACCCACCAGCTTTAGGGGTGCCTGAGCTGTGTGACATTGTGCTTCATCTCAGGGCCAGTGTCCAGCTCCCCATATGGTCCACAGCATCCCGGATGTCTCACATCTGTACCTGACTGAAACCTGAATGCAACACAGTTGTCAGCTAGCCTCTTAGTCTACACAAGCTATTTTAGCCGCTCATCACCTAGAACATAGATCTTAGCTCCTTTACCGGATTCTGGGGGAAAAAAAAAATCTGACTCCATCAACAATTCATGAGCTGTGCAGTCTTCCCTGGAAATCTCTGGAGCCATTGGTAGGTTCCTATCAGACTGTGCTCAGAATCTGACGGCAAAGATCTCCCACCCAACACTTCTTTTTTTTTTTTTGGGGGGGGATATTTATTTATTTATTTATTTAAGAGGTAGAGTTACAGACAGTGAGAGGGAGAGACAGAGAGAAAGGTCTTCCATCCGCTGGTTCACTCCCCAAATGGCCACAATGGCTGGAGCTGTGCCAATCCAAAGCCAGGAACCAGATGCTTCTTCCCAATCTCCCACTTGGGTGCAGGGGCCCAAACACTTGGCCCATCCTCTACTGCTTTCCCAGGCCACAGCAGAGAACTGATTGGAAGAGGGGCAGCTGGGACTAGAACCTGTGCCCATACGGGATGCCAGTGCCGCAGGCGAAGGATTAACCTACTGTGCCATGGTGCCGACCCCCCAACACTTCTTTATTCTAGGCTCTCCTCTGCTCTCCCCAGATGGAATCCTTTCTTCCCTAGGACATTTCGGCCTTCCCCCACCCCCACCACCAAATTTCTAATTCTTTTACTATTCATAGACCTTTAGCAATTACCGCTTCTTACTTGAGCAATGCTTTGAAGCCTATCACAGCATAACTTCTGGACAAGATATGTCAGCATTTGGTAAGAATTCTGGAGATAAAGTGGCCTCAGTGATGATGGTGATATGGAGAGAATGCTTCTGCTGCTGTCCATGACACCGCCGTACTCTCAGAGCGGGTGTGGTAGACCCCGTGCCATGTACTTCTCAGATATTGCTTCATTAGAGGAAGGATTATTATGATCTCCACTTTACATACGAGGAGACCGAGGTGATAGAACTGCAAATGGAAAAGAAGTCGGTCTCACTCCTGTCTCGCTCTGTCTATCAGGGGTTCCAGATGCTGCTCATGGAACACCATCCTTGTGAGTCTTTCCCAGTCTTTTTTTTTTTTTTTAAGATTTATTTATTTATTTGAATGTCAGAGTTACACAGAGAGAGGAGAGGCAGAGAGAGAGAGAGAGAGAGAGAGAGAGAGAGGTCTTCCATCCGATGGTTCACTCACCAGTTGGCGGCAACAGCCAGAGCTGTGCCCATCCGAAGCCAGGAGTCAGGAGCTCCTTCCAGGTCTCCCATGTGGGTACAGGGGCCCAAGGACTTGGGTCATCTTCTACTCCTTTCCCAGGCCATAGCAAAGAGCTGGATCGGAAGTGGAGCAGCTGAGTCTCCAATTGGCGCCCATATGGGATGCTGGCACTTCAGGCCAGGGCATTAACCCACTGCACCACACCGCCTGCCCCCCAGTCTTTTCATAAATGCTTTTTTAGCCTTCAGTCACACTGCCATTCTGCTCCCCTCCCCATAAGCACCCACTATAAGATGTTTACTGTGTGTTCATACCTATCTATCTATCATGCATATCTTTATCCTTGAGAAAAAATTAGTATTGTTAATTTACGCAAATGGCATTCTGAGAGAGTATTTTCTCTTTTACTTTTTTTATTATTATTTTATTTTTGAAAGGCAGAGTTACAGAGAGAGAGGTAGAGACAGAGAGAGAGGTCTTCCATCTGCTGGTTTACTCCCTAGATGGCTGCAACAGCCAGAGCTGGGCTGATCTGAAGCCAGGAAACAGGAACTTCCTCTGGGTCTCCCACACGGGTGCAGGGACCCAAGCACTTAGATCATCTTCCACTGTTTGCCCAGGCCATAGCAGAGAGCTGGATCAGAAGTGGAGCAGTTGGGACTTGAACTGGTGTCCATATGGGATTCCAGCACTGCAGGTGGCGTCTTTACCCACTGCCCCACAATGCTGGCCCATTAGTAATTTTTTAAGATATATTTATTTATTTAAAAGAGTTACAGAGAGAGAGGAATTGGTCTTCCATCTGTTGGTTCATTCCAGCTGCAACAGCTGGAGATGGCTGGACTGGTCTGAAGCCAGGACAGCAGCTTCTTCTGGGTCTCACGTAGATACAGGGGCCCAAACATTTGGACCATCTTCTGCTGCTCTCCGAGGCTCATTAGCAGGGAGCTGGCTCAGAAGTGGAGCAGCTGGGATTGAACTGGTACACCACATTACAGACCCCTTATTCCTATTCTTGTATGCTGCTGCACTGTAGCTATGAATATTCATTTCCACTGTTATACAGCATTTTATTCTGTAAAAATTGCACAATTTACCCATTTTTTGTTGATGGACATCTGAATTGACTCTAAATCTCTGCTTTTACAAACAATGCTACTATGAACATTATTATACCTGTCTTCTGGTACATATATGGTCAAGCTTCTCTTGGTTATGTACACCTAAGCATGGAATTCTGGGTTATGGGGTGTATGAGCATATCCTTTCAAAATAAAGGATACATGTGATATAAAAAGAAATATACATTTTCTCTCTTCTTCTAGTTCCTGGCACAGAGTTCCTAAAACCTTGGAACCTAAAACCTCCTTCCTGACAGATTGGGGTAAGAGGAACATCTTTTCTTGTCTATAAAAAGTCTCTTCAAGCCAGCGCTGTGGCATAGCGGGTAAAGCCGCTGCCTGCAGTTTTGGCATCCCCTATGGACGCCAGCTCAACTCCCGGCTGCTCCTCTTCCAGTCCAGCTCTCTGCTATGGCCTGGGAAAGCAGTGGAGGATGGCCCAAGTGCTCTGGCCCCTGCACCCACATGGGAGACCAGGAAGCTCCTGGCTCCTGGCTTCGGATTGGTGCAGCTCCTGTCGTTATAGTCATCTGCAGAGCCAAACAGTGGGTGGAAGATCTCTCTGTCTCTGCCCCTGCTTCTCTGTAGTTCTGCCTCTCAAATAAATAAAGAAATCTTTTTAAAATTTTTTTAAAAAATAATTTAAAAAATCTTCAACCTGAGCTGAGTTTACACTAATGCCATGACTCCTGGGAGGCTGGGGGCTGGGTCAACTCCACCCCCTCATTTTGGGGAAGAGAAAGGGGCTGAAGGTTGAATTAATCACCAATGGCCAACGATTTCACCAATCTGTACATACGTAGTGGACTGGAGCACTTGCAGGTGAGTGAGAGTGTGGAGAGACTGGGAGGGTGGCATGCCCAGAGACAGTGTGGAAGCTCCGCGCATCTCCCTGCATGGTCAGTCCTATACCTGTTTCTACTGGCTAAAGGAAACCAGCTGTTTTCCTGTGTTCTGTGAGCCATTTTGGCAAATTATCAGACAGAAGGAGGGAGCTGTAGAAAGCCTTGATTTATAGCTGATCAATGAGTAGTATCAGGGGACTGACACTTAAAAATGACTCTAAACTTGGGGCTGTCCAGTGGGCTTGCATCCTTAATTTGTAGGGCTGTGCTAACTGGCGGTTGTTAGTGATGGACTTGGATAAATTGTAGGACACTCAGTTAAAATCTGCAGAGAGTGCCTTGGTGTGGAGGACCCACATACTTGGTGTCAGAAGTGTTGAGACTAGGGGACTGGCCCTGTGGTGTAGTGGGTAAGACCACCACTTGTGGTGCCATCATCCCCTCTGGGTGCCAGTAGGAGTCCCAGCTGCTCCACTTCTGATCCAGCTCCCTGCTAATATGTCTGGGAAAGCAGTGGAAGACGGCCCAAGTGCTGGGCCCCTGCACCCATGTGGGAGACCCAGAAGAAGCTCCTGGCTTCAGACTGGCCCAGCCCCAGCTATTGCAGCCAACAGATTGAAGACCTCTCTCAAGAAGTGTTGTGACTAGAAAACAGTTTTCCTTTAATATGCTTATTATCTGATGCTTATCTCAGAGCTAACACCTGGTATTGCCTCACCGGGTCTTCTGTGGATTATAGAATACTAAACTGCACAGGCAGTAAACCATACCCCAAATAATAATTCCTCATCTCCACCCTCTCTCCAACTCCCTTCTGGACACACGTACCCAGGGGGAATGAAACCACCTTGTAAAGATAGCTGTACTCCCATTTGTTACAACATCATTCATAACAGCCACGTTATAGAAACAGCCCAAGTGTCCATCAATGGATGACTAGGCTCAGAAACTGGGGTGCGTATCCCATCAGGCGTCACATAACAGCATCTCGGTCAGCAACGGATCACCTTTAAGATGGAGGTCCCATGAGACTACCCTGCAGATGAAAAATCCCTGTTACCTAGTTTCGGACTCGTCCTGCAAGGCCCGCACTGCGGGGGCAGTGGGGGTGGGGTGGGGTGGGGTGACAGCGTTCTTTGACAAGAAGCACTGGGGACAAGTTTTGTTGAACATGTCCATTTATTAACAATCAAGCGCACCTTTTAACGGGCAGGCAGAGGTGCGTAGCTAGTTCAGGGCAACACTAAATCTATAGGATAATGCTGATATTGGCACCCGCTATGCTTCTCCAATCAGCTTGAAAGTCATGTGGCCTATGTAGCCCCCCAGGTGGTCCTTATGGGCCTGGGCCACACCTGGGAGCTATTTACCTGATTGACAATCACAAGGCCCTTCAACAGGAGGTGGGGGTGGGGGAAATGTGCCTGGGGCTCCTGCCGCCTGCCAGGTATGGTGTGCCATGCTCTCTAACCTCCTGCATTGGCTAGGCAGGAAGCTCCCAGCCAGGTACAGGATCACCCACACCTAGTGACATTTTAGGGGCCTTACTCAAGTATTTATGGTAATGCTGGTGCAAACCAACCTGCTGTGCTGCCCGCCCTATAGAAGTACAGCACACATATGGACATATGGTCCATAAGACTTAATATGAAGTGTAACCATGTACTGCTTTAAGTCTTTTCTACACTGTACTTTCTAGGTGCTTTACTAGGTGTAAGCCTTTCACTGGTTAACAAGAAGTTAACTGTGAAACAGCCACAGGCACTTTTCCCAGGAGATATTCCAGAAGAAGACATTGTCATCATAGGCAGTGACAGCTTCCCTGTAGGCCTTCATATGGGACCAGATGTGGAGGTAGATGACAGTGATGGGAGGACCCTGTCCCTGTGTAGGCAGAAAAGTATGTGTGTTTGTGTCATAGTTTTTTTGTTTTGTTTTGTTTATTTTTTTAAAGATTTATTTGAAAGTCAGAGTTACAGAGAGAGAGGAAGAGACAGATATAGAGAGATCTTCCATCCACTGGCTCACTCCCCAGATGACTGCAATGGCCAGTGGTGGGCCAGTCTGAAGCCAGAAGCCAGGAGCTTCTTCCAGGTCTCCCACACAGGTGCAGGGGCCCAAGCACTTGGGCCATATTCCACTGTTTTCCCAGGCGCATTAGCAGGGAGCTGGATTTGAAGTGGAGCAGCCAGGACTTTGAACTTGCACCCAAATGGGATGCCAGCATAACATGCGGTGGCTTAATCTGCTATACTGTGATGCCAGCCCAAATTAAAATTTTAAAAATAGAAAGAAGCTTATAGGCACAGGAATAGAAAGAAAGAAAATATTTTTGTGCAACAGTATAATGTATACCCAAAGCAATTTACAGATTCAATGCAATCCCCATCAAAACATCTATGACATTCTTCATAGAACTAGTAAGAAATCCTAAAATCCATTGGAAAACATGAAAGACCACAACAGGCAAAGCAATTTTGAAGAAAAAAGAACAAAGCTGGTGGCATCACATAACCTGATTTCAAAACATACTACAGCACTTTTGTAACCAAAAAAGCATTTACTATCATAAATACAGACACATACACCAATGGGACAGAATAGAGATTCCAGAAATGGACACATCTACCCAATCCATTCTCAACCAAGTCAACAAAAACACCAGAGAAAGAGGAGTCTCTTCAACAAATGATTCTGGGAAAACTGGATATTTACATGTTGTAGAAGACTAAAACAAGACCTCCTCCCAACCACATAGTATACAAAATGAACTCAAAGTAGATCAAAGATGTAAATGTAAAATCTGGAACTATGAAACTACTAGCAGAAAACGTAGAGGAAACACTCCAAGGCATCTATACAGATAGCAGCTTTTTGGGTAAGGGATGAGACCGCAAAAGCATAGACAACAAAGGCAAACTTAGACAAATGGGATTGTATCAAATTGAGAAACTTCTGCACAGCAAAGGAAGCAACCCATAGAGTGAAAAGACAGCAAACATAATGGTAGAAAATATTTTGTAACTAGAAAGGATGAATATCCAGAATATACAAGGAATATTATTATAAGGAGGAAGTCAAATTATTCCTGTTTGCAGAAAACTAAAAAAGCTCAACATCAAAAATCAAACAATCTAGTTAAGAAATGGATAAATGATCTGAGTAGATATTTGACAAAAGAAGAAATACAATCATAAAATATATGAAAAAATGCTCAGTACACTGATCATCAGAGACATGCAAATCAAAACCATAAGAGATATCATCTCACTCCAGTTAGAATAGCAATGATCAAAAACACACAAAAAAATACTGGTGAGGATGAAGAAAAAAGAGAACTATTATATACTGTTGGTGGGCATACAAATTAGTACATCTGTTAGGTAGGAAGTCAAATATGAGCTCATGTGTGTGTGACAAAGGCCTAAGGAGACATTTGGGTCCAGCATATGCATCTCAAAGTCATCCCTATAACAGGGGCAGCCCAGTATTTGCATCCTGCCCTGCCCCCTTCTACCCGATAACCTGCCAGGTGGGGGTCCCCGCCCCTTCTGCCTGATAATCTTCCAGGTGCAGCCCAGTATCTGCATTTCAAATATGCATCCTGCCCTGCCCTTCTACCTGATAACCATCCTTCCTCTAAGGCTGGGAGATGCCAGTCAGGCTTCCCCCTGTCTGATAACTTCAGGGGGAAAACTCAGATAGGAGTTTTTCTATTTATATCCAAAAAGTCCTTTGTTCCAAGAGGAGCAGAGGTGGGGAAGCAAGACCCATCCCCTTAAAAACCCTGGCCTCAACCGGACTGCGCGCTCAGCCCTCTGCCTCTCTGCTGAGCTGCCCGCCTGGCCTGCCCAGGTGTATTCTCTCCATTCAACCATGTAACCCTGCTCTCCCCTAGTCCGAGCAACTGGGCGCTCTCTCTCAGGTTCTGTCTGGAGAGGTGCCCATCCGTTCTTATGGATGTCCCTTCCCTAATAAACCTTGCTATTTTACTTTCCACTACTCTCTGTCTCACGCCTGAATTCTTTCTTTCGTGAAGACAAGAAACCTGCGATTCACTGGTAACACAGCCATTATGGAGACTGGTATGGAGTTGGCCATGAAAGCAAACAAAAAAACACAAAACAAACAAAAACAACAACAACTAAAAAAGTAGATCTACCAAACGATCCAGCTATCCCATTTCTGGGTATATATATCCAAAAGAGGTCAGCATGTCAGACATTTCCCTGCACTCCCGTGTCCATTGTAGCACTCTTCACAATGACCAAGATAGGAAATCAAGTTAGGTACTCACTGATGGGTGAATGGATGAAGACAATGCGGCATATGTACACAATGGAATATTATTTAGTCACAAAAAGAATAAGATCCTGGGGCTGACACTGTGGTGTAGCTGGTAAAGCTGCTGCCTGCAGTGCCAGCATTCCATATGGGTGCTGGTTCGAGTCCTGGATGCTCTACTTCCTATCCAGCTCTCTGCTATGGCCTGGGAAAGCAGTGGAAGATGACCCAAGTCCTTGGGCCCCTGAACCTGCATGGGAGACCCGGAAGAAGCTCCTGGCTCCTGGCTTCAGATCGGTGCAGCTCCAGCTATTGTGACCAATTGTGGTCATCTGGAGAGTGAACTAGTGGATGGAAGACTTTCTCTCTCTCTCTCTCTCTCTCTCTCTCTGCCTCTGCCTCTCTGTAACTCTGCCTTTCAAATAAATAAATAGATCTTTATTTAAAAAAAAAAAAAAAACATGAAATCCTAACATTTGTAGCAAAATGAATGGAACTAGAGATAGTTAAGTGAAATCAGCCAGGACAGAAAGACAACTATCTCATATTCGTTCACATATGTGGGGGAAAATGTCAGTTTGAACTTAGATTACTGATTATAGTGTTTGGGAAGGGTGGAAGAATAAAGGACAGAGGGATTGGATACTGGCTATCCAAGCAATCAGATGGAATAGGTTCTAGTGTTCCACAGCACAGTGAGATGACTGTAGTTCACAATAACAATTATATGCAATATAAAGAACTGAAAGAGAGGGACTGGTAGGCTCCAAACATAAAGAAAAGAAAATGAAAATGCCTGGGCTGGTGCTGTGGCATAGCTGGTAAAGCCACCACCTACAGTGCCGGCATCCCATATGGGCACCCGTTCTAGTCCCAGCTGCGCCACTTCCAGTCCAGCTCTCTGCAATTGCCTGGGAAAGCAATAGAAGATGGTCCAAGTCCTTGGGCCCCTGCACCTGCATGGGAGACTCAGAGGAAGCTCCTGGCTCCTGGTTTCTGATCGGCACAGCTCCGGCCATTGTGACCAATTGAGGAGTGACCCAGCAGATGGAAGACCCCTTTCTCCCTCTCTCTGCCTCTCCTTCTCTCTGTGTGTAACTCTGACTTCAAATAAATAAATAAGTATTAAAAAAAAGAAAATGAAAATTTTTACTGCTTGAGTTGGTCGATTTCCACTACATACACATGTTAAAATATTGCATTGCACCCCATAAAAATGTGTATTTCATGTTGGATAAAAAATTTTAAACCAAAAACATATAAATTAGCAATTAAATTTAAATGATTTAGTATGGTGCCTAGCACAAAGTAACTGTTCAATAAATGTTTGCTATGATTTTGATGATTCTTATCTCAGAGAAAAGCAGCATTGAAGGCCATAAGAAAAGCAAGCATCAGAGATGTTGCCACCTGTGCAAGAAGACACACTAGTAACTGGTCCAGCACCAGAGCTGTCTTTTTTTTTTTTTTTTAAGATTTATTTATTTATTTGAAAATCAGAGTTACACGGAGAGAGGAGAGGCGGGGCGGGGGGGGGGTATCTTCCATCCACTGGTTCACTCCCCAGATAGCTGCAACAGCAGGAGCTGCGCTGATCTGAAGCCAGGAGCCAGGAGCTTCTTCCGGTCTCCCATGTCAGTACAGGGGCCCAAGGACTTGGGCCATCCTCTACTGCTTTCCCAGGCCATAGCAGAGAGCTGGATCGGAAGAGGAGCAGCTGGGACTAGAACCAGCGCCCATGTGGGATGCCGGCACTGCAGGCCAGGGTTTAACCCGCTACGTCACAGCGCAGGCCCCCAGAGCTGTCTTAAGATTCTGGGTCTCTCTCATCTTTAGCACCATCTTCTTGGAACCCTTGGTGCCATGAGAGCCAAGTGGAGGAAGAAGCAAATGTTCAGGCTGATACACAAAAGAAGAAAGATGAGGCAGAGATTCAAGTTAAGTGCTAACGGTTGTACCCATGATGGCCAAAGAAGCAAAAGTAAGAAGTAAGAAGCTGGAACCCGGGACGCTGGTACAGTTGTTGGACTGTCTGCTACTATCTGCAATTTGTCTCTGGGAGAATCTGAAACTTCCCTTGCTGATAGATCGCCGAAACCGCCTATGAGACTTGCTATGCAGACAGCAGCAGTCCCTGGTGGCCCTTTGCCCCGGAACTGTGACATTCTGGACCAGTTAATGTTCTCAGCTATGGCTGAGTATAACGCATGTGCAATAATCACCTCTTCAGCCGTCTTAGCCTAAGAATCAAAAACAAACAAAAACCTCTGTGTCAACTGATCTTTCATTTAAGTGGTAGTAAATGTTTAGTAATTTAAAAAGAGAGAAAGAAAATGGTAGTATTAACTGAAGGGAACTCCTTGTAGAATGGTTATAACATGGAATCTTCTGAGACACATCCAGCGTGGTATGTTGACAGTCGAGTTTTTTTTTTTTTTTTTTTTTTCAAATCCACCTAAATCATGCCATTCCTCTGGTTACTGCTGATCAGCTCCCATTCAGGTAATCATTAACCATTTCTCTCAGACTGGAGTGAGATTTACAGACTTCTACCAGTTCCCAATTGGTAGCTCTTTCCCCCTGAAGATTCTAGAAACTGCCTTAAGGCCCATTTTTTACCATCTAGCGTGAGTCTATAATCTTTTATTCGTGGCATGTCTAGAATGATAATGCACACAACCTTTTGTAAATCTTTGTGAATCAAAACTGCACAGAATAAAGACCACAAAGGAAGGCCATGTAATTCAGAGTAACATGACAAAACTCCCCTTTGTTACGGTCACTAGAAAATGAGGTGCTGACTCACCCACCAACGGTTACCACAGAGTCTGCCAGGCCGGCTCTCATTGGCTGAGAGTTGCAGTTCGGGCATAGACAGAAGTGTTAATATGGTACTAAGATAGATCCATGTATATTTTTAAAAGGAAAATATTTCAGACAAGTGGATTAAAACAAATATTTGCCACTCTGCCAATGACTTACTTGATCGCATGTTTCTGAAGCCAATAGGATCCTGTAGATTTCTGTATACCCTACTTCAATTCTATTATGAGTGCGAGTATTACGGCCTCTCTATCCCAAAGGTTGAGCCCTCTCCAGATGGAAGCTTATGAATATTCTTAACATGGTATAAACTTGGGCATGTAGTGAAGACCAGGTGGTTTAGTTCACTGGGGTTGTTACAACAAAAATACCATAGGCGGAGTAGTTTATATACAATAGAACTTACTTCTCACGGTTCTGCAGGCTAGGAAGTCGAGTATCAAAGCACCAACAGATTTGGTCTCCGGTAAGGGCTTGCTTTCTAGTTCATAGAAGGCAGCTTCTCATTATGTCCTCACACGGCTGGAGGGGGCGTGAGCCATCTGGGGCCTCTTTTTTTTTTTTTTTTTTTTTTTAAGATTTATTTATTTATTTGAAAGTCAGAGTTACAGAGAGGCAGAGAGAGAGAAAGAGAAGAAAGGTCTTCCATCCACTGGTTCAGTTCCCAAATGGCCGCAATGGCCAGAGCTGAGCTGATCCAAAGCCAGGAGCCAGGAACTTCTTCCAGGTCACCTATGCAGGTGCAGGGGCCCAAGCACTGGGCCATCTTGTTACTGCTTTCCCAGGCCATAGCGGAGAGCTGGATCAGAAGTGGAGTAGCCGGGACTTGAACTGATGCCCATATGGGATGCTGACACTGTAGGTGGCAGCTTTAACCACTATGTCACAGCACTGTCCCCCCACCCAGGGTCTTTTTATCAGTGGCACTAATCCCAATCATAATTGCTCTGCCTTGAAGAACTAATCACCCCTAAAGGTCACACTGCCTTATATCATTTTCTTCCAGGTTAGGATTTCAACATACAGATTGGGGCTTGAAGGGGGCAGTGGCACACAACATTCAGGCCGTGGCACCAACTCAACACTTGTGTATGTATAACACTTGTATGACGGAGGCTGAGAGGGGAGAGCAGTCGGTTGGTAAAGTTTCACCCCAGAGCTTACCCCAGCTTTCATTAGGCTGGGGTTTCTCAGACAATCTTTTGTGGAAGGGGTTGTCCTGTACATTATGGGATGTCAGCAGCACCTGTGGCTTCTGCTCACTAGAATCCAGTAGCACACACATCCTTACCCCCAAGAGCAACAGCCAATTGTTGCCAAATGCCCTGGGGGCGGAGAGGCTCACTCACATTAAATCTACCTCATTGCTCCTCTTTGAGTCGCCAGGTTCTGGTTGGAGCAACAGAAGGAAATTGCCAGTCCAGAGAAAGCAGAATTCTGTTGTTATGTGGACAGAGACTACACAAGCAGAACCAAACTCCAGGGATCGCTTTGCACACATTTATTTACGCTCACCTGTCTCTATTGTTCTTACCAAACACCAGGACAACTATTTGTGCACACGGGCAAGACAGGAAGAGAAACATAGACAGAGCTGGGTTTATTGGAGCTGGTCCAGCAATATGGCGGGCGAATCGCTTGCTTTCATTTTGCAGGAGCTTCTGTGGTCCCGGGCTTCAGGTGGCCAGACAAGTTCCTCAGCTCTATGACCAGATGACCGAGGAGAGCTCTCACATCCTGAATGTGCTGGAGAAGAAGGCCCATCCGGTGATACAGATGGGGGTCTGGAGCCCTCAGAGGAGAGGAGAAGCCCGAATCCTCAGAAGCAGGGGTTGGCTGTGGAGGCGGAGGCCCAGGGGGCTCAGTGGGAGTAGTTTCTGGAGCGGCTGATTTCTGAGGAGCTGGATTCAAGGTGGGGGGTGCAGCGGTGCCGGAGGAAGCTGGATGGTGGGACAGGAGGCACGGACAAGAGTGAAGTCTGGCCCTGCTCTCCCCTCACGAGCCTGCGCAATCTCTCCTGTTCTCTGAAGGTGGTTGTGGGGCCCCATGGCAGTAGAGACTTAAGGACGCTGGTGTCCCTCCCGATCCAAATTTTGATCTAAAGCTTGGTTACCTCTGCTTAAAAGTCTTCGGTGATGAGGCCTTGTCGGGACTATTAGCCAATTCCTCTTCTAGCAAAGCAGAATCTCATTCCCTGAAGCACAGACCTAGGTCAAGCTCTGTACTATAGATGACGTTAGGCTAGTTCCTCATTTTGAGGACCGTTCTGTGGGCCCCTGAGTCATCTCCTTCTCAGAAAGAGCACCCACCCCGTCCCTTCCAATATTTCTCATATGACAAGCCTCCAAGACCCCTCATCACCCTTAACATCTCCCCTGGGTGTAGTTCAGGTCAAGTGCAGCCTTCTTAATGGTAGCTCCAAGAATTGATTATTATCTCTGGACTACCTCATCCTCATATCAGATGAAGATACCATATTGTATCTGTTATGCTCTGCAAATGCCCAGAGATGACATCAGGCCCTTAAGGTCTATGGGGAAGCAGGAATGGAGCTGGCTCGGGTCTTAGTTTGGGGCAGTGGTGAAACAGCCCAATCTGAGGGAGGGCTTTGCTGTCTGTGTTGCCTTTCAACCTCGGGGACTCTGGCTTATTGCTCCTGCCTCCTCTGTGTTCCCTCCTAACTTCGTCACACTGAATCCCAGTCATGGACCCAGCCACCCTCCCCTCCCCAACTTCACACACACACACACTAACTCACCATGCACCCTCATCTCCAGCTGGGGGCTCTGTTTCTGAACTTGGTTGTCCTCAGTGGCTGCCTCACACCAGTAGGTCCCAGAGTGCTCTTCTGCAGCTATGGGGATCTGGAATTCCGAGGAGCGGCCCCTGCTGCGCATTGGCTTTCCATCCTTGTAGAAGGAGAAGAGGAGACGGGTGGCTGACTTCTGTGGGGGCAGCTTTGTCTGACAGCTCAAGGTCATCAGGCTTCCGTCTTGGGACCCAGAAGGTGCAGCTTGGAGAACCGGGGCAGGAAACAGTTCTGGGGGAAAGAGAGGTGAGAAAGAAGAGCTGAGCCGTCCTATACTCAGGTAGACCTGGGACAGGCAAAGAACCCCAGTCCTACTTCCTTTTCCTTATTTCCACCATGATTGGGCTGTCTCAGAAGAGAGCATTTGGGAGGTCAGCGCTGTGGCATAGCAGGTTAAAGCCCTGGCCTGAAGCACCGGCATCCCATATGGTGCTGGTTTTAGTCCCAGCTGCTCCTCTTCCGATCCAGCTCTCTGTTATGGCCTGGGAAAACAGTAGAAGATGGCCCAAGTCCTTGGGCCCCTGCACCCATGTGGGAGACCTGGAAGAAGCTCCTGGCTTCAGATCAGCTCAGCTCTGGCCATTGCAGTCATTTGGGGAGTGAACCAATGGATGAAAGACCTCTCTCTCTCTGGATCTACCTCTCTCTGTAACTCTGATTTCAAATAAATAAAATAAATATTTAAAAAACAAAAAAAGAAAAACAAGAAAGGTTGCATTTGAATCTGTCAAGCTCTGACTGTCTTCCAGGAGACAGGACTAGATAAGATCCAGAGGTAGACAAATCCTACAAGAGTCCTCACAACCCATCAGTAAATGCTGGGTAGCATGCCCAGTTGGGTGTGAAACATGCCCAACTGGGTGGTGCTGAATGACTTGAAAAAACAATGCCTAGCTTTTGCCCCTCCTGGAAATCCAACTTGGGCATTTTCCAGCAACCACATCCCAAGCCTTCCGTGGCCTTTTCCTCTTCGGGCCCAAAGACCCCCATTCTGGGCTCCTCATCCCACCTCATCTGCCTCTACCCTGGCAGTGCTGCTTTTAGCTCTCACCTTGGACTGTGATCGCCACGGCAGCTGCTGTCTCTGGACTTCCAGGACCAGGGCTCCTGAAGACACCGCTGCAGTGGTAGCGCCCACTGTCTGCCTTTTGCACCGCAGCGATGGAGAAGTCCTTGTTGGGCCCAGGGGGGCCCAGGGCTGAGCCATCTCGGTAGAAGGTGACCTGAGTCAGTGGCCAATCTTGCCATGCTCGGCAGCGCAGAATCAGTGGGTCCCCTTCAAATAGGTGGTTGGATGGACTTTGGAGGATCAGCCAGTCTGTGGTCCAGAAGAGCAAGAGCTGAGTGTTACCCACTGCTTCCCTTGGGAGGTCTCCCAGTGATGCCCACAGTAGGGTCCAGGCAACTCTCACCCCTGGTCGAGAATGTGGAACAAGCTCTCTAGGGCCTAGGACTGAGGGAACCCCAGTTGCTATGGGCTGAAGGTGGGGGAAGAAAGTACCTCATCACATGGCCAGAGTTCTGGGAGAACCTTCCTGAGTGGGCTATAGGATGGAAAGGAGGGGCTTAGGGCACTCGACAGGGCCTTCCCAGGGCCTCACCGTAGGACACAATCAGATGGAAGGGTTCGCTGAAAGTGTAGGCTTTGATTTCGTAGTCATCGTCCCTTGGGTCAGCATCAGTGTGGCAGCTGCTCTTCCTGGTGCTGATGGGTCCATCACACTGCAGAGTCTCAAGATTGGCAGCGGAAGATGGCACGGTCCAGGGAGATCCAGACAATGATGCTGCAATTCAGAGAAATAGGACAGGAAATCGCCACCCCCCCCCCAGAAGTTTCTCCCTCTCCTGAGACTAGGGAGACACCAACACCTTTTTTCCAAGAGGCCCCAAAGAGTCTCAAGTGAGTAATTTTAAGCTGGTGTGATCTCAAGGAACAGAGCGTGGTCTAAGGAAGAGATATGGGAGACAATTGAAGACAGTGAACTCACCAGAATGACATCCAGCTGTTGGTGCAGGCAACCAGATGCCAAAGACAACGGTGAACCCAGGGCAGCAGGCACAGGACAGGAGGGAAAGGAAGACATCAGATTCTAACGGTCATGACCATCGGCTAGCACTTTGATGTGTTATCCTACTCAACCTTCACCTGCTTTCATCATGTAAGTGACTTCATTCCCATGTTATAAATTGTGAACAAACAGGTGTAGAAAAGTAAATGACCAATGGAATAGGAAAGGTGCGTGTGAGTCCAAAATCAGTGTTCTTTGTCTTCACCACGCTGACGTGGTCTGCGGCAGTCCGCAGACCCTCCTTAGGGGCTCTCTTCTGAATTTTCACTTTCCCAAAATTCACTTGGCTCTTAGGCCTTGAGGACGCCAAAGAGCTTCCCGTAGCTAGCTGGGTCTCTCCTTTCTCACTCCCCCTTTCAGGTCTTGGTCTTTGACCCATCTCTATCTTAACGTCCTCTTGAACTTTCCCTGTCAACAGTGGGTCCTCTGCACCCCAGACCCACTACTTCCCGTCTGTACATTGGGAACTGTAGCATCATTCTTTGTTTCTGGGTTGAAACGTAGAGGTGTGGATTTCTGACTGTATCTCCTCAACCTACACCTTACCTCGGTGATGATCCAGGCAGGGGCGGTGCTACTTATACCATCTCCTTCCCCTCGTGCCCTCTTCCAGCCACAGCCACTCACAGTGCTCACCTTCTCTGTCCCACTTGCCTTTGGCCCCTTCCATCCCAGTGGCTCCGTGGTCTGCTTTGACCTTGAAGCTTCCCTTACCAGGGCCCCCTCCTACTTCCTGATTCGCATCGTAGGAGGCCCAGGTGCTCGCTTTAGAGCTTCTCACAGGCTTTCTACCTCCTTTCGGTTCCTCCACTGTCACTCAGCTGCATTCAGCTGCCTCTGCTCTTTTCTTTTTTAAAAACAAAACCTTGTTGGGCTATCTGGCACTTTCACTCAATATATCTCGTGTGGCTGGTATTATTATTCTCGCTGTACAAGTGAGAAAGTCGAATCAGAGTGAGAAAAATGTCCCCTTTCCAAGGTGATACAGAGCTGGTAAATCAAGGAGGGGCTTGAAATCAGACTATCTAATTCCAAGGCTGCAGTTGAAGAAGCATGTCCTGGCCCATAGTTAGCTTTAAGTGTAGTGGAAGACACATGCATACAAAGAGACTGTTTGCAGCAAAAGGCGAGCGGGGGGGGGGGGGGGGGGCAATCAGAAAGAGCTATCACAGGCATCCACCTGAGCAGAAACGAGGGTTCTGGGAAGGCTTCCTGGAGAAAATGCCCCTTAAAAGAAACCTAAAGTTTGTAAAGGGCAGGGGAACGGGAACCCATGGAGCGAGCTCATTTCAGGCAGGGGCAGCCGTACAAGCAAAGCCTTGCAGGCAGGTAAGAGTCTGCTGAGTGAATATGTAAATATAAGTAGATTGCGATTTATTTGATTTATTATTTATTTGTGGTCTAGCGGGTACTGGTTCAAGTCCATGTGGGTGCTGGTTCAAGTCTATGTGGGTGCTGGTTCAAGTCCTGGCTGCTCCACTTCTAAGCAACAGAAGATGGCCCAAGTACTTGGGCCCATGAACCCACATGGGAGATCTGGAAGAAGCTCCTGACTCCTGGCTTAGGCCTGGTCCAGCCCTGGCTATTGTGGCTACTTGGGAAGTGGACAAGTGGATGGATGATATCTCTCTCTCTCTGTCTGTCTGTCTGTCTCTACCTCTCTCCTTCACTCTCTGTAATTCTGACTTAGAAATAAAATAAATCTTTAAAAAAAGAAATTACTCTGTCTGTTTCAGAGTGTTAATGAGAGTCCTGGCTGCTCCACTTCCAATCCAGCTTCCTGCTGAATTTGCCTGGGAGGCAGAGGATAATGGCTTCAGCCCTTGAGTTCCTGCCACTCACATGAGAGACCTGGATGAAGTTCATGGAGCTTGGTTTCAACCTAGCCCAACCCTGGCATTTAGGGAGTGAACCAACAGTTAGAAGACTTCTCTCGGGGCTGGCACTGTGGCATAGCAGGTGGAGCCGCCACCTTCAGTGCCAGCATCCCATGTGGGTGCCAGTTTGACTCTCAGCTGCTCCACTTCTGATCCAGCTCTCTGCTGTGGCCTGGGAAAGCAGTGAAGGACGGCCCAAGTTCTTGGGCCCCTGCACCAGTGTGGGAGACCCAGGGGAGGCTCCTGGCTCCTGGCTTCAGATCGGTACAGCTCTGGCCGTTGTGGCCAGTTGGGGAGTGAACCAGCAGATGGAAGATCTTTCTCTCTGCCTCTCCTTCTCTCTGTGTAACTCTGACTTTCAAATAAATAAATCTTTAAAGAAGAAAAGAAGACTTCTCTCTCTGTGTCTCTCCTTCTATGTCTGTCAATCTGCCTTCTAAATAAATAAATCTTAGAAGAAACAATGTTATGGAGTGAGTTCAAATCGTCAATGATGAGGGCTCATCTTAGGACATTAGAGATGTTTCAGAGAAGGGGTTGGCTCTAAGAACAACTCTGGAGATAAAATTTGCCAAACTCGGTGATTGGCCAGATACAGAGAGTGACAGGGCAGAGTCCAGGTTGCTTCTCAGGTTTCTGGGCTAGGTGGCGGGATGGATGAGGATACCATCAGAGGTCAGAAATAGTGAAAGATGAATTAGAAGAGGTGGGGACCCCAAGGACAGATTAATTCAGTCCCGGTCACATTGTGCTGAGATACTTGTGAGACAAAGCAAAGCTTGATAATTAAATGTGAAGTTCCAAAGCATTGCTAGGGATATGATTTGGGACTCCTAAAAATTGAATTGTAGTGGGAAAAAATATGCAGACAAATAAGCTCATGAAGGAGACTGTGTAAAGAAAGCAGCATAGAGAGGCAAAGATGTAACTACAGACAACTTTACTATTTAAGGAGAAGAGAAGAGAAGCTACCGAAGAACCCAGAGAAGCACCTGCAGTACTGGGAGAAAATAGTTCCATGGGAGCCGGGGCAGCAGAGAAGGCCAAGAAGGACTAAGTGATCACCCGTGCCCAGTGAGCAGAGAAGACAGAAGGATACGCTGGAAAGGTGTGCCAAGGCCTGCTTAGCGTGCCGGTCACTGTGCTCTGTGCAGTACTGACTTCAGTGACCGCCAGCCCACAAGTGTGAGCAGTGAGTGGGGCAGCAGAGAGAGCAAGTGCAGTCTACCTTTGCAAGAACCTCATCTCAAAAAACGGTGGAAAGAGTCGAGATTGTAGCTAGAGAAGTTATCCTAGTCATAGGGAACTATTAGGATGGAAAAGCCTGGAAGAATTTTACATTCAGTCTTCAATCCCACACAACCAAAATCTCTTCTTATGCCTTGCCTCTGAACACTGCTTCCTCCTCACCTCGAGTCTTTTCCTTGAAGCAGGTGTGTCTCCCTGCCCACGCCAACATCCAAGCTTTCTACTTACCCAGAAACATCAGAGCTGCCCAGAGCATCCCAGGGGAAAGGTGGAGTGTCCAGCTCATGAAGACAGAGCCTAGCTTCATCGTGAATGTGTTTAGGTCTCCTGCAACCCAGCACACTGATTTTCTTCAGCGTGAAACCACTCAAATTAGAAAATGGGAAGTAAACCTAACTGTCTCATCTCCTTGCATCTGGGGCCTATTTTTGAGTTTGTGATTGGCTTTCATCATTCAGATTTGGCCAGGTTGGCTCCAGGGTCAACCCTGGGGCTGCAGATGAAACAGGGCATTTTCAACCATTCAAGAATTGCCCAGAAACCTTTCAAAGCATGCAATTATCTGGTGGCCAACAGGCCTTCATATACACCCTGGGGCCGGCGCTCTGGCAGAGTGGGTGAAGCCACCGCCTGCAGTACCAGCATCCCATATGAGCACCAGTTGGAGTCTGGGCTGCTCCACTTCCAATCCAGCTCTCTGCTATGGCCTGGGCAAGCAGTAGAAGATGGCTCAAGTCCCGGGCCCCTGCTCCCTCATGAGAGACCTGGAGGAAACTCCTGGCTCCTGGCTTCAGATCGGCACAGCTCTGGCTGTTGCAGCCATTTTGGGAAAGAACCAGTGAATGCAGGACCTCTCTTTGCCTCTGCCTCTGTAACTCCACCTTTCAAATAAATGAATAAATATTTTAAAAAGATCAATGCAATGACCTTTCAAGTTCATTGGTGAAGCCCTTGAGGATGGGTGGGAAATTTCTTGAAGGCTATATGGAAAGTCATGGAAAAGCACGGGTACAAATACATCGTGCTGCAATCCTGGTGCTGCAATATCTGGGGACTGAGATATCAGATTAGGGTAGATATGAGTTTAGTCCCTTGTAGATTCTGATCATCCCAATCCTGAAAATTTGTACAAAAATTTCTCTAGACTCATCTCTCAGCTCCCCGCATCTGCACAGCTAAGGCTGCTTGGTCTCAGTGGAAATCTGAGTATGAAGCAGGAAACGTTCTCCAAGGACGAGCAGAGGGAAAAAGAAAATCTATCTTCAGAGGACCCAGCAGGAAACCCAGGGCTCAGGCCCATGGCCAAAGCTCAAGCCACTGATCCTGAAGGAATCTGAGACAGGAGGCATCCGATAGCTTGAGAAACCCGAGGAGCCAGCAATGGGGCGATATGGAAGCTATAGCGTCTCTTCAGCTCTGGATGGCTCTATGGGAACCATCGTCCCAGCCTCTGAACATTTCATTGAGGCCTCCATGGCAGGGCCCATGTCTTTTCTCAGTGGCTGCCCTCCTCCCCTCTCTCCCATCACAGCACCCACCAGGTCCCTAGTGGGTTATCTGGAGGTGAGACAGCCATCAGAAATGGGGGGAGCGGGTGGAGGGACAGCAGAACCACTCAGCTGTGCAAACGCCACAGAACACGGCAGACATATGAGCAACAGAGGCACGAGACGGTGGCTCTTTCTCAAGCTAAAATAAGCATTTAGAACAAAATTTCCATTATCTGAGAGGCGTGCTTTTGTGCTGGTGGCCCTAGGGAATCCAGGGGTGGTTGAAGATGGGTGTGGGGCAGGCAGTGAGGCACTAAGTCTTGCAGCTGACTTGTTATAAAAGACCCAGTAACCCCAGAAGAGGAAGAAGGTTCTAACCAGCCCGAGTAAAAATGAAGTACAAGGGATGTGTTTAGTTAGCCGTGCACCTTTAAACTCCATAGAGCCTAGACCCTCAGGTTAGACAGGGCCTAAGGGGCTTCTAAACAAATCACCAAATAAAGTTTGCATTCTTATGCACATATTTTTGCACTTTCATGTAAATTTAGAATCAGCACGTCAATTAAAAATTCTTAATTTTTTTAAAGCCTGCTGGGATTTTGATTAGGACTACATTTATTCTCTAGATCAATTTGGAGAGAATTGGTATCTTAACAATACCAGGTCTTCTGATTCATGAAAACAATGTACCTCTCCATTTATACATATTTAAGTCTTCCTTAATTTCTCTCAGTGGTTTTCTGTATACAGATCTTGCACGTCTTTTGTCAAATGTATGCCTAAGTATTTCATATTTGTGGTGTTATTATAAGTGGTACTTAAAATACATTTTTTAAAGATTTATTGTATTTATTTGTAAGAGTTACAGAGAGAGGTAGAGCCAGAGAGAGAGAGGCCTTCCATCCATTGGTTCACTCCTCAAATGACTTCAATGGCCAGAGTTGAGCTGACCCGAAGCCAGGAACCAGGAGCTTCTTCCAGGTCTCCCACGTGGGTACAGAAGCCCAAAGACTTGGGCCATCTTCTACTGTTTTCCCAGGCCATAGCAGAGAGCTGGATCAGAAGTGAAGCAGCCAGGTAAATTTCTGATTGTTCATTCTTAGTATAAATAAATACAATTGAGTTTTGTATATTGACTTGGTAATCTTGCAAACTCATTTATTAGCAAGTATGTAAATTTTTTTGACTTCCTTAGGATTTTCTAAATAGATTATTATGTTATTTCAAAATACATAATTTTTTTCTTTTTAATATTTTAAATTCTGACTTTATTTGAAAGGCACAGAGGTAGACAGAGACAGAGACAGACAGTGAGAGATCTTTCACCCACTGGCCCACTCCTCAAATGCTCACAATAGCCAGGAGTAGGCCAGGCTGAAACCAGAAGCCTGGAACTCTCTCTGGGCCTCCCGTGCCAGTGGTTGGCTCCCAAGTACTTGAGCCATCATGGCTGCCTCCCAGGATGCACACCCTCAGGGAGCTGGAATTGGAAGTGGAACCAGGCACTCCACCATGGGATGCAGGCATCCCCAGAAGCATGTTAATTGCTCTGCCAAATGCCCATCCGAGTTTTACTTTATTTCTGATTTGTATGCTTTCCATTTTCTTTTATTGCCTTACTGCGTTGGCTAGAACTTTCAACCTTATGCTGAGCAAGAATGGTGTAAGAGCTGACTTTTTTTACCTTCCTTCCAATCTTAGAAAGCATGCAATCTTTCACCTAAACTGATATTAGATACAGATTTGTTTGTGTACACCATCTTGGTTGTAACTGCCATCTTGGCCTTTAGGTGACCCTGGCGGTCATCTCAAGCCATGTGAGATTAACGAAGTCACTAAGAGAATCTGCCAACTGTTTCATGCTGGGCACTGACTGCTTGGTATGGAATACTTCTCAAGAAATTCCCATGCTTTTTGATTAGCCATGAGCCACCTTTGTATAACAGAACCCTTTTTATCCTGCCTCTTAGCACAGTATCCTCTGTCTGTGGCCACAGAGGTCATACTTCTCTAACAAATTACACAGTGAGAGATACTGGATTTGTCTGCCTCTTTCTTCCATCTCACGGCACCTCCAACTTTGATGGCCATATCCTGGGCTTCCCCAAAACAATCAGGTTAAAGAAGTTTCTTTCTATGGCTAGTTAACTGAAAGGATTTTGTAGTGCTGTTGTTCATTTGTATGTTTTGTTTTTACCATTAATAGATGTTGAATTCATCAAATGCTTGCTCTGATGGATTGAAATGATTTTTAAAAATCTATTAATACAGTAAATAATATTCATTAGTTTTCAAGTTGCCCAACCCTGCACTGGTCAAGAAGTTTTATGGTTTTATATATTGTTGAATTTATTTGTTAAAACTTTGTTAAAATTTTTTGCATCTATGTTCACTAAGGATATTAGTCATTGGGTTTCATTCCTTGTAATGTCTTTGCCAGGATATCTGAATTGGCAAATGTTCTTTCCTCTCTGATTTTCAGGAAGGTTTTGGGTAGTATTTGTATTATTTATTCCTTAACATTTTGTTAGAATTCACCAGGTAAGCCATCTGGACCTTGAGTTTTCATTGTGGGAAAATTTTGATGATAAATTCAATTATTTTAAAATAGCTATAGCACCACTGAAGCTATTTCTTCTTAAACTAGCTTGGATAATTTGTGTCCAGCTATCAAGACATTTGTCCATTTTGGACAAGTTACTCAAAAAATTCATCGGTGTGAACTTTTTGGATAACATTCCTTTTAGTGTGCCTGGCGGCACTGTGTCTGCTGAATACTTACAGGACTTGCTGCAGAGCTATAGGATCTGTTATAGGATCTGTAGTAATGTCACTGCCCTCAGAGATTTGGAGATTTGGCTGGCCATTGGGAGAGTGAACCAGCAGATAGAAGACCTCTCTCTCGCTCTCGCTCTCGCTCTCTCATTCTCTCACTTTTTTTTTTTTATTCTTTGACAGGCAGAGTGGACAGTGAGAGAGAGAGACAGAGAGAAAGGTCTTCCTTTGCCGTTGGTTCACCCTCCAATGGTCTTCCTTTGCCGTTGGTTCACCCTCCAATGGTCGCCGCGCTGACCCGATGGCAGGAGCCAGGTACTTCTCCTGGTCTCTCATGGGGGTGCAGGGCCCAAGGACTTGGGCCATCCTCCACTACACTCCCGGGCCACAGCAGAGAGCTGGCCTGGAAGAGGGGCAACGGGGACAGAATCCGGCGCCCTGACCGGGACTAGAACCCGGTGCGCCGGCGCGGCTAGGCGGAGGATTAGCCTAGTGAGCCGCGGCGCCGGCTCATTCTCTCACTTTCTTACTCTCTGCCTCTGCCTCTCTGTAACTCTCGGCCTTTCAAAAAAAAAAAAAAAAAAAAAAAAAAAAAAGATTTGCAAACCTACTGCTGCAGCAAAAGGAAGGGGGGAGCGAAAGGAAAACAAAGAATACAAGCAGAACCACTTTGGGGTAGCTCAGGTAGACAGGCAAGATATGAGCATATGAGCTGTCGGCCCCTGTCCCGGCTGCTTGTCCCCTGCCCCCCCACCCCCAGCCCTTCACCCCCAGCTCAGGTTTCAGAATACACATTCAGAAAGCATGCACAAGGATGCACCGGTGCTCCCATACCGCAGACTTCTCACCTTATTGTTTATCTGCCATAGGGTGGCTCTCGGTGCCCAGAGAAAGACAACTCGATACCCCTAGGTCACTAATTTTCATAAAGAAAATACATGTTCCTGCAAACCAGTGCCCTGGGCTATACCTTCAGTCTGACCACTGGCAGCAAATAAGAGAACTAATATTTCAGAAACGATAGTGCCCTGAGCTCTTTCCGTTGGACATTGAAACTGCTTGAAGTTCTTGAGCCACAGAAAAAAAAATTTAAATTTGCATATATATATAATTTTTTTTCTTACTCTCTTCTTTGCATTCAAGCAAAATAGCATCTCAACAGTCACTGTGAGTTGGCCCACCGCAGAGGCGGGCAGGCTCCTGCTGGATTAACAAAATCGTTAAGATAATCTGCCAAGTGTTTCACGCTGGGCACTGATGCTTGCAATGCTAATATTTCTTGAGAAGGTCCACATGCATGGTGATCAGCCGTGAGCCATCTTTGTATAATAAAACCCTTTTTCTCCTGCCTGTGGCATTGGATCCAAGAGGAAGGCTCATCTCTCCTCTCTTTGCTGCTTTATTTGAGACTACCAGCATGGACCACTGCCATCATTTCTCACCCATCCCTCAGATTTGTTATTATATAGTTCATTAATTGACATAAGTCTTTCCAACTCTTTGCTGAAGTCGAATGCTTGGCTGCAGAACCATCCTCTTTTTCCTCCGACATACACAACCGAGAAAATGAAAGTTTGACCCACTTTTTTTTTTCCAATGTAAATCAAATACATTTAATATTTAATGACATGAAATAATAGTGAAAAAACAATTCAGATCATAAATTAACAAAGAACAAAAAGATTGGGGCCAGCACAGTAGTGTAGTGTGTAAAGCTGCTGCCTGCAATACAAGCACTCTCATCCCATATGAGCGCCACTTAGAGTCCCCACTGCTCTGCTTTTGATCCAGCTCCCTGCTAATGTGCCTAGGAAAGCAGTGGAAGATGGCCCCTGCACCCATATGGGAGACCCAAATGAAACTCCTGGCACAGCCCTATCCAGTGTGGCCATTTGGGGAATGACCCAGATGGAAGATGGATCCTCTCCCTCTCCCTCTCCTCCCCCTCCCTCTCCTTCTATAACTCTTTCAAATGAAAGAAAAATGAAGGAAAGAAAGATGGAAGAAAGGGCACAAAACTGGAAAAAAGAGAGAGAGAGAGAGAGGAAGTCAATATCAGGAAATATCAAGCTTTAAAAATCATAGGTAAAACAGATTAAATTATACAATGGTCTAAAGGAAATGAGATTTTACATAAAATACAGTAACTGGTATTGAGGAAAGGGATAAAAAAATAGTCAAGAAAATTAAAATAAAATCAAGAATGTAGTAAAAAGAATCAGGAAAAACAAGTGGTAGATACAACAGCAAAAAGATTCAACGCTTAGTGCAGTCCCTGAGGACGACTAAAATAATGGAACAGGCATGATATTCCAAATTACACTAGCAGAAGTTTCTGGGATTAAAACCTGAATCTCTACATCGAAAGGCTCTTGAGTAAATCTAAGAAAACTGATTTGGAAGATCTAAGGAATGTTAGAAGTTCAATCAGAATGAGAGAAAAACATCCTCAGGGCCTCAAGCCAAAGAGGACATTATAAAATATAATAATAAAAGTAATGATTGGAACAAAAACAGATTACTAAGCACATAAAGTAATTTAAAATGTAATTGTTTAAGTCCCAGCGCTAGAATCTGCCACCTCTCCAGGAACCCCTGGTTCTTTTTAATGAGCGTGTAGAGGCAAAAAGGACTGGGAAAGCGCCCGCGGGGCTCGAACCACCACCAAGTTGGTGACTAGGTCTGATTCAGTAGCCGAAGGAACCGCTGAGCTAAAACCAGCCCGGAAGCTGCTGCCAGATCACAGTGCTTTGACTTGAGAGACGCGTGTCATAAACAGCATGAGACAGACGTCATGGAGAGCAAACCGGGAACCGGTTACTCCGGGACTGCTCAGCGTCCTCGACTGTTCATTGGGCCCCCACCTCCAGAAGGCATGACCACCCGGGGACCCGCAGCAGCGGATCCACTTCTAATTTGATAGAATTTTAAAAGTATGTACTTTGTGTTGGAATACAGAGATGTCAACTACAGCATTGTTGTCTGGGCAAAAAATTTTGAAAACAAATAGGCAAGTAGAATTGTGGATTTCTTTTTGAAAGTGATTTTTGTAGAGCATGGCAATGCTTTTCTTTTCTTTCTTTTTTTTTTTTTTAAAGATTTATTTATTTGAAACTCAGAGCTACAGAGAGGGAGAGACAAAGGCAGAGAGATAGAGGAAGAGAAGTCTTCCATCTTCCCCAAACAGCCAAAACAAAGCCAGAAGCTAAAAGCTCCATCGGGTCTCTCACGTGGGTGTAGGGGCCCAAGCACTTGGACCAGCCTCTGCTGCTTTCCCAGGCACATTAACAGGGAGCTGCATAGGAAGTGGAGCAGCAGGGGACTCCAAATCGTGCCCATATAGGATGCTGGGACTACAGGCAGCAGCTTTACCCAGTGAGCCACAGCGCCAGCTCCAGGGCATGACAATTTTTTTTAAAATTTTTTATTTATTTATTTATTTGACAGGTAGAGTGACAGAGAGAGAGACAGAAAGGTCTTCCTTCTGTTGGTTCACTCCCTAGATGGCTGCAATGGCCAGCGCTGCGCTGATCCAAAGCCAGGAACCAGGTGCTTCCTCCTGGTCTCCCATGTAGGTGCAGGGGCCCAAGCACTTGGGCCATCCTCCACTGCCCTTCCGGGCCACAGCAGAGAGCTGGACTGGAAGAGGCAGAGGCACAACTGGGACTAGAACCTGGCATCCATGTGGGATGCCGGCGCTGCAGGCAGAGGATTAACCAAGTGAGCTACAGCACCAGGCCCTCAGGGCATGACAATTTTAAAAGGAGTTCTACAAGGCCTCTTTAGGCAAATTTGACTTCCAACAACAGATTGATATTAATATAACAAGTTAGTAGACAGTTATGGAAGGGCAGGTGTTGTGGTAAGGCAGGTTAGGTTGCTACTGGTGAACCTGCAACCCATATTGGAGTGCTGCTGGTTCCAGTCCCAGCTACTCCACTTCCAATCCAGCTTTCTGCTCATGTACATGGAAGACAGCAGATGATGGCCCAAAAACTTGAGCTCCTGCCACCCATGAGGGAGACCAGGAAGGATTTCCCAGCTCCTGGCTCTGGCCTGGTCCAGGCCCGGCTATTATAGGCATTTAGGGAGTGAAACAGTGATGGAAGATCTCTCTGTATGTGTCTCTCTGCTTTTCAAATAAATAAATAAATATTTTATTTTTAAAAAGTTACTGATATTCATACACCTAAACTGTCACTTAAGAAAATAAGTCTGATATTCTTTCTTTTTTTTTAAAGATTTATTTATTTATTTGAAAGATAGAGTTACAGACAGAAAGAGAGGGAGAGAGAGATCTTCCATCCACTGGTTCACTCCCCAGATGGCCAATCTGGGTCAATCTGAAATGAGGAGCCAGGAGCTTCTTCTGGGTCTCCCACATGCGTGCAGGGGCCCAAGGACTTGGGTCATCTTCCACTGTTTTCCCAGGCCATTAGCAGGGAACTGGATCAGAATTGGGGCAGCTGGAACTTACAAAAGTCTTCAGTTTAGCATCTTACCAAATTGGATTCTTAAACCAGCTTTCTGATGCAAAGGATCATGCTCCCTCTGTTGATCAAAAGGAGAGGGGACATCTTTTTCTGTTTCACCTTTTATCACTTGTGAAGAATTGCAGGTTTAAGATTAGAGCCTGCAGTTTTATTCATTAGCATAATAAGCAAAAAAAAGGCCTGTAAAACTGAATTTTACTGGTAGAAATGACACAGAAATAGATATTTTACCTTAGAATAACAAGATAAGCCATAAAGCATTGAGCTTCCAACTACTGTTTATAATAACACATACTAACTGTGGAAAATATAGAAAAATACATGAAGCAGGCCTTGTGGTGGGGCGGATCAGCCCTGGCTTGGGACCCCCCGACCAATATGCTCTGTGAGAGCACTGGTTCCGGTTCCCGCTACTCTGCTCCTGACCCAAATGCTCACTACTGCATCTAGGAGACCACAGATGATGGCTGAAGGGCTTGGGCCTCCTGCCACCCACGTGGGAGACACGAATAGTTCCAGGCTCCTGGCTTCAGCCTGGCCCAGCCCTAGCTGTTGTGGCCATTTAAGGAGTAAAACAGCAGATCTCTCCACTCCCCCCTCCTCCTCCCCACCTCCACTTTGCCTTTCAAGCAGATGAAAGTAAATACATAAATAAACAAAAGAAAAGAGAAAAGCAAATAACTGAAGTATTCTATAATTCCTCCATCTACAGACATCTCTTGCTAGTTTGATTTATTTCCGTCTGGATGCTTGCCCCAACAAGTTTTGGGGGGTCGGGGAGGGAAGGATGGAAAGTAAAGTACAGACTATGATTACCTCCGTGTATGGACAGAAAACATAATTTTAAGTATTTTTATTAAAAATATAAGGCTTTGGGGCTGGCGCCATGGCACAGTAGGTTAATCCTCTGCCTGCAGCGCTGGCAGCCCATATGGACACCCATTCTAGTCCTGGCTGCTCCTCTTCCAATCCAGCTCTCTGCTGTGGCCTGGGAAAGCAGTAGAAGATGGCCCAAGTGCTTGGGCCCCTGCACCCACGTGGGAGACCTGGAAAAGGCACCTGGCTCCTGGCTTCAGATCAGTGCAGGTCTGGCTGTTGCGGCCATTTGGGGAGTGAACCAGCAGATGGAAGACCTTTCTCTCTGTCTCTACCTCTCACTGTCTGTAACTCTACCTCTCAAATAAATAAATAAAAATCTTTTTTAAAAAAATATAAGGTTTCCAGACTTCTGCAAATGTGTGTTAGACGTGCTTTTCTCTATTCCTTCTATCAAGTACAACTAAAACCCTGGACAGCGTATACAACAAAAATATGAAGATTCTAAAAAGAGAGAAGAAAATAGACCAGCTAAGGACTTTCGGAGCCTGAATGACCATATGATAGTGAGTTTCCTTTTTGAGTGAAACTGGAAAACTCAGCACCCTAGAAATGCCAATGGTACAGATGAAAGAAAAAAAGCCCCAGGAAGGTCCAGTGCACTCTGACCAGGAAGGGTTCGGCCTAGCCTAACTGAGAACACTTAGAAAATAAATGTCTCCAGCAGTGACACAGCAGAGAACTGTGACCCCCAGCACCCACAAAAACATCCATTAAAGTAGACTTCAGAACAGAGAAAGTTACCAGAGAACTTTATACAATGATAAGAGGATCAATTTACCAAAAAGACAATCTAAACATATAGACACCAAATAACCAAGTTGCAAATTACATGAAGCAAAAGCGGTAGAACTGAAAGAAGTTGGCAAATCCATAACTGTAGTTGGAAGTATCAACACCCCTCTCTCGATAACTGACAGAACAACTGGACAGAAAATCAGCAAGAGTGTGGAAGACCTCAACAACACCATAAACCAAAAGGATCTAATCAATATTTATAGAACATCCCCCCACATACACCAACAGCCAAATACACATTCTTTTCAAACAAAGAGATAGATAGATAATATCATGGGTGAAAATAAACCCATAGCAAATGTAAAAGAATTGAAATTATACAGAGTATGTTCTCCAGCTACAATGGAATTAAACCAGAAACCAATAGCAAACATCCTGAACACCTGGAAACCAAACACACAGTCGACCCTCTGCATCTGCAGGTTCCTTACCAGTGGCCTCTGCTAACCAAAGATTAAAAATATTCAGAAAAGAGCAGCATCTGTCCCAAACATGTACAGATTCTTGGAATTGTCATTATTCCTTAAATGATATAGCAGAACAATGACTTCTGTAGCATTCACATTGGTCAAGTGCCAGAAGCACTTCAGAGGCAATTTGAGGGTACAGGAGGTTGCACGTAGGTTACGTACAGATGCGATTTGACATCAGGGACTTCAGCGTCTGCAGATTTTAGTAACCGTGGGGAAGTCCTGAAGCCAATCCTCTGCAGATACCAAGGGGCAACGGTACTTCTAAACGACACATGGTTCTCAAGGGAGTATTTTTTAAAATAAATGCATCTAAATGAAAATTATAATGTAGCAAAACTTGCTGGACATGGGTGAAAGGGTACTGAGAGAAAATTTATACCTCTAACTGCATCCAAAGAAAAAAGAAAAAAATCTCAAGCCAGTCATCTAAGCTCCTGCTCAGAGTCTAGAAGAAAAGCAAAAGAAACTCAAAGCAAGCAAAAGGAATGCAACAATAAAGAGAGCAGGGGCAGCATCTGGCCTAGAGGTTAACATGCTTCTTGGAATGTGGGGAGCAACTCGGACTAGACTAAGTTACTGGAATTAAGACTTATTCTATGCATCTGCTCTCCCACAATATGGCGCTGGGAGAGGAGAAAACAGCTTCTACCCAGCTGCCTCTCACCAACTTGACAAGCTGCAGGACCTGCTCCTGATTGGAGGAGAGCAGCGTACTCGGCGTGTGGGTAGCAGAGTTGGGATTGGCGGAAGAGGACTATAAAGGAGGAGACAGACAACATGCACGAGGAACATCTAAGGGGAACACCTGAGGAACACCTGTGCAGCCCCCGAGAGAGCCGGCCGGGGGTGTGCCGCTCCCCCGCGGAAGTGGGGAATGTGGCAGGGGGAACCGCCCTTCCACGGAGGTGGAAGGGTCAGTAGCCAACCCGGGAAGAACCAGCAGCAAACCCGGGAAGGGCCGAGCAGACGAAAGAACAGCGCAGGGTCCTGTGTCGTTCCTCCACGAAGACGGGGAGCGACATTGGAACACTTGCATCCCACATCAGAGTACCTGGGTTTGAGTCCTCGCTCTGCTTCTGATTCCAGCTTTCTGCTAATGCACACCTTGGAGGCAGCAGGTGATAGTCCCTACCACCCATGTAGGGGACCCAGGCTGACTTCCAGGCTCCCAGCTTTGGCCTGGCCCAGCTGTAGCTGTTGTAGGCATTTGGAGAATGAATTAGTAGATGGAAGATCTCTCTGTGTCTGTCTCTGTCTCTTTGCATTTCAAGTGATAAATAGAATTTTATTCAGAAGTTGAATAAGGAAATACTACAATTATATGTGTGTGTGTGTGTGTGTGTGTGTGTGTAAATGCAACAACTTAGAAGAAACGGACAAATTTTTCAAATGGCACAGCCTACCCAAAATGAAACAGATTGCTGAACAGCTCTATAATCATAAAAGAAATTTAATTTATAAATTTAAAACCTCCCCACATGGAAATCTCTAAGCCCAGATGCTTTCACTGGAGAAGTCTATTAAACGTTTCAAGAAGAATTTAACACCAATTCTACATTAATTTTTTTCATAATATACAAGAAGAGAGAAGTTGCTTTATTCTGATTCCAAAGCCAGAGAAAGAATGTACTTTCTTATTAAGTGCTCAGGGAACAGATACCAAGAGAGGCCATATCATGGGCCAAAGAGAAATACAAGCTTAACACAAACCTGCACACAAAACTAAAGACTACTATTTCTCATGAATATTGATGTGAAGACCCTTAGCAAAACACTAGCAAATCTAATTTAGTAACATATGAAAAGAATTGTACAACATGACCAAGTGGAGTTTATTCCTGAAATGCAAGGCTAGCTCAATATTTAAAATTCAATCAATGCAAGCACCATACTAATAGGATAAAGAAGAAAAGAAAAAAATCCCATGATCATGTTAATTAATGCAAAGCAAAAAAGCATTCAACAACATTGACACTCAGTTTTGATTAAAAAAAAAAAAAAAAAACTCTTAAGAAAAAGAAGAGACTAGAAGAGAACTTCCTGGTCTTTAACAAAGAGCATGTATAAAGACTGCAGTCTTGAGAGCCCACATCCCAGATGGGTGCCGGTTCAAGTCCTGGCTGCCTCACTTCTGATCAGGCTCTCTGCTGTGGCCTGGGAAAGCAGTGGAAGGTGGCCCAAGTGCTTAGGCCCCTGCACCTGCATGGGAGACCTGGAAGAAGCTCCTGGGTCCTAGCCTCTGATTGGCCCAGCTCTGGCTGTGTGGCCGAATGCAAATTGGGAGTAAACCAGTGGATGGAAGACTTCTCTCTCTCTCTCTCTCTCTCTCTCTCTCTCTCTGTGTGTGTGTGTGTGTAGTTCTGCCTTTCAAAAAAAAATCCAAAAAAAAAAAAAAAAAAGAAAGAAAAAGACTGTGCAGGTTTCCCCATAAGATCAGAAACAAGACAAAGATGTCTGCTCTCATCACTTTCTTCAATACATTGCTAGTTCTAGCCCGGGCATGTGTTGTGGCCACAGCAGGTTAAGTTGCCACTTGGGACACCTGCATCCCACAGCAGAATGCTAATTTAACTGAATCTGCTTCCCGTTAATGTGCTTGGGAAGGCAGCAAATGATGGCCCAAGTACTTGGGTCCCTGCCACCCACGTAGAAACCCAGAAGGAGTTCCTGGCTCCTGGCTTCAGCACGGTCCAGCCTCAGCTGTTGCGCAAATTCAGGGAATGAACCAGTGAGGGAAGAGTCTCTGTCTCTCTCTGTCACTCTGCTTTCAAATAAATAAATAAATTTTAAAAAGAAAAAGTTCTAGCCAGTTCAGTAAGATAAGAAAAGCATAGGCATTGGAAATAAAGACACAAAAATAGTCTTAGTGGTACATGATATAATTATCTGCATAGGAAATCTTAAGGATCCATTAAAATCTTTAGAACTAATAAGTGAATATCAAGCAAGATCAAAACATACAAGATAGATGTACAAAAGCCTATTGCATTTCTGTACATATCAATGACCACAAAGACTCTGAAATTAAAAGCATATGATCACTTACAATCACTAAATGTAACATAAAAGTCTCATAAAATATGCACATATCTCGTATGACAAAAACTGCACAACACTAATGAAAGAAATTTTGTAGAGGCTGGCATTGTAGGGTAGCAGGTAAAATTGCTGCCTGTGATGCTGGCATCCCATATGGGCACCAATTTGAGTCCTAGCTGCTCCACTTCAGATCCGACTCCCTGCTAATGCTTCTGGGAAAGCAGCAGCAGATGACCCAAGTGCTTGGGCTCCTGTACCCATGTGGGCTACCTGGATGAAGCTCCTGGCTCCTGGCTCCTGATTTTGGTCTGGCCTAGCCCTAGCTGTTGTAGCCATTTAGGGAGTGAACCAGCAGATCACATATACATTGGTTCAGTAGCAACAGCCAGGGCTGGGCCATGCTGAAGCCAGAAGCAAGGAGTTCCAACCTAGTCTCCCACATGGATAGCAGGGCCCAAAGCACTTGGGCCATCTTTCACTGCCTTCCCAAGCATATTAGCAAGGAGCTGGATTGGAAGTGGAGCACCTGCGACACAAACTGGCTCCTATATGGGATGTCAGCCTTGCAGGCGGCAGCTTAACCCACTATGCCACAACACCAGTCCCAAAACTGATTTTTGACACAGATGCAAAAGCAGTTCCAGGAGAAAGATAAACTTTTCAACAAACCGTTGTGGGAATGATGGGTCATTCATAGGCAAATCAATGAATGCATAAATAAATGAAATTAACCTCAACTTAAGTCTCCCACCTCAAAAAATGTACTCAAAAGAGATCATGAACTTGCATGTAAATGTAAAGCTATAAAACTTTCAGAAAAATACAGGAGAACATAGTATGGGGTCTAAGGTTAGGCAAGAGTTTGTAGACTTCCCAGCAGAAATACAAACTATTAAAAGACATGGATTCTCATTGGATATGTGGAAATCATAAATTGAAGGGATTAATAATACATTTGACTACTAATACTTACAGAAACGTGTGTTACAAGTTGTTTGGTGAGAAGATGTAAGTGATTTTGTTCCTATTATACTTGTATAATTTGATCACTGTGGAAATTGTGTTTTCAGCAAAAAGAGAGGGACTAAAGAACACTTAATTCCAGCGGACTCGGGAGTACAGTAGAGACCAGTTGGATGGGACAAATATCTCACTATCTATTCCTTGGCTTTAAAAAAAAAATGAGAAAGTATTAGAAACAAGAAAAGAGGGGCTGACAATATGGCATAGCAGGTAAAGTCACCATCCCATGTGGGTGCCGGTTCAAGTCCCGGCTGCTCCACTTCTGATCCAGCTCTCTGGTTATGGCCTGGGAAAGCAGTGGAAGATGGCCCAAGTCCTTGGAATCCTGTGCCTGCATGGGAGACCCAGAAGAAGCTACTGGCTCCTGGCTTCCAATCGACCGAGCTCTGGCTGTTGCAGTCATTTGGGGAGTGAACCATTAGATGGAAGACTTCTCTCTCTCTCTCTCTGTCTCTCCCTCTCTCTCTCTGCAACTCTGCCTCTCAAATAAATCTAAAAAATTAAAAAAAAAGAAAAAACAAGAAAAGAGCTATTCAAGACTAAAAACTATTACAAAGAAGAGATTACAGTGCATAAGACAGAAAGCAAACAAGAAGACTTGCTCAAAAAAAACAAAAGCTAATTCTGTGAAAAGACCAACAAGATCGACCTTAGCAAGTTTAAGATAAACAGAAATAAAAAGAAATTTCATTGTTAGCCATTTACAACATTTTGCCTGATGTATGACAAGTAACATTAGGATGACCATAAATCTTAGTCATGTTTTACAGAAAACTGAGTTGTAGAGAAATGATTGTATTTCTCTAATGAGAGAAATGCTAACGGGAAGCAAGCTGATTTTCCTGGGAGATCTCAGCAAAGTTCTGGGAATTGGAAGAATTACATCTGGGGGCCAGTGCCACGGCGTAGCAAGTAGCACAACAGTCCCAGTGCTGGCTGCTCCACTGCTCTCTGCTAATGAGCCTGGGAAAGCAGCAGAAGATAGCCCAAGTGCCTGGGCCCTGGCATCCACATGGGAGACTTGGGAGAAGCTCCTGGCTTCTGACTTTGGACGGGCTTACCTCCGGCCGTTGTGGCCATTTGGGGAGTGAACCAGCGAATGAAAGACCTTTCTCTCTGTCTCTCCCTCTCTGTAACTTTGCCTTTCAAATAAATAAATAAATAAATCAACAACAACAAAAAGAGTTATGTACAAAGGTAGATATGGGTAAGGGATGGTTCTGAAGATGAGAAAATCATGTTAATGTCTGTGTAGGAAGAAGTTAGATGCTCAAGGCCTGTGCCCCTCCCCCACAACACCCCTTGTTCCCTACTATGGTTTCATCCTCTGGAGAAAATGAAGCCGCCATGAGCTGCAGGTGAATTCAGGTGAGGTGAGCTGCCAACAGCACCTGCTACACCACCCATGCAGCCTTTCTCAGGACACCCCAGGAAAATGTTTTCCCACCCACCAGGGAATGAAACCAAGAAACAGGAAGACATAACATTCAGGAAATGGTGGTTTAATACAAACGACAGATGAAGCTAATCCCAGGCCCACAGCTGCGCGAGGGGTCCACGCATCAGACTATGCAAATTAGCACCAAAGCAGGACATCTTGCTAAAAAAGAAAGAAAAAGAAACTGAGAACAACTCTATCCATTTGACCAAGTGGAAAATAATAGTAAGCTGCTTTAGAACATTTTTTTAAATCGTGGGGAAAGCTAACAATAGAAGGCCGGCGCCGCGGCTCACTAGGCTAATCCTCTGCCTTGTGGCGCCGGCACACCAGGTTCTAGTCCCGGTCGGGGCACTGGATTCTGTCCCGGTTGCCCCTCTTCCAGGCCAGCTCTCTGCTGTGGCCAGGGAGTGCAGTGGAGGATGGCCCAGGTGCTTGGGCCCTGCATCCCACGGGAGACCAGGATAAGTACCTGGCTCCTGCCATCGGATCAGTGCGGTGCGCAGGCCGCGGTGGCCATTGGAGGGTGAACCAATGGCAAAGGAAGACCTCTCTCTCTGTCTCTCTCTCTCACTGTCCACTCTGCCTGTCAAAAAAATAAATTAATTTAAAAAAAAAAGCTAACAATAGAAAATGAAACAGATGACAGAAAGAAAGCATTTATCATCTCTGGAAGGAGAAAAGAGTTTTCAAGACAGGAAGTATAAGCAGACAACACTGTCTCAGTTAAAGGACAATCATCAGAGAATTGTGATACAGCTGAATGGGAGCATTTGGTGGGGACAGCAGGGAGTGAGCAAGCAAAGTATAACAAGCACAGTTGTGGTGGAATGAGAAGGCCATGCCAAGATGGCTGCTGGCAACAGAAACTGCCTGGCAACAGGCTGTGATTAGATGGCTTTGGAAACCACATGACAACGGAGCCTGACTGACAACAGGCTGTGATTGGATGGCTTCGGAAACTGCCTGGCAACAGGCTGTGATTGGTTAGGGCATAGACCACTCCTTGACTGGATTGGCTGCCTTGGCTATATAAGTTGCTGTAGCAACTGAAATAAACAAGTCTGTGGGTTGCTCACCTCAGGCCTTCTTTCATCAGCTCCCGGGGTCTGTGTGGTGATTCCGAGCCTCTTGCCCCCACCACGCTCCTCCTCTCAGAACCCATCAACCGCAACACACAGTCCTCCTATTCCATAGTGAGAAATCCTGTGGATAATATATGATACTGAAAAATTAAGACAGAGCAGTATATTGTGTGATTTAAAAGTCCAGAGGTGGGGCCAGCGCTGTGGCCTAACAGGTAAAGCTGCTGCCTGCAGTGCCAGCATCCAACACAGGTTCCGGTTCCAGTCCTGGCTGCTCCACTTCCAATCCAGCTCTCTGCTATGACCTGGGAAACCAGTAGAAGATGGTCCAAGTCCTTGGGCTCCCGCACCCGCATGGGAGACCTGGAAGAAGCTCCTGGCTCCTGGCTTCTGATCAGTGCAGTTACAGCCATTACAGCTGTTTGGGAAGTGAACCAGTGGATGGAAGACCTCTGCCTCTCCTTCTCTCTCTGTGTAACTCTGACTTTTAAATAAATAAATTTAAAAAAAAGAAGAAGGAAGGAAGGAAGGAAGGACAGGAAAGGTGAGAAGCAGCAGGCTCTGGTCACCTGAAGTGTGTTCTGTCCTACAGTTCAAACCAAGTGTGTGTGTTGGGATAAAAGAAACATTCAGTTACAAAGACTAAAGGGTGGAGGAGGGCAGAACCAAGGACACATTATCAGTTAACAGCTCAGGGCGCAAATGAATTCCTGAATGGATGTTAAAGTCTTGACTTTTTTTTTTTTTTTTTTTTTTACAGGCAGAGTGGACAGTGAGAGAGAGAGACAGAGAGAAAGGTCTTCCTTTTCCATTGGTTCACCCCACAGTGGCCGCTGTAGCCAGCACACCGCACAGATCCGAAGCCAGGAGCCAGGTGCTTCTCCTGGTCTCCCATGGGGTGCAGGGCCCAAGCACTTGGGCCATCCTCCACTGCCTTCCCGGGCCATAGCAGAGAGCTGGCCTGGAAGAGGGGCAACCGGGACAGAATCCGGAGCCCCGACCGGGACTAGAACCCAGAGTGCTGGCGCCACAGGCGGAGGCCAAAGCCTTGGCTTAAAATCCTAGGCAGCTGACCCCCGATGCCCCAGTGCCTCCCGCTTACTATAAACTTACCAGACTAAGAACCCCATCCAGTCCCGAGCACAGTCTCCTGGAGACGGCCCTCCTAGTCCTACGCCAGAACTTTCCAGCTGTGCAGTACAGCCAATGCAAGCTCAGTGCAAACAATGTGTGTTTTTTCTTCTCCATGTTTTTGTGATAAAGATGCTCTTGGCTCTTGGCACCCATTATTCCAGCTGCTGTCTGGCCCTGCAGCTGGTCATTGCAGAGTTGTCCCAGGCCCTCTCCCTTCCTGGCTAGTTTCTCTAACAGCTCAATAAATCCTTTTATATCACAGAGTTTTGGTTTAAAAATTGCTATAATAGGAAATAAAAATGTATTTTAAAATAAAAGAAAGCATTGTCTTCACACATAAAATTTAAGCCAATCACAAAAATCATACAGACCACACCACATGTACTGACCACTATGCAATAAAAGCAGAAAATGACCACGAAAAGGAGGGGGGAAGGGAGTGCTCATTCCCCCCTGGAAAACAAAACACACAAACATGATAAAACATTTTTCTAAATAAATATCGGAAAAGAACATAAGTCAGAAATTATAAATTGTTTAGAAACAATGACAGAAGTACATATCAGTGTATGTGACCAAAATAGCAGTAGAGGAAAAGTTACAGGCTTTTGTGAATTTGTTCAAAAACAAGTTTAGAAATAAATACAGTACATGTAAGTAAAGAAGGAGAAAAATTACACATTAGAAAAAATAGGCTAGAGTACTCAGTAAGTCATAAGATGTGACAAAACCAATAAATAGACCAACTTTTTTTTTTAAAGATTTATTTATTTGAAAGTGAGAGTTACACAGAGAAGGGAGAGGTAGAGAGAGAGAAAGAGAGAGAAAGGTCTTCCATCTGCTGGTTCACTCCCCAGTTGGCGCAATGGATGGAGCTGTGCCGTTCTGAAGCCAGGAGCCAGGAGCCTCCTCAGGGTCTCCCACGTGGGTACAGGGACCTAAGCACTTGGGCCATCTTCCACTGCTTTCCCAGGCCATAGCAGAGAGCTGGATTGGAAGTGGAGCAGCTCGGTTTCGAACCGGCGCCGTGCCCCCTGACCAACTTTTTTTTTTTTTTAACACACTTAAAAGATGTGTTTGAGAAGCAGAGAGAGAGAGAACAAGAGAGAGAGAGAAACTCCCATTCACTGATTCACTCCCAAATGCCCAAGATGAGTGGGGTCAGCCAGGTGGAGGCCAGGAGCCTGGAATGTAGTCCAGGTCTCCCACGTGGATGGCAGAACCATGTGGATGGAGCCATCACCGCTGCTTCCCAGGATCTGCCTTGGCAGGAAGCTGAGTCAGGAACTGGAGCTGGGAATCCAACCTAGGTCCTCCAGTTTGGGGCGTGGCCATCCTAACTGGCATCTTAACCACCAGGCTAGCCGTCCATCTCAGAACACACGGACCTTTGGCAAATCTGATGAAGATGAACAGAGAAGCAGGGGTCAAGGTGGCTGATTTTCCAACAATCTTCCACCTTGAAGTGACCAGGCTAAATAAATTAAGGTAATCTCCGTGTACTTTTCTAGTGCCTGATTTAAGGTGGTTATGTCACCTGGTCCCGTTAGCTAGGATTAGCTGGGGAGACTGCTGAAAGTCTTCTGAGAAAGTTTTCCTCACTCTCAGTAAAGAGACACATAAAAGAGGCAGTTAGTTAGTCCCTTTCTTTCTCTAGATGTCTGGGTGTGATGCTTTTCCCTGCTCTAACCATCCTGCTGATGGCCCCAGGGCAGTCCCTAGAGATCTGCAGAGTGTGAACCCAGAGTCCTGATGCATGAGAGACACTCTGTATCTGGACATTTTGTTATGTGAGATAATACCTTTCCCTAATGTTTTTGCCAATTGGATCACGATTTCCTGTTATTTTCAACTAAAATCATCATAACTGATAAAAGAAAGAAAACCCAGAAGCCAGGGATGAGATATAAATACAAACAGATAAAGTAATACCAAACAATAGAAGCAGCTGCAGGGTACTGCTGCATACCAACAGACTTTCCCTAGGAACGCAAAAGTTTCAGACTCCAAAAGAGATAGAGAATCCTAAGTAGATCACTAACAGCAGGAACAAATAAAAGTCTAGGGGAAAAACAGAGAGCACATGGTATTGTGAGAGAATCCTATCAAGTTTAAATGAATCAGGAGCTGTAACTTGGATGACCTCAACCTGACACAGACTTCAACACTTACCCAAATACTCTAGCAAGGCAATGCAAGTCTACCAATAGCTTAGCGACACTGCGGATTCCAAAGTACAACTGGAAGAGCAGCACAGCCTCAGAAAGTCTCAAAAAAATGAGAGGAAACGTGATCTTCTAATAGCAAAGTACATTATGAAGCTGCAGCATAAACACATGATATTGAGACAGAAATAGAAAAACAGAGCAATGGAAACAGAAGAGGGGCCAGCAGGTGATTTGCATATGGGAGTTTAGAGTGGTAAAGGTAGGATTTCAAATAATTGAGCTATTCAATCAATAATCTTGAGATAACTGACTCTCACATGGAAAAAAATGTGTTAGGTTTCTCACAGCAAATCCAAAAACAAATTCTAAATGTATTAAAAATGTAAATTTTTTAAAGATTTATTTCTTGATTCATTTAAAAGTGACAGCAAGCGGTGGGGGGGGGGGGAGAAAGAGAGAGAGAGAGAATGAATGTTCCATCAGCTGGTTCACTCCCCCAAATGACTACAACAGCCTGATCTTGGCCAGGCTGAAGCCAGGAGCCTAGAACTCCATCCAGGACTCCCATGTGGGTGGCAAGGGCCCAAGCACTTGGGCCTTCTTCTGATACTTTCCCAGGCAAATGAGCAGGAAGCTGGATCAGAAGCTGAACAGTCAAGACTGCAATATGGGAGGCTGGCATCCCAAATGGCAGCTTAATCTGCTACACCACAATGATGGCTCCAAGTTCTAATTTTTAAAAACATTTAAGAGTTTTATATAAAAATGATAAAATTGGGGCCAGCATTGTGGTGTGGCGGATTAAGCCACTGCCTGCAATGTAGGCATCCCTTATGTGCACAGGTTCCTATCCCAGCGGCTCCAGTTTCTACCCAGTTCCCTGGCTCTCTCCTCTGAGGAGAGCAGTAGAAGGTGGTGCAAGTGCTTGGGCCCCTGAACCCATGTGGGGGACCCAGAAGAAGCTCCTGGCTCTGCCCTGACTGTTGCAGTCACTTGGGGGGAGTGAACCAGCGGATGGAAGACCTTTCCCTCTTTGTTTCTCCCTCTCTCTGTTACTCTGCCTTTCAAATAAATAAATGAATCTTTTTTAAAAAAAAAAAAAGGTGAAATTTCAAGGAAAGGTAATACATATATGATAACTCTTTGAAATATTTTAAAGATCTATTTATTTATTTGAAAGGCATAGTTGTTACAGAGAGGGAGAGGCAGAGAGAGACAGGGGGGGTCTTCCATCCATTGGTTCACTCCCTAATTGGCTGCAACAGCTGCAGCTGCACTGATCCAAAGCCAGGAGCCAGGAGCTTCTTCGGGTCTCCCATGTGGTTGCAGGGGCCCAAGGACTTGGACCATCTTCTACTGCTTTCCTAGGCCATAGCATAGAGCTGGATTGGAAGTGGAGCAACTGGGACTTGAACCGGCGCCCATATGTGATGCTGGCGCTGTAGCCCCTTGAACTCTTAATTAAGATGAAGAAGGACTTCTTTGTGTTGCTATTACACAACATCACAGACTGAGCAATTTATAATGAAATGAAATTCATTTTCTCATAGTTTGGGAGGCTGGGAAGTCCAAGATCAAAGGGCCAGCAACTGGCCAGAGCCTTTTTACTGTGTCATCCCATGGAGGAATGGGAGAGATAGATGATGATGATAATGAAGAAGAAGATAGATAGATAGATACATACATACATACATACATACATGGTAGCTAGGGGGGCCCAAGCACCAAAAGGAGGCCAAATTCATCCTTTTACAAAAAATCCAACCCTGAAATAACAACCTGTGTCCATGATAACAGCCTTAGTCCATCCAGGAGGGCAGAGCCCTGTGGCCTCATTAGGACCCAACTCCAAACACAGTCGCACTGGTGATTAACTTGCCAACACTTGCATTTGGGGAGAAACATTCAAACCATAGCACCAAGCGTATTACAAAACTCAGAAACTATAAAAGAAAAGTTTCATTCACTTATTCATTCAGCAACTATTTATTGCATCATTCTAGTCCCCGGAATATACTAACGAATCATTCAGAAACCGTGCCTGCATTTGAGCTTACCTTTTAGAATATATTTCACTATTTCAGAAAAGGAAAAGATAAGAGAAGTACATACATGGCAAACACTGTGAAGGAAATGGAAGCAGAGTAATAGCAATGGGGAAATGGGGATCCGAGAGGCCTTGCTGAAAGAGGGTGTCTGAAAGAGCTCACTGGTTCCACAGAGCAGACTCACATACAGCTTTTAATCAGTGACGCAGCAAGAGAAAGAGTTCAGGAAATCGCTGGGAGTCCAAGAGAGTCCACGCACAAGCTCTCCATGGTCCTCAGTGTCCTTGAACTTCATTTATGCTTTGTGTTTGCACCGTACACTTTGTGTCTGGATTAAACCACCAAGATTCCTGCAAGGAATCCAGGCTAGAGGATACCTCAAAGCAGAAGCTCCCAGAGGGTTTTCTTGTTAAAGATTTACTTATTTCTTTGAAAAGTAGTTACAGAGAGAGAGAATGCACATCTTCCATCCTCTGGTTCTCTCCCCAAATGGTCACAACAGCAGGGCCTGGGCCAGCCTGAAGCCAGGAGCCTTGAACTCCAGCCAGGTCTCTCACACAGGTAGCAGAGGCCCAAACACTTGGGCCATCATCTACTGTCTTCATAGGTGCATTAGCAGGGAGCTGGTTTGGAAGCAGAGCAGCTGGACCTCAAATCAGTACTCAGATATGAGATGCAGGCATCACAAATGGTGGTTTAACCCACTGTGCCACAACACCCACCGCATACACCCCCTCCGCCCCCAAGAAGGGTTTCTAGGCCCCTCTGGCCACATGATAAAGTCAGGTTATCTATCTGGTTAAGCTCACTGAAAAACTATTAGTAGAGGCCAACGTTGTGGTGCAGTGGGTTAAACTACTTGCAATGCCAGCATCCCAGTTCAAGTCCTGGCTACTCTGCTTCTCATCCAGTGTCTTGCCAATTTGCCTGAGAAGACAGAAGAAGATGGCCCAAGTGCTTGGGTCCCTACCACCCATGTGAGAGATGCAGATGGGATTTCTGGGTTCCTGGATTCACCTGGCCCAGACATGGCTGTTGGGGCCACTTGGAGAGTGAATCAGGACAGGAAAGATCTCTTTCGGGGCCAGTGCAGTGGCATAGTGGCATCCCATATGGGCGCAGGTTCGAGTCCTGGCTGCTCCACTTCCGATCCAGCTCTCTGTTGTGGCCTGGGAAAGCAGTGGAAGACAGCCGGGGTCCTTGGGCCTCTGCACTTGTGTGAGAGACCCAGAGGAGGCTCCTGGCTTCTGGCTTCGGATTGGCACAGCATCAGCCATTGCGGCCATCTGGAGAGTGAACCAGCAGATGGAATACCTCTCTCTCTCTCTGCCTCTGCTTCTCTGTAATTCTGCTTTTCAAATAAATAAATAAATATTTTTTAAAAAGATCTCTTTCTATATCTATTCCTCTCTGTGTGTCACTCTGTCTTTTTCTTAAAGATTTATTTATTTATTTGAAAGGTGGAGTTACAGAGAGAGGTAGAGGGAGAGAGAGGTTTTCCATCCACTGGTTCACTCCCTAAATGGTTGCAAAAACCGGGGTTGAGTTAGGCTGAAGCCAGGAGCCAGGTGTTTCTTCCTGGTCTCCCAAATGGGTACAGGGGCCCAAGCAGTTGGGCCATCATCTGCTGCTTTTCCAGGCACATTAACAAGGAGCTAGATTGGAAGTCGAGCAGCTGGGACTCGAACTGGCACCCATATGGGATGCTGGCACTGCAGGCCGGGGCTTTAACCCAATGTGCCACAGTGCCAGCCACCAAAATAAATCTTTAAAAAAAAAAGCCATAGTAAAGAAACTGACCCTGGTGGAACATCAGGCAAGTTTAAGATATTAAATAGCATATCACAAACCTCATTGCTAAGAATGGGATTAGTTGAGTTTGTCATGGCTAAGAGTAAAACCCAGCCAACTAGGAGTCCCCCAGAGATGGGTATGGAGATGGAGATAGCGCTATTGCAGGCAAACTGTAAACCAGCTCATCTTTGAAGTTGAGGACATCAGATAATACCAGAAGGGGAAGTTGAAGGACCTCATAAACCACTACAAACAGGACAGATTCAGGAATAAAAGAAATCAGTCCCATCTGGGTAGTGCCGCTGGGATAAATGAGTTTCACCTGCCTTCACTCTGCTCCAGATTCAAATCCCAAGCATACAACACCTGACTGGCCCAGCTTGCAGTGTGTGCTCCTTGCTGGAATCGGAGTGAAGTCAACCCACCTACTCACACGGCCTGAGAGTGCAGGTAGAACTGTTCTGCTGAGGCAAAGTTGGGGTCTGTTGCCAAACAAGGAGAAATTAATGCTGGCCAGGGAGTAGGAACACCATCTCTATTAGTCAGTTTATATCACTATATTAAAAAAAAAATTGCCTGAGGCAGGCTAACTTTTGAAGAAAAGAAGTCTATTTTGGTTCATGGTCCTGGTGGTGTCAAGTCCAGGGGCCTTACCTGATGATGGCCTGCTTGCTGGTAGAGTCCCAAGGCAGCACAGAGAATCATGGGATAAGACAGGGAGCATTGGTGTCTGTGGCTATGTATCTCGCTTTTGTCCCTTGCCTCAGGAAGCCACCAGGATTCCACCACAGGTGCCCACCCTAACAACCTGATCTAAACCCAGCCACTTTCCAAAGGTCCTGTCTCTCAACACCATTGGTGACGTCTCCACCCTGTTAACATCGTTAACATAGGATTCTGGGACTTAAACTCCTGTATGAGTTTGAGAGGACAAACTATATTCAAGCCACAGCAGAGTCTATTAGCATCAGTTTGCCAAGAGTTTAGAATGTCCAACACTGAAAATGGTCGAAGGGAATGAGAACACTAATATACTTTGGGAGGACATGTAAAAGCAACATGAGAGTATTCTTGGACATAGGAGCTTACTCTGCAGACCTATTTACCCATGCAATCAAAAAGATCAGCCAAGGAGGTGGGCGTTTGGCACAGTGGTTAAGACACTGCTTGGGACCTACAACCCATATCAGAGTGCCCGAGTTCAAGTCCTGGCTCTGTTTCTAATTAGCTTCCTGCTAATGTTCACGCTGGGAGGCAACAGGTGATGGCTCCAGCACTTGTGTACCTGTTACATGGGACACTTGCATGGAGTTCCAAGCTCTGGCTTCAGCCTGGCCCAGCTCTGACTCTTGCAAGCATTTGGAGAGTGATCCAGCAGATAGAAGCCCTCCTTTCCAGCCCCAACCCCCCATAAAGAAGTAGCTAAATAAAATTTTGTAAAAGTCAGTGTCATAGAAATCTATGGAAACTACTCCCAAAAAAGGAAGCTGTTCAATCGTGAGTGCAAAAAGAACGTTACATAATGATGCTGTGAGAGTCCCAGGAAGATGAACCTTCTCTAAGGGCCCTCACCAAGCACCAGCTGGAAGCTGGCAGTCATGTTTCTCATCTGCTGGGACTGGCTTCCCGTAACCCCACTGGGAGAACAGAAGAGCCAGAACCCGGCTATCATCACCCAGGACTCATCTGATGGTTGACTTCCTGAGAATTTACATTGCCAAACAATGTGACTGTTTTATTGGCCACGGGAGAAAAGGGAGGAAGATGTGGAGACAAGAATACATGTTCCCTGGAAGAAGAACGTTGAGTTTGAAAAAGAAGGGCACTTATCCTGCACTCCAAATCCCCCATCTGTCCTCTGCCCCACATCCTATCCATTTCTACCTTCCAAAGGTTCTTACCATTGAAGAAAAACAGACCCCTAGTAGTTCAGTCTACACTCCAGCCAATACAGCCTTGAAAGTATAAACAGAAAGGCTTTTTAATACTATTTTATTATAAAATACATGACCTTTATAGAAAAATAAAGAATTAAAACAAAAATCACCAAACATTCCATCACCCTGAAATAATCACTTTCCATATGCTGCTGTGTGTTAGTCTATTGTAATATTTCTGAAATCGGATACGCTTGTACAATTGTTCTCATGTAGCCTATACCATCAGCCACGTCCATGTTGTTGCAAAGTGTCACTGACAGCGATGTGCTTGATTGTACTGGCTGTGATGTGCTTGATTGTACTGGCTGTGTGGATGCATAGCAGAGAGTCTGGACATGGACAGCTCTAAGGCATTGGTGCAGCGCAGGCAGCCAGCTGGGGCTGGAGCTTCGGGAGCTTCAGGGCTCACGTAGATAACTCCGGAAGAGTCCTTCTCCCCTGGAGCCATGGCATCCGCCCATCGTCCCCAAGGACAATGTAGGCCAGGTGACATCAGCCCTTGCCTCTCTCATCCTCTGCCCCAAACCTCAGGGCAAGGCAATGGAGACTAGATGCGGTTCTGGTAATCAGCTTCTTCCTCGGCAGCCTCCGGGTGCATAAGAAGTGAGTAAGTAATCGTGTTCTCAGCCTAGAGAAAGCAGAGGGGAGCCATGGGGAGCCATGGAAAGAAAGCAACGGAAGGGGCAGCCGGGGACCCCGAGCAGGGAGAGGACATGGCTGAGCTCACTCACCTCAGCTTTGGCAGCTTCCTCGGTATCCATGGGACGGGCTGTGTGCAAAAAGAAGAGAAATCAGCTAGGGCGTGGCTGAAGAATAGGGCTGCTGCTTGGCCCCAAGGCAAAGCAAAGCCTGCTGGCCCAGAGGTGACACAATACGGTCGCCCCTCCTCCCTCGCCCCACTCTGGCATGTCCCAGACCCAGCCCTGCCCGCTGTCTACACTGGCAAAGGCAAGCAGCTGTTTGTGCCACATTATATTCAGAGAATTGCTAGACATCCCTAGAAACAAATCAGGCTTTGGAAAGCTGAGATCCTGGGGACGAGCTGGGGGCGTTTGGTGTCAGAGAGAAGTCATGTCTGCGTGTTTGTCAGCCGCGGGTTTCAAAAAGACAAGACTGTGGACCATTTCCACAGGGGCCGAACGTGGTGCACCTTTGTTAGGATGCTGATGAACTGGGTGCTCCACGGCAAGGAGAAGACAGACTGAGGGTGAGCGTGAGAGTGAGATGAGAGAGGGGAGAAAGAGAGAGAGAGAGAAATGAGAGAAAGGGAGAAAGAAAAACAAGCCTGTCTTTCTCTGGTATATGTCCATTCTCTGGTACATGTCCAGTTCACTCCAAATTCCTTCTTGTTTTTGCCATAAATTCATTTTGCCAGTGTGAAAAGCAGCCTCAGTGTTGCAAGTCAACATTTCCCAGAAAGCTGGGGAGGAGTCACAGACAACGCATCCAGGCTCTTCGCTCGTTGTCGCCTGGACACAAAGGATCCCCTATCTGCCATGCTCCCCATGTCACAACAAAGGACATTCCAAATTCCCCTTCTGATACGGTCCTCGGCAATCCCAGCCACCAAGCTGTGCCTTTGGAAACGGTAGCCCTGGCGCGTGGCTGCACAAAAGCTTCGGGAACCTGCTTCTGCAGCATACTCAGGACCAAACCTCAGGCTGGCTAGCCTAGATGTACTTGAACTTTTTCCTAGGTCTGATTTGGCGCTGGTGTGGATGCAGGCTCACAGGCCCACGTGGCCTAGCCCAGGGACACAGAGACCCGCTGGAGAGTGCAGCTGTATGCGTGATATTTTGCTCAGGCTCTCTGATCTGTCGGTTGTGCTCTGAGTCACACTCCAGCCTCCAGAGATAAGAGTCGTTTGAGGGCTTCTTTTTCCTGCTTGTTTCGGCTGCCAGGAAAGCCCAGGGAGAAAGCGCCAGTGTCCTCTGTGATCTGATTTTACCATCAAGAAGGTGCCTGGAGAACTCCTGCCCCTTCCACACTCTCCTACCTGAGTTCAGGAGTGGAAGGACACTGGCTGTCAGAATGTCAGGCTCACAAAGGCTTAGAAGTCACCCAGGCCACCACACTCATTTCCTCAGGGAGGTGACCAAACTGCATGAGGGGAAGTGACTTGCTCAAGATGCTGTAAGATGGGGCCGGCGCTGTGGTGCAGCAGGTTAAAGCCCTGGCCTGAAATGCTGGCATCCCATATGGCCCCTGGTTCTAGTCCCGGGTGCTCCACTTCTGATCCAGTTCTCTGCTGTGGCCTGGGAAAGCCGTGGAAGATGGCCCAAGTCCTTGGGCCCCTGCAACCGCGTGGGAGACCTGGAGGAGGCTTCTGGCTCCTGGCTTTGGAACAGCACAGCTCTGGCTGTTATGGCCATCTGGGGAGTGAACCAGTGGATGGCTCTACCTCTCTCTGTAACTCTTTCAAATAAATAAAATAAATCTTAAAAGATCTTAAAAGATGTTGTAGGAGGTTGGCAGAACCAGGTACATTGAACAAGCCTTCATCAGCAGGCAACAGAAGCAAGCATGGCCAACCAAGTCAAGCCCACCCTTGCCCCTAGACCCCCAGAATCTTCCCCAGTCTGGTTCTCCTCTTGTTGTCCCACGAAGAGTTGAGCCTTACCCCTGTCACGCCAAAGAGACAGATTCCTCCAGGAATTCGATGGTTTCCCCCCACCGGCCTCCTTCTTTTATCTCGAAAACTCCTGCCTCTCTGATCCTACTTCCCTGAGTCTTATAACTTGTAACCCCTTTTGTCTGCCAGCACTGCCCAAATGCCACAGAAAGACCCAGAAGTCTCCAATGTCCTGCTCTGGAGACACCCCAGTTCCTGGCCCACGCCTCAGAACACAGCCCTCTCCTCATCCTCTCTGGGATCTGTGTCCCCCTTGGTTTCTCCTGCCAAGTCCTCTTTAGGGCTCAGAGTTAGACTCAGAACTGACCAAGAAACCGGAGTCCCTTCCCTCCTCCCACTGCCCCACCCTCTCCAGTGCTTCCTGCTGAACTTACACAAGTCACTTCCTGCTGGCTCCAACCCACTCGGCAGCCCGGGGTGGGATGTGGCTGAGTCCCCATAGAGAACGCTGTACTCACCCGCTTCCTCTGGGAAGGTCTCTCCCATTCCCCCCGGCTTGGGGTATCCTGGGAGAGCTAGGAGGGGGCACATAGGAGGTTAGTAGGATTATGGGGGTGGGGGTCTGAGTCCTCAGGACCAAGGGCTGGGGGCAGGACTGGGTTAGAACCCACATAGACCCTGCCCTCACACAGATGTCTCCTGTCCACCCAGCTCCTGGCTGTCTTGTCCAGGGTCTGTTCCCACCTTGTAAAGGGGCCGATCCAGAGAGACCTAAGTCACCTAAGCTGTGGGAACTTCGAGGAATGTCACAAAGGCCACTCCACTGAATGCCTCATAGGCTCTCTCTGCCTTCTGAAAACATCCTTCTCTAAGTCTCTCTCTCTCATCTTCAGCAACTATTCCTCACTAGGAACCAATTGCAAAGTGTTTTGTGAGGTATTAGTAGCATTATTTTCTCTTCCCTAATGGTTCCCAGCACCCGTTCTACTACTCCCCCAAGCCTGTCCCAGCCACAGCATTTCCATGCCCTGGCCTCTGGGCCCAGCATGCTCTCCAGCCCTCTGTGCCCAGCTAATGCCACCGCCAAACAGCACCTCCTTCACCATGGCGACAGCTCACATTTAGGTGCTGTTTACCACACACTAGGCCCCATCACAAGAGCTTCAGTCTCATTCAACGTAACAGTCCTGCAAAGTAGGTCTTATTAGTGTCCCCAGTTCCTAGGTGGGGAAACTGAGGCACAGAAAGGTTGAGTATCTCGCCCAAGGTCATGTAGCTGGTAGCTGTGGAGCTGAGATTTGATCCCTGGCAGTCTGGCCCTACCATGTCAGCTTCACTCACTACAGTAACCTGCCTCCCCATGGAAAGTCCTCCAACTGCTCCAGCCCACGCTGGGTTACGGAGCCTCCTCTATGCCTCTGTCATAGCCTTTTCATTTTCCTAACTTTGCTCTTCCTATAATCACCTAATCATACATTTGTGTTCCCCGACAACAATGAGGGCAGGGACTAGACTTTATCTTGGTGTCACCACAGTTCTTGACATAGAAGCAAATTCGTTCAACTCTTGTTGAATGAATGAATTACTCAATGAGTGAATGATTAAAAGTTGGGACTATATGATGTCTGGAGTTAGGACCTGGAGTTAGGAGTTGGGAAGGGTTAACAAGAGGAGCCACAGACCTGACCTCCGCCTGCGTTTGAGGTAGACGAAGGCTGCTACGATGGCAACAGTAGCCATGACCACAATCCCAGTGACCACCGCCACAATCGTCACCACCAGTGAGTCATCGTCTGGGTTGGACGAAGGCTCTGGGGAAGACAGACATCAGGCTAAGCAACAGTCCTCCTATCCCACCTCTGCTGGCCCCGCCCTCCTCTGATGCTGGTCCTCGGCGCTCATCACTTGGAGCTAATCTCTGTCTGTGCACTATTTACTTCCTCCCCAGCCTCATGGGCACAGGGTTGCTGTGGCTAGGCTGGTGCCTCCGCCATAACCACATTTCTCTACCACACCAATACAGACACATTGGCGAGTGTGTAGGAGCAGAGGGAAGGGCTCCTCTCTGTGCTCAGAGACAGCCCCCACCCCCACAGCTGGAACCATCCCTACTTGATCAGCCACAGCCTTGCACTCTCTGGGACATGCCAGGCCTTCTGGAGTGCATGGCCACAACAACACGAGACGTAAGAAGAAACAAGACTGACCTCAGCTCCTAGGAACATCCAGGAGCTTAGGGAAGGGAGTCCGCGTTTCAGAGTGGGACAACAGCCTTGTCACCTGGAAGCCGAGGGCTGCAGGTTCTGGTCCCGACTCCTGCCCATGGGCCAACCCTTAGCAAAGCCTCTCTCCACACCTCTCCTCCTTGCTGCAGGGTCCAGCTTGTTGCTGTGGCATTTTTCAGATCTCCATGTGGGCCCACATGACCTCAGCCCTTGTTCCAGCCCCTTTTCTCCCCCTCGCTGTGGCTCAACAGAGTTCGCAAACCTTGGACAGTGATGGTCACAGGCTCTGACGAGTAGGTCACCTTTCCTATGTTTCCTTTGCAGTAGTAATCACCGCTATGGCTGTGGTTTGCTTGAGCGATGGAAAAGTCGGTGTTGTAATTGAAAAACTTCTTGGATATTCCATTCTGGTAGAATGTGACCTTGTTCACAGTCTTGTTCCTCCAGCCGTGGCACCTCAGCACGATGGGTTCCCCCTCCTGGAACACCAGCTGAGGTGTCTGGAGCACCAGCCACTCTGAAAGACACAAAAGGACCACAGGACCTAGGAGGCCTTTGTTCAACTCTGAGTCCCAGGCCATCTTTGCTGCTGGGACATGATACACAGAAGCAAGGGCTTAAGTTTGGGGGCCAACGCTGTGGCGTAGTGGGTAAGGCTACTGCCTGCAGCACTGGTGTCCCATATGGGCGCCAGTTCAAGTCCCCGCCTCTCCACTTCCGATCCAGCTCTCTGTTATGGTCTGGAAAAGCAGTAGAGGATGGCCCAAGCCCTTGGGCCCCTGCACCCACATGGGAGACCTGGAAGAAGCTCCTGGCTCCTGACTTTGGATCAGTGCAGCTCCAGCCATTGCAGCCAATTGGAGAGTGAACCAGTAGAATGGAAGACCTCTCTCTCTCTCTCTCTCTCTCTCTCTCTGCCTCTCCTTCTCTGTGTAGCTCTGACTTTCAAATAAATAAATATTTTTTTTAAAAAAAGAACTTAAGTTTGGAAGTGCACAGTGGATCTCTAATTCTGGCCTCTTCATCTATGAGCTCTGTAAACTTGGGCAAGTCAGTTGACTCTTCTAGACCTCAGTCTCCTCATCTGTGAAAATGGGCACAACAAAGCTATGCATCTCCAAGAGCTGCTGGCACACAGGGAGTATTCAGGATATGCCTGTCTTCACTTTCCTTTCTTGAGAGAAGGGAACTGCATCCCCGGCCTGCCCACCAGGCTGCTGTAGGAAGAATCCAAGGGACCTCCAGATGCAGTCCCATCTCTGGGAGTAGGGAAGGAGGCATCCAGACTGGCCCGGTTGGGGGCGAGGACTGACGGACGTGTGAGGAGGATCGGCAGACAGAGCCTGCGGGGATGGTATAACGTTACAAACCTTTCCCCAACGTTGGATTGCTTGATGCATGTTAGTAAGCGTGGCGCTCCAGCAGTCTGAGGACCACAGTGGCCCAGGTGGGCATTAGTGCGCCACGTACCTTGGAGGAGCGTCGGGGATTCCGGGAGGCAAGAACACTAAGATCCCTCATCACTACACTGTAGCTGTTCTTTATGGAGAACCGACATGCTGTTAGGGGCTTTGTAAAATCCGCGTTCTGTTGAGCAACCCTGCCCTGTCTCAGGTGCTGGGAACCCAAAGATGGCTAAGACGCAAGGTTCACTCAGGGTTCGCTCAGGTTGCCCACAGTCTGGTAGAAGAGAAAGAGAAGGGCACCCAGCACTGTGAGAGGAAGGAGGAGGGGGCAGGGGCGGGGGAGGGGGGAGACACTGCTCAGACCGGAACCTTCAGAGAGAGGCAGTGGTATGCGCACGGAACCCTCAGAGAGAGGCAGTGGTCTCTGCACTCAGCAGATGAGCTAACTGAGACTTGGAAGCCTGCGGGGCTCCCAGCGTCCAGGGCTAGGAGTCTGGTGTGGTCCGGCTGCATTGTCTGACTGCCGGAAAACTCGGCCGGGTTTTTATGGAGCAGGGATCCCTTTTACTTCTCACACTCAACTGCCTGTCCGTGGTCCTGGAAACTTCTTGCTCCATCAGGAGTGAGGCAGAAACAGCCATTAACAACCACTAAGGAGTGTCCTAGGAATTTCTACAACCCACCTTGCCTCTGCCCACCCCCACCACAGGCTAAGCACAGGGCCCGGTGGAGAGGGAAATGAGCGGCCAAAACTGCTCCAAGCAGCTCACAGCGCGGCTTCCCGGGAAGCAGGCACCCCCACCCCCACCCCCACCCTGTAGGCTCCGTCTCTGCTGCCCCGCCCACCCCTCCCAGCCTTCCTCCACTGACCCGAAAACACGTGCAGCTGCACGGGGTTGCTGAGCCTGCTGGGGCCTGTCTGGCACCTGTACTCCCCGCTGTCGTTCTTCTTGGCCTTAAACGTGTAGCTGGGCTGCACCTGGCTGGGGATGGCGATGCCGTTGTGGAGCCACTGGGTGGAGTGGTTCCCGGGGCCGTGGGCCCCCTGACACTTCAGGGTCACCGAGTCCTCCTGGAGCACCCGGATCCACGGCGGCTGGAGCTTCAGCACGGCCTGCGGGACTTCGGCTGCGGGCGGAGGATTAGGAAGAGATATGAGGGACCCTGGACTTCAGAGGAGCTCCCAGGGGAAGGCGGGGACCTCGGCTGAGGGGCGGGGAGTGGGGAGCAGACCTTGTGAGGAAAACGCACTCCAGGAGCCTGAGAGGCCCCCCCTGCATCTCGGACCTGGAGGCACCTGGGGCCCCGGGGGAGACCAAGCGTGGAGCCAGGCCCGGGATGGAAGGCTGCTCAGCTGACGGCCGCTTCTCTGACCATACGTCCCAGGGCAAGGGCCCCAGGAAGCTCAGCTGGTCCTTGGGAGGGGAAGGAAGAGGGAGGAGGAGAGGGGGAGGGGACGAGAGGAGCTCCCAGGAATACATGGGCCTCACCCCGAGATGTCCTGGCCGGTTCTCTCTCTCTCTCTCTCTCTCACACACACACACACACACACTCCACACCCTACATCTACATACTCTTGGGGGCTCAGGTTCCACCTCTGCAAACGGAGGCATTTGGACACGGGTGGACAAGCTCCCTCCAGCACTGGCTGAACACCAGGGAAGGCCTCTGGTGACGTCAAGCATGGAAGTCAGGCTGCTGCTCCGACTGAGGTCGTTCCCTGCAGGTCGGCCTGTCTTCCCGCCCACGTGCAGGAGAGCCGCTGTGGCCTCAGCAGGATGAAGAGGCTGGAGGGCCAGGTTTCCGGGGATGGGGAGGCTGAGCGGTGCCGAATTGCAACCACAAGGCAGGAGATTCCTCTCCTGGTCAGGGGAACGGAACCTGAGGCTCTCAGAGATGCAACATGGAGGATTTATTAACAGTGGGGACGACAGATGCAGATCGCGGCATTTTTCCTGTGCCTGGGTTTTATCTGGAGAGAGGAAGCTCCTGATTTGATTTGGAGAGGGGACGGTGATTAAGAGAGGGCAGAGCTCTCCTTTCTTATGACAAAGCCTGGGACCTCTCACCCTGAATCACAGCCTTGGCCTTGGCCTTGGCCTTGGCGGTCTCCCACCTGCCTCCCTGGCAGGAGGATAAAGAGGAGGAGAGAGGGAGAAGGGGCCAGGCGCAGGGAGCAAAGACCCTTCCTAGCCCTGACCTGGTACACTGAGAGTCCTCCAGACAGGGTACAGGGAGAAGAGGGTGGCTGGGGGAGGGAGAGGGTGTGGGTGGGGTACTCACCAGGTGTCCCAGCAACAGGAGCTGCAAGACAGAAAGCATCAACTCAGAGCGTGCACCTTTACACGGAGGCTCGCCTACCTGGGCGCTGAGCCCTCTTTTCCCACGGCTCAGCCCTGACCTGAAACCCCCGGGACTGCCTGGATGAGGTGCACTTTCAAAGGGACTGGGAGCTCCTTCCCCAACGATGAAGGGAAATGAAAGAAAATGATAAAAAGCCCTCTTCTACCTGCTCAGTGTCTCTCCCATTTGCCTTAATGGTTTTGACCAAATAAAATAAAAACACCCCTGGAAAGAGGACCCTCTCGGGTCTTACATACAATCCATGCTACAGTGCAAATGATTTTTCCAGAATCTATCCTAAGCATGAGGCTTGGTCTTTTGTCAGGGAGGGGTAGAGATTACACAGGTAATCCATGGTCACTATAGCAAACTAGAAAATACCCATGAGAAAGATATTTCCCCTTGGTCTCCATGCAGTTGGATAGTTCCCATGAAAACATAAACACCTAATGTTAACATACAGAGATACACAAATGGCAAGAAACTGTTGTCTAAACTGATTTCTCACTGAGCAATGTGAGGTCTAGTAGATTACTCAGTTTCTGGGGCTACCGCCTGTAGTGCCAGCATCCCATATGGGCGCCGGTTCAAGTCCTGGTTGCTCCACTTCCGATAGAGGAATGGCCCAAGTCCTTGGGCCCCTGCACCCACGTGGGAAACCTGGAGGAGGCTCCTGGCTCAGTGCAGCTCCAGCCATTGTGGCCAGCTGGGGCATGAACCATCAGATGGAGGACCTTTTGCGCGCTCTCTCTCTCTCTCTCTCTCTCTCTCTGCCTCTCTTCTCTCTGTGTGACTCTGACTTTCAAATAAATCTTCAAGAAAGGAAAAAAGATTACTTGGTTTCTATGTTGTCATTGTTAATGACCACACTATAGCCCATTGGGCTCTCCATGGTTTATTCCTTTTTTATTTTTTATAAGGAATTATTTGTTTATTTGAAAGTCAGAGTTACACAGAGAGAAGGAGAGGCAGAGAGAGAGAGAGAGAGGTCTTCCTTCTGCTGGTTCACTCTCCAATTGGCCGCAACGGCTGGAGCTGGACCGATCCAAAGCCAGGAGTAAGGAGTTTCTTCCGGGTCTTGCACACGGGTGCATACTAGGCCATGCTAGAGAGTTGGATCAGAAGTGGAGCAGCCAGGTCCCAAACAAGTGCCCATATGGGATGCTGGCACTGCAAGCGGCTTTACCCGCTACGCCACAGCACTGGCCCCTCCCACGGTTTATTTCACAACCACATGGCTTGACATTTAGGCCTTGCAGTTTATTATTATTAGGCATATCTGAAAGGAGGAGGAGACTACAAAAGGATACCAGGTCTGCAGCTTTGTGTGGCGGCAGGGGATGCCACTGCCAGGGAAAGTGCTTCTCAGATGGAAGAAAATGCGGGCCAGGAAAGCTGAATTGAGGTGGTGAATTATTCAGTAAAGAAGTAAAACTGGGTACTTAGATGAATTAGAGTCCTGTGTTTGTGTGTGTGTGTGTGTGTGTGTGTTTGTTGGTGAGGGTTTTCTCTTATACTTGGACTAAAAGTCAAGAAGCTTTCCAGTACATGCATAGTTTCAGGGGTAAAGTATGGAAGGAAAATGAAGAAGGATCAAGGGATGAGAAGGAGGGACTGCGTGGAGAATGTCGGTTGTGAGTTCAGAGAACCGGATCTGGTCCTGATGCTGCCGTGTCCTGACAAGTGCACTTGGGCCAGTCACTCCATTCCTTTGCAACCCAACATTAATCGGCAAACCTGCACTGACTTCCCACTGCCCTGCAATGCATGCTGAGCCCACCTAAGGAAAAAGAAAATACGTTCCTGCCTTCCTGCCGTCATTGAGGCCGACTGTCTAAGCACATGTGCAACCTAATGCAAAAGAGACGCGCTTAGTGCCATTGGAAGAGTATGGATAAAATATGGTGGAGGTTCAGAGCAGGACAGTACCCCTGTGTTTAGTAGGATTTGGCAAGGAAAAGATGGTATTCATTATGGACCTACATGGACCGATAGGATCTTGAGACACAGAGAGAGAGAGAGACAGAGAGAGAGAGAGAGTATTCCATGGGAAGAATAGCAAAGTACTGGCCAGCATTCCTTACAAGTTGCAGCCCCACTTCCACTTGACGTCTGGTCTCTGTTCAAAGCATCTCCAATAACGAGAGATAAAGCTGAGAAAGGAGGGGGGAGTCGCCCTCTGGAGGCTTCTAAGCCCAGGTGACACGACAGTGGGTAGGAGCACAGGCTGAGCTTCTGTGTTGGCTGCACTACTGCTGAGAGACCTTGCACAGATGTCTTAACTCGTCTCTGCTTCACTTTCCTTATCAGTGGAGATGATGATTGGTTGTCTTAAGGATTAAGTAAAATAATCCAGAGAAGGTATTTAACGTGCTGACACACTTTTTAAAAGTTTCCACTCCAATGAGCAGTGGAACATCATTTAGAATTTTCAAACTGGAGCTGAAAGCTCGCGGCCAAGTAAGTGGGAATAGAAGAGCACCACAAAAAGTAATCAGTGAAGAGACGATTGTCAGGAACCAGGATACCTGTGAGTGACCTGTGCAACTCCTCAGAAATCATATCAACTTCCCTATCACAAAACAAAACATCCCATGCTCCAATCACATCGCCCTCCTATTTTTTTTTTTCTCAAGTGCGGCCTCCATAATTATCTTGGACCTTATCAAGAATCGCAAAGCATTTCCCCCATCACTGTCTTTCCTACATTTGCCTTCTTCTCCCCACCCCACCCCACGCCACTCCCAGCTAGCTTGGATTTGATGATGCAGCATTCTAAACACCTCCTTGCAAAGCCCTTTAACTCCCTTGCCTTTCTCTGTCTCCATCAAAGGCACCTGTATTCTTCATGCCTTACTCTGTGTTGTTTTACTGACAATAGAAAGTGAGAAGAAGACACAGGCATGAGAGTAACTCAAGTGGCAGGGCTGAGAGAACTTGGCACTTATCAAGATGTTGGGGGGTAGCAGAGAAAAAAAAAGTAGCTATGCTCATGCAGATAGAAATGTCGGGAGAATAAGAACTTTTGGAAGGAAAGAAGATAAGTTGAGTTTTGAATATATTTTGTGTCTGAGCTGACACAGTTACAAAGTGTCCTAAGGTCAGCAGGTGTGTTGCAGAAATATGAAATTATACTTCACAGATGAGAGCAAGAGCAAGCGAGTTGGGAGTTACTAGCAAAGAAGGGATAGCTAAAAACCTGAGCATGTAGGATTGGCAAGGGGAAGTGCAGTGGAAGAGTGGATCAAACAGAGGAATGGGATGAAAAAAAAAAGAAAAAACAAGAAAGAGATGGGGAAAGCAGGAAGAAGTCACCGATCACTTCATCATCCCACAGTCAACAAGTAGCAGTGAATCCTGAACAGGTCCACACACGTGTCCTCACCGTCAGGGAGACAGAGACCTTGTGCTTTAGGTCAGGGAACCCGTCTCTCACCTTTACTGATTGTTCCCCAAATCCTAGCACAGCACCTGGAGCACTTAGACTCTACACAGGTTTACCTAAAGCAATTTGGGGACTCAGCAGTAGGTAAAGGTATGGAAAACAGAAGTGTGATGTACGTATTGCCTGGCTATAAGGTAGGAGCCATTTGGGAGGCAATGAGAGAAGCATGGTTAAAAAGGTGGAAGTAGGGGTCGGTGCTGTGGCATAGTGGGCTAAGTCTCCATCTGTGGCGCTGGCATCCCATATGGAAGCTGGTTTGTGTCCTGGCTGATCCTCTTCCAATCCAGCGCTCTGCTATGACCTGGGAAAGCAGTAGAAGGTGGCCCAAGTGCTTGTTCCCCTGTACCCATGTGGGAGACCCTGAAAAAGTTCCTGGCTTTAGATCGGCTGTTGCAGTCATTTGAGGAACCAATAAATAATTTTTTAAAGTGGAGGAGGGGTGGAAGTGGAGCCTTTTCAGTAAGCAATGGGGCAGCACTGAAGATTTTTATGAAGTGCAGTGACTCATCCACAGCTGTACTGGAAGATGTCACAACCTCAGTGAGCAGCGAGAATGCTCAGGGAAGGGAGCCAACGGTGTGCACAGCTGAGTCATCAAGTGATAAAAGTTCTAAACACAGAGGATGGAACAGAGGGAGGAGATATTGATGACTCAGCATGTTGATCTTGGAGATCCAGTGCCGCCAGCAGGGCTCCCCACCATGCTTTCCCCAGACGCTTGTGACCACCTGTCACCATCTGTTCCTGTCCCCCAAGAACATGGTCAGAAAACACACTCCGCCCCCCCCCCCATCTTGGGCTAAGATACAAGCTCTCTAGCTGATCAGAGCTAGGACCAACTCCCAAAGTCAACACAGTGAAAGGAGGCATGCATGATTTTTCTAGTCCCACAACTGACACCCCCAGAATTGCTTAGGTTTGTGGATTCTCTGAGATTCAGTTTCCTGGTTAACCCAGAGCCTCTGCTACACAAAGTGGCTTTGGGGGCCCTGCCAACACCCCCAAAACACATCTTATTGCTTCTTCCCTTACCCCACCTTTCTTTGTCTAAGGCAACACTAGCCCTGCTGCCTAAGATTCAGTGCCATGTGAAACAAAACTTGCAAGAAGAGAAGCACTCAAGTGTAGATCCCCAGACACCCCACAGAGTAGGTTCTGCCGTGGGGGTGGCCAAGCATCAAGGGCTCAGATGCCCAGTGACTTGGGGTCAAAGACCCTAAAAAACCCAAACTCTGTGGGTGTTCTGATTTTTCCACAGCCAGCAGACGTGTCTCAGTCTGATCTCCACCAGCCTGCCTTCAAGCCTCCTAATTTCCCTGACATGCTGCCCATGCCACCCCTCATCCTTGCCCAACCTCAGCCCCAACCAAGGAATTCCTGCTCCTCTCCCTCCTGGGGCCCTGACTCACCCAGGAATAGCACAGCTGTCCACAGCAACATGTGGCCCAGGGGCTGGGAGTGTTTGCAGTCTGCCCAGTCACTCTCAGTGTCGAAGAGGGGCAGGAACGAGGGGATCCCCATCACCCTCTGGAGCGAGCTGGATCTAACAGCACGGTAGGCACAGACTTCTCTGGAGCCTTAGTGGATTCCACCCCAGACGACAAGTTCTGGAGTCAGAAAGAGGAAGTGAAAAGAAATGGTCTGTTTAATCATAAGCTCCACCCCCCCCCCCCTTCCTCTCAACTGTTCCCTCCTAAGAGATTCAGAGCTTCCCAGAATCAAGCCTTGTTCAGCCCAAATCCAAATTCGCGGGAAGTTTGGAAACAGGGAACAGTTTCCCTCTTCTTCCTCAGGGCCCCAGCTAGTCCTGCCCTCTAGAGCAAAGAGGGAATTGGCCCCCCAAACTCAGCTCAGAGCCTCCCGTCCCCATCCCTAGCCTCCTGCGAGGAGGTGTGGAGGACAGGAAGGCGAGCAGTCTTTTGATACTTCCACATGCCAGTGGGTCGGGAGAACCACCCGGAGACCACCCACCATCATTGGATTTTCTCTTTCTATGAAAGGAGATCTCCTGCCTCACTGGTTCTTCCACTCATTCATTCATGTAATGTGCATCTCAGTAACCATCCAGTGAGCGCTAATTTGTCCTGGTGATTTTCGCCACCCTCATTGCCATCACGGTTCTCCCTGCCCGGGGGTGGTGAAGCACAGGCTTTGCGTCGTTGGTTTCTGACGGGTTGGAAGGCCAACCGACTTCTCACAGCTGGGTTCAGATCTCCAAATCCACGAAAATGAGTACGATCCTGCCTGCCTTCAAGCAGAGTTCCTCACCTCAGTGCTGTTGCCGTTTGGGGCCGAGCACTTCTGGTGGTGAAGACCTACCCCGTGTGTCGTAGCGTGTTCAGCAACACCCCTGCTTCTTCACACCAGATGCCAGCGGCACTGCCCGCTTGTCAAAACAGAAATGCCTCCAGGTTGATAAGTGTGCCCTATAGAGCAAAAGCCTCCCTGGCCGAGACCCATTACCCTCGAGGGTTTGGGGGCGTAGAAGAGAACATGGGTGCTAGCAAAGTGTCGGGTCCATCGTGAGTGTCCAATAAATGCTACTTTCTTTTTCTTGCTTCTGTCACCATCCTCGACAGCACTGGTTCACCCTCAACAACCCCCCACCCCACCCCCACCCCCGACATGAGACACTCGGGGCTCCCTCTCAGGAAGCAAGCTGTAATAGTCAAGGAAATGACATTGTAACATCTTCACTTCGTCTGTGGTCTTCAGAAACCTTTAACAGCCCCACCCTGCCCACCACAGTTCGTCACTCCCTGTCTCATCCTACCCCCTCCCAATATAGCTTCAGCCTTTCTCAGAGTTTTAGGTAAAAAAAAAAAAAAAAAAAAAATTTAACCAGTGATGAGATGCCAGTGAGCTCTACACAGGAAACTTTAAAAATAATGTTTAAAAACAAACTCACAGGACAAAAAATAGTTAACACACTAAGAAATAAAAATGAATTGTTACTGGGTACATCTAACAGTGTTTACTGTGGAGAGGGGTCACTTGATTTAATTATTTCTAAGTTTTACAACAATCCCAAATGATAAATAGCATCATCCTCACTTGCACATGGAGAAGCTGAGCTTCAGAGAAGTTAAAATGATCTGCCCAAGGCAACATGGTTAGTAAGCAAGAGTCCATAGGAAGCCAGTGCCGCAGCTCAATAGGCTAATCCTCCGCCTTGCGGCGCCTGCACACCGGGTTCTAGTCCCGGTCGGGGCGCCGGATTCTGTCCCGGTTGCCCCTCTTCCAGGCCAGCTCTCTGCTGTGGCCCGGGAAGGCAGTGGAGGATGGCCCAAGTGCTTGGGCCCTGCACCCCATGGGAGACCAGGAGAAGCCCCTGGCTCCTGCCTTCGGATCAGCGTGGTGCGCCAGCCACAGCACGCCGGCCGTGGCGGCCATTGGAGGGTGAACCAACGGCAAAGGAAGACCTTTCTCTCTGTCTCTCTCTCTCACTGTCCACTCTGCCTGTCAAAAAAAAAAAAAAAAAAAAAAAAAAGAGTCCATAGGAAACCAGGTCTGCCTGCTGTTAAAAACTTCATGTTTCCTGCAACATTGAGGGAGCTTCCCAAGGGTGTACAGGGAGTACCCTGTAGGAATTACAAGCGAGCTGAACCACTGGGCTGGCCCTCAGATGGAGGAATGACAGGGTACAACCAGTTGCCCCTGGCTCTGAGAAGCCTCATTTGTTTAAAATACGATTTGTGTGGTTTTCTCTAAGTGCCACAATGTGAAAATGTTACTTTCCTGAATTGTCTCAGTCCCCAGGTGTCTGTTCTAGGTTTTCTACTGAGATGAAAGAACCAGGCAACTTCTTCTGAGCACCTTCTAAAAAGAGACAGTGACAGAGTCAGGTAGGGCACTTCCAAGGACAGTAAATGGAAATAGACATAGGAGTCCGCTTCCCATTGCAACTAAGAAAGCACAAAATGCAAGATGTTTTTGGAAGAAAATGCTTGCAAATGTACCGGTACACTGTTGAAAACTGAAATGTGCCAATCAGAAAGGAGAATTCTTTGAAATGGACAGATTTATATAAAGTATGTACTCCTGGTAATGTGAGAGGTGATAACTCAAAAATCATGAAAGCCATGATTAAGAACATAGTCTTGGGGCCAGTGCTGTGGCATAGCCTGCTAAGCCTCCACTTGCAAGACCCTTGGCAAGGTGAGGGGTTTGGATGACAAGGGCTGCTTATTTCTGAGGAATTAACTTAGAAAGGGAGACATGAGGCTGGCTCTGGCGTAGCAGGTAAAGCCACCGCCTGCAGTGACGTATGAATGCCGGTTCAAGTCATGGCTGCTTCACTTCTTTTTTTTTTTTTTTTTTTTTAATTAATTAATTTGAAAGAGTTACACAGAGAGAGGAAAGGCAGAGAGAGAGAGAGGTCTTCCATTTGCTGGTTCACTCCCCAATTGGCTGCAATGGCCAGAGCTGTGCTGATCCTAAGCCAGGAGCCAGGAACTTCTTCTGGGTCTCCCACGCAGGTGCGGGGGTCCAAGGACTTGGAACATCTTCTACTGCTTTCCCAGGCCATAGCAGAGAGCTGGATCGGAAGTGGAGCAGCCGGGTCTTGAACTGGCGCCCATATGGGATGCCGGCGCTTCAGGCCAGGGTGTTAACCCACTGTGCCACAGTGCCAGCCCCTGCTCCACTTCTGATCCAGCTCTCTGCTATGGCCTGGGAAAACAATAGAAGGATGGCTCAAGTGCTTAGGCCCCTACGTCCATATGGGAGACCCGGAAGACGCTCCTGGCTTTGGATCGATCCAGCTCCGGCCATTACAGACACTTGGGGAGTGAAGCAGTGGATAGAATACCTTTCTCTCTGTCTCTCCCACTCCATTAAATAAATAAAATAATAAAGAACATGGTCTTTGGAGACAAACCCAGCTCAAAAGCCTGATCCTTTATCAGATTGTCAGCTGGACTAGCCAGGCTGGCCTGGTTTCCCCGGTACCTGGTGACAATTTCAACCTCGAGGAATATCATTTTTCCAAGAGGGGTAGGTCCTTATACCCATTAGTCAAATGACAAGCCACATGAGGCAAAGACAGTTCATGAATTAATCAATTTATTGCAATGCACAAAAAAAGCAGAGGAAGCAAAAGGGTATAAGAAAAGGTAGGGTGAAATGCATACAAGGAAATTACTCAAGCATGGAATGCTAGTAACATCATGGAGGAAATTTTCCAAATGGTCCAGGGAACCCAACCCCTTCAGAGCGACTCTCAATGGTTCTGGACTGTCATCAAGCCTTCCACTATGAAGTCAAGGGCTTTCCACTCCAGCAAAACCTCCAGCGGCTGAGGCCTTTTCACAGTGAGTTCTCACAGAGGGAATCACTGCAAAATGTATCTCAAACAGCAACTTGAAGATATTAATATCTATTGTCCCGGAAGGCATTTTTTTCTTAGTGTCGGCTTTTCATCATGATATCAAAATAGCTGAGAGAAGCTATTTATGGTCAGAGGTTTATTCTGGCTCATGGCTTTGGAGGTTCACAGTACAAGATCAGGAAACTCCATTGGTTCAGCTATCTGGTCAGGCTGTAGAATGGCAATAGCCCACTGTGTATGGGAAAATGACCACACTGCAAGCAAAGAAGCAGAGAGAATGCCTAGACCCAACTCAGCCTTAATAACCAACACTGTTACCAAAACTACCTTTTTGAGGGCATGCTCTCAATGACCTAAGGATCCCCCACTAGGCTTCACCTCCTGAATACCATAATTGGATTAAATTTCCACTCTCTTAGTACCATTATCATAAGGTTTTTAAGAACCAAACGTGTAACACATAGGCCTTTTGGGGACACCCAGTCCGTGGTATTTACCTTCCAGATGACCAACATGGAAGGAAAAGTTGCAGACTCAAGCAATTTCATTTGCATGTAGTACACAGCTGTCAATTTGCCTTATCAGTTAGTCAGTGTGAAGTAACATGGCTCAATTACAGCTTGTGTTACAAGAGGAAGCCCAAAGTGCAGTCAATGCCATGAAAGCATAGTTATATTAATCATAATCAAAATGTCAATTTACTTAGATTCACAAAAATCATAACAGAAAAACAAACATCACAACACAGCCGTGCAATCTTGGTTATACAAGTATAATTCATCTTTCTCTCCTAACCTCTGTTGCCTCAACAATACAATGGAGAATGGGTTATCACCCACCTCACAATGTTGCTGTGAAGACTAACTGGGGGGGGGGGGGCAGTGCTGTGGAACAGTGGGTAAAGCCACCACCTACAGCATCCCATATGGGCGCCAGTTTGAGACCCGGCTGTTCCACTTCCAATCCAGTTCCCTGCTATGGCCTGGCAAAGCAGTGGAAGATGGTCCAAGTGCTTGGGCCCCTACACCCATGTGGGAGACCTGGAAGAAGCTCCTGGCTCCTGGCTCCTGGCTCCTGGCTCCTGGCTCCTGGCTCCTGGCTTTGGATTGGCCTAGCTATGGCTGTTGTGGCCATTTGGGGAGTGAACCAATGGATGGAAGACCTTTCTCTCTGTCTCTCCCTCTCTGTGTCTGTAACTCTGCCTCTCAAATAAATAAAATAAAATAAAATAAAAGACAAGCCACTTACAGAGAAATAAGTTTTATTTCAACTCAGGGTTTGGGATTCAAGTCCAAGATAGGACAGTTCCACTGGTCTGACCATGAGATATGGCAAGAGGATGGCAATGGTGGAGCATTTGTAGGAATGGTCATGTGGTGAACCCGTATGGCTGGGCCCAATCACGCTATATAACCAACACTCTTGAAAGTACTACCTGCTGAAGGCACATCCCCAGAGACCTAATAATCTCACTAAGCCCCCCTCTGAAGTACCATAGCTGGAGTAAGTTTCTACTCTCATAGTGCCACTAACTTATATTTGGGGAGTTTAAAGCTCTCCATGAGTTTGAAAGCCAAATCATGTTCAAACTATAGCAATGAGTACAATATTAAGGCAATTACATACACCCTTTGGACAGAGACTGAATTGCATGCTGTCACTAAAGACTTTCTAAATGTTAGGGAGGCCTCAGTTGAATGTACCTAAAAATTTTGGCTTTTAATTAGAAACTTTAAGCCTGCCTTTCAGATTCACACCAACTAGTCCACTTGTAAGAGATATTATAGCTAAAGTGTGGATTGCAGCAATCAGTTGGAGTGACCCTACCAAAGATTTTTCAAGAGTAAATGCTAGCTGGCGCCGCGGCTCACTAGGCTAATCCTCCACCTAGCGGCGCCGGCACACCGGGTTCTAGTCCCAATCGGGGCACTGGATTCTGTCCCGGTTGCCCCTCTTCCAGGCCAGCTCTCTGCTGTGGCCAGGGAGTGCAGTGGAGGATGGCCCAAGTGCTTGGGCCCTGCACCCCTGGCTCCTGCCATCAGATCAGTGCGGTGCGCCGGCCGTGGCGGCCATTGGAGGGTGAACCAACGGCAAAGGAAGACCTTTCTCTCCGTCTCTCTCTCACTGTCCACTCTGCCTGTCAAAAAAAAAAAGAGAGAGAGAGAGAGAGAGAGTAAATGCTAAAGGCCAACCTGATGCTTTAAAATTAGCCCTAGGGGCTGGCACTGTGGTGTAGTGGGTAAATCTGCCCCATGCAGTGCCGGTATTCCATATGGGAGCCGGTTCGAGTCTTGGCTGTTCTTCCGATTCAGCTCTCTGCTATGGCCTGGGAAAGCAGTGGAAGATGTACTCATGTGGGGGACCCGGAAGAAGCTCCTGACTCCTGGTTTCGGATTGGCACAGCTCTGGCCATTGTGGCTAATTGGGGAGTGAACCAGCGGATGGAAGATCTCTCTCTCTCTCTCTCTCACTCTGATTTTCAAATAAATAAATCTAGGGCAAAGCAGTTAAAATGCTACTTGGGACATCTGCATCCCATCCTGATTGTGCCTCTGTTTCACTGTTAGAGATCTCTGTGCTGCTTTTTCTGGTACTTCTCTTGGTCTTGAAAACCAGCTACTGTTTGCCTTGTGCCAAGGCCAGCAGTATACCTGGACTGCTTCACCACAAGGCTACACTGGCCATCTCAAGTATTCTTCTCTCTTCTAACAGCTGACATCGGTTTGTCAGAGGGATTCACCCTGACACAGTTTGTGGAGCACTTACTCTCACGGTCACCGGCTGAAGGGACCTCTGGAAAGCCTCAACTCGATGCCAGAATGGGCATACAAAGAACAGACGGTCTCAAGGGAAAGACCATAAGTCTGTAAGCCCTAAGTATCCAGGGTACCTGCCCCGAGATCCCAGCCAGCTCAGGGCTTATGAAGGTTCTTCAAAAAGTTTGTGGAAAATGAGCATTAGGAAAAATCAAAGCATGAATTGCAAAATGTTCTCGCACCAGAACAAGCTTCTGTTCAATTTCACTTTTCCGTGAGTGTCTGTGAAGTGTGCCTGCGTCATTCTTCCCTCTCCCTAAAGCTAAAACGCCATTAAGGTGACTTCTAGGGCTGGCAGGATATTGGAGAAACTGGATCTCCAAATTGACGTCCATGTCAATTACTTAAGACAAAATCAAAACGAGGGGCCGGCACCATGGCGCAGTAGGTTAATCCTCCACCTGCAGCGCCGGCATCCCGTATAGGCGCTAGTTCTAGTCCCGGCTGCTCCTCTTCCAATCCAGCTCTCTGCTGTGACCGGGAGGGCAGTAGAAGATAACCCAAGTCCTTGGGCCCCTGTGCCCATGTGGGAGACCCGAAAGAAGCTCCTGGCTCCTGGCTTCGGATTGGTGCAGCTCCGGCCGTTGCGGCCATTTGGGGAGTGAACTAATGGAAGGAAGACCTCTCTCTCTGTCTCTCCCTCTCACTGACTGTAACTCTAACTATCAAGTAAAATAAAGAAAATTGTTTAAAAAAATCTAAACGAAACCTTAAACTGGGCAGAAAACTCTGAAACTGTCTTTAAGGAGTTAAAGGATAGTGTCCATGATCCCCTGCTCTGGGCTTCCTGATTGTAATTGAACCAGTTTTCCTCTGTGTTCAGTAAAAAGAAGGGAGTACACTGGGGGTATCATCCCAGCAACGTGGAGAACAACACAGACCTACCTGATGTTACAGCCAACAGTCAAAGGCTGTCCTGAGGGAGTCATTTTCCCTCAGAAAGCAATTGCAGCTGTCATTGAAATTTTACAGGCTTGGCAAGATTGCCACAGGTTCCGCATTAACAGAAGTGCTTCTCATTCTGTAGAAGTCTTAATCCGTCCCCATCACCCTCAGCATCTATCTGCAAACAGGCTGACTTCCTACAAAAGGCTTGTGCCACCTCCTTCTAATGTGTCTTGCACAACGTGACATCCTCAACCCTGCTGCTCTTCTTCCCCTTCTGCCTGACGAAAACCCTCACCACTGCGTGACTCTAATAGAGAATTTTCAAACTCCTCGTTCAGACGTACAGGAAACACTTCTGGACGATCAGACGTCACCTGATTCACTGGTGGATCTTCTCTAAGAAATGAAAATGAATGGGCTGGTGTTCAGCACAGCAGTTAAGACACTGCTGGTGGGGAGGGAGGGCGGCACTGTGGCGTAGTAGGTAAAGCCACTGCCTGCAGTGCTGGCATCCCATATGGGCGCGGCTTCGAGTCCTGGCTGTTCCACTTCCGATCCAGCTCTCTGCTGTGGCCTGGGAAATGGGAAAACAGTGGAAGATGGCCCAAGCCCTTGGGTCCCTGCACCCCCGTGGGAGACCTGGAAGGAGCTCCTGGCTGCTGGCTATGGATTGGCGCAGCTCTGGCCATTGCACCCAACCAGGGAGTGAACCAGCACATGAAAGACATCTCTCTCTCTCTCTCTCTCTCTCTCTCTCTCTCTCTCTGCCTCTCCTTCTCTCTGTGTGTAACTCTGACTTTCAAAGCAGGTGATTGCTTATGGGAGACCCAAATAGAGTTCTCAGCTCTATGCTTTGGCTCGGCCCGCACCTGGCTGTTCTGAGTATTTGGAGAGTGAATCAGTAGATGAATGACCTCTTTCTGACTTTATAATAAAGACGTAAAAATGGACATTATACAGCTGGGTATGCTGTAGTGTCACTGGCCGATGCTACAGAAGCTAAGCCGATTCTTTCAGTCCACAAGCTGAGCTTTCTATCTTAACTCAAACATGCTAAGTGGCCAGAGAGAAAACTGCAAACGTCGATATTGATAGTAGATATGTTTTTGGAGTAACACGTGATTTTCCATGCAAGGCAAAAGATTTTTTTTTCTTTTGACAGGCAGAGTGGACAGTGAGAGAGAGAGACAGAGAGAAAGGTCTTCCTTTGCCGTTGGTTCACCCTCCAATGGCCGCCGCGGCCGGCGCACTGCGGCTGGCGCACCGCGGCTGGCGCACCGCGCTGATCCGATGGCAGGAGCCAGGTGCTTCCTCCTGGTCTCCCACGGGGTGCAGGGCCCAAGCACTTGGGCCTTCCTCCACTGCACTCCCTGGCCATAGCAGAGAGCTGGCCTGGAAGAGGGGCAACCGGGACAGAATCCGGCACCCCAACCAGGACTAGAACCCGGTGTGCCGGCGCCGCAAGGTGGAGGATTAGCCTGTTGAGCCGTGGCGCCGGCAAGGCAAAAGATTTTTTAAAATAGTGTTTCTGTAGTAAATCTTTTAGATGCTGTTCAAATGTCTAAGGCAGTAATTATCACTAATATTACTGGGCATTCTTTAACACATGCAAAGTAAAGCAAAGGAAATCATTTGGCCAATGCAACAGCTAAAACTGTGGGCCTGCATTCAGAGACTCCTTTAGTTGAGGCTTCTTTTAACAAAACCAGTTTTTCATTAGATTTAAAGAATAAAATTATTGAAGCTTAACAGTCATCAGTTGAGCAATATTAAGGCAAATAGATTAAATAAAATTGTACCTGTGATTCTACATGGGACCTTGGGTCTGGGCCATATGGTTGACCTGTCCTCCATAACTGGTTATAACCATTTATTCTTTTTTTTTTTTTTTTTTTTTTTTTTTGACAGGCAGAGTGGACAGTGAGAGAGAGAGAGACAGAGAGAAAGGTCTTCCTTTGCCGTTGGTTCACCCTCCAATGGCCGCCGCGGCTGGCGCGCTGCGGCCGGCGCACCGCGCTGATCCGATGGCAGGAGCCAGGAGCCAGGTGCTTTTCCTGGTCTCCCATGGGGTGCAGGGCCCAAGCACCTGGGCCATCCTCCACTGCACTCCCGGGCCACAGCAGAGAGCTGGCCTGGAAGAGGGGCAACCGGGACAGAATCCGGCGCCCCAACCGGGACTAGAACCCGGTGTGCCGGCGCCGCTAGGCGGAGGATTAGCCTAGTGAGCCGCGGCGCCGGCCCACCATTTATTCTTAAAACACACACCTAGATTTGAAACCGAGACCCTATCCCTAATACCTTTAATATAGACATTATCAGGTGCCATCTCTCTCCCTTAGTTTGCACTTCCGCAGCCTTTACTTTGATGGCCGCAGATCAACATCTTACTAAGAATTAACTCAATAAATTAAGGGTATGGTGCATGTATCAGGCCAGCCCCCACCTGGCCCCAGATCACAAGATTCAAAATTCACTTGTCACCTCTATCGCGAACACCCCAATGCTAGAATCTCTCTGAGAAGCGTTACAAAAACCCTGCGGCCTGGTAAAACAAACTGACAACCACCTCCCTGTAGCGTGAGAAAGCCCATCACCGCATTCTCAGAAGATGCTGGCTGGACTCTGACCCCTTAGAGGAAGTCCACGAGCACTGTGGAGCAACCAGAGGCCCACAGACGAGCTGGGCATGTGATGCTCAGTGCCAGATTTACTCCGGGAGATTCACTATTCAGTCCCTTGAAGAATCAGGGAATTCAACAACAGCTGCCGACTCCTCGCCCTGTGCTTTGCAGACTGAAGACTTCCTTTCTTCCATGGCACTGGTGTCAGCGACTGGCTTGCTACAATCAGGAGTGTGAGCCCAGGTTCTGTTGGAGGATCTACAACAGACTGACTCCCTGGAACACTAAGAGGAAGGCTCAGTAGGGTAAGCAATATTGTTAGACTGCGTCTCTGAAAGTAGCCGAGGAAGGACACCTGCACTGTCAGGGCTGCCCAAAACACAGACCTGTAGGGGCAATTCCTCCTTCAGTGGGCATTGTCCTGTACCAGCTGGGCCTTTTGAAGTCTGGTAGATGGACCTTATCCAACTGCTACCTTCACACGGTACAGATTCACGTTGGTAATGATTTGCCTGTTTTCTCATTGAGTAGAAAGATTCCCCATGTCACAGAATCACAGCATGGCAGTCAGTAAAGTATTATTAGAAGAGATTATTCCTCCTTGGAGAGTGCTCTCTGAACTACATAGCAACAGAGGATCTCAGTTTACTGGGCAAGTAATTCAATCTGTTTGCAATATTTGGCCCCCGTTCCACTATTTCCAGCGTGCTTATTACCCACAATCCTCAAGATTAGTGGAATGCACTAATGGAACCATAAAAACTCAAATGGCTAAATTAATGGAAATCTCAGGCTCTGTCTTTCATCTTACTTAACCTAAAATTCACTCCCTCAGGTAAAAGCAAGCTGTCATCTTTTGAAATAGCTCCTGACAGATTTATGAAACTAGATGGAGGACTTTATGAACTTGCTTTGATGAAGGAAAACCTTCTTAGGTTCTCTAAGGAACTCACCAAGGTCCTCCAAGCTAATTCACAATTTGTAGAGCAACCTTTCCACAGCTACTCCAAAGAGATGAAGAAATAGCACCGCAAAATCTGTAGCCTGGTGACTATGGGTATTGGAAATGCCACCTTCATAAAAGCCCTTCCCAACCTCATTGGAAAGGGCCATAGCGGGCTTTATTAACAACCCCTCTGCTGCTAAACTAAAAGGCATGGAGTCATGGATTCATGTTTCTCATTTAAAAAGGCTACCCCCACCTACTGAAGACACCAGAGACCTCAAATTAAAATTCTCTTGATGCCTAGCAAATAACTCACCAGACATGGGAATGTGAAACAGGTGGCATCAGATGTGAACAGCTGTCCTAAGAATCAAGACCTGGCCTCAGTTATCTCTCTTCTACTACACATCAGCCAGTACTGAGACCTTTCAATTCCTATGTTTTTCTTCAATGGGTTCAATTATATGCCAGTTTTAAAAGCAAATCTAGTTGTTGGGTTTATAGCCCACTGCCCACATCTATCACTTCTGGGCTCTTGTTGGTGAGTATTCCTACTGCAAGGAAGGGATTGGGGAGCACTAAGAAACTATATTCTGTGTGAAAGAGACCATTCCTCTGTTTTGCAGTCTCCTAACATTATTACTTAGGATTGCTTTGATTGGTCTATGAATCAAGCTCTTGAGCACCCTGGATGTGATTTTCTGTTTTCAGATGCTGCTGCTGTAAAATCACCATGAAAGGGGCTGGCGCTGTGGCACAGTGGGTTAACGCCCTGGCCATGTGGGCGCTGGTTTGAGACCCAGCTGCTTTACTTCCAGTCCAGCTCTCTGCTATGGCCCAGGAAAGCAGTGGAGGATAGCCCAGGTCCCTGGGCCCCTGCATCCATGTGGGAGACCCGGAGGAGGCTCCCAGCTCCTGGCTTCAGATCGGTGCAGCTCCAGCTGTTGTGGCCAAATGGGAAGTGAACCACTGGATGGATGACCTCTCTCTCTCTCTCTCTCTCTCTCTCTCTCTCTCTCCTCTCTCTGTGCAACTCTGATTTTCAAATAAATCTTTTAAAAAATAATCACCATGAAAAGGAGAAGAGCAAAGGCCCAAGGGTGATTTGTACTGCCTCTTAGGAGGAACTAGTCACAAAATATGGGACAGATTTTTTGATTGAATTACGCCTGATTGTGGACACTTAGGTTCTAAAGTCTCCTTATATTAGCAGCAACATAATCATATTACAATGAATCAGTCAAATAACATCCACAGCCTCAGATGGTGCCAACCTGAGTCCTATACCATTCTAATACCTAAGCCTCTCTGATGGGCTCAGTTCTGACTGGGAATGAGGACTTGGCATTTACTAGGTGGTCCTGGTGGGACTCAGTGGCTGTGTGGAGCCGACCCTCCCCTGGTTGAACAGGACACTGTGCTTGGGTTTTCCCTGGATGTGAGAGCCTCCTCAATCCCACTGAATATGGCCCATGCTTATTTTTCAATTTGCTTTTTTTTCTTTTTATTTATATGAGAGGGAGGGAAGCAGAGAGAGATACACAGAGGTAGACAGAGAGAGAGAGAGAGAGAGAGGGAGGGAGAGAGAACTCCCACCTTTTGGTCCACTCCCCCAAATTACTTAGGTGGCCCAGGCTGAAAATGGGAGCCAGGAACCCCATCTGGGTTGACCACCTGGGTGGCAGGGATCCAAGTACTTGAGTTGTCTCCTGCTGCCTCCCCGGGGTGCACATTAGCAGGAAGCTGGAATCAGGAGCTGGAGCCAGGTCTCAAACCCAAGCACTTCAATGTGGGATGGGGTCGTCTTAACAACTAGGCCATGGGAAAGCAGTGGAAGAGGCCCAAGTCCTTGGGCCCCTGCACCCACATGGGAGACCTGGAAGAAGCTCCTGGCTCCTGGCTTCAGATTGGCACAGATCCAGCTGTTGCAGCCAATTGGGGAGAAAACCAGTGGATGGAAGACCTCTCTCTCTCTTTCTCTCTCTCTCTCTTTCTCTGCCTCTCCTCTCTCTAACTCTGACTTTCAAACAAATAAGTAAATCTTAAAAAAAAAAAACTAGGTCAAATGTCCATTCTGTAACTTTTCACTTTTAAAAACTAGATGGGTTCAAGTGGTGTTTCAATGGCCATTGCTGTGTTCATCTCTTTTTCAGACCCTAAAGATGTGATTTCTCCTATAGAAGCATTAACTAAATTTACCCAACAAACCTTAAATGACAACCGACAAGCATTAAGCTTGGTAAATACGGAAATGCCTTTAATGAGAAGAGCGGTCCTAAAATACCACATGGCACTTGGTGTCATGACTGCATCCCAAATGGGGATTTGTGTTGTTCTTTGAACAGAATGGGTGTCCATATGCCTGGTGAACTGTCTCATATCACCCATGCAGTCAGTCTTATGAAAAGACAAACTAATCACTTCAGTGAGCCTTCACCTAGATTAGAGAGACTAGAGACTTATTTCAGATTTGATTTGGATCAGGTTCCAGCTGGTTAAAATCATCCTTGCTAAGGACACTATTCTTGTCACTTTCTGTTCTTCTTATTGTCTGTATTTTCTACCAGATCCTAACCACTTCTGCCAAAGTAAGGAACACGCGGCAACTAGAGGAAATCAGTCATCTTTCCTGGGCAGCTTCCAGAGGGAAATACTGAGCTATTGCCTAAGCCCTGCCCCCTCACTGCCCTCCTTGTCACTCAAATGTTGCTTAAGGTAGCAGCATCTGTAGTCATCTCATTACCTCCTCCGTGGGACATGACATTCTGGGAACGGTCCTTCCTGGCTCGGAGGGACTACACCTATAGGCAATTGACACACTGTCCAAAGAATGATCATTGGTATCTCTTGGTCATGATCAAAAGAGGAGAAATGTAGAATCCAGAAGAAAACTTCAATAAAAACCAGCTTTGAAAGAATATTTCGGGGCTGGCACCATGGCGCAATAGGTTAATCCTCAGCCTGTGGTGCCGGCATCCCATATGGGTGCCAGTTCTAGTCCTGGCTGCTCCTCTTCCAATCCAGCTCTCTGCTATGGCCTGGGAAAGCAGTAGAAGATGGCCCAAGTGCTTGGGCCCCTGCATCTGTGTGGGAGACCAGGAAGAAGCACCTGGATCCTGGGTTTGGATAGGCGCAGCACCAGCCGTTGCGGCCATTTGGGGAGTGAACCATTGGATGGAAGACCTTTCTCTCTGTCTCTCCCTCTCACTGTCTGTAACTCTACCTCTTAAATAAATAAATAAAATATTTAGAAAAAAAGAAAGAATATTTCAGAATGGAGTTGGAGGCCATTAGGGGACCAAGGTCTATGCATGGATGAAGTGGTGACTGGGGAAGTAAACTCTTGAACTGAACACAGGAGAGAAGGACACAGGGATGCTAGCGTTTGAAGTGGGCCAAGCCTGCAAAGCCATTGACATCTTCTACTGGGGGTGCAGCTGAGCGACTGTCATGAACGACCAAGGAACTTCACAGCTACAGCAAGTCCATCATGTGTGGCTGAGAGTTGGGGCCGCCCTCGCCCTGCGCCAGTCCCCTTTCTTTACATACGACTCAGGGATTTCCTTTGTCCTCAACTTCCCCGTCCCTTTGAAAGACCTGGACCATCTGAGTTTCTTTGGGGGATTGATTCAGAGCTGTCTGAATCTGTGTCATCCCCAACTCTCATCCTTAGGCCACAAAGAAAGTTCTTTTGCTTTCCTGGTTTCCGAGTTTGAGTTGCTCAGCACAGATATGAAAGTGGTGTAGGGGCCAGCGCTGTGGCATAGGGGGTAAAGCCACCACCTGCAGTCCCAGCCTCCCATATGGGCGCTGGTTCGAGTCCCGGCTGCTCCACTTCCCATCCAGCTCTCTGCTGTGGCCTGGGAAAGCTGTAGAAGATGGCTCAAGTCCTTGGGCCCCTGCACCCACATGGTGCTTCGGATCAGCACAGCTCCAGCCATTGCAGCCAATTGGGGAGTGAACCAGCGGATGGAAGACCTCTCTCTCTCTCTCTCTCTCTCTCTCTCTCTTCGTCTCTCCCTCTCTCTGTAATTCTGTCTTTCAAATAAATAAATAAATCTTTAAAAAAAAGAAAAAGAAAGAAAGTGGTGTGGCTGCTGGCTGAGTAGTCTTGTGTAGATGACTCCAATGAGAAAAGTCATTTTGCACAAGAGGATGGTGGGCATCCCTCCTTGCTCAGCATCTGACTTTCCCTGTGGCCCCCAGTGTCAGCAGAGGCGGCCCTGGGATGGTGGAGGCAGGAGGGTGGGCCGGAGTGACCTTGTGCCCAGCAGAAATGCAGAAGTCAAGCTAAAATCACTGATGCTTCTAGAATCACTGCAGGGAAATGAAACTGAGGGCGGCAATCACACCAAAATCGGAGTGAGGGAGAAAGAGCTCACAGGAGTCCACTAGTAACTGAGTCAGTCAGCACCCACAGCTCTAACCCAGTGTTGCGTCTACACTGGAAAAAAGAAGAAGGGGGCCGGTGCTGTGGCCTAGAAGGTGAAGCCGCCATCTGCAGTGCCAGCATCCTATATGGGCACCAGTTCAAATCCCAGCTGCTCCACTTCCGATCCAGCTCTCTGCTATGGCCTGGGAAAACAGTAGAAGATGGCCCAAAGTCCTTGGGCCCCTGCACCCACGTGGGAGATCTGGAAGAAGCTCCTGGCTTGAGATCAGCACAGCTCTGGTCATTGCAGCCACCTAGGGAGTGAACCAGCGGGTAGGAGCGCTCTCTCTCTCTCTCTCTCTCTCTCTCTTTGTGTAACTTACTTTCAAATAAATGAATAAATCTTTTTTAAAAAATGAACTGAAAGCCACAAGGCATTTCAGAACCGCGTTTTAAAAAAATAAATAAATAAATAAATAAAGATGAGGAACTCAGAAGAGGCAGAGGTCTCTGACCTGGAGAAACTCGCAGTAACAAGGGGAAGACAGGACACTTGCAGGAGACAGAGACAAACGTAACACAAACACCCAGCGCTCCACCTGCGTTAGCAGAGCAGAAGGGAGCTCTGAGCGTGTGCCTGGAATTAAGAATTGAGGGAAATAGTGAATGTCAAAGGATTCTTGATTATAGCACCGAAGTATCTGATCAGGAGGTTTACTATTTCTCTTTTTTTATTTTTATTATTTATTTTGACAGGTAGAGTTAGACAGTGAGAGAGAGAAAGGTCTTCCTTCTGTTGGTTCATCCCCCCAAATGGCTACTATGGCCAGAGCTCCTCCGATCCGAACCCAGGAGCCAGGTGCTTCCTCCTAGTCCCCCATGCAGGCGCAGGGCCCAAGCACTTGGGCCATCCTCCACTGCCCTCCCAGGCCACAGCAGAGAGCTGGCCTGGAAGAGGAGCAGCTGGGACTAGATCCTGGCACCCATATGGGATGCCAGCACTGCAGGCAGAGGATTAACCAAGTGAGCCACGGCACTGGCCCTGAGGTTTATTATTTCAAACACATCTGCATGTTAGCTGCAATTAAGTCTGAATATCAAATAGTAATTAAAAAAAAACTGTAGGAAGTCGCTGAAGAGCAGGCTGGCTGCGAGAGAGAGGCTTACACACCCAGGGACTGAATCACATCTACAGGATGAACAACACAGCTTCAGGGAAAAGCGGCGTGGGTATCAAGCTGCAGTGACAGCTCACGAGGAGGAAGGACCACAAATGGAACCCAGAACAGCACGCTTGAGGCCGGTGATGTAGCGCAGTAGGTTAATCCTCCACCTGCAACGCCAGCATCCCATATGGGCACTGGTTCTAGTCCCGACTGCCCCTCTTCCAATCCAGCTCTCTGCTGTGGCCTGGGAAAGCAATGAAAGATGTCCCAATTCCTTGGGCCCCTGCACCCGCTGGGAGACCCTGAAGAAGCTCCTGGTTCCTGGCTTCGGATTGGCACAGCTCCAGCCGTTGCAGCCATCTGAGGAGTGAACCAATGGAAGGAAGACCTCCCTCTCACTGTCTGTAACTCTACCTCTCAAATAAATAAATAAAATCCTTAAAAAGGAAAAAAAGAAAATAACAGCCTGCTCACACAGTGTGGCCCTGCTCATAGCTGAGGCTTAACTCCAGCAGGCTTTGCATGAGAACTTTTTAAACACCCCCTTCTACTTCAGAAAGTCAAGTCACGTGAGGAACAGATACCTTCAGCTAACTCCTTGGGCCCTGCCGTCCTGGTGATTTTCCATTTGGGGGTCTGATCATTTTGACTGAAGGTGTAAAAACAGCTGGGAAAACCAGCCACCTTAAAATATCTCAATTACAACTACAAAAGAAAGAACCAAGTAATAGCCCAAATGATAGCCTTTCTTTTACCCAACAGAGTTTGAAGAGCGCGAACAACCAGCTAGCCTGACATCTAAGGAAAGACATGTGCTACCAAGGAGAGCTAGCACCTGTGCCCAGGCTCGTCTGTGATAGAGCATGGGAGGAAGACAGTGCGGCCATACAAATGGGTTTGAGAATTCAGCTACAATTTTTAACAAAGAACTACGACCCCCTGAAGAGTTGAGCCGCACTTGGGTTTTGTTGATGCCACGTGAGGCTGAGAAGACCAGGGGAGCTCGCAGGTCGTCACGCACCCCCAGCAGTGCCCATTAAAGACTGCGAGAAGGGTGGAGACCAGAGGAAGCCTCCCTGGCTGGCGGCACAGGCCTGGACAACGGGAGCAGCCACGTTGTGGGAAAGGCATGAGGCCCACCGGACCCTTTTCCCTAGAGAACAAGAGCTTTAACCCACTCACTCAAAGGTCCCAGGGCACAGGAAAAACCTATTACACCTGGGGGAAAGAAACAGACCAGGGGAGGAAAAGAAGTTCTGCCGTGGGGAGGGGCTGGAAGCCATCCCAGGCCTGGACCACTGGACCATGCAGGTGCTCCAGGATCACTGAAAGCCCCTTCCTCAAGACCCCGGGCCAGACGCCTGCCCGAGACTGAGGCAGCACTGGACAACAGAGCAGTTCCGGCTGCAGCTCCTGGGGCAGCAAGGGGAGCAAGAAGTCAAAGACAGACTCCCCGAGCGGCAGGCACAAAGAGAAGGCGAACAGCTGGGGGTGCAGCAGGGACACTGAGAAGATTTCCAGGAAAAGTAGCCCCCACCCAAGCACAACGGAACACTAGAGGGACGTGAGGGTAACCATGGTAACAACAGAAGCCAAGTGCAACTCAGCTTTTGACTAGATTGCTGCAACCATTCCACACTAGCAGCTTAGCGGAAGACGAGTGCCCGTTTCCAAGCATAAATACGATCTACCCCAGTCTCTACAAAACACATGATACTCAGCATTCTGTAAAAAACTACAAACCTACACAAAAAGCAAGGTAAAACAACCCTGTTGAGAGACACTATAAGCTATAGAAACTGCCCCAGATATGATTCTCATGTTGCTACTACCAAATAAAGGATCTTAAAAAACTACAAGTAACATGTGAAAGGTTTGAGTGGAACAGGTAGTCCCTATGCATAAACAGATAGGAGATTTTAGCAGAGATCGACGCAATGATGATAAGCCAACAGAAACATTAGGAAAATTTAAACATGGTATTCGAGAAGAAGATGAATGTGTAATAGGCTCATCCATAGACAATACACTGCTATGAAATAGGCCTTTGGAGATGGAGTCAGACAAGTTACCCAAACTGAAATTCAATGGGGAAAAAAATGAAAAAAAAAAAAAATCCAAGAACTGTGAGACAGTATGAAATAAACTAATATGTGTAATTGAAATCCCAAAGAGGAAAAGAATGGGACAGAAGAAACATCTGAAGACATACTGACCAACCATTTTCCAAAAATAATGCAAGTCACCAACCACAGATTCAGGAAGCTCAGAGAACCACAGCAGGCTGACTACACACACAGCATCTAAGAGCATTGTGTTCAGCTGCTGAAAATCAAAGATAAAGTCATGAAAACACTGATAGATCTTTATTTTTCACATCTAAGAGAGAGAACTGGAACGTAAGTGCCATCACTCTGCCAGCCACCAAGGTCATAACCAGACTGTGTTGGCAGAAATGTCAAAGTATCGAAAGCTTTCTTTCATTAAAAAAATCATTTATTTTTTATTTACTTGAAAGGCAGCATTAAAAAAAGAGGAAGAGAGACACAGAGAGAAAGAGAGAGAGAGAGAGAATATTCCATTCACTGTTCACTTCCCAAATGGCTACATCAGCAGGGGCTGGGCCAGGCTAAAGCCAGGAGCCAGAAGCTTCTTCCATGTGGGTGCAGGGGCCCAAACACTTGGCTCATCTGCTACTGCTCTCCCAGGCACGTTAGCAGGGAGATGGAGCAGAAGTGGAGCAGCAGGCGGAGGTTTAACCTGCTGTGACTCAATGCTGGCCCCCTAAATCTTCCTCTTGGCCAACTCAATTGGCTGGGAGACTTAGGAACCAACTCTTGTAGCAAATGGAGATGAGCAAAGGCAGAGCATGGAGCAGCGGCCTCCCGACAGCGCTCTGCTCCCAGGAGAGCTGTGAGCCCAGACCTGGTTTCCAGTCTTCCCTTCAAGACCAAACTTCAGGTCCCCTCCCCCCTGCAGCCTCTTCCTGGAAAGAGGAAGTCACTTTTCTTTCTGGACCTCAAAGCTTCCTCCTCCGAGCCGGCCTCCGTGCTGCACTGGGTCCTGTCACAGAGCACGACCTTGTGCTCCACGCCCAGGGAGGGAGCCCAGAGTCCTCTGACTTCTCAGCAGGCGCTCATCAACACCGGCGGTGGTAAGGGCGGTCGCTTCCGACGCCTCCTTGCCGCTTGCAGGGCGGAGCACCCTGGCGCCACCCACCTCTGTCTCTGCACGACTCAGCTGGAAGGCCCTCCTGCTGCCCCTCTCCAACTCCTCTTATTCTCTCTGCGCACGCCTGGCTCTCCCACCACCCCTTACACGGAGTCTTTGCTCTGCTGCTTGTCCTCCATGCGCTCCTATGGTGATGTTCTAAATGGGGAGACTCCCCCAGAGGGTGTAGCAGCCCAGGAGGGGCAGGAGAGGGAAAGAGGTAGCTTGGAAGTCTGTTCAGCATTATAAATTTTTTAAAGAAAAGAATCACAAAAATATTTATTAGAGAGACAGAGAAAGGGAGAGAGACAGAAAGACCGAGAAATCTCTCATCCCTTGAACCACTCCTCAAATGCCTAACACAGTCAGGGGAGGGCCTGGCCAAAGCCAGGAGTTTGGAACTCAATCCATGTTGCCCTCATGGGTGGCAGAGACCTCACCATTTCAGCTATCACCAGCTGCCTCCTAGGGCCCGAATGAGCCGGAAGCTGGAGATCTGACTGAGCCCAGGTGCTCTGATGTGAGATGCGTCCCAAGCGGCCGCTTAACCACTACACCAAATGCCTGTCCCTATGGTGCAGTCTTATACTTGTCAATTTGACCAACCACTCATGAAATTTAAGATAAAATCAAAGGCAGATGAAAAAATTATGTTTAAAAGAGTTGAAAAAAATAGTTGAGACACCAGAAGTTGAGAGGCATAATGCTTTACTTTTCTCACTGATCCTAAACAACTTTATGAACACTCATGGCTTTTCTCCAGTAGCACCTCCCAGCTAGGGAGGATGCTGCCCCCAGAAGATGCTGGCCAGTGTCTGCAGCCACTTAGGGTTGTTATAACTGAGAGGGATGCTCCTGGCACCTCGGAGCAGAAGCTGCGATTGCCACTCAGTGCCCTCCAAAGGACAGAGTAGCCCCACACCAAAGACTCCTCCCGCCCCAAATGTCACAAGTTCTGAGGATGAGACACTGCACCTGTTTGATGATGACTCCCAGATCTTTATCTCCAGCCAACACTTTTCTATTGCATCGTAGAAAAGTTTATTTAGCTACCTATTAAGCATTTCCACTTTAAAAAATCGACCAATCTGGGGCCGGCACTGTGGCATAGTGGATTAAAATCCTGGCCTGCAGTTCTAGCATCCCATGTGGGTGCCGGTTCTAGTCCCAGTCCTCTTCCCATCCAGCTCTCTGCTACGGCCTGGGAAAGCAGTAGAAGATTGGCCCAAGCCCTTGGGCCCCTGCACCCACATGAGAGACCTGGAAGAAGCTCCTGGCTCCTGGCTTCGGATCAGCACAGCTCCAGCTGTTGCGGCCATCTGGGGAGTGAAACAGCAGATGGAAGACCTCTCTCTCTTTGTCTCTACCTCTTTCTGTAACTCTGTCTTTCAAATAAATACAATAAATCATTAAATAAATACAATAAATCATTAAAATAAAACTGCCTAAACTACAATTCACTAATTTCAACCAAACTTGCACTTCTTTGTCTATGAATAAAATAAAAAAAATCCTTCAAGTTCCTGTAGGTCGCCTGGTCTCCTTCATCATTCCTAGCCAATCACTAATTAAGTTCTCTCTAATAAGTTTCCCTCATGCTGGTTACTGTTGGTATAAAACTTTGACCAAAATTGAAAATGAAACTCGATGAAGGGCAGGATGGGAGTGGGAGTGGGAGAGGGGAGGGCCACGGGAGAGAGGGAGGTTGGGGGGGGGAGCCACAACAATACAAAAGCTGCACTTTGTATTCACATTTATTAAATAAAAAAAACTATATAACAAACAAACAAAAAAAGAAACAGAAAAAAAACTTAATACTTTACCCTTTTAGTATTTTTATGTTCTACTTAAAACTATTGGTTGAACTCTGTAATTAATACACAATTACTCTTAGGTGTTTAGTTAATGCTATAACTAGTACTCAATAGTATTTTATACTTTGTGTTTCTGTGTGGGTCCAAACTGTTGAAATCTTTACTTAATATATGCTAAATTGATCTTCTGTATATAAAGATAATTGAAAATGAATCTTGATGTGAATGGAAGGGGAGAGGGAGTGGGAGAGGGGAGTGTTGTGAGTGGGAGGGAAGTTATGGGGGGAAGCTATTGTAATCCATAAGCTGTACTTTGGAAATTTATGTTCATTAAATAAAATAAAATAAAAATAAAAATATAAAAAAATAAAAATAAAACTTTGACCAAGTCACTAAATCTCTCTGTGCCTGGATCTTCTCCTTGTAAGATAATATACTTATGGCTGGCACCGCGGCTCACTAGGCTAATCCTCTGCCTTGCGGCGCCAGCACACCAGGTTTTAGTCCCGGTCGGGGTGCCGGATTCTGTCCCAGTTGCCCCTCTTCCAGGCCAGCTCTCTGCTATGGCCAGGGAGTGCAGTGGAGGATGGCCCAGGTCCTTGGGCCCTGTACCACATGGGAGACCAGGAGAAGCACCTGGCTCCTGGCTTTGGATCAGTGCGGTGCGCCCGCCACAGCGGTCATTGGGGGGTGAACCAACGGCAAAGGAAGACCTTTCTCTCTGTCTCTCTCTCTCACCGTCCACTCTGCTTTAGAGCACAATTACTCCCCGGGGTTGATGTGAGGGTTCATTAAACAAATTAAAGGGCTTAGAACAGTACCTGTGGTAGTAGGTTCTATTTAAGTAGGTTCTATTTAAGTGCTGCAATTATTTATTTATTTATTTTTTTGACAGGCAGAGTGGACAGTGAGAGAGAGAGAGACAGAGAGAAAGGTCTTCCTTTTGCCATTGGTTCACCCTCCAATGGCCGCCGCGGCCAGCGCGCTGCGGCCGGCGCACCGCGCTGATCCAATGGCAGGAGCCAGGTACTTATCCTGGTCTCCCATCCTCCACTGCACTCCCTGGCCACAGCAGAGAGCTGGCCTGGAAGAGGGGCAACCGGGACAGAATCCGGTGCCCCGACCTGGACTATTTACGTCCTAATCATTCTTTGCCTCACACATTCTCTCTCCTCTCTATCTCTCCATTTTCATCCATAGAGTTAGTGAGAGAGAAAGACAGAGAGAAAGGTCTTCCTTCCTTTGGTTCATCCCCCAAATGCTGCTTCAGCCAGAACCATGCTGATCCGAAGCCAGGAGCCAGCTGCTTCCTCCTGGTCTCCCATGCGCGTGCAGGGGCTCAAGCACTTGGGCCATCCTCCACTGCATTCCCGGGCCACAGCAGAGAGCTGGAGTGGAAGAGGAGCAACCGGGACTAGAACCTGGTGCCCATATGGGATGCCAGCACCACAGGTGGAAGATTAGCCAACTGAGCCCCTCCCCATACCATTTTCAAGAAGCTCTATCAAGCTTTTATTCAGAAAAAGATATCACTTTAAGGGTGAGTAGGCAGTCCACCAAATAGCAGAAGATATTGGTAACAGGCATATTGTACAGAAGACTCATAACTAGAGCACATAAAGAATGTATAAAAATCAATGGCAAGCTTCAGATCGGCGCAGTGCGCTGGCCGCAGTGCGCCAGCCGTGGTGGCCATTGGAGGGTGAACCAACGGCAAAAGGAAGACCTTTCTCTCTGTCTCTCTCTCTCTCTCACTATCCACTCTGCCTGTAAAAAAAAAAAAATCAATGGCAAGAAGACAGCCCAATTCAAAAGTGGGCAGGGGGCCAGCACTGTGGCTTAGCAGGTAAAGCCACCCCTTGCAGTGCCTGCATCCCATGTGGGTACTGGTTCGTGTCCGGCTGCTCCACCTTTGATCCAGCTCTCTGCTGTGGCCTGGGAAAACAGCGGAAGATGGCCCAAGTCCTTGGGCCCCTCCATGCATGTGGGAGACCTGGAGGAAGATCCTGGATCCTGGCTTCAGAACGGCCCATCATCTCCCACTGTTATGGCCATTTGGGGAATGAACCAGCGGATGGAAGATCTCTCTCTTTCTCTCTGTCTCTGCCTCTCTATAACTCTGCCTTTCAAATAAACAAGTCTTTTTAAAAATTTTTTTAAATAATTTTTTTAAAAAAGACTTGTTTATTTGAATTAAGAAGACTTAAACAGCTACTTCACAAGAGGATATCCAGATGGCCAAAGAAGCACCCAAAAAGAAACTCAGCCACTCAGCCTCTCAGAGAAGTGCACAGGAAAACCCGTGTACCCACCTGATTGACAGAAGTTTACAAGATTGACAACACCAAGCTGTATCTAAATTAAAGACAAAATCAAAATTCCCTGCCAGATCAGATCACTGCCCGGCTTACAATCCTTCTATGACTTCCCACTGCCTTCAGGCTGGTGTTCTGCCCTTCAAGGTAACCTTCAAATCCTTTAGGAGGGTACATGGGCTCTGAGGGTGCTGGCATCACTGCTGCCCCCATCCCTGCCTATACCAAGCTTCTTACTGATCCCCAAACTTGCCACACCATAGCCATGTTTTTCCCCATGCAGTTTCCTGAAAACAAAGTGGCCTTGCAAACTCATAGTCAATCTTCAAGATCAAACTCCTTCTCCATAAAACCTTCCCTGGCAGCTGCCGGGGCAAGCAAGGGTAATGTCAGAGTTCCTGAGCCTCCAGGGTCACTCTGGCACCACAAAGGTCTCTCTCGCCCACGAACATGTGAAGTAGGATGTGCCACGTACTGAGTACCTTGACATGGGCATTACGTTGTCATGAATTTGCTTTGCTTCTTTCTGGGCTGTTTGCTGCTTTCTACTGCCCTCTAGTGGAGCCCAATGGGCGGCACCATGAGTTCCTTCCGCGCGAGGACCGAGCCGGTGTTTAAGACTGTAGAAGGGTCTGGGGTGTTTTAACAGGAGGAGCAGCCAGCTAACGGTTTAGGGGAGGGAGAGTCAGGAGAAGGAGAAGGGGAACTTGCGGCTGTCTTGCTTGCAGCCACCCAGTCTGCTCTCCTGTTTGGGTGACACTTGACCTCAGACAGTGACATTCAGTGAGAAACTTCCTCATCCATCCACATGCTGGCTTGGGGTCCTTAATGGTGAGGGTGGAATATGACTTTGTAGGAAAAAACCAAGAGTTCGATTCCAGCATCCGGGGCCTGCAACTCAGACAGCATGGGACACCCCCCCCCCCCAGCTGCCAGATGTGCTTTGTCCCTTCCTGTAGGAAGTGTGCCTGTCCCCAGCAAGGGGAGAGATTCCAGAAGGTAGGAACTCTGTCCTGAGCCAAACGTGCGGCACAGGGCTGGAAACTGCTTCTGGGGAAGGCTCAGGCTGCCCTGCTCAAAACCAAGCAAATATTCAACAGGAACATTCGAGGAGCTATAAATGAGGTTCTAAACGGCTCAGAATTGTCTGTCTGTCGTGGAACCAGACTTACTCCAAGCCATCAGCAAAATAAAGCAATCACCTCTGTGGCTTCCAGCTGATTTCCTAAATGCACGATCCACTCCCAGGCTGTGTCTGTAGTTCCAGCCTAGACCTCTCCTCCCAGATATTCTCCTGATCTTAGCCCACAGGGCAGCTCAAAGCCAGAATAGCCAAACTCCACCCCAGCTAAACTTCTTTCCATCACACACACACACACACACACACACACACTCACTCACACAGAGACAGAGCTCCTCCCCCACTGGTTCACTCCACAAATGCCCACATGGCTAGGGGCCAAAGGCATGAGCCAAGAACTCAATCCCCTGTGGGAGGCAGGAACCCAAACCCCAGAGATATTACCACTGCCTCTCAGGACAAGCATTAGCAAGAAGCTGGAATCAGGAACCAGAGTTGTCCTCAAACCCAGGCACTGTGGTATGGGATGCAGTGTCCCAAGCCACATCTTAACCGCTGCACCTAAATGCCCTCCCAAGTTTAACCATTTCTAACAAAGTGCTTCTGCCTCAATTGTAAGTACTAATCAGAAAAAAAAAAAAAGAGGAGGGGAGTAAGTTACAGGAAGAAAATGAGATAAACGCTTCACATTTCTAGGTCATCTCCTTACATTTCTTTGCATTGGTTTCTAAAGAGAGTCAAAATATTATGGGCAGGGCTGGTACACATAGCAGGTAAAGCCACCGCCTGCAGTGCCAGCATCCCTTATGGGCGCCAGTTCGAGTCCTGGCTGCTCCACTTCCGATCCAACTCTGGCCTGGGAAAGCAGTAAAAGATGACCCAAGTGTTTGGGCCCCTACATGCACCTGGGAGACCCAGAGGAAACTCCTCGCTCCTGGCTTCAGACTGGCACAGCTCCAGCCGTTGCAGCCATCTAGGAAGTAAACCAGCAGATGGTAAACCTCTCTCTCTCTCTCTCTCTGCCTCTGCTCCTCTGCTTCTCTTTAACTCTGCCTTTCAGATAAATAAATCTTTTTTTAAAAAATGTTCTGGCCTAAGCATGGAGACTTGGAGGCTTCGGAAAGACAGGTGTTATGCAGACAACTCCCCCTCCCACTCCTCTACTCCACCTCTCCCCACCCCCAAACGCATGCAGAGCCATTTTAGAAAATCAGAGTAAAGCATAAGGAGCCAGCTGTAGCAAACGCAGAAGACAATGGAATAGAATCTCACAGATTCTCTGAAGGAAGAGCAATTTCTTCGCTTGGGAAACCGTGGAAGACATGCAAAAGGAAAGAGCTTCATGAAACTTTCCAACTTCTGTACGATGCCAAAGTGAAATCAGCCTAAAGCCAGGACCAACTGCAAACTGGACAAAGGAATAGTTATTAAAAATTAGGTCCACCAAAGATGTATTTTTATTGCCAGAAATTATTGAGAAAAACATATTCCTGGGCCGTTGCCGCGGCTCACTAGGCTAATCCTCCGCCTGCGGCGCCGGCACACCGGGTTCTAGTCCCAGTTGGGGCGCTGGATTCTGTCCCGGTTGCCCCTCTTCCAGGCCAGCTCTCTGCTATGGCCAGGGAGTGCAGTGGAGGATGGCCCAGGTGCTTGGGCCCTGCACCCCATGGGAGACCAGGAGGAAGCACCTGGCTTCTGGCTTTGGATTGGCACAATGTGCCAACCGTAGCGGCCATTTAGGGGGTGAACCAACAGCAAAAGGAAGACCTTTCTCTCTGTCTCTCTCTCTCTAACTCTGCCTGTCAAAGAAAAATTTTTAAAAAATGGATTAAAGAGAAAAACATCGGCCGGCGCCGTGGCTCACTAGGCTAATCCTCCGCCTTGTGGCGCCGGCACACCGGGTTCTTCTAGTCCTGGTCGGGGAGCTGGATTCTGTCCTGGTTGCCCCTCTTCCAGGCCAGCTCTCTGCTGTGGCCAGGGAGTGCAGTGGAGGATGGCCAAGGTCCTTGGGCCCTGCACCCGCATGGGAGACCAGGAAGAAGCACCTGGCTGCTGGCTTTGGATTGGCACAGTGTGCCAGCCGTAGCGGCCATTTAGGGGGTGAACCAACGGAAAAATGAAGACCTTTCTCTCTGTCTCTCTCTCTCTCTCTCTCTCTGTCTAACTCTGCCTGTCAAAGAAAAATTTTTAAAAAATGGATTAAAGAGAAAAACATAAATAAATAGGCAAGGGCAGGGATATCCACAGAAAAAGCCAAAAAGAATTTAGTTAAACAAACATCTCAGTGTGCCAGACACTGCAGTGGTATGAGCTTTCCACCAACTAGAAATACAAAAGGGGAAACGCAACTGTTAAACACACACAGGAAATGTTCGGATACACTAGTCATCAAAGAAAAGCAAATTAAAACCGTGAGAACCCCTTCCTCCCTTCTCATCTATTAAATTACTTATGATTAAGAAAGAATGTGATTAAATGGATTCCTACAGATCTCTAAGTGATGGATAAGTAAAACAATTGTTTGGGGAATGCACAGAAATACTACCAAAAACTTAGAAATGTGCATACCTGGGACACTGGAATTTCATTTCTGGGAAAATGGACTTTGCAACCACGTCAAAATATGAAAAAGCATTATTGTTCTTTGCAGTTCTTCCAAACAGAAATGAAAGTCTAGACACTGTAAAATGTCCAAACCCCTGGTTCGGGTAAGTTGCTCTGCTACTGTGTCAGCTGCAGACTCTGAGTGTGTGGTGAGGTAGAGGAGCATGTCCCCTACTGGGTGGCTTTCTACAGCACGTGCCAGAAAATGCCACTCAGCTGCCTTACATAGCCAGAAATCTCTTACTGTCTCACTCACCGAATTTCACAAAGATGGAGCAGTCTGAGGGTGGTTGGTCAATCTACAATAATGTTATCACGAATCTTATGGAGACAGGAAGGCTGCAACCACGCCCAACATTACATCTTTTTTTTAAATTTTTATATCCATTTTATTTATTCAGAAAGCAGAGAGACACAGAGAAATTGTCCATCGACTGCTTCACTCCCCAAATGCCTACAGTAGTTGGGGTGGGCCAGGCTGAAGTCAGGAACCTGGAACTCAATCAGGGTGAATCCTATACAGGTGACAAGGAACCAACCACTTGTGCAGTCACATGCTATCTTCCAGGGTGTACATTAGCAGGAAGCAGAGCCAAGATCTAAGTGCATACACTCTCATATGGAAAGTGGGAGTCCCAAAGCACCAAACACCGCTCCCAACATCACATCACTGCATCCAAACACTGGTGGAAACCCATTGCGTCTTGTACCCTAGAATCCCCAACGGTAGACTGCTTCTGAGGATTCACTGTCCAGAACCATAGCACATGTTCAGCCCTAAGCAAATGACTGGCAAAGGAATGGAATAACATGAGTGGTTTCAAACAGGAATTATGAATGTGTGCCCTTGGACTGACAAGTTCAGTGTTACCTGGAAACTTATTAGAACTGCAAGTTCTTGGGCCCCACGAAAATAACAAACTCCAGTCTGTACTTTATTTTTCCCATTTGAGAGCAGTCAGTGTTTATTGCCTGGCCAGATTACAAAAATACCACAGTAGATGTCTTAGATCATCCTTCCAGTGAGCCTGTTGCTCTGGTCAGCCCTGTTGCCCGTATCTCCTCCTTTCACAAAATTGTCTTTTTCTTCATCCCACCTCACGGAGAACATCTGAAGGGCGACAGGGAGCGATTTGCTTCTTTGATTCGTTTTCCAACAGTGCAGAACTCAGGAAGCGGATCCCTCAGGCAGATGATGTCATACATCCCAAGACATGGAGCAGTCGGAGGACTATGTGATTCTGCTGTAGCCTCATTTGTGAATTAGCCCATTTACTGACCAGGCCCCCGCATGCACTACAGGACTCCACAACGCTCAGCGCGGGCGGTCACTGGAGCCTTATTGAGCTCAACAGTGGTGCAGATGTGACAAAGGCAAAGGAGCTGCCTCACTTTTCGGATCTTTGGGCTCCACCACGGATCCCTCTGATGATCCCTGATGACAATGCCAGTGTGGGCTCCACAGGAGCTGTGCCAATCTGAAGCCAAGAGCTTCTTCCTGGTCTCCCATGTGGGTGCAGGGGCCCAAGCACTTGGGCCATCTTGTACTGCTATCCCAGGCCACAGCAGAGAGCTGGATCAGAAGGGGGGCAGCCAGGACTAGAACTGGCGCCCATATGGGATGCCGGCGCCACAGGCAGAGGATTACCCTGCTGCGCCATGGCACCGGCCCCTTGCCTTGCCTTTTGAAGCATCTCTTGGGCAAACTTCTTTCTTAGGCCCCTGATGTTTAGCTCTGCACAACTTCTCCGCTTTCTGGCACAGGAGGAACTTTTTTTTCTTCTCTTCGGAACCCACCACGGTTCCAGTTGGAAAAGAGGCCAATCTGCATTTAAACAGGCTCTCTGGTGGCTCCAGCATGGCCCACATTTGAGAACCACCAGCTTAGATACGCTAAAGGCGACCTCCCACGGGCCAGGAAAAGGTCCAGCCTTCCCTAGAGATCACAGCTACCTTGTACCTTAACCAAATCATGTTCTGGGGCAAGGAAGAAAGGGGAGCAGGAGACCTGTATGTAGGAGCAAGCTCCTGTTCTGGGCCCACACGACCTGTGTCTTTCCAGAATGAATGGAAGTCAAAGGAGTTACGTGTGCTTTCCTATTCACACATCCTCAAAAACATTACTTTTGCATTTTTCCCCAGTTAAAAAATGTGAAAAATGTTGTGTACATGTATATGTATGTAGGATTATTATTTTTTTTACAAAGGAAGCTACAGAATAATATGTGTCAGTAGTACATAAACAATAACACACAAATAAACAGAATGTAAAGATGTGTAGGTGCATGTGTGCTTGTGAATCTCATTATACAGGGAGCGGCCTGGAAGGATTCACAACAAACTCATTTTTTATCCTGGAAGAAGTGAATGGGGAGCCAGAGCTGTGGCGTAGCAGGTAAAGCTGTTGCTACCTGCAGTGCCAGCATCCCATATGGACACCGGTTCTAGTCCCAGCTGTTCCACTTCTGATCAAGCTCTCTGCTGTAGCCTGGGAAAGCAGTCGAAGATGGCTCAAGTCCTTGGCCCCTGCACCTGTGTGGGAGACATGGAAGACGCTCCTGGCTCCTGGCTCCTGGCTTCTGATGGGTGCAGCTCCGGACATTGCAGCCAACTGGGGAGTGAACCAAAGGATGGAAGACTCTCTCTCTCTCTCTCTCTCTCTCTCTCTCTCTCTCTCTCTGCTGCTCCTTCTCTCTGTGTGACTCTGACTTTCAAATAAGTAAATAAATAAATCCTTTTTTAAAAAAGTGAATGGAATTTAGGAAGGAGATAATGAATGTCACTTTCACTTTTACTTTTGAATTGCTCCATTTTTTCACAAGAATATGTTCTAGGTCATATGGACATTTTTAAGCAAAATTTATATAAAGCAACAACAAAATATTGATGAGCAGAACAGGGACTGAGTCTCTAGGGAAGGTTCTGGGCTTGCTCACACCGCCACTGGCTTTTCCACATTTGCCTCTCCTCCAAGGGTAAGATGCTGATAAACTCAAAATAAAACAACATGGGATTTTCCTTTAAAATAATTTATTTATGTATCTATTTATTTAAAAGGCAGAGCAACTGAGAGAGAAGACAAGGAGAGCCATTCCCCCAAAACAGCTACAACCACCAGGGCTAGGCGAGGCCAGGGACCATGAACTCCACACGGGTGCCAGGGGCCCAAGCACTTGGGTCATTTTTGCTGCCTTCCCAGGCACATTAGCAGGAAGCCAGATCAGAAGCAGAGCACCTAGGACTTGGACCATCACTCCAATATGAGATTCCAGCTTGAAAAGTGGTGGCTTAACCCACTGTGCCACAATGATGGCCAAATACTTTCCTTTTTTAAAAACAACTTTTTATTATTTTTAAAAAAGATTTATTTATTTGAGAAGCAGAGTTACAGACAGAGAGAGAGGTCTTCCATCCTCTGGTTCACTCACCAAAAGGCCACAACAGCCAGAGATGAGTCAATCCCAAGCCAGAAGCCAGGAGCTTCCTCTGGGTCTCCCACGAGAGTGCAGGAGCCCAAGGACTTGGGTCATCTTCTGCTGCTTTCCCAGGCATATTAACAAGGAGCTGGATAGGAAGTGGAGCAGCTGGGCCTTGAACCAGCACCTGTATGGATTGTCAGCACTACAGGCTTAACCCATTGTGCCACAATGCCAGCCCCCAACAATTTTTTTAAAGTTTTGGTGTCCTATTGCACAGCAGGATGACCATAGATAACAATAAGATGCTATATATGTTTCTTTAAAAAATTATGGCTCTAAGGGGCAGGCACTGTGACAAAGCAGGTAAAGCTGCCGCCTGCAGTGCCATCATCCCATATGGGCGCCACTTCAAGTCCCAGCTGCTCCATTTCCAATCCAGCTCTCTGGTGTGGCTTGGGAAAGCAGAGGAAGGTGGTTAATGTCCTTGGGGCCCTGCACCTGCATGGGAGACCCAGAAGAAGCTCCCGGCTCCTGGCTTTAAATAGGCACAGCTCTGGCCATTGCAGCCAATTGGGGAGTGAACCATCGGATGGAAGACCTCTCTCTCTCTCTCTCTCTCTCTCTGTGCCTCTCCTTCTCTCTGTATATAACTCTGATTTTCAAAGAAATAAGTAAATCTTTTTTAAAAAAATTACAGCTATAAGGATTTCAAATGTTTTCATCATAAAGAATTGATAAGCACATGAGGAGACAAATGTATCTACCTGATTTGAATATTATGATGTAATACGCACCAAAACATCTCATGATATCCCATACTTACATTGTGTCAGTTAAATATTTAAAAGATTTTCTTTTTTATGTTACCCTTTGTTTTCCTCCAGATTTTGGATTTTTTTTTTTTTTTTTTTTGACAGGCAGAGTGGACAGTGAGAGAGAGAGAGAGACAGAGACAAAGGTCTCCTTTCACTGTTGGTTCATCCCCCAGTGGCCGCTGTGGCCGGCGCACGCGCTGATCCGAAGGCAGGAGCCAGGTGCTTCTCCTGGTTTCCCACGCGGGTGCAGGGCCCAAGCACTTGGGCCATCCTCCACTGCACTCCAGAGCCACAGCAGAGAGCTGGAGTGGAAGAGGAGCAACCGGGACAGAATCCGGCGCCCCAACCAGGACTAGAACCCGGTGTGCCTGCGCTGGTGGAGGATTAGCCTAGTGAGCCACGGTGCCGGCCGGCTGATAGTTTGTTATTAAAGCACGAGTTTCATGCTTATAACTAATGCTTAACCCTTAGAGGTAAATTGGCCAGCTCTGCTAGAAAATCCCATTGCTTCCCAAAGCTGCCGATTGGCTTTCCCCGGGATTTTGAGAAGACAAAGGCTACTTCCGCAGTGTCTGGACCCTAGCGCTGGAACCAGCTTTGGGATCAGCTTGAGTGCGTCCACTTGCAGAGAGGCAGCGGTCCTCGGGAAGGAAGGGCCTTGAGGTCTCAGCCCCGTCAGACTGAAACCGAGACCCGGGCTTCCTTCCTGTAGCACGCCACCCGTGCTCCTCTTCTGAAACTAAACTGTGCGGTTTGGGCAGTCTAAGATGCTCTGAGGTGCGGTGACACACAAGATAGGGTTTATAAGCCACTCTCCCGGAAAACATCAAATTTCTGGAAACTTCTTCGTGTCAGGCACTAGTTTAGTAACCAAAGCCAGCATAAGCAGGCTGTGGGTTAAGCTGCACCGCCAGGGCGGTTTGATTCCCTGCAGTTCTGCTCCCTTGCGTCTGCCTCTGCCCGTGTCTGGCGGTGATCTCTCCGTGGGCTCGGGGCTGCGGGGGATGCGCCTCTGGGACGTCTGTTTCCGCACCTCTCTGTGCGCCTTGTGCTGGGGCGTGTTCCAGCTGTTGCTAGGACCCGGTGTTTGTGAACCTGCGCTCCTTCCTTCCAACTTCCTTTCTTGTTCTGGGGTTTCATCTGCCTCAGTTTCCCCATTGGTTCCCCTCGGCCTCCCACCCCCATGTAAAGTCTTCGTCTCTTTTCCTCCGGCACCACGGCTTTCCTCTCCGATTCTTTCCCTCGCTGTAGAAGACGTGGAACAGTGACTGCTCTCTAGTAAGTGATTTGCTGCCTGTTGCATTTGTAGCTCAGAGCCTACTACGTCTCCTGATGGATGCGAAACAAGCAAGTGCTGAGAGGCAACGAAACGTCTCTGTGCCTCTCTGTTCCCATGGTGGAGCAGTGGTGCCGCCAGCAGCAAGGTCGGGGAGCCCTCTTCCCTCCATGTGACGCTCACGCGCGTTTGGCCACAGGGGATCTTGGCAAACATCCTGTCCACTTTCTCAATGCAGAGACGGAGGGGCTGAGCTCCGGTCAGCTTCCACAGCTGACCCCGAGTCAAGTGGCCAGGCCTGGAGCTCCCGGCCTCCGGGTCTGTCTCCCTCTTCTCCACTAAGAGAGCCGCTTCCTCTCCTCTGCGCCATTAGCTCCTCTGGGGAGGGAGCTTCTGACCGGCGCAGCAGCAGCCGCTCGGAAGACACCCGTGTACTCAGAGGGACGGCTGCGACTGAGGGTCACAGCTGTGACTTGCACTGCCTTAAACGGTGAGGAAACCTACTTCCCATCGTGAGATACCTGGACAGGCTGCTTCGGAGGCCCGGTGATGTGACTGACCCCACTGGGGTCGCCCTTGGACGTGAGCAAGCGCCTCCTCTTCAGGATTTAGCCTTCCGGGAGAGACACTAATGGGCCAAGCCTGGGTTGCCCGCCTGTCCCCCACCCCAGCTGCCTGGCTGTCTGCTGGGGCTGCCGCCACCAGCACACAGAACGGTGGCCTTGACAGCAGCTGTGTCTCCTCTCTCGGCTCTGGGAGCTAAGGCGTGAGCCCCAGGTGCAGGCACCCACTCTCCATTCTGCCCTCCAAGGTGCTGTGGCTCGGGCCTCAGGGTGGCCCTTGAGTCCTAAGATCTGAGAAAGCGGCCCTTGACTCCATCCCGAGGGTGAGAACCCTGTCTCCCGAGCAGGGCTTCCCTTCTACCTGCTCAGACCCACGGAGGACAGGGTCCTCCCTTCCTCCAGGAAACCAACAAAAGCCAGGGCTTTGCCACACCCTGAGTGGCTCAGATCAATCAGGTCCCACCTGAGCATATGGAGATGCAGTAGGATCCTGAATAAGGGGCCGGCACTGTGATACGGCAGGGCAGGTTAGGCGGAGTCCCGGCTGCTCCACTTCCCAGCCAGCGTCCCTGCTGAGTCCTCGTGGACAAACACTGCCAGTGCTGAGGATTCGCCCAGCCACGAATCCAGAACCTCCGAGCTCAGCGAGGCCCCTGGCGTTGCTTGACAAGCCTTTTCCCGTGGTTGGGAACCTCGGTGACCCCTTCACATAGGAGCAGTCGCCCCTTTCCCATTCACCACAACGACTGCCCTGCATCTTCTCTAGGGCCCAGGTCCTTCCTGACCACATCCTTCACCCGTTCTTTCTCCAGCAGTGCAGACCCCCCACCCCCAACCCCAGTCAGGGAGATCAGGGCTGTCAGATATAAACTGCTCTACTTACTCAGTATCTCAGAATGGACTCGCGTGTGCATCTCACCCTGTCCCCCATGCCATCAGCTCCGAGGGAGAGGTAACTGGTTCAGAAGCAGCTCTTGTTATACCCAGTTCGATTGTCCCCAAAGACCACCAAGGAGCCGATACCGCTGTAAAACACATGAGAGTTTTATTACAGGTCCGGGCCTGGGCTCTCAACTATCACCGATGCAGTGGATTTGAATTGAGAGCCCCGACTCTTGAGTTAACAGGGTTTTTATAGGGTTTTTAGAGGCATTCTATACGTTACAGTACCATTTAGCAAATCATCTCATTCCGTGGGAAATTCAAAGAACCTCTCTTGGAACTGATTAGTGCATCCAGTGGCGGGCATGGGCCTAGTAAAGGTGGTTGGATGGCTTTGGGGCTGATGTCTTTTAAATTGATTGGCTGAAGTACAGGGTCCGAGCTGCTGGGGTGTAGTGCCAAACCGTAGGGTCTTGGGAAGTTATCAGTCACCTTAATTGCCTTGAGAAGACACCAGGAACTCTAAGTATTTCTCTGTTATCTGCTAATTGGCTGTTGCTAGGAGAGTTTATTGGAAGGGGAGTTCATTGATTTATTTTTAGGAGCTTCTGGCTCAGGGTTCAGGGCCTGGTCAAGGCTGAGTTACAAGATGGAGGCCTCTTTTAAAATAGTTGCACCTTGATCCAGGCTCAGGTCTCTCACTCCCCACCCTGTTCTGTTCCAGTCTCTCCAGGAGTCACACTTACTTCGCCAGGACTCTCCCTGGCAGGCATCCAGCTTCTCCCGTTCTGTTGTCTTCTTCCCGAGGACATAGAAACACATTCCAGCTTCACCTCCGTTACAACGAGCTCTGTTTCCTTGGTCCCCTTCAGTTACCACCCTTGCTTTGCCATTTTTTTTTTTTTTTTTTTACAGGCAGAGTGGACAGTGAGAGAGAGAGAGACAGAGAGAAAGGTCTTCCTTTTGCCGTTGGTTCACCCTCCAATGGCCACCGCTGCAGCCGGCGCACCGCGCTGATCCTGGCAGGAGCCAGGAGCCAGGTGCTTTTCCTGGTCTCCCATGGGGTGCAGGGCCCAAGCACCTGGGCCATCTTCCACTGCACTCCCTGGCCATAGCAGAGAGCTGGCCTGGAAGAGGGGCAACCGGGACAGAATCCGGCGCCCCAACCGGGACTAGAACCCGGTGTGCCGGCGCCGCAAGGTGGAGGATTAGCCTATTGAGCCACGGCGCCGGCCTGCTTTGCCATTCTTAACGTGTGGCTTGTGACCCTCAGTTGTAAGGAACTGCATCACGATCAGACGTCTGGAGCAAGGGGGTTTCTTGGCTGGAGACGAGACAGGTCAGCCCCTGCAGCTGCGGTGCCGACTGGAGTCTCAAGCACCTCCCGTCCTCCCACGCGACCTCCCGTCCTCCCACGCGGATCTTCTTTCCAAGCAAGCAGGTGTCGCTTCCTGAGGATTCAGAAGAGACGCTGGTGGGCCAGGCCTAGTCCCAGGGCTGCCCGCCAGCTGCCTGTCGATCTTCTGGGGCGGCCACAATAAATGGCACAGAATGAGTGGCTTTAGCAACAGACATTTCTGTGCTCACGATTCTGGAAGCCTAAGTCTGAGATCAAGCTGCTGGCGGGGCTGCTTCTCTGAGGCCTCTCGCCCTGGCTTGCAGATGCTCATCCTCTTTCTGTGCTTATCTGTATCCTAAAGTCCATAGGTGTTAGGTAGGAAGTCAGAAATGAGCTTATGTGTGTGTGACAAAGGCCTAAGGAGTTGACATCTAGGTCCGGCACCCGCATCTCAAAGTCATCCCAATAACCTTCCAGGTGCAGCCCAGTATCTGCACTTCAAACATCCTGTCTCTCCCACACAATAACCATCCTTCCTCTAAGGCCAGGCAATGCCAGCCAGGCTTGTCCCCTGTCTGATTACTTCAGGGGGGAAACTCAGAAAGGAATTTTTCGTGTTTACATCCAAAAAGTCCTTTGTTCCAGGAGGAGAAGAGGCGGGAAGGCAAGGCCCATCCTCTTAAAAACCCTGGCCTCAACTGGACTGTGCGCTCAGCCCTCTGCCTCCCTGCTGAGCCGCCCGCCTGGCCTGCCCAGGTGTAATCTCTCCACTCAACCATGTAACCTCGCTCTCCCCCAGTCCGAGTGACTGGGCACTCTCTCCCAGGTTCTATCTGGAGAGGAGCCCATCTGTTCTTACGGATGTCCCTTCCCTAATAAACCTTGCTATTTTGCTTTCCACTACTCTCTATCTCATGCCTGAATTCTTTCTTGTGCAAAGACAAGAACCCTCGCTTTCTCAGGTAACACTAGCAAGGAGAGGGGAGTGGACAGCTGGGAGAAATGTCCCCTCCTCCCCCACAGTGGAGGTTCTGCACAGGAGTGGCAGCTCACCGAAACACTTCATTTCTTCTCAGTCTTCAACCCCAAGAGATCACACTTCTGTCACCCAAACCTGTAATTGGATGGCAGCTGAGGCAGGCCAGGCAGAGCTCCGTACAGTGCCCGTGGCCACATGGAAGGCACTTTCTTGAGCAGGTTTCTACAAACGCTGGTGCTGTTGGCAAAGCCCTCCTTGAGGATGGGCCCTCCGCGAGCTTCCCTGTTCTTTCTCTGGCTCCTCCTGCCCAAACCCCCTGGCCAGTTGTTCCTCCTTTGCACGCTCTGTGAAGCAGCCTGTGCTTACCTCTGCTTCTCCTCCACTCAGGCCTTCCTGCCGTTCCTGCTCCACACTCTCAGAGTTGGAGAAACTGCATCCATGGCGTGTCTCAACAGAGGACCCAGGCCTGGGTAGATCCACGTGGAGCTTTCTCAATGAGTAGGCACCTGCTATGTGTATTTGCAACTTTTCTTAAAAGAAGAACTAAAGCTTTCAACACAAGTGTTGTGTGTGTGTTTTTTTTAAAGATTTATTTATTTATTTATTTACACAGAGAGATAAGGAGAGGCAAAGACAAAGAAGAGTCTCCCATCTGCTGGTTCACTCCCCAAATGGCCACAACAGCCAGAGCTGGACCGATCCGAAGCCAGGAGCCAGGAGTCTTTTCTGGGTCTCCTACATGGGTGCAGGGGCCCAAGGACTTGGGCCATCTTCCACTGCTTTCCAAAGCCATTAGCAGAGAGCTGGATCGGAAGTTGAGCAGCCGGGAGTAGAAACGGCGCCCATATGGGATGCCGCACTGCAGGCGGCAGCTTTACCCACTATGCCACAGCGCCGGCCCACAAGTGTTGTTTTTAAGATTCATTTATTTTCAGTTATCTGAAAGGCAGAGCAACAGAGGGAGAGCCCAATCCACGGACGCACCCCTCGAAATGGCCACAACAGTGAGGTCTGGCCCAGGCCAAGGCCAGGAACCAGGAGCTCCATCTGGGTCTCCCACATGGGTGGCAGGGACCGTAGTACCTGGGCCATTGTCCTCGGCCTCCCCCAGACTCATTTGCAGGAGAGCTGGTTCAGATGGGGCGGGGCTAGGACTCAGACCTGCACTATGGGAAGTGGCAGCTTAACCAGTGCCGGGCCCCTTCAGAGTTCCAAGCATTTGCCACGTTGGGGTCCCCTACACTGTGTCTTCAGTCCCGCCGCCCTGTCGTCTGAGTTCCCGGGCCGCGTGTCTGGACGCCTGCTTGGCACCTTCCCCTGAGGTCTCCACGACCAACCGAACTCAACCGCGCCCAAGGCTGAGGTCATTACCTCCTCCCCGAGTGTGCCCCCGTGAGCAGAGGGGCGGAGGGTGACTCAGAGGCTGTGCCACTGTTTCTCTCTCTCTGCCTGGGTCACTTCCCCTTCCAATCTGATGCATCCCCGGCACTGCATTGGGGGCCACAGGCAGAAGCTGAGTCAGAGCAGGAAATGAAGCCTCGGAGAAGGAAAACGAAAGGGGACGGCCGCCTCGCACCCCGCGTCACGGGGCTGAAACCACTTGCGGAACTGGGAAGAACTGAGAGAGCTGAGGGACGCCCCCGCCCGGCTCAGCGATCGCCCGCAGCCCCGGAGGGGCCTCTGCTGTTGCAGTTTCCCGAGGAAGCAGCTGAGGCACTTGAGCAAGGAGCCTGAGGCTTGCGTTACTGCTCTGGCCTTGCTCGCTCCCGGCCATGTTTGCGGCTGCTCTCGGCGGGGGGCCGTCCCGCATCTAAGGCAGGAAGATGGTGGCCACAAAGAAGGCGAACACGTCCCCGGCGTTGATCAGCTCCGGGCTCGGCATGTTGTGGAAAGGGGAGATCACGTGCTGGGGCTACGCCGACTCTGAAGATCCTCACCGGAGGGAGAGCGAAGCCGGGCATCCTCGCCACCACCGCCCCCGGGAACTGGAACCACACCACGCCGGGTGGGCCCAAATGGGTGTGAGCGCTGCAGCGGCCATCCCTGTGATGGGGGAGGTGCTGCGGGGTTCACCTGGCTGTCACTGGCCCAGGGATTCTCCCACCCTTAGAAGCCCAACTCAACACACCTGAGAAGTACGCCGTGCGCTTTCTTTTAAAACATAAACCTGGTCAGAGCTTGTTTTTAAAGTTTCCACATACTGGCCCTGGTCTGGATTTTTGCAAGATGTAAAGGAACCACTTGAGAAGCAGTAGGGTGGCCACTGTCCAAGGCCCAGTGGGGGAGGGGTCGCTGCAAGAACAGGTGGGTGGCGTGGATGGATGGCGATGGGAAGGAGCATTAACTCCACGCAAGCACGAAACAGGACCAACCAACCCCGAGAAGCAGAGCTTCTGTGATTCGGGGTGGGAAGGGCATGAGTCGGAAGCAGCGGGCAGCTGCGCCTGTGCCAGTCCCTGCCTCCACTCCACGCCCAAGCATCAGGGCCACACCTGTCTGCTCCTCTCCTCCTAGACTTTTCCAAGACAATGACACCTGCCCGGACTCTCAGGAATTCCTGGGAGAGTAGCTCCACCAAGCACAATCACTGGATTGGGGTCTGGGGCCTGGACTGGGGAGGGTGGGGGAGGGTGGGTGCATCAGGGGATGAGAGAGGTCAACAAGCTTCCCACTTCCTGCACCGTTGCTGGTTGGCAGCCCTGGAGCCCTTGGCCACCAGGCCCAAAGACCAGTCGAGGCCCATGGGCCCCTGAGGGGTCTGAGCTAACCTGAGCCGCTGGGGCACAGCACAGCCCTGGGGCCACCGAGGCAAAGGTGAGAGCTGCTGCCCTCGCCTCCCCACCCTGCCCCACCTGTCTGTGCCCCTTTCAGCCTGGCACCAGCGGCTTTGCCCCCTTTGGTCCAGCGCTCGCTCTCTCTCGCTCTCTCTCTCTCTATCAAGGCCCAGCTTTCTTCAGTGTCACACAGAGCAGGTGGAATCCCCTGTGGATTACAGACCCTGGGAAAGGAATCTTTTGCAAGAGACACAGCCAGTGGGCTGAAGATTTAAACACCTCCTTCCTGCCTGCAGGCCGGCCCTGGCTGGGGTGGAGGTGGTTCTGGGCCAGGCAGGAGGGTGAGAAATTCTGAGAAAGGCCCACTGGGCCCCAGCCTGCATCTCAGCTCCAGGCTCTTGCTGCCCACTTCTTGGCACTGGGTGCCCCAAACCCAGCAGAGGGACACAAGCATCCTGATTGCACCTGCTCTGCCAGGTGCCACGTGTCCAGACGGTCAGCTGGACACCCGGGGCAGCAAGGGGGTGCATCCACCCCGGCTGCTCCCCCGGGCTCTTTCTTCCTGTTCCTGCCCTGAGAGAGGCTCGCTTCTCAGAATCTGGAGTCCAGAATCAGATGGGCTTCCTGGAAAAGGAACATGGTGAGTGGCGGACTGGCGGGAGGGGAGGGGCTGTTTCCTTCCTCTTTTCTGGTCCGTGAGTCCCTGCTGTCTGTGTGACTGGCTCACTACAGTGCATCAGCATGGGGCAGCCGCTGCCCCCAGTGGCTCTGCTGCTTCTAGGTAAGTCTTGGTTGCCCCGACTGAGGGAGAAGCTCCAGCTGTCCTGGGTTCAGCATGGACTCCTTTCCATACCGAGGTGGGACCGCCAGCCAGGGACGGGACCTGTACCGTGTCTACCACCGCATTTAGCTTCCAGGACGAACCTGACCCCTGGGGGATGAGAGAGGAGGAACCAGCCGGTTCTGACTGGGGCATAATCAGGGGGTGCAGGGTGAGTGTGAGGCCACTCACCTCCCTCAGGCCTCAGTTTCCCCTGCGGGCACTGAAGAGTGTGGCCAAGGGGGGCTGAGGGCTGGCCTTCCGGGGCCCCTCCGTGAGTTTTCGTTTCCAGCCTTCCCAGGGGCTGGGGTTGAGGTTGTGTCTGTGATTGATCAGGGATCCGTCTGTGTCCTGAATCTGGGAGTTTGCTCAGGGAGCGAGGAGTAGGCAGGGCGCAAGGGTCCTGGTGCAGGTCGGTGCCCAGGGGCAGGCAGCAGCACAAGTGTCCATGAGCGCTCTCTGGGCGCCCAGGGCAGGCGTGAGCGGGGGTCCCAGTTCAGTCCCCACCCGCCGCCCCCGATGGCCGCCGCTGCTCAGGGTCTCATGCGCTCTTCTCTCTTGCAGTCTCAGCTTCCTCGCGGGCTGGTGAGTTTGCTTCATGTCTGGGATTGATCAAGGGAGGCACGTGAGAGCTGGTGGCCACAGGTTGTTGGCAAATGACCATCGCATGGGCAATGGCTGAGGTGGGGCTGGCGGGGACGGTTCCCCCAACATGGTGGGCCTCGTCCCCGGGCTCGTCTGGCCAGTTTTCCTCAAGAGACAGGACAGCCCCAAAGTGGGGCTCCAGGCCAAGACGCTCACAGGCTGAGTCAGTGGCTCTGGCTGAGCTGCCCACGGTGGTTGTGCAACAGGCTCCTTGGGCTTCTCCCGGGGCAGGGCCAGCCGGGCCCCGCCAGCCCCGCGCCCTCACCCCGTGTTCTCCCACCTCTGCAGCAGATGTCCCCAAGGCGCTGGTGCTCCTGGACCCTCCGTGGGCCAGCGTGCTCAAGGATGACCATGTGACTCTCAAGTGCCAGGGGCTTCACCCTGCTGGGGACAACACCACACAGTGGCTGCACAACGGGAGCCTCCTCTCCAGCCAGGCCCCCGCCTACACCATCACAGCTGCCAGGGCTGAAGATGGGGGCGAGTACAGGTGCCAGACGGGCCTGTCCTCGCTCAGCGACCCGGTGCAGCTGCATGTCCATCTCGGTGAGTCTGCGCAGGGAAGAGGGACTGCACTGCTGACAGGGGAGGCGAGCAGCCCTGAAACGCAGGGGAGTCAGGAGCTGATGGAACCAGAGCAAGACGAGGGCATTGCAGACAGAGCAGCCATTCTAGCCGTCCACAGGCCTTCGCAGATGTCCACAGACAGGTCTGGGGCCTTCGCCCCTGCAGGAGTCCCGTCCACACAGCGTGCACACAGGGCAAGGTGCCACCGGAAGTCAGGGCACGGCACTGATGCTGGGGCTGCGACACACAGATCCCTAAGCCACCTCCCAAACCACCCCGAATCCCCTGGTGACGTCTCGCCCCTCCCTGCCCGTCATGCCACACTCAGACGTGCCCTGCAGATAAAGCTGGCCATGTCTCCCCACTCTCAGTGCACGGCTACCATTAAGCATGGAGTGGGAGTCTGTGTGCTCCTAGCAGCATCCAGGCATCAGGTGCGTGGAGGGGAAATATTTGGAGGCAGGGTCTTCCCTGGTATCAGCTTGCAAGCCTGGCTCCCCTTCCATGGCTGCCTCATTTGTGCAACATGTGTGAGTGGAGCAAGCCCGGAGGGAAGGCAGGTGCAGTAGACAGAGGCAGATTTGTAGCCGAGGTTCCGTGAACTGGGCTCATGCAGCTGGGGTGTGTGGCTCCTTTGTCTCTGACCGCCCAGCAGACACGGCCCTCACTCCCCAGAGCTCCAGGAAGGAAGTCAGTGGCCACCTAAGTCCAAATAAAATGGGAAATTGTCAAGAGGCAGCAATAGAGAAATCAAGCCTAGGATTCCTGGGCCTTGAACTCGCTCTAGATCCTGGCTATAGACGTCAGCCCACAGGCTGCAGTAGCCTTGGCCGTGAGCATGACGGTCACCAGGCGACCTCCTGGTCACCCCAGAGGACTCAGTTCTTGGTGTCTCCCTCTGAGAAGCTTTCTGCGCTGGCTCAGGTGCAGTGGCTTTGCTGCACTCTCGCGGGGCTGCAGCCGCTGTCCTCGGCCTGCTGTCACTTACCACAGTGCACTCTGATGACTTCTGAGAAGTGAGTTTCTCTGCAAGACTGTGGATTCCGTGAGGGTGGGGACCACGTGTCTCAGTCATGTGGGCCACCCAGTGTGCACACTGCCTGCACGTTGTGAGTGCTCAATAGAAAGTCGCTGGCCGAGTGTACGCGTGGACATTCACTGAGTCCATGATCAGACTGACTGGAACAGGTGTGGCCCCCAAAGACCACCAGACTACCCTTCAGCCATAGCCTAGCCTCTCTCCTCTGGAAATGTCAGAGATATATACAGCCGTGGCCTTTCTTGGTAATGCTGTATCTTTTTAAATAAAATATTTATTTGAAAGGAAGAGTGACAGAGAGAGACAGACAGAAGACAGATGCAGGCATAGAGAGAGACATAGAGAGTTAGACCCGTTGGTTCATTCCCCAAATGCCTGCAGCAACTTGGGCTAGGCCTGACGCAAGCAAGGATCCAGAGATGGGCCTCCCACCTGTTTGGGCCATCATCTTCTGCCTCCCAGGGCAGGCATGAGCAGGAACTGCATCTGCAGTAGATTCAGCAGTCGCTTCTGGGCCCTCTGATACAGGCCGCACGTGTCCCAAATGGCAGCTTAGCCCATTATGCCACAATGCCTGCAAAAAATGCTGTATTTAGTAAGTAATACAGATTACCTTCTGTTCAGTAAATCTTCCTGCTAGAGAGTCTTCATCAAAACATTTCTACCAGTTTGGTTTAGCGTGAGGCAGAAGACTTTCTAAATTATAGTAAATTTTAGTTGGTCCTTCCTTATTATAAAAGTCATTTGGGTTCAACATAAAAATATATATGAAAATAGGGGCCTGCAGTGGCAACATCCCATATTGGTGCTGGTTCAAGTCCCAGCTGCTCAGCTTCCAACCCAGCTCTCTGTTAATGTGCCTGAGAAAGCAGCAGAGTACGGTCCAAGTACTTGAGGCCCTGCCACCCACAGGGGAGGCCTAGATAGAGTTCCAGGCTCCTGGCTTCCACCTGACCCAGCCCCAACTGTAGTGGCCATTTGGGAACTGAACCAGAAGATTGCAGATTTCTCTCTTTGTTGCTCCCTGTCTCTATGTAACTCTGCCTTTCAAATAAATAAAATTACATATATATATATATATATACACATACATATATATATGGAAGGAAATGGACTTGATTAAAAATATCTGTTTGAAAGGCAGAGGTACAGAGAGGGAGCTCTCCCATCTACCAGTTTGCCTCTCAAATGGCCTCAACAGGTAAAACCAGCAGTCAAGAGTTTCTTCCAGTCTCCCAAGTTACTGCAGGGGCCCAAGGACTTCCGCTGCTTTCCCGGGTGCATGAGCAGGGAGCAGGATTGGAGGTGGAGCAGCTGGGACTTGAACTGGCACCCATATGAGAGACTGTACAGGTGGTGACCTAATCTGTTAGGCCACAGTGCTGGCCTCCTTTATGAATATTCTTTATATTCTACCATTTTCACTGAACATTGTCTCGGGAATGCGTTCTCGTGTCACTGTGTTCAGGTGCCACATCATCTTACATTTCCGGGCCCCTCTTGACCATGACTTCAGGTTCTGAGTCCGACTACTTGGACGGTGGGGGAACAGCTGGCCTGGGGACGTAAGGATTCTCTCCTCTGAAGGCTGTGCTCAGAGATAAGAGGCCCTCGCTGGGGCCTGGATGCTTCAGACACCGCGATTATCGCGGGCACCCCAGCCCCGCCCCCCCATGGTAATACAGCACCTCCTCCAGGGTCCTGCAGCCGCCACCCAGCCACCTTACCCCTGCCTGCTCAGCAGTCTTTCAATAGCTCTACAACTGCCTCTTCCTTCTAAAACCCACCTCTTCTCTAAGGGGCAAATCGGCACTTGCACGGGCAGCGTTCACTGTCTGATCCAGGACCTGCTGTAGTTCCCGGTCCCTGCCATTGCGGGTCCGGGTCCAGCGCGTAGGCAGCCTGCAGAGGGAGACCCCGGCCTCGCTTCTCAGCCACCTCAGCGCTCAGCCCTCTGCGCTCTCCTCACATTCTGACCACGTGGCTGTGTGTCCTCTTCCCCGTTAGATGGAAGGCCTTGGTGGGACGTGCGCGCTGGGGCCCGGCCAGCTTTTCCCCAAAGGGAGCCAGCTGAGCGTGGCCCTGGGGTCCGGCGGTCCGTGTCCCCTTCACAGGAGCTCGCCGTGGAGAGCTGAGGCAAGCGGGTGTCTGTGGTTTCAGGCTGGCTGGTGCTCCAGGCCCCGCGGTGGGTGTTCCAGGAAGGGGAGCCCATTCAGCTGAGGTGCCACAGCTGGAAGAACAATAAGCTGCACAAGGTCACCTATCTCCAGAATGGCAGAGGCCTGAGGTATTTCCATCAAAATTCCGACCTCCACATTCCAGAAGCCACGCGCAACCACAGTGGCTCCTACTTCTGCAGGGGCCTCATCGGGCACCACAACATGTCCTCGGAGACTGTGACCATCACTGTTCAAGGTGAGGACCGCTCAGCCCTAGCGAGCCGGGCCCGTGTGTGGAGCCGGCACTGCCCTCCCCCACCCCCGGGAAGGCAGACTTCTCAGTGTGGGTTCCTCCTGAGACCCTGAGACCGCCAGGGAGGCCGAAGTGCCTGAGGGCGGGGAGGCTTGGCCACTGTGCGTCAGCCTGTTCCTCTCGCATCGCTTAGACGTGTCATCGACTCTGCAGTGGGACAGAGGAGCAGAAGCCACAGCTCCTCCCCTATAAGCACACATGTTCTTGCCACAAGCCATGCTGGGTCCCTATCCTGCTGGCCCATCCCTCCGTGCCCTCCTCAAGGCCCAGCCAAGATGCACCCTGGCAGGAGCCCCTCATCCCCTCGCAGACAGAGTCTGGCTCCACCCTGCCCCTGACTCACCATGGGCCCAAGGGTGGGCCCCCTCATCTGCCTGAGCCTTCTGGGCCTCTCCTGGAGCGGGGCAAGTCGGCCTGCGCTGGGCACCTTTCGCTCTGCACAGTGATGCCAGCTGCACCTCATGACCAGCACGGCGGGCCTGTGCGACGTCGTGGGGTTGCTAATGCTGACTCCACTTACAGGGATGCAACAGAGACGCAGTCAATAAACCAATAATAAAGAAAGAAAGGTGTCTCTAAGGCCATACCAAGAGCTCCAGTGCCTGTGTGTTTAGCCACCAGGAAACATGTAGGAATTGGACAGGCTCCAGAAGCCTACGACAGAGTCCCTCGGGAGACACATCCCATTTTACAGACGACACAGTTATTTGACAACTTCCCAACTGTCACACAAAAGCCAGCTCCAGCCTGACCTGCTGAACACTCCTGTCACCTCCCCACCTGGCAAGCAGAGCTGTGGCCCAGGGTTTGGTGACTGCGCCCGCTCGGGGAGCACTAAGCAGGAGTCAGTAGGAGGAAGCACAGACTTCCCCCAGACATCCCCCCCCCCACTCCCTAGGGCCTGTCTCTTGGCAGGTGTGAGGAAGACCCCCCACTCCCTAGGGCCTGTCTCTTGGCAGGTGTGAGGGAGATACCCTCCCCCACTCCCTAGAGCCTGTCTCTTGGCAGGTGTAAGGAAGATCCCCCCACTCCCTAGGGCCTGTCTCTTGGCAGGTGTAAGGAAGACCCCCCACTCCCTAGAGCCTGTCTCTTGGCAGGTGTAAGGAAGACCCCCCACTCCCTAGGGCCTGTCTATTGTCAGGTGTAAGGATGATGGCCCCTGGTGACCTCACTGATGACTCCACATGTCTGCCTGAACGACTGTCATTGTTCTCATCTCTCTGTACCTCCTCCCAGGTCCAGCAAATCCAGTCATCTCGTCCTCCGTTCTCCCCTGGCACCAGATCGCCTTCTGCCTGGTGATGGGACTCCTGCTTGCAGCAGACACGGGGCTGTACTTCTCCGTGCAGAGAGACCTCCGGAGCTCACAGAGGGCCAGGAAGGAGCACACACTGGGGTGGAGCCTGGGCTCTCAGGACAAGTGACCCCTGACCCTGGGGGAAATGAAAGGGCGGTGGCAGCATCAGAGCTCCGAATGTCCCCCTGAGTTTGCCATGCCCTCATCCCCACCCGGCATCTCTGCCGGCAGGAAGAAGCCCGCAGGGCCCTCCCCAGTGGAAGGAAGAGGCCTGTGATCTCCAAGTGCCAACAGTGATGCCCGGGGGACCCAAATCTCAGAGATTCACAAACCCTCTGTCCAGCCCAACCACTCCCTTGCAGCAAATCAGCTCTGGATGGTGACCCTTTAAATGTGCAGAAGTCGGTGCTGGCCCTGTGGCTCAGTAGGTTAAACCATTGCACACAGTCATCCTGTATGGCCGCACGTTCTAGTCCCAGCTGCTCCTCTTCTGACCCAGCTCTCTGCTATGGCCTGGGAATGCAGTGGAAGATGGATGAAATGCTTGGGCCCCTGCACCTGTGTGGGAGTCCCAGCTCCTGGCTCCTGGCTCTGGATCAGCTCAGCTCTGGCCATTATGGCCATTTGGGGAGTGAGCCAGTGGATGGAAGACCTTTTTCTCTCATTGTCTATAACTCTACCTCTCACATAAATAATAAATAAAATCTTTTAAAAAAATGCATAGACGTTGCTCCTACAAACATGGGTAAGTAAATCAGTGAAGGAATGGTTGCAGTGGAGCCCAAAGCACAGCTGTTGCTGGTTGCTGGTCAGAGACCCCCAGACTCCCTGCAGACAGAGCGTGGGAGCAGCAGGGGACCTCGGCCAGGCAGCAGAAGGCTGAGAAGGAGCAGGGTGGTCCCAGGCAGGCAGACTTCTCTGAGGAGAACAGGGGCCTGGGTGGGGACAGGGGACTGGGGGTGGGGTGGGGGATGGAGAAGAGCACAGCAGCTCGCTGCCCCGCGTTGACCCAAGTGGACAGAGACTTCTCGGTGTCTGGACCGAGAAAGCAGGGCCCGGGAGAGGCACCCAGGAGTGCCGGGGAGGAGCAGGCTCGGGCTGAAGACACTTTTGGGGGGAGATTACAGCGAGGACAGGCAAGGACAACGAAACCAGCTTTCCTGCTTCGGTGTGGAAATCAGGTGCAGCTTGGTTCATGGCACTGATGGCACCAAGGTTCGACCACCAACAGCAAAGGTACTGAGCTCCCCGGAGTTAAGTGACGGCACCACGTCCCTCGGCAGCCAGCTCCCATGGGGGTGGCGGCTGGGGTGGAGAGGCCGTCGTTGCCCACGGAAGAGAGCTTGAGCTCAGCCCCGCTGTTTCCGAAGTCGCAAACAGAGCACTGGGTGATTCCATGAAGCTCTTTGCAGGGTCTTGCCTGCTGCTCTCACCGAGAAGGAAAAAGCCGTGGGAACAAAGCACGAGCAGTCCTCTCTCGCTTTCAGTTCTTGATCAAAATGCCATCAGAGCTTGGCTAGGGTTGATGAGAAGCCCTCTTCCCGCAGCAGCCATTGCCCCACGGGGGGCGTGGATCCGCCAGCACCCTTTCCACAGCTGCCCAGGGGGTGCTGCGGGGGGTGTAGCCGGCGGCGCGGGTGGGCATCCGAGGGGCTCGGAGCACTGGGGCGGGAGGGGGAAGCCGCGGCCAGGCAGGAGGTGGAGGCCTGGGCCCTGGCAGAGCCACAGCCTGACTGCCTGCGTGGTGCGCTATAAAGCAAAGCAATTCGGGGCGATCTGCGACTATTCGGTGAGATTGAGGGCCACACAGGGGCGTTCGGAAACCACGGGCACTCAGCTCACACGTGTTAGTCTAAGCGCTGAAGAGACCAGATGGGCGCAGGCGCCATTCCGTGCAGCAGCTTAACTTCTAGCGGGAAAGACAGGGCCACAGAGGGGGCGCAGGGCAGCGGCTGGAGCTTCGGTCTGGTGGCGAAGGATGCAGAGCAGTTGGCTAGGCCAAAAAGTGGAGAAAGGCCAAGGGTCCCTGGGCCAGGATTTAAAGCCCGAGCCCGGGCAGAAACCAGCGGTTTGGTTCTGTAGGGATCGCAGGGCCAGGGAGGGACGGGAGACAGTCCCGGGGCCCATCAAGAGGGGCACCGCCTCGGCGCCGAGGAAATCATGTGGGGCCCCGCGAGCCGCGGAGGGAGCTTGAAGACCTGAGGTTTGTCTCCCAGGCCTCTCTGGCCGCAGCTAGGAGGGCGGACGCGGAGGAGAGCTGGAGCCAGGGAGGCGGGGAGGCGGGCGCAGCAAGTGCGGCGGCCCCAGCAAGTGCGGCGGCCCCGGGGGAAGCGAGGGTGGGGACGAAGGAGCGCGGTCCCCCGACATCCAGGCGCCGACTCCGGGGGGTGCAGGCAGCGGGGCGCCGCGGGGTAATCCCGGGCTCGCCAACTCGTGCTCAGGTGAGAGCTGCAGGGCAAAGGCGGGCCAGAGCTTTTCAACTTCCTGGTAGCGGCGCCGCCCTCCCTTTCCTGCCTTCATGGTCCTGCAGCCGGCTGGAAGGCGCACTGATGCGAATCAAAACAGTAATTGGGAACCTGAGGGCCGGCCGGCCGAGGTCCCGGCAAGCGCACGGGCAGAGGTCAGAAGTCACAAGTCACAGAGCGGCCGGGCCCCGCCACCAGCGAAGGGCTCATAAAAGAGGTGGGCACGTCCCTGGGTGGGCTCGAACCACCAACCTTTCGGTTAACAGCCGAACGCGCTAACCGATTGCGCCACAGAGACAGGCGGGGGCCGTTGCTGCCGCCAAGTCAGTTCACCGAAAACGCAATTGACGGCGCTGCTTTCGTCTGCGAGTCCTGGGCTCTGCGAGCGCCGCGGAGCCCGCGGGGGCGCGGCTGCTAACCCGAGTGACTCAGGGCTTTTGTCGGCGTCACCGTCCGCTTAGCTCTGCGCCGGCAGCCGGCTTCTACCCAGGAGAGGCCGAGGAAGGGGGAGCAGCAGACGACGAACAAACGAAGCAACTCCGGGAATCCGAAACTGACGGGCTCCGGGGTCCAGGCGCTCAGCTGCTTTCGCTGTTTGAAGATGAACGCCACTAAGCCTTTTGGCTGATCTACATGATTCATGTGTGCATGTGTTCGTGCGTGTTAATTAGCTTATTTGAGAGAAAATCAAAAATGTACTATCGTGGGTCCAGTTTTGTCTGGCAAACGTATCTAAGTCAAGAACAGCGCAGCTGTGGGGTCTTAGCCTCCTGGACAGAACGCAAATGCCTGTAACTTAAGGACCCTGGTAGTCACATATCCAGGTCCCAGTGTCTGACGGCAGAGACCCCTCCCCCTCTAGTTCCTCCCTCCTCAACTAAGGGATCTTCCTCAGAGCTGGGCCCAACAGCCACTCTCCACATTGCCCAAGTCCCAGGGCCCACGCACAGCCTCCTTCCTCTCTGTCTCCACCCCCTGCGCAGTGGGCTCCAGCGCAGGTGCGGGTCAAAGTTTGCAGTGATCCTCAGGGAAGTGAGGATGCATCAGACATGGGTATGCAGGTGCAGTGATTCATACACATGTGTACACGCACACGAGGGAGCCACAAAAAAACTCGTGTACAGATGGAAATAAAAGAGAATTCCAATTAGGAACATGTTGAAGCCCTGGCATATGCTTGCTAATGGCTTTTAAACTGAAATATGGAATTTTATCCTGAGAACTTCTGTGTGAAACAAAAAAATCCTTTCTTTTACAATATTAGGATAGATGATGCTTGTTGTAGCTGTAGTTGTTTCAGTAATTTCTTAAAACAGGAAGCTGCCAAAACAGGAGGGAGGGATTTTGCTCATGTGTGAAGTCCAACTTGAGCTTGACCTCCTTTGTCAGATTAGACACAGAAATAGGACGTTATTACTTTCCAGATTATTCTAAAGACAGACATTTTCTATGCTTCACTTCACGTGTACATAAAAGCAATCTAAAAGAAGGAAGGGAAAAGAGATATTAAGCAGCATTTAGAAAGAGCAAAAGACAAATGCAGGCCAAAAGAAAGCACAAAATGGGGTAGAGAAATAAATCTAAACCACACCGGTTAAAAGTTGAAGCTAATTGTAATCAGTTTTATTCTGCTTAGCAGAGTGATATTAAGATATAAAGAGTCAGAAAGATCACATGGAAAAGAATGGGAAAAGATGCAACTGAAATATTCTAAAAAAGGGGGGGGGTATGGCTAAAAACTATCAGACAGGGATGAAGATGACCACCATATAATAATAAACATGAAACTTAGGATGAACATATAATAATTCTGAATGTCTATATCCAATAAAATCTCATTAAAATGTCAAAGCAGAAATTGTTAGGCAAAAACCAAAATGCACCCTGGTGACCACAGTGAGAGGGTGCCTTGGATTTCTTGCCACACTGGACAAGTCAAGCAGAGAAATGGAAGACATGTATAGCCAGTGCCTATTCTGATTGGTCTGTGCCATGCCTATTAAACCCCTCAAGAAAAGAATCACCTTTGGGGTTCCTCCTTTAGCTCTCCCTTGCACCCCCAAAAGCCAGCCCCCACACCTCTGCTGGCCACAGGAAATTTTAGGCGGCCATTTCTGGGAAAGCCACTCAATGCAACCCATTCTGAAGGCCCTGGACATAGGTCTCCAGGACAGGGCAGTCTAAACTCTGGTCCGTTAGTGGGTGTCCAGTGTCAGCCTGGCCTCTGAAGACTGTGGGGCCTACTAAGAGTCAGTATTACCCTGCAGTCACCCCTGTTTGTGGCTGCTTGTATGCAAACTGCAGCCTCTGTGGGACCTCAGGACTAAAAGTTAGCAATTATAGGGAAAGCAGGCAGGCCACACTGAAGGCATTGGCCAGGTACTGTGGCCTCTGCTGTCACTGCTGGTCCTTCTGGGACAGGACAGAGGCTAGGGGGCCATTGGGAGCAAAAGGGAGGTTTGCATCTAAAGAATGGCTGACGTGTGAGTGAGACTTTTTTAAAAATATTTTTTATTTATTTATTTATTTGAAAAGCAGAGTTATAGGCAGAGAGTGGGAGGGAGGGAGGGAGAGAGAGAGAGAGAATCTTCCATCTGCTGCTTCACTCCCCAAATGGCTACAACAGCCAAGGCTGAGCCAAGCCAAAGCCAGGAGCCACTTCCAGGTTTCCCACGTGGGTGCAGAGACCTGAGCATCCGGGCCATTTTCTGCTGCTTTCCCAGGCACATTAACAGGGAGCTGGACTGGAAATGGAACAGCCAGGACTTGAACCAGCAGCCAAATGGGATGCTGGCGCTGCAGGTGGCAGTTTAACCCTTTGTGTTACAGTGCGGGCACTGGGATAAGACTTTTTTAAAGTCCAGATATCCTGTCACCTCAGGTCTTAACAACATTCATTTAGTAATAGAAAGGATAAACAATACTTGCTCACTGCCAGGCTCCATTCTAAACACACATCACACCTTTTGAGAAATATAATTGTCATGATTATATTACCTGCTTTGCAGGTCAGGAAGTTGAGACAAAGAGAGCCATGCTTGGAACATGGGTAGCACAGCAGAGTTCACAGCTTGTAACCACTACGCTCTGTTGCTTCATCCAGCCTGAATGGGTGGTGCTAACCTAGTTATATATTCAATCCACTAATTAACTTCTGTATAAAAGAGATGGCAAATATATGAAACCTTCAGACAATATTTTAAAGGCTGGAAAATCTGTGAATATAGTTGTTCTTAGTTCAACAGAGGACAAAGGATTCAGCATCATAAACACTACCTTAGGAAAAAATGTCTACTGACTAAGAATATAAGTCACCTAATGACTATGAGTTAATTGAGAATTGGAGGAATGTGGTCCCCAGCAAAAATGGGGCCTTGCCTCTCTCCCAAAGAACTCAGCTCCAACTCCAAATCTCATTCGAGTACATGTGATTGGTGAAACCTAAGTCATGCCCACCCACCATGATCCTAAACAGAAAAAAAAAAAAAAAAAAAAAAAAAAACAAACCCAATTTAAAGAAATAACCTTCCTGCCCCATCCCAACATGGAACCATTAGGGAATGAGGAGACAAAAATTTTTAGAGAATGAGATAGTGGTAGACCACAAATATGAGTATACTGCATAGACTGAGGCAGGGCTGTGTGCACGAACCTGTGCTTAAAAGACAGCCTGTAGCAAGGCGGTAGCAGCAAGGCACATGTTGAGTCCACCTGCCTCCATCCAAAGCCCTGTAGAAAAGCCTCCGACAAGTGCCATAGAGAAATCTTTATACAATCTTAATCACTGGCAATACCCAAGAGAAATCCTGCAATGCCTTGGGTTTCTGACAAGCATGTTGTGACCCAAGGTGAGTCTGGAGACAAAACCATCCTAGAAATCAAAACTATGTGCATCACTCACACAGTTTAATGTCACCAAAGAGGAGCCGGAAATGATGCAAGGGACAGCGGAGCAAAGCGCAAGCCACTGGCTCACAACATCCACCGGCGAGCTTGACGACTTCCGGTTTCACCATTAACTTCTGGTGGATCCAAGGGATGGGACGGGAATCAAGGGGGGAGGGGGGCAGAGTGGGTATTCTGCTTTCTTGTCGAGATGTGGATGTGTAGGTGAGGACCCCCGACCCTGCCACTTGCAATCAGTGACTGAGAAACAGGCTAGTGCATCAGGCGAACCGAGAACCATCAGGTAGGAGTGGGGAGGAGAGTTACAGACTTACTTCATGTCACATCTGAAGCCAATTTCCAATTTAATCAGAGAGATAATGCAATAATAATAATAATAAACAAAAAATCACCATTTTTTTAAAAGTTAAAAACTGATCTGCTATTGAGGTGAGAAAGACTTTTTCCAGGGCTGAACAAGAAAGACACTCTCAGGAAAAATATATGACTACATAAAAACTGAAAACACCAGAACACCAGGTACACTGTGAATAAAAGCAAAAAGCAGTTCTAGTTTCCATTACGGTGGAGTAGCTGGCGTGCACCTAGTGAGAAAAAACAACAAAAGACTCTAGATAAAGCTTTCATAAGAATCTGTTTGAAGGCTGTAGAGCAATCAAATGAGACGGAAAATAAAGAGCATCCAAGCCTTTCAGGTGTCGTTTCTGCGGGCACTCAGGCTGTAGGTCAGCCTGGTTCAAACTTACACAAAAATACCACCTTACGGGTCATAAGCGCCAGGGGAGTGTTGAGAGCTGCCGGGTAGGCTGGAAATTGAAGGAGTAAACCTCAGAAAGGAGAGAGCCACGCAGAAGGAAAACTACCCTGCAAACAAGTCTCTCCCCAAATCCTTGCCTCCTCCCTAAATTGGCAGAGGCTGAGCAGAGATTCTAGGGAGAATGAAGTTAAATTCACAGCAGTGAGGCTAAAAGCTGCTAGGCAGAGATTTTCAGAAACCGCCGCACCAGAGAAGAGTAAAACCCTGGAAACAACACAAATGTTCAAAAACCTGGAGGTTTGTTAAAACAATTACGATGCAGCTGCATAGGAGAGCTCAATGAAATTATGGAAGTTTTAGACCAACATTTGACGTCCCTGGAAACACATTTCTAATTAAGCAGGCTGGAAACCACGTTATTGCACAGGTACCTAAAGCCACAAAATGCACGCCGCCAAGAGTGAGCCCACGTGTAAACCGTGGACTGGGGGCGATGACACGTCCGAGTAGACTCATCAGTTCTAAGAAATGTCCCGCGGTGGTGGGAACAGTGAGCGTGGGAGAGGCTATGCGAAGGGGTAGGTGCTTAGAGGAAATCACTGAACGGACTAGTCCTCACATTATTGCTATGAACTAAAACTGCTTTCAAGTACCACTTTTTGGAAACTACGCAGCATGGTTCCAATTTGGAGCTTAAAAACGACACGGAGTAACACAGTAAAAAGCTCAGTGTCTCCCCGTCGGGGAATCGAACCCCGGTCTCCCGCGTGACAGGCGGGGATACTCACCACTATACTAACAAGGACTACCGCTACCTTTGCGTCCTAATATCTGCTTAGGAAAAGGTATTCCAAATTGCCAGCTCAACTTGGTGCGCTGCACCTCTGCTGTCCAAACCATTACGTTATAACAGAAACATAAAACGAGGTCACATGCAAACTTTAATAACCACATTGCATGGTAAAAAGAAACAGGCAATAATGATTTTAACAATACATCTATTTAACGCACTTTCTCAAAAATAGCAGTCGTATTCCAACCGTAAGCAATTCCAGTATTATTGATAAGATGTATTTTAACCCTGGTCTTCAAACTCTGGTATGTATTTTACACGTGCCGGCAACACACTTTACTTGACACGTTAAATTTTCGTCGGAAAAACTTTAGACTTCCAAATTTATAATGAAATAATGCAGTGTCTTAGATTCACTCTCCAACTTCAAGGGCTTACTAGTTCATGGCCACCCTAGGAACCTCTCAGAGAAAAGGAGCCCGTTTCTGAGGCTGGGATTTAGACAAGAGATTCCCAGAATCCGGAAAATCGCAGGTTCCCCCAGAGCTGGCAGTTTCAAAAGAGAGGGAGGAGGGGAGGAAACAAGGAACTCTTTAGAACCTAGTTGCACCGCGTAAAAACAGCAGGGCAGAGACAGAAGGGCAGAAGCATATCTGGATGTGAGGAGAGAGGCAGCCCTGCAGTTCAGTTTCCGTCACGCACAAAATACTTGGAGCATGTATGTTTGTATCTGCTGCGCGCTCACCAGAAAGCAATTAGCGAAAAGAATTAAAAAAAAAAAAAAAACAAAAACACACTTGCGTTGGCCGGGAATCGAACCCGGGTCAACTGCTTGGAAGGCAGCTATGCTCACCACTATACCACCAACGCCGTTAGTTTCGGTTTCCTACAATTCTGTATATAAGAGAAGTGACAGCTGCGCCTCTACGGTCAGTTCCGTCTCTAAAATGCCGAGGGGGAGCCCGCGGACCTTTCGCCCTGTGAGAACCTGTCGACTTCCCTGGTCAGCCCCGCCAGGACGAGGCGTGGGGCTGCGGAGGCGGAGACCGATCGTGCCGCGAGCCGGAGGCTGGGCTCAGCGCGGAGGCGGGAGAGAAAGGCGAACTTAGCTTCCTCAGCCCCTCAGAGCACGGCGCTCGCGGGGGCCGGCTCCGCGTCTCCGCGTCTCCGCACGCCTCAGCACCGCATCCCCTGCGTGAATTTCGGCGACGGCGATTTGTGGCGGAGGGCTTGAGGGAGACCCAGCCCGGCGTGACTGGACCCCTGTTAGAGAAGAGCAACGCTCGAAGGGGCGCCAGGGAGAACGGAGCTTTACGATTTAAAGTGATGAGGAAGTGGGAAACAAGCAAAACTGTCCGAAACAGCTTTATTTTTCCTGCTTTTCGAGGGAATCCAGGGGGCGCGAACAGTAAATAAATACGAAGCCAAACTCTGACAACTTGCTCTGGCAGTCGATGACAAAAGGAAATAAGGGCAGGAACGTTACCACCTGTCAGGATGGCCGAGCGGTCTAAGGCGCTGCGTTCAGGTCGCAGTCTCCCCTGGAGGCGTGGGTTCGAATCCCACTCCTGACAAAGTAATTTCTTTTGGCTGCCTTTCGCGATTCGATGCCTTGGAAAACCGAAAAAGAGAAATCAACAGACTGAATGCCAATGGCAGGGGAGGATATTAATGGGGAAAAATAAACTCTTGAGCTGGTTGTTTCCCAAGAAAAACAATTTTCAGAGATGATGGCAAAAGTGCCACATTCTGATTTGGGAGGAGGCGGATGTGGAAAAAGACTCGTTGACCTCTTAGCAAGAGGGGTGAGGGTGAAGATGGAAGCCTCTTTAGGTTGACTGCAACTTTAGGTTGCAGTTTGCCAACCACAGCTACATTCTCTGTGACCTTCGGAAAGTCATTTGATCCCTCGGAGCCTTACTCTGCTGCCCATAAGATGTAGAATGGATGCAGAATGGATTGAGATATCCCAGGAACTCGTTAGAAATGCACATCTCAGGTCTCCTGAATCTGCATTTCCACATTTCCGCGTGCACAGGACTGTTCGAGAAGCGCTGGATTATCCAGTTTAGGTGCCCGGGGCCAGGAGGACCTTTCACCTGGAGAAACGCCCTCCCCGTTCATCTCACCGTGACCTTTCACTCACTGTCATTCAAGGGTTTTGCGTAATGTGACACTGTTCTTAGGACAGCGTTCACAAAGTTAAGTTAAATATTGTGTCTAAATTACAGAGGATAATGCATCGGTAAGATGAATATGTAAAAAAGTTAGCTGGACCTCAACCAACTGTTCAAGGTTGACACTGCCGGTGATTATCGTGCCAGTATTCTGTATCCCCTGGTGTAACCTGAGCAACACGAGCCCTTCACCGCCTTGGTTTTCTTTGCCACACCTCTGTCTAATCATGAAAAAAGATCAGACAAACCCAAATCAATCAACAATCAACAAAACACCTGACCAGTTCTCTTCCAGAGTCAGGAAAAATGAGAGAAGACAGAAAAGCTGCCATCAACAGCAGGAAAGGAAGGCATACAGTAAGCGAATGCAACGTGATACTTTGCAACAGAAAAAGGACATTGATGGGAAAAAAAAAAAAAAAAAACAACATTTGAATAAAGTCCAGGGTTAATAGTTTTGTACCACTGTCTGCTTCTTAGGTTTGATAGGTTTTGTCGAGTGAGAACAAAGAAACAGAACCACGGCGGGGTGGGGGTGGGAGGGAGTGATGGGCCCACATCAGGTTACTTTAGGTTACTTTCGTTTTGGTAAGGACTAAAGCAGATAGACTTCTTGTTATGCTGACTCGGGCGGACTGTAACCTCAAGTTTCAGAAAAACACTGTTGTTCTGGAATCTGCCTGTCCCCTTTAAGTTTCAGTTCAGTTATAGAGCATTCAGCATGAGTGACTCCATTTCAGATTGGTCTGGTCTGTTGGGGCTCATTGCAGGATCTCAGACCAAAACAGTGGCCTTCCATAATTTCAAGAGAAACTATATACATGCTGTGGGTGTCGTTGTTCCCCCTTGGGGAATACAAGCAGGTTGAGGCAGTCAGTGGTGGAAATTGTGGGAAAATCCAGGAAATGGAGACTGTAATACAGGGCATGTGTGGAACGCCATCCTTTTCTGCAGCTTCTTTCAGGATGAAGCCGGCTGGCACAGGACTTGGGCCAGGTGAAGAGAAAAAAGAACCATTAAAACTAGGAAATGACAACTGAGGACGTGAGCTGTCAGTGCAACCTTCCCACTACCGGCAAGAGAGCTCTCTAAGCTAAACATAATATAGCCTTGCTCTAGCCAAGCCCACTTCATTTCTAAGATAAAAATTTTCTCATTTCTCATAGGATAGATGTAGTGTATATGCCAAAAAATGATTTATTTAAGGATTTATTTTATTTATTTGAAAGAGTTACAGAGAAAAGCAGAGACAGAGAGAGAGGTCTTCCATCCACTGGTTCACTCCCCAAATGGCTGCAATGGCCAGAGCTGAGCCCATCCGAAGCCAGGACCCAAGAGCTTCTTCCGGATCTCCCACGTGGATGCAGAGGGCCAAAGGGCTTGGGCCATCTTTTACTGCCTTCCCAAGCACATTAGCGGGGAGCTAGACCAGAAGTGGAAGCTTAAGCTTTTCTCTTTTCTCTTCTCTTCCGACTCCACCCTCCTCCTCCTCTTGCACTGTCCCCACGCTCTCCTCCCTATCAGCCCTCACACTTCAGCACGGTCTCAATGTGTCTGCCTCAACCCCTTCCCTTTTTCCTGTTTTCCCGGAGAGAAATCACACAGCCTTGTGAATTTCCTTCACATTCCTCTTTCCTCACCATTTTTCTGCTTCCGAAAGCCGAAGCCCCGTCGTGTGCTTAATCAGCTGGAAGGAAAACCAGGGAGTGTTCAGTTTATTTAGATCTGTAACTATATTTCACATAACAAAATCCATACACACAAGTCAGAGACTATGCAAAAAAGGAGAAAATGATGTTAAAGCGCTACCAAAATGTTAATAAAAATTAATCACAAATTCGTTATTGGCTCTGCTGGCTGGGGATACTAAGTAGGAAAAGAGAATTAAAGAGAAAAAAGTCAGATGACAAAGCCTTCAGTTATTAAACATGCTGAGAAGGCAGCTTCCAGCTTTAGGGGGGAAGTCTCCCCCACCTCCCGCAGTTACGGGCAGCGGAAGATGAAGGCTACAGCCAGAGCGGACTTATCCTGAGGGGGCATTCGGTCTACCTCCTCCATAACAGGGCCAGGACTGGGCCGCCCCTGGCACACTGGAGCCCTACAACTGCTGCCCCCAGGGATGCCAGCCCCCCACCCCAGAGCCTAGAGAAGGTGGGGCGACACACTGGCCCCAGCTCGCTCTTCTGATGCTCACACACCTCCCTCTCTTACGGCTGGCTGGGCTCAGCCAGGCGAGGACTTCCTGACACTTGTCTTTGCACTTGCAGCCGGCCCTCTTTGGGAATCTTGCCCTCTTGGGCTTTCATCTCCAAAGGAGCCCTTTCCTGGAAGACGTAGGCCTCCTGGGAATTTTTGGCGGTCGTGCTTGGAGCCTCATCCTCTGCTTTGTACTGCTCAGCCTGACCCACCATCCCCTCCACCTCCTCTTGGCTCAGCTGGCCCCCGTCATTGGTGATGGTACTCTTGTTCGCCTTGCCTGTGCCAGTGGCCAGGACAACTCAGGATGCCGTTGGCATCAAGGTCAAAGGTCACCTCAAACTGGGGGGGGGGGGTCCACGTGCGGCAGGAGAGATGCCAGGAGCTCAGGGCGCCCCCAGCAGGTTGCTGTCGCTGGTCATGGCTCTCTCACCCTCACACACCCGGATCAGGAGCCCAAGGCTGGTAGCAGGGTAGGTGGTGAAGGCCTTGGGTTTGCTTGGTGGGGATGGTGGATCAGCATGGTCATCACCCCACCTGCTGTCTCCAACCCCAAGGGCAGGGGGGCCACATTCAGCAGCAGCCCTGTAGGCCAGGGCCTCACTGGGGTTGGTGCTCTTGTTCAGGCCCTGACAGTTGAAGAATTCCTGAAGCAGCTTGGGGATGCGGGTGGAACCACCCACCAGGATGGGGTCTTGGATCTGGGCCTTGTCCGGCCTGGCTTCCCACAGGGCCTGCTCCACGGGCTCCAGGGTGCTGCGGAAGAGGTCCGACAGTTCTCTAAGCGGGCCTGACTGATGGACGCATGCAAGCCCACGCCCTCCAACAGCGAGTAGCTCTCCCGGGCGGCCTGGGCGGTGGAGGGCAGGGTGCGCTTGGTACACTTGCTGGCGCTCACGTCCTCCCGTGCTTTCTGCGGAAACTCCGCCTCTAAGTGGGTCACCACCCAGGTGCGTGTCTCCGGCCCTGGCCTTCCGCTCAAAGACACCAGAGTGGGTAGTGAGGACCGGCACGTCGAAAGCGCCCCCAGCCAGGTCAAAAGCGAGAAGGTTGCGCTCCGAAGGTTGCGCTCCGCAGCGCTTTGCTGGTGCAGCCCCTAGGCGATGGCGGCCGCCGTGGGCCCGTGGATGATCCTTAGTACGCTGAGGCCTGCGATGGCACCCGCGTCCTCGGTGGCCTGGCGCTGCGCGGCGTCGAGGTAGGCGGGCTCCATGATCGCAGCGTGCCTCAGGGGCTGGCCCAGGTACTCCTCGGCCGTCTCCCTCATCCCGCCTGGCACCATGGCCAAGATCTCCTCGGGGTGCACGGTCTTGTCCTCCCTGCGGTGGGAAACTAGCACCTTGAGCTGGCCGCCCTTGCTCACCACCTGAAAGGGCCAGTGATTTAGGTCAGACCGCCCGGTCACGTCCGTGCACCTGCGGCCTATCGGAGCCGCTCTGCGTCGAACGCCATGTTGTGTTGTGCGTTCAGGGCCGCCTGGACCCGGGCGATGGAGGCCCCGCAGCTGGGCGTGGTGCGGTTGCGAGGGTCGTTGGAGAGGTTCTCCACCCGCCCGCGCCCAGGTCGTGGCGCCCAGGTCCATGGCCACCGCCGTTTGCCCGCGGGCGGACATGGTCCTGGCTTCCCGGGCTCCAGAGGGCGAGCGGGACTCCAGGCCACGGGAGTCGGGGTTGCTCGGCCGCACGGGCGCGCTCGGCGGGGCTGGGCTCCTGCGCTCCTCTCACGCGCCGCGCCCACCGGCTTTCCATCCGGCTCTGGGCACCTGCCGCCGCGACCCTTCCCGCGCTCTCTCGGCGGGCCGGGAGCCCTCAGGCCTGACTGACTCCGCGCCCGGCGCCGCCAGCGGACGCGGCCCCTCGAGGCGGGGCGCCGGGCGGCAGGGCCGGCCTGGCCGCCTCTGACTCGGAGGTGCCGCTAAGAACCGCGGAGAACGTTCGAGCTTCTCGCGCCTGCTTCCGAGGCCAGTTCCGGCGCTAGATTCCCGACCACGCGTTCCTCCTGGGTGGTCGGAGACCGACCCCCGCTGGCGGGCTGCCTCAGAGCGCCGGCCGGAGGTCCGCGGCTCGGGATAAGCCCAACGCGTGTTACCCTGCAAATGGCGACACAGCCTCAGAGCCAGGCGTTAACAGTTGGTTGTTTGCTTAAGTCTTAAAATTTTTATCTTAGTACATGAAGGTAGTGTTTCCAAAAACACTTCGTGGAATGGAACCAGAGACAGAACTTAGGTTAAGAAGGGTCTTTACACACTTTCCCCCGCCTCGGGCATTGGTGGTTCAGTGGTAGAATTCTCGCCTGCCACGCGGGAGGCCCGGGTTCGATTCCCGGCCAATGCACAGTATATTTTTCTTTTCATTTTATTTTTCTTGAGGTTCCCTAAGTTTTGAATTTTAATATGTACAAGCAAAGTCAGCCGAAGACATTGGAGAGTGAACTGCTGTAGTCCCCTGTCCATGCTATGACCTGAAGGGCAGAGAACAAAGTATATTCAGTGGACAGCTTTGCGAACTGAACTGACTTCTTTAATACAGAACATTTTATTAGAGTATTCCTAGTGTTTGAATCTGTACTAAAAGTCAAAACAGACATTGTACGGACATGAATCGAAAGATTCTGAGTAGTAAAACAATCACAACCTCCCCGTCGGGGAATCGAACCCCGGTCTCCCGCGTGACAGGCGGGGATACTCACCACTATACTAACGAGGACGGTGCTGGTAAGCTGTCTCAGCCAAAGAACATGTAGGATATTGTGTTATTGCCCTGCCTCACCCCCCCCCCCCCCACCGGCGTGTTCGCAGATTTTGAAGCTGATTTTCATTTAATAGATTGTTATTTGCTTGACTCAAAATAATTTTCTAATTTTTCAAAAGAGATACTAAAACCTTCTGCTCAGTAAGTGGCTGTTTTCTCCTGTACGGGTTGGAACCCACTGGGAGGCTTTCGGGCGCTTTGTAACAGGGAGGCGCCCCTGAGCCCGATCCCTTGGTCTGCCCTCTCCCGGTGAGCTGGCCAGGAAGAGCCCGCAGTTTGCTGCTTCAGAGGTCAGTTGTATAGGTGGGCGGCCCAGGGAAGAAGGGAATGTTTGAAGATGTGTGCAATGAATTGCTTCCACAGCGGAAAAATCAGACTGCCCTCAACGAGAATCTGTTTCCTAACTGGTGGGAGAGAAGCTGTCGATTTTCGATCCAGGCACTCTTAGAAAAGTCTTGGCCTGCCAGGGGTGGGTGCCAGAGTCGAAGTATGTTAGCCAGGGGCCTGGCAGAATCTTCACCTGGGAAGGGAAAAGATGGCTGTGCGCTGGGGTCTGTGCCTGCCTGTTCAGGGACAGACCCTGAACAGGGACAGACCCTGACAGACCCTGCAAGCCTCAAAACTCTACCCATCAGTGCACAGCCCCAGACCAGGCTGCATATGCGACTGCTTGCGTGGCATCATACAGACGTTCAAGCATAGGAGAGTTTATGAGGTACAACTTTTATACACATACTTAATCATATCCATTTATGCGTAGTAGCTTAGTTTGCTATCTTCAGAAGTGAAATAACGGGGCCTGCAGTGCCGGCATCCCATATGGGCACCGGTTCGAGTCCTGGCTGCTCCACTTCTGATCCAGCTCTCTGTTGTGGCCTGGGAAAGCAGTAGAAGATGGCCCAAGTCCTTGGACCCCTGCACCCACGTAGGAGATCTGGAAGAAGCTCCTGGCTCCTGGCTTTGGATTGGCCCAGCTCTGGCTGATGCAGTCATTTAGGGAGTGAACCAGTGGATTTGAAAGACCTTTCTCTCTGTCTCTCCCTCTCACTGTAACTCTACCTCTCAAATAAATAAATAAAAATCTTAAAAAAAAAAAAAAAAGCAGTGGAATAACTGTTGAAGTCATGACTTCAATACATATTGTGAAGTGGAGGGATGAAGTGCTAATGACAAGTACAGGAAAACCAAGCTGTAGACCACTCTGCCTGTCAAAAAATAAAAAAAAAAAAAAATAAAGTAAAAGGTGGGCGCCGTGGCTCACTAGGCTAATCCTCTGCCTTGCAGAGCTGGCACATCGGGTTCTAGTCCCGGTCAGGGCGCCGGATTCTGTCCCGGTTGCCCCTCTTCCAGGCCAGCTCTCTACTGTGGCCAGGGAGTGCAGTGGAGGATGGCCCAAGTGCTTGGGCCCTGCACCCCATGGGAGACCAGGAAAAGCACTTGGCTCCTGCCATCGGATCAGCGCGATGCGCCGACTGCAGCGGCCATTGGAGGGTGAACCAATGGCAAAGGAAGACCTTTGTCTCTGTCTCTCTCTCACTGTCCACTCTGCCTGTCAAAAAAAAAAAAAAAAAAAAAAAAAAAAAAACAAGGTAATCCAAACTGTATAGTGAGGATACTTCAAAACATTCATGGACAAATAGAATTAAAAGGCAAAATTTATTTTGATACAAATTTTGACATCCTTGGACTGGTTTTTCATAATACGCATACTCATGAACTTTGTTGAAAGACCCCTCACGTAAAGATCTGTGACACCCTACTGTATGTTCTTGAGTAGGCCATTTCACCTATCTGGGCTACAGCTGCCTCAAATTTAAAATGAGAAGATTGGATTCTGTTGTTGCTAAACTCCCCTGGAGCTCAAGTTCTGTTGGGGAGTGGGAGAAGAATTCAGCCAACAGACAAATAAATAAGCATACAGTACATCACATCATGGCAAAAACAAGGGTGAAAAATAAAGCCGGAGAGGGGACTGGTAGTACGGAGAAGTCCCAAAAAGACAAATATCACATGTTTTCCCTGATAGGTAGTAGTTTACATAGAATACAAAAACAATGTATAAGAATGCAATTGACATCTTCCGATTTGATTATTGTCTTTAGCCATTGTCTATACCCCTGTGGAACAGTCATCCTTCTGCTTTTTATTCGTTGAATATTATGGCTAGTGGTGCATCAAGCTTGTGGTTATAAAGCAAACTGAAGTTATGTTGTTGCAAAAATTAAAGGAAAAAGATTGGAAGGAAAGGAGGGACTGGGGGAGGGAGGGAAGCATGGTTATCATCTCACAACTGTATCTGTGAAATACATGAAATATGTTCTCTTTATATTTATAAAAATTTTTAGAAAGGAATATGGTAGAATAAGATTGGATTAAATCATCAAGATGACCTCACTGATAATGTGACATTTGGAGTAAAGTCCTAAGGAGCATTGTCTTAGTCCACTGGCTATTGCTATAACAGAACACCTGCAAGGGGGCAGTTTGTTAAGGAAAGAGCTTTATTTACATCACAGTTCTGGAGGCTGGGGACCCAGGAACCGGCAGCTGCATCTGCTCAGCTTCTGGTGAGAGCCTCATGCTGCTCCACGCATGGCAGGAAAGCAACACAGAAAGGGGACCGTGCTCGTGCAGCAACCAACCCACTCCCACAAGAAAAGCCCGAATCCACTCACAAGGGCTCTGTCCCCATGACCCAACAGCTCCCACCAGGCCCCACCTCCCAACATTATCACTGCACTGCCGACTAGGTCTCCACATGAGTTTTGGTGGCAACAAACCCCACATTCAAACCACAACATTCCAACCTGATAAAGCATGATGTGGGTATTCTTAAGAAAAAAAAAAAAACTCAGACACAGGAAGTAACATAGGCTCTAGGCAGAAGCGTAATTGGCATATTCAAGGAGGAGCCAAAATGAGCAAGACTGTGGGCGAGCAGCAGGGGCTGAGCCCAGTCGGCAAGCCACTGCAGTGGTCTGAGTGACAGCTAACATGCCTCGGCCCAGTGTCGTAGGAGTAGAATCCTGAGAAGCAGTCAGATTGCTGGGTGTATGTTGATGGAGAAGCAAGATCTACTGAGGAGCTTCAGTCCAGGGGCTGCAGCCCAAATGGTGGAGGGAGTCTCCTTGGAACCAGGTGACTCTGAAGGAAAGGCATTGGGGGAAGGAAAGGTGTGGCCTGGGAGATGCTGCCTCTGCTGTCGTCGCGTGGAGCGAGGACTCGTGTGTCCTGAAGGCCCTGTCTCCATCAGACTTTGCGATTCCTCCTGTCCCTCACTGAGCTCTGAAGATCTCCCCGCACAGAGAAATACAGCCCTGTGTTGACTGCAAGCAGGAGTCCCATCACCAAGCAGAAAGTGATTTGGTGCCAAGGTGGAGAGATGGGTAGAACTGCCGGACCTAGTGGGAGAGGCAGAGGGAGCGAGGAATGCAGAAAGTTGCAATAAACCGTGAGCTCCCAAGTGGGGAGCCGACTCTGTAAAAGCCACTCGAGCCAGGGGCTGGGGCAAGGCAGACAGGTAGATCAGGAAGTCTTCAAAGGATCTCTCGGACTTCCCAGACCAAGCGCGAGACAAAGTGATTCCTAAATGGTGACCTTGCGCTCATCTGTTCTGAAGTTAATGTTTGTGTGGGCATCTAGGTTTGGCAAATGCTATAGGAAACAGTGTAAACACATGTTTCTGTTTTTCATTTTTTTTTTTTTTACAACAGTGCTTCTCGAAGCCTTTACTCTGTAATCTGAGCACTAAAGGAGAAGAACACATAGCCCATTCTGTATTCGTCTGAAAAGAGAACCCTTCATTGGGAAAAGCCCCTCACGGAGTTGGGTGACTGGGGAGCCATCGCCAGGCCACCTGGAACCAGGGATCCACACCAGGGCAGCACATCTTCACTCGTCTCCTCTGAGCCCGGGCTGCATTGTATTCACTGAATGTGTCCATCAGAGCTGGCTTGCGATGCCTTCTGAAAAGGCATGAAGAGGACCCCACACTACACAATTTCTCAAGAACGCACAGAGGCCGGGAGCAGGAAAGAGATGCCCAAGCCGACCTGTTTGCCCTCAGCCTGGACTGAGATGGCCAGGAAGCAGGCACAGGCCTCAACACCTGAGAGACAGCGGGATGTGCAACCAAGCGGAGTGGTAGAAAGGGGGAAGGGGGATGATGGATGTCTCTGCTAGATTTTTCTGTGGGGAGGTAAACATGGCTTCTGTCCCTGAGAGTTGAAGCCCCAAGTGAACAACACCCGCTTCTATAACCCAGACGCTAAGCTGGAACAGAGCTGCACGTCCACACTGGGATCAGCTCAGCCAGAATGTTCGGGGATCCCTCAAAGGTCAAAGAGGCCCACTCAGCGGGGTGGAGGGGCTAAAGCCCAAATGGGTAACCTCCTCCCTCCCCCACAGCTTTCCAAGGCCCAAAGCTCCTTGGGCAGCCTTGATCCTCACCTTGGACAGTGATGGTCACAGGCTCTGATGAGTAGGTCAGCTTTCCTATGTTTCCTTTGCAGTAGTAATCACCACTATGGCTACGGTTTGCTTGAGCGATGGAGAAGTTGGTGTCATCATAGGAAAACTTCTTGGCTATTCCATTCTGGTAGAATGTGACCTTGTTCACAGTCTTGTTCCTCCAGCCGTGGCACCTCAGCACGATGGATTCCCCCTCCTGGAACACCAGCTGAGGCGTCTGGAGCACCAGCCACTCTGAAAGACACAAACAGGCAAAGAAAAAATGCTAGGACAGCACAGCCTTTGTATCCTCATGCTCCGGGCTGCATGACTCACAGAACTTGTTGGGCTGTTGTGCAGGGAGAATGGAAGATGTGTCATGCAGACGTGCCCATTCTCTTACAGGCAAAGTATGCTGTTATGTCTATGGGACCCCTAGATAGAAGGTTCCAGAAGTTCTAAAAATGCAGAGGAGATATTAACGATTTTGAAGAATTTACAGCACAATACTTGATTAGGAGAATCAGTGCATTTCAGTAACCGGGGATACAGTATTTGTGGTCTGGGGATTACTAATAAGAGTAACTTATGGGGGTTGGTGCTGTGGCACAAGCAGGTTAATGCCCTGGCCTGAAGCGCTGGCATCCCATATGGGTGCTGGTTTAAGACTCAGCTGCTTTGCTTCCAGTCTAGCTCTCTGCTATGGCCTGGGAAAGCAGTGGAAGATGGCCCAAGGCCTTGGGCCCCTGCACACACGTGGGAGACCCAGAGGAAGCCCCTGGCTCCTGGCTTCAGATTGGCACAGCTCCGGCCATTGTAGCCAGTTGGGAAATGAACCATCAGATGGAAGACCTCTCTCTCTCTCTCTCTCTCTCTCTCTCTCTCTCTCTTTCTCTCTCACTCTTTCTGTGTGTGTGTGTGTGTGTGTGTGTAACTATGACTTTCAAATAAATAAATAAATCTTTAAAAAAAAAACAGTAACTTATGAACAAGTTTCGGGAAGCCAAGGTAGGTTGCCAGTAAGTATATTAGCAATGAAGTAGAACCTTAATGCTGCCAGCCAATGTGTCCTTTTGGGCTGCTATAGCAAAGCATGATAAAATGTCACTACAGAACTGTGCAATCTAAGATCAAGTCACCAGCAGCTTCTGCATCTGGTGAGGGCCCACACCCTGGTTCTTGCTGTGCCCTCACAAGGTGGAAGAGGACAACAAGCTCCCCTGGGTTTCTCTCTGTGTGCGTCTCTCTTAGATTTGTTTATTCATTTTGAAAATCAGAGAGAGACAGACAGACAGACAGACAGATCATCCATCTGCTGGTTCACTCCCCAGATGGCTGCAGTCTCCAGGGCTGGGCCAGGTTGAAGCCAGGAGCCAGAAGCTTCATCCAGGTCCCCCACATGGGCAGTAAGGGTCCAAACTCTTGGGATATCTTCCGTAGCTTTTCCCAGGCCATTAGCAGGGAGCTGAATTGGAAGTGGAGCAGTCAAGACACAAACCGGTGCCCATATGGTGGTGGTTTTTCCCCACTGTGCCACAATGCTGGCCCACCCTTGGCCTCTCCTATAAGGGCATTCATCCCATTCACAGGGACTCCACCCTCATGACTCAAACACCCCCAAACGTCCACCTGCTCACACCATTACCTTGGGGGTCAGGATATCAACATATGAACTCTGGGAGTACATAAACATTCCCGCCCCAGCATACCCTGCGTGCAGTCTTTCATCTACGTAAGACATGAAATGTATGACTGAATTCAGCATTCCATTGTGCCTGACAGGCTGTAAAGAAAGCTTTTAAACTTAAAATCACATTTCCTTCGTGACCTACAAACACCGTCACTCCCACCACCTGCCCCCCTCCGTGAGGGCAGAGCACTCAGATTCCATGATCCAGCTGCCCTGAAAGACAACGCTTCAGTCAACTTACTCCAGAAGGAAACCCAACTGATCTGTGCTGGAAATCAACGCCATAATTGACGATGTCATATTTAAACGAAAATTCACTTGAGGCAGTATTCTGTATAGGAATAATGTCTCTGAGACAGCATGAAACAGAAATCTAAAGTTAGGGTTCTGATTCTGACTCCGTTATTCACCACTGAGCTCTTGGGTTTCACCATCTTAATTGATGAGACTAGATGGTTCCTCATCCTTTGGATGAGGTTTTTTGTTACCTATGTTTTTAGATTTTCACAGGAAAATTCAGAGGTGCCATTGACTGTTTCTAGAGAGGCACTAGAGAGAGGAAGTGTCGCCGCGACGTTGTCATGGGGGGGGGGGGTGAGATTGACCCAGAATTAATCCCATCTCCTTAGAGCACCATCAACATAAAGTGACCCTGTCGTCAGAAACTCTGCAGTAGAGCAACGTCGGGGGATGGCAGAAAAAGTTCACTCTTGGTGTTAAACAGGAGACTCTAAAACACTGGATGCTTATGTAATCTTCAGGGTCTATGCACATAGTGCAACTGAAGCACACTACAATATAAAGGTACTTACAATTTTAGACACTCAGAGGCATGAAACATAGTATCTAAGGGCATTTTCTCTACAGAAGCTACTGAGCTGAATACCATCAGATGGTTACATGGCCCTAAAGCAGATCGCAAGCCTCCCTTAATTCAAACCATCTCATGAATTCTCTTCTGGGTCAAGGCCATTGTAACAGTCTGCGGGAGCTCTACAGGAGCTGTCCTACCGGTGCCCCTCACCTCTGCCCTCACCTTCCACACTGACTGTCTCCTGCCTGCTGCTCTCCAGGCAGAAGGACCTCCTCATCTTTGCCAAGCAAGTTCCTGGCTCGGGAACCTGGCCGCTGTGTGTGCCTCCAACTGCTCTGCTTTTACCCACCGCCATCAGAGTACAGCAGATTTGCCGAGTCAATATTTCCTTCTGCTTCTCTTATACCCCGCTGCTGGCTTCTTGCTCAATCAGGACTGAAGCAAAAGCAACCTAACAAATGCTGATAAGGTTGCTAGTTCCCATCCTCCACATGTATACCCAGCACAGGGCCGGGTGGAGCGGGAAATGAGCGGCCAAAATGGCTCCAAGCGGCTCACAGTGCGGCTTCCCGGGAAGCAGGCACCTCCACCCCCACCCCCACCCCCACCCTGCAGGCCCCGTCTCTGCTGCCCCGCCCACCCCTCCCAGCCTTCCTCCACTGACCCGAAAACACGTGCAGCTGCACGGGGTTGCTGAGCCTGCTGGGGCCTGTCTGGCACCTGTACTCCCCGCTGTCGTTCTTCTTGGCCTTAAACGTGTAGCTGGGCTGCACCTGGCTGGGGATGGCAATGCCGTTGTGGAGCCACTGGGTGGAGTGGTTCCCGGGGCCGTGGGCCCCCTGACACGTCAGGGTCACGGAGTCCTCCTGGAGCACCCGGATCCACGGCGGCTGGAGCTTCAGCACGGCCTGCGGGACCTCGGCTGAGGGGCGGGGGAGCAGGAAGAGATATGAGGGACCCTGGACTTCAGAGGAGCTCCCAGGGGAAGGTGGGGACCTGAGAGCCCTAGCACAGACTCCTTCAAAGATCTGTGTGCTTGCAAGCAGCCTCATTCCCTTAGGTATTTGATGTGTCCAGTGGGAATCGCACCAAGAATCAAATCCCAGGCGTATGTGGGACCCAAACTTGATGCTTGGTGGAACAGACTTGTGGCTTCGCATTGTGGGGGAGGCAAGAAAGCCAGGCGCAGACTCACCAGCTGTCCTGTCCGCAGAAGCTGTAAAAGGAGAGACTGAATGAATGAAGAGCAGAGGAAAAGAGCAAATGGAGTTCTGCACGTGGTGGTGGTGGTGGGTCTATGTGATATCTTGGACTTCTTTCCCCAGGAGCTGTCTCAACAACTTGCCCCCAGTTGGTCTCTTTTAAGGTCTTTTTTAACTCTTCCCCATCCCTTTGCATGGCTATAAATGTTTGGGACAGAATGGACTTCCCAAGGGGTGTGACAGCAGCCCTGACCTTAGCAACCCCTGAAACAGAACACAGCGTCCCCCTCTCTCCTTGCAGTCTGTTCCAAGCTTCCAGGGCCCAGAAGGACCTCCCACTCACCGAACAGCAGCAGAATTGTCAGTGGCTGAAGCAGCCATGGGCTGCCGCGATCCACATTCTGAAACATGTGGTTCTTCAGGGTCATCGCGGAACTGAATCCGCCTTCAGTGGGGTTCAGGAGAAAACCTTAGAAAAGAGGAAGGAAATGACCTCATCTTGTGTAGCCATCACTTATCACCAGACTGTATGTCTGCTAAACACTCAGTAACAAACCAAAGAAGGTGAGTCTGTTGTCAGATAAAGCTCTCTATCCTGTAGCCCCTGTTACGCCCTGTGAAAGCCCTGGAGAGAGGTCGTGGCTGTGCCAGTGAAGACCCTCCTAGAGGAACACCCAGGAACAGACGGACGTCTCAGGTCAACGCTATTCCCACCACACTCCCTGTCCTGTCTTGCTGGCCTTACACAGAAAATTCCAAATGAGTTTCAACCCAGGCAAGACACAGAGCCCTTAAGTCTGCAACCAACAGGCACCAACACTAAACAAAATGGGGTAGCTATCTGCAGAAGACATTTGATCCCAGAGGATCTCTAAATATACCACAGGCCTCTGCCCCTTTAACCCCTACCTCTGCCCCTTTAACCCCTACCCTGCCTCTGCGCCTTTAACCCCTACCCTGCACAGAGACAAGGTTTTCAAGCATAAGAAAGAATTTTGTCAAGAAAACCACAGAGCAATTTCAAATACTATCATACAAAGGAAAACACTGCTTCTCTATACACTTACGTTCTCAACACTTCCTACACCAAATGTGAGGCTTTTTCCAAGCCCAACAATCCTGCAACACCAGCCAGACGCCGTGCAGTTCAATTCCATTCTAACGCTATCTACCTGGAGGCAGAGTCAGATGGCACGGGTGAAGGGCTCAGCCCCACAGGAAACACTTAGGCTTACCCAGTTATTATAGAATAAAGGACACAGACAATGAGGTCTGGAAGGATCCCACATGCAAGAGTTTTTGTCGCTGGGAAGTCGGGGTGCACCCACCACCGGGCATATAGATGCGTTCATAAACTGGAAGCTCTCTGGAACCTCTCTTTTAGGGATTTTTTTAAAAAGATTAATTTATTTGAAAGGCAGAGTTACAGAGAGGTAGAGAGAGATCTTCCATCTGCATCTGCTGATTCACTCCCCAGACGGCCACAACAGCTGGAGCTAGGCCCATCCAAAGCCAGGAGCCAGGAGTTTCCTCCAGGTCTCCCCACACTGAGGACTTGGACCATCCTCTGCTGCTTTCCCAGGTGCATTAGCAGGGAGCTGGATGGGAAGTAGAGTAGCCCATATGGGATGCTAGCACTGCAGGCAGCAGCTTTACCTGCTACGCTACAGCACTGCCCCCTTCTGGAGATTTTTATGGAGACTTCAACATGTGTATAAGCAGTTATTAACTCTTCCCTGGGGGATGGAGGTAGGACTGAAAGTTCTACTTCTCTAACATGGCTTAATTTGTCTGGCAACCAGCCCCTATTTGGAAGCTAGCCAAGAGCCCACCTAAATTAGAACAAAGGCCCTCCTATCCATCAGCAAATCACAAGAGTTTTCAGAGCTCTGTACCAAGAGCTGAGGGCAAAGACAAATACACTGTAGATTTCACATTATTTCACAGCTATATTTTGTACAGATGATTGGGTGGGATAGTTGGGTTGGACAACATGGTGGAAGGGACTCCATGGTTAAAAGTCAGACTATGGATACCATAAGAAGAAAAATAAACAAGTAGAGCCTGGCATCGTGGCATAGCTGGTAAAGCCACTGCCTGCAATGCCAGCACCCCATGTGGGCGCTGGTTCATGTCCTGGCTGTTCAACTTCTGGTCCAGCTCCCTGCTAATGTGGAAAGCAGCAGAATAGGGCCCACGTATGTGAGAGACCTGGATGGAGTTCCTGACTCCTCGTTATGACCCGGCTCAGCCCTGGTTGTTGCAGTCTTTGGGGAGCGATGGAATGTATGGAAGATCTCTCCCTCTTTCTCTCTCTCTCTGTAACTTGATTTTAACTAAACAAATATTTATTTAAAAAAAAATAGACAAGTGGAATGATATTAACCTTAAAACTTGCTATGAATCAAAGGACAAAAATCATCAGGGCAACCTATAGATGGAAGAAAGTATTTGAAAATCATATATGAGGAAAAGTATATCCAGAATATATATAAAGAACTACAAAAAGGTAGTTACAATACCTGACAACTTATAACCTGATTTTAAAAGGGCAGAGGGGCTGGTGCTGTGGTGTAGTGGGATGCTGGTTTGAGTCCCGGCTGCTCCACTTCCAGTCCAGCTCTCTGCTATGGCCTGGGAAAGCAGCAGAAGGTGGCCCAAGTGCTTGAACCCCTGCACCCGTGTGGCAGACCCGGAGGAAGTTCCTGGCTCCTGGCTTTGGATCAGCCCAGCTCTGGTTGTTGCAGCCATTTGGGGAGTGAACCAGCATATGGAAGACCTCTCTCTCTCTCTCTCTCTCTCTCTCTCTGTGGCTCTTACCTTTCAAATAAATAAATAAATTCAGATGCGAGACAGAGAGTAGCAAAGTTTAATGAAGAGAAATACATCTGATAGGCCAGGTGGGTGTCTCAGGAAAGAGCTGAGCTCTGTATTCAGACTGGACTTTTTATGGATACAATTATGGGGCTCCCATTTCTCCTCCCCTTGCCTCTTCTGGGAGGCAGCTGGGTGGAGGGCTTTCTGGGCATGGAATTCCTGAAATCCCTTTTGGGAATTCATCAGCACCAAGTTAGTGGACCTAAGAGTGCCCCCTGGTGCCAGGAAGGGAAGAGTTCCCAAAGCTGTCCCTGAAGGGCTTGGGCTCCACCTACCAACCTTATGGAGCGAGGGCAAGACATCTGATGTATAACTGGCCTGCTTTCAAGGCTTGCTTCTGCATTTTTCCTCACTCACTCCACTACACAGAAATTCCTATTTTCTTCCCCAAGAATCCCCCATTTTCTTAGGTCCTTCTTCCACACATGGGGGCTCATGTTTACTTAGCTACCTAACATAATCATTAGAGAAATGGAAATCAAAACCACAATGAGCTATCAGCTCACACCCATTAGGAGGGCTGCTATTAAAAAATACAGCAACAATACAGAAAATAGCAAGTGCTGGCAAGGACGTGGAAACATCAGAACCCCTGGGCACCGGTGGTAGAAATGTAAAATGAAGCCATTGTTATGGAAAACAGCATGGAGGGTCCTCAAATAATCCAAATAGAATGATCTGATCATGGGCTATGGTTACAGCAAGCCTTGGCTCCTGGACTCATGCAGACATTTAATCACCAAAGCCAGAAGTTAATGCTACTGAGAAGATGAGAACCTCAATCAATTACAGTGTTCGGGTCACTGGGGGGCATGCTCTTTGAAGGTGGATGTTGAGAGGGAGTTGGTTATAGGAGCTTGGGTCAGGCCCAGCCATTCTCTCTCTCTGTTTCCTGGCTTGCCATACGATCATTCCTCTGCACACACACTCCTCCTCCATTGCCATCCTCCAACCTCACCAGACAACCAAACCAAGCTGTAAACCTCCAAAACTGTGAGCCAAAACAAACCTCGTCCCTTCACAACTGGCTTGTTGTACGTATTTCATTGTAATAACCAAAAAGCTGGCCAATACACCATATGATCCTGCAATCTCATTTCTGGGTACATATATATCCCAAAGAAAGAATCTCAAAGACATATTTGCATACCACGTGTATTAACAGAATTATTAGACCAGCCAAGAGATAGAACAAACCCAAATGTCCATCTACAAGTGGAGCAATGAAGAAAATGTGGCATATACATGCAATCGGATATTAGTCAGCCTTAAATAAGGAGGGCAGGCATTTGGTCTAGCAGTTAAGAAGTCTTGGAACGCTAGATTCAATACCTGGCTCCACTCCTGACTCCAGCTTCCTGCTAATACAGACCTGGGAGGGAGCAGTGAGGGCGTAAGGGGTTGGGTTCCTGCCACCTGTGTGGAAGATCTGGACTGACTTCCTGGCCCCTGGCTTCAGCCACAGTTGGGGACCACCGCAGGCATTTAGGGAGTGAACAAGTGAATGGGAGCTCTCTCTCTCTCTCTCTCTCTCTCTCTTCCTGTCTCTCTGTGTCTCTCTGCCTATCAAGTAAATAAATTGAAAGAGAAGGAAATCCTGCCATATGCTACAACATGGACGATCCTCACAGACATTGTGCTAAGTAAACTAAGCCAGTCACAGACAGATATTTGCTGTATGATTTCAAGAGTCAAACTCATAGAAACAGAAAATAAAATGGTGATTGTCACGAGAGGGAGAGGGAAGTAGGGGTTCTTCAGCGGTTATAGAGTTTCTGTTTTAGCAATGAAGAAGGGATAGAGATCTGTTGCACAATAATGTGAATGTGCTTAACACTACTGAACTGTACACTTAAAAACAGTTAAGATTATAAAATTATACATTAGGGGCCAGTGCTGTGGCACAGCGGGTTAACGCCCTGGCCTGAAGCGCTGGCATCCCATATGGTTGCCGGTTCTAGTCCTGGCTGCTCCTCTTCCAGTCCAGCTCTCTGTTATGGCCTGGGAAAGCAGTAGAAGATGGCCCAAGTCCTTGGCACCCACAAGGGAGACACAAAAGAAGCTCCTGACTCTTGGCTTTGGATTGGCACAGCTCTGGCCATTGTGGCCATCTGGGGAGTGAACCAGTGGATGGAAGACCTTTCTCTCTGTCTCTACCTCTCTCTGTAACTTTGTCTTTCAAATAAATAAAATAAATCTTTAAAAGAAATTATACATTACGCATTTTCTCCCACAAGTACAAATATTTTTCAGAGAAAAATGAGGAGATTTTAGAACCATCCATAACCTTTCAAAGCTTCAACAGAGAGCACTTTTTATTTATGTGAGTGTTACCAAGCATAGCTAACCTTTGATTTTTCTGGAAGAATTGATTATTTATGATAATTCCTGGTCAAAACCTCAGTACAAGGCACTGGAGTTGTTTATTCTCTGTGGGAGCCAAAGAGAAAGGGTCCACCTACAGCCAGCAATGCAGCAGCCCTGGGGGTATGGGGGCCAGAGCCCGAAGGGCAGAAATTCAAAGTAGAGGATTGTTTTGTTTCTCACAATATTTTCCCCATGGGAATTATAAGTGGTTCTCCCACTCTGGGTTTTTTCATTATAGGAATTGTAAAGGACCACTGATGCTGAGCAGTTGATCTGCACACACATTTATGTATTTCAAAAATGGGACACTAGGGCTGTTGCTGGTGTAGACAACTGACACTGTTGACACTGGTGTAGAAGGTTAAGTCTCCATCTGCAGCACCAGCATCCCATATGGGTGCTGGTTTGAGTCCAGGCTGCTCCACTTCCAATCCAGCTTCCTGCTAATGCACCTGGGAAAGCAGCAGAAGATGGCCCAAGTGCTTGGGCCCCGCATCCATATGGGAGACTTAGGAGAAGCTCCTGCCTTTGGTCCGGCCCAGCTCCAGCTGTTTCAACCATTTGGGGAGTAAACCAGCAGAAGGAAGCTCGCTCGCTGTCGCTCTCTCTCTCTCTCACCCTCTCTCTCTGCATCTCTGCCTTTCAAATAAATACATTTTTAAAAATGAGACACAAATCATGGAATTATAAATTGATGAACATTTTTGGAGGATATCTTGTCATTATTTTTTGAAATTTGTAATCATTATCATCTCATAATTCCATCTCAGACATATGTCTGAAGAAGCACTTAAATGTGAAACAATATCAACAAGATTATTCACTGTAGATTGTAGTATAAAGGAAAAAACTTAAAGACAGAAGATCCTAGTTGCTACTGAGACTCAGCCTGCTTCTCACTTGAAGTGTTGTGAAACCTTCCAGGCACCGGCCTTGAATTTTTGTATTGTGGTTTTCCTAAGCAACGTCAAATAGGGGAGCTTGCAGCCCTCGGTGTCTGGCACCAATGACTGTGGAGGTTGGAAAGTCCAAAATCAGCAGGGGAGGGGCTGGGACCCCACACTGGAGCCCCTGTTCAAGCCCCCTCTGCTCCACTTCTGATTCAATCACCTGATAATGTGTCCAGAAAAGCCGCAGGAGATGGCCCAAGTGCTTGGCTCCCTGCCACCAACATGGGGACCAGTGCTGTCAGCTGCAGCCATTTGGGGAGTGAACCAGCATATGAAAGATCTCTCTCTCTCTCTCTCTCTCTCTCTCTCTCTCTCTCTCTCTCCTCTCCCTGCATCAGTCTGCCTTTCAATTAAATAAATAAACCTTCAAAACAAAAGTTAGCAGGTTGGAGATCCAGGGAAGAGCTGAAAGCAGTCTGAAGACAGAACTCCCTCTGCGCGTGTCTATGTCCTAATCTCACAGAGACAACAGCCATCGCATTGAGGCCCACCCCAAGGACCTCACTTAACCTTAGCGTCACCATCTCCAGGGACAGTCACACTCTGAGATACTCAGGGGACAAGTAGGACCTTGAGAGGAACAGTACCGTGGAGGAATTGTAGACTCAGAGCCAGGGATGTGGAAGAACGAGTTTGCAGTGGTTTCCTACAGCTAGGGGTGGCTGTGCTTGGAGTTACAAACCGGTGACTCCAAGATGCACTGAGCATCGAGAGCCGAGGGAGCCTGAGTCCACCTAAGAAACGATGCCTTCTGAAACATGACTCCTGGCTGTCCAGCAGGAGTCCGTTTCAGAAGGTTTAAAAGCCAGCTCCTCATGGCGAGTGTTTATGCCCATCTCCCACAGTCCCAGCTCCACTTGCAGTCCAGTCCTATGCTTAAGATGACACTGGAAGGCAGGAGGTGACAGCTGAAGTGCTTGTCCCTGCCACTGGTGTGGTAGATCCAATTGGACCTCTGGGCTTCTGGCTTTGGGCAGGCACAGTACTTGATCCTGTGGCCATTTGGGGAGTGAATCAGCAAATGGAAGATATATCTCTGCCTTTCAATTAAAATGGATATGAATTATGAATATATATTTGCAATTAAGTATACTTTTAAAAAGCCAACTTTTCTAAAGTCTCTAATCCCAAATGAAGTCACACAGACCAGCATTAGATTAGGAGCCATAGATCACCTCATGGTAGGAAAACCAGAGCATCTGCACCTGGAGTAGCGACTCTGAGATGCAACAAGGCCCTTGCACCTGCACCTAATCAAATCCTCAGGGAGAGAAAGCCTAGCCAGTGTGTGTGAGTGGGTCTGCACGCGCGAAAAAGTGTGAGTGGGTGTGCAAACCTGGGCTGCGTGCCAGCGTTGATTTGACAAGTGAAGACATAGGCCAGAGTGCGTGCAGCAACGGCCCCTGTGTGTGAGTGGGGTGCGACTGTTCCTGGATTGCGGCGTCCTGGGTGTGCGGGTGGACGTGTGTTGGTGCATGCGAGCCGGCACAGCCACGGCCACGTCTGGGTTGGGGGTGTTCCGGCTGCCCAGGAGTGTCGCAGAAAGGCTGGCAGGGGCACTTTGGACTGGGCAGGGGAGGCGCGGGAGCAGGGGGACAGCGAGCAGCCTGGAGGTGGGGAGCGGCCAAAGGTCCTGAGGTGGCGCAGCTGGCGAAAAGGACAGCAGCTGAGGGCGGCCGCGGAGGCAGAGGCACAGGGCTGGGGCTGGGGCTAGGGCAGGGCAGGGCAGGGCAGGGCAGGGGCGCGGTGTGCGTTGCCCCATTGCACAAGCAGTTGGCTGCGTGGTTGTGCAAAAGTGGGCGGGCTGTACTGCGGGAGGCAGAGCACACACGCCGGCCCTCCGAGGAAGAAGAAAGGCTTCCCTGACCGGGAATCGAACCCGGGCCGCGGCGGTGAGAGCGCCGAATCCTAACCACTAGACCACCAGGGAGCGTCGGGCTGCGCGTCTGGCCTGGGCCTCTGCCTGCTGCAGCCGGCGCCTGGGTGCCAATGGGCGGCAGCAGCAGCAGCAGCAGCAGCAGCAGCAGCAGCAGCGCCTGGCCTGTCGCGCTACTTCCACGGCCAACCCCCCGGCTGTCCTGCCCGGGCCGGCCGACGGGCCCCCGCCCGCCATCCGCCCTGACCTCAAAAACACACGGCGCGCCTCCGTCTCCTGGCCCCCGCGCACGCCCTGCCCCGCCGCGCTCAGCCGAGTCCGCCCCACCTGGGCGGCCGGGCGCGCGCCACGACCACCGCCTCTGCCAAAAGGTGGGCGCGCTGCGTTGGCCGGGAATCGAACCCGGGTCAACTGCTTGGAAGGCAGCTATGCTCACCACTATACCACCAACGCCTCCCGCCGAGGCCGGCCTGGCCACGCGCCGCCCGGCTTGCCCGGAGCGCCCCGCCGCCCCCGTGCCCCGACGGCGCGCCTCGCCCGCACTTCCCCGCTGCCACCCCAAGGCCGCCCGGCGCCCCGCCGGCCAAGCCCAGCACGCCTGCCCGATCCACGCGCGCGCCCTCGCGCATCCACACGCACGCCAGCCGCTTCTCCGTCTGCGCACGCGCCCGCCTCCGCCCAGCGCCTCCCGGTCTCCTTACTCCTGGGAACCGGCCTCCGGATCCAGCGGAGCCCCGGCGGCGCGCGCGTCCGTATCCGTATCCGTCTCCGCGTCCGCCCTCAGCTGGCTCGTCCAAGCCCTCGTGCACCAGAGGTCCGACGGCCAGGCGACCGACCGCACCCGCAGGCTCGCTCCCCGGCTCGTCCGCGCCCCCTCACCCAGCGCACCTAGCGCACCTAGCGCACCAAGCGCACCTAGCGCACCAAGCGCACCAAGCGCACCAAGCGCACCAAGCCCTGTCGGTCGGTGGCGACCGACCGTGGGCGAGCGAAAACTCCTCGCGCGCGCCGCGCCCTGTGCGCCCAACACGGGTGCGTGTCCGGGGCCCGCAGGCCACACGGTCCCTGGTGCTCCGCGTGCGGGGGCCGGCGTGCGGGGCCTGGCCAAAAAGGGCGGCTTGCCTCCCCGTCGGGGAATCGAACCCCGGTCTCCCGCGTGACAGGCGGGGATACTCACCACTATACTAACGAGGACGGCGGCGGCCACCCTCGGGTCCCCTCGACCCCTCTGCGTCCGCCCGCCCGCCCGCCCGCACCCGACCCCTGCCCTCCACCGCCCACACACCGGCTCCAGGGCCAACCGCCACCCGTCCCCAGTGCCCAGGCCCCGGTCCCCGCAACCTAGTGCCTTCAGCCCCACGTGGACTCCCCGGCCCGGGACCACAACATGCTAGCTTCCAGGAGCATAGAGCCAACCAACCGGAGGACCCAGGGGAAGCCAGGGAGGAGGATGAAGATGAGGAAGAGCAGCAGCAGCAGCAGCAGCAGCAGCAGCAGCAGCAGCAGCAAGAGGAGAGGGGAGAAGAGCCAGCGGAGGGGCACAGCGAGGAAGAGGAGGAAGAGCACCACCAGGAAAACCCAGAGGGAGAGGAGGAGGAGGAGGAAGACCACGACGACCCGGTGGGCGGGGCACAACGAGGGCGGGGGCAGCGCTGCGAACTGGAAGGAGCGGGCGGCCCGTCTGGGATGCGTCCCGGGGGGTGCTGCCGGGTGCCCCGTGCGGCCTCCAGAACCGGGCAGCGGCGCCCTGCAAGCCCCGGGAACCGCGCGGAGCTGCCCCGGGAACCGCGCAACCCGCGCGCCCCGCGCGCCCCGCGCGCCCCGCGCGCCCGGCGGCCTGCGCCCTGGCCCCGCAGCCCAGGGCCCAGGCGGCGCGACGGACCAAGGCCGCAGTCCCTGGCGCGCTCCCCCAGCCAAGGGAACGGCCGCGCCACCCGGCCCGCCGTCAGGATGGCCGAGCGGTCTAAGGCGCTGCGTTCAGGTCGCAGTCTCCCCTGGAGGCGTGGGTTCGAATCCCACTCCTGACAAGCACGCCTTTTTGGCACGCCCGGGCCAGCCTCGCGCCCGTCGTGCAACACGCCGCTCGCCGCTCCGGCTCTCCAGCCGTCGCGAGCGAGACCCCGCCTTGCCGGCCCACACGTGGGACTCGCCACAGGGACCCCGCTCCAACTGGCCAGCGCGCAGGCACTCCCGCCCACCTCTCCCCACCACACCGCTTCTCGGGACCCACCTGCCTCCGAGTCTTCCTGGCTCCTCCGCTCCTCTGCCGCCACCCTCTGCCGCTACCTTCCGCACATTCACGGCCCTCCGCCTCCCAGCCCCAGTCCCCAGATCTCCTCCACCTCTCCCCGCCACCTGCCAGCCCCAGAGCGCTGAACCGACGGGCGGCCCGCCCAGAGTCCTCCCGAGCGTCCCCTAAACACCTGTCTGCAGCCAGCCCACCGAGAGCAGCGCACTTCGGCCGCGTCCCACCTCCTCGCCCTCGCCGCGCACTCCCGCCTCCCGCCTCCCGCCTGCCAGCCTGTCTGCCTGCTCGGGACAGCGCGCTGCCCGGGATCCTGCTCCTCGGAGCCCTTGGCTGACCCCGTGCTCCCGCCTCTCTCGGCCTCAGCACAGCTGCCTCAGGAGGCACAGAGGCCACGAGTCGGGAAAACCACCCGGGGCAGTGGTTGGTGGCCGGCCGAAGGCCCAGGCGCCCTGCGGTCACCCAGCTGCACACGTTGGCTCTCCTCCACGACCCACCGCCTCCCCAGGGGCGGGGCGGGGGGCTCCATGGGCAGGCGCGCCCCACCCAGCGTGGCGGCCGGCCACACACCCGCCTTCAGCCGGTGCTCCTGTTGCAGCCGTGGCTCACACCCGAGCCCACCACCACGGGGACCGCCCCGAGTCACCTGCTCTGACGGGGACCTGGGCAGAGGGCCGGGTCTGGCCGGCTGCATCCTGGCTCTCTCTGGGCTCCAGCGCCCCTCCTTCCCCGTGCCCTGGGATGCAGACAACAACCCAGCAGGAGCTGAAGCTCTGTGCTTCTCTCTCTTTCTCTGTCTGCCTGCCTCTTGCTCTCTAGCTCGCTCTCTCTCTCTCTCTCTCTCGTGTGTGTGTGTGTGTGTGTGTGTGCCTCCCTCCCAAACCCCACCCACCCATCCATCCAAGGCCAACCACCACCACACCACACCACACCACACCCCCTCCAACCCCACCCCAGCCAACCATTCCGCCCATCCTCAACTCTAGGCAGCTTGCCAAGCAGCCTGGGCCCTAGAGGCGCGTGGAGCAGCTCCTTCTGCTTGCGCGTGGTCGCCCTGCTCCACGGAAAGCGGCTGCAACGGAGCAGCTCGTGGTGATCAGCCTGCGGGCCTGTGGCGGCTCCTGGCGGCGCCCGCCGACGGTGCATGGGTGGTTCAGTGGTAGAATTCTCGCCTGCCACGCGGGAGGCCCGGGTTCGATTCCCGGCCCATGCAGCTCCTGCTCCCCTTTTGCTTGGGCAGCCCCAGCAGTGCCTCTGCGCAAGCCGCTCCCTCGGGCTCCTCTCTGGCCAGCCTTGCACCAGCACTCTTGGCACACGCGCTCCCCAGCCCCCCTGGCCGCCGAACCCCGCCTAGCCCAGCGCCAGTGCCTCAGCTCTCGCACCCCTGCCTCCTTCCTAGCCTCTGCCTCTCCTGATACCCACTTCGGGCCCACGCGCTGCACTTCCGACCTCGCCGCTCTGCCGGCCGGCCACTGAGCCGCCAAGCCCCGCCGCTTCGCCTCCCCACACCCTGCTCTCACAACCAACCATCGCCAACGCGCGGCTGGCCCTAGCACCCTTCCACGACTCCTCCCGCCTTCCGGCTGCTGGACAGATGCCGGCCCCCGTTGGGGGCTCACGCCCTGGCCCTAGGCTGCTTGGGATGCCAGCCTCCAGAACGGACACCCGACTCCAGCCCTGCCACGCGCCCCACACACCGCCCCCAGTGCCCAGGGCCGGGCCCCTCCCAACCCACTGCACGGGAGGCTCCACGCCTGAGACTCTGCCCTCTGAGTCCCGTCGACCTGTCGCCCCCGAGACCTGCCCTAAGCGGCTGGGCAGCTCCGCCCTTGCCCTGGAGGTCCTGTGTGGGCACAAGGAGCCGGAGCCGCTACTTGACGAGGGCCGAGCCGGCACAGAGTAGGGCGGAGAACCGCATGCAGGGATCGAGGCGTCAATCGGGACGCAGAGCTCAGAGATGAGGCGGGGATTGGAACGTGCTACCAAATCCGTGGTGGCGTGGCCCGCGACGGGGACCGGGAGGGTCGGTTCCCTCCCGTGTGGAGAGAGCCCACGGTGAAACACCAGCGTATGCCGCTCCCCTCTCCTCCACCTTGTCCCCACACACTGGCTGGCTGTCATTTCGGCTCTCGGGCTGTCCGCAAGCCCTCTCCCACCTCCTCCCGGAGGAGGAGGCTCCCTCACCTATGGCCAGCCGCCGGCATTGCCCAGGGCTCCAGCTTGCCGGCCCTCTCCAGCCTGCTGGTCTCGCATCTGCATCCTGCATCCTGCATCCTGCATCCTGCACCCTGGGGGGTGGAGGCGGGGAGGGGTGCCAAGTGCAGGGCCCCTCTGGGACAGCTCCCACGTGTTCAAGCCCCGAGCCCACCTGGGAGCCTGGATCGGCTCACGGTGGGAAAACCAAAGCAACTGCACCCTGGGCTGCTTGGTGACTCTCAGACCCACGGAGGCCATGGCACGCGGCACCTGGCACCTGGCCCAACGGGCAGGGAGAGAAGGCGTGCCCTCTGTGTCTCTGTGTGTGTGTGTCTGTGTGTGTGTGAGTGTGTGTGTGCGCGCGCACGCAGAAGCACACGCGTTCCTGTGCGTGGTGCCGGCGGCGGTGATGTCGTGAGTGAGGACGTGAGGCCGAGTGCGTGCAGGCACCGGTCCCTGTGTGTGGAGTGGGGTGCGGCTGTTCCGGAATTGTGGCATCCTGGGTGTGCGGGTGGATGTGTGTTGGTGCGCGCGTGCCCACGTCTGGGTTGGGGGTGTTCCGGCTGCCCAGGAGTGTCGCAGAAAGGCTGGCAGGGGAGGCGCGGGAGCAGGGGGACAGCGAGCAGCCTGGAGGTGGGGAGCGGCCGAAGGTCCTGAGGTGGCGCAGCTGGCGAAAAGGACAGCAGCTGAGGGCGGCCGCGGAGGCAGAGGCACAGAGCTTGGGCCGGGGCCGGGGCTGGGGCGCAGTGTGCGTTGCCCCATTGCACAAGCAGTTGGCTGCGTGGTTGTGCAAAAGTGGGCGGGCTGTACTGCGGGAGGCAGAGCACACACGCCGGCCCTCCGAGGAAGAAGAAAGGCTTCCCTGACCGGGAATCGAACCCGGGCCGCGGCGGTGAGAGCGCCGAATCCTAACCACTAGACCACCAGGGAGCGTCGGGCTGCGCGTCTGGCCTGGGCCTCTGCCTGCTGCAGCCGGCGCCTGGGTGCCAATGGGCGGCAGCAGCAGCAGCAGCAGCAGCAGCAGCAGCAGCAGCGCCTGGCCTGTCGCGCTACTTCCACGGCCAACCCCCCGGCTGTCCTGCCCGGGCCGGCCGACGGGCCCCCGCCCGCCATCCGCCCTGACCTCAAAAACACACGGCGCGCCTCCGTCTCCTGGCCCCCGCGCACGCCCTGCCCCGCCGCGCTCAGCCGAGTCCGCCCCACCTGGGCGGCCGGGCGCGCGCCACGACCACCGCCTCTGCCAAAAGGTGGGCGCGCTGCGTTGGCCGGGAATCGAACCCGGGTCAACTGCTTGGAAAGCAGCTATGCTCACCACTATACCACCAACGCCTCCCGCCGAGGCCGGCCTGGCCACGCGCCGCCCGGCTTGCCCGGAGCGCCCCGCCGCCCCCGTGCCCCGACGGCGCGCCTCGCCCGCACTTCCCCGCTGCCACCCCAAGGCCGCCCGGCGCCCCGCCGGCCAAGCCCAGCACGCCTGCCCGATCCACGCGCGCGCCCTCGCGCATCCACACGCACGCCAGCCGCTTCTCCGTCTGCGCACGCGCCCGCCTCCGCCCAGCGCCTCCCGGTCTCCTTACTCCTGGGAACCGGCCTCCGGATCCAGCGGAGCCCCGGCGGCGCGCGCGTCCGTATCCGTATCCGTCTCCGCGTCCGCCCTCAGCTGGCTCGTCCAAGCCCTCGTGCACCAGAGGTCCGACGGCCAGGCGACCGACCGCACCCGCAGGCTCGCTCCCCGGCTCGTCCGCGCCCCCTCACCCAGCGCACCTAGCGCACCTAGCGCACCAAGCGCACCTAGCGCACCAAGCGCACCAAGCGCACCAAGCGCACCAAGCCCTGTCGGTCGGTGGCGACCGACCGTGGGCGAGCGAAAACTCCTCGCGCGCGCCGCGCCCTGTGCGCCCAACACGGGTGCGTGTCCGGGGCCCGCAGGCCACACGGTCCCTGGTGCTCCGCGTGCGGGGGCCGGCGTGCGGGGCCTGGCCAAAAAGGGCGGCTTGCCTCCCCGTCGGGGAATCGAACCCCGGTCTCCCGCGTGACAGGCGGGGATACTCACCACTATACTAACGAGGACGGCGGCGGCCACCCTCGGGTCCCCTCGACCCCTCTGCGTCCGCCCGCCCGCACCCGACCCCTGCCCTCCACCGCCCACACACCGGCTCCAGGGCCAACCGCCACCCGTCCCCAGTGCCCAGGCCCCGGTCCCCGCAACCTAGTGCCTTCAGCCCCACGTGGACTCCCCGGCCCGGGACCACAACATGCTAGCTTCCAGGAGCATAGAGCCAACCAACCGGAGGACCCAGGGGAAGCCAGGGAGGAGGATGAAGATGAGGAAGAGCAGCAGCAGCAGCAGCAGCAGCAGCAGCAGCAGCAGCAGCAAGAGGAGAGGGGAGAAGAGCCAGCGGAGGGGCACAGCGAGGAAGAGGAGGAAGAGCACCACCAGGAAAACCCAGAGGGAGAGGAGGAGGAGGAGGAGGACCACGACGACCCGGTGGGCGGGGCACAACGAGGGCGGGGGCAGCGCTGCGAACTGGAAGGAGCGGGCGGCCCGTCTGGGATGCGTCCCGGGGGGTGCTGCCGGGTGCCCCGTGCGGCCTCCAGAACCGGGCAGCGGCGCCCTGCAAGCCCCGGGAACCGCGCGGAGCTGCCCCGGGAACCGCGCAACCCGCGCGCCCCGCGCGCCCCGCGCGCCCCGCGCGCCCGGCGGCCTGCGCCCTGGCCCCGCAGCCCAGGGCCCAGGCGGCGCGACGGACCAAGGCCGCAGTCCCTGGCGCGCTCCCCCAGCCAAGGGAACGGCCGCGCCACCCGGCCCGCCGTCAGGATGGCCGAGCGGTCTAAGGCGCTGCGTTCAGGTCGCAGTCTCCCCTGGAGGCGTGGGTTCGAATCCCACTCCTGACAAGCACGCCTTTTTGGCACGCCCGGGCCAGCCTCGCGCCCGTCGTGCAACACGCCGCTCGCCGCTCCGGCTCTCCAGCCGTCGCGAGCGAGACCCCGCCTTGCCGGCCCACACGTGGGACTCGCCACAGGGACCCCGCTCCAACTGGCCAGCGCGCAGGCACTCCCGCCCACCTCTCCCCACCACACCGCTTCTCGGGACCCACCTGCCTCCGAGTCTTCCTGGCTCCTCCGCTCCTCTGCCGCCACCCTCTGCCGCTACCTTCCGCACATTCACGGCCCTCCGCCTCCCAGCCCCAGTCCCCAGATCTCCTCCACCTCTCCCCGCCACCTGCCAGCCCCAGAGCGCTGAACCGACGGGCGGCCCGCCCAGAGTCCTCCCGAGCGTCCCCTAAACACCTGTCTGCAGCCAGCCCACCGAGAGCAGCGCACTTCGGCCGCGTCCCACCTCCTCGCCCTCGCCGCGCACTCCCGCCTCCCGCCTGCCAGCCTGTCTGCCTGCTCGGGACAGCGCGCTGCCCGGGATCCTGCTCCTCGGAGCCCTTGGCTGACCCCGTGCTCCCGCCTCTCTCGGCCTCAGCACAGCTGCCTCAGGAGGCACAGAGGCCACGAGTCGGGAAAACCACCCGGGGCAGTGGTTGGTGGCCGGCCGAAGGCCCAGGCGCCCTGCGGTCACCCAGCTGCACACGTTGGCTCTCCTCCACGACCCACCGCCTCCCCAGGGGCGGGGCGGGGGGCTCCATGGGCAGGCGCGCCCCACCCAGCGTGGCGGCCGGCCACACACCCGCCTTCAGCCGGTGCTCCTGTTGCAGCCGTGGCTCACACCCGAGCCCACCACCACGGGGACCGCCCCGAGTCACCTGCTCTGACGGGGACCTGGGCAGAGGGCCGGGTCTGGCCGGCTGCATCCTGGCTCTCTCTGGGCTCCAGCGCCCCTCCTTCCCCGTGCCCTGGGATGCAGACAACAACCCAGCAGGAGCTGAAGCTCTGTGCTTCTCTCTCTTTCTCTGTCTGCCTGCCTCTTGCTCTCTAGCTCGCTCTCTCTCTCTCTCTCTCTCTCTCTCTCGTGTGTGTGTGTGTGTGTGTGTGTGTCTCTCCCTCCCAAACCCCACCCACCCATCCATCCAAGGCCAACCACCACCACACCACACCACACCACACCCCCTCCAACCCCACCCCAGCCAACCATTCCGCCCATCCTCAACTCTAGGCAGCTTGCCAAGCAGCCTGGGCCCTAGAGGCGCGTGGAGCAGCTCCTTCTGCTTGCGCGTGGTCGCCCTGCTCCACGGAAAGCGGCTGCAACGGAGCAGCTCGTGGTGATCAGCCTGCGGGCCTGTGGCGGCTCCTGGCGGCGCCCGCCGACGGTGCATGGGTGGTTCAGTGGTAGAATTCTCGCCTGCCACGCGGGAGGCCCGGGTTCGATTCCCGGCCCATGCAGCTCCTGCTCCCCTTTTGCTTGGGCAGCCCCAGCAGTGCCTCTGCGCAAGCCGCTCCCTCGGGCTCCTCTCTGGCCAGCCTTGCACCAGCACTCTTGGCACACGCGCTCCCCAGCCCCCCTGGCCGCCGAACCCCGCCTAGCCCAGCGCCAGTGCCTCAGCTCTCGCACCCCTGCCTCCTTCCTAGCCTCTGCCTCTCCTGATACCCACTTCGGGCCCACGCGCTGCACTTCCGACCTCGCCGCTCTGCCGGCCGGCCACTGAGCCGCCAAGCCCCGCCGCTTCGCCTCCCCACACCCTGCTCTCACAACCAACCATCGCCAACGCGCGGCTGGCCCTAGCACCCTTCCACGACTCCTCCCGCCTTCCGGCTGCTGGACAGATGCCGGCCCCCGTTGGGGGCTCACGCCCTGGCCCTAGGCTGCTTGGGATGCCAGCCTCCAGAACAGACACCCGACTCCAGCCCTGCCACGCGCCCCACACACCGCCCCCAGTGCCCAGGGCCGGGCCCCTCCCAACCCACTGCACGGGAGGCTCCACGCCTGAGACTCTGCCCTCTGAGTCCCGTCGACCTGTCGCCCCCGAGACCTGCCCTAAGCGGCTGGGCAGCTCCGCCCTTGCCCTGGAGGTCCTGTGTGGGCACAAGGAGCCGGAGCCGCTACTTGACGAGGGCCGAGCCGGCACAGAGTAGGGCGGAGAACCGCATGCAGGGATCGAGGCGTCAATCGGGACGCAGAGCTCAGAGATGAGGCGGGGATTGGAACGTGCTACCAAATCCGTGGTGGCGTGGCCCGCGACGGGGACCGGGAGGGTCGGTTCCCTCCCGTGCGGAGAGAGCCCACGGTGAAACACCAGCGTATGCCGCTCCCCTCTCCTCCACCTTGTCCCCACACACTGGCTGGCTGTCATCTCGGCTCTCGGGCTGTCCGCAAGCCCTCTCCCACCTCCTCCCGGAGGAGGAGGCTCCCTCACCTATGGCCAGCCGCCGGCATTGCCCAGGGCTCCAGCTTGCCGGCCCTCTCCAGCCTGCTGGTCTCGCATCTGCATCCTGCATCCTGCATCCTGCATCCTGCATCCTGCATCCTGCATCCTGGGGGGTGGAGGCGGGGAGGGGTGCCAAGTGCAGGGCCCCTCTGGGACAGCTCCCACGTGTTCAAGCCCCGAGCCCACCTGGGAGCCTGGATCGGCTCACGGTGGGAAAACCAAAGCAACTGCACCCTGGGCTGCTTGGTGACTCTCAGACCCACGGAGGCCATGGCACGCGGCACCTGGCACCTGGCCCAACGGGCAGGGAGAGAAGGCGTGCCCTCTGTGTCTCTCTGTGTGTGTGTCTGTGTGTGTGTGAGTGTGTGTGTGCGCGCGCACGCAGAAGCACACGCGTTCCTGTGCGTGGTGCCGGCGGCGGTGATGTCGTGAGTGAGGACGTGAGGCCGAGTGCGTGCAGGCACCGGTCCCTGTGTGTGGAGTGGGGTGCGGCTGTTCCGGAATTGTGGCATCCTGGGTGTGCGGGTGGATGTGTGTTGGTGCGCGCGTGCCCACGTCTGGGTTGGGGGTGTTCCGGCTGCCCAGGAGTGTCGCAGAAAGGCTGGCAGGGGAGGCGCGGGAGCAGGGGGACAGCGAGCAGCCTGGAGGTGGGGAGCGGCCGAAGGTCCTGAGGTGGCGCAGCTGGCGAAAAGGACAGCAGCTGAGGGCGGCCGCGGAGGCAGAGGCACAGAGCTTGGGCCGGGGCCGGGGCTGGGGCTGGGGCGCAGTGTGCGTTGCCCCATTGCACAAGCAGTTGGCTGCGTGGTTGTGCAAAAGTGGGCGGGCTGTACTGCGGGAGGCAGAGCACACACGCCGGCCCTCCGAGGAAGAAGAAAGGCTTCCCTGACCGGGAATCGAACCAGGGCCGCGGCGGTGAGAGCGCCGAATCCTAACCACTAGACCACCAGGGAGCGTCGGGCTGCGCGTCTGGCCTGGGCCTCTGCCTGCTGCAGCCGGCGCCTGGGTGCCAATGGGCAGCAGCAGCAGCAGCAGCAGCAGCAGCAGCAGCGCCTGGCCTGTCGCGCTACCTCCACGGCCAACCCCCCGGCTGTCCTGCCCGGGCCGGCCGACGGGCCCCCGCCCGCCATCCGCCCTGACCTCAAAAACACACGGCGCGCCTCCGTCTCCTGGCCCCCGCGCACGCCCTGCCCCGCCGCGCTCAGCCGAGTCCGCCCCACCTGGGCGGCCGGGCGCGCGCCACGACCACCGCCTCTGCCAAAAGGTGGGCGCGCTGCGTTGGCCGGGAATCGAACCCGGGTCAACTGCTTGGAAGGCAGCTATGCTCACCACTATACCACCAACGCCTCCCGCCGAGGCCGGCCTGGCCACGCGCCGCCCGGCTTGCCCGGAGCGCCCCGCCGCCCCCGTGCCCCGACGGCGCGCCTCGCCCGCACTTCCCCGCTGCCACCCCAAGGCCGCCCGGCGCCCCGCCGGCCAAGCCCAGCACGCCTGCCCGATCCACGCGCGCGCCCTCGCGCATCCACACGCACGCCAGCCGCTTCTCCGTCTGCGCACGCGCCCGCCTCCGCCCAGCGCCTCCCGGTCTCCTTACTCCTGGGAACCGGCCTCCGGATCCAGCGGAGCCCCGGCGGCGCGCGCGTCCGTATCCGTATCCGTCTCCGCGTCCGCCCTCAGCTGGCTCGTCCAAGCCCTCGTGCACCAGAGGTCCGACGGCCAGGCGACCGACCGCACCCGCAGGCTCGCTCCCCGGCTCGTCCGCGCCCCCTCACCCAGCGCACCTAGCGCACCTAGCGCACCAAGCGCACCAAGCGCACCAAGCCCTGTCGGTCGGTGGCGACCGACCGTGGGCGAGCGAAAACTCCTCGCGCGCGCCGCGCCCTGTGCGCCCAACACGGGTGCGTGTCCGGGGCCCGCAGGCCACACGGTCCCTGGTGCTCCGCGTGCGGGGGCCGGCGTGCGGGGCCTGGCCAAAAAGGGCGGCTTGCCTCCCCGTCGGGGAATCGAACCCCGGTCTCCCGCGTGACAGGCGGGGATACTCACCACTATACTAACGAGGACGGCGGCGGCCACCCTCGGGTCCCCTCGACCCCTCTGCGTCCGCCCGCCCGCCCGCCCGCCCGCACCCGACCCCTGCCCTCCACCGCCCACACACCGGCTCCAGGGCCAACCGCCACCCGTCCCCAGTGCCCAGGCCCCGGTCCCCGCAACCTAGTGCCTTCAGCCCCACGTGGACTCCCCGGCCCGGGACCACAACATGCTAGCTTCCAGGAGCATAGAGCCAACCAACCGGAGGACCCAGGGGAAGCCAGGGAGGAGGATGAAGATGAGGAAGAGCAGCAGCAGCAGCAGCAGCAGCAGCAGCAGCAGCAAGAGGAGAGGGGAGAAGAGCCAGCGGAGGGGCACAGCGAGGAAGAGGAGGAAGAGCACCCCCAGGAAAACCCAGAGGGAGAGGAGGAGGAGGAGGAAGACCACGACGACCCGGTGGGCGGGGCACAACGAGGGCGGGGGCAGCGCTGCGAACTGGAAGGAGCGGGCGGCCCGTCTGGGATGCGTCCCGGGGGGTGCTGCCGGGTGCCCCGTGCGGCCTCCAGAACCGGGCAGCGGCGCCCTGCAAGCCCCGGGAACCGCGCGGAGCTGCCCCGGGAACCGCGCAACCCGCGCGCCCCGCGGCCTGCGCCCTGGCCCCGCAGCCCAGGGCCCAGGCGGCGCGACGGACCAAGGCCGCAGTCCCTGGCGCGCTCCCCCAGCCAAGGGAACGGCCGCGCCACCCGGCCCGCCGTCAGGATGGCCGAGCGGTCTAAGGCGCTGCGTTCAGGTCGCAGTCTCCCCTGGAGGCGTGGGTTCGAATCCCACTCCTGACAAGCACGCCTTTTTGGCACGCCCGGGCCAGCCTCGCGCCCGTCGTGCAACACGCCGCTCGCCGCTCCGGCTTTCCAGCCGTCGCGAGCGAGACCCCGCCTTGCCGGCCCGGCCCACACGTGGGACTCGCCACAGGGACCCCGCTCCAACTGGCCAGCGCGCAGGCACTCCCGCCCACCTCTCCCCACCACACCGCTTCTCGGGACCCACCTGCCTCCGAGTCTTCCTGGCTCCTCCGCTCCTCTGCCGCCACCCTCTGCCGCTACCTTCCGCACATTCACGGCCCTCCGCCTCCCAGCCCCAGTCCCCAGATCTCCTCCACCTCTCCCCGCCACCTGCCAGCCCCAGAGCGCTGAACCGACGGGCGGCCCGCCCAGAGTCCTCCCGAGCGTCCCCTAAACACCTGTCTGCAGCCAGCCCACCGAGAGCAGCGCACTTCGGCCGCGTCCCACCTCCTCGCCCTCGCCGCGCACTCCCGCCTCCCGCCTCCCGCCTGCCAGCCTGTCTGCCTGCTCGGGACAGCGCGCTGCCCGGGATCCTGCTCCTCGGAGCCCTTGGCTGACCCCGTGCTCCCGCCTCTCTCGGCCTCAGCACAGCTGCCTCAGGAGGCACAGAGGCCACGAGTCGGGAAAACCACCCGGGGCAGTGGTTGGTGGCCGGCCGAAGGCCCAGGCGCCCTGCGGTCACCCAGCTGCACACGTTGGCTCTCCTCCACGACCCACCGCCTCCCCAGGGGCGGGGCGGGGGGCTCCATGGGCAGGCGCGCCCCACCCAGCGTGGCGGCCGGCCACACACCCGCCTTCAGCCGGTGCTCCTGTTGCAGCCGTGGCTCACACCCGAGCCCACCACCACGGGGACCGCCCCGAGTCACCTGCTCTGACGGGGACCTGGGCAGAGGGCCGGGTCTGGCCGGCTGCATCCTGGCTCTCTCTGGGCTCCAGCGCCCCTCCTTCCCCGTGCCCTGGGATGCAGACAACAACCCAGCAGGAGCTGAAGCTCTGTGCTTCTCTCTCTTTCTCTGTCTGCCTGCCTCTTGCTCTCTAGCTCGCTCTCTCTCTCTCTCTCTCTCGTGTGTGTGTGTGTGTGTGTGTGTGTGTGTGTGTGTGTGTGTCTCCCTCCCAAACCCCACCCACCCATCCAAGGCCAACCACCACCACACCACACCACACCACACCCCCTCCAACCCCACCCCAGCCAACCATTCCGCCCATCCTCAACTCTAGGCAGCTTGCCAAGCAGCCTGGGCCCTAGAGGCGCGTGGAGCAGCTCCTTCTGCTTGCGCGTGGTCGCCCTGCTCCACGGAAAGCGGCTGCAACGGAGCAGCTCGTGGTGATCAGCCTGTGGGCCTGTGGCGGCTCCTGGCGGCGCCCGCCGACGGTGCATGGGTGGTTCAGTGGTAGAATTCTCGCCTGCCACGCGGGAGGCCCGGGTTCGATTCCCGGCCCATGCAGCTCCTGCTCCCCTTTTGCTTGGGCAGCCCCAGCAGTGCCTCTGCGCAAGCCGCTCCCTCGGGCTCCTCTCTGGCCAGCCTTGCACCAGCACTCTTGGCACACGCGCTCCCCAGCCCCCCTGGCCGCCGAACCCCGCCTAGCCCAGCGCCAGTGCCTCAGCTCTCGCACCCCTGCCTCCTTCCTAGCCTCTGCCTCTCCTGATACCCACTTCGGGCCCACGCGCTGCACTTCCGACCTCGCCGCTCTGCCGGCCGGCCACTGAGCCGCCAAGCCCCGCCGCTTCGCCTCCCCACACCCTGCTCTCACAACCAACCATCGCCAACGCGCGGCTGGCCCTAGCACCCTTCCACGACTCCTCCCGCCTTCCGGCTGCTGGACAGATGCCGGCCCCCGTTGGGGGCTCACGCCCTGGCCCTAGGCTGCTTGGGATGCCAGCCTCCAGAACAGACACCCGACTCCAGCCCTGCCACGCGCCCCACACACCGCCCCCAGTGCCCAGGGCCGGGCCCCTCCCAACCCACTGCACGGGAGGCTCCACGCCTGAGACTCTGCCCTCTGAGTCCCGTCGACCTGTCGCCCCCGAGACCTGCCCTAAGCGGCTGGGCAGCTCCGCCCTTGCCCTGGAGGTCCTGTGTGGGCACAAGGAGCCGGAGCCGCTACTTGACGAGGGCCGAGCCGGCACAGAGTAGGGCGGAGAACCGCATGCAGGGATCGAGGCGTCAATCGGGACGCAGAGCTCAGAGATGAGGCGGGGATTGGAACGTGCTACCAAATCCGTGGTGGCGTGGCCCGCGACGGGGACCGGGAGGGTCGGTTCCCTCCCGTGCGGAGAGAGCCCACGGTGAAACACCAGCGTATGCCGCTCCCCTCTCCTCCACCTTGTCCCCACACACTGGCTGGCTGTCATCTCGGCTCTCGGGCTGTCCGCAAGCCCTCTCCCACCTCCTCCCGGAGGAGGAGGCTCCCTCACCTATGGCCAGCCGCCGGCATTGCCCAGGGCTCCAGCTTGCCGGCCCTCTCCAGCCTGCTGGTCTCGCATCTGCATCCTGCATCCTGCATCCTGCATCCTGCATCCTGGGGGGTGGAGGCGGGGAGGGGTGCCAAGTGCAGGGCCCCTCTGGGACAGCTCCCACGTGTTCAAGCCCCGAGCCCACCTGGGAGCCTGGATCGGCTCACGGTGGGAAAACCAAAGCAACTGCACCCTGGGCTGCTTGGTGACTCTCAGACCCACGGAGGCCATGGCACGCGGCACCTGGCACCTGGCCCAACGGGCAGGGAGAGAAGGCGTGCCCTCTGTGTCTCTCTGTGTGTGTGTCTGTGTGTGTGTGAGTGTGTGTGTGCGCGCGCACGCAGAAGCACACGCGTTCCTGTGCGTGGTGCCGGCGGCGGTGATGTCGTGAGTGAGGACGTGAGGCCGAGTGCGTGCAGGCACCGGTCCCTGTGTGTGGAGTGGGGTGCGGCTGTTCCGGAATTGTGGCATCCTGGGTGTGCGGGTGGATGTGTGTTGGTGCGCGCGTGCCCACGTCTGGGTTGGGGGTGTTCCGGCTGCCCAGGAGTGTCGCAGAAAGGCTGGCAGGGGAGGCGCGGGAGCAGGGGGACAGCGAGCAGCCTGGAGGTGGGGAGCGGCCGAAGGTCCTGAGGTGGCGCAGCTGGCGAAAAGGACAGCAGCTGAGGGCGGCCGCGGAGGCAGAGGCACAGAGCTTGGGCCGGGGCCGGGGCTGGGGCTGGGGCGCAGTGTGCGTTGCCCCATTGCACAAGCAGTTGGCTGCGTGGTTGTGCAAAAGTGGGCGGGCTGTACTGCGGGAGGCAGAGCACACACGCCGGCCCTCCGAGGAAGAAGAAAGGCTTCCCTGACCGGGAATCGAACCAGGGCCGCGGCGGTGAGAGCGCCGAATCCTAACCACTAGACCACCAGGGAGCGTCGGGCTGCGCGTCTGGCCTGGGCCTCTGCCTGCTGCAGCCGGCGCCTGGGTGCCAATGGGCAGCAGCAGCAGCAGCAGCAGCAGCAGCAGCGCCTGGCCTGTCGCGCTACCTCCACGGCCAACCCCCCGGCTGTCCTGCCCGGGCCGGCCGACGGGCCCCCGCCCGCCATCCGCCCTGACCTCAAAAACACACGGCGCGCCTCCGTCTCCTGGCCCCCGCGCACGCCCTGCCCCGCCGCGCTCAGCCGAGTCCGCCCCACCTGGGCGGCCGGGCGCGCGCCACGACCACCGCCTCTGCCAAAAGGTGGGCGCGCTGCGTTGGCCGGGAATCGAACCCGGGTCAACTGCTTGGAAGGCAGCTATGCTCACCACTATACCACCAACGCCTCCCGCCGAGGCCGGCCTGGCCACGCGCCGCCCGGCTTGCCCGGAGCGCCCCGCCGCCCCCGTGCCCCGACGGCGCGCCTCGCCCGCACTTCCCCGCTGCCACCCCAAGGCCGCCCGGCGCCCCGCCGGCCAAGCCCAGCACGCCTGCCCGATCCACGCGCGCGCCCTCGCGCATCCACACGCACGCCAGCCGCTTCTCCGTCTGCGCACGCGCCCGCCTCCGCCCAGCGCCTCCCGGTCTCCTTACTCCTGGGAACCGGCCTCCGGATCCAGCGGAGCCCCGGCGGCGCGCGCGTCCGTATCCGTATCCGTCTCCGCGTCCGCCCTCAGCTGGCTCGTCCAAGCCCTCGTGCACCAGAGGTCCGACGGCCAGGCGACCGACCGCACCCGCAGGCTCGCTCCCCGGCTCGTCCGCGCCCCCTCACCCAGCGCACCTAGCGCACCTAGCGCACCAAGCGCACCAAGCGCACCAAGCCCTGTCGGTCGGTGGCGACCGACCGTGGGCGAGCGAAAACTCCTCGCGCGCGCCGCGCCCTGTGCGCCCAACACGGGTGCGTGTCCGGGGCCCGCAGGCCACACGGTCCCTGGTGCTCCGCGTGCGGGGGCCGGCGTGCGGGGCCTGGCCAAAAAGGGCGGCTTGCCTCCCCGTCGGGGAATCGAACCCCGGTCTCCCGCGTGACAGGCGGGGATACTCACCACTATACTAACGAGGACGGCGGCGGCCACCCTCGGGTCCCCTCGACCCCTCTGCGTCCGCCCGCCCGCCCGCCCGCCCGCACCCGACCCCTGCCCTCCACCGCCCACACACCGGCTCCAGGGCCAACCGCCACCCGTCCCCAGTGCCCAGGCCCCGGTCCCCGCAACCTAGTGCCTTCAGCCCCACGTGGACTCCCCGGCCCGGGACCACAACATGCTAGCTTCCAGGAGCATAGAGCCAACCAACCGGAGGACCCAGGGGAAGCCAGGGAGGAGGATGAAGATGAGGAAGAGCAGCAGCAGCAGCAGCAGCAGCAGCAGCAGCAGCAAGAGGAGAGGGGAGAAGAGCCAGCGGAGGGGCACAGCGAGGAAGAGGAGGAAGAGCACCCCCAGGAAAACCCAGAGGGAGAGGAGGAGGAGGAGGAAGACCACGACGACCCGGTGGGCGGGGCACAACGAGGGCGGGGGCAGCGCTGCGAACTGGAAGGAGCGGGCGGCCCGTCTGGGATGCGTCCCGGGGGGTGCTGCCGGGTGCCCCGTGCGGCCTCCAGAACCGGGCAGCGGCGCCCTGCAAGCCCCGGGAACCGCGCGGAGCTGCCCCGGGAACCGCGCAACCCGCGCGCCCCGCGGCCTGCGCCCTGGCCCCGCAGCCCAGGGCCCAGGCGGCGCGACGGACCAAGGCCGCAGTCCCTGGCGCGCTCCCCCAGCCAAGGGAACGGCCGCGCCACCCGGCCCGCCGTCAGGATGGCCGAGCGGTCTAAGGCGCTGCGTTCAGGTCGCAGTCTCCCCTGGAGGCGTGGGTTCGAATCCCACTCCTGACAAGCACGCCTTTTTGGCACGCCCGGGCCAGCCTCGCGCCCGTCGTGCAACACGCCGCTCGCCGCTCCGGCTTTCCAGCCGTCGCGAGCGAGACCCCGCCTTGCCCCGGCCCGGCCCACACGTGGGACTCGCCACAGGGACCCCGCTCCAACTGGCCAGCGCGCAGGCACTCCCGCCCACCTCTCCCCACCACACCGCTTCTCGGGACCCACCTGCCTCCGAGTCTTCCTGGCTCCTCCGCTCCTCTGCCGCCACCCTCTGCCGCTACCTTCCGCACATTCACGGCCCTCCGCCTCCCAGCCCCAGTCCCCAGATCTCCTCCACCTCTCCCCGCCACCTGCCAGCCCCAGAGCGCTGAACCGACGGGCGGCCCGCCCAGAGTCCTCCCGAGCGTCCCCTAAACACCTGTCTGCAGCCAGCCCACCGAGAGCAGCGCACTTCGGCCGCGTCCCACCTCCTCGCCCTCGCCGCGCACTCCCGCCTCCCGCCTCCCGCCTGCCAGCCTGTCTGCCTGCTCGGGACAGCGCGCTGCCCGGGATCCTGCTCCTCGGAGCCCTTGGCTGACCCCGTGCTCCCGCCTCTCTCGGCCTCAGCACAGCTGCCTCAGGAGGCACAGAGGCCACGAGTCGGGAAAACCACCCGGGGCAGTGGTTGGTGGCCGGCCGAAGGCCCAGGCGCCCTGCGGTCACCCAGCTGCACACGTTGGCTCTCCTCCACGACCCACCGCCTCCCCAGGGGCGGGGCGGGGGGCTCCATGGGCAGGCGCGCCCCACCCAGCGTGGCGGCCGGCCACACACCCGCCTTCAGCCGGTGCTCCTGTTGCAGCCGTGGCTCACACCCGAGCCCACCACCACGGGGACCGCCCCGAGTCACCTGCTCTGACGGGGACCTGGGCAGAGGGCCGGGTCTGGCCGGCTGCATCCTGGCTCTCTCTGGGCTCCAGCGCCCCTCCTTCCCCGTGCCCTGGGATGCAGACAACAACCCAGCAGGAGCTGAAGCTCTGTGCTTCTCTCTCTTTCTCTGTCTGCCTGCCTCTTGCTCTCTAGCTCGCTCTCTCTCTCTCTCTCTCTCGTGTGTGTGTGTGTGTGTGTGTGTGTGTGTGTGTGTGTCTCCCTCCCAAACCCCACCCACCCATCCAAGGCCAACCACCACCACACCACACCACACCACACCCCCTCCAACCCCACCCCAGCCAACCATTCCGCCCATCCTCAACTCTAGGCAGCTTGCCAAGCAGCCTGGGCCCTAGAGGCGCGTGGAGCAGCTCCTTCTGCTTGCGCGTGGTCGCCCTGCTCCACGGAAAGCGGCTGCAACGGAGCAGCTCGTGGTGATCAGCCTGTGGGCCTGTGGCGGCTCCTGGCGGCGCCCGCCGACGGTGCATGGGTGGTTCAGTGGTAGAATTCTCGCCTGCCACGCGGGAGGCCCGGGTTCGATTCCCGGCCCATGCAGCTCCTGCTCCCCTTTTGCTTGGGCAGCCCCAGCAGTGCCTCTGCGCAAGCCGCTCCCTCGGGCTCCTCTCTGGCCAGCCTTGCACCAGCACTCTTGGCACACGCGCTCCCCAGCCCCCCTGGCCGCCGAACCCCGCCTAGCCCAGCGCCAGTGCCTCAGCTCTCGCACCCCTGCCTCCTTCCTAGCCTCTGCCTCTCCTGATACCCACTTCGGGCCCACGCGCTGCACTTCCGACCTCGCCGCTCTGCCGGCCGGCCACTGAGCCGCCAAGCCCCGCCGCTTCGCCTCCCCACACCCTGCTCTCACAACCAACCATCGCCAACGCGCGGCTGGCCCTAGCACCCTTCCACGACTCCTCCCGCCTTCCGGCTGCTGGACAGATGCCGGCCCCCGTTGGGGGCTCACGCCCTGGCCCTAGGCTGCTTGGGATGCCAGCCTCCAGAACAGACACCCGACTCCAGCCCTGCCACGCGCCCCACACACCGCCCCCAGTGCCCAGGGCCGGGCCCCTCCCAACCCACTGCACGGGAGGCTCCACGCCTGAGACTCTGCCCTCTGAGTCCCGTCGACCTGTCGCCCCCGAGACCTGCCCTAAGCGGCTGGGCAGCTCCGCCCTTGCCCTGGAGGTCCTGTGTGGGCACAAGGAGCCGGAGCCGCTACTTGACGAGGGCCGAGCCGGCACAGAGTAGGGCGGAGAACCGCATGCAGGGATCGAGGCGTCAATCGGGACGCAGAGCTCAGAGATGAGGCGGGGATTGGAACGTGCTACCAAATCCGTGGTGGCGTGGCCCGCGACGGGGACCGGGAGGGTCGGTTCCCTCCCGTGCGGAGAGAGCCCACGGTGAAACGCCAGCGTATGCCGCTCCCCTCTCCTCCACCTTGTCCCCACACACTGGCTGGCTGTCATCTCGGCTCTCGGGCTGTCCGCAAGCCCTCTCCCACCTCCTCCCGGAGGAGGAGGCTCCCTCACCTATGGCCAGCCGCCGGCATTGCCCAGGGCTCCAGCTTGCCGGCCCTCTCCAGCCTGCTGGTCTCGCATCTGCATCCTGCATCCTGCATCCTGCATCCTGCATCCTGCATCCTGCATCCTGGGGGGTGGAGGCGGGGAGGGGTGCCAAGTGCAGGGCCCCTCTGGGACAGCTCCCACGTGTTCAAGCCCCGAGCCCACCTGGGAGCCTGGATCGGCTCACGGTGGGAAAACCAAAGCAACTGCACCCTGGGCTGCTTGGTGACTCTCAGACCCACGGAGGCCATGGCACGCGGCACCTGGCACCTGGCCCAACGGGCAGGGAGAGAAGGCGTGCCCTCTGTGTCTCTCTGTGTGTGTGTCTGTGTGTGTGTGAGTGTGTGTGTGCGCGCGCACGCAGAAGCACACGCGTTCCTGTGCGTGGTGCCGGCGGCGGTGATGTCGTGAGTGAGGACGTGAGGCCGAGTGCGTGCAGGCACCGGTCCCTGTGTGTGGAGTGGGGTGCGGCTGTTCCGGAATTGTGGCATCCTGGGTGTGCGGGTGGATGTGTGTTGGTGCGCGCGTGCCCACGTCTGGGTTGGGGGTGTTCCGGCTGCCCAGGAGTGTCGCAGAAAGGCTGGCAGGGGAGGCGCGGGAGCAGGGGGACAGCGAGCAGCCTGGAGGTGGGGAGCGGCCGAAGGTCCTGAGGTGGCGCAGCTGGCGAAAAGGACAGCAGCTGAGGGCGGCCGCGGAGGCAGAGGCACAGAGCTTGGGCCGGGGCCGGGGCTGGGGCTGGGGCGCAGTGTGCGTTGCCCCATTGCACAAGCAGTTGGCTGCGTGGTTGTGCAAAAGTGGGCGGGCTGTACTGCGGGAGGCAGAGCACACACGCCGGCCCTCCGAGGAAGAAGAAAGGCTTCCCTGACCGGGAATCGAACCCGGGCCGCGGCGGTGAGAGCGCCGAATCCTAACCACTAGACCACCAGGGAGCGTCGGGCTGCGCGTCTGGCCTGGGCCTCTGCCTGCTGCAGCCGGCGCCTGGGTGCCAATGGGCAGCAGCAGCAGCAGCAGCAGCAGCAGCAGCAGCGCCTGGCCTGTCGCGCTACCTCCACGGCCAACCCCCCGGCTGTCCTGCCCGGGCCGGCCGACGGGCCCCCGCCCGCCATCCGCCCTGACCTCAAAAACACACGGCGCGCCTCCGTCTCCTGGCCCCCGCGCACGCCCTGCCCCGCCGCGCTCAGCCGAGTCCGCCCCACCTGGGCGGCCGGGCGCGCGCCACGACCACCGCCTCTGCCAAAAGGTGGGCGCGCTGCGTTGGCCGGGAATCGAACCCGGGTCAACTGCTTGGAAGGCAGCTATGCTCACCACTATACCACCAACGCCTCCCGCCGAGGCCGGCCTGGCCACGCGCCGCCCGGCTTGCCCGGAGCGCCCCGCCGCCCCCGTGCCCCGACGGCGCGCCTCGCCCGCACTTCCCCGCTGCCACCCCAAGGCCGCCCGGCGCCCCGCCGGCCAAGCCCAGCACGCCTGCCCGATCCACGCGCGCGCCCTCGCGCATCCACACGCACGCCAGCCGCTTCTCCGTCTGCGCACGCGCCCGCCTCCGCCCAGCGCCTCCCGGTCTCCTTACTCCTGGGAACCGGCCTCCGGATCCAGCGGAGCCCCGGCGGCGCGCGCGTCCGTATCCGTATCCGTCTCCGCGTCCGCCCTCAGCTGGCTCGTCCAAGCCCTCGTGCACCAGAGGTCCGACGGCCAGGCGACCGACCGCACCCGCAGGCTCGCTCCCCGGCTCGTCCGCGCCCCCTCACCCAGCGCACCTAGCGCACCTAGCGCACCAAGCGCACCAAGCGCACCAAGCCCTGTCGGTCGGTGGCGACCGACCGTGGGCGAGCGAAAACTCCTCGCGCGCGCCGCGCCCTGTGCGCCCAACACGGGTGCGTGTCCGGGGCCCGCAGGCCACACGGTCCCTGGTGCTCCGCGTGCGGGGGCCGGCGTGCGGGGCCTGGCCAAAAAGGGCGGCTTGCCTCCCCGTCGGGGAATCGAACCCCGGTCTCCCGCGTGACAGGCGGGGATACTCACCACTATACTAACGAGGACGGCGGCGGCCACCCTCGGGTCCCCTCGACCCCTCTGCGTCCGCCCGCCCGCCCGCCCGCCCGCACCCGACCCCTGCCCTCCACCGCCCACACACCGGCTCCAGGGCCAACCGCCACCCGTCCCCAGTGCCCAGGCCCCGGTCCCCGCAACCTAGTGCCTTCAGCCCCACGTGGACTCCCCGGCCCGGGACCACAACATGCTAGCTTCCAGGAGCATAGAGCCAACCAACCGGAGGACCCAGGGGAAGCCAGGGAGGAGGATGAAGATGAGGAAGAGCAGCAGCAGCAGCAGCAGCAGCAGCAGCAGCAGCAAGAGGAGAGGGGAGAAGAGCCAGCGGAGGGGCACAGCGAGGAAGAGGAGGAAGAGCACCCCCAGGAAAACCCAGAGGGAGAGGAGGAGGAGGAGGAAGACCACGACGACCCGGTGGGCGGGGCACAACGAGGGCGGGGGCAGCGCTGCGAACTGGAAGGAGCGGGCGGCCCGTCTGGGATGCGTCCCGGGGGGTGCTGCCGGGTGCCCCGTGCGGCCTCCAGAACCGGGCAGCGGCGCCCTGCAAGCCCCGGGAACCGCGCGGAGCTGCCCCGGGAACCGCGCAACCCGCGCGCCCCGCGGCCTGCGCCCTGGCCCCGCAGCCCAGGGCCCAGGCGGCGCGACGGACCAAGGCCGCAGTCCCTGGCGCGCTCCCCCAGCCAAGGGAACGGCCGCGCCACCCGGCCCGCCGTCAGGATGGCCGAGCGGTCTAAGGCGCTGCGTTCAGGTCGCAGTCTCCCCTGGAGGCGTGGGTTCGAATCCCACTCCTGACAAGCACGCCTTTTTGGCACGCCCGGGCCAGCCTCGCGCCCGTCGTGCAACACGCCGCTCGCCGCTCCGGCTTTCCAGCCGTCGCGAGCGAGACCCCGCCTTGCCGGCCCGGCCCACACGTGGGACTCGCCACAGGGACCCCGCTCCAACTGGCCAGCGCGCAGGCACTCCCGCCCACCTCTCCCCACCACACCGCTTCTCGGGACCCACCTGCCTCCGAGTCTTCCTGGCTCCTCCGCTCCTCTGCCGCCACCCTCTGCCGCTACCTTCCGCACATTCACGGCCCTCCGCCTCCCAGCCCCAGTCCCCAGATCTCCTCCACCTCTCCCCGCCACCTGCCAGCCCCAGAGCGCTGAACCGACGGGCGGCCCGCCCAGAGTCCTCCCGAGCGTCCCCTAAACACCTGTCTGCAGCCAGCCCACCGAGAGCAGCGCACTTCGGCCGCGTCCCACCTCCTCGCCCTCGCCGCGCACTCCCGCCTCCCGCCTCCCGCCTGCCAGCCTGTCTGCCTGCTCGGGACAGCGCGCTGCCCGGGATCCTGCTCCTCGGAGCCCTTGGCTGACCCCGTGCTCCCGCCTCTCTCGGCCTCAGCACAGCTGCCTCAGGAGGCACAGAGGCCACGAGTCGGGAAAACCACCCGGGGCAGTGGTTGGTGGCCGGCCGAAGGCCCAGGCGCCCTGCGGTCACCCAGCTGCACACGTTGGCTCTCCTCCACGACCCACCGCCTCCCCAGGGGCGGGGCGGGGGGCTCCATGGGCAGGCGCGCCCCACCCAGCGTGGCGGCCGGCCACACACCCGCCTTCAGCCGGTGCTCCTGTTGCAGCCGTGGCTCACACCCGAGCCCACCACCACGGGGACCGCCCCGAGTCACCTGCTCTGACGGGGACCTGGGCAGAGGGCCGGGTCTGGCCGGCTGCATCCTGGCTCTCTCTGGGCTCCAGCGCCCCTCCTTCCCCGTGCCCTGGGATGCAGACAACAACCCAGCAGGAGCTGAAGCTCTGTGCTTCTCTCTCTTTCTCTGTCTGCCTGCCTCTTGCTCTCTAGCTCGCTCTCTCTCTCTCTCTCTCTCTCGTGTGTGTGTGTGTGTGTGTGTGTGTGTCTCCCTCCCAAACCCCACCCACCCATCCAAGGCCAACCACCACCACACCACACCACACCACACCCCCTCCAACCCCACCCCAGCCAACCATTCCGCCCATCCTCAACTCTAGGCAGCTTGCCAAGCAGCCTGGGCCCTAGAGGCGCGTGGAGCAGCTCCTTCTGCTTGCGCGTGGTCGCCCTGCTCCACGGAAAGCGGCTGCAACGGAGCAGCTCGTGGTGATCAGCCTGTGGGCCTGTGGCGGCTCCTGGCGGCGCCCGCCGACGGTGCATGGGTGGTTCAGTGGTAGAATTCTCGCCTGCCACGCGGGAGGCCCGGGTTCGATTCCCGGCCCATGCAGCTCCTGCTCCCCTTTTGCTTGGGCAGCCCCAGCAGTGCCTCTGCGCAAGCCGCTCCCTCGGGCTCCTCTCTGGCCAGCCTTGCACCAGCACTCTTGGCACACGCGCTCCCCAGCCCCCCTGGCCGCCGAACCCCGCCTAGCCCAGCGCCAGTGCCTCAGCTCTCGCACCCCTGCCTCCTTCCTAGCCTCTGCCTCTCCTGATACCCACTTCGGGCCCACGCGCTGCACTTCCGACCTCGCCGCTCTGCCGGCCGGCCACTGAGCCGCCAAGCCCCGCCGCTTCGCCTCCCCACACCCTGCTCTCACAACCAACCATCGCCAACGCGCGGCTGGCCCTAGCACCCTTCCACGACTCCTCCCGCCTTCCGGCTGCTGGACAGATGCCGGCCCCCGTTGGGGGCTCACGCCCTGGCCCTAGGCTGCTTGGGATGCCAGCCTCCAGAACAGACACCCGACTCCAGCCCTGCCACGCGCCCCACACACCGCCCCCAGTGCCCAGGGCCGGGCCCCTCCCAACCCACTGCACGGGAGGCTCCACGCCTGAGACTCTGCCCTCTGAGTCCCGTCGACCTGTCGCCCCCGAGACCTGCCCTAAGCGGCTGGGCAGCTCCGCCCTTGCCCTGGAGGTCCTGTGTGGGCACAAGGAGCCGGAGCCGCTACTTGACGAGGGCCGAGCCGGCACAGAGTAGGGCGGAGAACCGCATGCAGGGATCGAGGCGTCAATCGGGACGCAGAGCTCAGAGATGAGGCGGGGATTGGAACGTGCTACCAAATCCGTGGTGGCGTGGCCCGCGACGGGGACCGGGAGGGTCGGTTCCCTCCCGTGCGGAGAGAGCCCACGGTGAAACACCAGCGTATGCCGCTCCCCTCTCCTCCACCTTGTCCCCACACACTGGCTGGCTGTCATCTCGGCTCTCGGGCTGTCCGCAAGCCCTCTCCCACCTCCTCCCGGAGGAGGAGGCTCCCTCACCTATGGCCAGCCGCCGGCATTGCCCAGGGCTCCAGCTTGCCGGCCCTCTCCAGCCTGCTGGTCTCGCATCTGCATCCTGCATCCTGCATCCTGCATCCTGCATCCTGGGGGGTGGAGGCGGGGAGGGGTGCCAAGTGCAGGGCCCCTCTGGGACAGCTCCCACGTGTTCAAGCCCCGAGCCCACCTGGGAGCCTGGATCGGCTCACGGTGGGAAAACCAAAGCAACTGCACCCTGGGCTGCTTGGTGACTCTCAGACCCACGGAGGCCATGGCACGCGGCACCTGGCACCTGGCCCAACGGGCAGGGAGAGAAGGCGTGCCCTCTGTGTCTCTCTGTGTGTGTGTCTGTGTGTGTGTGAGTGTGTGTGTGCGCGCGCACGCAGAAGCACACGCGTTCCTGTGCGTGGTGCCGGCGGCGGTGATGTCGTGAGTGAGGACGTGAGGCCGAGTGCGTGCAGGCACCGGTCCCTGTGTGTGGAGTGGGGTGCGGCTGTTCCGGAATTGTGGCATCCTGGGTGTGCGGGTGGATGTGTGTTGGTGCGCGCGTGCCCACGTCTGGGTTGGGGGTGTTCCGGCTGCCCAGGAGTGTCGCAGAAAGGCTGGCAGGGGAGGCGCGGGAGCAGGGGGACAGCGAGCAGCCTGGAGGTGGGGAGCGGCCGAAGGTCCTGAGGTGGCGCAGCTGGCGAAAAGGACAGCAGCTGAGGGCGGCCGCGGAGGCAGAGGCACAGAGCTTGGGCCGGGGCCGGGGCTGGGGCTGGGGCGCAGTGTGCGTTGCCCCATTGCACAAGCAGTTGGCTGCGTGGTTGTGCAAAAGTGGGCGGGCTGTACTGCGGGAGGCAGAGCACACACGCCGGCCCTCCGAGGAAGAAGAAAGGCTTCCCTGACCGGGAATCGAACCAGGGCCGCGGCGGTGAGAGCGCCGAATCCTAACCACTAGACCACCAGGGAGCGTCGGGCTGCGCGTCTGGCCTGGGCCTCTGCCTGCTGCAGCCGGCGCCTGGGTGCCAATGGGCAGCAGCAGCAGCAGCAGCAGCAGCAGCAGCAGCGCCTGGCCTGTCGCGCTACCTCCACGGCCAACCCCCCGGCTGTCCTGCCCGGGCCGGCCGACGGGCCCCCGCCCGCCATCCGCCCTGACCTCAAAAACACACGGCGCGCCTCCGTCTCCTGGCCCCCGCGCACGCCCTGCCCCGCCGCGCTCAGCCGAGTCCGCCCCACCTGGGCGGCCGGGCGCGCGCCACGACCACCGCCTCTGCCAAAAGGTGGGCGCGCTGCGTTGGCCGGGAATCGAACCCGGGTCAACTGCTTGGAAGGCAGCTATGCTCACCACTATACCACCAACGCCTCCCGCCGAGGCCGGCCTGGCCACGCGCCGCCCGGCTTGCCCGGAGCGCCCCGCCGCCCCCGTGCCCCGACGGCGCGCCTCGCCCGCACTTCCCCGCTGCCACCCCAAGGCCGCCCGGCGCCCCGCCGGCCAAGCCCAGCACGCCTGCCCGATCCACGCGCGCGCCCTCGCGCATCCACACGCACGCCAGCCGCTTCTCCGTCTGCGCACGCGCCCGCCTCCGCCCAGCGCCTCCCGGTCTCCTTACTCCTGGGAACCGGCCTCCGGATCCAGCGGAGCCCCGGCGGCGCGCGCGTCCGTATCCGTATCCGTCTCCGCGTCCGCCCTCAGCTGGCTCGTCCAAGCCCTCGTGCACCAGAGGTCCGACGGCCAGGCGACCGACCGCACCCGCAGGCTCGCTCCCCGGCTCGTCCGCGCCCCCTCACCCAGCGCACCTAGCGCACCTAGCGCACCAAGCGCACCAAGCGCACCAAGCCCTGTCGGTCGGTGGCGACCGACCGTGGGCGAGCGAAAACTCCTCGCGCGCGCCGCGCCCTGTGCGCCCAACACGGGTGCGTGTCCGGGGCCCGCAGGCCACACGGTCCCTGGTGCTCCGCGTGCGGGGGCCGGCGTGCGGGGCCTGGCCAAAAAGGGCGGCTTGCCTCCCCGTCGGGGAATCGAACCCCGGTCTCCCGCGTGACAGGCGGGGATACTCACCACTATACTAACGAGGACGGCGGCGGCCACCCTCGGGTCCCCTCGACCCCTCTGCGTCCGCCCGCCCGCCCGCCCGCCCGCACCCGACCCCTGCCCTCCACCGCCCACACACCGGCTCCAGGGCCAACCGCCACCCGTCCCCAGTGCCCAGGCCCCGGTCCCCGCAACCTAGTGCCTTCAGCCCCACGTGGACTCCCCGGCCCGGGACCACAACATGCTAGCTTCCAGGAGCATAGAGCCAACCAACCGGAGGACCCAGGGGAAGCCAGGGAGGAGGATGAAGATGAGGAAGAGCAGCAGCAGCAGCAGCAGCAGCAGCAGCAGCAGCAAGAGGAGAGGGGAGAAGAGCCAGCGGAGGGGCACAGCGAGGAAGAGGAGGAAGAGCACCCCCAGGAAAACCCAGAGGGAGAGGAGGAGGAGGAGGAAGACCACGACGACCCGGTGGGCGGGGCACAACGAGGGCGGGGGCAGCGCTGCGAACTGGAAGGAGCGGGCGGCCCGTCTGGGATGCGTCCCGGGGGGTGCTGCCGGGTGCCCCGTGCGGCCTCCAGAACCGGGCAGCGGCGCCCTGCAAGCCCCGGGAACCGCGCGGAGCTGCCCCGGGAACCGCGCAACCCGCGCGCCCCGCGGCCTGCGCCCTGGCCCCGCAGCCCAGGGCCCAGGCGGCGCGACGGACCAAGGCCGCAGTCCCTGGCGCGCTCCCCCAGCCAAGGGAACGGCCGCGCCACCCGGCCCGCCGTCAGGATGGCCGAGCGGTCTAAGGCGCTGCGTTCAGGTCGCAGTCTCCCCTGGAGGCGTGGGTTCGAATCCCACTCCTGACAAGCACGCCTTTTTGGCACGCCCGGGCCAGCCTCGCGCCCGTCGTGCAACACGCCGCTCGCCGCTCCGGCTTTCCAGCCGTCGCGAGCGAGACCCCGCCTTGCCGGCCCGGCCCACACGTGGGACTCGCCACAGGGACCCCGCTCCAACTGGCCAGCGCGCAGGCACTCCCGCCCACCTCTCCCCACCACACCGCTTCTCGGGACCCACCTGCCTCCGAGTCTTCCTGGCTCCTCCGCTCCTCTGCCGCCACCCTCTGCCGCTACCTTCCGCACATTCACGGCCCTCCGCCTCCCAGCCCCAGTCCCCAGATCTCCTCCACCTCTCCCCGCCACCTGCCAGCCCCAGAGCGCTGAACCGACGGGCGGCCCGCCCAGAGTCCTCCCGAGCGTCCCCTAAACACCTGTCTGCAGCCAGCCCACCGAGAGCAGCGCACTTCGGCCGCGTCCCACCTCCTCGCCCTCGCCGCGCACTCCCGCCTCCCGCCTCCCGCCTGCCAGCCTGTCTGCCTGCTCGGGACAGCGCGCTGCCCGGGATCCTGCTCCTCGGAGCCCTTGGCTGACCCCGTGCTCCCGCCTCTCTCGGCCTCAGCACAGCTGCCTCAGGAGGCACAGAGGCCACGAGTCGGGAAAACCACCCGGGGCAGTGGTTGGTGGCCGGCCGAAGGCCCAGGCGCCCTGCGGTCACCCAGCTGCACACGTTGGCTCTCCTCCACGACCCACCGCCTCCCCAGGGGCGGGGCGGGGGGCTCCATGGGCAGGCGCGCCCCACCCAGCGTGGCGGCCGGCCACACACCCGCCTTCAGCCGGTGCTCCTGTTGCAGCCGTGGCTCACACCCGAGCCCACCACCACGGGGACCGCCCCGAGTCACCTGCTCTGACGGGGACCTGGGCAGAGGGCCGGGTCTGGCCGGCTGCATCCTGGCTCTCTCTGGGCTCCAGCGCCCCTCCTTCCCCGTGCCCTGGGATGCAGACAACAACCCAGCAGGAGCTGAAGCTCTGTGCTTCTCTCTCTTTCTCTGTCTGCCTGCCTCTTGCTCTCTAGCTCGCTCTCTCTCTCTCTCTCTCTCGTGTGTGTGTGTGTGTGTGTGTGTGTGTGTGTGTGTGTGTGTGTCTCCCTCCCAAACCCCACCCACCCATCCAAGGCCAACCACCACCACACCACACCACACCACACCCCCTCCAACCCCACCCCAGCCAACCATTCCGCCCATCCTCAACTCTAGGCAGCTTGCCAAGCAGCCTGGGCCCTAGAGGCGCGTGGAGCAGCTCCTTCTGCTTGCGCGTGGTCGCCCTGCTCCACGGAAAGCGGCTGCAACGGAGCAGCTCGTGGTGATCAGCCTGTGGGCCTGTGGCGGCTCCTGGCGGCGCCCGCCGACGGTGCATGGGTGGTTCAGTGGTAGAATTCTCGCCTGCCACGCGGGAGGCCCGGGTTCGATTCCCGGCCCATGCAGCTCCTGCTCCCCTTTTGCTTGGGCAGCCCCAGCAGTGCCTCTGCGCAAGCCGCTCCCTCGGGCTCCTCTCTGGCCAGCCTTGCACCAGCACTCTTGGCACACGCGCTCCCCAGCCCCCCTGGCCGCCGAACCCCGCCTAGCCCAGCGCCAGTGCCTCAGCTCTCGCACCCCTGCCTCCTTCCTAGCCTCTGCCTCTCCTGATACCCACTTCGGGCCCACGCGCTGCACTTCCGACCTCGCCGCTCTGCCGGCCGGCCACTGAGCCGCCAAGCCCCGCCGCTTCGCCTCCCCACACCCTGCTCTCACAACCAACCATCGCCAACGCGCGGCTGGCCCTAGCACCCTTCCACGACTCCTCCCGCCTTCCGGCTGCTGGACAGATGCCGGCCCCCGTTGGGGGCTCACGCCCTGGCCCTAGGCTGCTTGGGATGCCAGCCTCCAGAACAGACACCCGACTCCAGCCCTGCCACGCGCCCCACACACCGCCCCCAGTGCCCAGGGCCGGGCCCCTCCCAACCCACTGCACGGGAGGCTCCACGCCTGAGACTCTGCCCTCTGAGTCCCGTCGACCTGTCGCCCCCGAGACCTGCCCTAAGCGGCTGGGCAGCTCCGCCCTTGCCCTGGAGGTCCTGTGTGGGCACAAGGAGCCGGAGCCGCTACTTGACGAGGGCCGAGCCGGCACAGAGTAGGGCGGAGAACCGCATGCAGGGATCGAGGCGTCAATCGGGACGCAGAGCTCAGAGATGAGGCGGGGATTGGAACGTGCTACCAAATCCGTGGTGGCGTGGCCCGCGACGGGGACCGGGAGGGTCGGTTCCCTCCCGTGCGGAGAGAGCCCACGGTGAAACGCCAGCGTATGCCGCTCCCCTCTCCTCCACCTTGTCCCCACACACTGGCTGGCTGTCATCTCGGCTCTCGGGCTGTCCGCAAGCCCTCTCCCACCTCCTCCCGGAGGAGGAGGCTCCCTCACCTATGGCCAGCCGCCGGCATTGCCCAGGGCTCCAGCTTGCCGGCCCTCTCCAGCCTGCTGGTCTCGCATCTGCATCCTGCATCCTGCATCCTGCATCCTGCATCCTGCATCCTGCATCCTGGGGGGTGGAGGCGGGGAGGGGTGCCAAGTGCAGGGCCCCTCTGGGACAGCTCCCACGTGTTCAAGCCCCGAGCCCACCTGGGAGCCTGGATCGGCTCACGGTGGGAAAACCAAAGCAACTGCACCCTGGGCTGCTTGGTGACTCTCAGACCCACGGAGGCCATGGCACGCGGCACCTGGCACCTGGCCCAACGGGCAGGGAGAGAAGGCGTGCCCTCTGTGTCTCTCTGTGTGTGTGTCTGTGTGTGTGTGAGTGTGTGTGTGCGCGCGCACGCAGAAGCACACGCGTTCCTGTGCGTGGTGCCGGCGGCGGTGATGTCGTGAGTGAGGACGTGAGGCCGAGTGCGTGCAGGCACCGGTCCCTGTGTGTGGAGTGGGGTGCGGCTGTTCCGGAATTGTGGCATCCTGGGTGTGCGGGTGGATGTGTGTTGGTGCGCGCGTGCCCACGTCTGGGTTGGGGGTGTTCCGGCTGCCCAGGAGTGTCGCAGAAAGGCTGGCAGGGGAGGCGCGGGAGCAGGGGGACAGCGAGCAGCCTGGAGGTGGGGAGCGGCCGAAGGTCCTGAGGTGGCGCAGCTGGCGAAAAGGACAGCAGCTGAGGGCGGCCGCGGAGGCAGAGGCACAGAGCTTGGGCCGGGGCCGGGGCTGGGGCTGGGGCGCAGTGTGCGTTGCCCCATTGCACAAGCAGTTGGCTGCGTGGTTGTGCAAAAGTGGGCGGGCTGTACTGCGGGAGGCAGAGCACACACGCCGGCCCTCCGAGGAAGAAGAAAGGCTTCCCTGACCGGGAATCGAACCCGGGCCGCGGCGGTGAGAGCGCCGAATCCTAACCACTAGACCACCAGGGAGCGTCGGGCTGCGCGTCTGGCCTGGGCCTCTGCCTGCTGCAGCCGGCGCCTGGGTGCCAATGGGCAGCAGCAGCAGCAGCAGCAGCAGCAGCAGCGCCTGGCCTGTCGCGCTACCTCCACGGCCAACCCCCCGGCTGTCCTGCCCGGGCCGGCCGACGGGCCCCCGCCCGCCATCCGCCCTGACCTCAAAAACACACGGCGCGCCTCCGTCTCCTGGCCCCCGCGCACGCCCTGCCCCGCCGCGCTCAGCCGAGTCCACCCCACCTGGGCGGCCGGGCGCGCGCCACGACCACCGCCTCTGCCAAAAGGTGGGCGCGCTGCGTTGGCCGGGAATCGAACCCGGGTCAACTGCTTGGAAGGCAGCTATGCTCACCACTATACCACCAACGCCTCCCGCCGAGGCCGGCCTGGCCACGCGCCGCCCGGCTTGCCCGGAGCGCCCCGCCGCCCCCGTGCCCCGACGGCGCGCCTCGCCCGCACTTCCCCGCTGCCACCCCAAGGCCGCCCGGCGCCCCGCCGGCCAAGCCCAGCACGCCTGCCCGATCCACGCGCGCGCCCTCGCGCATCCACACGCACGCCAGCCGCTTCTCCGTCTGCGCACGCGCCCGCCTCCGCCCAGCGCCTCCCGGTCTCCTTACTCCTGGGAACCGGCCTCCGGATCCAGCGGAGCCCCGGCGGCGCGCGCGTCCGTATCCGTATCCGTCTCCGCGTCCGCCCTCAGCTGGCTCGTCCAAGCCCTCGTGCACCAGAGGTCCGACGGCCAGGCGACCGACCGCACCCGCAGGCTCGCTCCCCGGCTCGTCCGCGCCCCCTCACCCAGCGCACCTAGCGCACCTAGCGCACCAAGCGCACCAAGCCCTGTCGGTCGGTGGCGACCGACCGTGGGCGAGCGAAAACTCCTCGCGCGCGCCGCGCCCTGTGCGCCCAACACGGGTGCGTGTCCGGGGCCCGCAGGCCACACGGTCCCTGGTGCTCCGCGTGCGGGGGCCGGCGTGCGGGGCCTGGCCAAAAAGGGCGGCTTGCCTCCCCGTCGGGGAATCGAACCCCGGTCTCCCGCGTGACAGGCGGGGATACTCACCACTATACTAACGAGGACGGCGGCGGCCACCCTCGGGTCCCCTCGACCCCTCTGCGTCCGCCCGCCCGCCCGCCCGCCCGCACCCGACCCCTGCCCTCCACCGCCCACACACCGGCTCCAGGGCCAACCGCCACCCGTCCCCAGTGCCCAGGCCCCGGTCCCCGCAACCTAGTGCCTTCAGCCCCACGTGGACTCCCCGGCCCGGGACCACAACATGCTAGCTTCCAGGAGCATAGAGCCAACCAACCGGAGGACCCAGGGGAAGCCAGGGAGGAGGATGAAGATGAGGAAGAGCAGCAGCAGCAGCAGCAGCAGCAGCAGCAGCAGCAAGAGGAGAGGGGAGAAGAGCCAGCGGAGGGGCACAGCGAGGAAGAGGAGGAAGAGCACCCCCAGGAAAACCCAGAGGGAGAGGAGGAGGAGGAGGAAGACCACGACGACCCGGTGGGCGGGGCACAACGAGGGCGGGGGCAGCGCTGCGAACTGGAAGGAGCGGGCGGCCCGTCTGGGATGCGTCCCGGGGGGTGCTGCCGGGTGCCCCGTGCGGCCTCCAGAACCGGGCAGCGGCGCCCTGCAAGCCCCGGGAACCGCGCGGAGCTGCCCCGGGAACCGCGCAACCCGCGCGCCCCGCGGCCTGCGCCCTGGCCCCGCAGCCCAGGGCCCAGGCGGCGCGACGGACCAAGGCCGCAGTCCCTGGCGCGCTCCCCCAGCCAAGGGAACGGCCGCGCCACCCGGCCCGCCGTCAGGATGGCCGAGCGGTCTAAGGCGCTGCGTTCAGGTCGCAGTCTCCCCTGGAGGCGTGGGTTCGAATCCCACTCCTGACAAGCACGCCTTTTTGGCACGCCCGGGACAGCCTCGCGCCCGTCGTGCAACACGCCGCTCGCCGCTCCGGCTTTCCAGCCGTCGCGAGCGAGACCCCGCCTTGCCGGCCCGGCCCACACGTGGGACTCGCCACAGGGACCCCGCTCCAACTGGCCAGCGCGCAGGCACTCCCGCCCACCTCTCCCCACCACACCGCTTCTCGGGACCCACCTGCCTCCGAGTCTTCCTGGCTCCTCCGCTCCTCTGCCGCCACCCTCTGCCGCTACCTTCCGCACATTCACGGCCCTCCGCCTCCCAGCCCCAGTCCCCAGATCTCCTCCACCTCTCCCCGCCACCTGCCAGCCCCAGAGCGCTGAACCGACGGGCGGCCCGCCCAGAGTCCTCCCGAGCGTCCCCTAAACACCTGTCTGCAGCCAGCCCACCGAGAGCAGCGCACTTCGGCCGCGTCCCACCTCCTCGCCCTCGCCGCGCACTCCCGCCTCCCGCCTCCCGCCTGCCAGCCTGTCTGCCTGCTCGGGACAGCGCGCTGCCCGGGATCCTGCTCCTCGGAGCCCTTGGCTGACCCCGTGCTCCCGCCTCTCTCGGCCTCAGCACAGCTGCCTCAGGAGGCACAGAGGCCACGAGTCGGGAAAACCACCCGGGGCAGTGGTTGGTGGCCGGCCGAAGGCCCAGGCGCCCTGCGGTCACCCAGCTGCACACGTTGGCTCTCCTCCACGACCCACCGCCTCCCCAGGGGCGGGGCGGGGGGCTCCATGGGCAGGCGCGCCCCACCCAGCGTGGCGGCCGGCCACACACCCGCCTTCAGCCGGTGCTCCTGTTGCAGCCGTGGCTCACACCCGAGCCCACCACCACGGGGACCGCCCCGAGTCACCTGCTCTGACGGGGACCTGGGCAGAGGGCCGGGTCTGGCCGGCTGCATCCTGGCTCTCTCTGGGCTCCAGCGCCCCTCCTTCCCCGTGCCCTGGGATGCAGACAACAACCCAGCAGGAGCTGAAGCTCTGTGCTTCTCTCTCTTTCTCTGTCTGCCTGCCTCTTGCTCTCTAGCTCGCTCTCTCTCTCTCTCTCTCTCTCTCGTGTGTGTGTGTGTGTGTGTGTGTGTGTGTGTGTGTGTCTCCCTCCCAAACCCCACCCACCCATCCAAGGCCAACCACCACCACACCACACCACACCACACCCCCTCCAACCCCACCCCAGCCAACCATTCCGCCCATCCTCAACTCTAGGCAGCTTGCCAAGCAGCCTGGGCCCTAGAGGCGCGTGGAGCAGCTCCTTCTGCTTGCGCGTGGTCGCCCTGCTCCACGGAAAGCGGCTGCAACGGAGCAGCTCGTGGTGATCAGCCTGCGGGCCTGTGGCGGCTCCTGGCGGCGCCCGCCGACGGTGCATGGGTGGTTCAGTGGTAGAATTCTCGCCTGCCACGCGGGAGGCCCGGGTTCGATTCCCGGCCCATGCAGCTCCTGCTCCCCTTTTGCTTGGGCAGCCCCAGCAGTGCCTCTGCGCAAGCCGCTCCCTCGGGCTCCTCTCTGGCCAGCCTTGCACCAGCACTCTTGGCACACGCGCTCCCCAGCCCCCCTGGCCGCCGAACCCCGCCTAGCCCAGCGCCAGTGCCTCAGCTCTCGCACCCCTGCCTCCTTCCTAGCCTCTGCCTCTCCTGATACCCACTTCGGGCCCACGCGCTGCACTTCCGACCTCGCCGCTCTGCCGGCCGGCCACTGAGCCGCCAAGCCCCGCCGCTTCGCCTCCCCACACCCTGCTCTCACAACCAACCATCGCCAAAGTGCGGCTGGCCCTAGCACCCTTCCACGACTCCTCCCGCCTTCCGGCTGCTGGACAGATGCCGGCCCCCGTTGGGGGCTCACGCCCTGGCCCTAGGCTGCTTGGGATGCCAGCCTCCAGAACAGACACCCGACTCCAGCCCTGCCACGCGCCCCACACACCGCCCCCAGTGCCCAGGGCCGGGCCCCTCCCAACCCACTGCACGGGAGGCTCCACGCCTGAGACTCTGCCCTCTGAGTCCCGTCGACCTGTCGCCCCCGAGACCTGCCCTAAGCGGCTGGGCAGCTCCGCCCTTGCCCTGGAGGTCCTGTGTGGGCACAAGGAGCCGGAGCCGCTACTTGACGAGGGCCGAGCCGGCACAGAGTAGGGCGGAGAACCGCATGCAGGGATCGAGGCGTCAATCGGGACGCAGAGCTCAGAGATGAGGCGGGGATTGGAACGTGCTACCAAATCCGTGGTGGCGTGGCCCGCGACGGGGACCGGGAGGGTCGGTTCCCTCCCGTGCGGAGAGAGCCCACGGTGAAACGCCAGCGTATGCCGCTCCCCTCTCCTCCACCTTGTCCCCACACACTGGCTGGCTGTCATCTCGGCTCTCGGGCTGTCCGCAAGCCCTCTCCCACCTCCTCCCGGAGGAGGAGGCTCCCTCACCTATGGCCAGCCGCCGGCATTGCCCAGGGCTCCAGCTTGCCGGCCCTCTCCAGCCTGCTGGTCTCGCATCTGCATCCTGCATCCTGCATCCTGCATCCTGCATCCTGCATCCTGCATCCTGGGGGGTGGAGGCGGGGAGGGGTGCCAAGTGCAGGGCCCCTCTGGGACAGCTCCCACGTGTTCAAGCCCCGAGCCCACCTGGGAGCCTGGATCGGCTCACGGTGGGAAAACCAAAGCAACTGCACCCTGGGCTGCTTGGTGACTCTCAGACCCACGGAGGCCATGGCACGCGGCACCTGGCACCTGGCCCAACGGGCAGGGAGAGAAGGCGTGCCCTCTGTGTCTCTCTGTGTGTGTGTCTGTGTGTGTGTGAGTGTGTGTGTGCGCGCGCACGCAGAAGCACACGCGTTCCTGTGCGTGGTGCCGGCGGCGGTGATGTCGTGAGTGAGGACGTGAGGCCGAGTGCGTGCAGGCACCGGTCCCTGTGTGTGGAGTGGGGTGCGGCTGTTCCGGAATTGTGGCATCCTGGGTGTGCGGGTGGATGTGTGTTGGTGCGCGCGTGCCCACGTCTGGGTTGGGGGTGTTCCGGCTGCCCAGGAGTGTCGCAGAAAGGCTGGCAGGGGAGGCGCGGGAGCAGGGGGACAGCGAGCAGCCTGGAGGTGGGGAGCGGCCGAAGGTCCTGAGGTGGCGCAGCTGGCGAAAAGGACAGCAGCTGAGGGCGGCCGCGGAGGCAGAGGCACAGAGCTTGGGCCGGGGCCGGGGCTGGGGCTGGGGCGCAGTGTGCGTTGCCCCATTGCACAAGCAGTTGGCTGCGTGGTTGTGCAAAAGTGGGCGGGCTGTACTGCGGGAGGCAGAGCACACACGCCGGCCCTCCGAGGAAGAAGAAAGGCTTCCCTGACCGGGAATCGAACCCGGGCCGCGGCGGTGAGAGCGCCGAATCCTAACCACTAGACCACCAGGGAGCGTCGGGCTGCGCGTCTGGCCTGGGCCTCTGCCTGCTGCAGCCGGCGCCTGGGTGCCAATGGGCAGCAGCAGCAGCAGCAGCAGCAGCAGCAGCAGCGCCTGGCCTGTCGCGCTACCTCCACGGCCAACCCCCCGGCTGTCCTGCCCGGGCCGGCCGACGGGCCCCCGCCCGCCATCCGCCCTGACCTCAAAAACACACGGCGCGCCTCCGTCTCCTGGCCCCCGCGCACGCCCTGCCCCGCCGCGCTCAGCCGAGTCCACCCCACCTGGGCGGCCGGGCGCGCGCCACGACCACCGCCTCTGCCAAAAGGTGGGCGCGCTGCGTTGGCCGGGAATCGAACCCGGGTCAACTGCTTGGAAGGCAGCTATGCTCACCACTATACCACCAACGCCTCCCGCCGAGGCCGGCCTGGCCACGCGCCGCCCGGCTTGCCCGGAGCGCCCCGCCGCCCCCGTGCCCCGACGGCGCGCCTCGCCCGCACTTCCCCGCTGCCACCCCAAGGCCGCCCGGCGCCCCGCCGGCCAAGCCCAGCACGCCTGCCCGATCCACGCGCGCGCCCTCGCGCATCCACACGCACGCCAGCCGCTTCTCCGTCTGCGCACGCGCCCGCCTCCGCCCAGCGCCTCCCGGTCTCCTTACTCCTGGGAACCGGCCTCCGGATCCAGCGGAGCCCCGGCGGCGCGCGCGTCCGTATCCGTATCCGTCTCCGCGTCCGCCCTCAGCTGGCTCGTCCAAGCCCTCGTGCACCAGAGGTCCGACGGCCAGGCGACCGACCGCACCCGCAGGCTCGCTCCCCGGCTCGTCCGCGCCCCCTCACCCAGCGCACCTAGCGCACCTAGCGCACCAAGCGCACCAAGCCCTGTCGGTCGGTGGCGACCGACCGTGGGCGAGCGAAAACTCCTCGCGCGCGCCGCGCCCTGTGCGCCCAACACGGGTGCGTGTCCGGGGCCCGCAGGCCACACGGTCCCTGGTGCTCCGCGTGCGGGGGCCGGCGTGCGGGGCCTGGCCAAAAAGGGCGGCTTGCCTCCCCGTCGGGGAATCGAACCCCGGTCTCCCGCGTGACAGGCGGGGATACTCACCACTATACTAACGAGGACGGCGGCGGCCACCCTCGGGTCCCCTCGACCCCTCTGCGTCCGCCCGCCCGCCCGCCCGCACCCGACCCCTGCCCTCCACCGCCCACACACCGGCTCCAGGGCCAACCGCCACCCGTCCCCAGTGCCCAGGCCCCGGTCCCCGCAACCTAGTGCCTTCAGCCCCACGTGGACTCCCCGGCCCGGGACCACAACATGCTAGCTTCCAGGAGCATAGAGCCAACCAACCGGAGGACCCAGGGGAAGCCAGGGAGGAGGATGAAGATGAGGAAGAGCAGCAGCAGCAGCAGCAGCAGCAGCAAGAGGAGAGGGGAGAAGAGCCAGCGGAGGGGCACAGCGAGGAAGAGGAGGAAGAGCACCCCCAGGAAAACCCAGAGGGAGAGGAGGAGGAGGAGGAAGACCACGACGACCCGGTGGGCGGGGCACAACGAGGGCGGGGGCAGCGCTGCGAACTGGAAGGAGCGGGCGGCCCGTCTGGGATGCGTCCCGGGGGGTGCTGCCGGGTGCCCCGTGCGGCCTCCAGAACCGGGCAGCGGCGCCCTGCAAGCCCCGGGAACCGCGCGGAGCTGCCCCGGGAACCGCGCAACCCGCGCGCCCCGCGGCCTGCGCCCTGGCCCCGCAGCCCAGGGCCCAGGCGGCGCGACGGACCAAGGCCGCAGTCCCTGGCGCGCTCCCCCAGCCAAGGGAACGGCCGCGCCACCCGGCCCGCCGTCAGGATGGCCGAGCGGTCTAAGGCGCTGCGTTCAGGTCGCAGTCTCCCCTGGAGGCGTGGGTTCGAATCCCACTCCTGACAAGCACGCCTTTTTGGCACGCCCGGGCCAGCCTCGCGCCCGTCGTGCAACACGCCGCTCGCCGCTCCGGCTTTCCAGCCGTCGCGAGCGAGACCCCGCCTTGCCGGCCCGGCCCACACGTGGGACTCGCCACAGGGACCCCGCTCCAACTGGCCAGCGCGCAGGCACTCCCGCCCACCTCTCCCCACCACACCGCTTCTCGGGACCCACCTGCCTCCGAGTCTTCCTGGCTCCTCCGCTCCTCTGCCGCCACCCTCTGCCGCTACCTTCCGCACATTCACGGCCCTCCGCCTCCCAGCCCCAGTCCCCAGATCTCCTCCACCTCTCCCCGCCACCTGCCAGCCCCAGAGCGCTGAACCGACGGGCGGCCCGCCCAGAGTCCTCCCGAGCGTCCCCTAAACACCTGTCTGCAGCCAGCCCACCGAGAGCAGCGCACTTCGGCCGCGTCCCACCTCCTCGCCCTCGCCGCGCACTCCCGCCTCCCGCCTCCCGCCTGCCAGCCTGTCTGCCTGCTCGGGACAGCGCGCTGCCCGGGATCCTGCTCCTCGGAGCCCTTGGCTGACCCCGTGCTCCCGCCTCTCTCGGCCTCAGCACAGCTGCCTCAGGAGGCACAGAGGCCACGAGTCGGGAAAACCACCCGGGGCAGTGGTTGGTGGCCGGCCGAAGGCCCAGGCGCCCTGCGGTCACCCAGCTGCACACGTTGGCTCTCCTCCACGACCCACCGCCTCCCCAGGGGCGGGGCGGGGGGCTCCATGGGCAGGCGCGCCCCACCCAGCGTGGCGGCCGGCCACACACCCGCCTTCAGCCGGTGCTCCTGTTGCAGCCGTGGCTCACACCCGAGCCCACCACCACGGGGACCGCCCCGAGTCACCTGCTCTGACGGGGACCTGGGCAGAGGGCCGGGTCTGGCCGGCTGCATCCTGGCTCTCTCTGGGCTCCAGCGCCCCTCCTTCCCCGTGCCCTGGGATGCAGACAACAACCCAGCAGGAGCTGAAGCTCTGTGCTTCTCTCTCTTTCTCTGTCTGCCTGCCTCTTGCTCTCTAGCTCGCTCTCTCTCTCTCTCTCTCTCTCGTGTGTGTGTGTGTGTGTGTGTGTGTCTCCCTCCCAAACCCCACCCACCCATCCAAGGCCAACCACCACCACACCACACCACACCACACCCCCTCCAACCCCACCCCAGCCAACCATTCCGCCCATCCTCAACTCTAGGCAGCTTGCCAAGCAGCCTGGGCCCTAGAGGCGCGTGGAGCAGCTCCTTCTGCTTGCGCGTGGTCGCCCTGCTCCACGGAAAGCGGCTGCAACGGAGCAGCTCGTGGTGATCAGCCTGTGGGCCTGTGGCGGCTCCTGGCGGCGCCCGCCGACGGTGCATGGGTGGTTCAGTGGTAGAATTCTCGCCTGCCACGCGGGAGGCCTGGGTTCGATTCCCGGCCCATGCAGCTCCTGCTCCCCTTTTGCTTGGGCAGCCCCAGCAGTGCCTCTGCGCAAGCCGCTCCCTCGGGCTCCTCTCTGGCCAGCCTTGCACCAGCACTCTTGGCACACGCGCTCCCCAGCCCCCCTGGCCGCCGAACCCCGCCTAGCCCAGCGCCAGTGCCTCAGCTCTCGCACCCCTGCCTCCTTCCTAGCCTCTGCCTCTCCTGATACCCACTTCGGGCCCACGCGCTGCACTTCCGACCTCGCCGCTCTGCCGGCCGGCCACTGAGCCGCCAAGCCCCGCCGCTTCGCCTCCCCACACCCTGCTCTCACAACCAACCATCGCCAACGCGCGGCTGGCCCTAGCACCCTTCCACGACTCCTCCCGCCTTCCGGCTGCTGGACAGATGCCGGCCCCCGTTGGGGGCTCACGCCCTGGCCCTAGGCTGCTTGGGATGCCAGCCTCCAGAACAGACACCCGACTCCAGCCCTGCCACGCGCCCCACACACCGCCCCCAGTGCCCAGGGCCGGGCCCCTCCCAACCCACTGCACGGGAGGCTCCACGCCTGAGACTCTGCCCTCTGAGTCCCGTCGACCTGTCGCCCCCGAGACCTGCCCTAAGCGGCTGGGCAGCTCCGCCCTTGCCCTGGAGGTCCTGTGTGGGCACAAGGAGCCGGAGCCGCTACTTGACGAGGGCCGAGCCGGCACAGAGTAGGGCGGAGAACCGCATGCAGGGATCGAGGCGTCAATCGGGACGCAGAGCTCAGAGATGAGGCGGGGATTGGAACGTGCTACCAAATCCGTGGTGGCGTGGCCCGCGACGGGGACCGGGAGGGTCGGTTCCCTCCCGTGCGGAGAGAGCCCACGGTGAAACGCCAGCGTATGCCGCTCCCCTCTCCTCCACCTTGTCCCCACACACTGGCTGGCTGTCATCTCGGCTCTCGGGCTGTCCGCAAGCCCTCTCCCACCTCCTCCCGGAGGAGGAGGCTCCCTCACCTATGGCCAGCCGCCGGCATTGCCCAGGGCTCCAGCTTGCCGGCCCTCTCCAGCCTGCTGGTCTCGCATCTGCATCCTGCATCCTGCATCCTGCATCCTGCATCCTGCATCCTGCATCCTGGGGGGTGGAGGCGGGGAGGGGTGCCAAGTGCAGGGCCCCTCTGGGACAGCTCCCACGTGTTCAAGCCCCGAGCCCACCTGGGAGCCTGGATCGGCTCACGGTGGGAAAACCAAAGCAACTGCACCCTGGGCTGCTTGGTGACTCTCAGACCCACGGAGGCCATGGCACGCGGCACCTGGCACCTGGCCCAACGGGCAGGGAGAGAAGGCGTGCCCTCTGTGTCTCTCTGTGTGTGTGTCTGTGTGTGTGTGAGTGTGTGTGTGCGCGCGCACGCAGAAGCACACGCGTTCCTGTGCGTGGTGCCGGCGGCGGTGATGTCGTGAGTGAGGACGTGAGGCCGAGTGCGTGCAGGCACCGGTCCCTGTGTGTGGAGTGGGGTGCGGCTGTTCCGGAATTGTGGCATCCTGGGTGTGCGGGTGGATGTGTGTTGGTGCGCGCGTGCCCACGTCTGGGTTGGGGGTGTTCCGGCTGCCCAGGAGTGTCGCAGAAAGGCTGGCAGGGGAGGCGCGGGAGCAGGGGGACAGCGAGCAGCCTGGAGGTGGGGAGCGGCCGAAGGTCCTGAGGTGGCGCAGCTGGCGAAAAGGACAGCAGCTGAGGGCGGCCGCGGAGGCAGAGGCACAGAGCTTGGGCCGGGGCCGGGGCTGGGGCTGGGGCGCAGTGTGCGTTGCCCCATTGCACAAGCAGTTGGCTGCGTGGTTGTGCAAAAGTGGGCGGGCTGTACTGCGGGAGGCAGAGCACACACGCCGGCCCTCCGAGGAAGAAGAAAGGCTTCCCTGACCGGGAATCGAACCCGGGCCGCGGCGGTGAGAGCGCCGAATCCTAACCACTAGACCACCAGGGAGCGTCGGGCTGCGCGTCTGGCCTGGGCCTCTGCCTGCTGCAGCCGGCGCCTGGGTGCCAATGGGCAGCAGCAGCAGCAGCAGCAGCAGCAGCAGCAGCGCCTGGCCTGTCGCGCTACTTCCACGGCCAACCCCCCGGCTGTCCTGCCCGGGCCGGCCGACGGGCCCCCGCCCGCCATCCGCCCTGACCGCAAAAACACACGGCGCGCCTCCGTCTCCTGGCCCCCGCGCACGCCCTGCCCCGCCGCGCTCAGCCGAGTCCACCCCACCTGGGCGGCCGGGCGCGCGCCACGACCACCGCCTCTGCCAAAAGGTGGGCGCGCTGCGTTGGCCGGGAATCGAACCCGGGTCAACTGCTTGGAAGGCAGCTATGCTCACCACTATACCACCAACGCCTCCCGCCGAGGCCGGCCTGGCCACGCGCCGCCCGGCTTGCCCGGAGCGCCCCGCCGCCCCCGTGCCCCGACGGCGCGCCTCGCCCGCACTTCCCCGCTGCCACCCCAAGGCCGCCCGGCGCCCCGCCGGCCAAGCCCAGCACGCCTGCCCGATCCACGCGCGCGCCCTCGCGCATCCACACGCACGCCAGCCGCTTCTCCGTCTGCGCACGCGCCCGCCTCCGCCCAGCGCCTCCCGGTCTCCTTACTCCTGGGAACCGGCCTCCGGATCCAGCGGAGCCCCGGCGGCGCGCGCGTCCGTATCCGTATCCGTCTCCGCGTCCGCCCTCAGCTGGCTCGTCCAAGCCCTCGTGCACCAGAGGTCCGACGGCCAGGCGACCGACCGCACCCGCAGGCTCGCTCCCCGGCTCGTCCGCGCCCCCTCACCCAGCGCACCTAGCGCACCTAGCGCACCAAGCGCACCAAGCCCTGTCGGTCGGTGGCGACCGACCGTGGGCGAGCGAAAACTCCTCGCGCGCGCCGCGCCCTGTGCGCCCAACACGGGTGCGTGTCCGGGGCCCGCAGGCCACACGGTCCCTGGTGCTCCGCGTGCGGGGGCCGGCGTGCGGGGCCTGGCCAAAAAGGGCGGCTTGCCTCCCCGTCGGGGAATCGAACCCCGGTCTCCCGCGTGACAGGCGGGGATACTCACCACTATACTAACGAGGACGGCGGCGGCCACCCTCGGGTCCCCTCGACCCCTCTGCGTCCGCCCGCCCGCCCGCCCGCCCGCCCGCACCCGACCCCTGCCCTCCACCGCCCACACACCGGCTCCAGGGCCAACCGCCACCCGTCCCCAGTGCCCAGGCCCCGGTCCCCGCAACCTAGTGCCTTCAGCCCCACGTGGACTCCCCGGCCCGGGACCACAACATGCTAGCTTCCAGGAGCATAGAGCCAACCAACCGGAGGACCCAGGGGAAGCCAGGGAGGAGGATGAAGATGAGGAAGAGCAGCAGCAGCAGCAGCAGCAGCAGCAAGAGGAGAGGGGAGAAGAGCCAGCGGAGGGGCACAGCGAGGAAGAGGAGGAAGAGCACCCCCAGGAAAACCCAGAGGGAGAGGAGGAGGAGGAGGAAGACCACGACGACCCGGTGGGCGGGGCACAACGAGGGCGGGGGCAGCGCTGCGAACTGGAAGGAGCGGGCGGCCCGTCTGGGATGCGTCCCGGGGGGTGCTGCCGGGTGCCCCGTGCGGCCTCCAGAACCGGGCAGCGGCGCCCTGCAAGCCCCGGGAACCGCGCGGAGCTGCCCCGGGAACCGCGCAACCCGCGCGCCCCGCGGCCTGCGCCCTGGCCCCGCAGCCCAGGGCCCAGGCGGCGCGACGGACCAAGGCCGCAGTCCCTGGCGCGCTCCCCCAGCCAAGGGAACGGCCGCGCCACCCGGCCCGCCGTCAGGATGGCCGAGCGGTCTAAGGCGCTGCGTTCAGGTCGCAGTCTCCCCTGGAGGCGTGGGTTCGAATCCCACTCCTGACAAGCACGCCTTTTTGGCACGCCCGGGACAGCCTCGCGCCCGTCGTGCAACACGCCGCTCGCCGCTCCGGCTTTCCAGCCGTCGCGAGCGAGACCCCGCCTTGCCGGCCCGGCCCACACGTGGGACTCGCCACAGGGACCCCGCTCCAACTGGCCAGCGCGCAGGCACTCCCGCCCACCTCTCCCCACCACACCGCTTCTCGGGACCCACCTGCCTCCGAGTCTTCCTGGCTCCTCCGCTCCTCTGCCGCCACCCTCTGCCGCTACCTTCCGCACATTCACGGCCCTCCGCCTCCCAGCCCCAGTCCCCAGATCTCCTCCACCTCTCCCCGCCACCTGCCAGCCCCAGAGCGCTGAACCGACGGGCGGCCCGCCCAGAGTCCTCCCGAGCGTCCCCTAAACACCTGTCTGCAGCCAGCCCACCGAGAGCAGCGCACTTCGGCCGCGTCCCACCTCCTCGCCCTCGCCGCGCACTCCCGCCTCCCGCCTCCCGCCTGCCAGCCTGTCTGCCTGCTCGGGACAGCGCGCTGCCCGGGATCCTGCTCCTCGGAGCCCTTGGCTGACCCCGTGCTCCCGCCTCTCTCGGCCTCAGCACAGCTGCCTCAGGAGGCACAGAGGCCACGAGTCGGGAAAACCACCCGGGGCAGTGGTTGGTGGCCGGCCGAAGGCCCAGGCGCCCTGCGGTCACCCAGCTGCACACGTTGGCTCTCCTCCACGACCCACCGCCTCCCCAGGGGCGGGGCGGGGGGCTCCATGGGCAGGCGCGCCCCACCCAGCGTGGCGGCCGGCCACACACCCGCCTTCAGCCGGTGCTCCTGTTGCAGCCGTGGCTCACACCCGAGCCCACCACCACGGGGACCGCCCCGAGTCACCTGCTCTGACGGGGACCTGGGCAGAGGGCCGGGTCTGGCCGGCTGCATCCTGGCTCTCTCTGGGCTCCAGCGCCCCTCCTTCCCCGTGCCCTGGGATGCAGACAACAACCCAGCAGGAGCTGAAGCTCTGTGCTTCTCTCTCTTTCTCTGTCTGCCTGCCTCTTGCTCTCTAGCTCGCTCTCTCTCTCTCTCTCTCTCTCGTGTGTGTGTGTGTGTGTGTGTGTGTGTGTGTCTCCCTCCCAAACCCCACCCACCCATCCAAGGCCAACCACCACCACACCACACCACACCACACCCCCTCCAACCCCACCCCAGCCAACCATTCCGCCCATCCTCAACTCTAGGCAGCTTGCCAAGCAGCCTGGGCCCTAGAGGCGCGTGGAGCAGCTCCTTCTGCTTGCGCGTGGTCGCCCTGCTCCACGGAAAGCGGCTGCAACGGAGCAGCTCGTGGTGATCAGCCTGTGGGCCTGTGGCGGCTCCTGGCGGCGCCCGCCGACGGTGCATGGGTGGTTCAGTGGTAGAATTCTCGCCTGCCACGCGGGAGGCCTGGGTTCGATTCCCGGCCCATGCAGCTCCTGCTCCCCTTTTGCTTGGGCAGCCCCAGCAGTGCCTCTGCGCAAGCCGCTCCCTCGGGCTCCTCTCTGGCCAGCCTTGCACCAGCACTCTTGGCACACGCGCTCCCCAGCCCCCCTGGCCGCCGAACCCCGCCTAGCCCAGCGCCAGTGCCTCAGCTCTCGCACCCCTGCCTCCTTCCTAGCCTCTGCCTCTCCTGATACCCACTTCGGGCCCACGCGCTGCACTTCCGACCTCGCCGCTCTGCCGGCCGGCCACTGAGCCGCCAAGCCCCGCCGCTTCGCCTCCCCACACCCTGCTCTCACAACCAACCATCGCCAACGCGCGGCTGGCCCTAGCACCCTTCCACGACTCCTCCCGCCTTCCGGCTGCTGGACAGATGCCGGCCCCCGTTGGGGGCTCACGCCCTGGCCCTAGGCTGCTTGGGATGCCAGCCTCCAGAACAGACACCCGACTCCAGCCCTGCCACGCGCCCCACACACCGCCCCCAGTGCCCAGGGCCGGGCCCCTCCCAACCCACTGCACGGGAGGCTCCACGCCTGAGACTCTGCCCTCTGAGTCCCGTCGACCTGTCGCCCCCGAGACCTGCCCTAAGCGGCTGGGCAGCTCCGCCCTTGCCCTGGAGGTCCTGTGTGGGCACAAGGAGCCGGAGCCGCTACTTGACGAGGGCCGAGCCGGCACAGAGTAGGGCGGAGAACCGCATGCAGGGATCGAGGCGTCAATCGGGACGCAGAGCTCAGAGATGAGGCGGGGATTGGAACGTGCTACCAAATCCGTGGTGGCGTGGCCCGCGACGGGGACCGGGAGGGTCGGTTCCCTCCCGTGCGGAGAGAGCCCACGGTGAAACGCCAGCGTATGCCGCTCCCCTCTCCTCCACCTTGTCCCCACACACTGGCTGGCTGTCATCTCGGCTCTCGGGCTGTCCGCAAGCCCTCTCCCACCTCCTCCCGGAGGAGGAGGCTCCCTCACCTATGGCCAGCCGCCGGCATTGCCCAGGGCTCCAGCTTGCCGGCCCTCTCCAGCCTGCTGGTCTCGCATCTGCATCCTGCATCCTGCATCCTGCATCCTGCATCCTGCATCCTGGGGGGTGGAGGCGGGGAGGGGTGCCAAGTGCAGGGCCCCTCTGGGACAGCTCCCACGTGTTCAAGCCCCGAGCCCACCTGGGAGCCTGGATCGGCTCACGGTGGGAAAACCAAAGCAACTGCACCCTGGGCTGCTTGGTGACTCTCAGACCCACGGAGGCCATGGCACGCGGCACCTGGCACCTGGCCCAACGGGCAGGGAGAGAAGGCGTGCCCTCTGTGTCTCTCTGTGTGTGTGTCTGTGTGTGTGTGAGTGTGTGTGTGCGCGCGCACGCAGAAGCACACGCGTTCCTGTGCGTGGTGCCGGCGGCGGTGATGTCGTGAGTGAGGACGTGAGGCCGAGTGCGTGCAGGCACCGGTCCCTGTGTGTGGAGTGGGGTGCGGCTGTTCCGGAATTGTGGCATCCTGGGTGTGCGGGTGGATGTGTGTTGGTGCGCGCGTGCCCACGTCTGGGTTGGGGGTGTTCCGGCTGCCCAGGAGTGTCGCAGAAAGGCTGGCAGGGGAGGCGCGGGAGCAGGGGGACAGCGAGCAGCCTGGAGGTGGGGAGCGGCCGAAGGTCCTGAGGTGGCGCAGCTGGCGAAAAGGACAGCAGCTGAGGGCGGCCGCGGAGGCAGAGGCACAGAGCTTGGGCCGGGGCCGGGGCTGGGGCTGGGGCGCAGTGTGCGTTGCCCCATTGCACAAGCAGTTGGCTGCGTGGTTGTGCAAAAGTGGGCGGGCTGTACTGCGGGAGGCAGAGCACACACGCCGGCCCTCCGAGGAAGAAGAAAGGCTTCCCTGACCGGGAATCGAACCCGGGCCGCGGCGGTGAGAGCGCCGAATCCTAACCACTAGACCACCAGGGAGCGTCGGGCTGCGCGTCTGGCCTGGGCCTCTGCCTGCTGCAGCCGGCGCCTGGGTGCCAATGGGCAGCAGCAGCAGCAGCAGCAGCAGCAGCGCCTGGCCTGTCGCGCTACTTCCACGGCCAACCCCCCGGCTGTCCTGCCCGGGCCGGCCGACGGGCCCCCGCCCGCCATCCGCCCTGACCTCAAAAACACACGGCGCGCCTCCGTCTCCTGGCCCCCGCGCACGCCCTGCCCCGCCGCGCTCAGCCGAGTCCACCCCACCTGGGCGGCCGGGCGCGCGCCACGACCACCGCCTCTGCCAAAAGGTGGGCGCGCTGCGTTGGCCGGGAATCGAACCCGGGTCAACTGCTTGGAAGGCAGCTATGCTCACCACTATACCACCAACGCCTCCCGCCGAGGCCGGCCTGGCCACGCGCCGCCCGGCTTGCCCGGAGCGCCCCGCCGCCCCCGTGCCCCGACGGCGCGCCTCGCCCGCACTTCCCCGCTGCCACCCCAAGGCCGCCCGGCGCCCCGCCGGCCAAGCCCAGCACGCCTGCCCGATCCACGCGCGCGCCCTCGCGCATCCACACGCACGCCAGCCGCTTCTCCGTCTGCGCACGCGCCCGCCTCCGCCCAGCGCCTCCCGGTCTCCTTACTCCTGGGAACCGGCCTCCGGATCCAGCGGAGCCCCGGCGGCGCGCGCGTCCGTATCCGTATCCGTCTCCGCGTCCGCCCTCAGCTGGCTCGTCCAAGCCCTCGTGCACCAGAGGTCCGACGGCCAGGCGACCGACCGCACCCGCAGGCTCGCTCCCCGGCTCGTCCGCGCCCCCTCACCCAGCGCACCTAGCGCACCTAGCGCACCAAGCGCACCAAGCCCTGTCGGTCGGTGGCGACCGACCGTGGGCGAGCGAAAACTCCTCGCGCGCGCCGCGCCCTGTGCGCCCAACACGGGTGCGTGTCCGGGGCCCGCAGGCCACACGGTCCCTGGTGCTCCGCGTGCGGGGGCCGGCGTGCGGGGCCTGGCCAAAAAGGGCGGCTTGCCTCCCCGTCGGGGAATCGAACCCCGGTCTCCCGCGTGACAGGCGGGGATACTCACCACTATACTAACGAGGACGGCGGCGGCCACCCTCGGGTCCCCTCGACCCCTCTGCGTCCGCCCGCCCGCCCGCCCGCCCGCCCGCCCGCACCCGACCCCTGCCCTCCACCGCCCACACACCGGCTCCAGGGCCAACCGCCACCCGTCCCCAGTGCCCAGGCCCCGGTCCCCGCAACCTAGTGCCTTCAGCCCCACGTGGACTCCCCGGCCCGGGACCACAACATGCTAGCTTCCAGGAGCATAGAGCCAACCAACCGGAGGACCCAGGGGAAGCCAGGGAGGAGGATGAAGATGAGGAAGAGCAGCAGCAGCAGCAGCAGCAGCAGCAGCAGCAGCAAGAGGAGAGGGGAGAAGAGCCAGCGGAGGGGCACAGCGAGGAAGAGGAGGAAGAGCACCCCCAGGAAAACCCAGAGGGAGAGGAGGAGGAGGAGGAAGACCACGACGACCCGGTGGGCGGGGCACAACGAGGGCGGGGGCAGCGCTGCGAACTGGAAGGAGCGGGCGGCCCGTCTGGGATGCGTCCCGGGGGGTGCTGCCGGGTGCCCCGTGCGGCCTCCAGAACCGGGCAGCGGCGCCCTGCAAGCCCCGGGAACCGCGCGGAGCTGCCCCGGGAACCGCGCAACCCGCGCGCCCCGCGGCCTGCGCCCTGGCCCCGCAGCCCAGGGCCCAGGCGGCGCGACGGACCAAGGCCGCAGTCCCTGGCGCGCTCCCCCAGCCAAGGGAACGGCCGCGCCACCCGGCCCGCCGTCAGGATGGCCGAGCGGTCTAAGGCGCTGCGTTCAGGTCGCAGTCTCCCCTGGAGGCGTGGGTTCGAATCCCACTCCTGACAAGCACGCCTTTTTGGCACGCCCGGGACAGCCTCGCGCCCGTCGTGCAACACGCCGCTCGCCGCTCCGGCTTTCCAGCCGTCGCGAGCGAGACCCCGCCTTGCCGGCCCGGCCCACACGTGGGACTCGCCACAGGGACCCCGCTCCAACTGGCCAGCGCGCAGGCACTCCCGCCCACCTCTCCCCACCACACCGCTTCTCGGGACCCACCTGCCTCCGAGTCTTCCTGGCTCCTCCGCTCCTCTGCCGCCACCCTCTGCCGCTACCTTCCGCACATTCACGGCCCTCCGCCTCCCAGCCCCAGTCCCCAGATCTCCTCCACCTCTCCCCGCCACCTGCCAGCCCCAGAGCGCTGAACCGACGGGCGGCCCGCCCAGAGTCCTCCCGAGCGTCCCCTAAACACCTGTCTGCAGCCAGCCCACCGAGAGCAGCGCACTTCGGCCGCGTCCCACCTCCTCGCCCTCGCCGCGCACTCCCGCCTCCCGCCTCCCGCCTGCCAGCCTGTCTGCCTGCTCGGGACAGCGCGCTGCCCGGGATCCTGCTCCTCGGAGCCCTTGGCTGACCCCGTGCTCCCGCCTCTCTCGGCCTCAGCACAGCTGCCTCAGGAGGCACAGAGGCCACGAGTCGGGAAAACCACCCGGGGCAGTGGTTGGTGGCCGGCCGAAGGCCCAGGCGCCCTGCGGTCACCCAGCTGCACACGTTGGCTCTCCTCCACGACCCACCGCCTCCCCAGGGGCGGGGCGGGGGGCTCCATGGGCAGGCGCGCCCCACCCAGCGTGGCGGCCGGCCACACACCCGCCTTCAGCCGGTGCTCCTGTTGCAGCCGTGGCTCACACCCGAGCCCACCACCACGGGGACCGCCCCGAGTCACCTGCTCTGACGGGGACCTGGGCAGAGGGCCGGGTCTGGCCGGCTGCATCCTGGCTCTCTCTGGGCTCCAGCGCCCCTCCTTCCCCGTGCCCTGGGATGCAGACAACAACCCAGCAGGAGCTGAAGCTCTGTGCTTCTCTCTCTTTCTCTGTCTGCCTGCCTCTTGCTCTCTAGCTCGCTCTCTCTCTCTCTCTCTCTCTCGTGTGTGTGTGTGTGTGTGTGTGTGTGTGTGTCTCCCTCCCAAACCCCACCCACCCATCCAAGGCCAACCACCACCACACCACACCACACCACACCCCCTCCAACCCCACCCCAGCCAACCATTCCGCCCATCCTCAACTCTAGGCAGCTTGCCAAGCAGCCTGGGCCCTAGAGGCGCGTGGAGCAGCTCCTTCTGCTTGCGCGTGGTCGCCCTGCTCCACGGAAAGCGGCTGCAACGGAGCAGCTCGTGGTGATCAGCCTGTGGGCCTGTGGCGGCTCCTGGCGGCGCCCGCCGACGGTGCATGGGTGGTTCAGTGGTAGAATTCTCGCCTGCCACGCGGGAGGCCTGGGTTCGATTCCCGGCCCATGCAGCTCCTGCTCCCCTTTTGCTTGGGCAGCCCCAGCAGTGCCTCTGCGCAAGCCGCTCCCTCGGGCTCCTCTCTGGCCAGCCTTGCACCAGCACTCTTGGCACACGCGCTCCCCAGCCCCCCTGGCCGCCGAACCCCGCCTAGCCCAGCGCCAGTGCCTCAGCTCTCGCACCCCTGCCTCCTTCCTAGCCTCTGCCTCTCCTGATACCCACTTCGGGCCCACGCGCTGCACTTCCGACCTCGCCGCTCTGCCGGCCGGCCACTGAGCCGCCAAGCCCCGCCGCTTCGCCTCCCCACACCCTGCTCTCACAACCAACCATCGCCAACGCGCGGCTGGCCCTAGCACCCTTCCACGACTCCTCCCGCCTTCCGGCTGCTGGACAGATGCCGGCCCCCGTTGGGGGCTCACGCCCTGGCCCTAGGCTGCTTGGGATGCCAGCCTCCAGAACAGACACCCGACTCCAGCCCTGCCACGCGCCCCACACACCGCCCCCAGTGCCCAGGGCCGGGCCCCTCCCAACCCACTGCACGGGAGGCTCCACGCCTGAGACTCTGCCCTCTGAGTCCCGTCGACCTGTCGCCCCCGAGACCTGCCCTAAGCGGCTGGGCAGCTCCGCCCTTGCCCTGGAGGTCCTGTGTGGGCACAAGGAGCCGGAGCCGCTACTTGACGAGGGCCGAGCCGGCACAGAGTAGGGCGGAGAACCGCATGCAGGGATCGAGGCGTCAATCGGGACGCAGAGCTCAGAGATGAGGCGGGGATTGGAACGTGCTACCAAATCCGTGGTGGCGTGGCCCGCGACGGGGACCGGGAGGGTCGGTTCCCTCCCGTGCGGAGAGAGCCCACGGTGAAACGCCAGCGTATGCCGCTCCCCTCTCCTCCACCTTGTCCCCACACACTGGCTGGCTGTCATCTCGGCTCTCGGGCTGTCCGCAAGCCCTCTCCCACCTCCTCCCGGAGGAGGAGGCTCCCTCACCTATGGCCAGCCGCCGGCATTGCCCAGGGCTCCAGCTTGCCGGCCCTCTCCAGCCTGCTGGTCTCGCATCTGCATCCTGCATCCTGCATCCTGCATCCTGCATCCTGGGGGGTGGAGGCGGGGAGGGGTGCCAAGTGCAGGGCCCCTCTGGGACAGCTCCCACGTGTTCAAGCCCCGAGCCCACCTGGGAGCCTGGATCGGCTCACGGTGGGAAAACCAAAGCAACTGCACCCTGGGCTGCTTGGTGACTCTCAGACCCACGGAGGCCATGGCACGCGGCACCTGGCACCTGGCCCAACGGGCAGGGAGAGAAGGCGTGCCCTCTGTGTCTCTCTGTGTGTGTGTCTGTGTGTGTGTGAGTGTGTGTGTGCGCGCGCACGCAGAAGCACACGCGTTCCTGTGCGTGGTGCCGGCGGCGGTGATGTCGTGAGTGAGGACGTGAGGCCGAGTGCGTGCAGGCACCGGTCCCTGTGTGTGGAGTGGGGTGCGGCTGTTCCGGAATTGTGGCATCCTGGGTGTGCGGGTGGATGTGTGTTGGTGCGCGCGTGCCCACGTCTGGGTTGGGGGTGTTCCGGCTGCCCAGGAGTGTCGCAGAAAGGCTGGCAGGGGAGGCGCGGGAGCAGGGGGACAGCGAGCAGCCTGGAGGTGGGGAGCGGCCGAAGGTCCTGAGGTGGCGCAGCTGGCGAAAAGGACAGCAGCTGAGGGCGGCCGCGGAGGCAGAGGCACAGAGCTTGGGCCGGGGCCGGGGCTGGGGCTGGGGCGCAGTGTGCGTTGCCCCATTGCACAAGCAGTTGGCTGCGTGGTTGTGCAAAAGTGGGCGGGCTGTACTGCGGGAGGCAGAGCACACACGCCGGCCCTCCGAGGAAGAAGAAAGGCTTCCCTGACCGGGAATCGAACCCGGGCCGCGGCGGTGAGAGCGCCGAATCCTAACCACTAGACCACCAGGGAGCGTCGGGCTGCGCGTCTGGCCTGGGCCTCTGCCTGCTGCAGCCGGCGCCTGGGTGCCAATGGGCAGCAGCAGCAGCAGCAGCAGCAGCAGCAGCGCCTGGCCTGTCGCGCTACTTCCACGGCCAACCCCCCGGCTGTCCTGCCCGGGCCGGCCGACGGGCCCCCGCCCGCCATCCGCCCTGACCTCAAAAACACACGGCGCGCCTCCGTCTCCTGGCCCCCGCGCACGCCCTGCCCCGCCGCGCTCAGCCGAGTCCACCCCACCTGGGCGGCCGGGCGCGCGCCACGACCACCGCCTCTGCCAAAAGGTGGGCGCGCTGCGTTGGCCGGGAATCGAACCCGGGTCAACTGCTTGGAAGGCAGCTATGCTCACCACTATACCACCAACGCCTCCCGCCGAGGCCGGCCTGGCCACGCGCCGCCCGGCTTGCCCGGAGCGCCCCGCCGCCCCCGTGCCCCGACGGCGCGCCTCGCCCGCACTTCCCCGCTGCCACCCCAAGGCCGCCCGGCGCCCCGCCGGCCAAGCCCAGCACGCCTGCCCGATCCACGCGCGCGCCCTCGCGCATCCACACGCACGCCAGCCGCTTCTCCGTCTGCGCACGCGCCCGCCTCCGCCCAGCGCCTCCCGGTCTCCTTACTCCTGGGAACCGGCCTCCGGATCCAGCGGAGCCCCGGCGGCGCGCGCGTCCGTATCCGTATCCGTCTCCGCGTCCGCCCTCAGCTGGCTCGTCCAAGCCCTCGTGCACCAGAGGTCCGACGGCCAGGCGACCGACCGCACCCGCAGGCTCGCTCCCCGGCTCGTCCGCGCCCCCTCACCCAGCGCACCTAGCGCACCTAGCGCACCAAGCGCACCAAGCCCTGTCGGTCGGTGGCGACCGACCGTGGGCGAGCGAAAACTCCTCGCGCGCGCCGCGCCCTGTGCGCCCAACACGGGTGCGTGTCCGGGGCCCGCAGGCCACACGGTCCCTGGTGCTCCGCGTGCGGGGGCCGGCGTGCGGGGCCTGGCCAAAAAGGGCGGCTTGCCTCCCCGTCGGGGAATCGAACCCCGGTCTCCCGCGTGACAGGCGGGGATACTCACCACTATACTAACGAGGACGGCGGCGGCCACCCTCGGGTCCCCTCGACCCCTCTGCGTCCGCCCGCCCGCCCGCCCGCCCGCCCGCCCGCACCCGACCCCTGCCCTCCACCGCCCACACACCGGCTCCAGGGCCAACCGCCACCCGTCCCCAGTGCCCAGGCCCCGGTCCCCGCAACCTAGTGCCTTCAGCCCCACGTGGACTCCCCGGCCCGGGACCACAACATGCTAGCTTCCAGGAGCATAGAGCCAACCAACCGGAGGACCCAGGGGAAGCCAGGGAGGAGGATGAAGATGAGGAAGAGCAGCAGCAGCAGCAGCAGCAGCAGCAGCAGCAGCAAGAGGAGAGGGGAGAAGAGCCAGCGGAGGGGCACAGCGAGGAAGAGGAGGAAGAGCACCCCCAGGAAAACCCAGAGGGAGAGGAGGAGGAGGAGGAAGACCACGACGACCCGGTGGGCGGGGCACAACGAGGGCGGGGGCAGCGCTGCGAACTGGAAGGAGCGGGCGGCCCGTCTGGGATGCGTCCCGGGGGGTGCTGCCGGGTGCCCCGTGCGGCCTCCAGAACCGGGCAGCGGCGCCCTGCAAGCCCCGGGAACCGCGCGGAGCTGCCCCGGGAACCGCGCAACCCGCGCGCCCCGCGGCCTGCGCCCTGGCCCCGCAGCCCAGGGCCCAGGCGGCGCGACGGACCAAGGCCGCAGTCCCTGGCGCGCTCCCCCAGCCAAGGGAACGGCCGCGCCACCCGGCCCGCCGTCAGGATGGCCGAGCGGTCTAAGGCGCTGCGTTCAGGTCGCAGTCTCCCCTGGAGGCGTGGGTTCGAATCCCACTCCTGACAAGCACGCCTTTTTGGCACGCCCGGGACAGCCTCGCGCCCGTCGTGCAACACGCCGCTCGCCGCTCCGGCTTTCCAGCCGTCGCGAGCGAGACCCCGCCTTGCCGGCCCGGCCCACACGTGGGACTCGCCACAGGGACCCCGCTCCAACTGGCCAGCGCGCAGGCACTCCCGCCCACCTCTCCCCACCACACCGCTTCTCGGGACCCACCTGCCTCCGAGTCTTCCTGGCTCCTCCGCTCCTCTGCCGCCACCCTCTGCCGCTACCTTCCGCACATTCACGGCCCTCCGCCTCCCAGCCCCAGTCCCCAGATCTCCTCCACCTCTCCCCGCCACCTGCCAGCCCCAGAGCGCTGAACCGACGGGCGGCCCGCCCAGAGTCCTCCCGAGCGTCCCCTAAACACCTGTCTGCAGCCAGCCCACCGAGAGCAGCGCACTTCGGCCGCGTCCCACCTCCTCGCCCTCGCCGCGCACTCCCGCCTCCCGCCTCCCGCCTGCCAGCCTGTCTGCCTGCTCGGGACAGCGCGCTGCCCGGGATCCTGCTCCTCGGAGCCCTTGGCTGACCCCGTGCTCCCGCCTCTCTCGGCCTCAGCACAGCTGCCTCAGGAGGCACAGAGGCCACGAGTCGGGAAAACCACCCGGGGCAGTGGTTGGTGGCCGGCCGAAGGCCCAGGCGCCCTGCGGTCACCCAGCTGCACACGTTGGCTCTCCTCCACGACCCACCGCCTCCCCAGGGGCGGGGCGGGGGGCTCCATGGGCAGGCGCGCCCCACCCAGCGTGGCGGCCGGCCACACACCCGCCTTCAGCCGGTGCTCCTGTTGCAGCCGTGGCTCACACCCGAGCCCACCACCACGGGGACCGCCCCGAGTCACCTGCTCTGACGGGGACCTGGGCAGAGGGCCGGGTCTGGCCGGCTGCATCCTGGCTCTCTCTGGGCTCCAGCGCCCCTCCTTCCCCGTGCCCTGGGATGCAGACAACAACCCAGCAGGAGCTGAAGCTCTGTGCTTCTCTCTCTTTCTCTGTCTGCCTGCCTCTTGCTCTCTAGCTCGCTCTCTCTCTCTCTCTCTCTCTCGTGTGTGTGTGTGTGTGTGTGTGTGTGTGTGTCTCCCTCCCAAACCCCACCCACCCATCCAAGGCCAACCACCACCACACCACACCACACCACACCCCCTCCAACCCCACCCCAGCCAACCATTCCGCCCATCCTCAACTCTAGGCAGCTTGCCAAGCAGCCTGGGCCCTAGAGGCGCGTGGAGCAGCTCCTTCTGCTTGCGCGTGGTCGCCCTGCTCCACGGAAAGCGGCTGCAACGGAGCAGCTCGTGGTGATCAGCCTGTGGGCCTGTGGCGGCTCCTGGCGGCGCCCGCCGACGGTGCATGGGTGGTTCAGTGGTAGAATTCTCGCCTGCCACGCGGGAGGCCTGGGTTCGATTCCCGGCCCATGCAGCTCCTGCTCCCCTTTTGCTTGGGCAGCCCCAGCAGTGCCTCTGCGCAAGCCGCTCCCTCGGGCTCCTCTCTGGCCAGCCTTGCACCAGCACTCTTGGCACACGCGCTCCCCAGCCCCCCTGGCCGCCGAACCCCGCCTAGCCCAGCGCCAGTGCCTCAGCTCTCGCACCCCTGCCTCCTTCCTAGCCTCTGCCTCTCCTGATACCCACTTCGGGCCCACGCGCTGCACTTCCGACCTCGCCGCTCTGCCGGCCGGCCACTGAGCCGCCAAGCCCCGCCGCTTCGCCTCCCCACACCCTGCTCTCACAACCAACCATCGCCAACGCGCGGCTGGCCCTAGCACCCTTCCACGACTCCTCCCGCCTTCCGGCTGCTGGACAGATGCCGGCCCCCGTTGGGGGCTCACGCCCTGGCCCTAGGCTGCTTGGGATGCCAGCCTCCAGAACAGACACCCGACTCCAGCCCTGCCACGCGCCCCACACACCGCCCCCAGTGCCCAGGGCCGGGCCCCTCCCAACCCACTGCACGGGAGGCTCCACGCCTGAGACTCTGCCCTCTGAGTCCCGTCGACCTGTCGCCCCCGAGACCTGCCCTAAGCGGCTGGGCAGCTCCGCCCTTGCCCTGGAGGTCCTGTGTGGGCACAAGGAGCCGGAGCCGCTACTTGACGAGGGCCGAGCCGGCACAGAGTAGGGCGGAGAACCGCATGCAGGGATCGAGGCGTCAATCGGGACGCAGAGCTCAGAGATGAGGCGGGGATTGGAACGTGCTACCAAATCCGTGGTGGCGTGGCCCGCGACGGGGACCGGGAGGGTCGGTTCCCTCCCGTGCGGAGAGAGCCCACGGTGAAACGCCAGCGTATGCCGCTCCCCTCTCCTCCACCTTGTCCCCACACACTGGCTGGCTGTCATCTCGGCTCTCGGGCTGTCCGCAAGCCCTCTCCCACCTCCTCCCGGAGGAGGAGGCTCCCTCACCTATGGCCAGCCGCCGGCATTGCCCAGGGCTCCAGCTTGCCGGCCCTCTCCAGCCTGCTGGTCTCGCATCTGCATCCTGCATCCTGCATCCTGCATCCTGCATCCTGGGGGGTGGAGGCGGGGAGGGGTGCCAAGTGCAGGGCCCCTCTGGGACAGCTCCCACGTGTTCAAGCCCCGAGCCCACCTGGGAGCCTGGATCGGCTCACGGTGGGAAAACCAAAGCAACTGCACCCTGGGCTGCTTGGTGACTCTCAGACCCACGGAGGCCATGGCACGCGGCACCTGGCACCTGGCCCAACGGGCAGGGAGAGAAGGCGTGCCCTCTGTGTCTCTCTGTGTGTGTGTCTGTGTGTGTGTGAGTGTGTGTGTGCGCGCGCACGCAGAAGCACACGCGTTCCTGTGCGTGGTGCCGGCGGCGGTGATGTCGTGAGTGAGGACGTGAGGCCGAGTGCGTGCAGGCACCGGTCCCTGTGTGTGGAGTGGGGTGCGGCTGTTCCGGAATTGTGGCATCCTGGGTGTGCGGGTGGATGTGTGTTGGTGCGCGCGTGCCCACGTCTGGGTTGGGGGTGTTCCGGCTGCCCAGGAGTGTCGCAGAAAGGCTGGCAGGGGAGGCGCGGGAGCAGGGGGACAGCGAGCAGCCTGGAGGTGGGGAGCGGCCGAAGGTCCTGAGGTGGCGCAGCTGGCGAAAAGGACAGCAGCTGAGGGCGGCCGCGGAGGCAGAGGCACAGAGCTTGGGCCGGGGCCGGGGCTGGGGCTGGGGCGCAGTGTGCGTTGCCCCATTGCACAAGCAGTTGGCTGCGTGGTTGTGCAAAAGTGGGCGGGCTGTACTGCGGGAGGCAGAGCACACACGCCGGCCCTCCGAGGAAGAAGAAAGGCTTCCCTGACCGGGAATCGAACCCGGGCCGCGGCGGTGAGAGCGCCGAATCCTAACCACTAGACCACCAGGGAGCGTCGGGCTGCGCGTCTGGCCTGGGCCTCTGCCTGCTGCAGCCGGCGCCTGGGTGCCAATGGGCAGCAGCAGCAGCAGCAGCAGCAGCAGCGCCTGGCCTGTCGCGCTACTTCCACGGCCAACCCCCCGGCTGTCCTGCCCGGGCCGGCCGACGGGCCCCCGCCCGCCATCCGCCCTGACCTCAAAAACACACGGCGCGCCTCCGTCTCCTGGCCCCCGCGCACGCCCTGCCCCGCCGCGCTCAGCCGAGTCCACCCCACCTGGGCGGCCGGGCGCGCGCCACGACCACCGCCTCTGCCAAAAGGTGGGCGCGCTGCGTTGGCCGGGAATCGAACCCGGGTCAACTGCTTGGAAGGCAGCTATGCTCACCACTATACCACCAACGCCTCCCGCCGAGGCCGGCCTGGCCACGCGCCGCCCGGCTTGCCCGGAGCGCCCCGCCGCCCCCGTGCCCCGACGGCGCGCCTCGCCCGCACTTCCCCGCTGCCACCCCAAGGCCGCCCGGCGCCCCGCCGGCCAAGCCCAGCACGCCTGCCCGATCCACGCGCGCGCCCTCGCGCATCCACACGCACGCCAGCCGCTTCTCCGTCTGCGCACGCGCCCGCCTCCGCCCAGCGCCTCCCGGTCTCCTTACTCCTGGGAACCGGCCTCCGGATCCAGCGGAGCCCCGGCGGCGCGCGCGTCCGTATCCGTATCCGTCTCCGCGTCCGCCCTCAGCTGGCTCGTCCAAGCCCTCGTGCACCAGAGGTCCGACGGCCAGGCGACCGACCGCACCCGCAGGCTCGCTCCCCGGCTCGTCCGCGCCCCCTCACCCAGCGCACCTAGCGCACCTAGCGCACCAAGCGCACCAAGCCCTGTCGGTCGGTGGCGACCGACCGTGGGCGAGCGAAAACTCCTCGCGCGCGCCGCGCCCTGTGCGCCCAACACGGGTGCGTGTCCGGGGCCCGCAGGCCACACGGTCCCTGGTGCTCCGCGTGCGGGGGCCGGCGTGCGGGGCCTGGCCAAAAAGGGCGGCTTGCCTCCCCGTCGGGGAATCGAACCCCGGTCTCCCGCGCGCGGCGGGGATACTCACCACTATACTAACGAGGACGGCGGCGGCCACCCTCGGGTCCCCTCGACCCCTCTGCGTCCGCCCGCCCGCCCGCCCGCCCGCACCCGACCCCTGCCCTCCACCGCCCACACACCGGCTCCAGGGCCAACCGCCACCCGTCCCCAGTGCCCAGGCCCCGGTCCCCGCAACCTAGTGCCTTCAGCCCCACGTGGACTCCCCGGCCCGGGACCACAACATGCTAGCTTCCAGGAGCATAGAGCCAACCAACCGGAGGACCCAGGGGAAGCCAGGGAGGAGGATGAAGATGAGGAAGAGCAGCAGCAGCAGCAGCAGCAGCAGCAAGAGGAGAGGGGAGAAGAGCCAGCGGAGGGGCACAGCGAGGAAGAGGAGGAAGAGCACCCCCAGGAAAACCCAGAGGGAGAGGAGGAGGAGGAGGAAGACCACGACGACCCGGTGGGCGGGGCACAACGAGGGCGGGGGCAGCGCTGCGAACTGGAAGGAGCGGGCGGCCCGTCTGGGATGCGTCCCGGGGGGTGCTGCCGGGTGCCCCGTGCGGCCTCCAGAACCGGGCAGCGGCGCCCTGCAAGCCCCGGGAACCGCGCGGAGCTGCCCCGGGAACCGCGCAACCCGCGCGCCCCGCGGCCTGCGCCCTGGCCCCGCAGCCCAGGGCCCAGGCGGCGCGACGGACCAAGGCCGCAGTCCCTGGCGCGCTCCCCCAGCCAAGGGAACGGCCGCGCCACCCGGCCCGCCGTCAGGATGGCCGAGCGGTCTAAGGCGCTGCGTTCAGGTCGCAGTCTCCCCTGGAGGCGTGGGTTCGAATCCCACTCCTGACAAGCACGCCTTTTTGGCACGCCCGGGACAGCCTCGCGCCCGTCGTGCAACACGCCGCTCGCCGCTCCGGCTCTCCAGCCGTCGCGAGCGAGACCCCGCCTTGCCGGCCCGGCCCACACGTGGGACTCGCCACAGGGACCCCGCTCCAACTGGCCAGCGCGCAGGCACTCCCGCCCACCTCTCCCCACCACACCGCTTCTCGGGACCCACCTGCCTCCGAGTCTTCCTGGCTCCTCCGCTCCTCTGCCGCCACCCTCTGCCGCTACCTTCCGCACATTCACGGCCCTCCGCCTCCCAGCCCCAGTCCCCAGATCTCCTCCACCTCTCCCCGCCACCTGCCAGCCCCAGAGCGCTGAACCGACGGGCGGCCCGCCCAGAGTCCTCCCGAGCGTCCCCTAAACACCTGTCTGCAGCCAGCCCACCGAGAGCAGCGCACTTCGGCCGCGTCCCACCTCCTCGCCCTCGCCGCGCACTCCCGCCTCCCGCCTCCCGCCTGCCAGCCTGTCTGCCTGCTCGGGACAGCGCGCTGCCCGGGATCCTGCTCCTCGGAGCCCTTGGCTGACCCCGTGCTCCCGCCTCTCTCGGCCTCAGCACAGCTGCCTCAGGAGGCACAGAGGCCACGAGTCGGGAAAACCACCCGGGGCAGTGGTTGGTGGCCGGCCGAAGGCCCAGGCGCCCTGCGGTCACCCAGCTGCACACGTTGGCTCTCCTCCACGACCCACCGCCTCCCCAGGGGCGGGGCGGGGGGCTCCATGGGCAGGCGCGCCCCACCCAGCGTGGCGGCCGGCCACACACCCGCCTTCAGCCGGTGCTCCTGTTGCAGCCGTGGCTCACACCCGAGCCCACCACCACGGGGACCGCCCCGAGTCACCTGCTCTGACGGGGACCTGGGCAGAGGGCCGGGTCTGGCCGGCTGCATCCTGGCTCTCTCTGGGCTCCAGCGCCCCTCCTTCCCCGTGCCCTGGGATGCAGACAACAACCCAGCAGGAGCTGAAGCTCTGTGCTTCTCTCTCTTTCTCTGTCTGCCTGCCTCTTGCTCTCTAGCTCGCTCTCTCTCTCTCTCTCTCTCTCGTGTGTGTGTGTGTGTGTGTGTGTGTGTGTGTCTCCCTCCCAAACCCCACCCACCCATCCAAGGCCAACCACCACCACACCACACCACACCACACCCCCTCCAACCCCACCCCAGCCAACCATTCCGCCCATCCTCAACTCTAGGCAGCTTGCCAAGCAGCCTGGGCCCTAGAGGCGCGTGGAGCAGCTCCTTCTGCTTGCGCGTGGTCGCCCTGCTCCACGGAAAGCGGCTGCAACGGAGCAGCTCGTGGTGATCAGCCTGTGGGCCTGTGGCGGCTCCTGGCGGCGCCCGCCGACGGTGCATGGGTGGTTCAGTGGTAGAATTCTCGCCTGCCACGCGGGAGGCCCGGGTTCGATTCCCGGCCCATGCAGCTCCTGCTCCCCTTTTGCTTGGGCAGCCCCAGCAGTGCCTCTGCGCAAGCCGCTCCCTCGGGCTCCTCTCTGGCCAGCCTTGCACCAGCACTCTTGGCACACGCGCTCCCCAGCCCCCCTGGCCGCCGAACCCCGCCTAGCCCAGCGCCAGTGCCTCAGCTCTCGCACCCCTGCCTCCTTCCTAGCCTCTGCCTCTCCTGATACCCACTTCGGGCCCACGCGCTGCACTTCCGACCTCGCCGCTCTGCCGGCCGGCCACTGAGCCGCCAAGCCCCGCCGCTTCGCCTCCCCACACCCTGCTCTCACAACCAACCATCGCCAACGCGCGGCTGGCCCTAGCACCCTTCCACGACTCCTCCCGCCTTCCGGCTGCTGGACAGATGCCGGCCCCCGTTGGGGGCTCACGCCCTGGCCCTAGGCTGCTTGGGATGCCAGCCTCCAGAACAGACACCCGACTCCAGCCCTGCCACGCGCCCCACACACCGCCCCCAGTGCCCAGGGCCGGGCCCCTCCCAACCCACTGCACGGGAGGCTCCACGCCTGAGACTCTGCCCTCTGAGTCCCGTCGACCTGTCGCCCCCGAGACCTGCCCTAAGCGGCTGGGCAGCTCCGCCCTTGCCCTGGAGGTCCTGTGTGGGCACAAGGAGCCGGAGCCGCTACTTGACGAGGGCCGAGCCGGCACAGAGTAGGGCGGAGAACCGCATGCAGGGATCGAGGCGTCAATCGGGACGCAGAGCTCAGAGATGAGGCGGGGATTGGAACGTGCTACCAAATCCGTGGTGGCGTGGCCCGCGACGGGGACCGGGAGGGTCGGTTCCCTCCCGTGCGGAGAGAGCCCACGGTGAAACGCCAGCGTATGCCGCTCCCCTCTCCTCCACCTTGTCCCCACACACTGGCTGGCTGTCATCTCGGCTCTCGGGCTGTCCGCAAGCCCTCTCCCACCTCCTCCCGGAGGAGGAGGCTCCCTCACCTATGGCCAGCCGCCGGCATTGCCCAGGGCTCCAGCTTGCCGGCCCTCTCCAGCCTGCTGGTCTCGCATCTGCATCCTGCATCCTGCATCCTGCATCCTGCATCCTGCATCCTGGGGGGTGGAGGCGGGGAGGGGTGCCAAGTGCAGGGCCCCTCTGGGACAGCTCCCACGTGTTCAAGCCCCGAGCCCACCTGGGAGCCTGGATCGGCTCACGGTGGGAAAACCAAAGCAACTGCACCCTGGGCTGCTTGGTGACTCTCAGACCCACGGAGGCCATGGCACGCGGCACCTGGCACCTGGCCCAACGGGCAGGGAGAGAAGGCGTGCCCTCTGTGTCTCTCTGTGTGTGTGTCTGTGTGTGTGTGAGTGTGTGTGTGCGCGCGCACGCAGAAGCACACGCGTTCCTGTGCGTGGTGCCGGCGGCGGTGATGTCGTGAGTGAGGACGTGAGGCCGAGTGCGTGCAGGCACCGGTCCCTGTGTGTGGAGTGGGGTGCGGCTGTTCCGGAATTGTGGCATCCTGGGTGTGCGGGTGGATGTGTGTTGGTGCGCGCGTGCCCACGTCTGGGTTGGGGGTGTTCCGGCTGCCCAGGAGTGTCGCAGAAAGGCTGGCAGGGGAGGCGCGGGAGCAGGGGGACAGCGAGCAGCCTGGAGGTGGGGAGCGGCCGAAGGTCCTGAGGTGGCGCAGCTGGCGAAAAGGACAGCAGCTGAGGGCGGCCGCGGAGGCAGAGGCACAGAGCTTGGGCCGGGGCCGGGGCTGGGGCTGGGGCGCAGTGTGCGTTGCCCCATTGCACAAGCAGTTGGCTGCGTGGTTGTGCAAAAGTGGGCGGGCTGTACTGCGGGAGGCAGAGCACACACGCCGGCCCTCCGAGGAAGAAGAAAGGCTTCCCTGACCGGGAATCGAACCCGGGCCGCGGCGGTGAGAGCGCCGAATCCTAACCACTAGACCACCAGGGAGCGTCGGGCTGCGCGTCTGGCCTGGGCCTCTGCCTGCTGCAGCCGGCGCCTGGGTGCCAATGGGCAGCAGCAGCAGCAGCAGCAGCAGCAGCAGCGCCTGGCCTGTCGCGCTACTTCCACGGCCAACCCCCCGGCTGTCCTGCCCGGGCCGGCCGACGGGCCCCCGCCCGCCATCCGCCCTGACCTCAAAAACACACGGCGCGCCTCCGTCTCCTGGCCCCCGCGCACGCCCTGCCCCGCCGCGCTCAGCCGAGTCCACCCCACCTGGGCGGCCGGGCGCGCGCCACGACCACCGCCTCTGCCAAAAGGTGGGCGCGCTGCGTTGGCCGGGAATCGAACCCGGGTCAACTGCTTGGAAGGCAGCTATGCTCACCACTATACCACCAACGCCTCCCGCCGAGGCCGGCCTGGCCACGCGCCGCCCGGCTTGCCCGGAGCGCCCCGCCGCCCCCGTGCCCCGACGGCGCGCCTCGCCCGCACTTCCCCGCTGCCACCCCAAGGCCGCCCGGCGCCCCGCCGGCCAAGCCCAGCACGCCTGCCCGATCCACGCGCGCGCCCTCGCGCATCCACACGCACGCCAGCCGCTTCTCCGTCTGCGCACGCGCCCGCCTCCGCCCAGCGCCTCCCGGTCTCCTTACTCCTGGGAACCGGCCTCCGGATCCAGCGGAGCCCCGGCGGCGCGCGCGTCCGTATCCGTATCCGTCTCCGCGTCCGCCCTCAGCTGGCTCGTCCAAGCCCTCGTGCACCAGAGGTCCGACGGCCAGGCGACCGACCGCACCCGCAGGCTCGCTCCCCGGCTCGTCCGCGCCCCCTCACCCAGCGCACCTAGCGCACCTAGCGCACCAAGCGCACCAAGCCCTGTCGGTCGGTGGCGACCGACCGTGGGCGAGCGAAAACTCCTCGCGCGCGCCGCGCCCTGTGCGCCCAACACGGGTGCGTGTCCGGGGCCCGCAGGCCACACGGTCCCTGGTGCTCCGCGTGCGGGGGCCGGCGTGCGGGGCCTGGCCAAAAAGGGCGGCTTGCCTCCCCGTCGGGGAATCGAACCCCGGTCTCCCGCGTGACAGGCGGGGATACTCACCACTATACTAACGAGGACGGCGGCGGCCACCCTCGGGTCCCCTCGACCCCTCTGCGTCCGCCCGCCCGCCCGCCCGCCCGCCCGCACCCGACCCCTGCCCTCCACCGCCCACACACCGGCTCCAGGGCCAACCGCCACCCGTCCCCAGTGCCCAGGCCCCGGTCCCCGCAACCTAGTGCCTTCAGCCCCACGTGGACTCCCCGGCCCGGGACCACAACATGCTAGCTTCCAGGAGCATAGAGCCAACCAACCGGAGGACCCAGGGGAAGCCAGGGAGGAGGATGAAGATGAGGAAGAGCAGCAGCAGCAGCAGCAGCAGCAGCAAGAGGAGAGGGGAGAAGAGCCAGCGGAGGGGCACAGCGAGGAAGAGGAGGAAGAGCACCCCCAGGAAAACCCAGAGGGAGAGGAGGAGGAGGAGGAAGACCACGACGACCCGGTGGGCGGGGCACAACGAGGGCGGGGGCAGCGCTGCGAACTGGAAGGAGCGGGCGGCCCGTCTGGGATGCGTCCCGGGGGGTGCTGCCGGGTGCCCCGTGCGGCCTCCAGAACCGGGCAGCGGCGCCCTGCAAGCCCCGGGAACCGCGCGGAGCTGCCCCGGGAACCGCGCAACCCGCGCGCCCCGCGGCCTGCGCCCTGGCCCCGCAGCCCAGGGCCCAGGCGGCGCGACGGACCAAGGCCGCAGTCCCTGGCGCGCTCCCCCAGCCAAGGGAACGGCCGCGCCACCCGGCCCGCCGTCAGGATGGCCGAGCGGTCTAAGGCGCTGCGTTCAGGTCGCAGTCTCCCCTGGAGGCGTGGGTTCGAATCCCACTCCTGACAAGCACGCCTTTTTGGCACGCCCGGGCCAGCCTCGCGCCCGTCGTGCAACACGCCGCTCGCCGCTCCGGCTTTCCAGCCGTCGCGAGCGAGACCCCGCCTTGCCGGCCCGGCCCACACGTGGGACTCGCCACAGGGACCCCGCTCCAACTGGCCAGCGCGCAGGCACTCCCGCCCACCTCTCCCCACCACACCGCTTCTCGGGACCCACCTGCCTCCGAGTCTTCCTGGCTCCTCCGCTCCTCTGCCGCCACCCTCTGCCGCTACCTTCCGCACATTCACGGCCCTCCGCCTCCCAGCCCCAGTCCCCAGATCTCCTCCACCTCTCCCCGCCACCTGCCAGCCCCAGAGCGCTGAACCGACGGGCGGCCCGCCCAGAGTCCTCCCGAGCGTCCCCTAAACACCTGTCTGCAGCCAGCCCACCGAGAGCAGCGCACTTCGGCCGCGTCCCACCTCCTCGCCCTCGCCGCGCACTCCCGCCTCCCGCCTCCCGCCTGCCAGCCTGTCTGCCTGCTCGGGACAGCGCGCTGCCCGGGATCCTGCTCCTCGGAGCCCTTGGCTGACCCCGTGCTCCCGCCTCTCTCGGCCTCAGCACAGCTGCCTCAGGAGGCACAGAGGCCACGAGTCGGGAAAACCACCCGGGGCAGTGGTTGGTGGCCGGCCGAAGGCCCAGGCGCCCTGCGGTCACCCAGCTGCACACGTTGGCTCTCCTCCACGACCCACCGCCTCCCCAGGGGCGGGGCGGGGGGCTCCATGGGCAGGCGCGCCCCACCCAGCGTGGCGGCCGGCCACACACCCGCCTTCAGCCGGTGCTCCTGTTGCAGCCGTGGCTCACACCCGAGCCCACCACCACGGGGACCGCCCCGAGTCACCTGCTCTGACGGGGACCTGGGCAGAGGGCCGGGTCTGGCCGGCTGCATCCTGGCTCTCTCTGGGCTCCAGCGCCCCTCCTTCCCCGTGCCCTGGGATGCAGACAACAACCCAGCAGGAGCTGAAGCTCTGTGCTTCTCTCTCTTTCTCTGTCTGCCTGCCTCTTGCTCTCTAGCTCGCTCTCTCTCTCTCTCTCTCTCTCTCGTGTGTGTGTGTGTGTGTGTGTGTGTGTGTGTGTCTCCCTCCCAAACCCCACCCACCCATCCAAGGCCAACCACCACCACACCACACCACACCACACCCCCTCCAACCCCACCCCAGCCAACCATTCCGCCCATCCTCAACTCTAGGCAGCTTGCCAAGCAGCCTGGGCCCTAGAGGCGCGTGGAGCAGCTCCTTCTGCTTGCGCGTGGTCGCCCTGCTCCACGGAAAGCGGCTGCAACGGAGCAGCTCGTGGTGATCAGCCTGTGGGCCTGTGGCGGCTCCTGGCGGCGCCCGCCGACGGTGCATGGGTGGTTCAGTGGTAGAATTCTCGCCTGCCACGCGGGAGGCCTGGGTTCGATTCCCGGCCCATGCAGCTCCTGCTCCCCTTTTGCTTGGGCAGCCCCAGCAGTGCCTCTGCGCAAGCCGCTCCCTCGGGCTCCTCTCTGGCCAGCCTTGCACCAGCACTCTTGGCACACGCGCTCCCCAGCCCCCCTGGCCGCCGAACCCCGCCTAGCCCAGCGCCAGTGCCTCAGCTCTCGCACCCCTGCCTCCTTCCTAGCCTCTGCCTCTCCTGATACCCACTTCGGGCCCACGCGCTGCACTTCCGACCTCGCCGCTCTGCCGGCCGGCCACTGAGCCGCCAAGCCCCGCCGCTTCGCCTCCCCACACCCTGCTCTCACAACCAACCATCGCCAACGCGCGGCTGGCCCTAGCACCCTTCCACGACTCCTCCCGCCTTCCGGCTGCTGGACAGATGCCGGCCCCCGTTGGGGGCTCACGCCCTGGCCCTAGGCTGCTTGGGATGCCAGCCTCCAGAACAGACACCCGACTCCAGCCCTGCCACGCGCCCCACACACCGCCCCCAGTGCCCAGGGCCGGGCCCCTCCCAACCCACTGCACGGGAGGCTCCACGCCTGAGACTCTGCCCTCTGAGTCCCGTCGACCTGTCGCCCCCGAGACCTGCCCTAAGCGGCTGGGCAGCTCCGCCCTTGCCCTGGAGGTCCTGTGTGGGCACAAGGAGCCGGAGCCGCTACTTGACGAGGGCCGAGCCGGCACAGAGTAGGGCGGAGAACCGCATGCAGGGATCGAGGCGTCAATCGGGACGCAGAGCTCAGAGATGAGGCGGGGATTGGAACGTGCTACCAAATCCGTGGTGGCGTGGCCCGCGACGGGGACCGGGAGGGTCGGTTCCCTCCCGTGCGGAGAGAGCCCACGGTGAAACGCCAGCGTATGCCGCTCCCCTCTCCTCCACCTTGTCCCCACACACTGGCTGGCTGTCATCTCGGCTCTCGGGCTGTCCGCAAGCCCTCTCCCACCTCCTCCCGGAGGAGGAGGCTCCCTCACCTATGGCCAGCCGCCGGCATTGCCCAGGGCTCCAGCTTGCCGGCCCTCTCCAGCCTGCTGGTCTCGCATCTGCATCCTGCATCCTGCATCCTGCATCCTGCATCCTGGGGGGTGGAGGCGGGGAGGGGTGCCAAGTGCAGGGCCCCTCTGGGACAGCTCCCACGTGTTCAAGCCCCGAGCCCACCTGGGAGCCTGGATCGGCTCACGGTGGGAAAACCAAAGCAACTGCACCCTGGGCTGCTTGGTGACTCTCAGACCCACGGAGGCCATGGCACGCGGCACCTGGCACCTGGCCCAACGGGCAGGGAGAGAAGGCGTGCCCTCTGTGTCTCTCTGTGTGTGTGTCTGTGTGTGTGTGAGTGTGTGTGTGCGCGCGCACGCAGAAGCACACGCGTTCCTGTGCGTGGTGCCGGCGGCGGTGATGTCGTGAGTGAGGACGTGAGGCCGAGTGCGTGCAGGCACCGGTCCCTGTGTGTGGAGTGGGGTGCGGCTGTTCCGGAATTGTGGCATCCTGGGTGTGCGGGTGGATGTGTGTTGGTGCGCGCGTGCCCACGTCTGGGTTGGGGGTGTTCCGGCTGCCCAGGAGTGTCGCAGAAAGGCTGGCAGGGGAGGCGCGGGAGCAGGGGGACAGCGAGCAGCCTGGAGGTGGGGAGCGGCCGAAGGTCCTGAGGTGGCGCAGCTGGCGAAAAGGACAGCAGCTGAGGGCGGCCGCGGAGGCAGAGGCACAGAGCTTGGGCCGGGGCCGGGGCTGGGGCTGGGGCGCAGTGTGCGTTGCCCCATTGCACAAGCAGTTGGCTGCGTGGTTGTGCAAAAGTGGGCGGGCTGTACTGCGGGAGGCAGAGCACACACGCCGGCCCTCCGAGGAAGAAGAAAGGCTTCCCTGACCGGGAATCGAACCCGGGCCGCGGCGGTGAGAGCGCCGAATCCTAACCACTAGACCACCAGGGAGCGTCGGGCTGCGCGTCTGGCCTGGGCCTCTGCCTGCTGCAGCCGGCGCCTGGGTGCCAATGGGCAGCAGCAGCAGCAGCAGCAGCAGCAGCAGCGCCTGGCCTGTCGCGCTACTTCCACGGCCAACCCCCCGGCTGTCCTGCCCGGGCCGGCCGACGGGCCCCCGCCCGCCATCCGCCCTGACCTCAAAAACACACGGCGCGCCTCCGTCTCCTGGCCCCCGCGCACGCCCTGCCCCGCCGCGCTCAGCCGAGTCCACCCCACCTGGGCGGCCGGGCGCGCGCCACGACCACCGCCTCTGCCAAAAGGTGGGCGCGCTGCGTTGGCCGGGAATCGAACCCGGGTCAACTGCTTGGAAGGCAGCTATGCTCACCACTATACCACCAACGCCTCCCGCCGAGGCCGGCCTGGCCACGCGCCGCCCGGCTTGCCCGGAGCGCCCCGCCGCCCCCGTGCCCCGACGGCACGCCTCGCCCGCACTTCCCCGCTGCCACCCCAAGGCCGCCCGGCGCCCCGCCGGCCAAGCCCAGCACGCCTGCCCGATCCACGCGCGCGCCCTCGCGCATCCACACGCACGCCAGCCGCTTCTCCGTCTGCGCACGCGCCCGCCTCCGCCCAGCGCCTCCCGGTCTCCTTACTCCTGGGAACCGGCCTCCGGATCCAGCGGAGCCCCGGCGGCGCGCGCGTCCGTATCCGTATCCGTCTCCGCGTCCGCCCTCAGCTGGCTCGTCCAAGCCCTCGTGCACCAGAGGTCCGACGGCCAGGCGACCGACCGCACCCGCAGGCTCGCTCCCCGGCTCGTCCGCGCCCCCTCACCCAGCGCACCTAGCGCACCTAGCGCACCAAGCGCACCAAGCCCTGTCGGTCGGTGGCGACCGACCGTGGGCGAGCGAAAACTCCTCGCGCGCGCCGCGCCCTGTGCGCCCAACACGGGTGCGTGTCCGGGGCCCGCAGGCCACACGGTCCCTGGTGCTCCGCGTGCGGGGGCCGGCGTGCGGGGCCTGGCCAAAAAGGGCGGCTTGCCTCCCCGTCGGGGAATCGAACCCCGGTCTCCCGCGCGCGGCGGGGATACTCACCACTATACTAACGAGGACGGCGGCGGCCACCCTCGGGTCCCCTCGACCCCTCTGCGTCCGCCCGCCCGCCCGCCCGCCCGCACCCGACCCCTGCCCTCCACCGCCCACACACCGGCTCCAGGGCCAACCGCCACCCGTCCCCAGTGCCCAGGCCCCGGTCCCCGCAACCTAGTGCCTTCAGCCCCACGTGGACTCCCCGGCCCGGGACCACAACATGCTAGCTTCCAGGAGCATAGAGCCAACCAACCGGAGGACCCAGGGGAAGCCAGGGAGGAGGATGAAGATGAGGAAGAGCAGCAGCAGCAGCAGCAGCAGCAGCAAGAGGAGAGGGGAGAAGAGCCAGCGGAGGGGCACAGCGAGGAAGAGGAGGAAGAGCACCCCCAGGAAAACCCAGAGGGAGAGGAGGAGGAGGAGGAAGACCACGACGACCCGGTGGGCGGGGCACAACGAGGGCGGGGGCAGCGCTGCGAACTGGAAGGAGCGGGCGGCCCGTCTGGGATGCGTCCCGGGGGGTGCTGCCGGGTGCCCCGTGCGGCCTCCAGAACCGGGCAGCGGCGCCCTGCAAGCCCCGGGAACCGCGCGGAGCTGCCCCGGGAACCGCGCAACCCGCGCGCCCCGCGGCCTGCGCCCTGGCCCCGCAGCCCAGGGCCCAGGCGGCGCGACGGACCAAGGCCGCAGTCCCTGGCGCGCTCCCCCAGCCAAGGGAACGGCCGCGCCACCCGGCCCGCCGTCAGGATGGCCGAGCGGTCTAAGGCGCTGCGTTCAGGTCGCAGTCTCCCCTGGAGGCGTGGGTTCGAATCCCACTCCTGACAAGCACGCCTTTTTGGCACGCCCGGGCCAGCCTCGCGCCCGTCGTGCAACACGCCGCTCGCCGCTCCGGCTTTCCAGCCGTCGCGAGCGAGACCCCGCCTTGCCGGCCCGGCCCACACGTGGGACTCGCCACAGGGACCCCGCTCCAACTGGCCAGCGCGCAGGCACTCCCGCCCACCTCTCCCCACCACACCGCTTCTCGGGACCCACCTGCCTCCGAGTCTTCCTGGCTCCTCCGCTCCTCTGCCGCCACCCTCTGCCGCTACCTTCCGCACATTCACGGCCCTCCGCCTCCCAGCCCCAGTCCCCAGATCTCCTCCACCTCTCCCCGCCACCTGCCAGCCCCAGAGCGCTGAACCGACGGGCGGCCCGCCCAGAGTCCTCCCGAGCGTCCCCTAAACACCTGTCTGCAGCCAGCCCACCGAGAGCAGCGCACTTCGGCCGCGTCCCACCTCCTCGCCCTCGCCGCGCACTCCCGCCTCCCGCCTCCCGCCTGCCAGCCTGTCTGCCTGCTCGGGACAGCGCGCTGCCCGGGATCCTGCTCCTCGGAGCCCTTGGCTGACCCCGTGCTCCCGCCTCTCTCGGCCTCAGCACAGCTGCCTCAGGAGGCACAGAGGCCACGAGTCGGGAAAACCACCCGGGGCAGTGGTTGGTGGCCGGCCGAAGGCCCAGGCGCCCTGCGGTCACCCAGCTGCACACGTTGGCTCTCCTCCACGACCCACCGCCTCCCCAGGGGCGGGGCGGGGGGCTCCATGGGCAGGCGCGCCCCACCCAGCGTGGCGGCCGGCCACACACCCGCCTTCAGCCGGTGCTCCTGTTGCAGCCGTGGCTCACACCCGAGCCCACCACCACGGGGACCGCCCCGAGTCACCTGCTCTGACGGGGACCTGGGCAGAGGGCCGGGTCTGGCCGGCTGCATCCTGGCTCTCTCTGGGCTCCAGCGCCCCTCCTTCCCCGTGCCCTGGGATGCAGACAACAACCCAGCAGGAGCTGAAGCTCTGTGCTTCTCTCTCTTTCTCTGTCTGCCTGCCTCTTGCTCTCTAGCTCGCTCTCTCTCTCTCTCTCTCTCTCGTGTGTGTGTGTGTGTGTGTGTGTGTGTGTGTGTCTCCCTCCCAAACCCCACCCACCCATCCAAGGCCAACCACCACCACACCACACCACACCACACCCCCTCCAACCCCACCCCAGCCAACCATTCCGCCCATCCTCAACTCTAGGCAGCTTGCCAAGCAGCCTGGGCCCTAGAGGCGCGTGGAGCAGCTCCTTCTGCTTGCGCGTGGTCGCCCTGCTCCACGGAAAGCGGCTGCAACGGAGCAGCTCGTGGTGATCAGCCTGTGGGCCTGTGGCGGCTCCTGGCGGCGCCCGCCGACGGTGCATGGGTGGTTCAGTGGTAGAATTCTCGCCTGCCACGCGGGAGGCCTGGGTTCGATTCCCGGCCCATGCAGCTCCTGCTCCCCTTTTGCTTGGGCAGCCCCAGCAGTGCCTCTGCGCAAGCCGCTCCCTCGGGCTCCTCTCTGGCCAGCCTTGCACCAGCACTCTTGGCACACGCGCTCCCCAGCCCCCCTGGCCGCCGAACCCCGCCTAGCCCAGCGCCAGTGCCTCAGCTCTCGCACCCCTGCCTCCTTCCTAGCCTCTGCCTCTCCTGATACCCACTTCGGGCCCACGCGCTGCACTTCCGACCTCGCCGCTCTGCCGGCCGGCCACTGAGCCGCCAAGCCCCGCCGCTTCGCCTCCCCACACCCTGCTCTCACAACCAACCATCGCCAACGCGCGGCTGGCCCTAGCACCCTTCCACGACTCCTCCCGCCTTCCGGCTGCTGGACAGATGCCGGCCCCCGTTGGGGGCTCACGCCCTGGCCCTAGGCTGCTTGGGATGCCAGCCTCCAGAACAGACACCCGACTCCAGCCCTGCCACGCGCCCCACACACCGCCCCCAGTGCCCAGGGCCGGGCCCCTCCCAACCCACTGCACGGGAGGCTCCACGCCTGAGACTCTGCCCTCTGAGTCCCGTCGACCTGTCGCCCCCGAGACCTGCCCTAAGCGGCTGGGCAGCTCCGCCCTTGCCCTGGAGGTCCTGTGTGGGCACAAGGAGCCGGAGCCGCTACTTGACGAGGGCCGAGCCGGCACAGAGTAGGGCGGAGAACCGCATGCAGGGATCGAGGCGTCAATCGGGACGCAGAGCTCAGAGATGAGGCGGGGATTGGAACGTGCTACCAAATCCGTGGTGGCGTGGCCCGCGACGGGGACCGGGAGGGTCGGTTCCCTCCCGTGCGGAGAGAGCCCACGGTGAAACGCCAGCGTATGCCGCTCCCCTCTCCTCCACCTTGTCCCCACACACTGGCTGGCTGTCATCTCGGCTCTCGGGCTGTCCGCAAGCCCTCTCCCACCTCCTCCCGGAGGAGGAGGCTCCCTCACCTATGGCCAGCCGCCGGCATTGCCCAGGGCTCCAGCTTGCCGGCCCTCTCCAGCCTGCTGGTCTCGCATCTGCATCCTGCATCCTGCATCCTGCATCCTGCATCCTGCATCCTGGGGGGTGGAGGCGGGGAGGGGTGCCAAGTGCAGGGCCCCTCTGGGACAGCTCCCACGTGTTCAAGCCCCGAGCCCACCTGGGAGCCTGGATCGGCTCACGGTGGGAAAACCAAAGCAACTGCACCCTGGGCTGCTTGGTGACTCTCAGACCCACGGAGGCCATGGCACGCGGCACCTGGCACCTGGCCCAACGGGCAGGGAGAGAAGGCGTGCCCTCTGTGTCTCTCTGTGTGTGTGTCTGTGTGTGTGTGAGTGTGTGTGTGCGCGCGCACGCAGAAGCACACGCGTTCCTGTGCGTGGTGCCGGCGGCGGTGATGTCGTGAGTGAGGACGTGAGGCCGAGTGCGTGCAGGCACCGGTCCCTGTGTGTGGAGTGGGGTGCGGCTGTTCCGGAATTGTGGCATCCTGGGTGTGCGGGTGGATGTGTGTTGGTGCGCGCGTGCCCACGTCTGGGTTGGGGGTGTTCCGGCTGCCCAGGAGTGTCGCAGAAAGGCTGGCAGGGGAGGCGCGGGAGCAGGGGGACAGCGAGCAGCCTGGAGGTGGGGAGCGGCCGAAGGTCCTGAGGTGGCGCAGCTGGCGAAAAGGACAGCAGCTGAGGGCGGCCGCGGAGGCAGAGGCACAGAGCTTGGGCCGGGGCCGGGGCTGGGGCTGGGGCGCAGTGTGCGTTGCCCCATTGCACAAGCAGTTGGCTGCGTGGTTGTGCAAAAGTGGGCGGGCTGTACTGCGGGAGGCAGAGCACACACGCCGGCCCTCCGAGGAAGAAGAAAGGCTTCCCTGACCGGGAATCGAACCCGGGCCGCGGCGGTGAGAGCGCCGAATCCTAACCACTAGACCACCAGGGAGCGTCGGGCTGCGCGTCTGGCCTGGGCCTCTGCCTGCTGCAGCCGGCGCCTGGGTGCCAATGGGCAGCAGCAGCAGCAGCAGCAGCAGCAGCAGCGCCTGGCCTGTCGCGCTACTTCCACGGCCAACCCCCCGGCTGTCCTGCCCGGGCCGGCCGACGGGCCCCCGCCCGCCATCCGCCCTGACCTCAAAAACACACGGCGCGCCTCCGTCTCCTGGCCCCCGCGCACGCCCTGCCCCGCCGCGCTCAGCCGAGTCCACCCCACCTGGGCGGCCGGGCGCGCGCCACGACCACCGCCTCTGCCAAAAGGTGGGCGCGCTGCGTTGGCCGGGAATCGAACCCGGGTCAACTGCTTGGAAGGCAGCTATGCTCACCACTATACCACCAACGCCTCCCGCCGAGGCCGGCCTGGCCACGCGCCGCCCGGCTTGCCCGGAGCGCCCCGCCGCCCCCGTGCCCCGACGGCGCGCCTCGCCCGCACTTCCCCGCTGCCACCCCAAGGCCGCCCGGCGCCCCGCCGGCCAAGCCCAGCACGCCTGCCCGATCCACGCGCGCGCCCTCGCGCATCCACACGCACGCCAGCCGCTTCTCCGTCTGCGCACGCGCCCGCCTCCGCCCAGCGCCTCCCGGTCTCCTTACTCCTGGGAACCGGCCTCCGGATCCAGCGGAGCCCCGGCGGCGCGCGCGTCCGTATCCGTATCCGTCTCCGCGTCCGCCCTCAGCTGGCTCGTCCAAGCCCTCGTGCACCAGAGGTCCGACGGCCAGGCGACCGACCGCACCCGCAGGCTCGCTCCCCGGCTCGTCCGCGCCCCCTCACCCAGCGCACCTAGCGCACCTAGCGCACCAAGCGCACCAAGCCCTGTCGGTCGGTGGCGACCGACCGTGGGCGAGCGAAAACTCCTCGCGCGCGCCGCGCCCTGTGCGCCCAACACGGGTGCGTGTCCGGGGCCCGCAGGCCACACGGTCCCTGGTGCTCCGCGTGCGGGGGCCGGCGTGCGGGGCCTGGCCAAAAAGGGCGGCTTGCCTCCCCGTCGGGGAATCGAACCCCGGTCTCCCGCGTGACAGGCGGGGATACTCACCACTATACTAACGAGGACGGCGGCGGCCACCCTCGGGTCCCCTCGACCCCTCTGCGTCCGCCCGCCCGCCCGCCCGCCCGCCCGCACCCGACCCCTGCCCTCCACCGCCCACACACCGGCTCCAGGGCCAACCGCCACCCGTCCCCAGTGCCCAGGCCCCGGTCCCCGCAACCTAGTGCCTTCAGCCCCACGTGGACTCCCCGGCCCGGGACCACAACATGCTAGCTTCCAGGAGCATAGAGCCAACCAACCGGAGGACCCAGGGGAAGCCAGGGAGGAGGATGAAGATGAGGAAGAGCAGCAGCAGCAGCAGCAGCAGCAGCAAGAGGAGAGGGGAGAAGAGCCAGCGGAGGGGCACAGCGAGGAAGAGGAGGAAGAGCACCCCCAGGAAAACCCAGAGGGAGAGGAGGAGGAGGAGGAAGACCACGACGACCCGGTGGGCGGGGCACAACGAGGGCGGGGGCAGCGCTGCGAACTGGAAGGAGCGGGCGGCCCGTCTGGGATGCGTCCCGGGGGGTGCTGCCGGGTGCCCCGTGCGGCCTCCAGAACCGGGCAGCGGCGCCCTGCAAGCCCCGGGAACCGCGCGGAGCTGCCCCGGGAACCGCGCAACCCGCGCGCCCCGCGGCCTGCGCCCTGGCCCCGCAGCCCAGGGCCCAGGCGGCGCGACGGACCAAGGCCGCAGTCCCTGGCGCGCTCCCCCAGCCAAGGGAACGGCCGCGCCACCCGGCCCGCCGTCAGGATGGCCGAGCGGTCTAAGGCGCTGCGTTCAGGTCGCAGTCTCCCCTGGAGGCGTGGGTTCGAATCCCACTCCTGACAAGCACGCCTTTTTGGCACGCCCGGGCCAGCCTCGCGCCCGTCGTGCAACACGCCGCTCGCCGCTCCGGCTCTCCAGCCGTCGCGAGCGAGACCCCGCCTTGCCGGCCCGGCCCACACGTGGGACTCGCCACAGGGACCCCGCTCCAACTGGCCAGCGCGCAGGCACTCCCGCCCACCTCTCCCCACCACACCGCTTCTCGGGACCCACCTGCCTCCGAGTCTTCCTGGCTCCTCCGCTCCTCTGCCGCCACCCTCTGCCGCTACCTTCCGCACATTCACGGCCCTCCGCCTCCCAGCCCCAGTCCCCAGATCTCCTCCACCTCTCCCCGCCACCTGCCAGCCCCAGAGCGCTGAACCGACGGGCGGCCCGCCCAGAGTCCTCCCGAGCGTCCCCTAAACACCTGTCTGCAGCCAGCCCACCGAGAGCAGCGCACTTCGGCCGCGTCCCACCTCCTCGCCCTCGCCGCGCACTCCCGCCTCCCGCCTCCCGCCTGCCAGCCTGTCTGCCTGCTCGGGACAGCGCGCTGCCCGGGATCCTGCTCCTCGGAGCCCTTGGCTGACCCCGTGCTCCCGCCTCTCTCGGCCTCAGCACAGCTGCCTCAGGAGGCACAGAGGCCACGAGTCGGGAAAACCACCCGGGGCAGTGGTTGGTGGCCGGCCGAAGGCCCAGGCGCCCTGCGGTCACCCAGCTGCACACGTTGGCTCTCCTCCACGACCCACCGCCTCCCCAGGGGCGGGGCGGGGGGCTCCATGGGCAGGCGCGCCCCACCCAGCGTGGCGGCCGGCCACACACCCGCCTTCAGCCGGTGCTCCTGTTGCAGCCGTGGCTCACACCCGAGCCCACCACCACGGGGACCGCCCCGAGTCACCTGCTCTGACGGGGACCTGGGCAGAGGGCCGGGTCTGGCCGGCTGCATCCTGGCTCTCTCTGGGCTCCAGCGCCCCTCCTTCCCCGTGCCCTGGGATGCAGACAACAACCCAGCAGGAGCTGAAGCTCTGTGCTTCTCTCTCTTTCTCTGTCTGCCTGCCTCTTGCTCTCTAGCTCGCTCTCTCTCTCTCTCTCTCTCTCGTGTGTGTGTGTGTGTGTGTGTGTGTGTCTCCCTCCCAAACCCCACCCACCCATCCAAGGCCAACCACCACCACACCACACCACACCACACCCCCTCCAACCCCACCCCAGCCAACCATTCCGCCCATCCTCAACTCTAGGCAGCTTGCCAAGCAGCCTGGGCCCTAGAGGCGCGTGGAGCAGCTCCTTCTGCTTGCGCGTGGTCGCCCTGCTCCACGGAAAGCGGCTGCAACGGAGCAGCTCGTGGTGATCAGCCTGTGGGCCTGTGGCGGCTCCTGGCGGCGCCCGCCGACGGTGCATGGGTGGTTCAGTGGTAGAATTCTCGCCTGCCACGCGGGAGGCCCGGGTTCGATTCCCGGCCCATGCAGCTCCTGCTCCCCTTTTGCTTGGGCAGCCCCAGCAGTGCCTCTGCGCAAGCCGCTCCCTCGGGCTCCTCTCTGGCCAGCCTTGCACCAGCACTCTTGGCACACGCGCTCCCCAGCCCCCCTGGCCGCCGAACCCCGCCTAGCCCAGCGCCAGTGCCTCAGCTCTCGCACCCCTGCCTCCTTCCTAGCCTCTGCCTCTCCTGATACCCACTTCGGGCCCACGCGCTGCACTTCCGACCTCGCCGCTCTGCCGGCCGGCCACTGAGCCGCCAAGCCCCGCCGCTTCGCCTCCCCACACCCTGCTCTCACAACCAACCATCGCCAACGCGCGGCTGGCCCTAGCACCCTTCCACGACTCCTCCCGCCTTCCGGCTGCTGGACAGATGCCGGCCCCCGTTGGGGGCTCACGCCCTGGCCCTAGGCTGCTTGGGATGCCAGCCTCCAGAACAGACACCCGACTCCAGCCCTGCCACGCGCCCCACACACCGCCCCCAGTGCCCAGGGCCGGGCCCCTCCCAACCCACTGCACGGGAGGCTCCACGCCTGAGACTCTGCCCTCTGAGTCCCGTCGACCTGTCGCCCCCGAGACCTGCCCTAAGCGGCTGGGCAGCTCCGCCCTTGCCCTGGAGGTCCTGTGTGGGCACAAGGAGCCGGAGCCGCTACTTGACGAGGGCCGAGCCGGCACAGAGTAGGGCGGAGAACCGCATGCAGGGATCGAGGCGTCAATCGGGACGCAGAGCTCAGAGATGAGGCGGGGATTGGAACGTGCTACCAAATCCGTGGTGGCGTGGCCCGCGACGGGGACCGGGAGGGTCGGTTCCCTCCCGTGCGGAGAGAGCCCACGGTGAAACGCCAGCGTATGCCGCTCCCCTCTCCTCCACCTTGTCCCCACACACTGGCTGGCTGTCATCTCGGCTCTCGGGCTGTCCGCAAGCCCTCTCCCACCTCCTCCCGGAGGAGGAGGCTCCCTCACCTATGGCCAGCCGCCGGCATTGCCCAGGGCTCCAGCTTGCCGGCCCTCTCCAGCCTGCTGGTCTCGCATCTGCATCCTGCATCCTGCATCCTGCATCCTGCATCCTGGGGGGTGGAGGCGGGGAGGGGTGCCAAGTGCAGGGCCCCTCTGGGACAGCTCCCACGTGTTCAAGCCCCGAGCCCACCTGGGAGCCTGGATCGGCTCACGGTGGGAAAACCAAAGCAACTGCACCCTGGGCTGCTTGGTGACTCTCAGACCCACGGAGGCCATGGCACGCGGCACCTGGCACCTGGCCCAACGGGCAGGGAGAGAAGGCGTGCCCTCTGTGTCTCTCTGTGTGTGTGTCTGTGTGTGTGTGAGTGTGTGTGTGCGCGCGCACGCAGAAGCACACGCGTTCCTGTGCGTGGTGCCGGCGGCGGTGATGTCGTGAGTGAGGACGTGAGGCCGAGTGCGTGCAGGCACCGGTCCCTGTGTGTGGAGTGGGGTGCGGCTGTTCCGGAATTGTGGCATCCTGGGTGTGCGGGTGGATGTGTGTTGGTGCGCGCGTGCCCACGTCTGGGTTGGGGGTGTTCCGGCTGCCCAGGAGTGTCGCAGAAAGGCTGGCAGGGGAGGCGCGGGAGCAGGGGGACAGCGAGCAGCCTGGAGGTGGGGAGCGGCCGAAGGTCCTGAGGTGGCGCAGCTGGCGAAAAGGACAGCAGCTGAGGGCGGCCGCGGAGGCAGAGGCACAGAGCTTGGGCCGGGGCCGGGGCTGGGGCTGGGGCGCAGTGTGCGTTGCCCCATTGCACAAGCAGTTGGCTGCGTGGTTGTGCAAAAGTGGGCGGGCTGTACTGCGGGAGGCAGAGCACACACGCCGGCCCTCCGAGGAAGAAGAAAGGCTTCCCTGACCGGGAATCGAACCCGGGCCGCGGCGGTGAGAGCGCCGAATCCTAACCACTAGACCACCAGGGAGCGTCGGGCTGCGCGTCTGGCCTGGGCCTCTGCCTGCTGCAGCCGGCGCCTGGGTGCCAATGGGCAGCAGCAGCAGCAGCAGCAGCAGCAGCAGCAGCGCCTGGCCTGTCGCGCTACTTCCACGGCCAACCCCCCGGCTGTCCTGCCCGGGCCGGCCGACGGGCCCCCGCCCGCCATCCGCCCTGACCTCAAAAACACACGGCGCGCCTCCGTCTCCTGGCCCCCGCGCACGCCCTGCCCCGCCGCGCTCAGCCGAGTCCACCCCACCTGGGCGGCCGGGCGCGCGCCACGACCACCGCCGCTGCCAAAAGGTGGGCGCGGTGCGTTGGCCGGGAATCGAACCCGGGTCAACTGCTTGGAAGGCAGCTATGCTCACCACTATACCACCAACGCCTCCCGCCGAGGCCGGCCTGGCCACGCGCCGCCCGGCTTGCCCGGAGCGCCCCGCCGCCCCCGTGCCCCGACGGCGCGCCTCGCCCGCACTTCCCCGCTGCCACCCCAAGGCCTCCCGGCGCCCCGCCGGCCAAGCCCAGCACGCCTGCCCGATCCACGCGCGCGCCCTCGCGCATCCACACGCACGCCAGCCGCTTCTCCGTCTGCGCACGCGCCCGCCTCCGCCCAGCGCCTCCCGGTCTCCTTACTCCTGGGAACCGGCCTCCGGATCCAGCGGAGCCCCGGCGGCGCGCGCGTCCGTATCCGTATCCGTCTCCGCGTCCGCCCTCAGCTGGCTCGTCCAAGCCCTCGTGCACCAGAGGTCCGACGGCCAGGCGACCGACCGCACCCGCAGGCTCGCTCCCCGGCTCGTCCGCGCCCCCTCACCCAGCGCACCTAGCGCACCTAGCGCACCAAGCGCACCTAGCGCACCAAGCGCACCAAGCGCACCAAGCCCTGTCGGTCGGTGGCGACCGACCGTGGGCGAGCGAAAACTCCTCGCGCGCGCCGCGCCCTGTGCGCCCAACACGGGTGCGTGTCCGGGGCCCGCAGGCCACACGGTCCCTGGTGCTCCGCGTGCGGGGGCCGGCGTGCGGGGCCTGGCCAAAAAGGGCGGCTTGCCTCCCCGTCGGGGAATCGAACCCCGGTCTCCCGCGTGACAGGCGGGGATACTCACCACTATACTAACGAGGACGGCGGCGGCCACCCTCGGGTCCCCTCGACCCCTCTGCGTCCGCCCGCCCGCCCGCCCGCCCGCACCCGACCCCTGCCCTCCACCGCCCACACACCGGCTCCAGGGCCAACCGCCACCCGTCCCCAGTGCCCAGGCCCCGGTCCCCGCAACCTAGTGCCTTCAGCCCCACGTGGACTCCCCGGCCCGGGACCACAACATGCTAGCTTCCAGGAGCATAGAGCCAACCAACCGGAGGACCCAGGGGAAGCCAGGGAGGAGGATGAAGATGAGGAAGAGCAGCAGCAGCAGCAGCAGCAGCAGCAGCAGCAGCAAGAGGAGAGGGGAGAAGAGCCAGCGGAGGGGCACAGCGAGGAAGAGGAGGAAGAGCACCCCCAGGAAAACCCAGAGGGAGAGGAGGAGGAGGAGGAAGACCACGACGACCCGGTGGGCGGGGCACAACGAGGGCGGGGGCAGCGCTGCGAACTGGAAGGAGCGGGCGGCCCGTCTGGGATGCGTCCCGGGGGGTGCTGCCGGGTGCCCCGTGCGGCCTCCAGAACCGGGCAGCGGCGCCCTGCAAGCCCCGGGAACCGCGCGGAGCTGCCCCGGGAACCGCGCAACCCGCGCGCCCCGCGGCCTGCGCCCTGGCCCCGCAGCCCAGGGCCCAGGCGGCGCGACGGACCAAGGCCGCAGTCCCTGGCGCGCTCCCCCAGCCAAGGGAACGGCCGCGCCACCCGGCCCGCCGTCAGGATGGCCGAGCGGTCTAAGGCGCTGCGTTCAGGTCGCAGTCTCCCCTGGAGGCGTGGGTTCGAATCCCACTCCTGACAAGCACGCCTTTTTGGCACGCCCGGGCCAGCCTCGCGCCCGTCGTGCAACACGCCGCTCGCCGCTCCGGCTTTCCAGCCGTCGCGAGCGAGACCCCGCCTTGCCGGCCCGGCCCACACGTGGGACTCGCCACAGGGACCCCGCTCCAACTGGCCAGCGCGCAGGCACTCCCGCCCACCTCTCCCCACCACACCGCTTCTCGGGACCCACCTGCCTCCGAGTCTTCCTGGCTCCTCCGCTCCTCTGCCGCCACCCTCTGCCGCTACCTTCCGCACATTCACGGCCCTCCGCCTCCCAGCCCCAGTCCCCAGATCTCCTCCACCTCTCCCCGCCACCTGCCAGCCCCAGAGCGCTGAACCGACGGGCGGCCCGCCCAGAGTCCTCCCGAGCGTCCCCTAAACACCTGTCTGCAGCCAGCCCACCGAGAGCAGCGCACTTCGGCCGCGTCCCACCTCCTCGCCCTCGCCGCGCACTCCCGCCTCCCGCCTCCCGCCTGCCAGCCTGTCTGCCTGCTCGGGACAGCGCGCTGCCCGGGATCCTGCTCCTCGGAGCCCTTGGCTGACCCCGTGCTCCCGCCTCTCTCGGCCTCAGCACAGCTGCCTCAGGAGGCACAGAGGCCACGAGTCGGGAAAACCACCCGGGGCAGTGGTTGGTGGCCGGCCGAAGGCCCAGGCGCCCTGCGGTCACCCAGCTGCACACGTTGGCTCTCCTCCACGACCCACCGCCTCCCCAGGGGCGGGGCGGGGGGCTCCATGGGCAGGCGCGCCCCACCCAGCGTGGCGGCCGGCCACACACCCGCCTTCAGCCGGTGCTCCTGTTGCAGCCGTGGCTCACACCCGAGCCCACCACCACGGGGACCGCCCCGAGTCACCTGCTCTGACGGGGACCTGGGCAGAGGGCCGGGTCTGGCCGGCTGCATCCTGGCTCTCTCTGGGCTCCAGCGCCCCTCCTTCCCCGTGCCCTGGGATGCAGACAACAACCCAGCAGGAGCTGAAGCTCTGTGCTTCTCTCTCTTTCTCTGTCTGCCTGCCTCTTGCTCTCTAGCTCGCTCTCTCTCTCTCTCTCTCTCGTGTGTGTGTGTGTGTGTGTGTGTGTGTCTCCCTCCCAAACCCCACCCACCCATCCAAGGCCAACCACCACCACACCACACCACACCACAACCCCTCCAACCCCACCCCAGCCAACCATTCCGCCCATCCTCAACTCTAGGCAGCTTGCCAAGCAGCCTGGGCCCTAGAGGCGCGTGGAGCAGCTCCTTCTGCTTGCGCGTGGTCGCCCTGCTCCACGGAAAGCGGCTGCAACGGAGCAGCTCGTGGTGATCAGCCTGTGGGCCTGTGGCGGCTCCTGGCGGCGCCCGCCGACGGTGCATGGGTGGTTCAGTGGTAGAATTCTCGCCTGCCACGCGGGAGGCCCGGGTTCGATTCCCGGCCCATGCAGCTCCTGCTCCCCTTTTGCTTGGGCAGCCCCAGCAGTGCCTCTGCGCAAGCCGCTCCCTCGGGCTCCTCTCTGGCCAGCCTTGCACCAGCACTCTTGGCACACGCGCTCCCCAGCCCCCCTGGCCGCCGAACCCCGCCTAGCCCAGCGCCAGTGCCTCAGCTCTCGCACCCCTGCCTCCTTCCTAGCCTCTGCCTCTCCTGATACCCACTTCGGGCCCACGCGCTGCACTTCCGACCTCGCCGCTCTGCCGGCCGGCCACTGAGCCGCCAAGCCCCGCCGCTTCGCCTCCCCACACCCTGCTCTCACAACCAACCATCGCCAAAGTGCGGCTGGCCCTAGCACCCTTCCACGACTCCTCCCGCCTTCCGGCTGCTGGACAGATGCCGGCCCCCGTTGGGGGCTCACGCCCTGGCCCTAGGCTGCTTGGGATGCCAGCCTCCAGAACAGACACCCGACTCCAGCCCTGCCACGCGCCCCACACACCGCCCCCAGTGCCCAGGGCCGGGCCCCTCCCAACCCACTGCACGGGAGGCTCCACGCCTGAGACTCTGCCCTCTGAGTCCCGTCGACCTGTCGCCCCCGAGACCTGCCCTAAGCGGCTGGGCAGCTCCGCCCTTGCCCTGGAGGTCCTGTGTGGGCACAAGGAGCCGGAGCCGCTACTTGACGAGGGCCGAGCCGGCACAGAGTAGGGCGGAGAACCGCATGCAGGGATCGAGGCGTCAATCGGGACGCAGAGCTCAGAGATGAGGCGGGGATTGGAACGTGCTACCAAATCCGTGGTGGCGTGGCCCGCGACGGGGACCGGGAGGGTCGGTTCCCTCCCGTGCGGAGAGAGCCCACGGTGAAACGCCAGCGTATGCCGCTCCCCTCTCCTCCACCTTGTCCCCACACACTGGCTGGCTGTCATCTCGGCTCTCGGGCTGTCCGCAAGCCCTCTCCCACCTCCTCCCGGAGGAGGAGGCTCCCTCACCTATGGCCAGCCGCCGGCATTGCCCAGGGCTCCAGCTTGCCGGCCCTCTCCAGCCTGCTGGTCTCGCATCTGCATCCTGCATCCTGCATCCTGCATCCTGCATCCTGGGGGGTGGAGGCGGGGAGGGGTGCCAAGTGCAGGGCCCCTCTGGGACAGCTCCCACGTGTTCAAGCCCCGAGCCCACCTGGGAGCCTGGATCGGCTCACGGTGGGAAAACCAAAGCAACTGCACCCTGGGCTGCTTGGTGACTCTCAGACCCACGGAGGCCATGGCACGCGGCACCTGGCACCTGGCCCAACGGGCAGGGAGAGAAGGCGTGCCCTCTGTGTCTCTCTGTGTGTGTGTCTGTGTGTGTGTGAGTGTGTGTGTGCGCGCGCACGCAGAAGCACACGCGTTCCTGTGCGTGGTGCCGGCGGCGGTGATGTCGTGAGTGAGGACGTGAGGCCGAGTGCGTGCAGGCACCGGTCCCTGTGTGTGGAGTGGGGTGCGGCTGTTCCGGAATTGTGGCATCCTGGGTGTGCGGGTGGATGTGTGTTGGTGCGCGCGTGCCCACGTCTGGGTTGGGGGTGTTCCGGCTGCCCAGGAGTGTCGCAGAAAGGCTGGCAGGGGAGGCGCGGGAGCAGGGGGACAGCGAGCAGCCTGGAGGTGGGGAGCGGCCGAAGGTCCTGAGGTGGCGCAGCTGGCGAAAAGGACAGCAGCTGAGGGCGGCCGCGGAGGCAGAGGCACAGAGCTTGGGCCGGGGCCGGGGCTGGGGCTGGGGCGCAGTGTGCGTTGCCCCATTGCACAAGCAGTTGGCTGCGTGGTTGTGCAAAAGTGGGCGGGCTGTACTGCGGGAGGCAGAGCACACACGCCGGCCCTCCGAGGAAGAAGAAAGGCTTCCCTGACCGGGAATCGAACCCGGGCCGCGGCGGTGAGAGCGCCGAATCCTAACCACTAGACCACCAGGGAGCGTCGGGCTGCGCGTCTGGCCTGGGCCTCTGCCTGCTGCAGCCGGCGCCTGGGTGCCAATGGGCAGCAGCAGCAGCAGCAGCAGCAGCAGCAGCAGCGCCTGGCCTGTCGCGCTACTTCCACGGCCAACCCCCCGGCTGTCCTGCCCGGGCCGGCCGACGGGCCCCCGCCCGCCATCCGCCCTGACCTCAAAAACACACGGCGCGCCTCCGTCTCCTGGCCCCCGCGCACGCCCTGCCCCGCCGCGCTCAGCCGAGTCCGCCCCACCTGGGCGGCCGGGCGCGCGCCACGACCACCGCCTCTGCCAAAAGGTGGGCGCGCTGCGTTGGCCGGGAATCGAACCCGGGTCAACTGCTTGGAAGGCAGCTATGCTCACCACTATACCACCAACGCCTCCCGCCGAGGCCGGCCTGGCCACGCGCCGCCCGGCTTGCCCGGAGCGCCCCGCCGCCCCCGTGCCCCGACGGCGCGCCTCGCCCGCACTTCCCCGCTGCCACCCCAAGGCCGCCCGGCGCCCCGCCGGCCAAGCCCAGCACGCCTGCCCGATCCACGCGCGCGCCCTCGCGCATCCACACGCACGCCAGCCGCTTCTCCGTCTGCGCACGCGCCCGCCTCCGCCCAGCGCCTCCCGGTCTCCTTACTCCTGGGAACCGGCCTCCGGATCCAGCGGAGCCCCGGCGGCGCGCGCGTCCGTATCCGTATCCGTCTCCGCGTCCGCCCTCAGCTGGCTCGTCCAAGCCCTCGTGCACCAGAGGTCCGACGGCCAGGCGACCGACCGCACCCGCAGGCTCGCTCCCCGGCTCGTCCGCGCCCCCTCACCCAGCGCACCTAGCGCACCTAGCGCACCAAGCGCACCAAGCGCACCAAGCCCTGTCGGTCGGTGGCGACCGACCGTGGGCGAGCGAAAACTCCTCGCGCGCGCCGCGCCCTGTGCGCCCAACACGGGTGCGTGTCCGGGGCCCGCAGGCCACACGGTCCCTGGTGCTCCGCGTGCGGGGGCCGGCGTGCGGGGCCTGGCCAAAAAGGGCGGCTTGCCTCCCCGTCGGGGAATCGAACCCCGGTCTCCCGCGTGACAGGCGGGGATACTCACCACTATACTAACGAGGACGGCGGCGGCCACCCTCGGGTCCCCTCGACCCCTCTGCGTCCGCCCGCCCGCCCGCCCGCCCGCACCCGACCCCTGCCCTCCACCGCCCACACACCGGCTCCAGGGCCAACCGCCACCCGTCCCCAGTGCCCAGGCCCCGGTCCCCGCAACCTAGTGCCTTCAGCCCCACGTGGACTCCCCGGCCCGGGACCACAACATGCTAGCTTCCAGGAGCATAGAGCCAACCAACCGGAGGACCCAGGGGAAGCCAGGGAGGAGGATGAAGATGAGGAAGAGCAGCAGCAGCAGCAGCAGCAGCAGCAGCAGCAGCAGCAGCAAGAGGAGAGGGGAGAAGAGCCAGCGGAGGGGCACAGCGAGGAAGAGGAGGAAGAGCACCCCCAGGAAAACCCAGAGGGAGAGGAGGAGGAGGAGGAAGACCACGACGACCCGGTGGGCGGGGCACAACGAGGGCGGGGGCAGCGCTGCGAACTGGAAGGAGCGGGCGGCCCGTCTGGGATGCGTCCCGGGGGGTGCTGCCGGGTGCCCCGTGCGGCCTCCAGAACCGGGCAGCGGCGCCCTGCAAGCCCCGGGAACCGCGCGGAGCTGCCCCGGGAACCGCGCAACCCGCGCGCCCCGCGGCCTGCGCCCTGGCCCCGCAGCCCAGGGCCCAGGCGGCGCGACGGACCAAGGCCGCAGTCCCTGGCGCGCTCCCCCAGCCAAGGGAACGGCCGCGCCACCCGGCCCGCCGTCAGGATGGCCGAGCGGTCTAAGGCGCTGCGTTCAGGTCGCAGTCTCCCCTGGAGGCGTGGGTTCGAATCCCACTCCTGACAAGCACGCCTTTTTGGCACGCCCGGGCCAGCCTCGCGCCCGTCGTGCAACACGCCGCTCGCCGCTCCGGCTTTCCAGCCGTCGCGAGCGAGACCCCGCCTTGCCGGCCCGGCCCACACGTGGGACTCGCCACAGGGACCCCGCTCCAACTGGCCAGCGCGCAGGCACTCCCGCCCACCTCTCCCCACCACACCGCTTCTCGGGACCCACCTGCCTCCGAGTCTTCCTGGCTCCTCCGCTCCTCTGCCGCCACCCTCTGCCGCTACCTTCCGCACATTCACGGCCCTCCGCCTCCCAGCCCCAGTCCCCAGATCTCCTCCACCTCTCCCCGCCACCTGCCAGCCCCAGAGCGCTGAACCGACGGGCGGCCCGCCCAGAGTCCTCCCGAGCGTCCCCTAAACACCTGTCTGCAGCCAGCCCACCGAGAGCAGCGCACTTCGGCCGCGTCCCACCTCCTCGCCCTCGCCGCGCACTCCCGCCTCCCGCCTCCCGCCTGCCAGCCTGTCTGCCTGCTCGGGACAGCGCGCTGCCCGGGATCCTGCTCCTCGGAGCCCTTGGCTGACCCCGTGCTCCCGCCTCTCTCGGCCTCAGCACAGCTGCCTCAGGAGGCACAGAGGCCACGAGTCGGGAAAACCACCCGGGGCAGTGGTTGGTGGCCGGCCGAAGGCCCAGGCGCCCTGCGGTCACCCAGCTGCACACGTTGGCTCTCCTCCACGACCCACCGCCTCCCCAGGGGCGGGGCGGGGGGCTCCATGGGCAGGCGCGCCCCACCCAGCGTGGCGGCCGGCCACACACCCGCCTTCAGCCGGTGCTCCTGTTGCAGCCGTGGCTCACACCCGAGCCCACCACCACGGGGACCGCCCCGAGTCACCTGCTCTGACGGGGACCTGGGCAGAGGGCCGGGTCTGGCCGGCTGCATCCTGGCTCTCTCTGGGCTCCAGCGCCCCTCCTTCCCCGTGCCCTGGGATGCAGACAACAACCCAGCAGGAGCTGAAGCTCTGTGCTTCTCTCTCTTTCTCTGTCTGCCTGCCTCTTGCTCTCTAGCTCGCTCTCTCTCTCTCTCTCTCTCGTGTGTGTGTGTGTGTGTGTGTGTGTCTCCCTCCCAAACCCCACCCACCCATCCAAGGCCAACCACCACCACACCACACCACACCACACCCCCTCCAACCCCACCCCAGCCAACCATTCCGCCCATCCTCAACTCTAGGCAGCTTGCCAAGCAGCCTGGGCCCTAGAGGCGCGTGGAGCAGCTCCTTCTGCTTGCGCGTGGTCGCCCTGCTCCACGGAAAGCGGCTGCAACGGAGCAGCTCGTGGTGATCAGCCTGTGGGCCTGTGGCGGCTCCTGGCGGCGCCCGCCGACGGTGCATGGGTGGTTCAGTGGTAGAATTCTCGCCTGCCACGCGGGAGGCCTGGGTTCGATTCCCGGCCCATGCAGCTCCTGCTCCCCTTTTGCTTGGGCAGCCCCAGCAGTGCCTCTGCGCAAGCCGCTCCCTCGGGCTCCTCTCTGGCCAGCCTTGCACCAGCACTCTTGGCACACGCGCTCCCCAGCCCCCCTGGCCGCCGAACCCCGCCTAGCCCAGCGCCAGTGCCTCAGCTCTCGCACCCCTGCCTCCTTCCTAGCCTCTGCCTCTCCTGATACCCACTTCGGGCCCACGCGCTGCACTTCCGACCTCGCCGCTCTGCCGGCCGGCCACTGAGCCGCCAAGCCCCGCCGCTTCGCCTCCCCACACCCTGCTCTCACAACCAACCATCGCCAACGCGCGGCTGGCCCTAGCACCCTTCCACGACTCCTCCCGCCTTCCGGCTGCTGGACAGATGCCGGCCCCCGTTGGGGGCTCACGCCCTGGCCCTAGGCTGCTTGGGATGCCAGCCTCCAGAACAGACACCCGACTCCAGCCCTGCCACGCGCCCCACACACCGCCCCCAGTGCCCAGGGCCGGGCCCCTCCCAACCCACTGCACGGGAGGCTCCACGCCTGAGACTCTGCCCTCTGAGTCCCGTCGACCTGTCGCCCCCGAGACCTGCCCTAAGCGGCTGGGCAGCTCCGCCCTTGCCCTGGAGGTCCTGTGTGGGCACAAGGAGCCGGAGCCGCTACTTGACGAGGGCCGAGCCGGCACAGAGTAGGGCGGAGAACCGCATGCAGGGATCGAGGCGTCAATCGGGACGCAGAGCTCAGAGATGAGGCGGGGATTGGAACGTGCTACCAAATCCGTGGTGGCGTGGCCCGCGACGGGGACCGGGAGGGTCGGTTCCCTCCCGTGCGGAGAGAGCCCACGGTGAAACGCCAGCGTATGCCGCTCCCCTCTCCTCCACCTTGTCCCCACACACTGGCTGGCTGTCATCTCGGCTCTCGGGCTGTCCGCAAGCCCTCTCCCACCTCCTCCCGGAGGAGGAGGCTCCCTCACCTATGGCCAGCCGCCGGCATTGCCCAGGGCTCCAGCTTGCCGGCCCTCTCCAGCCTGCTGGTCTCGCATCTGCATCCTGCATCCTGCATCCTGCATCCTGCATCCTGGGGGGTGGAGGCGGGGAGGGGTGCCAAGTGCAGGGCCCCTCTGGGACAGCTCCCACGTGTTCAAGCCCCGAGCCCACCTGGGAGCCTGGATCGGCTCACGGTGGGAAAACCAAAGCAACTGCACCCTGGGCTGCTTGGTGACTCTCAGACCCACGGAGGCCATGGCACGCGGCACCTGGCACCTGGCCCAACGGGCAGGGAGAGAAGGCGTGCCCTCTGTGTCTCTCTGTGTGTGTGTCTGTGTGTGTGTGAGTGTGTGTGTGCGCGCGCACGCAGAAGCACACGCGTTCCTGTGCGTGGTGCCGGCGGCGGTGATGTCGTGAGTGAGGACGTGAGGCCGAGTGCGTGCAGGCACCGGTCCCTGTGTGTGGAGTGGGGTGCGGCTGTTCCGGAATTGTGGCATCCTGGGTGTGCGGGTGGATGTGTGTTGGTGCGCGCGTGCCCACGTCTGGGTTGGGGGTGTTCCGGCTGCCCAGGAGTGTCGCAGAAAGGCTGGCAGGGGAGGCGCGGGAGCAGGGGGACAGCGAGCAGCCTGGAGGTGGGGAGCGGCCGAAGGTCCTGAGGTGGCGCAGCTGGCGAAAAGGACAGCAGCTGAGGGCGGCCGCGGAGGCAGAGGCACAGAGCTTGGGCCGGGGCCGGGGCTGGGGCTGGGGCGCAGTGTGCGTTGCCCCATTGCACAAGCAGTTGGCTGCGTGGTTGTGCAAAAGTGGGCGGGCTGTACTGCGGGAGGCAGAGCACACACGCCGGCCCTCCGAGGAAGAAGAAAGGCTTCCCTGACCGGGAATCGAACCCGGGCCGCGGCGGTGAGAGCGCCGAATCCTAACCACTAGACCACCAGGGAGCGTCGGGCTGCGCGTCTGGCCTGGGCCTCTGCCTGCTGCAGCCGGCGCCTGGGTGCCAATGGGCAGCAGCAGCAGCAGCAGCAGCAGCAGCAGCAGCGCCTGGCCTGTCGCGCTACTTCCACGGCCAACCCCCCGGCTGTCCTGCCCGGGCCGGCCGACGGGCCCCCGCCCGCCATCCGCCCTGACCTCAAAAACACACGGCGCGCCTCCGTCTCCTGGCCCCCGCGCACGCCCTGCCCCGCCGCGCTCAGCCGAGTCCGCCCCACCTGGGCGGCCGGGCGCGCGCCACGACCACCGCCTCTGCCAAAAGGTGGGCGCGCTGCGTTGGCCGGGAATCGAACCCGGGTCAACTGCTTGGAAGGCAGCTATGCTCACCACTATACCACCAACGCCTCCCGCCGAGGCCGGCCTGGCCACGCGCCGCCCGGCTTGCCCGGAGCGCCCCGCCGCCCCCGTGCCCCGACGGCGCGCCTCGCCCGCACTTCCCCGCTGCCACCCCAAGGCCGCCCGGCGCCCCGCCGGCCAAGCCCAGCACGCCTGCCCGATCCACGCGCGCGCCCTCGCGCATCCACACGCACGCCAGCCGCTTCTCCGTCTGCGCACGCGCCCGCCTCCGCCCAGCGCCTCCCGGTCTCCTTACTCCTGGGAACCGGCCTCCGGATCCAGCGGAGCCCCGGCGGCGCGCGCGTCCGTATCCGTATCCGTCTCCGCGTCCGCCCTCAGCTGGCTCGTCCAAGCCCTCGTGCACCAGAGGTCCGACGGCCAGGCGACCGACCGCACCCGCAGGCTCGCTCCCCGGCTCGTCCGCGCCCCCTCACCCAGCGCACCTAGCGCACCTAGCGCACCAAGCGCACCAAGCCCTGTCGGTCGGTGGCGACCGACCGTGGGCGAGCGAAAACTCCTCGCGCGCGCCGCGCCCTGTGCGCCCAACACGGGTGCGTGTCCGGGGCCCGCAGGCCACACGGTCCCTGGTGCTCCGCGTGCGGGGGCCGGCGTGCGGGGCCTGGCCAAAAAGGGCGGCTTGCCTCCCCGTCGGGGAATCGAACCCCGGTCTCCCGCGTGACAGGCGGGGATACTCACCACTATACTAACGAGGACGGCGGCGGCCACCCTCGGGTCCCCTCGACCCCTCTGCGTCCGCCCGCCCGCCCGCCCGCCCGCACCCGACCCCTGCCCTCCACCGCCCACACACCGGCTCCAGGGCCAACCGCCACCCGTCCCCAGTGCCCAGGCCCCGGTCCCCGCAACCTAGTGCCTTCAGCCCCACGTGGACTCCCCGGCCCGGGACCACAACATGCTAGCTTCCAGGAGCATAGAGCCAACCAACCGGAGGACCCAGGGGAAGCCAGGGAGGAGGATGAAGATGAGGAAGAGCAGCAGCAGCAGCAGCAGCAGCAGCAGCAGCAGCAAGAGGAGAGGGGAGAAGAGCCAGCGGAGGGGCACAGCGAGGAAGAGGAGGAAGAGCACCCCCAGGAAAACCCAGAGGGAGAGGAGGAGGAGGAGGAAGACCACGACGACCCGGTGGGCGGGGCACAACGAGGGCGGGGGCAGCGCTGCGAACTGGAAGGAGCGGGCGGCCCGTCTGGGATGCGTCCCGGGGGGTGCTGCCGGGTGCCCCGTGCGGCCTCCAGAACCGGGCAGCGGCGCCCTGCAAGCCCCGGGAACCGCGCGGAGCTGCCCCGGGAACCGCGCAACCCGCGCGCCCCGCGGCCTGCGCCCTGGCCCCGCAGCCCAGGGCCCAGGCGGCGCGACGGACCAAGGCCGCAGTCCCTGGCGCGCTCCCCCAGCCAAGGGAACGGCCGCGCCACCCGGCCCGCCGTCAGGATGGCCGAGCGGTCTAAGGCGCTGCGTTCAGGTCGCAGTCTCCCCTGGAGGCGTGGGTTCGAATCCCACTCCTGACAAGCACGCCTTTTTGGCACGCCCGGGCCAGCCTCGCGCCCGTCGTGCAACACGCCGCTCGCCGCTCCGGCTTTCCAGCCGTCGCGAGCGAGACCCCGCCTTGCCGGCCCGGCCCACACGTGGGACTCGCCACAGGGACCCCGCTCCAACTGGCCAGCGCGCAGGCACTCCCGCCCACCTCTCCCCACCACACCGCTTCTCGGGACCCACCTGCCTCCGAGTCTTCCTGGCTCCTCCGCTCCTCTGCCGCCACCCTCTGCCGCTACCTTCCGCACATTCACGGCCCTCCGCCTCCCAGCCCCAGTCCCCAGATCTCCTCCACCTCTCCCCGCCACCTGCCAGCCCCAGAGCGCTGAACCGACGGGCGGCCCGCCCAGAGTCCTCCCGAGCGTCCCCTAAACACCTGTCTGCAGCCAGCCCACCGAGAGCAGCGCACTTCGGCCGCGTCCCACCTCCTCGCCCTCGCCGCGCACTCCCGCCTCCCGCCTCCCGCCTGCCAGCCTGTCTGCCTGCTCGGGACAGCGCGCTGCCCGGGATCCTGCTCCTCGGAGCCCTTGGCTGACCCCGTGCTCCCGCCTCTCTCGGCCTCAGCACAGCTGCCTCAGGAGGCACAGAGGCCACGAGTCGGGAAAACCACCCGGGGCAGTGGTTGGTGGCCGGCCGAAGGCCCAGGCGCCCTGCGGTCACCCAGCTGCACACGTTGGCTCTCCTCCACGACCCACCGCCTCCCCAGGGGCGGGGCGGGGGGCTCCATGGGCAGGCGCGCCCCACCCAGCGTGGCGGCCGGCCACACACCCGCCTTCAGCCGGTGCTCCTGTTGCAGCCGTGGCTCACACCCGAGCCCACCACCACGGGGACCGCCCCGAGTCACCTGCTCTGACGGGGACCTGGGCAGAGGGCCGGGTCTGGCCGGCTGCATCCTGGCTCTCTCTGGGCTCCAGCGCCCCTCCTTCCCCGTGCCCTGGGATGCAGACAACAACCCAGCAGGAGCTGAAGCTCTGTGCTTCTCTCTCTTTCTCTGTCTGCCTGCCTCTTGCTCTCTAGCTCGCTCTCTCTCTCTCTCTCTCTCTCGTGTGTGTGTGTGTGTGTGTGTGTGTCTCCCTCCCAAACCCCACCCACCCATCCAAGGCCAACCACCACCACACCACACCACACCACACCCCCTCCAACCCCACCCCAGCCAACCATTCCGCCCATCCTCAACTCTAGGCAGCTTGCCAAGCAGCCTGGGCCCTAGAGGCGCGTGGAGCAGCTCCTTCTGCTTGCGCGTGGTCGCCCTGCTCCACGGAAAGCGGCTGCAACGGAGCAGCTCGTGGTGATCAGCCTGTGGGCCTGTGGCGGCTCCTGGCGGCGCCCGCCGACGGTGCATGGGTGGTTCAGTGGTAGAATTCTCGCCTGCCACGCGGGAGGCCTGGGTTCGATTCCCGGCCCATGCAGCTCCTGCTCCCCTTTTGCTTGGGCAGCCCCAGCAGTGCCTCTGCGCAAGCCGCTCCCTCGGGCTCCTCTCTGGCCAGCCTTGCACCAGCACTCTTGGCACACGCGCTCCCCAGCCCCCCTGGCCGCCGAACCCCGCCTAGCCCAGCGCCAGTGCCTCAGCTCTCGCACCCCTGCCTCCTTCCTAGCCTCTGCCTCTCCTGATACCCACTTCGGGCCCACGCGCTGCACTTCCGACCTCGCCGCTCTGCCGGCCGGCCACTGAGCCGCCAAGCCCCGCCGCTTCGCCTCCCCACACCCTGCTCTCACAACCAACCATCGCCAACGCGCGGCTGGCCCTAGCACCCTTCCACGACTCCTCCCGCCTTCCGGCTGCTGGACAGATGCCGGCCCCCGTTGGGGGCTCACGCCCTGGCCCTAGGCTGCTTGGGATGCCAGCCTCCAGAACAGACACCCGACTCCAGCCCTGCCACGCGCCCCACACACCGCCCCCAGTGCCCAGGGCCGGGCCCCTCCCAACCCACTGCACGGGAGGCTCCACGCCTGAGACTCTGCCCTCTGAGTCCCGTCGACCTGTCGCCCCCGAGACCTGCCCTAAGCGGCTGGGCAGCTCCGCCCTTGCCCTGGAGGTCCTGTGTGGGCACAAGGAGCCGGAGCCGCTACTTGACGAGGGCCGAGCCGGCACAGAGTAGGGCGGAGAACCGCATGCAGGGATCGAGGCGTCAATCGGGACGCAGAGCTCAGAGATGAGGCGGGGATTGGAACGTGCTACCAAATCCGTGGTGGCGTGGCCCGCGACGGGGACCGGGAGGGTCGGTTCCCTCCCGTGCGGAGAGAGCCCACGGTGAAACGCCAGCGTATGCCGCTCCCCTCTCCTCCACCTTGTCCCCACACACTGGCTGGCTGTCATCTCGGCTCTCGGGCTGTCCGCAAGCCCTCTCCCACCTCCTCCCGGAGGAGGAGGCTCCCTCACCTATGGCCAGCCGCCGGCATTGCCCAGGGCTCCAGCTTGCCGGCCCTCTCCAGCCTGCTGGTCTCGCATCTGCATCCTGCATCCTGCATCCTGCATCCTGCATCCTGCATCCTGGGGGGTGGAGGCGGGGAGGGGTGCCAAGTGCAGGGCCCCTCTGGGACAGCTCCCACGTGTTCAAGCCCCGAGCCCACCTGGGAGCCTGGATCGGCTCACGGTGGGAAAACCAAAGCAACTGCACCCTGGGCTGCTTGGTGACTCTCAGACCCACGGAGGCCATGGCACGCGGCACCTGGCACCTGGCCCAACGGGCAGGGAGAGAAGGCGTGCCCTCTGTGTCTCTCTGTGTGTGTGTCTGTGTGTGTGTGAGTGTGTGTGTGCGCGCGCACGCAGAAGCACACGCGTTCCTGTGCGTGGTGCCGGCGGCGGTGATGTCGTGAGTGAGGACGTGAGGCCGAGTGCGTGCAGGCACCGGTCCCTGTGTGTGGAGTGGGGTGCGGCTGTTCCGGAATTGTGGCATCCTGGGTGTGCGGGTGGATGTGTGTTGGTGCGCGCGTGCCCACGTCTGGGTTGGGGGTGTTCCGGCTGCCCAGGAGTGTCGCAGAAAGGCTGGCAGGGGAGGCGCGGGAGCAGGGGGACAGCGAGCAGCCTGGAGGTGGGGAGCGGCCGAAGGTCCTGAGGTGGCGCAGCTGGCGAAAAGGACAGCAGCTGAGGGCGGCCGCGGAGGCAGAGGCACAGAGCTTGGGCCGGGGCCGGGGCTGGGGCTGGGGCGCAGTGTGCGTTGCCCCATTGCACAAGCAGTTGGCTGCGTGGTTGTGCAAAAGTGGGCGGGCTGTACTGCGGGAGGCAGAGCACACACGCCGGCCCTCCGAGGAAGAAGAAAGGCTTCCCTGACCGGGAATCGAACCCGGGCCGCGGCGGTGAGAGCGCCGAATCCTAACCACTAGACCACCAGGGAGCGTCGGGCTGCGCGTCTGGCCTGGGCCTCTGCCTGCTGCAGCCGGCGCCTGGGTGCCAATGGGCAGCAGCAGCAGCAGCAGCAGCAGCAGCAGCGCCTGGCCTGTCGCGCTACTTCCACGGCCAACCCCCCGGCTGTCCTGCCCGGGCCGGCCGACGGGCCCCCGCCCGCCATCCGCCCTGACCTCAAAAACACACGGCGCGCCTCCGTCTCCTGGCCCCCGCGCACGCCCTGCCCCGCCGCGCTCAGCCGAGTCCACCCCACCTGGGCGGCCGGGCGCGCGCCACGACCACCGCCTCTGCCAAAAGGTGGGCGCGCTGCGTTGGCCGGGAATCGAACCCGGGTCAACTGCTTGGAAGGCAGCTATGCTCACCACTATACCACCAACGCCTCCCGCCGAGGCCGGCCTGGCCACGCGCCGCCCGGCTTGCCCGGAGCGCCCCGCCGCCCCCGTGCCCCGACGGCGCGCCTCGCCCGCACTTCCCCGCTGCCACCCCAAGGCCGCCCGGCGCCCCGCCGGCCAAGCCCAGCACGCCTGCCCGATCCACGCGCGCGCCCTCGCGCATCCACACGCACGCCAGCCGCTTCTCCGTCTGCGCACGCGCCCGCCTCCGCCCAGCGCCTCCCGGTCTCCTTACTCCTGGGAACCGGCCTCCGGATCCAGCGGAGCCCCGGCGGCGCGCGCGTCCGTATCCGTATCCGTCTCCGCGTCCGCCCTCAGCTGGCTCGTCCAAGCCCTCGTGCACCAGAGGTCCGACGGCCAGGCGACCGACCGCACCCGCAGGCTCGCTCCCCGGCTCGTCCGCGCCCCCTCACCCAGCGCACCTAGCGCACCTAGCGCACCAAGCGCACCAAGCCCTGTCGGTCGGTGGCGACCGACCGTGGGCGAGCGAAAACTCCTCGCGCGCGCCGCGCCCTGTGCGCCCAACACGGGTGCGTGTCCGGGGCCCGCAGGCCACACGGTCCCTGGTGCTCCGCGTGCGGGGGCCGGCGTGCGGGGCCTGGCCAAAAAGGGCGGCTTGCCTCCCCGTCGGGGAATCGAACCCCGGTCTCCCGCGTGACAGGCGGGGATACTCACCACTATACTAACGAGGACGGCGGCGGCCACCCTCGGGTCCCCTCGACCCCTCTGCGTCCGCCCGCCCGCCCGCCCGCCCGCCCGCACCCGACCCCTGCCCTCCACCGCCCACACACCGGCTCCAGGGCCAACCGCCACCCGTCCCCAGTGCCCAGGCCCCGGTCCCCGCAACCTAGTGCAACCTAGTGCCTTCAGCCCCACGTGGACTCCCCGGCCCGGGACCACAACATGCTAGCTTCCAGGAGCATAGAGCCAACCAACCGGAGGACCCAGGGGAAGCCAGGGAGGAGGATGAAGATGAGGAAGAGCAGCAGCAGCAGCAGCAGCAGCAGCAAGAGGAGAGGGGAGAAGAGCCAGCGGAGGGGCACAGCGAGGAAGAGGAGGAAGAGCACCCCCAGGAAAACCCAGAGGGAGAGGAGGAGGAGGAGGAAGACCACGACGACCCGGTGGGCGGGGCACAACGAGGGCGGGGGCAGCGCTGCGAACTGGAAGGAGCGGGCGGCCCGTCTGGGATGCGTCCCGGGGGGTGCTGCCGGGTGCCCCGTGCGGCCTCCAGAACCGGGCAGCGGCGCCCTGCAAGCCCCGGGAACCGCGCGGAGCTGCCCCGGGAACCGCGCAACCCGCGCGCCCCGCGGCCTGCGCCCTGGCCCCGCAGCCCAGGGCCCAGGCGGCGCGACGGACCAAGGCCGCAGTCCCTGGCGCGCTCCCCCAGCCAAGGGAACGGCCGCGCCACCCGGCCCGCCGTCAGGATGGCCGAGCGGTCTAAGGCGCTGCGTTCAGGTCGCAGTCTCCCCTGGAGGCGTGGGTTCGAATCCCACTCCTGACAAGCACGCCTTTTTGGCACGCCCGGGACAGCCTCGCGCCCGTCGTGCAACACGCCGCTCGCCGCTCCGGCTTTCCAGCCGTCGCGAGCGAGACCCCGCCTTGCCGGCCCGGCCCACACGTGGGACTCGCCACAGGGACCCCGCTCCAACTGGCCAGCGCGCAGGCACTCCCGCCCACCTCTCCCCACCACACCGCTTCTCGGGACCCACCTGCCTCCGAGTCTTCCTGGCTCCTCCGCTCCTCTGCCGCCACCCTCTGCCGCTACCTTCCGCACATTCACGGCCCTCCGCCTCCCAGCCCCAGTCCCCAGATCTCCTCCACCTCTCCCCGCCACCTGCCAGCCCCAGAGCGCTGAACCGACGGGCGGCCCGCCCAGAGTCCTCCCGAGCGTCCCCTAAACACCTGTCTGCAGCCAGCCCACCGAGAGCAGCGCACTTCGGCCGCGTCCCACCTCCTCGCCCTCGCCGCGCACTCCCGCCTCCCGCCTCCCGCCTGCCAGCCTGTCTGCCTGCTCGGGACAGCGCGCTGCCCGGGATCCTGCTCCTCGGAGCCCTTGGCTGACCCCGTGCTCCCGCCTCTCTCGGCCTCAGCACAGCTGCCTCAGGAGGCACAGAGGCCACGAGTCGGGAAAACCACCCGGGGCAGTGGTTGGTGGCCGGCCGAAGGCCCAGGCGCCCTGCGGTCACCCAGCTGCACACGTTGGCTCTCCTCCACGACCCACCGCCTCCCCAGGGGCGGGGCGGGGGGCTCCATGGGCAGGCGCGCCCCACCCAGCGTGGCGGCCGGCCACACACCCGCCTTCAGCCGGTGCTCCTGTTGCAGCCGTGGCTCACACCCGAGCCCACCACCACGGGGACCGCCCCGAGTCACCTGCTCTGACGGGGACCTGGGCAGAGGGCCGGGTCTGGCCGGCTGCATCCTGGCTCTCTCTGGGCTCCAGCGCCCCTCCTTCCCCGTGCCCTGGGATGCAGACAACAACCCAGCAGGAGCTGAAGCTCTGTGCTTCTCTCTCTTTCTCTGTCTGCCTGCCTCTTGCTCTCTAGCTCGCTCTCTCTCTCTCTCTCTCTCTCGTGTGTGTGTGTGTGTGTGTGTGTGTGTGTGTCTCCCTCCCAAACCCCACCCACCCATCCAAGGCCAACCACCACCACACCACACCACACCACACCCCCTCCAACCCCACCCCAGCCAACCATTCCGCCCATCCTCAACTCTAGGCAGCTTGCCAAGCAGCCTGGGCCCTAGAGGCGCGTGGAGCAGCTCCTTCTGCTTGCGCGTGGTCGCCCTGCTCCACGGAAAGCGGCTGCAACGGAGCAGCTCGTGGTGATCAGCCTGTGGGCCTGTGGCGGCTCCTGGCGGCGCCCGCCGACGGTGCATGGGTGGTTCAGTGGTAGAATTCTCGCCTGCCACGCGGGAGGCCTGGGTTCGATTCCCGGCCCATGCAGCTCCTGCTCCCCTTTTGCTTGGGCAGCCCCAGCAGTGCCTCTGCGCAAGCCGCTCCCTCGGGCTCCTCTCTGGCCAGCCTTGCACCAGCACTCTTGGCACACGCGCTCCCCAGCCCCCCTGGCCGCCGAACCCCGCCTAGCCCAGCGCCAGTGCCTCAGCTCTCGCACCCCTGCCTCCTTCCTAGCCTCTGCCTCTCCTGATACCCACTTCGGGCCCACGCGCTGCACTTCCGACCTCGCCGCTCTGCCGGCCGGCCACTGAGCCGCCAAGCCCCGCCGCTTCGCCTCCCCACACCCTGCTCTCACAACCAACCATCGCCAACGCGCGGCTGGCCCTAGCACCCTTCCACGACTCCTCCCGCCTTCCGGCTGCTGGACAGATGCCGGCCCCCGTTGGGGGCTCACGCCCTGGCCCTAGGCTGCTTGGGATGCCAGCCTCCAGAACAGACACCCGACTCCAGCCCTGCCACGCGCCCCACACACCGCCCCCAGTGCCCAGGGCCGGGCCCCTCCCAACCCACTGCACGGGAGGCTCCACGCCTGAGACTCTGCCCTCTGAGTCCCGTCGACCTGTCGCCCCCGAGACCTGCCCTAAGCGGCTGGGCAGCTCCGCCCTTGCCCTGGAGGTCCTGTGTGGGCACAAGGAGCCGGAGCCGCTACTTGACGAGGGCCGAGCCGGCACAGAGTAGGGCGGAGAACCGCATGCAGGGATCGAGGCGTCAATCGGGACGCAGAGCTCAGAGATGAGGCGGGGATTGGAACGTGCTACCAAATCCGTGGTGGCGTGGCCCGCGACGGGGACCGGGAGGGTCGGTTCCCTCCCGTGCGGAGAGAGCCCACGGTGAAACGCCAGCGTATGCCGCTCCCCTCTCCTCCACCTTGTCCCCACACACTGGCTGGCTGTCATCTCGGCTCTCGGGCTGTCCGCAAGCCCTCTCCCACCTCCTCCCGGAGGAGGAGGCTCCCTCACCTATGGCCAGCCGCCGGCATTGCCCAGGGCTCCAGCTTGCCGGCCCTCTCCAGCCTGCTGGTCTCGCATCTGCATCCTGCATCCTGCATCCTGCATCCTGCATCCTGCATCCTGGGGGGTGGAGGCGGGGAGGGGTGCCAAGTGCAGGGCCCCTCTGGGACAGCTCCCACGTGTTCAAGCCCCGAGCCCACCTGGGAGCCTGGATCGGCTCACGGTGGGAAAACCAAAGCAACTGCACCCTGGGCTGCTTGGTGACTCTCAGACCCACGGAGGCCATGGCACGCGGCACCTGGCACCTGGCCCAACGGGCAGGGAGAGAAGGCGTGCCCTCTGTGTCTCTCTGTGTGTGTGTCTGTGTGTGTGTGAGTGTGTGTGTGCGCGCGCACGCAGAAGCACACGCGTTCCTGTGCGTGGTGCCGGCGGCGGTGATGTCGTGAGTGAGGACGTGAGGCCGAGTGCGTGCAGGCACCGGTCCCTGTGTGTGGAGTGGGGTGCGGCTGTTCCGGAATTGTGGCATCCTGGGTGTGCGGGTGGATGTGTGTTGGTGCGCGCGTGCCCACGTCTGGGTTGGGGGTGTTCCGGCTGCCCAGGAGTGTCGCAGAAAGGCTGGCAGGGGAGGCGCGGGAGCAGGGGGACAGCGAGCAGCCTGGAGGTGGGGAGCGGCCGAAGGTCCTGAGGTGGCGCAGCTGGCGAAAAGGACAGCAGCTGAGGGCGGCCGCGGAGGCAGAGGCACAGAGCTTGGGCCGGGGCCGGGGCTGGGGCTGGGGCGCAGTGTGCGTTGCCCCATTGCACAAGCAGTTGGCTGCGTGGTTGTGCAAAAGTGGGCGGGCTGTACTGCGGGAGGCAGAGCACACACGCCGGCCCTCCGAGGAAGAAGAAAGGCTTCCCTGACCGGGAATCGAACCCGGGCCGCGGCGGTGAGAGCGCCGAATCCTAACCACTAGACCACCAGGGAGCGTCGGGCTGCGCGTCTGGCCTGGGCCTCTGCCTGCTGCAGCCGGCGCCTGGGTGCCAATGGGCAGCAGCAGCAGCAGCAGCAGCAGCAGCGCCTGGCCTGTCGCGCTACTTCCACGGCCAACCCCCCGGCTGTCCTGCCCGGGCCGGCCGACGGGCCCCCGCCCGCCATCCGCCCTGACCTCAAAAACACACGGCGCGCCTCCGTCTCCTGGCCCCCGCGCACGCCCTGCCCCGCCGCGCTCAGCCGAGTCCACCCCACCTGGGCGGCCGGGCGCGCGCCACGACCACCGCCTCTGCCAAAAGGTGGGCGCGCTGCGTTGGCCGGGAATCGAACCCGGGTCAACTGCTTGGAAGGCAGCTATGCTCACCACTATACCACCAACGCCTCCCGCCGAGGCCGGCCTGGCCACGCGCCGCCCGGCTTGCCCGGAGCGCCCCGCCGCCCCCGTGCCCCGACGGCGCGCCTCGCCCGCACTTCCCCGCTGCCACCCCAAGGCCGCCCGGCGCCCCGCCGGCCAAGCCCAGCACGCCTGCCCGATCCACGCGCGCGCCCTCGCGCATCCACACGCACGCCAGCCGCTTCTCCGTCTGCGCACGCGCCCGCCTCCGCCCAGCGCCTCCCGGTCTCCTTACTCCTGGGAACCGGCCTCCGGATCCAGCGGAGCCCCGGCGGCGCGCGCGTCCGTATCCGTATCCGTCTCCGCGTCCGCCCTCAGCTGGCTCGTCCAAGCCCTCGTGCACCAGAGGTCCGACGGCCAGGCGACCGACCGCACCCGCAGGCTCGCTCCCCGGCTCGTCCGCGCCCCCTCACCCAGCGCACCTAGCGCACCTAGCGCACCAAGCGCACCAAGCCCTGTCGGTCGGTGGCGACCGACCGTGGGCGAGCGAAAACTCCTCGCGCGCGCCGCGCCCTGTGCGCCCAACACGGGTGCGTGTCCGGGGCCCGCAGGCCACACGGTCCCTGGTGCTCCGCGTGCGGGGGCCGGCGTGCGGGGCCTGGCCAAAAAGGGCGGCTTGCCTCCCCGTCGGGGAATCGAACCCCGGTCTCCCGCGTGACAGGCGGGGATACTCACCACTATACTAACGAGGACGGCGGCGGCCACCCTCGGGTCCCCTCGACCCCTCTGCGTCCGCCCGCCCGCCCGCCCGCCCGCCCGCCCGCACCCGACCCCTGCCCTCCACCGCCCACACACCGGCTCCAGGGCCAACCGCCACCCGTCCCCAGTGCCCAGGCCCCGGTCCCCGCAACCTAGTGCCTTCAGCCCCACGTGGACTCCCCGGCCCGGGACCACAACATGCTAGCTTCCAGGAGCATAGAGCCAACCAACCGGAGGACCCAGGGGAAGCCAGGGAGGAGGATGAAGATGAGGAAGAGCAGCAGCAGCAGCAGCAGCAGCAGCAGCAGCAGCAAGAGGAGAGGGGAGAAGAGCCAGCGGAGGGGCACAGCGAGGAAGAGGAGGAAGAGCACCCCCAGGAAAACCCAGAGGGAGAGGAGGAGGAGGAGGAAGACCACGACGACCCGGTGGGCGGGGCACAACGAGGGCGGGGGCAGCGCTGCGAACTGGAAGGAGCGGGCGGCCCGTCTGGGATGCGTCCCGGGGGGTGCTGCCGGGTGCCCCGTGCGGCCTCCAGAACCGGGCAGCGGCGCCCTGCAAGCCCCGGGAACCGCGCGGAGCTGCCCCGGGAACCGCGCAACCCGCGCGCCCCGCGGCCTGCGCCCTGGCCCCGCAGCCCAGGGCCCAGGCGGCGCGACGGACCAAGGCCGCAGTCCCTGGCGCGCTCCCCCAGCCAAGGGAACGGCCGCGCCACCCGGCCCGCCGTCAGGATGGCCGAGCGGTCTAAGGCGCTGCGTTCAGGTCGCAGTCTCCCCTGGAGGCGTGGGTTCGAATCCCACTCCTGACAAGCACGCCTTTTTGGCACGCCCGGGACAGCCTCGCGCCCGTCGTGCAACACGCCGCTCGCCGCTCCGGCTTTCCAGCCGTCGCGAGCGAGACCCCGCCTTGCCGGCCCGGCCCACACGTGGGACTCGCCACAGGGACCCCGCTCCAACTGGCCAGCGCGCAGGCACTCCCGCCCACCTCTCCCCACCACACCGCTTCTCGGGACCCACCTGCCTCCGAGTCTTCCTGGCTCCTCCGCTCCTCTGCCGCCACCCTCTGCCGCTACCTTCCGCACATTCACGGCCCTCCGCCTCCCAGCCCCAGTCCCCAGATCTCCTCCACCTCTCCCCGCCACCTGCCAGCCCCAGAGCGCTGAACCGACGGGCGGCCCGCCCAGAGTCCTCCCGAGCGTCCCCTAAACACCTGTCTGCAGCCAGCCCACCGAGAGCAGCGCACTTCGGCCGCGTCCCACCTCCTCGCCCTCGCCGCGCACTCCCGCCTCCCGCCTCCCGCCTGCCAGCCTGTCTGCCTGCTCGGGACAGCGCGCTGCCCGGGATCCTGCTCCTCGGAGCCCTTGGCTGACCCCGTGCTCCCGCCTCTCTCGGCCTCAGCACAGCTGCCTCAGGAGGCACAGAGGCCACGAGTCGGGAAAACCACCCGGGGCAGTGGTTGGTGGCCGGCCGAAGGCCCAGGCGCCCTGCGGTCACCCAGCTGCACACGTTGGCTCTCCTCCACGACCCACCGCCTCCCCAGGGGCGGGGCGGGGGGCTCCATGGGCAGGCGCGCCCCACCCAGCGTGGCGGCCGGCCACACACCCGCCTTCAGCCGGTGCTCCTGTTGCAGCCGTGGCTCACACCCGAGCCCACCACCACGGGGACCGCCCCGAGTCACCTGCTCTGACGGGGACCTGGGCAGAGGGCCGGGTCTGGCCGGCTGCATCCTGGCTCTCTCTGGGCTCCAGCGCCCCTCCTTCCCCGTGCCCTGGGATGCAGACAACAACCCAGCAGGAGCTGAAGCTCTGTGCTTCTCTCTCTTTCTCTGTCTGCCTGCCTCTTGCTCTCTAGCTCGCTCTCTCTCTCTCTCTCTCTCTCGTGTGTGTGTGTGTGTGTGTGTGTGTGTGTGTCTCCCTCCCAAACCCCACCCACCCATCCAAGGCCAACCACCACCACACCACACCACACCACACCCCCTCCAACCCCACCCCAGCCAACCATTCCGCCCATCCTCAACTCTAGGCAGCTTGCCAAGCAGCCTGGGCCCTAGAGGCGCGTGGAGCAGCTCCTTCTGCTTGCGCGTGGTCGCCCTGCTCCACGGAAAGCGGCTGCAACGGAGCAGCTCGTGGTGATCAGCCTGTGGGCCTGTGGCGGCTCCTGGCGGCGCCCGCCGACGGTGCATGGGTGGTTCAGTGGTAGAATTCTCGCCTGCCACGCGGGAGGCCTGGGTTCGATTCCCGGCCCATGCAGCTCCTGCTCCCCTTTTGCTTGGGCAGCCCCAGCAGTGCCTCTGCGCAAGCCGCTCCCTCGGGCTCCTCTCTGGCCAGCCTTGCACCAGCACTCTTGGCACACGCGCTCCCCAGCCCCCCTGGCCGCCGAACCCCGCCTAGCCCAGCGCCAGTGCCTCAGCTCTCGCACCCCTGCCTCCTTCCTAGCCTCTGCCTCTCCTGATACCCACTTCGGGCCCACGCGCTGCACTTCCGACCTCGCCGCTCTGCCGGCCGGCCACTGAGCCGCCAAGCCCCGCCGCTTCGCCTCCCCACACCCTGCTCTCACAACCAACCATCGCCAACGCGCGGCTGGCCCTAGCACCCTTCCACGACTCCTCCCGCCTTCCGGCTGCTGGACAGATGCCGGCCCCCGTTGGGGGCTCACGCCCTGGCCCTAGGCTGCTTGGGATGCCAGCCTCCAGAACAGACACCCGACTCCAGCCCTGCCACGCGCCCCACACACCGCCCCCAGTGCCCAGGGCCGGGCCCCTCCCAACCCACTGCACGGGAGGCTCCACGCCTGAGACTCTGCCCTCTGAGTCCCGTCGACCTGTCGCCCCCGAGACCTGCCCTAAGCGGCTGGGCAGCTCCGCCCTTGCCCTGGAGGTCCTGTGTGGGCACAAGGAGCCGGAGCCGCTACTTGACGAGGGCCGAGCCGGCACAGAGTAGGGCGGAGAACCGCATGCAGGGATCGAGGCGTCAATCGGGACGCAGAGCTCAGAGATGAGGCGGGGATTGGAACGTGCTACCAAATCCGTGGTGGCGTGGCCCGCGACGGGGACCGGGAGGGTCGGTTCCCTCCCGTGCGGAGAGAGCCCACGGTGAAACGCCAGCGTATGCCGCTCCCCTCTCCTCCACCTTGTCCCCACACACTGGCTGGCTGTCATCTCGGCTCTCGGGCTGTCCGCAAGCCCTCTCCCACCTCCTCCCGGAGGAGGAGGCTCCCTCACCTATGGCCAGCCGCCGGCATTGCCCAGGGCTCCAGCTTGCCGGCCCTCTCCAGCCTGCTGGTCTCGCATCTGCATCCTGCATCCTGCATCCTGCATCCTGCATCCTGGGGGGTGGAGGCGGGGAGGGGTGCCAAGTGCAGGGCCCCTCTGGGACAGCTCCCACGTGTTCAAGCCCCGAGCCCACCTGGGAGCCTGGATCGGCTCACGGTGGGAAAACCAAAGCAACTGCACCCTGGGCTGCTTGGTGACTCTCAGACCCACGGAGGCCATGGCACGCGGCACCTGGCACCTGGCCCAACGGGCAGGGAGAGAAGGCGTGCCCTCTGTGTCTCTCTGTGTGTGTGTCTGTGTGTGTGTGAGTGTGTGTGTGCGCGCGCACGCAGAAGCACACGCGTTCCTGTGCGTGGTGCCGGCGGCGGTGATGTCGTGAGTGAGGACGTGAGGCCGAGTGCGTGCAGGCACCGGTCCCTGTGTGTGGAGTGGGGTGCGGCTGTTCCGGAATTGTGGCATCCTGGGTGTGCGGGTGGATGTGTGTTGGTGCGCGCGTGCCCACGTCTGGGTTGGGGGTGTTCCGGCTGCCCAGGAGTGTCGCAGAAAGGCTGGCAGGGGAGGCGCGGGAGCAGGGGGACAGCGAGCAGCCTGGAGGTGGGGAGCGGCCGAAGGTCCTGAGGTGGCGCAGCTGGCGAAAAGGACAGCAGCTGAGGGCGGCCGCGGAGGCAGAGGCACAGAGCTTGGGCCGGGGCCGGGGCTGGGGCTGGGGCGCAGTGTGCGTTGCCCCATTGCACAAGCAGTTGGCTGCGTGGTTGTGCAAAAGTGGGCGGGCTGTACTGCGGGAGGCAGAGCACACACGCCGGCCCTCCGAGGAAGAAGAAAGGCTTCCCTGACCGGGAATCGAACCCGGGCCGCGGCGGTGAGAGCGCCGAATCCTAACCACTAGACCACCAGGGAGCGTCGGGCTGCGCGTCTGGCCTGGGCCTCTGCCTGCTGCAGCCGGCGCCTGGGTGCCAATGGGCAGCAGCAGCAGCAGCAGCAGCAGCAGCAGCGCCTGGCCTGTCGCGCTACTTCCACGGCCAACCCCCCGGCTGTCCTGCCCGGGCCGGCCGACGGGCCCCCGCCCGCCATCCGCCCTGACCTCAAAAACACACGGCGCGCCTCCGTCTCCTGGCCCCCGCGCACGCCCTGCCCCGCCGCGCTCAGCCGAGTCCACCCCACCTGGGCGGCCGGGCGCGCGCCACGACCACCGCCTCTGCCAAAAGGTGGGCGCGCTGCGTTGGCCGGGAATCGAACCCGGGTCAACTGCTTGGAAGGCAGCTATGCTCACCACTATACCACCAACGCCTCCCGCCGAGGCCGGCCTGGCCACGCGCCGCCCGGCTTGCCCGGAGCGCCCCGCCGCCCCCGTGCCCCGACGGCGCGCCTCGCCCGCACTTCCCCGCTGCCACCCCAAGGCCGCCCGGCGCCCCGCCGGCCAAGCCCAGCACGCCTGCCCGATCCACGCGCGCGCCCTCGCGCATCCACACGCACGCCAGCCGCTTCTCCGTCTGCGCACGCGCCCGCCTCCGCCCAGCGCCTCCCGGTCTCCTTACTCCTGGGAACCGGCCTCCGGATCCAGCGGAGCCCCGGCGGCGCGCGCGTCCGTATCCGTATCCGTCTCCGCGTCCGCCCTCAGCTGGCTCGTCCAAGCCCTCGTGCACCAGAGGTCCGACGGCCAGGCGACCGACCGCACCCGCAGGCTCGCTCCCCGGCTCGTCCGCGCCCCCTCACCCAGCGCACCTAGCGCACCTAGCGCACCAAGCGCACCAAGCCCTGTCGGTCGGTGGCGACCGACCGTGGGCGAGCGAAAACTCCTCGCGCGCGCCGCGCCCTGTGCGCCCAACACGGGTGCGTGTCCGGGGCCCGCAGGCCACACGGTCCCTGGTGCTCCGCGTGCGGGGGCCGGCGTGCGGGGCCTGGCCAAAAAGGGCGGCTTGCCTCCCCGTCGGGGAATCGAACCCCGGTCTCCCGCGTGACAGGCGGGGATACTCACCACTATACTAACGAGGACGGCGGCGGCCACCCTCGGGTCCCCTCGACCCCTCTGCGTCCGCCCGCCCGCCCGCCCGCCCGCCCGCCCGCACCCGACCCCTGCCCTCCACCGCCCACACACCGGCTCCAGGGCCAACCGCCACCCGTCCCCAGTGCCCAGGCCCCGGTCCCCGCAACCTAGTGCCTTCAGCCCCACGTGGACTCCCCGGCCCGGGACCACAACATGCTAGCTTCCAGGAGCATAGAGCCAACCAACCGGAGGACCCAGGGGAAGCCAGGGAGGAGGATGAAGATGAGGAAGAGCAGCAGCAGCAGCAGCAGCAGCAGCAGCAGCAGCAAGAGGAGAGGGGAGAAGAGCCAGCGGAGGGGCACAGCGAGGAAGAGGAGGAAGAGCACCCCCAGGAAAACCCAGAGGGAGAGGAGGAGGAGGAGGAAGACCACGACGACCCGGTGGGCGGGGCACAACGAGGGCGGGGGCAGCGCTGCGAACTGGAAGGAGCGGGCGGCCCGTCTGGGATGCGTCCCGGGGGGTGCTGCCGGGTGCCCCGTGCGGCCTCCAGAACCGGGCAGCGGCGCCCTGCAAGCCCCGGGAACCGCGCGGAGCTGCCCCGGGAACCGCGCAACCCGCGCGCCCCGCGGCCTGCGCCCTGGCCCCGCAGCCCAGGGCCCAGGCGGCGCGACGGACCAAGGCCGCAGTCCCTGGCGCGCTCCCCCAGCCAAGGGAACGGCCGCGCCACCCGGCCCGCCGTCAGGATGGCCGAGCGGTCTAAGGCGCTGCGTTCAGGTCGCAGTCTCCCCTGGAGGCGTGGGTTCGAATCCCACTCCTGACAAGCACGCCTTTTTGGCACGCCCGGGACAGCCTCGCGCCCGTCGTGCAACACGCCGCTCGCCGCTCCGGCTTTCCAGCCGTCGCGAGCGAGACCCCGCCTTGCCGGCCCGGCCCACACGTGGGACTCGCCACAGGGACCCCGCTCCAACTGGCCAGCGCGCAGGCACTCCCGCCCACCTCTCCCCACCACACCGCTTCTCGGGACCCACCTGCCTCCGAGTCTTCCTGGCTCCTCCGCTCCTCTGCCGCCACCCTCTGCCGCTACCTTCCGCACATTCACGGCCCTCCGCCTCCCAGCCCCAGTCCCCAGATCTCCTCCACCTCTCCCCGCCACCTGCCAGCCCCAGAGCGCTGAACCGACGGGCGGCCCGCCCAGAGTCCTCCCGAGCGTCCCCTAAACACCTGTCTGCAGCCAGCCCACCGAGAGCAGCGCACTTCGGCCGCGTCCCACCTCCTCGCCCTCGCCGCGCACTCCCGCCTCCCGCCTCCCGCCTGCCAGCCTGTCTGCCTGCTCGGGACAGCGCGCTGCCCGGGATCCTGCTCCTCGGAGCCCTTGGCTGACCCCGTGCTCCCGCCTCTCTCGGCCTCAGCACAGCTGCCTCAGGAGGCACAGAGGCCACGAGTCGGGAAAACCACCCGGGGCAGTGGTTGGTGGCCGGCCGAAGGCCCAGGCGCCCTGCGGTCACCCAGCTGCACACGTTGGCTCTCCTCCACGACCCACCGCCTCCCCAGGGGCGGGGCGGGGGGCTCCATGGGCAGGCGCGCCCCACCCAGCGTGGCGGCCGGCCACACACCCGCCTTCAGCCGGTGCTCCTGTTGCAGCCGTGGCTCACACCCGAGCCCACCACCACGGGGACCGCCCCGAGTCACCTGCTCTGACGGGGACCTGGGCAGAGGGCCGGGTCTGGCCGGCTGCATCCTGGCTCTCTCTGGGCTCCAGCGCCCCTCCTTCCCCGTGCCCTGGGATGCAGACAACAACCCAGCAGGAGCTGAAGCTCTGTGCTTCTCTCTCTTTCTCTGTCTGCCTGCCTCTTGCTCTCTAGCTCGCTCTCTCTCTCTCTCTCTCTCTCGTGTGTGTGTGTGTGTGTGTGTGTGTGTGTGTCTCCCTCCCAAACCCCACCCACCCATCCAAGGCCAACCACCACCACACCACACCACACCACACCCCCTCCAACCCCACCCCAGCCAACCATTCCGCCCATCCTCAACTCTAGGCAGCTTGCCAAGCAGCCTGGGCCCTAGAGGCGCGTGGAGCAGCTCCTTCTGCTTGCGCGTGGTCGCCCTGCTCCACGGAAAGCGGCTGCAACGGAGCAGCTCGTGGTGATCAGCCTGTGGGCCTGTGGCGGCTCCTGGCGGCGCCCGCCGACGGTGCATGGGTGGTTCAGTGGTAGAATTCTCGCCTGCCACGCGGGAGGCCTGGGTTCGATTCCCGGCCCATGCAGCTCCTGCTCCCCTTTTGCTTGGGCAGCCCCAGCAGTGCCTCTGCGCAAGCCGCTCCCTCGGGCTCCTCTCTGGCCAGCCTTGCACCAGCACTCTTGGCACACGCGCTCCCCAGCCCCCCTGGCCGCCGAACCCCGCCTAGCCCAGCGCCAGTGCCTCAGCTCTCGCACCCCTGCCTCCTTCCTAGCCTCTGCCTCTCCTGATACCCACTTCGGGCCCACGCGCTGCACTTCCGACCTCGCCGCTCTGCCGGCCGGCCACTGAGCCGCCAAGCCCCGCCGCTTCGCCTCCCCACACCCTGCTCTCACAACCAACCATCGCCAACGCGCGGCTGGCCCTAGCACCCTTCCACGACTCCTCCCGCCTTCCGGCTGCTGGACAGATGCCGGCCCCCGTTGGGGGCTCACGCCCTGGCCCTAGGCTGCTTGGGATGCCAGCCTCCAGAACAGACACCCGACTCCAGCCCTGCCACGCGCCCCACACACCGCCCCCAGTGCCCAGGGCCGGGCCCCTCCCAACCCACTGCACGGGAGGCTCCACGCCTGAGACTCTGCCCTCTGAGTCCCGTCGACCTGTCGCCCCCGAGACCTGCCCTAAGCGGCTGGGCAGCTCCGCCCTTGCCCTGGAGGTCCTGTGTGGGCACAAGGAGCCGGAGCCGCTACTTGACGAGGGCCGAGCCGGCACAGAGTAGGGCGGAGAACCGCATGCAGGGATCGAGGCGTCAATCGGGACGCAGAGCTCAGAGATGAGGCGGGGATTGGAACGTGCTACCAAATCCGTGGTGGCGTGGCCCGCGACGGGGACCGGGAGGGTCGGTTCCCTCCCGTGCGGAGAGAGCCCACGGTGAAACGCCAGCGTATGCCGCTCCCCTCTCCTCCACCTTGTCCCCACACACTGGCTGGCTGTCATCTCGGCTCTCGGGCTGTCCGCAAGCCCTCTCCCACCTCCTCCCGGAGGAGGAGGCTCCCTCACCTATGGCCAGCCGCCGGCATTGCCCAGGGCTCCAGCTTGCCGGCCCTCTCCAGCCTGCTGGTCTCGCATCTGCATCCTGCATCCTGCATCCTGCATCCTGCATCCTGGGGGGTGGAGGCGGGGAGGGGTGCCAAGTGCAGGGCCCCTCTGGGACAGCTCCCACGTGTTCAAGCCCCGAGCCCACCTGGGAGCCTGGATCGGCTCACGGTGGGAAAACCAAAGCAACTGCACCCTGGGCTGCTTGGTGACTCTCAGACCCACGGAGGCCATGGCACGCGGCACCTGGCACCTGGCCCAACGGGCAGGGAGAGAAGGCGTGCCCTCTGTGTCTCTCTGTGTGTGTGTCTGTGTGTGTGTGAGTGTGTGTGTGCGCGCGCACGCAGAAGCACACGCGTTCCTGTGCGTGGTGCCGGCGGCGGTGATGTCGTGAGTGAGGACGTGAGGCCGAGTGCGTGCAGGCACCGGTCCCTGTGTGTGGAGTGGGGTGCGGCTGTTCCGGAATTGTGGCATCCTGGGTGTGCGGGTGGATGTGTGTTGGTGCGCGCGTGCCCACGTCTGGGTTGGGGGTGTTCCGGCTGCCCAGGAGTGTCGCAGAAAGGCTGGCAGGGGAGGCGCGGGAGCAGGGGGACAGCGAGCAGCCTGGAGGTGGGGAGCGGCCGAAGGTCCTGAGGTGGCGCAGCTGGCGAAAAGGACAGCAGCTGAGGGCGGCCGCGGAGGCAGAGGCACAGAGCTTGGGCCGGGGCCGGGGCTGGGGCTGGGGCGCAGTGTGCGTTGCCCCATTGCACAAGCAGTTGGCTGCGTGGTTGTGCAAAAGTGGGCGGGCTGTACTGCGGGAGGCAGAGCACACACGCCGGCCCTCCGAGGAAGAAGAAAGGCTTCCCTGACCGGGAATCGAACCCGGGCCGCGGCGGTGAGAGCGCCGAATCCTAACCACTAGACCACCAGGGAGCGTCGGGCTGCGCGTCTGGCCTGGGCCTCTGCCTGCTGCAGCCGGCGCCTGGGTGCCAATGGGCAGCAGCAGCAGCAGCAGCAGCAGCAGCGCCTGGCCTGTCGCGCTACTTCCACGGCCAACCCCCCGGCTGTCCTGCCCGGGCCGGCCGACGGGCCCCCGCCCGCCATCCGCCCTGACCTCAAAAACACACGGCGCGCCTCCGTCTCCTGGCCCCCGCGCACGCCCTGCCCCGCCGCGCTCAGCCGAGTCCACCCCACCTGGGCGGCCGGGCGCGCGCCACGACCACCGCCTCTGCCAAAAGGTGGGCGCGCTGCGTTGGCCGGGAATCGAACCCGGGTCAACTGCTTGGAAGGCAGCTATGCTCACCACTATACCACCAACGCCTCCCGCCGAGGCCGGCCTGGCCACGCGCCGCCCGGCTTGCCCGGAGCGCCCCGCCGCCCCCGTGCCCCGACGGCGCGCCTCGCCCGCACTTCCCCGCTGCCACCCCAAGGCCGCCCGGCGCCCCGCCGGCCAAGCCCAGCACGCCTGCCCGATCCACGCGCGCGCCCTCGCGCATCCACACGCACGCCAGCCGCTTCTCCGTCTGCGCACGCGCCCGCCTCCGCCCAGCGCCTCCCGGTCTCCTTACTCCTGGGAACCGGCCTCCGGATCCAGCGGAGCCCCGGCGGCGCGCGCGTCCGTATCCGTATCCGTCTCCGCGTCCGCCCTCAGCTGGCTCGTCCAAGCCCTCGTGCACCAGAGGTCCGACGGCCAGGCGACCGACCGCACCCGCAGGCTCGCTCCCCGGCTCGTCCGCGCCCCCTCACCCAGCGCACCTAGCGCACCTAGCGCACCAAGCGCACCAAGCCCTGTCGGTCGGTGGCGACCGACCGTGGGCGAGCGAAAACTCCTCGCGCGCGCCGCGCCCTGTGCGCCCAACACGGGTGCGTGTCCGGGGCCCGCAGGCCACACGGTCCCTGGTGCTCCGCGTGCGGGGGCCGGCGTGCGGGGCCTGGCCAAAAAGGGCGGCTTGCCTCCCCGTCGGGGAATCGAACCCCGGTCTCCCGCGCGCGGCGGGGATACTCACCACTATACTAACGAGGACGGCGGCGGCCACCCTCGGGTCCCCTCGACCCCTCTGCGTCCGCCCGCCCGCCCGCCCGCCCGCACCCGACCCCTGCCCTCCACCGCCCACACACCGGCTCCAGGGCCAACCGCCACCCGTCCCCAGTGCCCAGGCCCCGGTCCCCGCAACCTAGTGCCTTCAGCCCCACGTGGACTCCCCGGCCCGGGACCACAACATGCTAGCTTCCAGGAGCATAGAGCCAACCAACCGGAGGACCCAGGGGAAGCCAGGGAGGAGGATGAAGATGAGGAAGAGCAGCAGCAGCAGCAGCAGCAGCAGCAAGAGGAGAGGGGAGAAGAGCCAGCGGAGGGGCACAGCGAGGAAGAGGAGGAAGAGCACCCCCAGGAAAACCCAGAGGGAGAGGAGGAGGAGGAGGAAGACCACGACGACCCGGTGGGCGGGGCACAACGAGGGCGGGGGCAGCGCTGCGAACTGGAAGGAGCGGGCGGCCCGTCTGGGATGCGTCCCGGGGGGTGCTGCCGGGTGCCCCGTGCGGCCTCCAGAACCGGGCAGCGGCGCCCTGCAAGCCCCGGGAACCGCGCGGAGCTGCCCCGGGAACCGCGCAACCCGCGCGCCCCGCGGCCTGCGCCCTGGCCCCGCAGCCCAGGGCCCAGGCGGCGCGACGGACCAAGGCCGCAGTCCCTGGCGCGCTCCCCCAGCCAAGGGAACGGCCGCGCCACCCGGCCCGCCGTCAGGATGGCCGAGCGGTCTAAGGCGCTGCGTTCAGGTCGCAGTCTCCCCTGGAGGCGTGGGTTCGAATCCCACTCCTGACAAGCACGCCTTTTTGGCACGCCCGGGACAGCCTCGCGCCCGTCGTGCAACACGCCGCTCGCCGCTCCGGCTCTCCAGCCGTCGCGAGCGAGACCCCGCCTTGCCGGCCCGGCCCACACGTGGGACTCGCCACAGGGACCCCGCTCCAACTGGCCAGCGCGCAGGCACTCCCGCCCACCTCTCCCCACCACACCGCTTCTCGGGACCCACCTGCCTCCGAGTCTTCCTGGCTCCTCCGCTCCTCTGCCGCCACCCTCTGCCGCTACCTTCCGCACATTCACGGCCCTCCGCCTCCCAGCCCCAGTCCCCAGATCTCCTCCACCTCTCCCCGCCACCTGCCAGCCCCAGAGCGCTGAACCGACGGGCGGCCCGCCCAGAGTCCTCCCGAGCGTCCCCTAAACACCTGTCTGCAGCCAGCCCACCGAGAGCAGCGCACTTCGGCCGCGTCCCACCTCCTCGCCCTCGCCGCGCACTCCCGCCTCCCGCCTCCCGCCTGCCAGCCTGTCTGCCTGCTCGGGACAGCGCGCTGCCCGGGATCCTGCTCCTCGGAGCCCTTGGCTGACCCCGTGCTCCCGCCTCTCTCGGCCTCAGCACAGCTGCCTCAGGAGGCACAGAGGCCACGAGTCGGGAAAACCACCCGGGGCAGTGGTTGGTGGCCGGCCGAAGGCCCAGGCGCCCTGCGGTCACCCAGCTGCACACGTTGGCTCTCCTCCACGACCCACCGCCTCCCCAGGGGCGGGGCGGGGGGCTCCATGGGCAGGCGCGCCCCACCCAGCGTGGCGGCCGGCCACACACCCGCCTTCAGCCGGTGCTCCTGTTGCAGCCGTGGCTCACACCCGAGCCCACCACCACGGGGACCGCCCCGAGTCACCTGCTCTGACGGGGACCTGGGCAGAGGGCCGGGTCTGGCCGGCTGCATCCTGGCTCTCTCTGGGCTCCAGCGCCCCTCCTTCCCCGTGCCCTGGGATGCAGACAACAACCCAGCAGGAGCTGAAGCTCTGTGCTTCTCTCTCTTTCTCTGTCTGCCTGCCTCTTGCTCTCTAGCTCGCTCTCTCTCTCTCTCTCTCTCTCGTGTGTGTGTGTGTGTGTGTGTGTGTGTGTGTCTCCCTCCCAAACCCCACCCACCCATCCAAGGCCAACCACCACCACACCACACCACACCACACCCCCTCCAACCCCACCCCAGCCAACCATTCCGCCCATCCTCAACTCTAGGCAGCTTGCCAAGCAGCCTGGGCCCTAGAGGCGCGTGGAGCAGCTCCTTCTGCTTGCGCGTGGTCGCCCTGCTCCACGGAAAGCGGCTGCAACGGAGCAGCTCGTGGTGATCAGCCTGTGGGCCTGTGGCGGCTCCTGGCGGCGCCCGCCGACGGTGCATGGGTGGTTCAGTGGTAGAATTCTCGCCTGCCACGCGGGAGGCCCGGGTTCGATTCCCGGCCCATGCAGCTCCTGCTCCCCTTTTGCTTGGGCAGCCCCAGCAGTGCCTCTGCGCAAGCCGCTCCCTCGGGCTCCTCTCTGGCCAGCCTTGCACCAGCACTCTTGGCACACGCGCTCCCCAGCCCCCCTGGCCGCCGAACCCCGCCTAGCCCAGCGCCAGTGCCTCAGCTCTCGCACCCCTGCCTCCTTCCTAGCCTCTGCCTCTCCTGATACCCACTTCGGGCCCACGCGCTGCACTTCCGACCTCGCCGCTCTGCCGGCCGGCCACTGAGCCGCCAAGCCCCGCCGCTTCGCCTCCCCACACCCTGCTCTCACAACCAACCATCGCCAACGCGCGGCTGGCCCTAGCACCCTTCCACGACTCCTCCCGCCTTCCGGCTGCTGGACAGATGCCGGCCCCCGTTGGGGGCTCACGCCCTGGCCCTAGGCTGCTTGGGATGCCAGCCTCCAGAACAGACACCCGACTCCAGCCCTGCCACGCGCCCCACACACCGCCCCCAGTGCCCAGGGCCGGGCCCCTCCCAACCCACTGCACGGGAGGCTCCACGCCTGAGACTCTGCCCTCTGAGTCCCGTCGACCTGTCGCCCCCGAGACCTGCCCTAAGCGGCTGGGCAGCTCCGCCCTTGCCCTGGAGGTCCTGTGTGGGCACAAGGAGCCGGAGCCGCTACTTGACGAGGGCCGAGCCGGCACAGAGTAGGGCGGAGAACCGCATGCAGGGATCGAGGCGTCAATCGGGACGCAGAGCTCAGAGATGAGGCGGGGATTGGAACGTGCTACCAAATCCGTGGTGGCGTGGCCCGCGACGGGGACCGGGAGGGTCGGTTCCCTCCCGTGCGGAGAGAGCCCACGGTGAAACGCCAGCGTATGCCGCTCCCCTCTCCTCCACCTTGTCCCCACACACTGGCTGGCTGTCATCTCGGCTCTCGGGCTGTCCGCAAGCCCTCTCCCACCTCCTCCCGGAGGAGGAGGCTCCCTCACCTATGGCCAGCCGCCGGCATTGCCCAGGGCTCCAGCTTGCCGGCCCTCTCCAGCCTGCTGGTCTCGCATCTGCATCCTGCATCCTGCATCCTGCATCCTGCATCCTGCATCCTGGGGGGTGGAGGCGGGGAGGGGTGCCAAGTGCAGGGCCCCTCTGGGACAGCTCCCACGTGTTCAAGCCCCGAGCCCACCTGGGAGCCTGGATCGGCTCACGGTGGGAAAACCAAAGCAACTGCACCCTGGGCTGCTTGGTGACTCTCAGACCCACGGAGGCCATGGCACGCGGCACCTGGCACCTGGCCCAACGGGCAGGGAGAGAAGGCGTGCCCTCTGTGTCTCTCTGTGTGTGTGTCTGTGTGTGTGTGAGTGTGTGTGTGCGCGCGCACGCAGAAGCACACGCGTTCCTGTGCGTGGTGCCGGCGGCGGTGATGTCGTGAGTGAGGACGTGAGGCCGAGTGCGTGCAGGCACCGGTCCCTGTGTGTGGAGTGGGGTGCGGCTGTTCCGGAATTGTGGCATCCTGGGTGTGCGGGTGGATGTGTGTTGGTGCGCGCGTGCCCACGTCTGGGTTGGGGGTGTTCCGGCTGCCCAGGAGTGTCGCAGAAAGGCTGGCAGGGGAGGCGCGGGAGCAGGGGGACAGCGAGCAGCCTGGAGGTGGGGAGCGGCCGAAGGTCCTGAGGTGGCGCAGCTGGCGAAAAGGACAGCAGCTGAGGGCGGCCGCGGAGGCAGAGGCACAGAGCTTGGGCCGGGGCCGGGGCTGGGGCTGGGGCGCAGTGTGCGTTGCCCCATTGCACAAGCAGTTGGCTGCGTGGTTGTGCAAAAGTGGGCGGGCTGTACTGCGGGAGGCAGAGCACACACGCCGGCCCTCCGAGGAAGAAGAAAGGCTTCCCTGACCGGGAATCGAACCCGGGCCGCGGCGGTGAGAGCGCCGAATCCTAACCACTAGACCACCAGGGAGCGTCGGGCTGCGCGTCTGGCCTGGGCCTCTGCCTGCTGCAGCCGGCGCCTGGGTGCCAATGGGCAGCAGCAGCAGCAGCAGCAGCAGCAGCAGCGCCTGGCCTGTCGCGCTACTTCCACGGCCAACCCCCCGGCTGTCCTGCCCGGGCCGGCCGACGGGCCCCCGCCCGCCATCCGCCCTGACCTCAAAAACACACGGCGCGCCTCCGTCTCCTGGCCCCCGCGCACGCCCTGCCCCGCCGCGCTCAGCCGAGTCCACCCCACCTGGGCGGCCGGGCGCGCGCCACGACCACCGCCTCTGCCAAAAGGTGGGCGCGCTGCGTTGGCCGGGAATCGAACCCGGGTCAACTGCTTGGAAGGCAGCTATGCTCACCACTATACCACCAACGCCTCCCGCCGAGGCCGGCCTGGCCACGCGCCGCCCGGCTTGCCCGGAGCGCCCCGCCGCCCCCGTGCCCCGACGGCGCGCCTCGCCCGCACTTCCCCGCTGCCACCCCAAGGCCGCCCGGCGCCCCGCCGGCCAAGCCCAGCACGCCTGCCCGATCCACGCGCGCGCCCTCGCGCATCCACACGCACGCCAGCCGCTTCTCCGTCTGCGCACGCGCCCGCCTCCGCCCAGCGCCTCCCGGTCTCCTTACTCCTGGGAACCGGCCTCCGGATCCAGCGGAGCCCCGGCGGCGCGCGCGTCCGTATCCGTATCCGTCTCCGCGTCCGCCCTCAGCTGGCTCGTCCAAGCCCTCGTGCACCAGAGGTCCGACGGCCAGGCGACCGACCGCACCCGCAGGCTCGCTCCCCGGCTCGTCCGCGCCCCCTCACCCAGCGCACCTAGCGCACCTAGCGCACCAAGCGCACCAAGCCCTGTCGGTCGGTGGCGACCGACCGTGGGCGAGCGAAAACTCCTCGCGCGCGCCGCGCCCTGTGCGCCCAACACGGGTGCGTGTCCGGGGCCCGCAGGCCACACGGTCCCTGGTGCTCCGCGTGCGGGGGCCGGCGTGCGGGGCCTGGCCAAAAAGGGCGGCTTGCCTCCCCGTCGGGGAATCGAACCCCGGTCTCCCGCGTGACAGGCGGGGATACTCACCACTATACTAACGAGGACGGCGGCGGCCACCCTCGGGTCCCCTCGACCCCTCTGCGTCCGCCCGCCCGCCCGCCCGCCCGCCCGCACCCGACCCCTGCCCTCCACCGCCCACACACCGGCTCCAGGGCCAACCGCCACCCGTCCCCAGTGCCCAGGCCCCGGTCCCCGCAACCTAGTGCCTTCAGCCCCACGTGGACTCCCCGGCCCGGGACCACAACATGCTAGCTTCCAGGAGCATAGAGCCAACCAACCGGAGGACCCAGGGGAAGCCAGGGAGGAGGATGAAGATGAGGAAGAGCAGCAGCAGCAGCAGCAGCAGCAGCAAGAGGAGAGGGGAGAAGAGCCAGCGGAGGGGCACAGCGAGGAAGAGGAGGAAGAGCACCCCCAGGAAAACCCAGAGGGAGAGGAGGAGGAGGAGGAAGACCACGACGACCCGGTGGGCGGGGCACAACGAGGGCGGGGGCAGCGCTGCGAACTGGAAGGAGCGGGCGGCCCGTCTGGGATGCGTCCCGGGGGGTGCTGCCGGGTGCCCCGTGCGGCCTCCAGAACCGGGCAGCGGCGCCCTGCAAGCCCCGGGAACCGCGCGGAGCTGCCCCGGGAACCGCGCAACCCGCGCGCCCCGCGGCCTGCGCCCTGGCCCCGCAGCCCAGGGCCCAGGCGGCGCGACGGACCAAGGCCGCAGTCCCTGGCGCGCTCCCCCAGCCAAGGGAACGGCCGCGCCACCCGGCCCGCCGTCAGGATGGCCGAGCGGTCTAAGGCGCTGCGTTCAGGTCGCAGTCTCCCCTGGAGGCGTGGGTTCGAATCCCACTCCTGACAAGCACGCCTTTTTGGCACGCCCGGGCCAGCCTCGCGCCCGTCGTGCAACACGCCGCTCGCCGCTCCGGCTTTCCAGCCGTCGCGAGCGAGACCCCGCCTTGCCGGCCCGGCCCACACGTGGGACTCGCCACAGGGACCCCGCTCCAACTGGCCAGCGCGCAGGCACTCCCGCCCACCTCTCCCCACCACACCGCTTCTCGGGACCCACCTGCCTCCGAGTCTTCCTGGCTCCTCCGCTCCTCTGCCGCCACCCTCTGCCGCTACCTTCCGCACATTCACGGCCCTCCGCCTCCCAGCCCCAGTCCCCAGATCTCCTCCACCTCTCCCCGCCACCTGCCAGCCCCAGAGCGCTGAACCGACGGGCGGCCCGCCCAGAGTCCTCCCGAGCGTCCCCTAAACACCTGTCTGCAGCCAGCCCACCGAGAGCAGCGCACTTCGGCCGCGTCCCACCTCCTCGCCCTCGCCGCGCACTCCCGCCTCCCGCCTCCCGCCTGCCAGCCTGTCTGCCTGCTCGGGACAGCGCGCTGCCCGGGATCCTGCTCCTCGGAGCCCTTGGCTGACCCCGTGCTCCCGCCTCTCTCGGCCTCAGCACAGCTGCCTCAGGAGGCACAGAGGCCACGAGTCGGGAAAACCACCCGGGGCAGTGGTTGGTGGCCGGCCGAAGGCCCAGGCGCCCTGCGGTCACCCAGCTGCACACGTTGGCTCTCCTCCACGACCCACCGCCTCCCCAGGGGCGGGGCGGGGGGCTCCATGGGCAGGCGCGCCCCACCCAGCGTGGCGGCCGGCCACACACCCGCCTTCAGCCGGTGCTCCTGTTGCAGCCGTGGCTCACACCCGAGCCCACCACCACGGGGACCGCCCCGAGTCACCTGCTCTGACGGGGACCTGGGCAGAGGGCCGGGTCTGGCCGGCTGCATCCTGGCTCTCTCTGGGCTCCAGCGCCCCTCCTTCCCCGTGCCCTGGGATGCAGACAACAACCCAGCAGGAGCTGAAGCTCTGTGCTTCTCTCTCTTTCTCTGTCTGCCTGCCTCTTGCTCTCTAGCTCGCTCTCTCTCTCTCTCTCTCTCTCTCGTGTGTGTGTGTGTGTGTGTGTGTGTGTGTGTGTCTCCCTCCCAAACCCCACCCACCCATCCAAGGCCAACCACCACCACACCACACCACACCACACCCCCTCCAACCCCACCCCAGCCAACCATTCCGCCCATCCTCAACTCTAGGCAGCTTGCCAAGCAGCCTGGGCCCTAGAGGCGCGTGGAGCAGCTCCTTCTGCTTGCGCGTGGTCGCCCTGCTCCACGGAAAGCGGCTGCAACGGAGCAGCTCGTGGTGATCAGCCTGTGGGCCTGTGGCGGCTCCTGGCGGCGCCCGCCGACGGTGCATGGGTGGTTCAGTGGTAGAATTCTCGCCTGCCACGCGGGAGGCCTGGGTTCGATTCCCGGCCCATGCAGCTCCTGCTCCCCTTTTGCTTGGGCAGCCCCAGCAGTGCCTCTGCGCAAGCCGCTCCCTCGGGCTCCTCTCTGGCCAGCCTTGCACCAGCACTCTTGGCACACGCGCTCCCCAGCCCCCCTGGCCGCCGAACCCCGCCTAGCCCAGCGCCAGTGCCTCAGCTCTCGCACCCCTGCCTCCTTCCTAGCCTCTGCCTCTCCTGATACCCACTTCGGGCCCACGCGCTGCACTTCCGACCTCGCCGCTCTGCCGGCCGGCCACTGAGCCGCCAAGCCCCGCCGCTTCGCCTCCCCACACCCTGCTCTCACAACCAACCATCGCCAACGCGCGGCTGGCCCTAGCACCCTTCCACGACTCCTCCCGCCTTCCGGCTGCTGGACAGATGCCGGCCCCCGTTGGGGGCTCACGCCCTGGCCCTAGGCTGCTTGGGATGCCAGCCTCCAGAACAGACACCCGACTCCAGCCCTGCCACGCGCCCCACACACCGCCCCCAGTGCCCAGGGCCGGGCCCCTCCCAACCCACTGCACGGGAGGCTCCACGCCTGAGACTCTGCCCTCTGAGTCCCGTCGACCTGTCGCCCCCGAGACCTGCCCTAAGCGGCTGGGCAGCTCCGCCCTTGCCCTGGAGGTCCTGTGTGGGCACAAGGAGCCGGAGCCGCTACTTGACGAGGGCCGAGCCGGCACAGAGTAGGGCGGAGAACCGCATGCAGGGATCGAGGCGTCAATCGGGACGCAGAGCTCAGAGATGAGGCGGGGATTGGAACGTGCTACCAAATCCGTGGTGGCGTGGCCCGCGACGGGGACCGGGAGGGTCGGTTCCCTCCCGTGCGGAGAGAGCCCACGGTGAAACGCCAGCGTATGCCGCTCCCCTCTCCTCCACCTTGTCCCCACACACTGGCTGGCTGTCATCTCGGCTCTCGGGCTGTCCGCAAGCCCTCTCCCACCTCCTCCCGGAGGAGGAGGCTCCCTCACCTATGGCCAGCCGCCGGCATTGCCCAGGGCTCCAGCTTGCCGGCCCTCTCCAGCCTGCTGGTCTCGCATCTGCATCCTGCATCCTGCATCCTGCATCCTGCATCCTGGGGGGTGGAGGCGGGGAGGGGTGCCAAGTGCAGGGCCCCTCTGGGACAGCTCCCACGTGTTCAAGCCCCGAGCCCACCTGGGAGCCTGGATCGGCTCACGGTGGGAAAACCAAAGCAACTGCACCCTGGGCTGCTTGGTGACTCTCAGACCCACGGAGGCCATGGCACGCGGCACCTGGCACCTGGCCCAACGGGCAGGGAGAGAAGGCGTGCCCTCTGTGTCTCTCTGTGTGTGTGTCTGTGTGTGTGTGAGTGTGTGTGTGCGCGCGCACGCAGAAGCACACGCGTTCCTGTGCGTGGTGCCGGCGGCGGTGATGTCGTGAGTGAGGACGTGAGGCCGAGTGCGTGCAGGCACCGGTCCCTGTGTGTGGAGTGGGGTGCGGCTGTTCCGGAATTGTGGCATCCTGGGTGTGCGGGTGGATGTGTGTTGGTGCGCGCGTGCCCACGTCTGGGTTGGGGGTGTTCCGGCTGCCCAGGAGTGTCGCAGAAAGGCTGGCAGGGGAGGCGCGGGAGCAGGGGGACAGCGAGCAGCCTGGAGGTGGGGAGCGGCCGAAGGTCCTGAGGTGGCGCAGCTGGCGAAAAGGACAGCAGCTGAGGGCGGCCGCGGAGGCAGAGGCACAGAGCTTGGGCCGGGGCCGGGGCTGGGGCTGGGGCGCAGTGTGCGTTGCCCCATTGCACAAGCAGTTGGCTGCGTGGTTGTGCAAAAGTGGGCGGGCTGTACTGCGGGAGGCAGAGCACACACGCCGGCCCTCCGAGGAAGAAGAAAGGCTTCCCTGACCGGGAATCGAACCCGGGCCGCGGCGGTGAGAGCGCCGAATCCTAACCACTAGACCACCAGGGAGCGTCGGGCTGCGCGTCTGGCCTGGGCCTCTGCCTGCTGCAGCCGGCGCCTGGGTGCCAATGGGCAGCAGCAGCAGCAGCAGCAGCAGCAGCAGCGCCTGGCCTGTCGCGCTACTTCCACGGCCAACCCCCCGGCTGTCCTGCCCGGGCCGGCCGACGGGCCCCCGCCCGCCATCCGCCCTGACCTCAAAAACACACGGCGCGCCTCCGTCTCCTGGCCCCCGCGCACGCCCTGCCCCGCCGCGCTCAGCCGAGTCCACCCCACCTGGGCGGCCGGGCGCGCGCCACGACCACCGCCTCTGCCAAAAGGTGGGCGCGCTGCGTTGGCCGGGAATCGAACCCGGGTCAACTGCTTGGAAGGCAGCTATGCTCACCACTATACCACCAACGCCTCCCGCCGAGGCCGGCCTGGCCACGCGCCGCCCGGCTTGCCCGGAGCGCCCCGCCGCCCCCGTGCCCCGACGGCACGCCTCGCCCGCACTTCCCCGCTGCCACCCCAAGGCCGCCCGGCGCCCCGCCGGCCAAGCCCAGCACGCCTGCCCGATCCACGCGCGCGCCCTCGCGCATCCACACGCACGCCAGCCGCTTCTCCGTCTGCGCACGCGCCCGCCTCCGCCCAGCGCCTCCCGGTCTCCTTACTCCTGGGAACCGGCCTCCGGATCCAGCGGAGCCCCGGCGGCGCGCGCGTCCGTATCCGTATCCGTCTCCGCGTCCGCCCTCAGCTGGCTCGTCCAAGCCCTCGTGCACCAGAGGTCCGACGGCCAGGCGACCGACCGCACCCGCAGGCTCGCTCCCCGGCTCGTCCGCGCCCCCTCACCCAGCGCACCTAGCGCACCTAGCGCACCAAGCGCACCAAGCCCTGTCGGTCGGTGGCGACCGACCGTGGGCGAGCGAAAACTCCTCGCGCGCGCCGCGCCCTGTGCGCCCAACACGGGTGCGTGTCCGGGGCCCGCAGGCCACACGGTCCCTGGTGCTCCGCGTGCGGGGGCCGGCGTGCGGGGCCTGGCCAAAAAGGGCGGCTTGCCTCCCCGTCGGGGAATCGAACCCCGGTCTCCCGCGCGCGGCGGGGATACTCACCACTATACTAACGAGGACGGCGGCGGCCACCCTCGGGTCCCCTCGACCCCTCTGCGTCCGCCCGCCCGCCCGCCCGCCCGCACCCGACCCCTGCCCTCCACCGCCCACACACCGGCTCCAGGGCCAACCGCCACCCGTCCCCAGTGCCCAGGCCCCGGTCCCCGCAACCTAGTGCCTTCAGCCCCACGTGGACTCCCCGGCCCGGGACCACAACATGCTAGCTTCCAGGAGCATAGAGCCAACCAACCGGAGGACCCAGGGGAAGCCAGGGAGGAGGATGAAGATGAGGAAGAGCAGCAGCAGCAGCAGCAGCAGCAGCAAGAGGAGAGGGGAGAAGAGCCAGCGGAGGGGCACAGCGAGGAAGAGGAGGAAGAGCACCCCCAGGAAAACCCAGAGGGAGAGGAGGAGGAGGAGGAAGACCACGACGACCCGGTGGGCGGGGCACAACGAGGGCGGGGGCAGCGCTGCGAACTGGAAGGAGCGGGCGGCCCGTCTGGGATGCGTCCCGGGGGGTGCTGCCGGGTGCCCCGTGCGGCCTCCAGAACCGGGCAGCGGCGCCCTGCAAGCCCCGGGAACCGCGCGGAGCTGCCCCGGGAACCGCGCAACCCGCGCGCCCCGCGGCCTGCGCCCTGGCCCCGCAGCCCAGGGCCCAGGCGGCGCGACGGACCAAGGCCGCAGTCCCTGGCGCGCTCCCCCAGCCAAGGGAACGGCCGCGCCACCCGGCCCGCCGTCAGGATGGCCGAGCGGTCTAAGGCGCTGCGTTCAGGTCGCAGTCTCCCCTGGAGGCGTGGGTTCGAATCCCACTCCTGACAAGCACGCCTTTTTGGCACGCCCGGGCCAGCCTCGCGCCCGTCGTGCAACACGCCGCTCGCCGCTCCGGCTTTCCAGCCGTCGCGAGCGAGACCCCGCCTTGCCGGCCCGGCCCACACGTGGGACTCGCCACAGGGACCCCGCTCCAACTGGCCAGCGCGCAGGCACTCCCGCCCACCTCTCCCCACCACACCGCTTCTCGGGACCCACCTGCCTCCGAGTCTTCCTGGCTCCTCCGCTCCTCTGCCGCCACCCTCTGCCGCTACCTTCCGCACATTCACGGCCCTCCGCCTCCCAGCCCCAGTCCCCAGATCTCCTCCACCTCTCCCCGCCACCTGCCAGCCCCAGAGCGCTGAACCGACGGGCGGCCCGCCCAGAGTCCTCCCGAGCGTCCCCTAAACACCTGTCTGCAGCCAGCCCACCGAGAGCAGCGCACTTCGGCCGCGTCCCACCTCCTCGCCCTCGCCGCGCACTCCCGCCTCCCGCCTCCCGCCTGCCAGCCTGTCTGCCTGCTCGGGACAGCGCGCTGCCCGGGATCCTGCTCCTCGGAGCCCTTGGCTGACCCCGTGCTCCCGCCTCTCTCGGCCTCAGCACAGCTGCCTCAGGAGGCACAGAGGCCACGAGTCGGGAAAACCACCCGGGGCAGTGGTTGGTGGCCGGCCGAAGGCCCAGGCGCCCTGCGGTCACCCAGCTGCACACGTTGGCTCTCCTCCACGACCCACCGCCTCCCCAGGGGCGGGGCGGGGGGCTCCATGGGCAGGCGCGCCCCACCCAGCGTGGCGGCCGGCCACACACCCGCCTTCAGCCGGTGCTCCTGTTGCAGCCGTGGCTCACACCCGAGCCCACCACCACGGGGACCGCCCCGAGTCACCTGCTCTGACGGGGACCTGGGCAGAGGGCCGGGTCTGGCCGGCTGCATCCTGGCTCTCTCTGGGCTCCAGCGCCCCTCCTTCCCCGTGCCCTGGGATGCAGACAACAACCCAGCAGGAGCTGAAGCTCTGTGCTTCTCTCTCTTTCTCTGTCTGCCTGCCTCTTGCTCTCTAGCTCGCTCTCTCTCTCTCTCTCTCTCTCGTGTGTGTGTGTGTGTGTGTGTGTGTGTGTGTGTCTCCCTCCCAAACCCCACCCACCCATCCAAGGCCAACCACCACCACACCACACCACACCACACCCCCTCCAACCCCACCCCAGCCAACCATTCCGCCCATCCTCAACTCTAGGCAGCTTGCCAAGCAGCCTGGGCCCTAGAGGCGCGTGGAGCAGCTCCTTCTGCTTGCGCGTGGTCGCCCTGCTCCACGGAAAGCGGCTGCAACGGAGCAGCTCGTGGTGATCAGCCTGTGGGCCTGTGGCGGCTCCTGGCGGCGCCCGCCGACGGTGCATGGGTGGTTCAGTGGTAGAATTCTCGCCTGCCACGCGGGAGGCCTGGGTTCGATTCCCGGCCCATGCAGCTCCTGCTCCCCTTTTGCTTGGGCAGCCCCAGCAGTGCCTCTGCGCAAGCCGCTCCCTCGGGCTCCTCTCTGGCCAGCCTTGCACCAGCACTCTTGGCACACGCGCTCCCCAGCCCCCCTGGCCGCCGAACCCCGCCTAGCCCAGCGCCAGTGCCTCAGCTCTCGCACCCCTGCCTCCTTCCTAGCCTCTGCCTCTCCTGATACCCACTTCGGGCCCACGCGCTGCACTTCCGACCTCGCCGCTCTGCCGGCCGGCCACTGAGCCGCCAAGCCCCGCCGCTTCGCCTCCCCACACCCTGCTCTCACAACCAACCATCGCCAACGCGCGGCTGGCCCTAGCACCCTTCCACGACTCCTCCCGCCTTCCGGCTGCTGGACAGATGCCGGCCCCCGTTGGGGGCTCACGCCCTGGCCCTAGGCTGCTTGGGATGCCAGCCTCCAGAACAGACACCCGACTCCAGCCCTGCCACGCGCCCCACACACCGCCCCCAGTGCCCAGGGCCGGGCCCCTCCCAACCCACTGCACGGGAGGCTCCACGCCTGAGACTCTGCCCTCTGAGTCCCGTCGACCTGTCGCCCCCGAGACCTGCCCTAAGCGGCTGGGCAGCTCCGCCCTTGCCCTGGAGGTCCTGTGTGGGCACAAGGAGCCGGAGCCGCTACTTGACGAGGGCCGAGCCGGCACAGAGTAGGGCGGAGAACCGCATGCAGGGATCGAGGCGTCAATCGGGACGCAGAGCTCAGAGATGAGGCGGGGATTGGAACGTGCTACCAAATCCGTGGTGGCGTGGCCCGCGACGGGGACCGGGAGGGTCGGTTCCCTCCCGTGCGGAGAGAGCCCACGGTGAAACGCCAGCGTATGCCGCTCCCCTCTCCTCCACCTTGTCCCCACACACTGGCTGGCTGTCATCTCGGCTCTCGGGCTGTCCGCAAGCCCTCTCCCACCTCCTCCCGGAGGAGGAGGCTCCCTCACCTATGGCCAGCCGCCGGCATTGCCCAGGGCTCCAGCTTGCCGGCCCTCTCCAGCCTGCTGGTCTCGCATCTGCATCCTGCATCCTGCATCCTGCATCCTGCATCCTGCATCCTGGGGGGTGGAGGCGGGGAGGGGTGCCAAGTGCAGGGCCCCTCTGGGACAGCTCCCACGTGTTCAAGCCCCGAGCCCACCTGGGAGCCTGGATCGGCTCACGGTGGGAAAACCAAAGCAACTGCACCCTGGGCTGCTTGGTGACTCTCAGACCCACGGAGGCCATGGCACGCGGCACCTGGCACCTGGCCCAACGGGCAGGGAGAGAAGGCGTGCCCTCTGTGTCTCTCTGTGTGTGTGTCTGTGTGTGTGTGAGTGTGTGTGTGCGCGCGCACGCAGAAGCACACGCGTTCCTGTGCGTGGTGCCGGCGGCGGTGATGTCGTGAGTGAGGACGTGAGGCCGAGTGCGTGCAGGCACCGGTCCCTGTGTGTGGAGTGGGGTGCGGCTGTTCCGGAATTGTGGCATCCTGGGTGTGCGGGTGGATGTGTGTTGGTGCGCGCGTGCCCACGTCTGGGTTGGGGGTGTTCCGGCTGCCCAGGAGTGTCGCAGAAAGGCTGGCAGGGGAGGCGCGGGAGCAGGGGGACAGCGAGCAGCCTGGAGGTGGGGAGCGGCCGAAGGTCCTGAGGTGGCGCAGCTGGCGAAAAGGACAGCAGCTGAGGGCGGCCGCGGAGGCAGAGGCACAGAGCTTGGGCCGGGGCCGGGGCTGGGGCTGGGGCGCAGTGTGCGTTGCCCCATTGCACAAGCAGTTGGCTGCGTGGTTGTGCAAAAGTGGGCGGGCTGTACTGCGGGAGGCAGAGCACACACGCCGGCCCTCCGAGGAAGAAGAAAGGCTTCCCTGACCGGGAATCGAACCCGGGCCGCGGCGGTGAGAGCGCCGAATCCTAACCACTAGACCACCAGGGAGCGTCGGGCTGCGCGTCTGGCCTGGGCCTCTGCCTGCTGCAGCCGGCGCCTGGGTGCCAATGGGCAGCAGCAGCAGCAGCAGCAGCAGCAGCAGCGCCTGGCCTGTCGCGCTACTTCCACGGCCAACCCCCCGGCTGTCCTGCCCGGGCCGGCCGACGGGCCCCCGCCCGCCATCCGCCCTGACCTCAAAAACACACGGCGCGCCTCCGTCTCCTGGCCCCCGCGCACGCCCTGCCCCGCCGCGCTCAGCCGAGTCCACCCCACCTGGGCGGCCGGGCGCGCGCCACGACCACCGCCTCTGCCAAAAGGTGGGCGCGCTGCGTTGGCCGGGAATCGAACCCGGGTCAACTGCTTGGAAGGCAGCTATGCTCACCACTATACCACCAACGCCTCCCGCCGAGGCCGGCCTGGCCACGCGCCGCCCGGCTTGCCCGGAGCGCCCCGCCGCCCCCGTGCCCCGACGGCGCGCCTCGCCCGCACTTCCCCGCTGCCACCCCAAGGCCGCCCGGCGCCCCGCCGGCCAAGCCCAGCACGCCTGCCCGATCCACGCGCGCGCCCTCGCGCATCCACACGCACGCCAGCCGCTTCTCCGTCTGCGCACGCGCCCGCCTCCGCCCAGCGCCTCCCGGTCTCCTTACTCCTGGGAACCGGCCTCCGGATCCAGCGGAGCCCCGGCGGCGCGCGCGTCCGTATCCGTATCCGTCTCCGCGTCCGCCCTCAGCTGGCTCGTCCAAGCCCTCGTGCACCAGAGGTCCGACGGCCAGGCGACCGACCGCACCCGCAGGCTCGCTCCCCGGCTCGTCCGCGCCCCCTCACCCAGCGCACCTAGCGCACCTAGCGCACCAAGCGCACCAAGCCCTGTCGGTCGGTGGCGACCGACCGTGGGCGAGCGAAAACTCCTCGCGCGCGCCGCGCCCTGTGCGCCCAACACGGGTGCGTGTCCGGGGCCCGCAGGCCACACGGTCCCTGGTGCTCCGCGTGCGGGGGCCGGCGTGCGGGGCCTGGCCAAAAAGGGCGGCTTGCCTCCCCGTCGGGGAATCGAACCCCGGTCTCCCGCGTGACAGGCGGGGATACTCACCACTATACTAACGAGGACGGCGGCGGCCACCCTCGGGTCCCCTCGACCCCTCTGCGTCCGCCCGCCCGCCCGCCCGCCCGCCCGCACCCGACCCCTGCCCTCCACCGCCCACACACCGGCTCCAGGGCCAACCGCCACCCGTCCCCAGTGCCCAGGCCCCGGTCCCCGCAACCTAGTGCCTTCAGCCCCACGTGGACTCCCCGGCCCGGGACCACAACATGCTAGCTTCCAGGAGCATAGAGCCAACCAACCGGAGGACCCAGGGGAAGCCAGGGAGGAGGATGAAGATGAGGAAGAGCAGCAGCAGCAGCAGCAGCAGCAGCAAGAGGAGAGGGGAGAAGAGCCAGCGGAGGGGCACAGCGAGGAAGAGGAGGAAGAGCACCCCCAGGAAAACCCAGAGGGAGAGGAGGAGGAGGAGGAAGACCACGACGACCCGGTGGGCGGGGCACAACGAGGGCGGGGGCAGCGCTGCGAACTGGAAGGAGCGGGCGGCCCGTCTGGGATGCGTCCCGGGGGGTGCTGCCGGGTGCCCCGTGCGGCCTCCAGAACCGGGCAGCGGCGCCCTGCAAGCCCCGGGAACCGCGCGGAGCTGCCCCGGGAACCGCGCAACCCGCGCGCCCCGCGGCCTGCGCCCTGGCCCCGCAGCCCAGGGCCCAGGCGGCGCGACGGACCAAGGCCGCAGTCCCTGGCGCGCTCCCCCAGCCAAGGGAACGGCCGCGCCACCCGGCCCGCCGTCAGGATGGCCGAGCGGTCTAAGGCGCTGCGTTCAGGTCGCAGTCTCCCCTGGAGGCGTGGGTTCGAATCCCACTCCTGACAAGCACGCCTTTTTGGCACGCCCGGGCCAGCCTCGCGCCCGTCGTGCAACACGCCGCTCGCCGCTCCGGCTCTCCAGCCGTCGCGAGCGAGACCCCGCCTTGCCGGCCCGGCCCACACGTGGGACTCGCCACAGGGACCCCGCTCCAACTGGCCAGCGCGCAGGCACTCCCGCCCACCTCTCCCCACCACACCGCTTCTCGGGACCCACCTGCCTCCGAGTCTTCCTGGCTCCTCCGCTCCTCTGCCGCCACCCTCTGCCGCTACCTTCCGCACATTCACGGCCCTCCGCCTCCCAGCCCCAGTCCCCAGATCTCCTCCACCTCTCCCCGCCACCTGCCAGCCCCAGAGCGCTGAACCGACGGGCGGCCCGCCCAGAGTCCTCCCGAGCGTCCCCTAAACACCTGTCTGCAGCCAGCCCACCGAGAGCAGCGCACTTCGGCCGCGTCCCACCTCCTCGCCCTCGCCGCGCACTCCCGCCTCCCGCCTCCCGCCTGCCAGCCTGTCTGCCTGCTCGGGACAGCGCGCTGCCCGGGATCCTGCTCCTCGGAGCCCTTGGCTGACCCCGTGCTCCCGCCTCTCTCGGCCTCAGCACAGCTGCCTCAGGAGGCACAGAGGCCACGAGTCGGGAAAACCACCCGGGGCAGTGGTTGGTGGCCGGCCGAAGGCCCAGGCGCCCTGCGGTCACCCAGCTGCACACGTTGGCTCTCCTCCACGACCCACCGCCTCCCCAGGGGCGGGGCGGGGGGCTCCATGGGCAGGCGCGCCCCACCCAGCGTGGCGGCCGGCCACACACCCGCCTTCAGCCGGTGCTCCTGTTGCAGCCGTGGCTCACACCCGAGCCCACCACCACGGGGACCGCCCCGAGTCACCTGCTCTGACGGGGACCTGGGCAGAGGGCCGGGTCTGGCCGGCTGCATCCTGGCTCTCTCTGGGCTCCAGCGCCCCTCCTTCCCCGTGCCCTGGGATGCAGACAACAACCCAGCAGGAGCTGAAGCTCTGTGCTTCTCTCTCTTTCTCTGTCTGCCTGCCTCTTGCTCTCTAGCTCGCTCTCTCTCTCTCTCTCTCTCTCGTGTGTGTGTGTGTGTGTGTGTGTGTGTCTCCCTCCCAAACCCCACCCACCCATCCAAGGCCAACCACCACCACACCACACCACACCACACCCCCTCCAACCCCACCCCAGCCAACCATTCCGCCCATCCTCAACTCTAGGCAGCTTGCCAAGCAGCCTGGGCCCTAGAGGCGCGTGGAGCAGCTCCTTCTGCTTGCGCGTGGTCGCCCTGCTCCACGGAAAGCGGCTGCAACGGAGCAGCTCGTGGTGATCAGCCTGTGGGCCTGTGGCGGCTCCTGGCGGCGCCCGCCGACGGTGCATGGGTGGTTCAGTGGTAGAATTCTCGCCTGCCACGCGGGAGGCCCGGGTTCGATTCCCGGCCCATGCAGCTCCTGCTCCCCTTTTGCTTGGGCAGCCCCAGCAGTGCCTCTGCGCAAGCCGCTCCCTCGGGCTCCTCTCTGGCCAGCCTTGCACCAGCACTCTTGGCACACGCGCTCCCCAGCCCCCCTGGCCGCCGAACCCCGCCTAGCCCAGCGCCAGTGCCTCAGCTCTCGCACCCCTGCCTCCTTCCTAGCCTCTGCCTCTCCTGATACCCACTTCGGGCCCACGCGCTGCACTTCCGACCTCGCCGCTCTGCCGGCCGGCCACTGAGCCGCCAAGCCCCGCCGCTTCGCCTCCCCACACCCTGCTCTCACAACCAACCATCGCCAACGCGCGGCTGGCCCTAGCACCCTTCCACGACTCCTCCCGCCTTCCGGCTGCTGGACAGATGCCGGCCCCCGTTGGGGGCTCACGCCCTGGCCCTAGGCTGCTTGGGATGCCAGCCTCCAGAACAGACACCCGACTCCAGCCCTGCCACGCGCCCCACACACCGCCCCCAGTGCCCAGGGCCGGGCCCCTCCCAACCCACTGCACGGGAGGCTCCACGCCTGAGACTCTGCCCTCTGAGTCCCGTCGACCTGTCGCCCCCGAGACCTGCCCTAAGCGGCTGGGCAGCTCCGCCCTTGCCCTGGAGGTCCTGTGTGGGCACAAGGAGCCGGAGCCGCTACTTGACGAGGGCCGAGCCGGCACAGAGTAGGGCGGAGAACCGCATGCAGGGATCGAGGCGTCAATCGGGACGCAGAGCTCAGAGATGAGGCGGGGATTGGAACGTGCTACCAAATCCGTGGTGGCGTGGCCCGCGACGGGGACCGGGAGGGTCGGTTCCCTCCCGTGCGGAGAGAGCCCACGGTGAAACGCCAGCGTATGCCGCTCCCCTCTCCTCCACCTTGTCCCCACACACTGGCTGGCTGTCATCTCGGCTCTCGGGCTGTCCGCAAGCCCTCTCCCACCTCCTCCCGGAGGAGGAGGCTCCCTCACCTATGGCCAGCCGCCGGCATTGCCCAGGGCTCCAGCTTGCCGGCCCTCTCCAGCCTGCTGGTCTCGCATCTGCATCCTGCATCCTGCATCCTGCATCCTGCATCCTGGGGGGTGGAGGCGGGGAGGGGTGCCAAGTGCAGGGCCCCTCTGGGACAGCTCCCACGTGTTCAAGCCCCGAGCCCACCTGGGAGCCTGGATCGGCTCACGGTGGGAAAACCAAAGCAACTGCACCCTGGGCTGCTTGGTGACTCTCAGACCCACGGAGGCCATGGCACGCGGCACCTGGCACCTGGCCCAACGGGCAGGGAGAGAAGGCGTGCCCTCTGTGTCTCTCTGTGTGTGTGTCTGTGTGTGTGTGAGTGTGTGTGTGCGCGCGCACGCAGAAGCACACGCGTTCCTGTGCGTGGTGCCGGCGGCGGTGATGTCGTGAGTGAGGACGTGAGGCCGAGTGCGTGCAGGCACCGGTCCCTGTGTGTGGAGTGGGGTGCGGCTGTTCCGGAATTGTGGCATCCTGGGTGTGCGGGTGGATGTGTGTTGGTGCGCGCGTGCCCACGTCTGGGTTGGGGGTGTTCCGGCTGCCCAGGAGTGTCGCAGAAAGGCTGGCAGGGGAGGCGCGGGAGCAGGGGGACAGCGAGCAGCCTGGAGGTGGGGAGCGGCCGAAGGTCCTGAGGTGGCGCAGCTGGCGAAAAGGACAGCAGCTGAGGGCGGCCGCGGAGGCAGAGGCACAGAGCTTGGGCCGGGGCCGGGGCTGGGGCTGGGGCGCAGTGTGCGTTGCCCCATTGCACAAGCAGTTGGCTGCGTGGTTGTGCAAAAGTGGGCGGGCTGTACTGCGGGAGGCAGAGCACACACGCCGGCCCTCCGAGGAAGAAGAAAGGCTTCCCTGACCGGGAATCGAACCCGGGCCGCGGCGGTGAGAGCGCCGAATCCTAACCACTAGACCACCAGGGAGCGTCGGGCTGCGCGTCTGGCCTGGGCCTCTGCCTGCTGCAGCCGGCGCCTGGGTGCCAATGGGCAGCAGCAGCAGCAGCAGCAGCAGCAGCAGCAGCGCCTGGCCTGTCGCGCTACTTCCACGGCCAACCCCCCGGCTGTCCTGCCCGGGCCGGCCGACGGGCCCCCGCCCGCCATCCGCCCTGACCTCAAAAACACACGGCGCGCCTCCGTCTCCTGGCCCCCGCGCACGCCCTGCCCCGCCGCGCTCAGCCGAGTCCACCCCACCTGGGCGGCCGGGCGCGCGCCACGACCACCGCCGCTGCCAAAAGGTGGGCGCGGTGCGTTGGCCGGGAATCGAACCCGGGTCAACTGCTTGGAAGGCAGCTATGCTCACCACTATACCACCAACGCCTCCCGCCGAGGCCGGCCTGGCCACGCGCCGCCCGGCTTGCCCGGAGCGCCCCGCCGCCCCCGTGCCCCGACGGCGCGCCTCGCCCGCACTTCCCCGCTGCCACCCCAAGGCCTCCCGGCGCCCCGCCGGCCAAGCCCAGCACGCCTGCCCGATCCACGCGCGCGCCCTCGCGCATCCACACGCACGCCAGCCGCTTCTCCGTCTGCGCACGCGCCCGCCTCCGCCCAGCGCCTCCCGGTCTCCTTACTCCTGGGAACCGGCCTCCGGATCCAGCGGAGCCCCGGCGGCGCGCGCGTCCGTATCCGTATCCGTCTCCGCGTCCGCCCTCAGCTGGCTCGTCCAAGCCCTCGTGCACCAGAGGTCCGACGGCCAGGCGACCGACCGCACCCGCAGGCTCGCTCCCCGGCTCGTCCGCGCCCCCTCACCCAGCGCACCTAGCGCACCTAGCGCACCAAGCGCACCTAGCGCACCAAGCGCACCAAGCGCACCAAGCCCTGTCGGTCGGTGGCGACCGACCGTGGGCGAGCGAAAACTCCTCGCGCGCGCCGCGCCCTGTGCGCCCAACACGGGTGCGTGTCCGGGGCCCGCAGGCCACACGGTCCCTGGTGCTCCGCGTGCGGGGGCCGGCGTGCGGGGCCTGGCCAAAAAGGGCGGCTTGCCTCCCCGTCGGGGAATCGAACCCCGGTCTCCCGCGTGACAGGCGGGGATACTCACCACTATACTAACGAGGACGGCGGCGGCCACCCTCGGGTCCCCTCGACCCCTCTGCGTCCGCCCGCCCGCCCGCCCGCCCGCACCCGACCCCTGCCCTCCACCGCCCACACACCGGCTCCAGGGCCAACCGCCACCCGTCCCCAGTGCCCAGGCCCCGGTCCCCGCAACCTAGTGCCTTCAGCCCCACGTGGACTCCCCGGCCCGGGACCACAACATGCTAGCTTCCAGGAGCATAGAGCCAACCAACCGGAGGACCCAGGGGAAGCCAGGGAGGAGGATGAAGATGAGGAAGAGCAGCAGCAGCAGCAGCAGCAGCAGCAGCAGCAGCAAGAGGAGAGGGGAGAAGAGCCAGCGGAGGGGCACAGCGAGGAAGAGGAGGAAGAGCACCCCCAGGAAAACCCAGAGGGAGAGGAGGAGGAGGAGGAAGACCACGACGACCCGGTGGGCGGGGCACAACGAGGGCGGGGGCAGCGCTGCGAACTGGAAGGAGCGGGCGGCCCGTCTGGGATGCGTCCCGGGGGGTGCTGCCGGGTGCCCCGTGCGGCCTCCAGAACCGGGCAGCGGCGCCCTGCAAGCCCCGGGAACCGCGCGGAGCTGCCCCGGGAACCGCGCAACCCGCGCGCCCCGCGGCCTGCGCCCTGGCCCCGCAGCCCAGGGCCCAGGCGGCGCGACGGACCAAGGCCGCAGTCCCTGGCGCGCTCCCCCAGCCAAGGGAACGGCCGCGCCACCCGGCCCGCCGTCAGGATGGCCGAGCGGTCTAAGGCGCTGCGTTCAGGTCGCAGTCTCCCCTGGAGGCGTGGGTTCGAATCCCACTCCTGACAAGCACGCCTTTTTGGCACGCCCGGGCCAGCCTCGCGCCCGTCGTGCAACACGCCGCTCGCCGCTCCGGCTTTCCAGCCGTCGCGAGCGAGACCCCGCCTTGCCGGCCCGGCCCACACGTGGGACTCGCCACAGGGACCCCGCTCCAACTGGCCAGCGCGCAGGCACTCCCGCCCACCTCTCCCCACCACACCGCTTCTCGGGACCCACCTGCCTCCGAGTCTTCCTGGCTCCTCCGCTCCTCTGCCGCCACCCTCTGCCGCTACCTTCCGCACATTCACGGCCCTCCGCCTCCCAGCCCCAGTCCCCAGATCTCCTCCACCTCTCCCCGCCACCTGCCAGCCCCAGAGCGCTGAACCGACGGGCGGCCCGCCCAGAGTCCTCCCGAGCGTCCCCTAAACACCTGTCTGCAGCCAGCCCACCGAGAGCAGCGCACTTCGGCCGCGTCCCACCTCCTCGCCCTCGCCGCGCACTCCCGCCTCCCGCCTCCCGCCTGCCAGCCTGTCTGCCTGCTCGGGACAGCGCGCTGCCCGGGATCCTGCTCCTCGGAGCCCTTGGCTGACCCCGTGCTCCCGCCTCTCTCGGCCTCAGCACAGCTGCCTCAGGAGGCACAGAGGCCACGAGTCGGGAAAACCACCCGGGGCAGTGGTTGGTGGCCGGCCGAAGGCCCAGGCGCCCTGCGGTCACCCAGCTGCACACGTTGGCTCTCCTCCACGACCCACCGCCTCCCCAGGGGCGGGGCGGGGGGCTCCATGGGCAGGCGCGCCCCACCCAGCGTGGCGGCCGGCCACACACCCGCCTTCAGCCGGTGCTCCTGTTGCAGCCGTGGCTCACACCCGAGCCCACCACCACGGGGACCGCCCCGAGTCACCTGCTCTGACGGGGACCTGGGCAGAGGGCCGGGTCTGGCCGGCTGCATCCTGGCTCTCTCTGGGCTCCAGCGCCCCTCCTTCCCCGTGCCCTGGGATGCAGACAACAACCCAGCAGGAGCTGAAGCTCTGTGCTTCTCTCTCTTTCTCTGTCTGCCTGCCTTTTGCTCTCTAGCTCGCGCTCTCTCTCTCTCTCTCGTGTGTGTGTGTGTGTGTGTCTCCCTCCCAAACCCCACCCACCCATCCAAGGCCAACCACCACCACACCACACCACACCACAACCCCTCCAACCCCACCCCAGCCAACCATTCCGCCCATCCTCAACTCTAGGCAGCTTGCCAAGCAGCCTGGGCCCTAGAGGCGCGTGGAGCAGCTCCTTCTGCTTGCGCGTGGTCGCCCTGCTCCACGGAAAGCGGCTGCAACGGAGCAGCTCGTGGTGATCAGCCTGCGGGCCTGTGGCGGCTCCTGGCGGCGCCCGCCGACGGTGCATGGGTGGTTCAGTGGTAGAATTCTCGCCTGCCACGCGGGAGGCCCGGGTTCGATTCCCGGCCCATGCAGCTCCTGCTCCCCTTTTGCTTGGGCAGCCCCAGCAGTGCCTCTGCGCAAGCCGCTCCCTCGGGCTCCTCTCTGGCCAGCCTTGCACCAGCACTCTTGGCACACGCGCTCCCCAGCCCCCCCTGGCCGCCGAACCCCGCCTAGCCCAGCGCCAGTGCCTCAGCTCTCGCACCCCTGCCTCCTTCCTAGCCTCTGCCTCTCCTGATACCCACTTCGGGCCCACGTGCTGCACTTCCGACCTGGCCGCTCTGCCGGCCGGCCACTGAGCCGCCAAGCCCCGCCGCTTCGCCTCCCCACACCCTGCTCTCACAACCAACCATCGCCAACGCGCGACTGGCCCTAGCACCCTTCCACGACTCCTCCCGCCTTCCGGCTGCTGGACTGATGCCGGCCCCCGTTGGGGGCTCACGCCCTGGCCCTAGGCTGCTTGGGATGCCAGCCTCCAGAACGGACACCCGACTCCAGCCCTGCCACGCGCCCCACACACCGCCCCCAGTGCCCAGGGCCGGGCCCCTCCCAACCCACTGCACAGGAGGCTCCACGCCTGAGACTCTGCCCTCTGAGTCCCGTCGACCTGTCGCCCCCGAGACCTGCCCTAAGCGGCTGGGCAGCTCCGCCCTTGCCCTGGAGGTCCTGTGTGGGCACAAGGAGCCGGAGCCGCTACTTGACGAGGGCCGAGCCGGCACAGAGTAGGGCGGAGAACCGCATGCAGGGATCGAGGCGTCAATCGGGACGCAGAGAGCGCGAGCTCAGAGATGAGGCGGGGATTGGAACGTGCTACCAAATCCGTGGTGGCGTGGCCCGCGACAGGGACCGGGAGGGTCGGTTCCCTCCCGTGCGGAGAGAGCCCACGGTGAAACGTCAGCGTATGCCGCTCCCCTCTCCTCCACCTTGTCCCCACACACTGGCTGGCTGTCATCTCGGCTCTCGGGCTGTCCGCAAGCCCTCTCCCACCTCCTCCCGGAGGAGGAGGCTCCCTCACCGATGGCCAGCCGCCGGCATTGCCCAGGGCTCCAGCTTGCCGGCCATCTCCAGCCTGCTGGTCTCGCATCTGCATCCTGCATCCTGCATCCTGCATCCTGCATCCTGGGGGGTGGAGGCGGGGAGGGGTGCCAAGTGCAGGGCCCCTCTGGGACAGCTCCCACGTGTTCAAGCCCCGAGCCCACCTGGGAGCCTGGATCGGCTCACGGTGGGAAAACCAAAGCAACTGCACCCTGGGCTGCTTGGTGACTCTCAGACCCACGGAGGCCATGGCACGCGGCACCTGGCACCTGGCCCAACGGGCAGGGAGAGAAGGCGTGCCCTCTGTGTCTCTCTGTGTGTGTGTCTGTGTGTGTGTGAGTGTGTGTGTGCGCGCGCACGCAGAAGCACACGTGTTCCTGTGCGTGGTGCCGGCGGCGGTGATGTCGTGAGTGAGGACGTGAGGCCGAGTGCGTGCAGGCACCGGTCCCTGTGTGTGGAGTGGGGTGCGGCTGTTCCGGAATTGTGGCATCCTGGGTGTGCGGGTGGATGTGTGTTGGTGCGCGCGTGCCCACATCTGGGTTGGGGGTGTTCCGGCTGCCCAGGAGTGTCGCAGAAAGGCTGGCAGGGGCACTTTGGACTGGGCAGGGGAGGCGCGGGAGCAGGGGGACAGCGAGCAGCCTGGAGGTGGGGAGCGGCCAAAGGTCCTGAGGTGGCGCAGCTGGCGAAAAGGACAGCAGCTGAGGGCGGCCGCGGACGCAGAGGCACAGGGCTGGGGCTGGGGCTGGGGCTGGGGCAGGGCAGGGGCGCAGTGTGCGTTGCCCCATTGCACAAGCAGTTGGCTGCGTGGTTGTGCAAAAGTGGGCGGGCTGTGCTGCGGGAGGCAGAGCACACACGCCGGCCCTCCGAGGAAGAAGAAAGGCTTCCCTGACCGGGAATCGAACCCGGGCCGCGGCGGTGAGAGCGCCGAATCCTAACCACTAGACCACCAGGGAGCGTCGGGCTGCGCGTCTGGCCTGGGCCTCTGCCTGCTGCAGCCGGCGCCTGGGTGCCAAGGGGCGGCAGCAGCAGCAGCAGCAGCAGCAGCAGCGCCTGGCCTGCCGCGCTACTTCCACGGCCAACCCCCGGCTGTCCTGCCCGGGCCGGCCGACGGGCCCCCGCCCGCCATCCGCCCTGACCTCAAAAACACACGGCGCACCTCCGTCTCCTGGCCCCCACACTCACACTGCCATGTAGCTGTTAGCCTGCTTCCTAGCCTCTGCCTCTCCTTACACCCATTTCGGGCCCAAGAGCTGCACTTCGACCTCGTCGCTCTGCGGACCACCTCACCGCTTCCTGCTGAGCCTCCATGCCCAGCCGCTTTGCCTCCCCTCAAACTTCGGCTAGGAGACCAGCAAACTTCTGCTCCTCACACTCCACCCTCTTCCGACGCACCCCTCACATCCGGCCTATCCTGAGTTCCCGGTCCCTAGGCTCATACAGCTCCCCTAGTGGTCTTTTGGGCCCGCAGCCCCAGATTCGGCTCTGTTGTCCCTAGTCACACACGTGGCAGGTGCTTGGCTGTCCACAAGCTCCCAATCCCGACCCTCCTCTGATCCTTGCCCTTGCCTGGACCAATTTCCTGTGGAGCCCAGTACCTCTCCGTGTGATGCGTTCCTGACTCAACCACCCTCCTGGACGCCGCCTTGCTCATGGCTTTTCTCTGTCTCACCTGCTACTGCTTCTGTGACGTTCCTTAACCTTGCTATATTGTTTGCTATTTTAATAGCTACATAAATTTTTACAACTATTGCGGTTTTGTTATCTTTTTTGATTTTCAGTGTTACTTTGTGATCGTCTTCATCCTTAGCGAAGCATTGTTTCTTAGCGTTAATTTTGTCTGATTTTGTATAGCTATGTCACAATTCTTGTTGTTAAGAGTATTCCTGGTGAATCCTTTTTCACCCCTTCCCACTCACTATTCGTGCTTCACATCACTTTTGTAAATGAGCAAAATTAATTTTATAGACAACCGTGTGTTTTAACTTGTAAGTTTTGTACATTTATGGTTATTACTGTTGATTATATGTACAGATTTATTTTACTTCTCCATTTTGTACTTTTTTAAAGGTTTATATATTTACTTGAGAGGCAGAGTTATAGACAGAAAGAGGGAGAGAGACAGAGGGAGGGAGAGGTCTTCCATCTGCTGCTTCACTCCCCAAATAGCCACAACAGCCAAAGCTGGGCTGATCTGAAGCCAGGAGCCAGGAGCTTCTTCCAGGTCTCATGCAGGTGCAGGGCCCAAGGACTTGGTCCATCCTCCACTGTCTTCCTGGCACCAGTGCCGCAGGCAGATGCTTATCCTACCATGCCACAGTGCTGCACCCCCCCCAATTTTGTACTTTCTATTGGCCTCAAATTTTAAATTCTTTCTAAGTTCTTCTGTTCTCTCTCTATAGTTTTTTATTATCTTTTAAATCACTATTGTAAACACGGGACGTGGAACATGGGAAATGTTTGTGTATTTAGAATTACCTGGCAAGTATTAACTTTTGACTTCTGCTGCTAATCCAACAAACGTGCTGAATATCAAGTAGTATTTCCTCAACCTGTACTTCATAACTGAGCGAACTGTTCACCATATGTTCGTTACCAATATAGTGTTGCCAATGTTATTTGGCCAAACTGCACAATTAATTTTTTTTAAAAAAAGAAAGAAGCCACATCCACAACTATAATCTATCTCAATTATAATACTAGAAAAGAAACCAAAATTGTAAGTAGGAAGAAAACCCCATAATATATAGAAGGATAGAAGGATGTATCGAGAAATTCGTGGAAAATTGGCTATTATTTCCATTTTTTTCTGTAACACGTTGAGTCCCCCTCATGGGATATACACACACAAGTATAGTGAGTATAATCGCTGCACCTGCATATCTATGTCTGATGCATCCTCACTTCCCTGAGGATCACTGCAAACTTTGACCCACACCTGCGCTGGAGCCCACTGCGCAGGGGGTGGAGACACAGAGAGGAAGGAGGCTGTGCGTGGGCCCTGGGACTTGGGCAATGTGGAGAGTGGCTGTTAGGCCCAGCTCTGAGGAAGATCCCTTAGTTGAGCAGGGAGGAATAAGAGGGGGAGGGTTCTCTGCCGTCAGACACTGGGACCTGGATATGTGACTACCAGGGTCCTTAAGTTATAGGTATTTGCGTTCTGTCCAAGAGGCTAAGACCCCACAGCTGCGCTGTCCTTTAATTGTGCGACACGAAGTTACTTTACCTAGACACATTTTTGTCAGACAAGATTGGACCCACGATATGACATCTTTAATTTTCCCCCAAATAAGCTAATTATACACGCACGAACACAAAAATCATGTAGATCAGCCAAAAGGCTTGGTGGCGTTCATCTTCAAACTGCGAAAGCAGCTGAGCGCCTGGACCCCGGAGCCCGTCCGTTTCGGATTCCCGGAGTTGCTTCGTTTGTTCGTCGTCTGCTGCTCCCCCTTCCTCGGCCTCTCCTGGGTAGAAGCCGGGTCCTGGCGCAGAGCTAAGCCGACGGTGACGCCGGCAAAAGCCCTGAGTCACTCGGGGTTAGCAGCAGCGCCCCGGGCAAGAAGGTGGTGGCCCCGCTGGGTCCACGTCACTCTCAAGGTCCCAGTTTGGCACACAAAGAAAGCGCTAGAAATTTCGACTTCAGTGAACTGGCTTGGCAGTAAGACATGCGCTTGCCTGTCTCTGTGGCGCAATCGGTTAGCGCGTTCGGCTGTTAACCGAAAGGTTGGTGGTTCGAGCCCACCCAGGGACGCAGCTCGCCTCTTTTATGAGCTCTGCCCCCGGGGGGGAGGGGGGAGCCGCGACTGCTCTGTGACTTCTGACCTCTGTCCGTGCACTCGCAGGGACCTCGGCCGGCCCTCAGGTTCCCAATTACTGTTTTGATTCGCATCAGTGCGCCTTCCAGCCGGCTGCAGGACCATGAAGGCAGGAAGGGAGGGCGGCGCCGCTACCACGAAGTTGAAAAGCTCTGGCCCGCCTTTGCCCTGCAGCTCTCACCTGAGCACGAGTTGGCGAGCCCGGGATTACCCCGCGGCGCCCCGCTGCCTGCACCCCCCGGAGTCGGCGCCTGGATGTCGGGGGACCGCGCTCCTTCGTCCCCACCCTCGCTTCCCCCGGGGCCGCCGCACTTGCTGCGCCCGCCTCCCCGCCTCCCTGGCTCCAGCTCTCCTCCGCGTCCGCCCTCCTAGCTGCGGCCAGAGAGGCCTGGGAGACAAACCTCAGGTCTTCAAGCTCCCTCCGCGGCTCGCGGGGCCCCACACGATTTCCTCGGCACCGAGGAGGTGCCCCTCTTGATGGGCCCCAGGACTGTCTCCTGTCCCTCCCTGGCCCTGCGATCCCAACAGGACCAAACCGCTGGTTTCTGCCCGGGCTCGGGCTTTAAATCCTGACGCAGGGACCCTTGGCCTTTCTCCACTTTTTGGCCTAGCCAACTGCTCTGCATCCTTCGCCACCAGACCGAAGCTCCAGCCGCTGCCCTGCGCCCCCTCTGTGGCCCTGTCTTTCCCGCTAGAAGTTAAGCTGCTGCACGGAATGGCGCCTGCGCCCATCTGGTATCTTCAGCGCTTAGACTAACACGTGTGAGCTGAGTGCCCGTGGTTTCCGAACGCCCCTGTGTGGCCCTCAATCTCACCGAATAGTCGCAGATCGCCCCGAATCGCTTCGCTTTATAGCGCACCACGCAGGCAGTCAGGCTGTGGCTCTGCCTGGGCTCAGGCCTCCACCTCCTGCCTGGCCGCGGCTTCCCCCTCCCGCCCCAGTGCTCCGAGCCCCTCGGATGCCCACCCGCGCCGCCGGCTACACCCCCCGCAGCACCCCTGGGCAGCTGTGGAAAGGGCGCTGGCGGATCCACGCCCCCCGTGGGGCAATGGCTGCTGCGGGAAGAGGGCTTCTCATCAACCCTAGCCAAGCTCTGATGGCATTTTGATCAAGAACTGAAAGCGAGAGAGGACTGCTCGTGCTTTGTTCCCACGGCTTTTTCCGTCTCGGTGAGAGCAGCAGGCAAGACCCTGCAAAGAGCTTCATGGAATCACCCAGTGCTCTGTTTGCGACTTCGGAAACAGCGGGGCTGAGCTCAAGCTCTCTTCCGTGGGCAACGACGGCCTCTCCACCCCAGCCGCCACCCCCCTGGGAGCTGGCTGCCGAGGGACGTGGTGCTATCTCTTAACTCCGGGGAGCTCAGTACCTTTGCTATTGGTGGTCGAACCTTGGTGCCATCAGTGCCGTGAACCAAGCTGCACCTGACTTCCACACCGAAGCAGGAAAGCTGGTTTCGTTGTCCTTGCCTGTCCTCGCTCTAATCTCCCCCCAAAAGTGTCTTCAGCCCGAGCCTGCTCCTCCCCGGCACTCCTGGGTGCCTCTCCCGGGCCCTGCTTTCTCGGTCCAGACACCGAGAAGTCTCTGTCCACTTAGGTCAACGCGGGGAGCGAGCTGCTGTGCTCTTCTCCATCCCCCACCCCACCCCCAGTCCCCTGTCCCCACCCAGGCCCCTGTTCTCCTCAGAGAAGTCTGCCTGCCTGGGACCACCCTGCTCCTTCTCAGCCTTCTGCTGCCTGGCCCAGGTCCCCTGCTGCTCCCAGCACGCTCTGTCTGCAGGGAGTCTGGGGGTCTCTGACCGGCAACCAGCAACAGCTGTGCTTTGGGCTCCACTGCAACCATTCCTTCACTGATTTACTTACCCATGTTTGTAGGAGCAACGTCTATGCATTTTTTTAAAAGATTTTATTTATTATTTATGTGAGAGGTAGAGTTACAGGCAATGAGAGAAAAAGGTCTTCCATCCACTGGCTCACTCCCCAAATGGCCACAATGGCCGGAGCTGAGCTGATCCAGAGCCAGGAGCCAGGAGCTGGGACTCCCACACAGGTGCAGGGGCCCAAGCATTTCATCCATCTTCCACTGCATTCCCAGGCCATAGCAGAGAGCTGGGTCAGAAGAGGAGCAGCTGGGACTAGAACGTGCGGCCATACAGGATGACTGTGTGCAGTGGTTTAACCTACTGAGCCACAGGGCCAGCACCGACTTCTGCACATTTAAAGGGTCACCATCCAGAGCCGATTTGCTGCGAGGGAGTGGTTGGGCTGGACAGAGGGTTTGTGAATCTCTGAGATTTGGGTCCCCCGGGCATCACTGTTGGCACTTGGAGATCACAGGCCTCTTCCTTCCACTGGGGAGGGCCCTGCGGGCTTCTTCCTGCCGGCAGAGATGCCAGGTGGGGATGAGGGCATGGCAAACTCAGGGGGACATTCGGAGCTCTGATGCTGCCACCGCCCTTTCATTTCCCCCAGGGTCAGGGGTCACTTGTCCTGAGATCCCAGGCTCCACCCCAGTGTGTGCTCTTTCCTGGCCCTCTGTGAGCTCCGGAGGTCTCTCTGCACGGAGAAGTACAGCCCCGTGTCTGCTGCAAGCAGGAGTCCCATCACCAGGCAGAAGGCGATCTGGTGCCAGGGGAGAACGGAGGACGAGACGACTGGATTTGCTGGACCTGGTAGGAGGTGCAGAGATGAGAACAATGACAGTCGTTCAGGCAGACATGTGGAGTCATCAGGGAGGTCACCAGGGGCCATCATCCTTACACCTGCCAATAGACAGGCCCTAGGGAGTGGGGGGTCTTCCTTACACCTGCCAAGAGACAGGCTCTAGGGAGTGGGGGGATCTTCCTTACACCTGCCAATAGACAGGCTCTAGGGAGTGGGGGTCTTCCTTACACCTGCCAAGAGACAGGCTCTAGGGAGTGGGGGGGTCTTCCTCACACCTGCCAAGAGACAGGCTCTAGGGAGTGGGGGGGTCTTCCTCACACCTGCCAAGAGACAGGCCCTAGGGAGTGGGGGGATCTTCCTTACACCTGCCAATAGACAGGCTCTAGGGAGTGGGGGGTCTTCCTCACACCTGCCAAGAGACAGGCCCTAGGGAGTGGGGGGGGATGTCTGGGGAAGTCTGTGCTTCCTCCTACTGACTCCTGCTTAGTGCTCCCCGAGCGGGCACAGTCACCAAACCCTGGGCCACAGCTCTGCTTGCCAGGTGGGGAGGTGACAGGAGTGTTCAGCATGTCAGGCTGGAGCTGGCTTTTGTGTGACATTTGGGAAGTTGTCAAATAATTGTGTCATCTGTAAAATGGGATGTGTCTCCCGAGGGACTCTGTCGTAGGCTTCTGGAGCCTGTCCAATTCCTACATGTTTCCTGGTGGCTAAACACACAGGCACTGGAGCTCTTGGTATGGCCTTAGAGACACCTTTCTTTCTTTATTATTGGTTTATTGACTGCGTCTCTGTTGCATCCCTGTAAGTGGAGTCAGCATTAGCAACCCCACGACGTCGCACAGGCCTGCCATGCTGGTCACGAGGTGCAGCTGGCATCACTGTGCCGAGCGAAAGGTGCCCAGCGCAGGCCGACTTGCCCCGCTCCAGGAGAGGCCCAGGAGGCTCAGGCAGATGAGGGGGCCCACCCTCGGGCCCATGGTGAGTCAGGGGCAGGGTGGAGCCAGACTCTGTCTGCGAGGGGATGAGGGGCTCCTGCCAGGGTGCATCTTGGCTGGGCCTTGAGGAGGGCACGGAGGGATGGGCCAGCAGGATAGGGACCCAGCATGGCTTGTGGCAAGAACATGTGTGCTTATAGGGGAGGAGCTGTGGCTTCTGCTCCTCTGTCCCACTGCAGAGTCGATGACACGTCTAAGCGATGCGAGAGGAACAGGCTGACGCACAGTGGCCAAGCCTCCCCGCCCTCAGGCACTTCGGCCTCCCTGGCGGTCTCAGGGTCTCAGGAGGAACCCACACTGAGAAGTCTGCCTTCCCGGGGGTGGGGGAGGGCAGTGCCGGCTCCACACACGGGCCCGGCTCGCTAGGGCTGAGCGGTCCTCACCTTGAACAGTGATGGTCACAGTCTCCGAGGACACGTTGTGATGCCCGATGAGGCCCCTGCAGAAGTAGGAGCCACTGTGGTTGCGCGTGGCTTCTGGAATGTGGAGGTCGGAATTTTGATGGAAATACCTCAGGCCTCTGCCATTCTGGAGATAGGTGACCTTGTGCAGGTTTTTGTTCTTCCAGCTGTGGCACCTCAGCTGAATGGGCTCCCCTTCCTGGAACACCCACCGCGGGGCCTGGAGCACCAGCCAGTCTGAAACCACAGACACCCGCTTGCCTCAGCTCTCCACGGCGAGCTCCTGTGAAGGGGACACGGACCGCCGGACCCCAGGGCCACGCTCAGCTGGCTCCCTTTGGGGAAAAGCTGGCCGGGCCCCAGCGCGCACGTCCCACCAAGGCCTTCCATCTAACGGGGAAGAGGACACACAGCCACGTGGTCAGAATGTGAGGAGAGCGCAGAGGGCTGAGCGCTGAGGCGGCTGAGAAGCGAGGCCGGGGTCTCCCTCTGCAGGCTGCCTACGCGCTGGACCCGGACCCGCAATGGCAGGGACCGGGAACTACAGCAGGTCCTGGATCAGACAGTGAACGCTGCCCTTGCAAGTGCTGATTTGCCCCTTAGAGAAGAGGTGGGTTTTAGAAGGAAGAGGCAGTTGTAGAGCTATTGAAAGACTGCTGAGCAGGCAGGGGTAACGTGGCTGGGTGGCGGCTGCAGGACCCTGGAGGAGGTGCTGTATTACCATGGGGGGGCGGGGCTGGGGTGCCCGCGATAATCGCGGTGTCTGAAGCATCCAGGCCCCAGCGAGGGCCTCTTATCTCTGAGCACAGCCTTCAGAGGAGAGAATCCTTACGTCCCCAGGACAGCTGTTCCCCCACCGTCCAAGTAGTCGGACTCAGAACCTGAAGTCATGGTCAAGAGGGGCCCGGAAATGTAAGATGATGTGGCACCTGAACACAGTGACACGAGAACGCATTCCCGAGACAATGTTCAGTGAAAATGGTAGAATATAAAGAATATTCATAAAGGAGGCCAGCACTGTGGCCTAACAGATTAGGTCACCACCTGTACAGTCTCTCATATGGGTGCCAGTTCAAGTCCCAGCTGCTCCACCTCCAATCCTGCTCCCTGCTCATGCACCCGGGAAAGCAGCGGAAGTCCTTGGGCCCCTGCACTCACTTGGGAGACTGGAAGAAGATCCTGACTGCTGGTTTCACCTGTTGAGGCCATTTGAGGGGCGAACTGGTAGATGGGAGAGCTCCCTCTTTGTACCTCTGCCTTTCAAATAGATATTTTTAATCACTCCCCAAAAGAAAAACCGATACAGCGCCCATATAGGATGGTGGAGTCACAAGCAGAGATTTAACCTATGCCACAATGTGGGCCCCAAGATAATCTTTTAAAAAACAAAACCAAAAAGGAAAGTTTTGCATTTATATATCATCTTAGGGAATGGGAGCAAATGCATTTTCATATATATATACACACACATATATATGTAATAAAGATTTATATGATATAAAGATTTGTTTATATATATAATAAAGTTTACTTTTTTGAAAGGCAGAGTTACATAGAGACAGAGAGCAACAGAGAGAGAAATCTGCATCCTGTTTGTTCACTCCCCAAGTGACCACTACAGTCAGGGCTGGGTCAGGTGGAAGCCAGGAGCCTGGAACTCTATCCAGGCCTCCCCTGTGGGTGGCAGGGCCTCAAGTAGTTGGACCGTACTCTGCTGCTTTCTCAGGCACATTAGCAGAGCTGGGTTGGAAGCTGAGCAGCTGGGACTTGAACCAGCACCAATATGGGATGCTGCCACTGCAGGCCCCTATTTTCATATATATTTTTATGTTGAACCCAAATGACTTTTATAATAAGGAAGGACAAACTAAAATTTACTATAATTTAGAAAGCCTTCTGCCTCACGCTAAACCAAACTGGTAGAAATGTTTTGATGAAGACTCTCTAGCAGGAAGATTTACTAAACAGAAGGTAATCTGTATTACTTACTAAATACAGCATTTTTTGCAGGTATTGTGGCATAATGGGCTAAGCTGCCATTTGGGACACGTGCAGCCTGTATCAGAGGGCCTAGAATCAACTCCTGATTCTACTGCAGATGCAGTTCCTGCTCATGCCTGCCCTGGGAGGCAGAAGATGATGGCCCAAACAGGTGGGAGGCCCATCTCTGGATCCTTGCTTGCGTCAGGCCTAGCCCAAGTTGCTGCAGGCATTTGGGGAATGAACCAACGGGTCTAACTCTCTATGTCTCTCTCTATGCCTGCATCTGTCTTTGTCTGTCTCTCTCTGTCACTCTTCCTTTCAAATAAATATTTTATTTAAAAAGATACAGCATTACCAAGAAAGGCCACGGCTGTATATATCTCTGACATTTCCAGAGGAGAGAGGCTAGGCTATGGCTGAAGGGTAGTCTGGTGGTCTTTGGGGGCCACACCTGTTCCGGTCAGTCTGATCATGGACTCAGTGAATGTCCACGCGTACACTTGGCCAGCGACTTTCTATTGAGCACTCACAACGTGCAGGCAGTGTGCACACTGGGTGGCCCACATGACTGAGACACGTGGTCCCCACCCTCACGGAATCCACAGTCTTGCAGAGAAACTCACTTCTCAGAAGTCATCAGAGTGCACTGTGGTAAGTGACAGCAGGCCGAGGACAGCGGCTGCAGCCCCGCAAGAGTGCAACAAAGCCACTGCATCTGAGCCAGCGCAGAAAGCTTCTCAGAGGGAGACACCAAGAACTGAGTCCTCCGGGGTGACCAGGAGGTCGCCTGGTGACCGTCATGCTCACGGCCAAGGCTACTGCAGCCTGTGGGCTGACGTCTATAGCCAGGATCTAGAGCGAGTTCAAGGCCAAGGAATCCTAGGCTTGATTTCTCCATTGCTGCCTCTTGACAATTTCCCATTTTATTTGGACTTAGGTGGCCACTGACTTCCTTCCTGGAGCTCTGGGGAGTGAGGGCTGTGTCTGCTGGGCAGTCAGAGACAAAGGAGCCACACACCCCAGCTGCATGGGCCCAGTTCACGGAACCTCGGCTACAGATCCGCCTCTGTCTACTGCACCTGCCTTCCCTCTGGGCTTGCTCCACTCACACACGTTGCACAAATGAGGCAGCCATGGAAGGGGAGCCAGGCTTGCAAGCTGACACCAGGGAAGACCCTGCCTCCAAATATTTCCCCTCCACGCACCTGATGCCTGGATGCTGCTAGGAGCACACAGACTCCCACTCCATGCTTAACGGTAGCCGTGCACTGAGAGCGGGGAGAATGGCCAGCTTTATCTGCAGGGCACGTCTGAGTGTGGCATGACGGGCAGGGAGAGGCGAGACGTCACCAGAGGATTCGGGGTGGTTTGGGAGATGGCTTAGGGATCTGTGTGTCAGAGCCGGCATCAGTGCCGTGCCCTGACTTCTGGTGGCACCTTGCCCTGTATGCACGCTGTGTGGGCGGGACTCCTGCAGGGGCAAAGGCCCCAGACCTGTCTGTGGACATCTGCGAAGGCCTGTGGACGGCTAGAATGGCTGCTCTGTCTGCAATGCCCTCGTCTTGCTCTGGTTCCATCAGCTCCTGACTCCCCTGCGTTTCAGGGCTGCTCGCCTCCCCTGTCAGCAGTGCAGTCCCTCTTCCCTGCGCAGACTCACCGAGATGGACACGCAGCTGCACCGGGTCGCTGAGCGAGGACAGGCCCGTCTGGCACCTGTACTCGCCCCCATCTTCAGCCCTGGCAGCTGTGATGGTGTAGGCGGGGGCCTGGCTGGAGAGGAGGCTCCCGTTGTGCAGCCACTGTGTGGTGTTGTCCCCAGCAGGGTGGAGCCCCTGGCACTTGAGAGTCACATGGTCATCCTTGAGCACGCTGGCCCACGGAGGGTCCAGGAGCACCAGCGCCTTGGGGACATCTGCTGCAGAGGCGGGAGAACACAGGGTGAGGGCGCGGGGCTGGCGGGGCCCGGCTGGCCCTGCCCCGGGGGGAAGCCCAAGGAGCCTGTTGCACAACCACCGTGGGCAGCTCAGCCAGAGCCACTGACTCAGCCTGTGAGCATCTTGGCCTGGAGCCCCACTTTGGGGCTGTCCTGTCTCTTGAGGAAAACTGGCCAGACGAGCCTGGGGACGAGGCCCACCGTGTTGGGGGAACTGTCCCCGCCAGCCCCACCTCAGCCATTGCCCATGCGATGGTCATTTGCCAACAACCTGTGGCCACCAGCTCTCACGTGCCTCCCTTGATCAATCCCAGACATGAAGCAAACTCACCAGCCCGCGAGGAAGCTGAGACTGCAAGAGAGAAGAGCGCATGAGACCCTGAGCAGCGGCGGCCATCGGGGGCGGCGGGTGGGGACTGAACTGGGACCCCCGCTCACGCCTGCCCTGGGCGCCCAGAGAGCGTTCATGGACACTTGTGCTGCTGCCTGCCCCTGGGCACCGACCTGCACCAGGACCCTCACGCCCTGCCTACTCCTCGCTCCCTGAGCAAACTCCCAGATTCAGGACACAGATGGATCCCTGATCAATCACAGACACAACCTCAACCCCAGCCCCTGGGAAGGCTGGAAACGAAAACTCACGGAGGGGCCCCGGAAGGCCAGCCCTCAGCCCCCCTTGGCCACACTCTTCAGTGCCCGCAGGGGAAACTGAGGCCTGAGGGAGGTGAGTGGCCTCACACTCACCCTGCACCCCCTGATTATGCCCCAGTCAGAACCGGCTGCCTCCTCCTCTCTTGTCCCCCAGGGGTCAGGTTCATCCTGGAAGCTAAATGTGGTGGTAGACACGGTACAGGTCCCATCCCTGGCTGGCGGTCCCACCTCGGTATGGAAAGGAGTCCATGCTGAACCCAGGACAGCTGGAGCTTCTCCCTCAGTTGGGGCAACCAAGACTTACCTAGAAGCAGCAGAGCCACTGGGGGCAGCGGCTGCCCCATGCTGATGCACTGTAGTGAGCCAGTCACACAGACAGCAGGGACTCACGGACCAGAAAAGAGGAAGGAAACAGCCCCTCCCCTCCCGCCAGTCCGCCACTCACCACGTTCCTTTTCCAGGAAGCCCATCTGATTCTGGACTCCAGATTCTGAGGAGCGAGCCTCTCTCAGGGCAGGAACAGGAAGAAAGAGCCCGGGGGAACAGCCGGGGTGGATGCACCCCCTTGCTGCCCTGGGTATCCAGCTGACCGTCTGGAACTCGGCACCTGGCAGAGCAGGTGCAATCAGGATGCTTGTGTCCCTCTGCTGGGTTTGGGGCACCCAGTGCCAAGAAGTGGGCAGCAAGAGCCTGGAGCTGAGATGCAGGCTGGGGCCCAGTGGGCCTTTCTCAGAATTTCTCACCCTCCTGCCTGGCCCAGAACCACCTCCACCCCAGCCAGGGCCGGCCTGCAGGCAGGAAGGAGGTGTTTAAATCTTCAGCCCACTGGCTGTGTCTCTTGCAAAAGATTCCTTTCCCAGGGTCTGTAATCCACAGGGGATTCCACCTGCTCTGTGTGACACTGAAGAAAGCTGGGCCTTGATAGAGAGAGAGAGAGCGAGAGAGAGCGAGCGCTGGACCAAAGGGGGCAAAGCCACTGGTGCCAGGCTGAAAGGGGCACAGACAGGTGGGGCAGGGTGGGGAGGCGAGGGCAGCAGCTCCTCACCTTTGCCTCGGTGGCCCCAGGGCTGTGCTGTGCACCAGCGACTCAGGTTAGCTCAGACCCCTCAGGGGCCCATGGGCCTCAACTGGTCTTTGGGCCTGGTGGCCAAGGGCTCCAGGGCTGCCAACCAGCAACGGTGCAGGAAGTGGGAAGCTTGTTGACTTCTCTCATCCCCTGATGCACCCACCCTCCCCCACCCTCCCCAGTCCAGGCCCCAGACCCCAATCCAGTGATTGTGCTTGGTGGAGCTACTCTCCCAGGAATTCCTGAGAGTCTGGGCAGGTGTCATTGTCTTGGAAAAGTCTAGGAGGAGAGGAGCAGATAGGTGTGGCCCTGATGCTTGGGCGTGGAGTGGAGGCAGGGACTGGCACAGGTGCAGCTGCCCGCTGCTTCCAACTCATGCCCTTCCCACCCGGAATCACAGAAGCTCTGCTTCTCGGGGTTGGTTGGTCCTGTTTCGTGCTTGCGTGGAGTTAATGCTCCTTCCCATCGCCATCCATCCATGCCACCCACCTGTTCTTGCAGCGACCCCTCCCCCACTGGGCCTTGGACAGTGGCCACCCTACTGCTTCTCAAGTGGTTCCTTTACATCTTGCAAAATCCAGGCCAGGGCCAGTATGTGGAAACTTTAAAAACGAGCTCTGACCAGTTTTAAAAGAAAGCGCACGGCGTACTTCTCAGGTGCGTTCAGTTGGGCTTCTAAGGGTGGGAGAATCCCTGGGCCAGTGACAGCCAGGTGAACCCCGCAGCACCTCCCCCATCACAGGGACGGCCGCTGCAGCGCTCACACCCATTTGGGCCCGCCCGGCGTGGTGCGGTTCCGGTTCCCGGGGGCGGTGGTGGCGAGGATGCCCGGCTTCGCTCTCCCTCCGGTGAGGATCTTCAGAGTCGGCGTAGCCCCAGCACGTGATCTCCCCTTTCCACATCATGCCGAGCCCGGAGCTGATCAACGCCGGGGACGTGTTCGCCTTCTTTGTGGCCACCATCTTCCTGCCTTAGATGCGGGACGGCCCCCCGCCGAGAGCAGCCGCAAACATGGCCAGGAGCGAGCAAGGCCAGAGCAGTAATGCAAGCCTCAGGCTCCTTGCTCAAGTGCCTCAGCTGCTTCCTGGGGAAACTGCAACAGCAGAGGCCCCTCCGGGGCTGCGGGCGATCGCTGAGCCGGGCGGGGGCGTCCCTCAGCTCTCTCAGTTCTTCCCAGTTCCGCAAGTGGTTTCAGCCCCGTGACGCGGGGTGCGAGGCGGCCGTCCCCTTTCGTTTTCCTTCTCCGAGGCTTCATTTCCTGCTCGGACTCAGCTTCTGTCTGTGGCCCCAGATGCAGTGCCGGGGATGCATCAGATTGGAAGGGGAAGTGACCCAGGCGGGGAGAGAGAGAAACAGCAGACAGCCTCTGAGTCACCCTCCGCCCCTCTGCTCACCGGGGTAGGGGAGGAGGTAATGACCTCAGCCTTGGGCGCGGTTGAGTTCGGTTGGTCGTGGAGACCTCAGGGGAAGGTGCCAAGCAGGCGTCCAGACACGTGGCCTGGGAACTCAGAAGACAGGGCGGCGGGACTGAAGACACAGTGTAGGGGACCCCAACGTGGCAAATGCTTGGAACTCTGAAGGGGCCCGGCACTGGTTAAGCTGCCACTTCCCATAGTGCAGGTCTGAGTCCTAGCTCCGCCCTTCTGAACCAGCTCTCCTGCAAATGAGTCTGAGGGAGGCCGAGGACAATGGCCCAGGTACTACGGTCCCTGCCACCCATGTGGGAGACCCAGATGGAGCTCCTGGTTCCTGGCCTTGGCCTGGGCCAGACCTCACTGTTGTGGCCATTTCAAGGGGTGCGTCCGTGGATTGGGCTCTCCCTCTGTTGCTCTGCCTTTCAGATAACTGAAAATAAATGATTCTTAAAAACAACACTTGTGGGCCGGCACTGTGGCGTAGTGGGTAAAGCTGCAGCCTGCAGTGCCGGGAAGAAGACACAAAACGGGAGAAGCTGGATGCCTGCCAGGGAGAGAGCCCTGGCGAAGTAAGTGTGACTCCTGGAGAGACTGGAACAGAACAGGGTGGAGAGCTGCTTCTGAACCAGTTACCTCTCCCTCGGAGCTGATGGCATGGGGGACAGGGTGAGATGCACACCCGAGTCCATTCTGAGATACTGAGTAAGTAGAGCAGTTTATATCTGACAGCCCTGATCTCCCTGACTGGGGTTGGGGGTGGGGGGTCTGCACTGCTGGAGAAAGAATGGGTGAAGGATGTGGTCAGGAAGGACCTGGGCCCTAGAGAAGATGCAGGGCAGTCGTTATGGTGAATGGGAAAGGGGCGACTGCTCCTATGTGAAGGGGTCACCGAGGTTCCCAACCACGGGAAAAGGCTTGTCAAGCAACGCCAGGGGCCCCGCTGAGCTCGGAGGTTCTGGATTCGTGGCTGGGCGAATCCTCAGCACTGGCAGTGTTTGTCCACGAGGACTCAGCACCAGCTGTGCTCTGAGCGGCCTCCCAAAACAGCCCTGAGCAGGAACGGGGGTGCACCCACACCCCGCAGCGCCTCCAGAGCAGCTCACCTGGATCCAGGAAACACCCGGAGGAAGGCCCATGGTGTCTGGTGTCGCTGGCTCAGAAGAAGGCCTGAGGTGGCCCTGGCTCATGCTGTTAGGTAGGAAGTCAGCTATGAGCCTATGTGTGAGTGACAAAGGCCTACAGAGATGTCTATGTCCAGCATATGCATCTCAAAGTCATCCCAATAATGTTTCAGGGGCAGCCCAGTGTTCGCATCCTGTCCCGCCCCCTCCTACCCGATAACCTGCTAGGTGGGGGTCCCTGCCCCTTCTGCCTGATAACCCTCCAGGTGCAGCCCAGTATCTGCAATTCAAACTCCCTCCCTGCCCTTCCTGTGACAGGGTTGGTGCCAGCCAATCTTCCTCCTGTCTGATAACTTCAGGGGGAAAACTCAGTTAGGCATTTTTCTATTTACATCCAAAAAGTCCTTTGTTCTAAGAGGAGCAGAGGTGGAAGACAAAGCCCATCTCCTTAAACCACCCCCCTCACCGGCCTCTACTGGACTGTGTGCTCAGCCCTCTGCCTCTCTGCTGAGCTGCCCGCCGGGCCTGGTTAGGTGTACTCTCTGCACTCAAACATGTAACCTCGCTCCTCCCCAGTCCAAGTGACTGGGCCCTCTCTCTCGGTCCCTTCTTGACGCCCTGTCCCCAGTAAAGCCTTATCACTCCGCTCTCTCATGCCTGAATTCTTTCTTGCATGAGGACAAGAACCCCATGGCTTCCCTCTGGTAACAGATCGAGCCTTATTGCCACACATGCCATCTGTGCGCCTGCGTGAACTTGCCCACCCTGCATGTAAGGACCGGAGCTGCCCCTCTCGCACATGTGTTTCCCCCTAAATACACTCATTTCCTCTACTCAGGCAGTCAGGGCTTTGGAAATGATTCCTCACGGTCTCCTTATTCACTGCAAGGAATTTACTTTGTGTGACAAATCCTTGTGGTGCATTTCTTGAGTGACCTCACCAAGAAAGGGGCCCACAGCCTTGGAGGGTGGCTGTGGCACTTTCATGGGATCATCTAAGACAGGGAGCGAAGAGAGGCTCTGTGAGAAAGGCAGACCAGCCTGATTGTCCTTGCTATAGTCCAGGACCAGGATTCCAGTTATCTATTGCCGCATAACAAAGCAACCGAAAGCTAGCGACATAAAACAACAACCCTTTGCTTGTGTAGTTTTGGTTTCTGTGGATTAGCAATTCAGATCGAGCATAGTACGGGTGGCCTCTCACTGACCCACAATGTCTGAGGCCTTCCCTAGGGAGATTCACACAGGTGGGGCTGGAGTCCTTTTGAAGACTCTTCATAACATGTCTGGTTTCTGGACCAGGACGGTTCAAAGGCTGGCTCACTGGGAAGCCTACGTGTAGCATCTCCATGGGGCACCTGGACCTCTTACCTGGGAACTCAGGGTTCCAAGAGCAAACTTCCAACAGAGCAAATGGAAGCTGCCTGGCCTTGAATGAGGAAGGGAGGACCCGTCCTCCATGGGTCTGAGCAGGTAGAAGGGAAGCCCTGTTTGGGAGACAGGGCTCAAACCCTTGCGACAGGGACAAGGGCCGCTCTCTCAGATCTTGTTAAGGGCCACACCGAGGCCTGAGCCACAGCACCTCGGAGGGCAGAATGGAGAGCGGGTGCCTGCATCTGGGGCTCACGCCTTAGCTCCCAGAGCCGAGAGAGGAGACACAGCTGCTGTTAAGGCCATCGTTCTGTGCGCTGGTGGCGGCAGCCCCAGCAGACAGCCAGGCAGCTGGGGTGGGGGACAGGCGGGCGACCCAGGCTTGGCCCATTAGTGTCTCTCCTGGGAGGCTGAATCCTGAAGAGGAGGCGCTTGCTCACGTCCAAGGGCGACCCCAGTGGGGTCAGTCACATCACCAGGCCTCCGAAGCAACCGGTCCAGGTATCTCATGATGGGAAGTAGGTTTCCTCACCGTTTAAGGCAGTGCAAGTCACGGCTGTGACCCTCAGTCGCAGCCATCCCTCTGAGTACACGGGCGTCTTCCGAGCGGCTGCTGCACTGGTCAGAAGCTCCCTCCCCAGAGGAGCTAATGGCGCAGAGGAGAGGAAGAGGCTCTCTTAGTGGAGAAGAGGGAGACAGACCCGGAGGTCGGGAGCTCCAGGCGCGGCCACTTGACTCGGGGTCAGCTATGGAAGCTGACCGGAGCTCAGCCCCTCCGTCTCCGCATTGAGAAAGTGGACAGGATGTTTGCCAAGATCCCCTGTGGCCAAACGCACACGTCTTCGTGAGCGTCACACGGAAGGAAGAGGGCTCCCCAACCTTGCTGCTGGCGGCACCACTGCTCCACCAAGGGAACACTGAGAGGCACAGAGACATTTCGTTGCCTCTCAGCACTTGCTTGTTTCGCATCCATCAGGAGACGTAGTAGGCTCTGAGCTACAAATGCAACAGGCAGCAAATCACTTACTAGAGAGCAGTCACTGTTCCACGTCTTCTACAGCGAGGGAAAGAATAGGAGAGGAAAGCCGTGGTGCCGGAGGAAAAGAGACGAAGACTTTACATGGGGGTGGGAGGCCGAGGGGAACCAATGGGGAAACTGAGGCAGATGAAACACCAGAACAAGAAAGGAAGTTGGAAGGAAGGAGCTCAGGTTCACAAACACTGGGTCCTAGCAACAGCTGGAACACGCCCCAGCACAAGGCGCACAGAGAGGTGCGGAAGCAGACGTCCCAGAGGCGCATCCCCCGCAGCCCTGAGCCCATGGAGAGATCATCTCCAGACACGGGCAGGGGCAGACGCAAAGGAGCAGAACTGCAGGGAATCAAACCGCCCTGGCGGTGCAGCTTAACCCACAGCCTGCTTATGCTGGCTTTGGTTACTAAACTAGTGCCTGACACGAAGAAGTTTCCAGAAATTTGATGTTTTCCGGGAGAGTGGCTTATAAACCCTATCTTGTGTGTCACCGCACCTCAGAACATCTTAGACTGCCCCAAACCGCACAGTTTAGTTTCAGAAGAGGAGTGCGGGTGGCGTGCTACAGGAAGGAAGCCCGGGTCTCGGTTTCAGTCTGACGGGGCTGAGACCTCAAGGCCCTTCCTTCCCAAGGACCGCTGCCTCTCTGCAAGTGGACACACTCAAGCTGGGCTGTGTCTGCTCCATCTCAAAGATTCTCTGATCCCAAAGCTGGTTCCAGCGCTAGGGTCCAGACACTGCGGAAGTAGCCTTTGTCTTCTCAAAATCCCGGGGAAAGCCAATCGGCAGCTTTGGGAAGCAATGGGATTTTCTAGCAGAGCTGGCCAATTTACCTCTAAGGGTTAAGCATTAGTTACAGAAAGTAAATTCATACTTTCACTTAGAAAATATTCAGAACTTATTTTTCTGACTCACACAAATTACACATATTTATGGGATGCCACGTGATGTTTCAATAGCCATATACATTATATAATGTTCAGATCACGGTAAATCTGTCTTGGCAAACGCTTATCATTTCTTTGATTAAAACATTCAAAATCTTTTCTCCCAGCTCTTTTTAAAGAACAGTGCGTTATTGCTATCTATTGTCATCCTATTATGCAATAGGACACCAGAACTTCTAAAAAATTATATTTTTCAAAAAGATATGAAACCATTGTGGTGTATTGTGTTGGGTTTACCAGTGCCTTCCCCCTGGACAAGATGGACAGGTGGGAAATACCAGTGACAGTGTGAACAAGCTCAGAGCTATCCCAAGAGATTCAGTCCCTGTTCCTCTCACCAGGATTTTGCTGTTGCTATTGTTGCTTTAAACACATTCTATCCAAAAATACATATATGATTTATAATATATTCTTGCTGTCAGTAAATGAAACAACTCAGATGTATAAAGTAAAAGTGAAAGCAAGAGGCCTGCATGGTGGTACAGCATGATACACCACGGCCTGTGACACCAGTATCCCATTTGTCCCTGATGTACCACTTCCAATCCCTGCTCATGGGCCCGAGAAAGCAGTGGAAGATGGCCGGAGTGCTCAGGCCCGTGCCCCTATGTGGGAGATCTAAAAGGAGTTCCAGGCTCTTGGTTTCTCTTTGGGGAAGGGCTGCTCTATCAGAGAGCATGGAGTGGCATCCTTGGCCTCTACTCCAAGATGCCAGGAGCAGCCCTCTCCAGTTAACAACCCAAACCGCTGCACACACTGGCCAACACCCCCAAGGGCAGAGCCCTCTCTGGTTGACAGCCCTGCTGTGGAAGCCACAGGTGTGCACAAAATAGTTTCAAAGCAGTGAGAAAAGTACAGCGTCATGTTTCTCAACTCTTCTGCATCTTTTTTTTTTTTAATACCAACTTTTCATCTTTCTTTATCTTGTATTTCACAAGTGGTTTGTCAAGTTCGCATGTATAAAGCTGTACTATAGGGACAGGTATCTGGTGTACTGGCAAAGTTGCTCTTTGGAACATCCGCATTCCATATCAGAACACCTGGGTTCGGTCCCAGATCTGCGTCCTATCCCTGGGAGGCAGCAGGTGACAACTGAAGTGCTTGGTTGAGTCCCTGCCACTCGCATAGACAATCTGGATTGAGTTCTGGGCTCCTGGGTTTGGCTTGGCCCTCCCCTGGCTGTTTTAGGCATTTGAGCAGTGGTTCAAGGGATGAGAGATTTCTCGGTCTTTCTGTCTCTCTCCCTCTCTCTGTCTCTCTAATAAATATTTTTGTGATTCTTTTCTTTAAAAAATTTATAATGCTGAACAGACTTCCAAGCTACCCCTTTCCCTCTCCTGCCCCGTCCTGGGCTGCTACACCCTCTGGGGGAGTCTCCCCATTTAGAACATCACCATAGGAGCGCGTGGAGGACAGGCAGCAGAGCAAAGACTCCGTGTAAGGGGTGGTGGGAGAGCCAGGCGTGCGCAGAGAGAGTAAGAGGAGCTGGAGAGGGGCAGCAGGAGGGCCGTCTGGCTGAGTCGTGCAGAGACAGAGGTGGGTGGCGCCAGGGTGCTCCGCCCTGCAAGCGGCAAGGAGGCGTCGGACCACCCTTACCACCGCAGGTGTTGATGAGCGCCTGCTGAGAAGTCAGAGGACTCTGGGCTCCCTCCCTGGGCATGGAGCACAAGGTCATGCTCTGTGACAGGACCCAGTGCAGCACGGAGGCCGGCTCGGAGGAGGAAGCTTTGAGGTCCAGAAAGAAAAGTGACTTCCTCTTTCCAGGAAGAGGCTGCAGGGGGGAGGGGACCTGAAGTTTGGTCTTGAAGGGAAGACTGGAAACCAGGTCTGGTTCGCAGCTCTCCTGGGAGCAGAGCGCTGTCGGGAGGCCGCTGCTCCATGCTCTGCCTTTGCTCATCTCCATTTGCTACAAGAGTTGGTTCCTAAGTCTCCCAGCCAATTGAGTTGGCCAAGAGGAAGATTTGGATATGTTGACATTTCTTCCAGTAAATATCAGCTCTGCTTATGACCTTGGAGATTTCGCTAGAGTTGGTGACACATCCTAGCTCTCTAAGGTTTTTGACATGAAGGTCTGTTGGTATTTTAATGCTTGTTCTCTTTGTCTTCCATTGCAGCAGTTTGAACACGACACATTGAGGCAGCGTCTGTGTGTGTGTTTAGTCTCTGTGTGTACCTCTGAATTTCTTGTATGTGTTGTCTGATAAGTTCCATTATTTTTGGGAAACATCTCTTCAGATGTTTTCCTGTCCCATTCTTTCTCTCTTTGGGATGTCAGTAACACATACATGGGGCTAGCATTGTGCCTGGGGAAGCAGCGGAAGATGGCCCAAGTCCTTGGGCCTCTGCACCCACATGGGAGACCCAAATGTGGTTCCAAGCTCCTGGCTTTGGCCTGGCCCAGTAGGGGAATGAGCCAGTAGGTTCAAGATTTCTCTCTCTCTCTCTCTCTCTCTCTCTCTCTCTCTCTCTCCCTCTCTATCACTCTGCCTTTCAAATAAAGAAAATAAATATTTAAAGAAAAACCACATATGATCATCACCAGGATGGCAGGGCCCAAGGAGTTCAGGCACAGGAATTAGGTGAAGGTATCGTTTCTCACGTGACCTGACCTTCTAAAGTGGAAGGGTTTTTTTTTTTTTTTTTAATATTTTATTTATTTATTTTGAGAGGTAGCGTTACAGAGAGAGAGGTCTTCCATCTGCTGGTTCACTCCCCAAATGGCTGCAATGGCTGGAGGTGGGCTGATCCAAAGCCAGGAGGAAGCAGCTTCTTCCAGGTTTCCCACAGGGGTGCAGGGACCAAAGCACTTGGGCCATCTTCTATAGCAGAGAGCTGGATCAGAAGTGGAGCAGCCGGGACTTGAACTGGTGCCCATATGGGATGCCGGCACTGCAGGCGGCAGCCTCACCCACTAGGCCAGAGTGCCATCCCCCTTCCTCTTTTTTCCAGTGTAGACACAACACTGGGTTAGAGCTGTGGGTGCTGACTGACTCAGTTACTAGTGGACTCCTGTGAGCTCTTTCTCCCTCACTCAGATTTTGGTGCGATTGCCGCCCTCAGTTTCATTTCCCTGCAGTGATTCTAGAAGCATCGGTGATTTTAGCTTGACTTCTGCATTTCTGCTGGGCACAAGGTCACTCCGGCCCACCCTCCTGCCTCCACCATCCCAGGGCTGCTTCTGCCAACACTGGGGGCCACAGGGAAAGTCAGATGCTGAGCAGGGAGGGACACCAGTGATTTTTCTCACTGGAGACATCTACACAAGGCTACTCAGCCAGCAGCCACACCACTTTCATATCTGTGCTGAACAACTCAAACTCAGAAACCAAGAAAGCAAAAGAACTTTCTTTGCCTAGCCCTTGGCTTGTCATTTGATTAAAGGTTGAAAGGACATTCTCCTCTTGGAAAAATTGAAATCTCTGGGGTTGAAATTGTCCCAGGCATTGGGGAAACGAGGTCACCCTGGCTGATCTAGCTGGCAACCTGCTAACAGATTTGGCTTTTTATCTGGGGCTGACTCCAAAGCCCAAAATCTTCATCATGGATTTTTCATCACTTTTGAATTATTCATACTTTATCTATTGAGAGAAATGTACATCTTCTGTCAATATGCTCCTTTCAAAGAATTCTCCTTTCTGATTGTGAGTTTTTAATAGCATGCCCTATGTTTGCAACCATTTTCTTTTAGAAACATCTCACGTAGGCCGGTGTTGTGGCACAGCAGGTTAAGCCGCCACTTGTGATGTTGGGATTCCATATGGGCATTTATTCAAGTCCCACTTGCTCCACATCCGATCCAGTGCCCTGCTAATGCACCAGGGCAAGCAACAGAACATGGCCCAAGTGCTTGGGCCCCTGCACCCACGAAGGAGAAGTGGATGAAGCTCCCGATTCCTGGCTTTGGCCTGGCCCAGCCCTGGCCACTGCAGACATCTGTGGATTGAACGAGCAGATGAACGATCTCTCTCTCTCTCTCTTCTTCTCTTTCTCTATCTCTGACTTTCAAATAAATCTTCCAAAAAAAAAAAAAAAGTCTCCTATTTTGTGCTTCCCCAGCTGTGATTAGAGAGTCTCCTAGCTCTGGTTTGCTGTAGTGTCCCTGGAAATGCCCTACCTGCCTCTGTGTCTCTCCTTTCGTATGCTTGTACCCGGCTTCCAAATGCCTCCATTTGTAGGGGTGGCACCTGAGCCCCCAAAAGTATATAGATGTAGGGTGTGGAGTGTGTGTGTGTGTGTGTGTGTGTGTAAGATATATATAGAGAGAGAACCGGCCAGGACATCTCAGGGTGAGGCCCATGTATTTCTGGAAGCTCCTCTCGTCCCCTCCCCACCCCTCCCTCTTCCTTCCCCTCCCGAGGATCCGCCGAGCTCCCTGGGGCCCTTGCCCTGGACGTGTGGGCAGAGAAGCGGCCTTCAGCTGAGCAGCCTTCCGTCCTGGGCCTGGCTCCACCCTTGATGTCCCCCAGAGCCCCAGGTGCCTCCAGGTCTGATGCGGGGCCTCTCAGGCTCCTGGAGTGCACTTTCCTCATGCGGCCTGCTCCCCCAGCCCCTCAGCTGATGTCCCCAGATGGCCTCAATGGCCAGAGCTGCACTGACTCGAAGCCAGGAGCCAGGAGCTTCTTCTGGGTCTCCCATGCGGGTGCAGGGGCCCAAGGACTTGGGCCATCTTCTACTGCTTTCCTAGGCCATAGCAGAGAGCTGGATCAGAAGTGGAGCAGCTGGGACTAGAACCGGCGCCCATATGGGATGTTGTCCCCGATGCTACCTTTCTGATGTCGGATCTATACCCCTAACTGCATGCTGAGCTTGTGTCACACACACAACTGAGGGGGCCTCCCTAAAATATGCAGAACTCTTCCTAGAACTCCCCGGATGCTTAATAAGTATGTATAACTGCTCTGAAAGCAAGCATTATAAAACCTGGCACTCCCGGATGTTTAGGGAGCCTGGGAAAATATCTGAATAAAAAATATATAATTTACACAAGAGAAAGCAGGAAAGTAGTAATGTAGAAACAAAGAACATATGGAGACAGGCACCTGGTGAAGCCGTTAAGATACTGCCTGGGGCACCCACATCCCATCAGAGTGCCTGGGTTCAACTCCTAGCTCTGCCTTCCTCATTTCAGTTTCCTGCCAACCTGCCCTGGGAGGCAACAGATAATAGCTCCAGTACTTGGACCACTGCCACTCACCTGGGAGACCTGAGAGAGGTCCAGGCTCCTGGTTTCGGCCTGGTCTCATTCCCGCTTCAAGTGCATTTGGGGAGTGAACCAGCAGATGGATGATCTCTTTCTGTCTGTCTTCATCTGTGTCTCTCTTTCTTCTTTTCAAAAAAAATTTTTTTTAATTTAAAAATATATGGAGCATGGGCCTGACGCTGTAGTGTAGCAGGTAAAGCCACCGCCTGCAATGCTAACATCCCATATGGGTGCCTATTTGAATCTTGACTGCTCTACTTCTGATCCAGCTCCCTGCTAATGCACCTGGGAAAGCAGCAGCAGATGTCCTAAGTGCTTGGGCCCCTGCACTCACATGGGAGATCCAAAAGAAGATCCTGGCTCCTGGCTTTGGCCTGGTTCAACCCTGGCTGTTGCGGCCATTTGTGGAGTGAACCAGCAGATGGAAGACTTCTCTGTCTCTGCCTTTTGCTCTCCTTCTCTCTAACTCTGCCTTTCAAATAAATAAATCTTTAAAAAAATAAATGGAGCAAATAGAAAACAAATAGCCATATATGCCTTATATGATTTAAAACTAATAGTATGGCTACTCATAGTAATTATAAATAGACAGTGCACTGCAGGAGACAGAGACCAGAACTCAAACTGTGTCTCCCACATGAGTAGTAGGGGCCCATGTGCTTAACCATCAAGTACTTGGCTGGTAATGGAGGAGCTAGAACTCAAAACTAGGTAATCCAATATAGGATGGGGTCATCCTAATTATAGCACCAAACACGTACTCCATAAACTTTTCTTTTAACTATTTTTATACAATCTCTTTCAAGTTCCCTCATATACCTAAGAAAAATGGGTGTACACGCCCACCCAAAGAGCATATAACCATATTGTTTTAGCAGTCTTATTTATAATAACTACAAATCGAGGGAATTATCCAAATGTTCCTTTTTAAGAGAATGAATAACCAAACACTGATATATTTATGTAATGGGATTTTCATTGCAATAAAAATATCAGTTGATATCTGCAAATATATGGAGGTGCTTAACCAACATTATGTTGGGCAAAAGAGCTGGACATAGAGAGAAACATGGTATGCTTTCATTTGTATGAAGATCCAAGAACTGACTGATTGTTATTGATATCAGAAAAGTGGCTACTTCTGGAGGGGCTACAATTGGAAAGAAGCAGCAGAGAGCCATCTAGGATGCTGGAAATGTTGTGTCTTCACTTGAGTGGTGATTGTGCAGGTGTACACAGACACACAAATTCACCAAGCTTGAGGTTAGTATTAGTAGACTTAAAATCTCAAGTGAAAGAAAAACTAAACAAAGTACAAAAAAATCCTTAATAATTAGAAATAGACATATCTTTTCACTCATCAATCCCCCCTCTATGATTTGATTCTCCAGCACATTTTATTCTTCTTTTTTTTTAATTTTAAATATTTTAAAGACAGAGTTACAGAGAAAGGTAGAGACAGAGAGAAAGGTCTTCCATCTGCTGGTTCACTCCCCAGATGGCCACAATGGCCAGAGCTGCGCTGATCCAAAGCCAGGAGCCAGGAGCTTCTTCTGGGTCTCCCACATGGGTGCAGGGGCCCAAGGACTTGGGCCATCTTCTACTGCTTTCCCAGGCCACAGCAGAGAGCTTGATCAGAAGTGGGACTCGAACCAGTGTCCAAATGGGATGCCAGCACTGCAGGTAGCAATGGCTTTACCTGCTACGTCACAGCTCTGGCTCCCCAGTCACTTCTTCCAGGATAAAAAATGAGTTTGTTGTGAATCCTTCCAGGCCGCTCTCCATATAATCAGATTCACATGCACCTACACATCTTTACATTCTCTTTATTTGTGTGCTATTGTTTATGTACCACATGACACATACTATTCTGTAGCAATGACTGAACAGCCCTTGTCTCAACTGTTGAGTAGCAGTTTTCTTTTTTTGTGCAAATTGTCAAACTCTTTACTTAGTATAGAGTTGTTCTGTGTATAAAGGAAATTGAAAATGGATCTTAGTGGAGAACGGGACTGGGAATGTGAATGGGAGAGGGAGGAGGAAGAGGGGTGAGAGTGTGGGTGTGAGGGTGTGTATGGTGGGAAGAATCACTATATTCCTAAAGTTGTATTTATGAAAAGCATGAACTTTGTATTCCTTAAATAAAAGGTTTCTTTAGAGGGAAATGTAGCTATTAGGGGTATGTAATATTTCTGGAAGGGTGGACAAGAAGCAGAGACGGATACGACTATGCAGCAGAGAACAGAAATGTTAAGAATTTTCACCCAACGTTTTGATGTGACTTAGAAATACACAAAGTTTTTGCTCATTGTTTTAAAACGTTAAAAATAAACACCAGGGAAAGAATTAAAAGAGTCCAGCTTGTCAGATGGGGAAAAAGAGACCAGGGCTCATAAGGAAAAGGACAGTCAAATGGGAGAAATAACAACTCAAGAAATAACAACTCCAAAAGAAATAACCCAAGACAGTTTTGCTTTACTCTAGAGGAGTATTTCAGGGTGGGAGCACTCATCGGGCACTAGCAGAACAATGAGGGTGGTAAGGAAACAAGAGGATGGGGAAATAATCATTGTAACTTAACACAGAACCAGTTAGTGCCTTGCGACTCCGGAAGTTAAAAAGACTTCTTCTACCTCCCCGTCAGGGAACCGAACTCCAGTCTCCCACGTGACAGCCGGGAATACTCACCACTATACTAACAAAGATGACAAAACGAAGGCTTTGCACTTAAGTACCTGTCTGAGCCCGACGGCCTGGCCCTACGCTCCACCACTATCGATTGTCCCAACACCGACGCTCCGGCACAGCTTCCTCTGCGCTGTCGCACGCCACGCAGCCGCTGCACCCAACAGAACATCCTCGCACTCCGCGCAGACCCCGACCCGACCACGCACCCGAACGCTGCCCGAGGGCGTGGCCCAATCACCCCCAGCGCCCTGCCTGATGCATCCCACGTGGGGATCTCACCGATTAAAGGCAGCGCAGGCAGGCAAGCAAGCGAGGCTGCGAGGAGGACCACGAGGCGGCAGGGGCGCGCCCAAGACAGCCCAGGGGCCGCCTCCCGCCCGCCGGGGTACCAGCCGACCAAAGAACACAGGCTATGGCGTGCAGTTCAAGGAAGTGAATGAGAACCTTTAAAGGTCTGTTGTCAGGATGGCCGAGCGGTCTAAGGCGCTGCGTTCAGGTCGCAGTCTCCCCTGGAGGCGTGGGTTCGAATCCCACTCCTGACAAGGCCATCTTTTGGCACGCCCAGCCTTGAAGCCGGCCTGGACCACGCCTGTGGCCCCGCTCCACGCCGGCTCACTCAGCAACACGTATACGCTCTAACGCACCGACTCCTCCTGCAACCCATCTCTGCAGCCCACCTTTTGGCTTCACCCCATATCCCACTACCACGCTCCAGCACCGCCTCCCCCACCCGCACACGCACTCCTACCCACCGCCACGTCCCGCCCACTTCTCCCCACGACACTTCTCGGGACTTGGGTCTGTATCTTGCTGGCTCCTTGCCTCCTGGCCTCCTCTCACCACCCTCTCCCCCTGCGTTGGACACCGCCACGACTCTCCGCCTCCCAGCCCCCAGAGCTCCCCGACCCTACCCCGCCAAAGCGCCAGCCCCAGAGCGCTGACCCGACGTGCGGCCTGCCCAGAGCCCTCCCAAGCATCACCCACCGGCTCCCGCCCCCCGGCTCGCGGCCAGGCCATAGAGAGCAGCGCACTTCTGCAGCGCCCCACTTCCCAGCCCTCTCGGCGAACCCCTCGCACCCCACCCGTGCGCTCGGAAGGTGGCGGTGCCCGGCCTGCTACACCGCGGTGCCCGGGCTTCTTCCCCCCGGAGCCCTTCGCTGACCTCAAGTTCCCGCCTCGCCGCGGCAGCACAGACGCTGCAGGCGGTGCAGACACCCACAGAGGGCCGGCCGGGTTCTAGGTGTCCGGAATCCGTTGGCGAATGTTTTGTCTCCGCGAGGACCACGTGGGCTTCACATAGCAGCCCCACGCACGAGGGAGCATTGCAGCGCGACCGGAGACGCAGCCGCCACTCTGCCCCAGTGCTCTTCCAACCATGCCGGAGCTCCAGCCTCCCTGGCACAGGGCAGGCAGCAAGACCCCTAGTGCCAGCTGTCGATCAGAGCTCAGAAGCGAGAGCCGCCACAGCTGCGCTCTTCAACATACACACGCAGGAGACCAATTCAGCCACCTGGAAGGACACCCTGGGTAGGGGACGGGGTCCTTAATCGGAACAGTCAAGCCCACTCCGAGTCACCTGCTCCTATCGCCATCGCAGATGGGGGCGCACTCCTAGCCCTGGGCGGCTGGCGAGACGCTGCGTGTACTGAGTCTGTCTCTGTCTCTCTCTCACGTCTTTGCTGCATCCCAGAGTAAATCGAGGCTATCCTGTTTGCACCATCGAGAGGCAGTGTACGCTCAACTGGAAGTGCTTAAGGTAGATTTGGTCAGGGACCAGCGGAGGGTGACCAGCTGTGGCGGCGTTTGTCCAATACTGCCACTAGAGCATGGGTGGTTCAGTGGTAGAATTCTCGCCTGCCACGCGGGAGGCCCGGGTTCGGTTCCCGGCCCATGCAGCTGGGTACTAGTTTTGGGGCCAGAGCCAGGGAATGAGACCAGCATCCTCATCCTTTGCTTTTTAGCTTAGAATCCGAACTGCCGTCGCAAGCCTTGCACACTGCCAGAACATCACTTGGCCATTCACATTTCCTTGCTACTTCGCCACCCCACACTCTGTACCCAAGAAATCCAGAACATGTAAGGTCCCTGATTCTCGCAAAATCTGCACAATCACTGCCCAACCTGCCATTCACACCATGCCTTGCAGCAAACCGGCTCTCACCACCAGCGCCTTGAACAACTCCTCCCACCTAATAGCAGGCAAACTGCCACCCACCCTTTTGGGACTCACCCCCTGGGCCCTAGGCTGCTCAGAATGCCATTCGACAAAAGGGACACCTTCCTCCGTCTCTGGCTCCCGAACACTGCACACATAAGCTGTGCACCGGAGTCCGGCCCCTTAGAGTTGCGCCCTAAGCAGATCATCAGCTTTGCCCGGGAAGGACATTTGTGTGCACAAGGAGACTGAGCTCTGCACTTCACTTTGGCCGAGCAGTTAATAAAATAGAACTGAATGGATCCAGGGACCAGCAGCATAGCAGAGACAGGAAAGAGAAAATGCTACCAATGCCATCATAAATGAGGGCTCGAACAGGGACCTGCTTCCTTCCCCTTTGCAGAGGGCCCATAGTGAAATGCCAGTGTGTACTGCTCCATCTCCTGGTGTACTGCTCCATCTCCTGGGACCTGTCCTCATCTCCGATGTTGGGTCGTTTGCAAAGGAAGAAAACTTTCTTCCCTGACCGGGAATCGAACCCGGGCCGCGGCGGTGAAAGCGCCGAATCCTAGCCACTAGACCACCAGGGAGATGCTGCTAGGTGCCTTGTTATATGCCTCCTGCAGCCAGCATGTGTGGTACCACGTGCTGGGCAGACTCATAAGAAAACGGAAAGGTCTGGTCCTGCCATCCAAAACAACCGAACTGGCTGCGTTGGCCGGGAATCGAACCCGGGTCAACTGCTTGGAAGGCAGCTATGCTCACCACTATACCACCAACGCCCCGCAGGCGCCATCTTGTCACACTGAAGGTATTTTGGAGTTTCCAGAGGTGTTCAGCCACCCGAAGCCTTGTGTCACCGACCCGGGGAGACACTGAAGACCTTCTTTGCGCTGCATTCACCACCTCCAGCAGGGGGCCAGGGCCCCCAGGGCTCTCCGTCCACCCTCGCGCCCGCCTCTGGAGACCCTCTCACTGTCTTGCTGCTCCTGGGCTTTACGCTTCCGACACAGCGCGCCCCCTAGGCATGCATCCTCACTCACTTGCCCAGCGAGGTGACAGCCGGCACCCACAGGGTCCTTCACTCACCCGCCTCCCACCGGTCCCGGGCCCTGGCGGTCGCACGGAGGCCATACCCACACCCACATGGGGACGCGGCCAATCAGGCACCGTGGGGGCGACAAAGCCCCCAGAGACAAAGAGGACTGGTGGCATCCCGGCAGGCCCGGCGGTCCCTGGTCGTTTGTGTCTGGGTCCAAGATTCTGAGGCAGTGCGGCGGGCAGCCAAAATGTACCTCTGCCTCCGCACGCCCCCGTCGAACCCTCATGACAGGAGGAGCTATCACAGTACTATCCAGGACGGTGGCGGCCAGCCTTGGAACGCCTGGACCCCTCTGCGCCTGCTGCTGCCCGGCCCTGCCTTCTACCGATACCTGCCGGCCGGTGTCAGTTGCTTCTGTCGCTGCCCGCGACCCCCAACAGAGCACCCTCCCACCTTACCTGGACCCCATCCCGGGCCGGTACCGCGCTCCGACAGCCTCCCGGTGGAGTGGAAGCAACCACTCCAAACTCCCGGCCTGGTTCCTCCCAAGCAGGAATCGCAAGCCATCGAGGAGGCTGCGTTGGCTACGCTCTGAAGAGGCGCAAGGGGAACCAGCTACAACTGCCAGGCGCCCACCGGCTGAATCCAGGCCGGGGACATGGGCACGCTGCAGGACATGGCTTCAGCACGGAATCCCAGTTAGACGAACGACAACACTTTCAGGCCTGTTGTCAGGATGGCCGAGCGGTCTAAGGCGCTGCGTTCAGGTCGCAGTCTCCCCTGGAGGCGTGGGTTCGAATCCCACTCCTGACAAGATCCTTTTTTGACACAAGATACCCCAGGCGCACACACGCACCTCCGACCTCACCCCAAACAGCTGTGAGAAGCAATTGTACTTAAAACCCCAGTGCCACAGGGTCCTTTGAGTTTTTTCCTCTCTTAGAAGCCCTCTGGCTGGAGCATGGGCCCCTCTGGCTGGTGGTCTTTGACTCTAATATATCTTGCTTTTTAAATCTCTGCTCATCCGCTTGGAAATTCTTCCATGTCAAAGAACCGAGGTAATAATAATTTCTCCACCACCGTTTCCCCGTAACACTGCCACTTTTCAGGACTTCGCTCTGCATCTTCCTCCTAGGCTCATTTTCTCCTCCTCATTCACAAGGCAGTGGGACCCTCCGCCCCCATGCTCCCATCCACATCTCTCCCCCACCCCTAAAGCTGTATCCTAACAGCCTTGACTGTTAGGTATAAAATCAGACATTGGCTTATGTATGTGAAAGGGACAAATGCCAAAAAAAAAAAATTAAAAACAAAAGGAACTTGGTGCGCTTGGATGAGGGAAGAAGCAGCTGGAGGCGTGTCTGGGAGGCGGCTGCACATCAAAAGCCCAAGTCCAATAAACAACCTTGTTAGGTGGGTCCCAGCTTTGGGGATGTGGGCAACTTCCGGGACTCTTTCCCTGCCCTTCACCGCTGTTAGGAGCAGAAACACTGTGCTGATACAGCCCGGGGAGGAATTCCATGCCCGCTCAACAATAGCCTAGAAGAGGGAGCCAGGAGGAGAAACGGTGGACTCATCGCTATAAAAACTCTCGTGTAAATCAGACTCGGCTCTCGTTTCTGCACTGAGATGCCGCGCTGGCCCGTCAGCTGTATTCTCTTCATTGACTTTCGACGCCATGCTTACTGCTACTCTGTCTCGCGCCTGAAAAGCTTTCCCTGTGCCATCACCAGGACCTCCGAACGTCCTCCCCAGCGGCTCCCTTACGCAGAACAGCCAGCCGCTCTGAGAGCAAGCCGCTCCGGCAAACCGCGAGTCCCTATGCGACGTCCCCGTCCTGTCGTCTTGGGAGTTCGCGGTTCCAAACTGCTATGCCGCGGGGCCAGGGCTTCTTCACCTTGGGAACCCTTCGCTGACCACAGGCTCCCGCCTCTCCGACCACAAGCACAGACGCTTCTGGGGACGGAGATGCCATGAGCAGGCAGCGACTGCGCTGGGCAGTGGTCGACGTAGCCCTGGGTGCCGGTCACCCACCGGCCGAGGTTTCCTCTCCGCAGGTACACACCTCATCCGCACACACAGTCTCCGCGGGCGAGCGCGCGCGCGCGCGCGCACACACACACACACACACACACACTCCGAACAACACACCGCATCCGCATGAGCCAGAGCTGCCTGGGCAGTCCCCACCGAGCAACGCAGCGCGGCCAGGGAGCTAGCCGACCCCCACCTCCCCACCGCGCGCTCCTCCCCACCGCGTCTCCTCCCAGCTCGCCCAGAGCAGGCAGCGAGAACCCTGGTTCCAGTCGGAGGGCTGAAGCGAGTCCCCTTAGTTGAGCTCTTCTGCTAATCCACAGCTGGGATCTGCTCCCACTCGGAACACGGGCAGCCAAGCCCATCAGCCCGTAAGGGCACTTTGGCATTATAAGGAAGAGGGCGCAGAACAGATAGGAGACAGGATCTGAACTCACAGCCAAAATGAATTTATTCAAGAAAAATAGATTCCCAGAGATGCCAACTGCCAGGGTGCACACAGACCGAACACGTGGCAGAGGGCTCAGCCCCCCCCCCCCCAGCTGCCTGGGCCTTATATATCTTAAGGTGGGCTAAGAGGGTGGGGCGCGGTGGGGGGAGGGCAGTAGTCGGATATGAGTTTCTTCATACAGGTTTGGGGGGCTTACAAACCTAGAAAAAGCATGCAGAGGGTGGGTGGGAGAAGGTACAGGGTGTGAGGCTGAACCGGTCTCGAAGAATGCAGGGGTGACACAGTGCATTAGAGAATTTAATTTATTTTCAGGCCAGGCTCTAAGATGGCTGAGGCTTATATGCTTGTGCCACCAGGTGTGGGGCCCGGGGTCTCTGAGGGGAACAGCAGTGGCAGTCAGCGCTGGACTCCCACATTCATCTGCCCTTCCTGGGTCTGGGTCTGACTCCGCTCCTGGCTTCCTCTGACATTGAACTTAGTCTCTTGGCCCTGGGCGGCCCAGAATGGGCAGAAGATTCCTTGTCTGTTTGACTCTTTGGAGCAATTTCATAGTCCCTCCCCACCCCACCCCCACACACACAGTAGTGTGGCTGTCGGAAAGCTAGTGTTTTCTCAGGCACATTTGTACCTTCTTGTCTTGACCTGAAAGGGCAGTAAGTGCCCATTAATCCCCTGCTTCAGCTGCAGATGTGTCTTTTGACACATAATTTAAATGTTGAAAATTGTTATTTTCTTTTCAGACTAGTTACCAAAAGCATTGGTGCCTGGGGATGGGGTAGTGGTGGTGGGAGTGGGGGCATATACCTAAGGTGCCTGTGTCTGGCCAGGGTAGACGGTGGGTTGTGTTCCCAGGGCAGGCATGGGAAAGAGGGGTTTGTAGCTGGGTGAAAGACTCCCAGATTGCAAGTCAGCAGTCATTCTTGGTCAGAAAAGCACAGCTGAGGCATAGGTGGCTGGGAAAAGAGAGAGAGGCAGCTGAGGGGTAGTGGAGGAAAGAAGGCAGAGATGGGGAAAGAGGGGTCTGGGCGAAGTTGGAAAGTCTCTCTCTCTCTCTCTCTCTCTCTCTCTCTCTCTTTCTTCCCCTCCCTCATGAATAAGAACATAATATTTTTTTAAAAAAAAAGAAGGGACCAACACTGTGGCGTAGCATGTAAAGCCACCATCTGCGCTGCCTGCATCCCATATAGGTGCCGGTTCAAGTCCCAGCTGGCTGCTCCACTTCCAATCCAGCTCTCTGCTATGGCCTGGGAAAGCAGTAGAAGATGGCCCAAGTCCTTGGGCCCCTGCAATTGCGTGGGAGACCTGGAGGAAGCTCCTGGCTCCTGGATTCAGAGCAGCGCAGCTTCGGCCGTTGCATCCAACTGGGGAGTGAACCAGCGGGTGGAAAACTGCTCTCTCTCTGCCTCTCCTTCTCTCTCTTTGTGTAACTCTGACTTTCAAATAAATAAACAAATCTTTAAAAAGAAGAAAATAGGGGTGGGGAGTCGTCTTTTGGCCTAGTCTTTGTCCCATCAGAGGGTTCAGTTCTGATCTCTGTCTCCTGACTCCAGCTTCCGGGCAATATGGACCCAGGGGACAGCAGTGATGGCTCAAATAGTTGAGGCAATGCTGCCCACATGGGAGACTTGGACTGAGTTCCCAGCTTTCGGCTCTTGGTCCCAGCCCAGCCCCAGTCCCAACCCTTGTGAGCATTTGAAGAGTGAAACAGCAGATGTTTCTCTCTCTCTCTCTCCCTCCCTCCCTCCCTCCTCCCCTTAAATTAAAAAAAAAAATAAGAAAAGAAAGTGGTGATGACAAATATGGCTACACTTTCAAAAACCACAAAGTAATGACAAAAGGTAAGTGAATGTATGAGGACCAGGGACCTCTGAGATTAAAATAGTCTAATCACCCAAGGTAATATGTGATTCCAAATCAGAAAGAGAGAAGTTACCTCCCAGACTATAGTCAAAAGTTGTATCCTGGGGTGAACCTGCTGTAACCGGGTAACCTTGACTAGCTCTGGTCATCCAAATAAAAAATCTTTGGATGTCACCTGTCAACTGGGACCCCCTAATACAACTAACCAATTTCACTTCTAATTTTTGTAAAAACATGCATTTATTTATTTGAAAGGCAGAGTTATAGAGAGACAAAGCCAGAGGCAGAGAGAGGTCTTCCTTCTGCTGGTTCACTCCCCAGATGGCCACAACAGCCAGTGTTCCACCAATCCAAAGCCAGGAGCCAGGAGCTTCTTCCCAGTCTCCCATGTGGGTACAGGGGCCCAAGGACTTGTGCCATCTTCTACTGCTTTCCTAGGCCACAGAAGAGAGCTGGATCAGAAGTGGAGCAGCCAGGACTTGAATCAGCCTCCCTGATTTTTATAATGTGGCTGTCAGCAGATATGTCCTGACTTTTGTGGATATGATAACCATGTAGGAATGTTGCTGTTTTAGCATCATGAACAGGCTACTGTGAATTCTGATAACTCTGATCCTCTTGAGTGTGTGCTAAATAAATATATTTGCTTAACCCCCCCCCCCCTTTTAATGCTTTGGTCTCTAAACCTTTGCTAATTTGAGGAGAAAGAGGACTTAATGCAGCACATTTCACTCACTGGTGTTCGGGGGACAGTCTAGTGGACAATGGAAGGATCAGTCACCTGAACATTCTAGGAGTTTGATCTAAAGAAAATGAAAGTGCCTTAAAAGTGGGCTCAGGGGGCCGGCACTGTGGCTGCCTTTCCAATAAATAAATAAATATTTTTTATAAAGTGGGCTCAGAATTAATGTCCCTCTAACCTTTCTTGCCCCTCTCTCACCAAGAGCAGGGAGAAGTCTCTCTGGAATTCCCCCTATCTGTAATAAGACCAGACTGCTAAAGGGAACCCAGGTGCCTTCCATCACTGCCCTGAAACCCCATTGTCTCAGAAACAAGGACTGAAGAGTGTAACTGCACCTAGGCGGATGTCCATCACAAGATAATGTCGGTCTCTTGGGTTCATTCATATCCCAAATAGGGGTCTCCAGACCTTTCCTTCCCCTGCTAATGATTCACAAGCCTTCAAAATTGCATTCCCTATCCTCCCCCTCCTCTAAGGAACAGATCCATGTAAGTCTTGGAATCATGTTAAGCAGGTGAGGAATCACACTCCAGCAAATGTCCCCTTTAGCATGCTGATCAATGCATATGCCTTTTTCTCATTTAATTGTCAACTGAAATAATCAGAGTCTGATTGGGAAATCAAAGTTAAAGTTTATTCAGTTAGTCAAACTGAGGATTTAAACACCCAACGATCAGTCAGTTGTCTGAACTGGCTGTCCCATGAGCCTGAGTTTGATTATAAATGGGTAGGCAGGCAACTAGTGATGGCGAGAAGTGGACTGCCAACACCCAAGCGGCACATGTCTTCCATGCTGAACATGGCTGAAGACTTGGTACACCCACTCTCCATCAGCAGCTAAGCCTCACTTCCCATCATGCACCAGATGCCATGACACCTTCCCAGAGATCACCCTCTGTGCTGCAGACCCATGCCAAACCCTGCCTCCTTTGAATATTCTATCAGACTCTGCCCCGAACACCAGCCTTTACCCTAAAAAGAATGTTTCCAGCCTGGGGCAGGGGGATTCTGCCTCATGAATTTGCCCACACTCACATGAGCGTGTTCCTATCCCTTTACATTTTGATAAATCCTGCTTTTCTGCTCACCTCTATCTGTGTCTCCCAGTTGCACTTCTATATTTGGAAGACAGAAGCTGGACTAAATCTAGTCAGGGGTTGCTCTGAGCTCAGCTGGGGTTCCCAAGCCCCACAGATGGTTACAAGTGTCTTACTTTTCTTACAGGTGGTGCCTGGCAAGGCTGTTCTTGACAGAAGGTGCTGGTGGTGTAGTGGTGAGACTAGCTTCCTTCCAAGCAGTTGACCCGGGTTCGACTCTTAGCCAACACAATGGCCAATGTTCTGCAGAAGAACAGAGCATGGAGGCCAGGCACTTCATGGCTGCGTGCCTGTGAGTGTGCGAGGCAGGCACACACGCAGTGTTCTGACGTCACCACCTCCAGGAGCACAGCCATGGGGCACCCAGGAAAGCAAGGCCAGGGCAAAGTACCACTTGGTTTGCCCTGGCAGCACCACAGGCCAGGCTTTTGGCCCAGGGGAGTGCCAAGTGCTTGGCGCAGAGGCACTGGCTGTAGCAGGCACACAGCCCAGTGCTCCCTGGTGGTCTAGTGGTTAGGATTCAGCTGCCATGGCCAGGTTTGAATCCAGTCAGGGAAGCCCTTCTTCCTCTTCCCCTACCAACCTGCAAGCCACAGCTGACTTAAATGGCTCACTTGTGCAACCCCCGACAGTGCCGCTGCCGGTCCTACACCCAACCCAAGCCTTGCGTACCTGTCTCTGCCTCCACCATCTCGTTCTTTCCCCTCAACCCCTGCTTGCCACCTTGGACCTTCAGCTTCTCCCTACTTCTGGGCTCCCACTCCCATTCCTTTGTCCACAGTGCTCCAGGCAGCCTTTCTCCATCCATGGCTGAAGGCAGCAGATGTACCCCCAACCCCAGTGAGGCCCGGTGCACATAGACACTCCCACAAACACGGTACCATGTATACACAACATAACACAGTTGTGACAGCTGGCCACATGGCACACACATGCGCACACACACTCGGGTGGCTCTCAGCAGACATAGCACTCTCCTAACCCCACCCAAGGAACACACGCCCTAACACGGCCACAAGCCTTCTCAGGCTCCCTGCCCTAGGCCCCACTTGTCTGAGCAGCCAGTGGCCTGAGACTATGTCACAGCAGAGTTGAAGGCACCATCTCAGGGTCCTGCTCTCAGTGGGGCAGATGAACATTGTCAGGCTTGGATCACTGGTCGCTGCAGTGCTGAGTGCCAGAGATGGAGACAGGTGTCCGAACTGGGAGCTGGCAGCCCAAGCAGCCTAAGGCCCAAGCCATAAGCCAAAAAGGGGGACAGAATTTGTCCACCTGCTGGAAGGCAGGAAGAGGAGGCCAGGGTGCTGGAGGCCGTGGGTTCCATGGGCCAGTTGTGCTGTGGAGGTGCAGGTGCATAATTCAGGACATCAGGGCACCTGAGCCTTGGCACTCATTGTGAGAGCAGGGTGTGAGAAGGCGAGCTGGCAGGGTGTTTCGGGGCAGCAGGAAGAGGTAGGGTGGCCAGCAGAGGAGAGAGGTCGGAAGTGCAGTACATGTGACTGGAGTGGTGGCAGGAGAGACAGAGGATAGGAAGGAGGAAGACTGAACAGGGAAGGCATCAGAGGGATGATGCAGGGGGCTCAAGGAAAGAGTTGCTCCAGGAGATCGGGGCTCAGGGGCCGGGGGGCTTGGAAGCACATGGCCAATGGTGGGTGCAAGCCTGGACGGTGAAGAGGCACAGGCAAGTGCCACATAATGCGTGTGGCAGAAAAGCAAAAAGGCATTGAAGCTGCATGGGCCGGGAATCGAACCCGGGCCTCCCGCGTGGCAGGCGAGAATTCTACCACTGAACCACCCATGCACCGTCAGTGGGCAATGCCAGGAGCCGCCACAGGCCCAGAGCCTGATCACCACGAGCTGCTCTATTGCAATTTACAGCTGCTTTGGGTGAAGCAGGGTGCTCATGAGCAGGTAGGAGAGGCTCCATGGGCCTCTAGGCCCCAGGATACATGGCAAGCAGTATACAGAATTGGGGGATGGCTGGCAGGAGTGGGGTGGGGGTGGGGGGTTGGGGTTGGATGGCTGGAGGTGGGGTCTTGGAGGAAGGGGGAGTGAGAGAGAGACAAGCAGACAGAGAAAGAGAGAGAAGCACAGAGCTTCAGCTCCTGCTGGGTTGTTGTCTGCATCCCAGGGCACGGGGAAGGAGGGGCGCTGGAGCCCAGAGAGAGCCAGGAAGCAGCCGGCCAGACCCGGCCCTCTGCCCAGGTCCCCGTCAGAGCAGGTGACTCGGGGCGGTCCCCGTGGTGGTGGGCTCGGGTGTGAGCCACGGCTGCAACAGGAGCACCGGCTGAAGGCGGGTGTGTGGCCGGCCGCCACGCTGGGTGGGGCGCGCCTGCCCATGGAGCCCCCCGCCCCGCCCCTGGGGAGGCGGTGGGTCGTGGAGGAGAGCCAACGTGTGCAGCTGGGTGACCGCAGGGCGCCTGGGCCTTCGGCCGGCCACCAACCACTGCCCCAGGTGGTTTTCCCGACTCGTGGCCTCTGTGCCTCCTGAGGCAGCTGTGCTGAGGCCGAGAGAGGCGGGAGCACGGGGTCAGCCAAGGGCTCCGAGGAGCAGGATCCCGGGCAGCGCGCTGTCCCGAGCAGGCAGACAGGCTGGCAGGCGGGAGGCGGGAGGCGGGAGTGCGCGGCGAGGGCGAGGAGGTGGGACGCGGCCCAAGTGCGCTGCTCTCGGTGGGCTGGCTGCAGACAGGTGTTTAGGGGACGCTCGGGAGGACTGTGGGCGGGCCGCCCGTCGGTTCAGCGCTCTGGGGTTGGCAGGTGGCGGGGAGAGGTGGAGGAGATCTGGGGACTGGGGCTGGGAGGCGGAGGGTCGCGATGGTGTGGAACGTAGCGGGGAGGTTGGAGAAGAGCGGAGGTTCCTGGAAGGGGCGGAGCCAGATGCCTGAAGGTGGTGTCTTGGGGAGAGGTGGGCCGGGTACGTCGGTGGGCTGGAGAGCGTGTGCGCTCCTGGCACCGATAAGAAGGTAGGAGGCGGTGCTGGCGCGCGTTAGCGGGCTGTCGGCAGCAGAGATGGGTTGCGAGAGGAGTTGGTGCGTTAGAGCGCACACGTGTTGGAGGGGCCTGGACTTTGACGAATAGCGGGTAGGTGCGTCTTCGCGACAGGCATGGTCCAGGCTGGCTGCGACACTGGGCGTGCATGCTGGAGCAGCCCAAAGGATGTGCTTGTCAGGAGAAGGATTCGAACCAACGCCTCCAGGGGAGACTGCGACCTGAACTCAGCGCCTCAAATAACTGGGCCTTCCAGACGGCGGGCCTAGGTGTGTGGCAGGTCACCTGCTGGAACGATTCGCCAAGGACTGAGGCCTAAGTCGGACGCTCTGCCTAGTCTGGGCGCTGAGGTGACAGAGCACATGCCACAGGGCGCGCTGTTCCCCGGGGAGTCTCAGCCAATGCAACCGCCTTGCTGCCCAGGTGTGGAGGCCGCGCAGGGCACCTGGCAGCACCTGGGGGCGGTTCCCAGCCGCAACTCTCTGGGTCGCTGTGGTCCAGCAGTCCACTCCCCCAACACCCCACCACTTCCTACTCCCCACAGTCCACCCAGTCGTCGTGGTCCTCCTCACTTGCCAAGTTTTCCTTCTTGTTTGCTTCCTCACAATGCTTCCCTCTCCATCTCCCCGTTTCCTCCATCTCCCCCCCCTTCCCCACTCCTCCTGTTCCTCCTCGTGCCTGCCTTCATGGGGTACTTCGGGTAGTTGGTTCCATGCGCCTGGAAGCGGATTATTTTTTGGTCACGGGTTGGGAATCCGTGTGGGGTTGACAGCGCTGCGTTGTGTGGACTGGATGTGTTGCATGGGCATCGAGCAAAGAGGCTGGCGATGGTTGGCGGTTGGGATAGGGGCCGGTGTGTTGCAGTGGAGGGGAGGGGCTGAGCATGGGCATGCGGAGAGGGCCGAAGACTGAAAGTCACTGTCTTGTTACTGTAGTGGTGAGTATCCCTGCATGTTACGCAGCAGACTGGCGTCTACTTCCCCATTGGGGAAGCAACCCTCCCTTTTTGAATGCTACCCTCATGGCCCCAGTCTCCAACCTAGATGCAAGGCACCAGGATGCGCCTGGTCTGGGAGCGCCCGGCAGGGAAGTTTGGCTCTCCTACCATCTCTATGGTCATCCGGCCCCAAGTGTGTGCAGGCAAGGCCTTGGTGAGACGCCCAGGGCCGGGGTCGGGTGGTGGTAGGATGAGTGTGGGAGCAAGCCTGTGGGTGTGGACTGTCGTCAGGCAGCCGGTTCCCTTGTGCACAAGGCCTTTGTCCTCAATGAGCATGTCAGGGCCACACTCTTTCAAGAGGGTGAGGCCCAGGTGCAATGAGACACTGAGGGTCAGCTGAGGCCGGCGTGTGTACAGATCGAGAGTCGGCTGGCGTGTGGATGTGTGAGGGCGCAAGAGGATCAGGCAGGCGTGCTGGGCTTGGCAGGCTGGGAGTCAGGCATCCTCCAAGGAGCAGTGGGAATGTGCAGCTGGGCTCACCATCATGACACAGCTGTGCGGGGCGGCGGGGCGCTGCGGGCAAGCCGGGCGGCGCGTGGCCAGGCCGGCCTCGGCGGGAGGCGTTGGTGGTATAGTGGTGAGCATAGCTGCCTTCCAAGCAGTTGACCCGGGTTCGATTCCCGGCCAACGCAGCGCGCCCACCTTTTGGCAGAGGCGGTGGTCGTGGCGCGCGCCCGGCCGCCCAGGTGAGGCGGACTTGGCTGAGCGCGGCGGGGCAGGGCGTGCGCGGGGGCCAGGAGACGGAGGCGCGCCGTGTGTTTTTGAGGTCACGGTGGATGGCGGTCGGGGGCCCGTCGGCCGGCCCGGGCAGGACAGTTGGGGGTTGGCCGTGGAAGCAGCGCGGCAGGCCAGGCGCTGCTGCTGCTGCTGCTGCTGCTGCTGCCCATTGGCACCCAGGCGCCGGCTGCAGCAGGCAGAGGCCCAGGCCAGATCCGCAGCCTGATGCTCCCTGGTGGTCTAGTGGTTAGGATTCGGCGCTCTCACCGCCGCGGCCCGGGTTCGATTCCCGGTCAGGGAAGCTTTTCTTCCTGCGCACGCGCACACAGGCCAGCCCGCCGCTCTGCCTCCCGCAGCACGGCCCAATCACTTTTGCGCAAGCGCGCCAACTGTTAGTGCAACACTGCAACACCCACTGCGCCCGTGCCCTGTCCGTGCCAGCCCAAGCCCTGCACCTCTGTCTCTGCTTACGCCATCACGTGTTTTTCGCCAGCTGCACTACTTGAGAACCTTCGGCCACTCCCTAAGTCCAGGCTTCTAACTGTCCCCCTGCTCCCGCGACTCCCCTACCAAGTCCAAAGTGCCCCTGCCAGCCTTTCTGTGACACTCCTGGGCAGCCGGAACACCCCCAACCCAGATGTGGGCACACGCGCACAAACACACATCCACGCGCACACCCAGGACCCCACAATCCCGGAACAGCTGGTGCCTGCACGCACTCAGGCTCCTGTCCTCACTCACTAGATCACTGCCGCTGGCACCAAGCGCAGGAGCGCATGTGCTTCTGGATGCACGCACATACACACACACACACACACACACACACACCCCGGTGGCTCTCAGCAGACCTAGCACTCCTAACCCCACCCAAGGCAAACACGCCCCAGCACGGCAAGATGCCTTCTCGGGCTCCCTGCCCTCGTCCTTCTCCACCTGCCTGGGAGTGGCCCGGGCTTCCTTCGCAGCAGCAGTGCCTGTGCTAGGCAAGCCGACACACACTGTCCTGGGACACACACACACACACACAGACACACACACACACACAGACACAGAGAGCACGCCTTCTCTCCCTGCCCGTTGGGCCAGGTGCCAGGTGCCACGTGCCATGGCCTCCGTGGGCCTGAGAGTCACCAAGCAGCCCAGGGTGCAGTTGCTTTGTTTTTCCCACCATGAGCCGATCCAGGCTCCCAGGTCGGCTTGGGGCTTGAACACGTGGGAGCTGTCCCAGTGGGGCCCTGCACTTGGCACCCCTCCCCACCTCCACCCCCTAGAATATGGATGTGTGACCACCAGGCTGGAGAGCGCCCACAAGCTGAGCACTGGGCACTGTGGGCGGCCGGCCAGGAGATAAGGGAGCCTGATCCGGGATGAGGTGGGAGAGGGCTTGGGGACACTCCCGAGAGCCAAGATGACAGCCAGCCAGTGTGTGGGGACAATGTCGAGGAGAGGGAGTGGCATACGCTGGTGTTTCACTGTGAGAGTGGGGAGAGGTGGGTGGGGTGTGCCGGTGGGCGGGCGTGAGTGTGTGCTCAGGGCAGCGGTGAAGGGCGGAAGTCGCTGATGGCCAGTTGGAGCGGGGGTCCCTGTGGCGAGTCCCACGTGTGGGCCGGCAAGGCGGGGTCTCGCTCGCGACGGCTGGAGAGCCGGAGCGGCGAGCGGCGTGTTGCACGACGGGCGCGAGGCTGGCCCGGGCGTGCCAAAAAGGCGTGCTTGTCAGGAGTGGGATTCGAACCCACGCCTCCAGGGGAGACTGCGACCTGAACGCAGCGCCTTAGACCGCTCGGCCATCCTGACGGCGGGCCGGGTGGCGCGGCCGTTCCCTTGGCTGGGGGAGCGCGCCAGGGACTGCGGCCTTGGTCCGTCGCGCCGCCTGGGCCCTGGGCTGCGGGGCCAGGGCGCAGGCCGCCGGGCGCGCGGGGCGCGCGGCTCCCGGGGCAGCTCCGCGCGGTTCCCGGGGCTTGCAGGGCGCCGCTGCCCGGTTCTGGAGGCCGCACGGGGCACCCGGCAGCACCCCGGGACGCATCCCAGACGGGCCGCCCGCTCCTTCCAGTTCGCAGCGCTCCCCCCGCCCCCGTTGTGCCCCGCCCAGCGGGTCGTCGTGGTCTTCCTCCTCCTCCTCCTCCTCCTCTCCCTCTGGGTTTTCCTGGGGGTGCTCTTCCTCCTCTTCCTCGCTGTGCCCCTCCGCTGGCTCTTCTCCCCTCTCCTCTTGCTGCTGCTGCTGCTGCTGCTGCTGCTGCTGCTGCTCTTCCTCATCTTCATCCTCCTCCCTGGCTTCCCCTGGGTCCTCCGGTTGGTTGGCTCTATGCTCCTGGAAGCTAGCATGTTGTGGTCCCGGGCCGGGGAGTCCACGTGGGGCGAAGGCACTAGGTTGCGGGGACCGGGGATTGGGGACTGGGGACGGGTGGCGGTTGGCCCTGGAGCCGGTGTGTGGGCGGTGGAGGGCAGGGGTCGGGTGCGGGCGGGCGGGCGGACGCAGAGGGGTCGAGGGGACCCGAGGGTGGCCGCCGCCGTCCTCGTTAGTATAGTGGTGAGTATCCCCGCCTGTCACGCGGGAGACCGGGGTTCGATTCCCCGACGGGGAGGCAATCCACTGCTTTCTAAGCAGTTGACCTGGGTTCGATTTCCGGCCAACGCGGGAGCCCATCTTTTGGCAGAAGGTCATCGTGGCGCCGTGGTTTGCCTTGGAAGCAGCATGGGCCAGGCGGTGGTCATTGGAACCCAGGCACTGGCTGCAGTACAGGGCACCGGCTGCATAGGCCAGATGTGTGGCCCTATGCTCTTTGACAGTCTAGTGGTTGGAATTCGACTTTCGCCAGGGAGGCCTGGGTTGGATTCCAGTTCTTTGTACTTGCCTGTCACATGATGCTCCCTTCTCCAACAGTGGCTGGGTCCACCTCCCATCGGTCCTACATCCAGTCCAAGCCCTGCACTGCTGCCTCCGTCTGCATCATCACATCCTTTTTGCCTCCCTGTCACCTTGAGGCCTTCAACATTTCCCCTTTTCTGGGCTCCTCAGCTTCTCCTGTCCCACTGTGTTGGTCCTCTCTCCATCCACACTGCAAGGTGCAGCCAACACACCTCCAACCCCACTGAGTCTGGGTGCACACAGGCACGCATACACAAACAGTAGCTCGCACGTGCAGGAAACCACCAGAACACACATCTGTGACAGCCGTGAGACACAGGCCCCAACCCACACCGGCCAGGACATGCATGCAATCAGATACATGTCCTTACCCAGGAACTCACCACCAGTACCAGCGCCACACACACCTGGGGCTGTTTGCAGATGTAGCATCCTCCTACCCTACCCATCACACACCTGCACACACACACACGCACACACACACCAACACATGCATTCTCACACTGCCTGCTCTTAGCCCCAACCCTGTGGCTAGCAACTAGCCTGGGATTCTGTCGTAGCAGCAATGCTATGCCAGGACCAACAACCACTGGTAGACTCCTTCAACTCTGTTCCTGGTAGAGTCTACACCTACAACTTGGAGCACCTGCCTAGGCCTGCGGTCCATGAAGGCCTCATTCCAGGGGGCACATGCTCCAGTTTTCCCACTGCCAGCTGAGCTGAGCCAGGCTCCTAGAGTTCCTGTTGGGGATGCAAAGTGCTCCTGCGCTGTGTCTATGGTTAGATCAGCTTGTGGGTGGTGCCCATGGGAGCAGAGACCCACACTGGACAGTTCCTGCTTCTGACACTGGACACACAGAGATGTGACCATGAGGCTGGAGAGGGCTGGCGAGCTGGAGTACTGGGCAATGCCTGCAGCCAGCCAGAAGATAAGGGAGCCTAAAACGGGATGAGGTGGGGGAGGGGTTGGGGCGATACCCAGCAGCCCAGAAGACCGAATGTGTGGGGAGATGTTGCATGGAGGGGAATGGGGTGCACCCAAATTTTACTACCAAATTTTCAAAAGGGCAAGGAATCAATCTACAAGGTTCCAGGCGCCATTGGATTTGTAGTAGTTTCCTTTTCCTGCATAAGTACATCTCTGTGTGTGTGTGTGTGTGTGTGTGTGTCGTTGTTAGTCCCTCGGTCACTCTGGGTCTCCGTCCTAATCCCTGCCTGTTCTGCCAAAGTCAAGTGCAGAGCTCACTCAGTCTCTGTGTGCATGCAAAGGTCCTTCTTGAGCAAAGCTGACCACCCGTTTAAGGCATGGCTGGGGGGCAACAGGTCAGTGGGACACTGAGGGTGCCATCTCAGCCATGGAGCCATGCCCACAGTGGGGTTGAGGGGTGCGGGCTGAGGGAGTTTCACTGGTGGCTGCGCTTGGGGTAGGTGTGCAGTGCGCAAGCCAGGGATGGAGCCGGTATCTGTTGGCTGACATCCCAAGCATCCTAGGGCCCAGGGCATGAGCCCAAAAGGGTACCAGCACCTGTCTACCTGCTGGAAGGCAGAAGGAGGAGTCCAGGATGCTAGGGCCAGTCGTGTCAAGGGGGGCATTGGGGCACCTGTGTGTTGGCAGTAATTGTGAGAGCAGGGTGTGGGGAGGTGAGCCTGTGAGGTGATGTGGTATAGTGGGAAGAGATGGGGTGGCTGGCAGAGCAGTGAGGTTGAAGTGCAAGTGTGTGACTGACGTGGTGACAGATGAGGCTGAGGAAGGAAGGAGGAAGGCGTTGGGCAGGAGGATGGCTGAGCGGGGAAGGTATCAGAGGCATTTTGCGCTGGGCTCCAAGGGTGGAGTTATGCAGATAGGGCAGGAGGAGGGGGCCAGTCAGGCTTTCCAGGAGCGTGGCCAGCAGTGAACCTGTCCTAGTGGCAAGAAGGCACATGCCAGCACCTCCAGGAGCTGGGGGACCAAAAGACAACAAGGAGCTGCATGAGCCAGAAATTGAACTCAGGTCTCCCGTGTGGCAGGCAAAAGTTCTGCTACTGAACCACCCATGGTGGTCATCAGTGCACACAGCCACATACTCGGGCCCTGAGCACCACGCCTGCCATGGACAGCTGCTCCCTGTCCACTTACAGTGCTGGTCCCATAGAGCAGGGAACAGACATGCAAGCAGAAGGAGAAGCTACCATCACTTGCAGGGCCCAGGATCGTTGGCAAGGAATAGGTAGAACTTGGGGGAGGGGTAGTGAAAGAGAAAGAGAAAAAGAAAGAGCTGCAGCTCAATTCACAATAGCTAAGATATGGAATCAACCCAAATGTCCATCAACTGAAGGCTGGATAAAGAAATTATGGGATATGCACACCATGGAATACTACACAGCACTAAAAATAAATAAAATTCTGTCATTTGCAACAAAATGGGTGAAACTGGAAAACATCATATGTAGTGAAATAAGCCAGTCCCAAAAGGACACATACTATATGTTCTCACTGATCTGTGATAACTAATAGAGCACCTAAAAGGTAATCTATAGAAGTGAAATTGACACTTTGAGATGCAATGACTTTGAATAGTCCATGTCTTTTTTCTTTTTTCTATTTCTTTCTTTCTTTTTTTTTTTTTTTTTTTTTTGACAGGCAGAGTTAGACAGTGAGAGAGAGACAGAGAGAAAGGTCTTCCTTCTGTTGGTTCACCCCCCAAATGGCCACCACGGCCGGTGCACTGCACCGATCTGAAGCCAGGAGCCAAATGCTTCCTCCTGGTCTCCCATGCGGGTGCAGGGCCCAAGGACCTGGGCCATCCTCCATTGCCTTCCCAGGCCACAGCAGAGAGCTGGACTGGAAGAGGAGCAACCGGGACAGAACCGGCACCCCAACTGGGACCAGAATCCAGAGTGCTGGTGCCGCAGGTGGAGAATTAGCCCTAGTGAGCCATGGTGCCAGCCGAATAGCCCATGTCTTGACTATTGAGGAACAGGTTTTTTTTTTCATACTATTTGTTGAACTCTTTACTCTGTATAGTATAGAGTCAATCGTGTATGTATAAAGTTAATTGAAAATAGATTAGAGTAAAAATAAGAATAGGAGAGGGAGGAGGAAGAGGGGTGGAGTGTGGGTGGGAAGAATCACCATGTTCCTAAAGTTGTATTTATGACATGCATGAAGTTTGTATTCCTTAAATAAAAGGTTTCAGAGGTGGGGGAAGATAAGCACAGTTTCCCTACATACTGGACCCTGATACGAATGGGCAGCGAGTGGGCAGCAAAGGTGGGATTTTGTGTGGAGACAGTTGCATTGGAGTGTATGAGTTGCAGGGACCTGAGGTTTGCGGAGTGAGCCAGGGAGAGCATTGGCAAGAGAGTGGTAGGTAGCGCAGCATGGTGATGGACGTGTTCCAGGCCAACTCTGAGACTGGGCTTGAGCACTGGAGTGGGATCAGAACCCACACCTCCAGGGAAGACTATGACCAGAACGCAGCATCTTAGACCGCTCGGCCGGCCATCCACACACCTGGACTCATTCAGCCCCTCGTGTTGTGCCTCGGTGTTGGGGCACCAGTCCTGGGGCGAGCCATTCTCAAGGCATCCCAGCGAGCAGATCTGGCTGGTCGGAGCTTGGACGCCCCCACTACCCAGGTCTGGATTATCAGAGGTGCACTTGACAGCACCTGTGGCCATTCCCAGCCGCACCTCTCCGGTTGCTGTGGCCTGGCAGCCCACTCCCCAATCCCCTACCACCTCCTCCTTGGCACTGTCCTCCAGGTCACCCTCCTCCTGGTCAATCTCTGTTGTCTTCCTGGTCCTCCTCACTTTCCTCCTCTTCTCTTCCATACCTTCTCCTTCTCTTCATCCTCCTTGTTCTTGTCGTTTTCTGACCCCTACCTCTCTTCCTCAGGGCACACTGGTTGGTTGGTTCCATGTCACCGGGTAGAGCTGTGATGTGGCCATGGGTCAGGAGTCTGTGTGGGGTTGGGGTTCTTGGCTGCCTGAGGCTGACAGGTGGCTGTGGGTAGCGATGGAGAGGGCTGGCAGTGGTAGGGGGTTGAGACAAAGACCAATCTATGGCTTTGGATGGCAGATTTCAGGGGTGGGCAGGCAGAACAGAATCTAGGTCCCCAAGAGCTTCTCATGTTATCCTCGTTAGTATAGTGGTGAGTATCCCCGCCTATCACGCAGGAGACCGGGGTTTGATTCCCCGACGGGGAGGCTGGCAACCCTTTTTTATGGAGACTGCCAGACGTAGTGCACTCTGAGTCTCTGATCCAGACATTTTCACCCAGGAATGACAGGATGCCTGCCCCAGGTGTGTATGGCATGGCTTCCACGAGTCCCACAGGGTCTGGCACAGGTGGGAGGCAGATGAGTGGGGGACCGAACCCTTGGGTATGAGCTGCCGCCTGGCCAGGACTCTTGGGGAGGAGGGCTTTGGTGAGCTACGTGAGGGAGGACACGTGTCCCAGGGGCACTCCGTGTTCCAAGTGCACAACTCGAGCAGCAACACAGCGAGAGTCCCCGGAGGCAGACAGAGAGTCGGCGGGAATGTGGGTGTGTGCAGGCGTGCGTGGATCGGGCAGTCGTGCTGGGTTTGGTGAGGGGGTGCCAGGAGGACTTTGGTGGCCTCGGGGAAGTGCCGGTGGGCGTGTCTTTGATGCACAGCTGTGTGGGGCTGCGGCAGTGCGCTCTTGGCAACCCTGGCCATGCCTGGTGGGCCCACCCATTGCATGGGGTTGGTGGTATAGTGGTGAGTATGGCTGCTTCCCAAGCTGTGACTGGGTTTGATTCCCCCAGTGGACGACCTTTTACAGAAGGCTAGGTCTCGGGGGACGAACTTGGCTCAAGGTTGCCTGCATGGTGCAAGAAAGGTCAAGTGCAGTGTTTTGAGGTCACCGTGGACAGAGGAGTACAGTCACTGGGGCACCCAGCAGGAGGCCTGGGTTGTGGCTAGGCACCACTTGCGCAAGTGCTCAGCATCCAGGGGGCTCCAAGCCCTTGGCACCTATGCCTGGCTGCGACACATGCCAGTTACAGCCTAATGCTCCCTGGTGGTCTGGTGGTTAGGATTCGGTGCTCTCACCACTGCGGCCCGGGTTCGATTCCTGTTCAGGGAAGTTTCTATTTTCCCTCTGTAGCCTTTTGCACTAGTGGCTGAGGTCCCCTGTGCCTTGCTGCCTTCAGGCCTTTGGGCTTCTCCACTGTTCAGTGCTCCCGACTCTCACCCACCTCCCGCTGCTCTACCTCCATTCCATCCACATTGCTCAGAGCTTCCTTTCTCCTACTGCCTGACCCCACTGTAGGTCTCTCTCTCTCTCTCTCTCTCTCTCTCTCACACACACACACACACACACACACGGTAGCACACATATGCAGGACACCACCATCACACAAACCCATAACTTCCCAGTGGACATTCGCTCAACACACAGACCAGGATGCACACACGTACCCGGGGGCACATGTCTTCACATGCAGGATCAACACCACATCCACTACTGCCACCAGACACACACCTGTGACTGTCGGCAGACTACCACCAGTCCACACCCAACATACACACACCAGAGTGCACAGACCCCCAGAACACCAACACCTGTTCTCACATTCCCTTCCCTCTCCACTACTGGAGCCAGTGAATGGGCCAGCAGTGGTGCTGTGCCAGGACAAGCCTCAAGATGCCCGAAAAGGCTATTTCTCTGCCTCGTGGCAGGGTCCACACCTACCAGTTGGGCCACCTGCCGGGGCTGTGGTCCATGAAGTCACCATTCAAACTGGCAGGCACTCTGGTTTTGCCACCAAGAGCCAGGTTCAGAGAGTTCCCATTGGAGACTGGGCTGCACCCGTGTCTGTGACTTTGGCCAGCTTGGAGGTGGCACACACGTGGGAGTGGAGACCTGCCCTGGAGGGGCCCTGCTCCTGGCACTGGGGAGGCAGAGTGTGACCATGAGGCTTGAGAGGGTAGGGGAGCTGGACCACTGGGCAGCACAGGCAGAGCCCAGGAAATAAAAGAGCCTTATCTAGGAGGGGACAGGGTGGGCTTGGGGAGACACCCAACAGCCAAGATGACAGCAGCATGTGTGGGCAGAAGTTGCAATGAGGGGAGCCGGATACAGTCAGATTTCACCAGGAAACGCACGTGTATGGATTTCCTCTTTCCTATCTTAGTATATACATCTGTGGAGTGGCTGTGGGTCCCTCCATCCATCCCTGTCATTGTCCTACTCTATGACTGCTTCCCGGAGGTGAGGTGCAGAGCATAGTCTCCTTGCCCAAGCAAAGCTGAGACCCACTTAGGGCCAGCCCAGCAGGCCAGGCGACCTGATGCAATGCCGAGGTCAGGCAGCCGGTGGTGAAGCCGAGAGATTTGAAGTGCAGCACGTGTGATCGTAGGGGTGGCAGAGAAAAGGGGCGAGGAAGGTGTAGCGATGAGAAAGGTGTAGCACAGAAGGCCTCGCTGGAGGGGTGCTGGTTTCCAGTTGCAAGGGTAAGGTGAGCATCAGGGCCCAGTGTTGCGTGTGCCTTGGTCATTTGGCGGCAGATCGGAGAGCCTCTAGGGGCTGGAGCTGAAGGACCGAAAGCCAGTGATGAGCTGCATGGACGAGAACTCGAACATGGGCCTCGCTGGCCATGCTGCTTGTCATGATAGTCCCTGGCGCGTGGGCATGCAGTGTGTTGCACAGGCGGTCCCGAGGGAGAAGGAAGTCCACGAGTGGGTGACGGGCACCTCCCGCTGCTGACCTGCCCCTGATGGACCTCCGTGCCACCTAAAGCAAAGGGCTCCAAGCAGAAGAAACCCTGGCACCGCGGTGTAGCGGGCTGGACACCGCAATATCCCAAGCATGCAGGCGGGGTATGAAGTCTGGGGGTTGAGGTTGGGAGGCGGAGGGTCGTGGTGGTGTTGAACGTAGGGGGACAGGAAGGTCAGGGGAGGCCAGGAGCCAAGGAGCCAAGTCCAGAAAAGTGGTGGCATGGGGTGAGGTCAGGGAAGGTGTGTGGGTAGGCGCATGGCAGCGCTGAGAGGGTGAGAGGCGCTGCTGGCACGTGGTAGTGGGGTCTCTGGTGCTAGGCCTGCAGGTGGGCAGCAAAGGTGGGGTTGCATGCGGAGCTGGTGCGTTGGAATGGGCTAAAAGGCGTGCTTGTCAGGAGTGGGATTCGAACCCACGCCTCCAGGGGAGACTGCGACCTGAACGCAGCGCCTTAGACCGCTCGGCCATCCTGACAGTGGACCAGAGTTGTTGGTCACTCGCCTGACTAGCACCATGTGTGAAAGCCAGCGGGCTTTGTGGGAACGGGCGCCTGGCTGGCTAGCAGCGGCCAAGAACGCAAACCTCAGGACATGCCGTTCTCGGGGAATCCCAGCGAACGGATCTGGCTGGCAAGGGTTTGGAGGCCCCCGGATCGCAGGTCTGGTTGCCGCCGGAGACGTTTGACAGGCCCTGTGGCCGGACCCCAGCTGCGCCTCTTCGTATTGTTGTTGCCCCCTACCACCTCCTCATTTTACCCGCCTCGTGGTCCTTGCTCAGATCCTCCGGCTCCTCGTCCTCTTCCTGATTCACCCTGGTTTTCCCCCTCCCGCTTCACTCCCACCTCCTGATCCCCACCTCCCGCCACTTCTCCCCCTGCTCCCCGTCTCCCTTCCTCCTCCCTCTCCTCCTCCCCGGGGTGCTTGGGTGGTTGGTGTCACTCCACGGGGATGCAGTGGTGGGTCGGGGTCCAGATAGGATTGATGGTGGTCCGCTCCATGGGACGAATGAGTGTCAGTGGAACCGGCTGGCTGTGGTTGGAAATTCCAACAGGGAGCAGTCAGGTTGCGGGAGAGGACGCAGCCAGACCTCGGCGGGTAACAGGGGTCAAGGCGATAGCAACAAGCCTACCGCCATCCTCGTTAGTATAGTGGTGAGTATCCCCGCCTGTCACGCGGGAGACCGGGGTTCGATTCCCCGACGGGGAGGCCGTAGTGCTTTTTATTTCGTTTCTTTTTTTTCCTTCTCCTTTGCCGTGACAACGACTCAACGCCAAGGGACGTCGGGCCTGCCAGGCTTCAACCGATCTTCCCAGTTGCTAGGGGCTTGGTCTTCCCCAACGGTGCCCGCCGTTGAGACAGGAGGGAGTTGGATGAATAGGGGACTCTGTGGGTACGAACTGTCGCCTAGGCGGACCCCTTGTGAAGGGCTCGGCTAGCCAGGTGAGGGTGGACGCCTGCCTCGGGTATGCCGTATCCACAGCGCACTACCCAAGAGCAGCGAGCAGTAGAGCAGCCCCCGGGGGAGGACGCGGGCTGACGAAGAATCGGACGGGCGGGCGGGCGGGCGGGCGTGGTTGCGTCCTGGCGTGAGCCAATGGGGCGCTCTAGGGCGTTTCGTGGTGCTGTGGAAGCCAGGCACTGCGGATGGGCGCCTGGTCCGGGCAAGGCTCTACGAAGCCGCAGTAGCGTCGCGCTTCTGGAAACTCAGGTTACTCAGGGAGACCAGCCACTGCGGCAGGCGTTGGTGGTATAGTGGTGAGCATAGCTGCCTTCCAAGCAGTTGACCCGGGTTCGATTCCCGGCCAACGCAACAGCTCTCGTTTTTGCAGAGGAAGCCCGAGTTGGTTTTCCATGGGAGCAGCAGCAGGAGCCAGGCCCCATTCTTCAAGGGACTGTAGAGCTTTTGGCACTCAGCGCTGGCTGTAGCAGGCTTGTAGCTGGATCCAGGCACATGTCAAGGTATAGTTCAGTTCTCCCTGGTGGTCTAGTGGTTAGGATTCGGCGCTCTCACCGCCGCGGCCCGGGTTCGATTCCCGGTCAGGGAAGACTCTTTTCTTCCTGCATACCTGCCACATTTTCTCTCCATTTCCCACAGCAGACTCACTTCCCTTTGGCGCAGCCCAAGCCCTGCCCATCTGTCCCCGCCTCCATCTGTCCTGTCCTTTTTGCCTGGCTCATCACCTTTGGTCCTTTCTCTCTTCTCTCTGCCAGTGCCTCTCCTCCTGTCCCAGCTCCTATTCATCCTCAGCCTCTTCCGTACTGCTAGGAGCATCTTTTCTCTTCCAGTGGCTGGCAGCAAACACATCCACAAAGGTTTTGCGCGTGCCCACACACATACTAGCATGCACACGTAGGACACCACGACTACACACATCTGTGACAGCCTGCTGACACACGCCCAATACACACAGACCAGTGCACATGCACACACACACACACACACACACACTCAGGCACATGTCCTCATACACTAGTTCACCACCACCACCATCACCACATCCGGGGTTTTCAGAAGAAGTGCTGCCACCACCCCCTCCCTGTCGCAAACACCCCTGCCCATCCACACCCCAGGCCACCAACATGTGTCTTCACGCTCCCTTCCCTAGCACACGCTCCTCTGGCCAGCGAATGGGCTGGGATTCTGTTGCAGCAGCAATGAGTGCAAACCCCAAGCCACAGATAGGCCACACTTCTCTCCCTCATTTAGGAGTCTGCATTTATCTGTCGGTCCACCTGACGGGGCATTGTGGACTGTACTTTGCAGCTCGAGTTGGCAAGTGGCCTTTTCCACCTTAAGCCAATCTCTGAGAGCTCCTGTCTGGGATTCAACTGCATCTGTGTCCTTGACTTTGGCCAGCTGCAGTGGGGGGTGGGAGGGCAGAAGGGAGCGGGAGTCTATGAGAGCCGAGAGCAGCCTGGGATGGGCTCAGCTTGTGGCACTGGGAAGGCAGAAGTATGGCCTTGAAGCTTGAGAGGTCCAGTGAGCTGGACCACCTGGACCCATCTCTGGAGAAGGGAGAAACACCAAACAGCCAATGACCAACGACCACAGCAAGTGTGGGAAACAGCACAAGGAGCAGAGTCGATTCACAGGTAGATGACGGTGGATTCGAATTCCACTCCCGTTGCTCTTGAAAAGGCAACCAACCCACGAGGTTACTGTTCCTGGCCAGCGCCTCCATCCAATCTGTAGCTTTTCCATTTCCCACCTAAACACGTACCTCTCTAGGCCACTGTTGGTCCCTCGATCCATCCCAGTCAGTGTCCTACTCTGCTCCACCAAAGTGAAGTGCAGAGCTCAGTCTGCTCCCCCTGCCAAGGTTCCTCATGCACACAGCAACAGGGCCTGGAGACACTCCGGTGCTCAGTGACACCCCGGTGGGGATGTGGGGGGCTGGCAGGTGCCCTGACCACCGTGATTCCGCTAAGTGTGTGATGGGAGCATGCCACTGCTGGAGGAAAGCCTCTGTTTTGGGGTAGACATCCTGTGCCACCTAGGGCCCAGGGCAGGAGCCCCCAAAAAGGGGACAACGGGGGCCACCTGCCGGAAGGTGGGAGGAGGAGGAAATAAAAATGCAGAGCCAAGCTTGGCGAGGGGCATTGGCTGTAGCCAAAACCACAAGCTGCATGGGCCGGGAATCGAACCCGGGCCTCCCGCGTGGCAGGCGAGAATTCTACCACTGAACCACCCATGCACTGGAATCTGGAACTACTAGGCTTGTTAAAGGGCCAGACTGCTGGCTACTGCCTGCCGTAGACAGCTGTACACAGGGCTCTCGGGCTGGCGCTTGGGTGGGGGTAGGTTGGATGGGAACTGGCCCCTGTCCGAACTCCCAACGACTGCAAGCTACCTGCGTCGACGCTTGTGGGACCCATCCGCCCCACACAACAGACCGGCTGGCGCTGCAGCGTGATGGGGTTGGGTAGCCACGGAGGCTGATGTTGGGATGGGGAGGGTCGTCGCTGTGTCGGGCGTGGAGGGGAGAAGGAGTCGGGAGGAGAACAAAAGAAAAGCAAAACGATGTTCCAGAAAAGTCGTGGCGTACACGCGCGAGGGACCTGGCGTTTGCGGAGTGGGCGGGTGGCGGAGGGCGGAGACTGGCGCGTTTCGGGCCGGGCTGGAGCGGGCCAAAATGTGAACTTGTCAGGAGAAGGGGAGACTGCGACCTGAACGCAACGCACTCAGCCATCCTGACAACCGGCGACAGCGTGGTGTCATTTGCCTGGCTGGGGATCCGAGCTGAGGCCGGTGTCCCCGGGCCCACAGGAAGCCTGGCGGGCGGCAAGCGGGCTGTGGTCCCGACGCAGAAACCACAGTCGCGCTGGTCTCATGCAATCCCAGTGAACAGAAACTGGTAGCTGGGACTTGGACACCCCTACAGCCCGGGTTTGGATGCCGCGTGGCGCCCCGGGGCAGCAGCTGAGTATCCCACGAGGGAAAGCGTGGGTGGGTTCCCCAACGGGAAGACGGCAGCTGTTTTTAGCTGCTGCCTCTAGATCTCTGCCCCAGACGCAGGACACCAATGGCGTCCGACAGGCGGCCGGCCCACGAGTGGTGGTGGGCATGGCCTCTGTACGACCCACAGGTCCCGAGACGGGCAGGACTGAGGGACCCTGTGGATGCGGCTGCGCCTGGCCGGGCCCCTTATGGAGAGGGGCTTCGGCGAGTCAGGTGACGGAGGGCGCGTGCCTCGGAGCCACGCGGTGTCCGGAGCGCACGCACGGCCCAGAAGCAGCAAGACAGCCAGAGGGTCTCCGAAGTTGGGCGCGCGGGCACAGCGCAAATCTGTCGGGCTTGGAGGCGAGCCTCAGTGCGCACGGGTGTGCGCAGAACCCACAGCCGTGCTGGAGTTGGCAAGTGGGGCGCCGTGAGACCTATGGTGGGGCTGGGGCAGAGCGGAGCTGCGGGGGAACGCGTAGTTGGGGCAGGGCTGTGAGAGGATGGGCGTGTGGTGGTGAGCGTAGCTGCCTTCCAAGCCGTTGACCCGCGTCCGATTCCGGTCTATAACCCCCGCAGACCTTTTGCAGAGAGGGAGAGCCCTGCAGCAAACTTGGCTTCGTGGGCTTCGGGCCTGTGTGTGTGCCGAGAACGGAGGCCCTCAGTGGGAGCAGATCTGCTAGGGCACGCGGGAAGCCTGGGCCTCAGCAAGGAGCAAGAACTTGGTTAGCCATGGTGGTAGAAACAGGGTCGGGCGCTCCGTAGCAAACGAGCTCTGAGGTTCTGGCACCTACACGCTGGCTGCAGCAGGCACAAGCCAGGGCGCAGCCCGACACCCCTTGGTGGTCTAGTGGTTAGGATTCTGCACCTCTGGGACCAGGGTTCTGTTCCCGGTGTGGTCAGGGAAGTCGTCTTCCTCTGGGCCTATCCACCAGCCCGCCGGTGCCTGCCACACCCTCCTCCCGCCTTTGCACAACACCATGGCTGACTAGCTTCTCCCACGCCCAACGACTCCCACGCTGGCCCCTAGGCCCAGCCCGAGTCCTGCCCCTCTGCCTCTGCCTCCACCTATCTCATCCATCCCACCTTCAAGTCCTCGGCTTCTCCCTCTTCTGTGCCGTTTCTCTGCCTCATGGGCCCTGCTGGGCAGCCTTTCTCCTCCCCAGGGGCATTCCATGCAGGTAAACACACAGAAACTCACCGTTAGGAGCGCAGAGTCAGCCAGGTTCCCCAGCTGTCCCTAGCCAGGCCCAGAAGCTGACCTGCAGGTCATTTTATTATTATTATTTCATCATAGCTATGCAATAAGCCCTCATCCATTGGGTAACCGCTTGTCTACCTGGTACTATTGTCTGTAAGTTTATATAAGATGCTGTGTGCATAGCTGAGCCAGGATCCCTTTTGTTTGCTTGCCCGCAGCTGGGAAAATAAAGAGGTATGAATCTGTGATCGGTGCCTCGGTTGTTCTTTGGCCTGTCTGAATCTGGCCCTCATCTTCCTGGAGCTGAGCTTCTGTGTTACACTTGGTGTAGTCCGCAGGATTTGTCTTAGGCCAAGATGGAGCCCTCACCCTCCACCCCCACCCCCACCCCCACCCCCACCCCAAGGCAGGAACTGGGGGTGCCCAGCCCCGAGTATCTGGTTATAGCCTTGTGTGCCTGGGGCCCCCTTCCCCTCGCAGGAATGGACTGAAGTGGATGGCTTGCTCATTCATATAGAAAAAACATTGCACGTGCTGGGGGAGATGTTAGAGAAGGAAGGCGCCAGGGGAAGAGGCAGGTGGGTCTTTCTCACTGCCTTGCAACGGAGACCACTACTAAGTTATTTACAGAGGCCGGAGAACATGACTTACAGTGCACCCTGGAGGAAGAGAGAGAAAATCAGAAGGCAAAGAAAGATACCATTCACAGCCTGGAAACCGAAGTCGCCGCCCTCTGAGTTACACTCATGGCCTGAGATAACCCCGTAGTTGAATCCTTTGATGATGAGCACAGTACTAATCTTCTGATACTGTTCACGGCCAGTCCAGGAGCCACCCAAAAGCTTGGGACTCAGCAACAGAGGGGTCCTCAGGGGTAGCCACAGGTCTCATGCAGGCAGTGAGGCACTCAGTGTTCTGCCCGCGCACTCAGGCAGACGAGTAGATCTGGGGTCTAAATATTGGCAGAAGGCTTCTGATTCCACGGCAGCTTGGCCGCTCCCACTATGGGATGTAGGGGTGGACAGGATCTTGCTCTTGGGACTGCAAATGGAAAGTTTGGCATCCGTGACTACACCTACGGCAGTGATTTGAGGCCACCGGTCCTTAAGTAGGAAATCAGTGTCTTCTAAGCTGCATGATGGCAGGAGCCTGTACGGTCTGGCCTAATGCTGGAGACCTGTCCCGGGCCATCAGCAGGTGGCAGACATACGCTGAACCATCAACATCTGGGCTTAGACTATAGAAATAAACAATGTAACTGGGCAGGACTAAAGACACCAGGCTGACCTGGCAAGCAGAAATCCCTGGTTCAAATCAGCAGCAAGCTCTTTTCCCCACACTCACCCACGCCACCCCACCCTCGCTCCATTTTCCAAGCTCCTCAAGCTGGTGGTGAACTTGGTTCTTCTCTGGATCTGAGTCTCAGCTTTGGAGAAAGCAGCATCATTTTCTGCTGTCGCTGAGGAACTGGGAAGAGAAAGCAGGCAGGACTTCAAGATCATGCAGTGAGGGTGGTTTGAAGTTCTGGGGCTTAGAATTACCCAACTCACACCTAAAGTTGCAATCGCGGAGTGAGGAAATCCAGGCAGCAAGAATGTTGGTGTCACTAAAGACCTGTAAGTACAATCTGCAAGGCATGAGGCCATAGGGCAGGTCTCTGTGGCGCAATCGGTTAGTGCATTCGGCTGTTAACCGAAAGGTTGGTGGTTCGAGCCCACCCAGGGACGGCTGGAACTCCTGGTTCACATCCTCAGCTGAGGATGTTCTGTGTGTCTTACTTTTGTCAAATTTTCTTCTCAAATGCAAGTTCCACTTCTAACCAAAGCCTACAGGTTGGTTATCTGATATAACAAGTTCCCCAGCCCCGACTACTCTCTATACATTTTATTAGCAGCTATCAGGGGCTGGAATAGAGGCGCGTGCACTTTTCCCCTCTAAAGCAAGCCTCTGCGTCTTTCCCTGAGAAGCTCACGGCCGGTGAGTCTTAGCAGGTGGCGCTGGAATTGCAGAAAACAACTGTGTGTGTTTTCCCCCCTCAATCAAATCTCATAACATACCAAACAGCTGCAGCAACCCAGCACCTCTGCCCGATTTTCAAGGGTGTTAAGGACAGTAAACTCCACCTCTATCCTCTTAGGTTCTTGCATGGGCTGGAGAATTAAATCAATGTAAAATAAGTTAATAGGAAAAAAGCGTTCACAAGTTTTCCATGCAAGTTGTATGTGGCACAGAAGCTTTCTTAGGGAAATGAAGACACAAAGCAGCTACCGCTAACTTCCGTGCTGAACTGAACAGAGTAGACAGCTGTGAAGAAGCGATGTGTTCTGCTTAAAAGATGAGTTATTTCTTTTTTTTTAATTAATTTTTTATTTAGTTGACAGGTAAAGTTATAGACAATGAGAGACAGAGAGAAAGGTCTTCCTTCCTTTGGTTCACTCCCCAAATGGCCGCTACAGCTGGAGCTGCGCCAGTCCAAAGCCAGGAGCCAGGTACTTCTCCTGGTCTCCCATGCGGGTGCAGGGCCCAAGCACTTGGGCCATCCTCCACTGCACTCCCGGGCCACAGCAGAGAGCTGTACTGGAACCGGCGCCCATATGGGATGCCGGCACCTCAGGTGGAGGATTAACCAAGCAAGCCACGGCACCGGCCCCAGGATAAGTTATTTTGACAAGGGGCAGGGGTTTGGTGCGATGGTTAAGATGATACTTGGGATGCCTTCATCCCATATTAGAGTGCCTGGGCTCAAGTCTCAGCCCAGCCCTGATTCCAGCTTCCTGGTCCTGCTCACCCTGGGAGGCAGCAGGTGATGGCTCAAGTAGCTGGGACCCTACAACACCCGTGGGAGACCTGCATTAAGTTCCAGCCTCCTGGTTTCAAAGTGGCCCAGCCTCAGGTATTGCCGGCATTTAGGGAGTGAACCACCAGTTGGGAGAGCTCTGTCTCTCTGTTGCTCTGTCTCTTCTCTCCTCAAACCTAGCTTTCAAAATAAAATAAATAGATATTTAAATATTTAAAAGGAGAGTCATTGTAACAAGGTTGACACAGAATTCTCTTGACTGCCCCTTGAGGATAGGGATGTTGGACCTTTCACATAGGCATCTCAACCCCTGCTTTTAAGAAATAGTAGGGAGTTCAGAGTGAGCTTTTTTGTACCCTTTTTTCAAGTGCCCTTTAACTTAAATAGTCAGTGTGCCAGAGTGGTATATTTTTAACTCCTCCAAAGGCCAGTATTCCATGCATTACTGTGTCCTAATTTAAATCCAGCTCCTCACTTGTAGCTGGACACTGCTCTTACACACAGAGCTACAGTAAGGGCCCAGAAATCACCGTCTGGGACAATCGACTCCTGTTTGATGTTGTGCTGTTTTGCGATCTCACTGCTCCTGTGTCTGCAGTGATACAGGCAGTTCTCAAATTTGTGTCCCCCACATCCTACACTGAAATAAAATAAGCTAAAATATCCGCAAGACCACGCATCTAAAAATGGATTGAGTTACCTACCAAGGGAAGTAAAAATTCTTTGATCCCAAAATCAAAACCAGTGGCACTAGATTTTTCTCATTCTTGTGGTCCTCCAAGCTTGAGAAATACAAACACAAGCTTGGATGAGGCTCAGGAACCACTTTCCTCTAAAGAAGACATATTTTCTACATTAATATGTGTTTTTAGCTCAGCCAGTTGTAAACTACACTCTGAGTCAAGAGCCAATGAATCAGTCAACTTAGCTTTAATTTATCCAGAAAACCAAAACCAATATCCATCTTGGACAGTTTCTGTAGGCTCCTAACCAAACACTTCCTTGGCATAAGTTTGACTTATGTATTTCTGGCCTCTTGGCTCCTGTGGGCAAGAAAAAATAAAGTATTTCCTTCGGTAAGGCTCATGACTGAGACACCTGTAACAGAATTTAATGGGAGAGAAGCATAACAAATTGTTCAACCCAAGTTTCATATGGCACTGGTACCATCAGAATTGAAGACCCAAAGACCCCGGGAAAACTTCGTTTGTGTGGACTGTCACACAGCAGTGTGGCTGGGGGACAGAGGGTCTCAGTCAGTGATGATAAAGCAAGATCTGTTTGTTCAGATTCTTCTTGGCCTGTGAGTATAGGGCTGGACCACTGTGGAATGAGGCCCACGTGGCCCACTTTTCAGGAAGGTTGATCAGGGAAATCCTCTTTATTTTTATTTTTTTTTAAGATTTATTTCTTTATTTGAAAGGTAGAGAGTTACAGGAGACAGGGTGGAGAGACAGAGAGAGAGAGAGAGAGAGAGAGAGAGAGAGAGAGGTCTTCCATCTGATGGTTCATTCTCCAAATGGCCGCTAGGCCAGGCCAAAGCCAGGAACCTGAGACTCTATCCAATTCTCCCTCATGGGCGGCAGGGGCCCAAGTACTTGGACCATCCTCTGCTGCTTTCCCAGGCACATTAACAGGGAGCTGGATTGGAAGCAGAGCAGCCAGGACTCAAGCCAACACTCCAATACAGGGCGCTAGGTCACAAGCAGCATCAAATTCCTGCAGCTTAAAATATTCACTATGCAAAGTACCATATTTGGGGATACCATGTTCTGAGCCCTGACACTTCCCCCTTGATAATCCTTTTATCTGCATCTAGTGCTCAGTAATCTGTGACTTACCCAATAACCTCTTGATTAGTTCCTTTTCTGCTCATTTGATAGAGTTTACTTATGCTGTTTATAGCCAAGGCCATTACAATTTAGATACTGATAATGGGAAAATATGTGTGTCTAGAATAGTGAAGGGGCTCTACTGGGGTGTGTATTAGTCAGCTTTTTGTTACTTTAACTAAAATATCTCACAGGAGCACATTAGGAGGGAAGAATGTTTATTTCATCCTACAGTTTTATTCCTTCTTAAAAACTTTTAATTATTTATTCACTTTTATTTGAAAGGCAAAAAGACAGAGGAGATTTTCCATCCACTGGTTCACTCCCACAATAATTAGGGCTGGGTCAGGCTGAAGTCAAGAATCCAGAATCCAATCCAGGTCTCCCGTGTGAATGGCAAGGACCCAAGTACTAAGGCCATCACCTGCTGCCTCCCAAGGTTCACATTAGCAGGAATTCTTGATTGGAAATAGAGTTGTAACTCAAATTCAGGCACTCCAAGTGGGATGTGGGCGTCCCAAGCAGTGTCTTAACCACTGTGCCAAACTCTCACCCTGCTTTGGATTTTCATAGTTCAAGATTGGGGACCCCCATTGGTGTGGACATCTGGCGAAGCTGGAGGATGGCAGATGAACGGTCAGAGGCGAGTCAGGAAGCAGAGAGATATAGGAGCATGCTGTTTATTTACCTTCTATGATTCTATGTAGTCTCCATAACATTCCATCGTGATTCGACCACAGGGCCCACCCTAGCACTCCAGTGCAATCCAACTGCTTCCCAACTGCTTCCCCCCTTTCAGACATCATAACTGGATCAAGCCTCTACTCTAATCCATCAACAATTAACATTAACCCATTAACTGTTAACATTAGATTTTGGGGGGTTAAACCTGAGTTTGAGGAACCAAATCCTGTCCAAACTCTAACAGAGTAGAGGCAGTTTGTGAACTCACCCTGTGATCTTGGGACTGTTGGCCTCCATAATCCTGGGAGCTGATATCTTATCAACTATCTGTCTATGTACCTATCCATGCATCTATCTGTATATCTATCCATCCACCTTTCTATATCTATCTATCAGCTCCATCCATGTATTGGTTGTTTCTCTGGAGAACTCTATTAGAACATTCACCCAGTGCAAAACTTTACAAGTTCTTTCTTTCAGGGAATCTGAGGGTTCTTGGGATTAAAGGAAACCAAAGTAGTTTTATGGTATTTTCTAATTGGGAAAATGCACACCCCTTCAAACCTCATGGGGTACTTGAACTGCAGAATCCTCCTCTCGGGATTTGGCAGTGGCTCACGGAGGGGAAGCTGTCAAGGTCAAAACACAAGGTGAAGTGACTCTGATTGACAAGAGGGACTCCATTTTAGAGCACTCAAGACTCCAACTTGAGAAAGCACAACCCCCACTGTGAGACTATGGTCTGAAATTAACTATGGTCTAAAACTAGGACAATACCAATTCTGCTTGGCAAAACATAAAAATCCCCTAACATGATTGCTCAAGCTTAAAACAGGCTGCACTGGAGTAATGTCAAGATTGTAATTGGCCTATGTCCCTCCCACATATGATTTGGGTCAGTACCTGGACTAATGTCAAGATTGTAATTGGAAGTAGTTTTGCATACACTTTAGGTCAGCTTGACCCTAGCAATCGTGTATACCCTCCCCTCTTAGTGGTTATAAACCCTGTTGCTTTGAGCTTTGGGGTCGCTCTCCCCTCCAGCCATAAAGGATTGTCAGATTTTACCAGTGTGTGGTGCTCCTGTGTTTGCACTCACTCAGGCACAACAAAAAGACTGCAGATTTAACAGGTGTCATGGGTAGGGAAAGGTTATGAGCATATTCTTCCAAGGGTGCTGTGACTCACCAGGGCTGGAACTCCTGGGAAGGTTCCTGGCTGAGGAGTGGAGAAGATCCTAGTGTGGGAGACAGTGACCTCGGATCTAATAGTCGTGAGGATTCTCCAAGTCAGATCCAAGGCTGGGCCCGCAGGTCCGAGGAGGTGTGCACTGGTCTTTGTGGGAAGAACACAGATGGAGGCCCACATATAAGACGTCTGAATATATTTTAAACTTAGCATTTCAGCAAAAACAGTCAACAAAAATCATATCTTTCCTCCCACCTTGATGAAAATACCCTCGTAAGGACTCGTGAGGCCAGGTGTGCGTGTAGAATTATAAGACTCCTCACACTCTGTGCCCGAGCATGGTGGTACAGAGCGAGTCTCTTCACTCCACTCTGGCTCCCTCCCGCACCAAGAAGGGTCTTGTGCAGGTGGATGGGCACCCGCTTGGTCGAAGTTCTGTCCAAACCCTTGCCAACAGCCATGCTCCCCTGCACACACTGGAGGCCGGCTCCACCTCCAGCAATAGTGATGCTGGGGAGAGCCATCTGCAGGCTGCAGGCATCTGGGCAGGTCCTGCTCAGGGCCCCCAGAACAGAGCATGGCTTGGAAGAGGGCTGCAGCTCCAGGTTGCATGTCCTCTGGGCCCTGATGCTCGTGCCTCTACACTAGGGAGGGGCATACTTAGAACTGCTGGGGGTGGGAAGGGGGCAAAGGAGGGACCCATTGTCTTCAGTCAACTCTAGGGACACGGTGGAAGTGGTAGCGGCACACAGATTCCAGGAATGAAGAACAGGAGAGAGAAAAGGGAGGGAGGGAGGGAGGGCAAGTTTGAGAAATGCCAGGGGTCAGAGGAGATCAGTAACAAAACTGGTGCAGGACAGATTGTCTTCACATCTGGCTTCATTGGCTCCCTCCAACTTTTCTGCCACTAAGGCTTCCTGCCACCCCTACCCGTGGCACAGTCCTGCACCACCTGCACCACCTAGCACCACCTGTACCAATTCAAAGTACTCCTCGGCCAGGCCGGAAGTTTCTAAAACAGGCTTGAACCATCCCCATCATCTTTTCCAGAACATGTTGCCTACATCTGTTACCTACCATTCCCTGGTGGTCTAGTGGCTAGGATTCGGCGCTTTCACCGCCGCGGCCCGGGTTCGATTCCCGGTCAGGGAAGTTATTTTTAGAGGGTTTTTTTTTTTTTTTTTTTTTTTTTTTTTTTTTTTTTCCTGCAGTGCCTGGAGGCACTTCAGTTTTAGCCAAGATTCTACTCTACCTCTGACGCCCCCTACTGACGAGTTCAGAGAAGGCACCGTTTTCTCGCCAAGGCGTTACCTGTTTCTCACTGTGAGGCTGCCTGAGTGAAGGCTCCCTGAGCTTCAGTTCAGGGCAGCAAAGTCCACACGCATTTCAGACTTGAGCCAGGTGATCCTGAGGTCGGTTTGGGGAATCCCAGGGAAAGGTCACAGGGGGCCATGGAATGTTTGTCCTTGTAAGAAGATCACTTAATCTATTTTATAGTTCATCTTACAGATAAAGGGAATTGGTTCATTATTGTATTGAAGTGAGTTCCCATTTTTACAAAAGACCAAATGGATTCAGAGTGGTTTTCCATGCTTGAAACGTGTAAGTAAATATAATGGATCGATTGGACTCCATAATCAGGACATTTGGGACAACTGGCTGCAACTACCAGTGAAAACAGCTATGGGTCTGGTCAAATTACCAGTCTACATCTCTTCAATTACTGTAATGATCTTAGTGTTGCAAAGAGTGGGCGAAAATGACGTGAGTTAAAAGTGGGCCTATGCCAATCAAACCTTTCTACAGGTAGAAGTCATTTGAAATAATTCATTTGTTTCATGCAATAATTACTTGTAATAATTTATTTTTAAAAAATCAGTAATTCTCTTCAGAGTGAGCAAGAGAGTATGAAACTGCATGGAGAAATCTTTAATTCCATACAGGTTTCCCGTTCCCTGGAATCTGCTGTAGTTCAGCGGGGGACCTCAGTGGTGACTTGTGGAGTGCATACGGCTGAGCCTTGGCCAAAACTGAAGAGCTGCAGCCACTGTGGAAAATGAGTAAGGCAGCTTCCCTGACCGGGAATCGAACCCGGGCCGCGGCGGTGAAAGCGCCGAATCCTAGCCACTAGACCACCAGGGAGACACGTCTGAGTGCCATAGACAGCATATTCTGGAAAATGATCTTACAACAGTTGCTTTAACCACTCCAAGCATATGTTAGAATCTCTTTAGAGGCTCTGAAAAATGTTCTTACCAGTTTAAATGTTTATCTTTGAGTGTATGCTTTGTCAGCACAGTCTGATGCCTGTGCGTGATCAGAGAAGCAATATTCTTGTCTGCTGTCCTTGTCATCCACCTGTATGTAATGCGTGTGTGATGCCTGATGAGCCCAGAACTCAGGGCAGATGCGCCGTGCAATGGGACTTAAGAGAGAGTCACAGTGACTGGAGGGTGAGCACCGGCTTCTGTGGCTGAATAAGCTGAACAGAAACCAGAGTTTGCTTCAAAGGCAAGAAGCGAGCAAGTGTTCTAAGAAACACGAGGGACCGAAGAATCCTATCATGGCCTTTGTCTTAGTACTTTCTCTGTTAGCCTCTATTTGTGATGCGAATGGTGCCAGTCAAGGAAGGGAGACAGAGCAACCATGGTTCCTTGTCCTTCTTCCCCACGCATCAGCAGGCCGAGGTAGAAGGGCACGACAGAATGTGTGTATCGAGAAGGGACATACAAACAGCTGAGCTCAGCTTGTGCCGCGTTTCCACTGTTCTGCCAAGGGCAGAGAGCGCCACGAAACAGGAATGGCGCACTTTTGATGATTCTGTACATGAGTTACAGCTGAGACGGACTTACGCAAATCCGGACTTAAGTCAGCAGGGACTTTTCAAAAAGACTGTTTCGAGTCGGTGGAATGCTCTGATCTCAGAAATCCACCAAGAGTCTCAGCATCAAATAGAAAAGAACATTTCTGTGATGGGGGGGAGGGGAGGATCAGCAGGGCTTAGCAGACACTTTTAAGGAGAAGTGGGGCAAGCCACTTGGAAGGAACAGAGAGCATGGTTGGGGCAGTTTCCCAGGAAATGTGTTTCATCTGCTCAGCAAGTTCTCGTGATACACTGGTAAGGGGTGCATGTTCTGCATTTTAGCTCTTGGTGCAGGCACAGAGGCAGGTCCAAGTTCAAAGGCCTGGGCAAAGTTCAAAGTTCACAGGCCTGGGCAAGAGAAGCCCAAGTTAGACCAAGACAAGGCACAGGAGAAGAAATGGGCAATAGTGAGCACTTGATCAGCATCTGAAACAGGAATTGCACAATGCTATAGTTTGAATAGGATTTGCACCCCTCACCCATCCACACCCCTTCCCCAAACTCATGGGGAGTTTATTCCCCAAAGCCTTTGTAATTTGTAGTAAGAGGAAATTAATCTGCCCATGGTGTTTAGAGACCAGGTCTTGGGAAAGTGATTGAGGTTGGATTAGGGCCTTGGGTCCTGGTAGCTTTACAAGGAGAGACACCACAGAGAGATACGCACACTCCATTTCTCTTGCCTTGTGGCACTACACACTACAGCAAGCAGGCCATTGTCAGATGAGGCGCCTAGCCTTTGCACCTCGAGAACCATGAAACAAACAAGTTTATTTTCTTTATGAAGTTAGGCTGCCTTGGGTATTTCTTCATAGTAATAAAAAGCAGAATAATGCATACAATAGAAACAATGGGTAAAAACTATGCTAATATTTAGATTCTTAATTTTTCTTTTCATTGAATGACATTAAGCAGCAAATTGAGAGACAACTAGGAAGGAAGGAAGGAAGGAAGGAAGGAAGGAAGGAAGGAAGGAAGGAAGGAAGGAAGGAAGGAAGGAAAAACCTTCTCTGCTTTAACAACACTTCTCTTGTTTGTATCAAAGTGACTACATCTTCATTTTCCATCGGGTCCCACAATGATACAGGTGATCTCGGTGCCAGAAGATGAATTTGCTGGTATACATGAGAACCATGAGGTTAAGGTTTCTTTCTCAAACTTCCCAGCCAAAGCTCGTGTCTTGCTTTTACTGTATATTCTTCTTCCTTCCCAGCACTAAGCTCTTGATGTTGTGGCCCTCAATACCGTCCATGGTGCTGGGGCTCAAACAGCACCAGGCCCCGCCTTGCAGCCTGGAGTTAAGCTGGGCCCTGTATCCCACTGGCTGCGTTTTTATTTGTGCCTGTCAATTCTTTGCATCTTACTCCCTGCCTTCCGCACACTGGCGTCAGAGCAGAGAAGGCACCTGGCTAGAACATGAAAGGCTAATAATCCTCCTGGGCTCTGGCTGCCCCCACTCCTGGGGGTCACAGCCTAACACGTCTCAGCTGCTGCCACCCAACTTCCTCCCACTGGTGGGAGGAGGGGGAAACTGTGGCTAGAATCCCACCCGCCAGAACCTTGGTGTGGGGCACAGGTGGTTTTGTAGGGCAGAAGGTGGGAGTGGACAGTCAACAATGTTTCCAACATTTCTGCAGCCTACCTGCCACTCCTAGGCTGGTTTTCCACTCTCATACTGCTGCAGGAGGCCAGGAGCACGTGGTGTAGCCTGGGAGCAAATGGGATAAAAGTAGTCAATGCCTTGTGCCTAGCTGGGCCCAGGGTAGAAGTAGGCCATTGAAGGAGGTGCCTATTTGAGATTTAAAGCCCCATCTCCTTTCTTTTTAGCATGGTGGTGAATGTTCCCATCTGTCCGGAGAGATTGGATTTCATTCCTTATCCACATCATTTTTGTTTATTCATTTTATTTCCTAGACTACAAATAAAGTTAACCAATCTGTTACCATCTGGATAAGTGTTCTTATCACTACTTTAGAAAAAAATCCAAAGGGAGTAAGTAGGACATCCCTGATTTTGTGAGCCCAGCAAGGATATTCAAGGGCCCCAGACTTCCCTAATGAGGCATCTTAAAGACCTGGTGACAGTCACAAGTGGAAAGGTAAATCTCCTACAAACTGCCTACAACTCCATAATTTCAACCAGTTTACTGATATCAAAGTGGGGCAAGTTTCATCACTATTACTGCACCTCCACTGTTCTACCCTTTCTAGATTTAGAAGATCCCTGACATATGGCTTAACACTTGCATCAATCAGGGGGAAATTTAAACAAAAGGGCCAATCGAGGATTCTCAATGGAGGTGAGCCCAGCCCCTTGAGGGGTGCTTTAGAATTACTCTGGACATTTTCAGCCTTCAGAGCTCAATCCAGGTCTCTAACATAGGTGGCAGAAGCCTAGTTATTTGGGCCCTCACCAGTGCTTCCCAGGGTCTGCATTAACAGGAAGCTACAGTTAGGAGGCAGAGGTAGCTGATGAAGCAGGCACTCGGACATGGGACGCAGGCATCTTAACTGCCAGGCCAAACACATGCCCCTGAAACAAATCTTTCAAGTGGCTTGAATACAATCCTCCTATTAGAAGGAAATGAAGTTGACAGACCTTTTAGCAGTTGTCCAAACAGCTGTAGCTGATGCATCCTGGTTTCGGAGATTGACTGTTATGTAGCAAGACTGCCCCCAGACAACACCTCAAAGGGTCATGGACACACAGCAAAATTTGTGGCTTCACAAAACAGGGGTCAGAGACCACAGTAGTGGAGAGGGCCAATAGGACAGAAAAGCCTAAAAGTCCCTTAATTTTAATGAATTTGGGAGTTTCCAATTACATTTTCCTAGTCGTTTTTCAGCAAGGTGTACAGTATCCTGGTTCACAGCCACCACTACCTCTTTTAGCACTTAGCTTCTGAAGAGTTCACTTGTCCCTTGCCCTTTGTTGGTAAGGATTTGTTAACCAAAAATCATGGGAGACCATTGTTTGGGACTGAGCTGCTGCACTAGGCCCCAAGAGACCAAACCAAATCAAAATAGAGCAAATCATGCTAACTCCTGTATAATCAAACTGAAGATTTAAGGAAGCAAAGTGATCCCAAAAACATCCTGGCTGCTTAACCCACTGTGCCACAGTGCCCACCCTCTGTTGTATTTTCATATATTTTAATATCTCTTATTTTCCTGTGGCAACATTTCCTTGATTTTCCATGGACTGATGCATTCACGTAAAGTTTACAGTTCAGGGACACAGCCGCCCTGTTGGAGCGCTGCTATTTCATGGATTGTGTAGGTAATTTGGAAGAAATTAGCATCTTCACAATACTGTCACCTCAGTTATGAATAAGGTAAATCTCTTCACTGAGCTAGTTCTTTTTATTTTTCGATAATCTAAAATTGCGCTCCATACAAAAATAAGGTGCATTTGTTGTGTGGTTTGTTCTATGGTACTTAATGATTCTGTGAATGATGTTTCCTTTTATATTTTCTAGGTGCTTACTGGTGATGAGATAGAAAACCATTAATTTTTATATGTTGATATTGTAGCCAATAACTTTGTTGAACTCTTATTGGTGCTAATAATTTATTGATTCTGCTTCATATTCTATGCAGCTAACCAAAACAATGTGTTGCTTTGAAAGGCTGGATGGTACCAAATTAAGGGAGTGAAATCTAGAAGAATAAAAGTTAATTTCAGAACGGAAGGTAGAGGGGTCGGCATTAACCCGCTGCGCCACAGTGCCAGCCCCCCTACCTTCCTCTGGAAGTGCCGGCATTCCATATGGACACCGGTTCAAGTCCCGGCTGCTCCACTTCCCATCCAGCTCTCTGCTATGGCCTGGGAAAGCAGTAGAAGATGGGAGACCTGGAAGAAGCTCCTGGCTCCTGGCTCCTGGCTTCAGATCGGCGCAGTTCCAGCTGTTGTGGCCAATTAGGGAGTGAACCAGCAGATGGAAGACCTCTCTCTCTCTCTCTGCCTCTTATTCTCTCTCTGTGTAACTCTGACTTTCAAATAAGTAAATAAATAAATCCTTTTTTTTTTTTTTTTTTTTTTTTTTTAAAAAAAAAGGAAGATAGGGGCCATATGGATGCCAGTTCAAGTCCCGGCTGCTCCATTTCCAATCCAGCTCTCTGCTATGGCAGTAGAAGCTCTCTGCTATGGCAGTAGAGGATGACCCAACTCCTGGGGCCCCTGCACCCACATGGGAGACCGGGAAGAAGCACCTGGCTCCTGGCTTCAGATAAGCACAGCTCCGGACATTGTGGCCATCTGGGGAGTAAACCAACGGATGGAAGATCTCTCTCTGTCTCTACCTCTCACTGTCTGTAACTCTTCCTCTCAAATAACTAAATAAAAAAACTTAAAAAAAAAAAAAAGAAAGAAATCTATCCCAGTTTCTAAAAGCACATGCAATTCTTCCTCATCCTCTGTTTCACTGTGGTCTCACCTCTGGAAAGAAGGTTGGCTGGTTGTCACAAAGCATCCCCACTTCCTTTTCCCTTCTTAGGGAATTTGTTAGCCAAAGAGTTCAAGTTGGGTTAATCTTATCCCAAACTTCAGGAGTAACTGGCTTAAACGAAGCCTATTTCATCCTTTTTCATACATAGCACAATCGCTGGCCAATAATGAGTTCTGCAAGAGATAAACACTTTTCCTGCAAGATGGGAACAGAGCACACTTGTAGCCCAAGTGACTCAAGGCAGGCATTTTGAGAACACGAGTGGATAGTCTGCTTGAGAATGGCATCCACATCAAGGAAGGACCAAGAAACACCAAAAAGGTGCTAAGCCTGTGTAACGACTTGTTTGAAGGCCAGATCTACCCAGGACTGTGAGGTAACCTTTTCTCTTTATTATTTAGCCAATTAAAATGAATTTCCTCTTATAGTGCCTTAAATAGATAAGCTCTCTGTTGTGGGGGTCAAGGGATCCAGGTTCCTGGCTCTGATGCATGAAAGAAGCAGAGAACAAGACACAGCTAAGGGTTAGCAAGAGGAGTTAAGATTTATTAGCAAAGTGAAAGTAACTCAGAGGGCGTGCTGGCACACTCTAGAAGGAACCGAACCCGTGGAGTTCAGGGTCATCGTTTTAAATGTGAACTGGTGCTTTGGGTTTAGTTTTCCAAATAAGAGCAGAGTTTCCAGGAATTTGATGACTGCCCTTTTAAGGCAAAAGTCATTGCAGTGTCACGGCATCAGGTGCATGATGGAAGTAGGCACGTCAGCCATGGTGATTTTATTATAATACGCTACAGGTCGTCCTGGGGACACAGTGGGCCTCAGCCTTGTTGGATATCTTCCTGCTGGCTTTGCCAAAATATTGATTTCAGGTGTGGCCATGGGAGGCATCGTAGAGGCAACCCTAAGAGAGGGACTGGTAACATAGTTCCTCCATCTCTTTTTCTGATCCTTGTCTCCTCAAACCTATGACATCTCTGCTATTGCCTAGCTTTCAGTCCGTTAGACCTGCCTGCGTCTCTTCACGTTCTACACAGGATCAGCCCACGGTCAGCTACTCCCTGAAGTTCTTTACACTATCACATCCACGGGCCTTTGTTTGTACATCCCACACCCAGCTTCCTCCTCTCGGCTCTTGCCAGCTGAGCGCGCCTAGAGCAGTCTGCCATCCCCCACACCCCGACATCCGTTCGCTGAACAGCCCGCGAGTCCCGCACCCCTCTCTTCTTGACTTCCTAATGCCTTTCTCACACGCCCCCCACCCCGACTGCCTGCACCCCCTACCGCCTCACATTGCATCCCCAACAGGTGGAGAAGATGACACCGTTTGCCCTCAAATATCACACAACATATTTGGGGGTTCTGCCTCCCCTCTACAGAGACAGCCCCAATCGCTCCAGTCCAACTCTCCGTCCTCTGCTCTTCACTGGCCTCCTGGGACAGTAAGGTGCAATCCAGAGACCTGAGCTGAGGGCGCAGCCGCTTCCAGGGTAAACGCGGCTGTTGCGTCCTAGGCGAGTCACTTCCGTTTCAGCCTCTTTACAACAGGCTTGAATGCTTTCCTCGCAGCAGAGTTACAAAAACGAACCGCGAGAGTGTGCGTGCCTTCTAAGTGAAGGGCTGGACAAACCAGAATGCTTTTATTCTGTCTAAATACGAGCCGGCTCCCCTTCCGCCCACGGCGGGCTCCGAGGTCCCTTCCCACCCGCAGTCCCCGCGGCGGGGCGCAGGCGCTCAAGTGCCCGCCAGGGGCTGAGCCCGGCCGGCCGAGCGTTCCTTCGGGAACCAGAGGGTCCCGAAAACGTCACCAAGGGCTCCACGGAAGCCTGGGCCCTGGCCCACGGCCTCGGGGTCGCGCTAGAGCCGTACATGTGGAAGGTTCCTGAAGGGGCACCATCGGAATCACCAGGTGTGCGCGCGCAGCACCCCCGGCCTGACCTGGGCTTGCTGGCTGCTTCCCGGGGCGATGGTGAGACTAGAGCTGTGGCAAGCCCAGCGGGGACTTTCTTCCAGATCAGGGAACACGGTGAGGAACCGCTATGCTTCAAGGGTTGTTCGCGAAGGGCTGTCCTCCAGCGGGTTTCCGTAGTGTAGTGGTTATCACGTTCGCCTCACACGCGAAAGGTCCCCGGTTCGAAACCGGGCGGAAACAGCTAAGGTATCACTTTTTCATTTTTCTTGTTTCCTTCTGGTTCCGCTAGAATAATCCCTTTAGAATTCACTTAGATTGCAGTGAGATCCTGGGCATCCGGGTCCTAGAAGTAGTGGAAGGGGATAGGCGCACCTGGAGCTGACCGGCCGGTCCTGGCCAGCGGGCTCAGGGCAAGCGACTGGTCAGTGCGCCCCCTAGCGGCGACGGAGATGACCCTAGGTCACTTGGTTCCTCCGGAGCAGTGAGAGGTGATCAGTAGGTACCTGAGCTACGGTTCCCACTCAGGCCCCTGAGGACCAAGTTCCGGTTCAGAGCCGAGTCCTGAACGACCAGTCCCTTTTTCAGATGCTGCCCAGGCTCCGGTTTCTTCTGGGACTGCGATGGGAAATACGAATTAACAATGCAGTGAGAGTACTATGCCCATATTAGAAAGTCTAAAACTTCAAGACTGACCATTCCAAATTGGCAAGGATGTGGAGGGACTAGAACACTCAAGCACTTCTGCTGGTAGGAACGGAAAATGGTACATCCACTTTGGAACAGTTCAGCAGTCTGTTTAAAAAGCTAAACTACTGCAATATGACCCGGTCATTCCATTCCTGTGTATGAACCAGAGAAACCAGAGCGTATGCCCACTCAAAGGCGGTTCACGAGATACTCATAGCAGCGCTATATGTAATAGCCAAGAACTGGAAACAACGCAAATGTCAACAAACAGGTGCAAGATAAAGTCACACAATGGACTATTACTCAGCAAATACAAGAATGAAAGGAAGGAAACACTGATAGAGTAATACAAATCTCAAAGTAATTATGCCAAGTAAAAGAAGCTCAATTAGGATAGTGCTGGATGACTCCATTTATACCAATATACTTCAAAGGCTTTGTGGAAGACGGAATTACAAGAGAGATATTCCAACTACTAGTTCACTCTCCAAAGGCCAGCAATAGCCAGGGTAGGTCCAGGCCAAAGCCAGGAGCCAGGACTCCATCGGAGCTTCCCGTTAGGAAAGCTTGAGTCACTATCTGCTTACCTCACGGGATGCACATGAACAGGAAGCTGGATTGGAAGCAGAGGTGGGACTCAATTCCAGGTGCTCCAAACTGGGCTGGGGGCATCCCAACCCACTGTGCCGCACCTGCGCTGATAAGCTTATTCTGGTGCAAAAACTTTTGAAAACAATGCATTTTTTTCATAATATCCATGTTCCATGAGCTTTTTGAAAATCTCCCAATCTGAAAAATTTTTGCACCAAAGTAAATATCTCTTAATTTCATTTTCCATGAACTTTTTGAAGTACCTTAGTATAAATGCTAGAAAATGACCACCAGTTTACAGTGACAGAAGAAAGATCGATGCTTGCCTGAGAATGGGGGAGGAGGCTGGGCAAGGGGTAGTGGTTAGACAGACACACAAAGAAATGAGGAAAATGGCAATGGATATGTTCATTATCTTAATTATGGCAGGGCTGTGTGATGACTTTCATTGGCCCTGAACACTTTTACTTTTGTGGACCGCTTCCTTTGTAAAAATCTTAATATTAAAATATTTAACATATTAATATAAAAAGTATTTTATAGCTGCATAGTGTAAAGAAATCTCATTATATAAAATATTTGATATAAAATTTCATTTACTTCTTTGGAATTTAAAATACATTAAAACACTTTTTAAAGATTTATTTATTTGAGGGACAAAGTTACAGAGAGAGAAAGAAGAGAGAGGTCTTCCATCCACTCGTTCACTCCCCAAATGCTCGCAATGACTGGAGCTGGGCCTATCCAAAGCCAAGAGCCAGGAGCTTCTTCCAGGTCTCCCACATGGATGAAGGGGCCCAAGCACTTGGACCGTTGTCTGCTGCTTTCCCAGGTCATAACAGAGAGTTGGATCGGAAATGGAGCAGCCGGGACTCAAAGTGATGCCCTTATGGGATGCCAGCACTGCAGGCAGAGCTTAACCCACCACGCCACAGCACCGGCCCCTGAAATAAAACATTCTTAGGAACCCTATGAACAATGCCTACTATGCCTAGTGAGTCAGACAGCACTGGACTGTGGGGATGGTTTCACAGGTGCCAAAACCTGTACGTTTATTTAAAAGATTTTTTTTTTTCATTCACTTGAGAGACAGAGAGAAGGAGAACTCCAAACTCCCGTCCACTGATTCACTCTCTAAATGCTCACAACAGCCAGGGCTGGAACAAGTCGAACCCAAGAACTCAACCTAGGGTTCCCACAGCTGGTGGATACTCAATCACTTGAACATTCACTGATGCCTTCCAAGGTCAGGAACTGGAGCTGGAAATTGAACCCAGGCCCACTGATGTGGGACATAGGCATCTTAACCACTAGGCCAAACATCCCCCCACAACTATTAAAGAACACCCCTCAAACCTGTAGAGGAATCGTTACAAAACCGCCCAAACTGGGTCTGCCCACTGGATGTGCAGCAAGCCAGGCACTGGCTCTGGGGAAGCAGTGTGTATTTTGCAAAATGTGGAGCAGGGAGTTGTCAGGCCACGATGGACTAATTCCCAGATTCTCCAAAGGGTTAAAGGTGGCAACTCTTACAGATTAGAGCTGGGTTGAACAGTGCATGAGCAACTGGTGTGCAGATCTCTTGTTGGTTCCCAGTGCCTTGGATCAGTCAGTAACAGCAGGCCAGTGTGTTCTGAAATCACTGTGTTGGCAAAGGGGGCGCCCACCTGTCTGAGTCCAACAAGTGGATTGGTTACTACTTGGTTAGATTGGGGCCTGAGGTTCCTGCAGAACATCTCAAAATAGGATGTTAGCCACAGAGGCGATACAGGGATTCTGAGTTGCAATTTGGAGTCTTGTGGGGCCAGCAGGCCCCTTGTCCTGCTCCCTTATTGTAGTGAGTTAATCCTTAGTAATGAGTTGAATTATAACCACTGTAGCAGAGACAGGGGAACTGCATATTGAAGAAGAGAGACTGTGACCTGACAAACTCTACCTCCAAGGCTTTAGGGAAGGGGTTCAGTTTCAAAACTAGTACATTTTAAAGATATCCAGTTCATCCTATGTCACTTATGCCTTAAAATAACTGTGGAAAAATTTTCTGCTTCTCAGAAAAAAAATACATATTTGAAACCTGTTCTGGGTACTCATTTTTTTAAAGATTTATTTTGTTTTATTTGAAAGAGTTACAGAGAGCGAGAGACAGAAAGACATTTTCCATCCACTCGTTCACTCCCCAGATGGCTGCAACAGCCTGGGCTGGGCCAGGCCAAAGCCAGGAGCCAGGAGCTTCTTCCAGGGGCCTAAGGACTTGAACCGTCTTCTGTGGCTTTCCCAATTGCATTAGCAGGGAGCTGGATCAGAAGTGGAACAGCTGGGACGTGAACCTGCGCACATATAGATATTAGTGTTGCAGGATGCAGCTTAACCCACTGTGCCATAACACTGGCCCCTCAAAACATTTTGCATGAAACAAAATCATATTCTCTATGTTAAATAATCTTTAGGTGTTAATCTCAAGTCATAGCCTTCTGTCCATTTGAGTGGGTGCAAGTCCTCTCTCTTGCTTTGTTTTGGTCTTAATTGTTTCCTTTTATCCCTATTCTGGCGGCCTCCTGTCCAATGTGTTCCATATTTATCCTGAATGTATGTGTACCTTGTAAAATGCATAGTTTCTTTTTTTTCTGTGTAGTGGTTCCTTAATGTTGCATGTAATTTTTTTCATTTGCTTTGTCCTCACAAAAGGTCCAACCATGTTGCTGTGTGCACACTTGGTCCTTTGTTTATAACTGCTGTAAATGATTCCATCGTGGGTACTCAACCATTTTGCTTTTCTTTCTCCCCCTCCCTGCTCTGACAATGCCATCAAGCATTCTTTATTAATCATAGATTGAGTGTGTACTGGGGGCCAAGCATTGTTCTAACCTCTGAGGATTCAGGAAGGACACAGAACGAGAGAAAAATGAATCCGTGCTTCCCCAGTAGTCCTGCTTCCTGCTCCATCCTGAGCCCAAAGTGGCTGATTCCTGTCCCTCCCCCTTGACTCACACAAACCACTTGCACACCCCTGGGTTATCTACACCACTAGCTCTTTTCTAAGCAGACACCAGTAACATGGGTGGCGGGAGAGGAAAAGCAGGGGGCAACTTCTCGGAGCTCTTGAACGACCCTGAAGAGTTGTCCATCCTTGTTGGTCAGAATGTGTCAGGAGCTCATGGTGAGTACAAAGAAATAGCAGGGTGATGGAACTGTACCACCCAGGCAGGCCAGAATTTCCCAAAGTCTGATCTTTGGTAGGACACAAGAGAGAAAGCCAGGGACAAGGGGACAGGCCTTGTTTGTGAGAGGAAATGAGACTATGGCTTCCCATGAAAGTTGTAAGACAAATATCAGTTAGTACTGTGTTCATTAAAATTTATCAGGAACCATTGTTTTAGACTGGCATCCTGTAACTAGACCTCAGCAAACCAGTCACTCATGCTAAACTTCAGTGTCACCAAAGTTCTTTATCTGGCCTTCTGATAAATCAGTAGAGAGAGAGAGAATCTATTAGTTCACTCCCCAAAATGCACACAACAGCTGGGGTTGGGGCTGGCCAAGGCCAGGAAACAGGAATTCCATCTGGGCCTTCCATGTGGGTGCCAGGAACCCAAGTACTTGGGCCGTTGTCTGCTGCCTCCCAGGTACATCAGCAGGAAGCTGGATTGGAAGTGAAGTGGCTGAATTGGATCCCAGGCACTCCAATATGGGATGCTGGCACCCCAAAGCAGCAGCTTAATCCTCTGTGCCACAGCACCCACCCCAAACTTATATTTTAATTCCATTTTTTAAGTAAAATTTTTGAAGTACCTTCATATAATGAGCCTTTGATGTGGTCAAGGTAGAATCAACAAGGAGTTCCTAAGAAAAAGGAAAATGGCAGCCCATATGAGTGCTGGTTCGAGTTCTGGCTGCTCCACTTCTGACCCAGCTCCCTGTCAATGTACCTGGGAAAGCAGGGAAACAAGTCCTTGGGCCTCTGACACCCAAGTAGGAGATCCAGACGGAGTTCTAGGCTCATGGCTTCGCCCTGGCCCAGCCTGGGCTGTTGTGGTCATTTGGGGAATAGACCAGCAGACAAAGCTCTCTCTCTGTCTCTGTATCTCAGCCTTTCAAAGAAAGAATGAAAGGAAGAAGAAGGGGGGGGGGAGGAGAGAGGAGGGGAGGGAAGAAATAGGAAAATATTTGGATCTGTGGACCTAAACCCGCGGATGCCTAAGTCAGCCAGGATGCTGTGTGTGCTGTGAAGATTCCGTGCAGCTGGTTCCCAGGCAACATGACCTTGTCACTGACCCACAACCACGTGGGAACAAGGAAACCTCAGCCATGGGCATAGGAAAATCTGCATGGTGGAAGACGGTGAGCTTTACATCTTAGGGCCAGTACAGGAAAAATGACTAATGACCCCATTGGTTGCCTCTTCCTGAATGTAGATAGCATCACATATGGGAATGGAATGTACTCCTTCTGGGAGTCCATAATCAAACCTATTGACTATTACCTGATGTACTTCCATTTTTAATAAAGTATTCTTTGACTTTCAATGTGATCGCTAGCCGTGCATGATAAATCCATTTGTTTACCCCTGATTCAGTACATGGACTCACCCTGTAAGAAAAAATATGAAATCTGGAGCTGGGGCTCGTGGAACAGCCTGTTGTTTCCAGGTTGAAATCCTCAGTTAGATTTGCTGAGTAAACTTCAACTTCACTTCTCTTTCCAACCAGCCTCTGCTTTTTCAGTTAATAGATTGGTTATACACGCTATGGTCCTGAAAGGACTGGTCCACACAGCTGCTTCCTACTGAGGGAGACCTAAGGATCTCTTACTGTTAGAAAAGCAGCCTGAACTTTTAGGGAAGCCAGTGCCCAAGTCAGTTATCTGACGGGGGTTTGGATCCTTCAGGCAAGAGTATGGGCTGTTAGGGATACCAACTCCATCTGGCTGTCAGGAAACTCAGGCATCACCATCCCGCCCAACTGCAGTAAGACTACCAGAAACACTTCCCCTTTTTGGAAACAATCAATGCATGGCAAAAGCCAGAACTGTATCTTTAATTCTCATAGTTAGATCCTCTGCCTACACTGACAAAACTGAAGTGATTTAAAGCCCCGTTTTAAGTCACTCTGCATTTGCATCTCATTCTGGTCTTTTTGCTGTTGAGACACAGAATGAGCTCCTGTTCACGGTTTCACTCCCTGATGCCTGCAAGGGGTACCAGGAACTCAAACCATGTTTCCCATAACGGTGGCAGAGACCCAACCACTTGAACCATCACCTGCTGCCTACCAGAGTCTGGGTTAGCAGGAAGCTGAGTCAGTAGGCAAAGCCAGGAATCCAATTCAGGTACTCGCACGTGGGATGCAGGGATCTTAGTCAGCCTGTTACCTTAGGGGCTAAGTGCCAGCCCCTCATCCTGGTCTGGAATTGATTCAACAAAATACACTGTTAACTGAAAAGACTCAGGTGCAGAACAGTGTGCACAGGATGTGTTATTTGGGCAAGGAAAAGTGGAGGAGAAACATTTAGGCACATACATACATGTATGTATAGGTGATCAGATTTATGAAAGTCATACAAGAAACTCCCAACAGTGGTTACTTCCGGTAGGGGAATGGGGAGCTCAGGGTCGGGTGAAGAGACTTTCCCTGGTGCACAGTAGTCCTCCCTGCTCCACAGTTTTGCTTTCTGCAGCTTTGTCAACAGAGGTCTGAAAATGTTATGTTGGGCACCAAAAAATATGTTGTGCCCAGATCGTTAGATCCCTGCAGAGACCCCCCAGAGAGTCGATCACACCGAACTGCAAAAGCAAGGTTTATTCGGGAGTACAAGCTGCGACAGGGACCCCATCCAACCAACCGGCACAGCGGAGGAAGGAGTGAGGCCCCGGTCTTTGTTTGGGAGAGTTTTTAAAGGAAAAAAGGGGCTACATCAGCAGGAAAAGAGTTACATACACTATGGAAGCTTCGGGCACAGGGGGTTACAGCGGGGGCTTACAGCAGGGGAGCTTTGGGCACAGGGAGTTACTTTGTTTAGCAATCTCTACTGTGCTGTCCTTGGGCTACCGAGCTAGCTGTCCCTGGTAAGCTTTGATATCTCCAGAATGCCTGAATGCCTGCTTTTACAAGGACCCGGGTCTGCTATGGGAAACAGAGGCTGCTTTTTTTATTGTTTAAAAATGGAGTCACTTTGGTTCTTCAGTTACACAGAAAATTCCAGAGATAAACAACTCCCGAGCTTTAAATAACAGAGTATATTGTACATTGCTCTATTTTATTATTCGTTATTGGCATTAATCCCTCACTGCGCCTAATTCATCAGTTAAGCTTTATCATAGGTATACATAGGAGAAAACTATATATATATATATATACACACACACATATATAAAATATAAAATCCAGTACGATCCAGCCTTCAAGCACCTACGGAGGGTTTCGGAATGAAGCTCCCCATCCCACCCCCAGTCCAAGATAAGGGGGACCAACGTAAGCTTTCTAATGCGAATTTGTTTTTCTTACATCTATATATTACCTGTTAAGGATATTTATGTTAAAAAAAAAAAAAACATTAAGGTTAAATAGAAACATGGGAAGGGTATGTGATCTACCTTTAAGTGAAAAATACCAGCGCAACGCAAACTGGAGTGGGCAGGCGACTTCGTTTAAGGTTAAAAAAAAGAGAGAGGCATCTCGAGACTGTATCTTTCAAACTCCGTATTACAAAGATAAAACATGGGTACATTTTTTTAAAATGCAAAAACGCGCATTTTCCCCAAATTAATTTGTCACGCGGTAAATTCGCCTTCCTACTCCTGAGGGCGCTAGGGGGCGCCAAATCCTCTGCGAAACGTCTGACGCCTGGAGACGCCAGGTCCAGGGTTTCCCGGAGCTCTGAGGGAGCCCCACCGCGCCCTGCCCGCACCGCCAGGCCCAGCTTCCCTCCTGCGGACCGCCCCGCCCCGCCCCTCCTCTCCCGGGGTCCCGCCCTCCCTCTCGGACTCGCTGACGCTCCCGCCCCTCCAGCCCTCCACCTCCCACGCGCCCCGCCCGTCAGGCCCCGCCCCCCGCCTTCCGCCTCTCCCGGCCCCGCCCGGCCCGGCCCCATCTCTCGCCCTCTCTGGTACCCCCGACCTGTCGCTCGCGGACGGCCCCGCCCAGTCACGCCCCGCCCTGCGGAAGTCGGGAGCCTTCCGGTAAGTGCCGCTGGCGTCAGGGCCGGAAGTCCTGGAAGCGCTGATCCACAGTTCCCGATAGTGGGGACCGGACTGAAGGTACTGGCCGCGCGCCCGCCGGAGGGAGCAAGCCGAGCCCCGGGTGTGGCGAGGGGCCGGGAGGAGGTAGATTCCCAGCGTGCTGGCCCGGCAGCCTCGCGTAGCCTTCGCGGCTTTGCCCCAGGAGGGCGGGAAGAACCCGCCGCGTTTTTCCCCGCACAGCTCCTACTGGTGCGTGGGCGTGTTCCAGCCGAGTCCTGTTCCCTCCAGCTCCTCTCTCTCCACCCTAATCGTCCTTTAGCCCAATTATAGGTGTGTTATGTAAAAGGGTTCTGTGAACTTATCAACCAGGGAAATTCTCAGTTCCACAGAGTGAAGGAGTTCTTAATTAAAAACAGCGTTCAGAGCCTTTAATTTGCTAGTAGGAGCTTTCTAATCATAACTGAAGTTGTTTTACGTTACTTTGTGTAGGACTAAATAATTTACAGTGTCATTTAATCCTTGTAATCTTGTGAAATAACCATTATCTTCCGAATGTTCGAAATGAAGGAATAACATTATAAAGAGATATGCTTGAGGTCCCGTTCCATGATGGAGCTAGATCCAAACCCTGGTCATCGATGCTGAAATCCCTTTAGAATTGGAGCAGCACTCGAAACCTGTCCTACAAAGAATGCACTTTTGAGGCCTGGGAGGGGACAGCGGTGACGCCCAGGCCAAGCTGGGAACATGAGCCCCAGCCCTGCCATGGAGGGAGTGAATTGCCTGGCTTCTGACCACGAAGTGAGGCAATGAGAAAGCTGCAGGAGGTTTGAGGTTGGGGTGCAAGCAGTCATTCTTGCTCCTCAACAGACACAGCTGCTCACTTCCACACCCCTTGCAGGATGCTTCCAGATACTCCAGTGCAACCAATAATGGAAAGAATGTCACCCTCCTGCGTCTGAGAAATGAATAAAAATCCCCTTAGAAGTAGGTGGTGAGAACCTCACCCAGTCTCATTGGAAGTTGGGAGGAAGGGAGAGGAATGGATTCTGAACCTAGTAAATTCTTGTCTAATTCCAAGGGAAGACACCTAGACAAGAATAAATGGGGCTGGCGCTGTGTGGTAGCAGGTAGAGCCACTGTCTGCAGTGCCAGCATCTCGTATGGGTGCTGGTTCGAGTCCTGGCTGCTCTACTTCCACTCTCTGCTAATGTCCTGGGAAAGTGGTAGAAGATGGCCCAAGTCCCTCGGCCCCTGCACCCAAGTGTCTTTGTAGAAGTCTGGGAATAAGAGAAGTCCATCGGGGAGAAACCTTGTGGCTACGGCCTGTCAGGGTTTAAGCAACACTCCAGTGATGCTTATTTGGGGATAGACATGACAGTGGGAATAGATGTCGTTATATTCAACGGGAACAGGGTACAGGGAAGCTTAAAGACAAAATAAGGATTGCATAAGTGATTTGGAAACTGTGATCCTTGACCAGAAGATTAACAACAAGGTACTGTCAGCCTGAGGTTGGTTGGGCAGTTGTTCAGCAGAAACCCTGTGGAAGTGTGGTTGCAGCACTTTTTGTGCAAGGTTGTGGTTCTGGGAGAATTTTTGATTAATAGTTCTTGTTACCAGGCATTTGAGAGTATTTCAAAATGTCCATGGAAAAAAGTGGAATAAGTTCATGTTGGTTTGAAAACCTTGAAATCCATGCATAGTTTTTTCATAACATGCATCTCTCATATACTGCTTGAAGAATCTTCATAAATATGGATTTCAAACATTTTTGGTGCCAAAATCAACTTTTAATTCCATTTTCCACAAATCTTTTGAAGTACCATTATATGCAGGAGATCCCCTTTTTCATAATCTCCTAACTTACTTAATGTTTGTCCTGGACTTGACATAGCAACTCCTTTTTTTTTTTGACAGACAGAGTGGACAGTGAGAGAGACAGAAAGGTCTTCCTTTGCCGTTGGTTCACCCTCCAATGGCTGCTGCGGCTGGCGCACCACGCTGATCTGAAGGCAGGAGCCAGGTGTTTCCTCCTGGTCTCCCATGGGGTGCAGGGCCCAAGGACTTGAGCCATCCTCCACTGCACTCCCGGCCCACAGCAGAGAGCTGGCCTGGAAGAGGGGCAACGGGGACAGAATCCAGTGCCCCGACCGGGACTAGAACCCAGTGTGCCGGCGCCGCTAGGCGGAGGATTAGCCTGTTGAGCCGCGGCGCTGGCTAGCAACTCCATTTTGATTAAAAACTTTCACAAGATAAATGAATGGGTTGGGTTTATGGACTTGAGCAAGGAATGTCAGAATGATACTGCAGAAGTCCAAACAGAAAAATCTGCACTTTATTCAGCACGAGGTACCGAGGGACAAGGCCAGGCCAGTACACCTGAGAACAGGATGTTCATATGGGATGCTGGTATTGAAAGCAGTAACTTAATCTGCTATGCCACGATGCCAGCTCCAGTTTTTTTTTTTAATGTTTATTTATTTTTTATTTATTTGAAAGGGTGGCAGATCTGTTGGTTCACTCCCCAAACACCCTCAACAGCCAGGGGTGGGCCAAGCTGAAGCCAAGATCCTGGAACTCAATCTAGGTCTCCCACATGGGTGGCAGAGACCCAAGGACTTGAGGCATCTTCCACTGCTTTCCCAGGCACATTAGCAGGAAGCCAGATCAGAAGTGGAGGAACCAGGACTCAAACTAGCAGGACTCAAGCTAGCACATCAAATATGGATGTGGAAATCCCAAGCAGCGGCTAAGCTCCTTGTGCCACAGCTGCCCCTGTAATCAGCTTCTGTGAATCCATCTTTCAATACATTCTCCACCTATGTGTCTTTTTATCATATGTAATTTAAACACCTAATCCTAAGAATAGGCCTTTAATATAAAAAAGTATGTAACTTTCTTATTAGTGACTTCAGTATAACATATTAAGATCCTTAAAGCTGAAAGAAAACTTAGAAACCAACTCTTTGATTTCAAGTGTGAGGGAAAAAAACCTCTTGGAAGCTCAGAAAGTTGCTTAAGGGCATTCAGATCAGTAAGCGGCGTAAGAAAGACAGGACTACTAGATCTGGTGATCTCCTTACTCGTCACGTCACCATTCACTAGGGAAAACATTATAATAATAATAGCTTGTAATTTTCTAACCTGTATTTATATTTTTCAAAAAGCTTCGCTTATTTAAAACCTGCTTTTATCCATACTACAACCCTGTGAAGTAGGCAGGGGGAGATGGTTATCCTGTGAGACCGAGAGGCTTGGTCACTTGTCCAAGGCTGTAAGTGGTTAGCAGTATGACTGGACCTAAGAAAATGGTCTTCAGGCTTCCCCTTCAGGGCCTTTTTGTTTGTTCGTTTTACTGTAAATTTTTTGTTCTCTTACCAAAGAAATATAAAACAAAAACTTTTTTTCTCAGTATCACTTTTATTTAACACGCACTACATGCACATGATATGAGTGGAGGAAAGGCTTAGGAATCAATGCAGTAAAGACAAGGTAGACACTGTTACCAGATGTGCAGTGGCTGATTAAGATGTTCCTCAAAGCTCTTTATATCGAAGGGTTCCCACGAAACTAAGTGTGGAAGCAGAAGTGTGTACACACCCCAACACATCCTCTGACTGCTGGTTTCCTGAGCTGCCTCGGCATTGTTTTTTGTTTTTTATTTGCCCAATGTCATTGTCATGTATTAGTATATAATAAAACTTTCTTTCTCTGTCTCATTCATTCTCTGTCTCCCTTAAACAAATTTTTAAAAATTATTTTAGGGGCCAGCATTGTGATATAATGGGTTAAGCCTCCACTTGCAACATCAGCATACCATATGGGTGTTGGTTCCAGTCCCAGCTGCTCCTCTTCTGATCCAGCTCCTCACTAATGTGTGTGGGAAAGGAGTGGAAGAAAGCCCAAGTCTTTGGACCCCTGCACCCACATGGGAGACCTCGATGAAACTCCTGGCTCCTGGCTTCAGCCAGGCCCAGCCCTGGCCATTGCAGCTATTTAGAGACTGAACCAATGGAAGGAAGATCTCTTGTTCTCACTCTCTCCCTGTCTGTTCCTAGAACTCTGCCTCTCAAATAAATAAAATAAATCTTTAAAAAAATTACTTCAAAACAAGGGAGTATTGAATACTTAGCCTCCAGGTTAAGTTGCTGGCTAAGACACCTGTGGTCTACATCTGGTTTCTTTCTTTTTTCTTTTTTTTTTTTTTTTTTTTTTGACAGGCAGAGTAGAGAGAGAGAAAGGTCTTCCTTTACCGTTGGTTCACCCCCCAGTGGCCGCTGCGACCAGCGTGCTGCAGCCGGCGCACCATGCTGATCTGAAGCCAGGAGCCAGGTGCTTCCTCCTGGTCTCCAATGCAGGTGTAGGGCCCAAGCACTTGGGCCATCCTCTACTGCCTTCCCAGGCCACAGCAGAGAGCTGGACAGGAAGAGGAGCAACTGGGACAGAATCCAGCACCCCGACCGGGACTAGAACCTGGTGTGCCGGCGCCACAGGCAGAGGATTAGCCTATTGAGCCGCAGCACCAGCCTACATCTGGTTTCTGACTCCAGCTTCCTGACAATGCAGACGCATTGGAGGCAGTGGTCATAGTTCAAGTAATTGGTTTCCTGCCACCCGCATAGGAGAACTAGATTGAGTTCCTGGCTCCAAAGCCCAGCCCCAGCCATTACAGGCATCTGCGGAGTGAATCAGCAGATAGACGCTCACTTGCTCTCTGTCCTTGCCTCTCAAATAAATAACTATATAAAAAAAAAAGCTGTGAAGTTTCTTTAAACTCTGAGAATGTCTTTCTCCAACGGCCATCCTGATGGGTACAGTTCAAAAATGCACTTGTAATGGCTTGAGTAGAGGAAAACATTATTTTCTGCAGGGCAAAAAAATACCTTGTCCAGTCTGGAGTCCTGAACCACAGAGCCTGCTGGTTCCCTGGTTGCTACTTAAAAAAAGAAGAGCATTGGACGACACTCCAGCCACACAGGAGACATCAAAAACTCTTCTCAGGCCTTGTAGGATCACAGCAGGCTCTGGAGGGGCCAACACCTTATTAAACAAGAAAGACAGTGGGAAATGGAGGCACTATAAGGGAAAAGAGATAATTACTTAAAATAAGTTCGGATACCAAGCTGACACTGTGCCATAGCAGGTAAAGCTGTTGCCGACAGTGCTGGCATCTTTCAGATAAAGAAATATTTTTTAAAAACTTAAGATACCATAAGTGAAGTTTAAAAACTAAATGAATGCACAGAGATGTGATTCCAACACATATAACCGATAAAGAACATCTCCAAGAAAAAGAAGCAGACCAATAGGAAATAGGCAAACTTCATAAAAGAGAAATACCATGTATTCAAAAACATGCAAAAAGGTGCTAGTAGTCAAGAAACTAGAAATTCATAATGATACATCATTTTTTTCACACATAAGATTGGTAAAAGTTACAATATTCAGGGACTGAAAAGATGAAAGAAAAAGGTACATTTGTATTTTTCTGGTTGGAACATAAATTACTGTAATTTTTTCAAGTAATCTGGCACTATATCCTGCAAATAGAAATACCCATTCTCTTTTGCTAAATAACTGCACTTTAAGAATCTAGCCTAGGCTGGCGCCAGCTCACTAGGCTAATCCTCCGCCTTGCGGCGCCAGCACACCGGGTTCTAGTCCCGGTCGGGGCGCCAGATTCTGTCCCAGTTACCCCTCTTCCAGGCCAGCTCTCTGCTGTGGGCCAGGAGTGCAGTGGAGGATGGCCCATGTGCTTGGGCCCTGGACCCCATGGGAGACCAGGATAAGCACCTGGCTCCTGCCTTCAGATCAGCACGGTGCGCTGGCTGCGGCGGCCATTGGAGGGTGAACCAACGGCAAAAGGAAGACCTTTCTGTCTCTCTCACTGTCCACTCTGCCTGTAAAAAAAAAAAAAAAAAAAAAAAAAGAATCTAGCCTAGAGGAAATAAAGTGTACAGAGATGTTTATTACAACACTGTGCTGGCAAAAGGGAAATGTGAGTGTCCACAATTGTGGTCCAGCTGTACTCTGGAATCCTAGGCAGCTATTTAAAAGAATGAGAGTCATGTACACTTGTGTGGTTCTATTTGAATATTTCTGATTCCTTTTGACAATCGAGTCTCTGAACCTACTGCCAGTGTTTGGAGGGTCTCCCTCTGTCATGTAAGAGCTTTCCCCTATAAACTCCCAGATTCTCTCTCCAGCTCTTGTAGCTGGAACTGGCAGCAGGCCAGGGGAGTAAGCAGCGAAGGCACTGAATCCACTCTGGTGAGGGGTATGGCAACAGGCAAGGCTTCAGCCAGTTTGAAGAGATGGTAGTGACAAAATTGTATGTATTATTTGTTTGAAGGTCAGACAGACAGAACTCCCGTCGGCTGGTTCACTCCCCAAATGGCCACAACAGGCAGGTCTGGATAAGGCTGAAACTGGATCTCTATCGGGGCCTCCCACGGGGGTGGCCGGGACCCAAGTACTTGGAGCCATGATGCCCTGCCTGTCCGGGTTTACACAAGCAGAAAGCTGAATCAAAGTGGAGGGGCCAGGGCTTGAACCAGGCACTCAGATAGGGGATGTGGCCGGCCCAAGCAGAGTCTCACCTGCACTAAACGCTCGCCCCACACATTACTTGTTACTTTCGGAATTCTTGCAGCCAGCATATCTGGGGAAAGATTTTCCTGTACTTTATCAGCTCTATTTTTTTTTTCTTGCAGTTTTTCAATCTGTCTAGAAATTCGTATTTTTAAAAATTTTATTTGAAAGGTAGAGTTACAGAGACAGGGAGAGAGCTTTTCCAGGTTCACTCCTTGGAGTTTTCTTCTGTCCTTCTATCTGCTGGTTCACTCCCCAGGAGCCAGAAACCAGGATGTTATTCCGGGTCTCCCACCTTGGGCCATCTTCTGCTGCTTTCCCAGGCCTTAAGCAGAGAGCAGGATCAAAGGTGGAGCAGCTGGGACTTGAGCCAACGTCTCTATGGGTTGGCTTGCAGGCAGCCTCTATGTCACAGCCTCAGCCTCAGCCCCAGAAATCCACCTCTTAAAGGGAGGAAGTGAAGGCAAGACAATGCAGTTGTGATGGGAGGTCATGCTTAGTGAGACAGGGAATGGGGAAGAACGGGGCGTACCTTTAGAAACCAGACCGATGTTGGGAAAGAGTCCACTCTGAACACTCCCTGCTCAGGGGTTCTCCACTGAGTAATTTCCACACTGAGGTCATGAGAGACTTGGGGTAGCCCGGGACTCCAGGAGCCTCCCCTTCTGCCTCAAAAACCACTTTGTGGGCTGGGCCGTGCCCGTCCCTACTGGGAAGTGGCGTGGCTGTGCCGTCCCTCTGTCCTTCCCCGCCGCCGGCCGCCAGAGAAGGCTGAGCTTTCCCGCGTCTGCCCTCACTGAAGGCGGAGGCGGGCCCGACACGGGACAGCCCTCTGAACCCCCGCCGCCCCCGCTCCTCACTTTCTCCCTAAGCTAGTGCCTCATGGGCAGCGAGCCCCGCCCAGGGCACGGTGACGCCAGCACGTTAGTCACCTTCTGGGCAGAGGTGCTGGTTTTTTTTTTTTTTAAATCAACATGAAGCTGAAGGTCTTTCTCCATTCTGAGTTGAATGACTCAAATCCTCTTGGCTCTTAGAGCGCCCCTCCCCCTCCACTTCTAAAACGTAACGCCCTCACTGGGCTCTCCCAGTGCTGGGGTCTCTCACCACATCCTTCTCCTGACTACTCTCTGTGTCATTTAGGGGACATGGCAAAGGGGTTCTGCCTTTGTGGGATAGGAAACCAGTCTCCGCTGAACCTCAAGGAAAAATACCCCGAAAAACAACTGGCTGTGAAATTTGTCAGGTTGAAAGTAGAGGTGCTAACTTGTTTATAGAGCTTTTGTATTGAAGCCCACTATCTCTTAAAAAGTCTTTTTATTGTGGAAATATAGAGCATTCATCTTTTTTAAATTTTAGGGGTTGCTTTTTTGACTTCACTTTGTTTTATAATTGTGTAAGATAACTACATAATTGCACAATCAACTCGGAAGAGCAAAACATGTTGAAAGAAGTTTATCTTCTACCTCTGGCCCTTCTGCCTCATTTCTTCTCTCCCTAAAGTCATGCACTTTTTAATCATACAGTGTATATTTTTTTCATTTTTACATAGGAAGCTTATATATCTATATCTCCCTTTTTAAAGATAAACAGTACACTAGTCAGATGTTCTATACTTTATCACTTAAAAGTATTTTTTGTTCATCATTCCCTAGCAGCATATAATGATTTTCCTCGTTTTTTTTCCAAGATTGATTTATTTATTTGAAAGGAAGAGTGACAGAGAGAAAGGGAGAGAGAAGATCTTCCATCCACTGATTTACTCCCCAAATGTCCGCAACTAGCCGGGTCTCCCACATGTGTGGCGGGTCCTAAGCACTTGGGCCATCCTCCACTGCCCCCAGGCACGTTAGCAGGGAGCTGCACCACAAACAGAGCAGCCAAGGAGCCTTGTGCAAACTTCATTTCATATTTTCGTGAGAGTATCTTTAACATAGATTCATGAAAATAAAATCACTTAATCAACAGGCATCACTAACTGTGCTAGCTAGATATTGCCAAATTCCCCATCACAGAGGTTGTCCATATTAGGGTACTTCTTCCTTACTACCCGACTGACGGTGTTCTCAAAGTTTTGGATTTATGCCAATCTCATGGGTGACATATGGTATCTCCAGATTTTTTTAAAATCTGGAGCAATGTTGAATACTTTTCACATGGTTAACAGCAGATATACTTCTTTCTCTTGTGGAATGTCTGTGTAGTTCTCCAGCCCAGTTTTCAATAGGCCTATTAGAATTTGTCTTCTCTAGTTTTAAGTAAAAGACATTAATCTTTATATAATGTAATGTATACGTGATTTTTCCAAGCTGTCTTTTTACTTAGATTTTATTGTTATTATGTAATAAAACTTAGCAATCTGCACCTATGGAGATGAGTGTACATTTTTTCTTTTAGATCACTTACGATGATTGATTATATTTATGGGCTTCTGACTGATGGACTCTTTGTGCTTGCATTTAAGGTATATTATCCATTTTGTCTTAATCAGTATTTTTTTTTTTTTGACAAGCAGAGTGGACAGTGAGAGAGAGAGAGAGACAGAGAAAAAGGTCTTCCTTTTGCTGTTGGTTCACCCCCCAATGGCCGGCAGGTGCATCACACTGATCCGATGGCAGGAGCCAGGTGCTTCTCCTGGTCTCCCATGGGGTGCAGGGCCCAAGCACTTGGGCCATCCTCCACTGCACTCCCTGGCCACAGCAGAGAGCTGGCCTGGAAGAGGGGCAACCGGGACAGAATCCGGCGCCCCGACCAGGACTAGAACCTGGTGTGCTGGCGCCGCAAGGCGGAGGATTAGCCTAGTGAGCCACGGCGCCGGCCAATCAGTATTCTTTTAACACGCTGCTTGCTGATGTTGTATATAAGATTTTTGCATCAGTATTAATAAGCGAAATCAATCCATAGTAGTCTTTGCTGTTGAGATCTGTGTCATGTCTCCAAAATTCAAGTTTGAGAATCAGTGTCACCTTCCCTTTATAAAATCATTAAAGGAGTTTTCCTTCTTTCACCATGCTCCAGAATAGTTTAAGAGGTGAAAGATTTAGCTTTTAAGGTTTGGTAGCATTCTCTATGAAATTAACTGGGCCTTTTTTGTTTTATAGGAAAATTCTGATTTCTGGAATTTTATGTTGATTGGTCTGTTTAGACTTGTTTCCATATTGTGGGGAGCAACTGGGAGCAACTCGGACTAGAGTAAGTTACTGGAATTAAGACTTATTCTATGCATCTGCTCTCCCACAATATGGCGCTGGGAGAGGAGCAAACAGCTTCTGCACAGCTGCCTCCAGTTCAACCAATAAACTGTAGGACCTGCTCCTGATTGGAGGAGAGCAGCGTACTCGGCGTGTGGGTAGCAGAGTTGGGATTGGTGGAAGAGGACTATAAAGGAGGAGAGAGACAACATGCACCGGGAACATCTAAGAGGAACATCTATCTGAAGGAACACCTGTGCAGCCCCCGAGAGAGCCGGCCGGCGGTGTGCCGCTCCCCCGTGGAAGTGGGGAAAGTGGCAGGGGGAACCGCCCTTCCACGGAGGTGGAAGGGACGGTAGCCAACCCAGGAAGAACCAGCAGCAAACCCGGGGAGGGCCGAGCAGACAAAAGAACAGCGCAGGGTCCTGTGTCGTTCCTCCACGAAGACGGGAAGCGACACCATATGAGCCAATTTTGCTTATTTGATTTTCTGTTATTTTCTACATTTCTGTGTAACTCTGACTTTCAAATAAATCCTTAAAACACACACACACACACAGCTATCACAAACTATACTGCTTCCATGATAGCCTTTATTTATTCTTGGTTATTCAAGCAAGCATTTATTTAATGCTCACCATAGTAATAGATGTCTCAGATCTGATATCTCAGATCATTTTGGTTATTAAAGCCACATCGGGAAGGATTCTTAGTATTCTTTGGGGATTTTCTATGGGATTTGTGGGGAGATATAACAGCAGTCTCCAATAGAGGGAGCCAGAGTTTCAGAAAAGAAAATTTAATCAGCTAATTTGCGCTCCACAGAGAAGTTGGTAGGCATGCAGCTCTTCAGAGCTTACTGTATTACAGAACTGTTTTCAGTTCCCATAGAAAAAATACAGAAAGTACACACAAGCAAGGGGTTTGAATAGTTCAAAATTGGCCCAGTAGCTTGGTGGGGTAAAATCCTGTTAACCTAGGAAAACAGGCAAAAGCCGTATTACCAATCCAGTACCCCTCAGCATCTGCCTGAGTGAGGTCGTGTTGGGGGCCCCTCGGAGTTGCATCCGGGGAATGAAATTTGGAGAGCTGATCATATGGCTGGTGACACTGTGTAACAGATGAGAGAGATGCCCCAGTGTTTACTAAATGTTGGGTGCTAATCATTTTTATGGTTTTTAAAGTTGCCATGGGATGAAGATACATCAAGTTGCTAACATTTAGCAGTGATAAATTAGAAAGCATTAAATGAGATAGTTTATCTAACAATGCAAATTTTTGAGGGAAAAGTTGCTGGGAATCCTATTAATATCTAGGAAGTGATATGGGATGAAAGCAAAAATCCTGGGGCTGGCAGTGTAGCATAGGAGGTTGAGCCGTCACCTGCGCCTGTGACACCAGCATCCCTTATGGGCTCTGGTTCAAGTCCCAGCTTCTTCACTTACCATCCAGCTCTCTGCTATGGCCTGGGAAAGCAATGGAAGATGGCCCAAGTGCTTGGGTCCCTGCACCCATGTGGGAGACCCAGAGGAGGCTCCTGGCTTCAGATTGGCCCAGCGCTGGCTGTTGAGGCTGTTTGGGGAATGAACCAGCAGATGGAAGACCTCTGTCTCTCCCCACCCCCCTGTCTCTTTGTAACTCTTTCTTTTTTTTTTTTTTTTATTATCTTCATGCTCAACATATTTTTGCTGTCACGTAACTCTTTCAAATAAACAAAATAAACCTTAAAAAAAAAAGGTGGAGGTATAACCTCTGTGGAAGGCAATGGGGCACTATCTATCAGAATACAGATACCCTTGGACTTCATAATTTCATTTCTATAAATTTATGCTACAAATATACTCAAACATATGCAAAATGACACATGAATAATTACACATTGCCACATTGTTGTAATAGCAAATACTTCAAACAGCCTAACAGTTCAACAAGGAGAAACTGAATAATCATAATACAATATCAATGTAGTACTGTGTAGCTATAGAAAATAAGGAAGCTCTATATGCATTAAGATATAGTGATACCTAGAATATAAATTTTAATTTTTAAAAGGTAAATAATAAGCCGGCGCCGTGGCTCAATAGGCTAATCCTCCACCTTGCGGCGCTGGCACACCAGGTTCTAGTCCCGGTCGGGGCGCCGGATTCTGTCCCGGTTGCCCCTCTTCCAGGCCAGCTCTCTGCTGTGGCCAGGGAGTGCAGTGGAGGATGGCCCAGGTGCTTGGGCCCTGCACCCCATGGGAGACCAGGAAAAGCACCTGGATCCTGGCTCCTGCCATCGGATCAGCGCAGTGCGCCGGCTGCAGCGGCGGCCATTGGAGGGTGAACCAACGGCAAAGGAAGACCTTTCTCTCTCTGTCTCTCTCTCTCACTGTCCACTCTATCAAAAAAAAAAAAAAAAAAAAGGTAAATAATAGGGCCGGTGCTGTGGCGCAGTGGGTTAAAGCCCTAGCCTGTGGCACTGGCATCCCATATGAGTGCCAGTTCCCAGTTGCTGCTCTTCCGATCCAGCTCTCAGCTGTGGCCTGGGAAAGCCGTAGAAGATGGCCCAAGTGCTTGGGCCCCTGCACTCGCGTGGGAGACCCAGAAGAAGCACCTGGCTCCTGGCTTCGGATCAGCCCAGCTCTGGCCATTTTGGTCATTTGAGGGGGTGAACCAGCAGATGGAGGATCGATCTCTCTCTTTCTCTCTGGCTTTACCTCTGCCTTTAACTCTTATCTTTCAAATAAATAAAATGATTCTTTTTTAAAAAAGTAAATGGTATGGTTGCTATAATTTCTGTAATAGGTAATGTATAATGTATTTCTATTTTATCTTTTGTAATACACAAAATCTTTGAAAACTACACAAAAATGGATAGCTGAGAGAGTTGTCACTTTTTTTTTTAACAGCCACTAGGTGAAAGCAGAAGTAGGAGAACCTCATCTTCTGTGGTCTCCCCACTTACACTGACCAACATTCTCTGTGTTCTCTTCATCCTCTCCTGTTACGTTAGCAAGACTCTCCTAGGTGTAGGAAAGCTACAAACCAGATGGTCTTAAGACAGTGGTTCTCAGCTAGGGAGCAAATCCTGGTGGCCGCCTTGAAGAGAAATCAAAATAAAACACTGCAATGAGAAACATAAACAATGGGAGAGGAAAAAAAGTCACTCTGATTACATTGTGCCTTCCAGCGGCCTGGCCCTCAAGGCCCAAAGGATACTTCCTACCTTTAGAATCTATTAAATTCTCTTGTGGATTTATAATAAAGTCCTCCCTTTTCTCTGTAAGGTACCCTGAATAGGAACTTCCTACTGGGCAGTATTTTGTTTTTAAATTAATTAATATATTTTTGTTCTTTTTAACTTTAATTTTTACTTAGTTTTTAACATTCAATGTGATTTGTAGATTCAGTTCTAAGAACATAATGATAATCCCTTCCTTCCTCCCTCCTTCCCCTCTACGGGGCTGTCTTAAACCAGTGATAATGCTAAAATTGAGCACTCATGGCTGATGTTGTGGTGCAAGGGGATTAAGCCACCACCTGCCCCATCTGGGTGCCCATATGGGCATCTGTTTGAGTCCCAGCTGCTCCATTTCTGATCCAGCTCAGCTAATGAGCCTGGCAAAGCAGCGGAAGATGTTCCAAGTACTTGGGCCCCGCCACTCATGTGGGAGACACAGATACAGCTCCTGGCTTCAGCCTGGTCCAGCCCTGGCCATTGAGGCCATTTGGGGAGTGTACCAGCAGATGGAAGAGCTCCTTGTCTCTCTGTAACTTTGCCTTTCAAACAAATAATTCAACAAGCAAATACCTAAATACTTCTAAAAACTTATTGAGCACTCACTGTGCATCAGCCGCTCAACGTAGGCATGTTACATTTACTTAATGCTCACAACAAAGGTTATCCTCAGTGCATATACAAGGATTGTGTATCAGAGAGATGCGATTTCTAAGGCCTCACATTCAGCAGAGTCAGAATTTAATCCAGGCAATTTGGCTGCAGTCCCCATGCGGGCAGTTTCCCTCACTGAGGTCCAGCTTGAACAACTGCGTGCATTACGCATAGACTAAGGAAACGTGCACTGGGGGCAAGCGTCTGGCTCGGGGTTAAGTTGCTGCCTGGCTATCAGAGTGCCGGGCTTCGGTCCCAGGTCCCCTGCTTCCAAGCCAGCCCTCTGCTCCTCTGCTCCCTGGGAGGCAGGGGATGATTGCTGTAGTATTTGGGTCTCTGTGCACGTGGAAGACCTGACTTGAGCTCTGGGCTCCTGGCTCTGGCCTGGCCCAGCCCTGGCTGGTGGGCATTTGAAGAGCGAAACTGTAAATGGAAAAATCCTCTCTCTCTCTCACTCTCTCTCTAATACAATGAAAAACAAAACAAAACAAAACAAAAAAACCTTCACCCCAATAGCAGGTAATTTCAATCCAAACAAAAGATGTCCTAATGGCCTAATTTAAGTGAATGATAAAAATATCTTCAAGGCATATTCTGGAGGCTTTCTGAGCCCTTCCAACTTTGCAAGAGTTAAACTGGGACCTAGTAAAAGACTACCAGCTATACCCGAAGTCAATCAGTTCATCTACAGAGAAGTTAAAATTCAACACAAAGTTAGAAGCTTGAAACTGCACATTACTGCTCCTGTTTCTATTATCATTTCCTAGGGTCTGTGGAATTTTAACTAGAAGAATTCACACAAGACAAGCCAGGATTGCACCTGGGATTTTAGATTGAAGAGAGACAAATAACCTAAAATGGCTACCATTCTTCCCAGAACAATGGGATCCAAAAATAGATCCAAATATATTAGGGAATACAATAAATGTGGCATTTGAAACCAGTAGGGGGAAACCAGCTCATTTAATAAATAATGCCAAGGCAACTAGTTAGGCATCTGCAACCTGACCTCAATCTGTTCCCTAAACGTCAGCCGAAACAAAAACTCGGTGAATTATTTTTTAAATATTAAAATTTACAAAAAGCCACTCAAAGCACACAGAAGCAGAAAGAAAAAAATAACAAATTTGACTACAAAAATGCTAGAAACTTGACAATGGCAAAAAAAAAAAAAAAGCCACAAACAAAAAACTACGACAATGTGTACAACATATTTGGACAAAGGCTAATTTTCTTAATATATAAAGGGTTGAAACAGATTAATAAAAGTGATCAATAGTCCAACAGTGAACGGTAAAGACATAAAAGGTCATTTTTGGCTGGCGCCGCAGCTCACTAGGCTAATCCTCCGCCTTGCGGCGCCAGCACACCAGGTTCTAGTCCCAGTCGGGGGGCCGGATTCTGTCCTGGTAGCCCCTCTTCCAGGCCAGCTCTCTGCTGTGGCCAGGGAGTGCAGTGGAGGATGGCCCGAGTCCTTGGGCCCTGCACCCCATGGGAGACCAGGAGAAGTACCTGGCTCCTGCCATCGGATCAGCGCAGTGCGCCGGCCGCAGCGGCCATTGGAGTGAACCAACGGCAAAGGAAGACCTTTTTGTCTCTCTCACTGTCCACTCTGCCTGTCAAAAAAAAAAAAAAAGTCATTTTTAAGGGTAAAAAAATAAAAGTAATAAAAAAGGCTCATATGGGGCTGGCGCTGTGGCATAATGGGTAAAGCCACCGTCTGCAGTGCCGGCATCCCATATGGGTGCTGGTTCGAGACCTGGCTGCTCCATTTCTGATCCAGCCTTCTGCTATGGCCTGGGAAAGCAGTAGAAGATGGCCCACCCTGCACCCACATGGGAGACCCAGAAGAAGCTCCTGGCTCCAGGCTTTGGATCAGCTCAGCTCCGTCCGTTGTGGTCATTTGGGGAGCGAACCAGCGGATAGAAGACCTCTCTCTGCCTCTCCTCTCTGTGTAACTCTGACTTTCAAATAAAATATAAATAAAACTTTAAAAAAAAAAAGAAATGCAAATTTGGATCTCTCTCTCAGTCACTCCCTCTTTGCCGGTAACTCTGCCTGTCAAATAAGTAAAAATTGAAAAGGAAAGGCAAAGAGGTAGCAAGTCAAGCTGCTACCTGCTCTGCCCGCAGCCCATGTAGACGCTGGTTTAGTCCTATCTGTTCCTCTTCCGATCCAGCTCCCTGCTAATCACCAGAGAAAGCAGTGGAAGATGGCCCCAGTGCTTGGGCCCCTGCACCCACGTGGGAGACAAAGAAGAAACCCCTGGCTCCTGGCTTCTGACTGGCCCAGCCCTGCTGGTTGCATCCATCAGGGATGAACCAGCAGATGGAAGCTCTCTCTCTCTCGCTCTGTCTCTCCCCACCTCTAAGTGCTGCCTTTTGAATAAATTGGTTAAAAATGCCAGTTAGAGACAACCTGAAAGTTCTTGAGCAGGAGTAATTATGCTAGAAAAAAAGAGCTGCTACTCCGTTTTTCATATTTACTAGGGCTTTCACACCTCTAAAATGAAAATGGACCAAAAAGCGGGGTATGTGTGTGTGTGTGTGTGTGTGTGTGTCTCATGGGCCAAGGCAGTGAACAATGGGCAGCCTGGGAGGTCCACCCAGACAGCCTGGCTTCTGCAGTTGCCAGGCAACCAGTGTAAACACAGCAGGATCATGGCCACTAACTACAGTGCTAACCAGGTAAATTCTTTTTTTCTACTTCTTTAACTTGTAATTTTGTCTTTCAATCTCTACCTTTGAATCGACCCCCACCATAGGGTTCTGATCTTTGAGGAGCTGAGATAATCTTTCACCTCCTGAGAGTCAGGAGGACGTAGAGATAGCAATGGATGTCTTTGGATTAAAGGAACAGGGTGTAAACCAAAAGTCAGCACCATTTCTCTGTAACTGGCCAGAGTAAATAGGTGGGGTCTTCAAAAAGTTCATGGAAACTGTGTGTGATGAACAACCTGTGTATGGATTTTAAAATGTTTTGTACCAAAATAAACTTCTCTTTTAATTCCTTTAATCCACAAAACTTTTTGAAGTACCTTCCTGTTTTAGGCTTTGTGGGCCGAGTGGTGAAGACACAGATACCACATAGGTACTTAAATAGTGAGAGAAAACATTTTTCCGTAAAATTTTTGACCACGTTCAAAATAATGCATTATTGAGGATGATAATTGTGATACAACGAAAACAATTGAATTCTTTTTGGGGGTAAAACATTTTGCTTAATTGGAATTTCAAGTTAGTGTTCCCTTTCGTCAAATCAATTGCAGGTGCTCAGCTATGAAAACCATCCTAAGCTCTCAGGCCATTTAAAAATGGGCATCAATATGAATTTAGCCCCGAGTCACAATTTACCAGTCCCAATAAAAACAGTATGAGCTACAACTGTAACTTAAAATTTTCTAGTTGTTATGTAAAAAAATTGTTAATGTTAACCCAAGAAACTCAAATTATAATTTCAACATTTAATTAGCATTTAAAGTTTAAAAAAAAATTTTTTATTTGACAGAGTGAGAGAGAGAGAGAGAAGGGTCTTAGCATTTTAAATTATAATCAGATGTTTTACATTCTTTTTTTGTACTATCTTCAAAATCCAGTGCATTTAAAATTATTTATTTTAATTTTATTTGAAAGGCAGAGAGAGAGAGATCTTCCACCTCTGGTTCATTCCCCAAACACCCACAACAGCCAGGGTTGGGCCAGGCCAAAGCCAAGAGCCCGGAACTCAATGTAGGTCTTTCATGTGCTTGAACCATCATCCACTGCCTCACAGGGTGCCAGAAAGCTGGATGGCAAGTGGAGAAGCTGGGACTTGACCCAGGCACTCTGATGTGGGATGCAGAAGTCACAATGGGGTCCTAACTGCTGTGCCAAACGCCCACCCAGTCCAGTGCCAAGCACATTGGTGTGGACTGGTTACACTCCAGGAGCTCAAGAGCTCTGTGTGGTGACTGGCTCCCGTCGGACCGCACACACGCAGTCCATTAAGTGCCACCCTCGTTACAGTGAGTTAGGACCTATGTGATCGTTCAGGTGTTGGGTTTTCAAATCTAAAGAATTATGCGAGTCCTCATTTCCGGGGTACGGGGCCTCCGAGCCTCACAGGGATCCTCACCTTTCTCTCCACAGTACGAAAAAGCTTTCTCACCCAAGTATCTGCAGAACTGGTCTCCTGCCAAGCCAACAAAAGAGGTATCTCCATATGTGGTTTCTAGTTCTGTTCATCACCCAACTCCTGCTAGCTTTCTCTAAACTTCTACACCCTCCTCTCCCCACCCCTTAGACGTCCTCTCACTCATGAGCACTTCTCCCTCCCCCCTCCATCTCAGAGAATCTCTTCCCATGAAGGCTACACCCAGATCATCGCCAACGATCGTGGTCATCTGTTGCCCTCAGTGCCCCGTTCCAAGGTGAGATACCCGTGGGCATCCCCACCAAGAGAGGTAAACTGAGACACGGGACTGGGAGACTGCGCCACTCTCTGGAAAACGGAAGTTCAGTCTCCTTCTTGTTTTACTGTGAATGCCCCCAAATGTCTAGCCAGCTCCCAAAACAGATGGAGTTGTGTTCAGCACTCAGAAACGCTTACACTGACGAATGATCCGTATGTAAGTCCTTGGGTACTGGTGCTTACTGTGGGTGCGCTCTTGCCTCGTTTCGCCTAAGAATACAGAATTAGTTTTTAAAATTTATTCAAAAGAGCAACATAGAGAGTGGACACAGAGAAAAAGAGAACTTCCGGGGCCAGCACTGTGGCATAGCAGGTAAAGCTGCAGTCCTGGCATCCTATATGAGTGCCAGTTTGAGTCCTGGCTGTTCCACTTCCGATCCAGCTCTCTGCTGTGGCCTGGGAAAGCAGTAGAAGATGGCCCAAGTCCTTGGGCTCTTGCACCCACATGGGAGACTGGAAGAAGCTCCTGGTTCTTGGTTTCGTATTGGCATAGCTCTGGCCAGTACAGCCATCTAGAGATGGGAGACCTCTCTCCACCACTGCCACTCTGTAGCTCTGCCTTTGAAATAAATAAATCTTAGAGAGAGACCTTCCACCTGCTGGTTCACTCCCCTAAATGGCTGCAATGGACGAGGCTAGGCCAAAGCCAGGAGCCCCGAACTCCATTTGGGTCTCCCATATGGGTGCTAAGGGCCCAAGCACTTAGGCCCTCATCTGCTGCTTCCCCAGGCTGTCAGCAGGGAGCGGGATCAGAAGCAGAGTGTCCAGGACTGGAAGCAGTGCTCCAATGTGGGATACTGGCGCTGCAGGCAACGGCTTAACCTGGGGTCCTACAATGTAGGATTTGACAGAGGGGAGGGGCAGAACAAGAGGTAACCTAAACAGGGGAGGGGAGGATGAACGGGGAGACTGCGCTTTCAGTCCACTGTCATTATCACACATTCCCAAAGGTAAACAACCGAAGTAGGGCAAACACGGGTTCTGCCAATAGGTCAGCTATTGGGAGTGGGAATCCCTGTTTGAGAATCCCTTTTCCTTTTAGGCAAATCCCTGGGGTTCCTTCCTGGGCACCTGGCAAATGCCTCTGAAGATACCCCCTGCTCGGGTGACCCTGACCTCCCGGACAGCGGCCGCCGCCGCCTCACTCACCACATGGATACAGAAAAACCCCGATTTACTCAAGGCATCTAATGGGCTGCGTCCTGAAATCTTTGGCAAGGTACCTCTTCCCATTTAACCCCAAGCCCCGTTGGCTGCATTTCTTTACAACCTCAAAAAACTGTCTATTGCTACACCACCACTACCCCAGCAGAGGGAACCTCTAGCCAGTTCTTACCCAGCCGAGTCTCCGCCCTCTGAGGCCTGAACCAGTGAACTAAGGACATCTTCCCCTTCTAGTAGAAAATAACCTAATCCCAAGAGGAGTTTAGGGGAATCAGATTTAACTACTCTCACTGGAAACCTGATTTTCTGTCCATGTATGGGAGAGAAAGGGAGTCAGAGAATTCTGGGGTAGACTGGAAATAACCTGGGCCTGGCCAGGAACCTGATTCTCTTTCACTCTGCCCCTGCCAGCCCCATGATCCAGACAGTGAGAAGAAACGCAGGAAGAAGTGTGTCCCAAAGACTGTACAGCAAGCGCCAAGTGCAACTGTGATTCCCAGCTCTCCAGCTGGCAACCTCAGGTCCCCGGATCAACCCCAAAGCTCACACCCCTCCGCAGGTCACACACCAGGGCCCCAAAGCCAGGCCAGCTCACCCAAGAGCCCACCTGGAAGCCCATGTCTGCTAGAACACTGATCTCGCCGAGATCCGGAAATGCAAGCTTGGAACTTCCAGAGACCAAGGGGCCACACTGAATAAGCTGTCTGGAGACCGAGGGAAGTCAGACTTCCAGGCACAAATGTGGAACAGAGAAATCATGGGGAAAGAGAGGCAAATTTGGAAAATAAACGTTTGCTGAATCCTTTACCGATCCATGCTTTCTGTGCTGGTTATGTCTGCCTCGTAACCCTTAAGAAGGAAAGGAGGGGAACGGAGTAGGGAAAAGAACACGCAGGGGGGCAGCGTGGACATTTCAGTTATACCCCAAAATGACGAAAACAAATCTGAATGAGCAAAAAGGCAGACTGTCACAGAGCCAGGCCCTCACCTCTACCCCTGCAGTTTTCATTTGGAACATGCACATGTGAGTTTTTTTGTTTTTTTTTTTTTTTTAAGATTTATTTATTTATTTGAAAGTCAGAGTTACACAGAGAGGGAAGGAGAGGCAGAGAGAGAGAGAGGTCTTCCATCCGATGATTCACTCCCCAGTTGGCCACAATGGACGGAGCTGCACCGATCCGAAGCCAGGAGCTTCCTCCAGGTCTTCCCATGTGGTACAGGGGCCCAAGGACTTGGGCCATCCTCTACTGCTTTCCCAGGCCATAGCAGAGAGCTGGATTGGAAGTAGAACAGCTGGGACTCAAACTGGTGCCCATATAGGATGCCAGCATGCAGGCAGCGGCTTTACCTGCTACACTACAGCACCGGCCCCAGTGTGATGGTTTTAAAACTAGCAGTATTTAGTATTGTATGTGCATGTATGCTTCCCAAAGATGGGAAAGAAAAGCCACGAAAGCCAAAGTAGAAGACGCTGTTCTTGTTTGACTTTATATATAAATAAAAGTACATTACAGGGCCGGCACCACAGCTCACTAGGCTAATCCTCTGCCTGTGGCGCCGGCACCCCGGGGTTCTAGTCCCAGTTGGGGCACCGGTTCTGTCCAGGTTGCTCCTCTTCCAGTCCAGCTCTGCTGTGGCCTGGGAAGGCAGTGGAGGATGGCCCAGGTCCTTGGGCCCTGCACCCACATGGGAGACTAGGAGGAAGCACCTGGGGCTTTGGATTGGCGCAGCTCGCTGGCCTTGCGGCCATTCAGGGGCTGAACCGATGGAAAAGGAAGACCTTTCTCTCTCACTGTCTAACTCTGCCTGTCCAGAAAAAAAAAAAAAAAAAAGTACATTACAAAGAGCACCTCAGAAAGTTTATGGAAAAAAGCAATTTAAAGGCGAGCAATGGGGTCAGTATTGGGGCAGGGCCAGTGGAAGCCAGAAGTCTGGAACTGCTCTGGGTCGCCCAGGGGTGGCAGGTAGTTGAGTCTTCACTTGCTGCCTCCTAGGATGCACATCCGCGGGAAGCGGGGTCAGAAGCAGAGCTGATGGGAAAATGGGAGGCAGGTGCAGGTGTCCCAAGCAGCATCTTTATTTTATTTATTTGAAAGGCAGAGTTACAGAGGGAGAGAGAGAATCTTTCATCTGCTGGTTCGGTCCTCAAATGGCTGCAGTGGCCAGGGCTGTGCCGGGAGCCAGGAGCTTCCTCTGGGTCTCCTACATGAGTGCTTGGGTCCAGGTACTTGGGCCATCTGCTGCTGCTTTCCCAGGCACATTAGCAGGGAGCTGGATTAGAAGTGGAGCAGCTGGGATTCGAACTGGTGCCATTATGGGATGCTGGTGCTGCAGGCTGTGACTTTACCCACTGCGCCATGGTGCCACTGCCACTGCCCCACCCCCAGTAGCATCTTAACTGCTGTACTGAATGCCTGCCCCATGCATAGTTTTTTTCTTCATGTGTTTTTCACTAACAAGACTTCTTATATAGATTTCAAACAAGTTTTATACAAAAAATAAACATCTTTTATTCTATTTTTCAATAAGCTTTTGAAGTACCCCTATAAAGTTTGAAAACTGATGATCGAGAAGTGACTAAGGGGACAGTGCCGTGGCAGTGAGTTAAACTGCCGCCTACAGTGCCAGTATCCCATTTCAGAGTGCCATTTGGAGTCCCCCCAACTCTGCTTCTGATCCAGCTCCCTGCTAATGTGCCTGGGAAGGCAGAGGAAGATGGCTTAAGAACTTGGGCCTCTGCCACCCACATGGGAGACCCAGATGGAGCTTTGGGCTCCTGGCTTTAACTGGGCCAGCCTTGGCTACTGAAGCCATTTGAGGAGTGAACCAAGGGATGGAAGATGTTTCTCTCTCTCTCTCTCTCTTTCCCTCCCTCCCTATTACTCTGCCTTGCAAATAAATAAAGCTTTTTTGGGGGGAAAAAAGTAGAAGACAAAGAAGAAAGAGAGGATGGTAAGAAGAAATTAAGAGAGTAACACACGATGCTGTGCCATACTCCTTCATCTGTCAATCACCAGAAAAGTCAAGAAGTTCCCTCTCCCTTGCTCAGCCCCCAACGTCTGTGCATCGTTGACCCCATTCTACATCTTCCTGGCACTGCCCTTGCCAGACCTTTCCCACTCCCAATGTCGAAGTGTACCCTCAGGAACCCTTGTCCCTCACTCAAGGACAAGGGCAGCTGGTGTAAACTGGAGGAAGGCTACCAGGACCTCTCAGGGCCAGTGTAGCAAGAAGGGAGAAGGGGTCGTACCCAAGGCCAGACTATTTGAGGGCTGGAGGAAGACTGTCCAGGCAGCAGGTCCCTCGTCTCAGCTTAGTAAGGTCTTCCTAGTCAAGTGGAACCTTTTCATTTCAACCCATGGCTTTAACTAGTTGGCCAACAACTCAGAGTGACAAAGTGGATCTCTTCTTACTCCAGAGTTTCCAAAGACTATCAACCGGCACTCCTGCCAAGGGATTCAGAGACCCAAAGGCCTGGCCTGGATGGACTGTAAAAGCAGCAGGTTTTCCCATTAGATTTTAAATTTTCATTGGGTTTAATAATGCCCTCCCTCACCACACCCTTTAATCTCTACTTTCCTTTCTCCCCACATGACACTGCCTTAGCTGTTATCGCCACTGGTTGGGGTGTCCCTCACTGGGTCATTTTTGGAACTGTCCCATGAAGCTTATAACCAGTCCTCAGTGGGACTCTCCACGCTGAACTCCTTTCTTTTCTCCTTCTTTTTCTGAGACTTCTCTGTGATATTTAAGTCTCTGGCTAGTTGGACAAGCAATTCATCCCCTGAAAACTTTTCCAGTGGTCAGCTGTAGGACAAACGGCTTCCCTCCTGGGAAAGATCAGACTGGGGGGTGTAAATGCCTGAGACCCGAGGGAAGCGGAGGAAACTGGCTCCTCAACAGCCATTCACTTGGTTTCTCTGGATTTCAAGGAGAGTCCAAAATAAAATGAGTGTTTTAATTCAGCTAGAGAAAAAGATGGTACATGAACTTGGGTTTGAAAACATGGTATTAAGAGTTTTGGTTTTCTGGAAATACAAGAAAAAGAAATAATCTTTAATATATTCAACAGTAGTTTTCTGGGTCTTCCTCTTGCATCAAGATATATATCTTCTTCCCAAGAGCCAACTCACACATTTTATCGCCCTCTAGCTGGGACGGGCTAATTCCCCTCCACCTCCCATCTCTTCTTTCAGTCACGCTGTGTGGGTGCAAAAGGCCCTGGGCTCTGACTAATGAACAGAATTGTCCTTTAAGCCAGCAACCCACAGGCAGTGGCACCCAAAACCTCAACCCCAGTCCGCAGAGCAGAGGCCACAGAGCTGGCATTGTTTCCACTGTCTCAGGAAGAAGGAGCCAAAAGCTGACCCTCAGCACATATCGAAGCCCAACACAGAGAGAGAATAAGGGCTCTTAGGCTCAGAGTAGGCTGCAAGCTGTGGGCAGGAAAAGCAAGGTTTTGCAGCTACTCCATCTTTAGAAATGGGGAAACTGGATCCTTTCCCACTGCTATGATTCCATAAGCTACTCTACCGCTACAGGGTTCCCAGGAGATCTGCAAGCACAGGGGGATCTGGCAAGTCAGGAGAGATCTGCCCTGGCTGGAGAGGAGAATGCAAACATGAATATAAATCAGTGTAATAATTTGTAGGAAGATCATGCTAGAAACTTCAGCTCTTCACATAGCGGCCAGCCCAACAGAGGACAACACAGTAAGAACCAAGACGGCCACTCCGGATTGGTATAGCTGGGGAATCTTCAGGCCTTTTCCCAGGTCCCACATCTGCAGAAAAAGAAAGAAGTCGGTAATCAGGACTCAGGTCCCACAGCTCTCTGTCAGAAAGTAAACCTGCCGACTAAAACGGGTACCTCCTCTCAGCAAGACTCTAGGGAAAAGCATTCCTAGCCTTAGGCTCCACCTTGACTCTCCTCAGAACCTATGGTATGTCCCTCCACCCACTTCTCCCAAAGACAGATCAAGCCCCTCTGTGTGGCGGTGGGTGGTACCGGGACTATTCTTCAGAGTGCCAGACACTATGCACCGAATAGATAAAAACTTTTTCTTGGCCGGCTGCGCGGCTCAATAGGCCAATCCTCCGCCTGCAGCACCAGCACACCAGGTTCTAGTCCCGATGGGGGCACCGGATTCTGTCCCAGTTGCCCCTCTTCTAGGCCAGCTCTCTGTTGTGGCCCAGGAGTGCAGTGGACGATGGCCCAAGTCCTTGGGCCCTGCACCCGCATGTGAGACCAGGAGAAGCTCCTGGCTTTGGATCAGCGCGATGCGCCGGCCATAGTGCACCAGCTGCAGCGGCCACTGGGGGGTGAACCAATGGCAAAAGGAAGACCTTTCTCTCTGTCTCTCTCTCTCTCTGTCCACTCTGCCTGTAAAAAAAAAAAAAAAAAAAAAAAAAAAAAAAATTTTCTTATGACAACATATCCAGATCAATGTGACCCAAAGTGCATTCTTTGGAAAACTGGTTCTGCACAGTGCTGAAAGGCATTATGTGATGAGAGAAGTTTTGTGGCAAATAAATTTGGTAAACATTTAACTGCAAGACCACTTACATAACTTATTAAAGTACACTGTACATCTATAAATAGGGAATATCATATGCATAGCTTTTTCATTTAAAATTTTTTGACATAAAAATTGTACACAGTTATGAGATGCTATGTGATAATTTCTTAAATAAAGCCAATCCTTGTTTATAGATGGATCATGTATATCTCAGGACTAGTATTATACAGAGTATTCTTTGGGATCCAGAATGATACTTCTCAATTTTGTTTTGATTATGACCCCACTAAGAAATATCGTTTAGGGGCAGGCATTTTCCTAGCAGTCAAGATGCCGGCTAAGACATCTATGTCCCATACCAAAGAGCCTGGGTCGCATGCCCAGCTCTGGCTCCTGACTCTTGCTTTCTGCATGTAGACTCATGGTGGTAGTGGTGATGGCTCAAGTAATTGGGTTCCTGTCCTGTCACCCATGCGCAAGACTTAGACTGAGTCCCAGGCTCAGGGCTTCAACCCCACTTAGTCCCAGGCATTGTGGGCATTTGCGGAGCAAATCAGCAGATGAGAGCTCTCTATATAACTCACTTTCTCTCAAAAAAATTATTTTTTAAAAAAGGAAACATCTTTTAAGTTGGAATATAGTAGATATGCAAGTATAACATAGCAAAAATTTATGAAACAGACAAATTTACTGCTTCTAATGTGTTACATTCTATATTTCCTATTCTATTTAAATTTATTTTATTGTTAGGAGCAACTCACTACATTGATTTTCTACTCAGTGGGTCAAAATCCCCCTTTTAGAAACACTACACTTAGGCCGGCGCCACGGCTCACTAGGCTAATCCTCCACCTTGCGGTGCCAGCACACCGGGTTCTAGTCCCAGTCAGGGTGCCGGATTCTGTCCCAGTTGCCCCTCTTCCAGGCCAGCTCTCTGCTGTGGCCAGGGAGTGCAGTGGAGGATGGCCCGAGTCCTTGGGCCCTGCACCCGCATGGGAGACCAGGAGAAGCACCTGGCTCCTGCCATCGGATCAGCGCGGTGCGCCGGCCGCAGAGGCCATTGGAGGGTGAACCAATGGCAAAGGAAGACCTTTCTCTCTGTCTCTCTGTGTCCACTCTGCCTGTCCAAAAAAAAAAAAAACAACAACAAAAAAACACACTAGACTTGCTTGTGCCCTTGGAACACTGACATAGTACATATTTTAAGTCAGAGTCTATAGGGCCAAAGTAGCACCTTCAGGTTCCACCTGCCACACACCACCGCCCCATGCCCACAGTCTAAATAAAACTAACTAGAGGCTAGAGAAGAGCTGTAGAGGGAAAAAAATCAAAATGAGAAGATGCCCCTGCCTCACACCCCAGACAGCTTCAGTGGAGCTCAGATCAGGAGTCAAGCAGACTCCAAGAGCTGTTCTGCTAATGCGAGGACAGGCACAGTGTGTGTGTGTGTGTGGGGGGGTCCATCGCGAGGTGATGGTGTCAGGAGGACACTCTCTAGAAAGCTAGAAACGCTGGAACCTCCTGCTTTTACATCGAGGCCAAAAACTATGGGCTGTCACAGGAAACAGGTGAAACCTCGACCCACACTCAGAGCCAATCCTTGTTAGAAGAAAAAAAAAAATAAGCAGATTTAAGGGCTTAGAGAAAAGTTATTAGGGAAAGCCTTTAGGCTCCTCACTGCTTTCAACAGAGAGATCACCTACACCGGCAGGAAGCAGGGTAGCAAGGCCCTGACCCAGTGCTGGGAGTTTAAAAACCTCTTTCCCTTCCCTCCCCCGATTTTGAGACAAAAGCAAATATCTGGCAAGTCCCTCCCCACCGCCAGCCTCAGCAGGCTCCGGACACAGGAGCTAGCTGCTCAGCTGATGTTCTTTAGAGAGCTTTGTTCGGCAAATACCCTCCCTCTCCACCCCCTGCCCTTCTGCCAAGTGAAGTCATTTTAAAAGACACAGAACACTGTCCCAGGGAACAGCTGACAGATCAACTTAATTTAATAGACCACTGAGTCTCACGTCTTGTATTCCATTAAACAGTCTATTGGAGCAGACTGAAACTCAGAAAGTGCTTGTCTCGAAGGCTCTGTGTGGAAGTTATAAAAGATTCAATTAAGGCAAAAGCACCCAGCGGACAGTTGGCTGAGGTTCAGAAGTAATGTAAAGAGTGGAATTTTAATTGTCTTCCTGAGGAAGGACACAAGACTAGGGGTAGGGAGATCACAAAACAGAAGGTCTTCAAACGCTGGAAGAGGGACTGATGGCCTGTGGCAGGCTCGGTTCAGCTTTACTTCCTTCAGAAAGGGAAGAAAGACATCAGTTTAGAGCTGAGCTGACAGCAAGGTCAGGCAGGAGGCAGTATGGACCATTTTCAATCCACCCAAAGACCCCTAAATACAAGATTAAAACCGGGGATCCTTGGCACTCAATTTCTATTAAAGTTCAAACCAAACACTCAAACCAAACAAAAACAGCTAAATTACAATCTGATGTCAAGATAACAAAAGGTAATAAAGGGAGCCTGGCCAAACTTTTCACGGAGTTGACAAGAATGTTATTTATTTATTTTTGTTGTTGCTACTGTCCTTTAGTTTTTCTTTGACAGGAATGTTAGACTGTCTCCTCCAGGCCCAGAGCAATACTTGACACCTAGTAGGTAACACTATTTCTCCAATAAGCATGCAGACCTGGGATCCGGTTTCAGAGGTCTGTTTGAATAACACCCCCTTAACACTGGAGCTCACACGGAGACCCTGCAGGTACCTGCCTGGCCCACACCCACCACTCAGCTGTACACCCAATGCCCGGGAAGTCTTGCTTAGCTTTCCCCAGGAGGATCTGGTAAAAAGGTCCAGTACAACTCACTTTAAAAACACCACTAAGCCCAGCGATCCAGCAAAGAATCCTCTCAGCCTCCCACCTCCCCTCTCCCCTCCCCTAGAAAATAGAAAATCCACAATCGACTCACCAAGTGCCGGACGCCATTCCAGGTGTGATACATGAGAGGGAAGACGAGGGCAAACTTAGCCGTGTGGACCAGTGCAGGCCCCAGACTCAGGGACTTCACAAGCTCCAAATAGGACTCAAAGTTTCCCGGGAGCAACAGGGCCGACAAGCCAAAAAGAGAGACACCTGCGGGGAAAACCAAGCAGCCCATCACAGCTGCCCCATCCCCACCCCGAACCCAGGCACAACCAGCGCAATGCTGGATGCAGTTTTACCCCTCCCCCTGCCGCCTCGTACAGTTCGAAAACATTTTCAAAACAGAGAAAATTCAAACTCGTGTTCAAGTTTACGGTGAGAGTCTACTTGGGATCTGAGAGTAATGTAAACTTGCCATGTTTCAATACACACTGCTGCTTTCAACAACCCTCCTTATGAAAACCTCACTGGCCAGTTTGGAACAAACTTGCTGCACCTACATCCTCATCTCAGTAAGAAAAAGTAAAACCAGGCTGGCACCCAGGGTTCTAGTCCCGGTTGCTCCTCTTCCAGTCCAGTTCTCTGCTGTGGCCCAGAAGGGCAGTGGAGGATGGCCCAAGTGCTTGGGCCCTGCACCCGCATGGGAGATCAGGAGGAAGCACCTGGCTCCTGACTTCGGATTGGTGTAGCGCTGGCCGTAGCAGCCATTTGGGGGATGAACCAACGGAAGGAAAAAAAAAAAAAAAGTCCAGTGTAGAGAGTGAAAAAAAATTTCAAATCATTCATACGCTACCACACAAAAATCTGAATCGAAATGGACCAGACACCTAAGTGTTAGAGCTAAAACGATAAAACTCTTAGATGAAAAAACAGGAACAAATATCTTCACAATCTTGGATTAGGCAGTGGTTTCTTAAATGTGACAAAAGGAGATAAATTGGGCTTCATTAAGTTAAAAACCTTTGTGCTGCAAACAATAGGTTAAAAGACAATCCATAAGCACAAGAGAAAATATTTGCAAGTCATATGTCTGATAAGGGAATATATGAAGAACTCTTACAACTCAACAACAAAAAGATTACTAGGGGGCAGGTGTTTGTCCAGGGGCACAGTTCAGAGTTCCTGGTTGGAGTCTTGACCGCTCTGCTCTGAGCCAGCTGTCTGCTAACATGAATCCTGGGAAGCAACAAACGATGGCAGAGACCCAGATGGAGTTCTGGGTTCCTGGCTTTGGCCTGGCGCATTTGGGGAGTAGACAGAAGAATTCTCTCTCTCTTTCAAATAAAATGAAATAAATTCTTTAAAAGGATAAATAACCCAATTTTAAAATGGGAGCAGGCATTTAGCCTAAAGGTTAAGACACATATCTCCCACATCATAGTGCCTGGGTCCAATGCCCTATTCCTAACTCCTGTTTACCACCAATGCAGACCCTGCATGCAACAGTGACAACTCGAGTAACTGGATCCCTGCATCCCTTGTGAGAGACCTGGATTTCACTCCCAGTTCCTGGTTCCAGCCCCAGCCCAGCCCTGAACATTGCAACATTTGGAAAGTAAAAGAGGATGAATTTTTTTTATCCAATGGTTCACTCCCCAATTGGCCACAACAGCCAGAACTACGGCGATCCGAAGCCAGGAGCCAGGAGCTTCTTCCAGGTCTCTCACATGGGTGCATGGGCCCAAATACTTGAGCCCTCTTCTACTGCTTTCCCAGGGCATAGCAGAGAGCTGGATTGGAAGACGGGCAGCCGGGACTAGAACCAACACCCATAAGGGGTACTGGCACTTCGGGCCAGGGCATTAACCCGCTGCACCACAGCACCGGCCCCAAGGGGATGAATTTTCTATCTCTCAAAATAAATAAAAACAAACATTAAAAGAGTAAAGGATCAAAATAGGCATCTCTCATGCATACACTCATGCATAGAAGGACCTTCCCGAAGTTCACAGGAAACGGAGGTATTTCAAAACTTTACTTTGGTAGGTTGTGTGGAGAGTAGATGGTGCTATCCTAGGGTGAGGCAGCCATATCAGAGTCTGCTCTTCTAATGGTTAGTACTGTAGAGTGGCCATTCCTCTAAAAGCGAAACAATTTAAATTGGGAAGACAGAGCCACTGAAGCTGTCGCATCTAATCACTAAGAAAAAAGTAAATGGTACTTGCGCTTGGTTGCCAAGAACAGCTCCTGCTGGCCCAACCACAAGTAAATGCTATATCCTGGACTGTGCAGACTCTCAGTAAGTGCTACTGCCACTTCCAGAAGCCACCCAAAGCCCTTTCAGACACTTCTTAGTAAGTCCCTGCGAAGTTACCGAAACGAGAGCCCCGGTGATGATTAAGACTCGTTGACAGCCTCTGATTGCCCCTTCACCTCAAGTGGCACGCTTGACTCTCACCAAGAAGTACGCTGCCGTTTGCTTCCCTACAACCTCTCTTGGGTCAGGAATATCCATGTACTGAGATAAAGTGTTTCTGAGAATTTCCTCTTCTGGACACAGTGTTCCCAAGTCATCCAATCTTGGTAATGTATCGACAAAGACATGACAGTCACAAACAAATAGGAAGGGCTGAGAATGAGAATGTTAACCACAAATGATCAGCCGTGTTCTGAGAGGTACAGTATTAACTGTTCAACTCTTAGTGCAGTTAATGTCAGCACCCGGCCTGTGCTAGGAACTTCCAACAGCGTATTTAAATCTTATAATCCCAACTAGGCATTACTCTAAATAGAAAAGGAAATGGTGATCTAACAGATGAGAAGGTCTCCAACTTCTTTCAAGATCTCAAGAGGGGCTGGCAGTGCCGGCATTCCATATATGGCTGAGTCCCAGCTGCTCCATTTCCAATCCAGCTCCCTGCTAATGCATCTGGGAAAGCAGCAGAGGATGGTCCAAGTGCTTGGGCCCCTACACCCACGTGGGAGACCCAGAAGAAGCTCCTGGCTCCTGGCTTCAGATCAGCTCAGCTCCAGCCATTGCAGCCATTTGGGGAGTGAACCAACAGATAGAAGATTCTCCCTCTCTATACTTCTGCCTCTCTGTAACTCTGCCTTTAAAAAAAAAATCTTAAAAAAAAAAAAAAAGAGCCGGCGCCGTGGCTCAATAGGCTAATCCTCCACCTTGCGGCGCCGGCACACCGGGTTCTAGTACCGGTTGGGGCGCCGGATTCTGTCCCGGTTGCCCCTCTTCCAGGCCAGCTCTCTGCTATGGCCAGGGAGTGCAGTGGAGGATGGCCCAGGTGCTTGGGCCCTGCACCCCATGGGAGACCAGGAAAAGCACCTGGCTCCTGGCTCCTGCCAGGATCAGCGCGGTGCGCCGGCTGCAGCGGCGGCCATTGGAGGGTGAACCAGCGGCAAAAGGAAGACCTTTCTCTCTCTGTCTCTCTCTCACTGTCCACTCTGCCTGTCCAAAAAAAAAAAAAAAGATATCTCAAGATCTCAAAGGTAACAAAAATTCTTGATGCATTTTCTACAGTTCAAAGCCTACCTGGTCTTTAGTCTTATCTCAATTACAAGAGACTGAAATAAAATAAAATAAAATAAAATAGACTATAATAGGTTAATATACACTGTAGGATATCTCTTCTGATAACAACAACAACAAAAACCCAAGGCCCAGAAAGTGAAAATAAAAATTAGCAAATCGGAGGCCAACGTTGTGGCAGAGCAGGTGAAGCAGTTCAAGTCCTGGCTGCTCAGCTTCAAGTTCAACTCCCTGCTAATGTTGCCTAGGAAAGTGGTGGAAGATGGCCCAAGTATGTGGACCCCTAACACCCACACACTACCCACATGGGAGACCTGGATGGAAGATCTTTCTCTTTCTTCCCCTCTACCCCCAACTCTGTTACTCTGCTTTCCTTTTTTTTTTTCCTTTCTTTTCTTTCTTTCTTTTTTTTTTTTTTTTTTTTTTTTTTTTTTTTTGACAGGCAGAGTGGACAGTGAGAGAGAGAGAGACAGAAAGAAAGGTCTTCCTTTTTGCCGTTGGTTCACCCTCCAATGGCTGCTGCAGCCAGCGCATTGTGCTGATCCAAAGCCAGGAGCTAGGTGCTTCTCCTGGTCTCCCATGGGGTGCAGGGCCCAAGCACTTGGGCCATCCTCCATTGCACTCCTGGGCCACAGCAGAGAGCTGGACTGGAAAAAGAGCAACCGGGACAGAATCCGGAGCCCCGACGCTGCAGAATCGGCGCTGCCGACGCTGCAGGCGGAGAATTAGCCTATTGAGCAGCGGCGCCGGCCACTCTGCTTTTCAAATAAATAAGTTCTAAAAAAAATAAAAATTAAAATTAAAAAAAATAAAAATAAAAACCAAAAAAACCAGCAAATCAGAGCAAATGGAGGAAACAATTTTAAACAAAATGTCACCTGGCCCAAGATAAGGCCTGAGAAATCTGAGTCACCCACGTGTACAAGATTAGACTTCTCCATTGACTGAGTAATTTGTGTCTTCCAGGTTCAGTGTTTCTCTGCCCCAGACTCTTTAAAGAATAAAATACTCAACGTCTCATTCCTTGGCCTTTGTTTTTCCCCCTTTCCACCACTGTCACCACTTCCCTCCCCAACCTTTGCACCTCCCAATGGGCAGGTCAAACCCAAATTGCAGAAGCCACTCAGTGTTTGAATCAAGCATGGCACAAGGAAGTTAAGGCAGTACAGACTGATGGAGTTCGTGCAGATTGTTGAGGATGCGTGGGTGGGTATACAGGTTGCATTTTTTAAAAAGTTGTATTCTTTCTGGAAATATACAATACGTTACTGTTAACTACAGGCAGGCTGACCCTAAACTAGAAGCTTCTGAGAACACTTCATGACACTGGTCTGGGCAGGGATCTTTAAGGTAAGGCCTCAAAAGTACAATCAAAGCAAAAACCATTGGGATTACATTAAAAAGCTTCAGGAAATGGGAGACAATATCTGCAAACTGTGTATCTGACAAGGGGTTAATATGCAGAAGACACAAGGAACTCAACTCAACAGCAAGAAAACAAATAATTCAATTTAAAAATGGGCAAAGGACCCCGAATTTTTCTTTTAATCACAGTACAACTAAACAAAATACATCTGTTAACCAAATATGGTCCATAGGCTGCCAGTTTGTGCCCTGAAATAGAATATAATTCTGCTGACTGGATTTTTGCCTTAATTTCAATTACAATCTGTTCCTATGTCACTAAAACACAGAAAAGCTGTACATACCTAATATATACACTTTGATGAACTCTTACTGATGTTTTGGCTGTACATTATTCAGTGACACATCTATAAATTTTTTGGTTTATTCCAATAGACAGCAAATCATACACATTGTGAAAGAATTTATATTAGAATTTATCTAGAAATTTTCATTGTTGCCCCCATGTATGGCAAAAAGTTATTACCCACACTTGTGGACAAAAAAAGCTGATGCTGGTGGCTGGGGGCGAAGGGTGAGGTTGCGTGTGAGGGATGGACAAGTAACTTGTCCAGGATCTTATGGCCAGTTAGTGACACAGTTAGGACTGAGTTTAGTTCTGTCTCATTCCAAAGTTTGTGCTTTTCTCACTTTCTCTCCAACGCCTCAGTCTGGAATGACCAGGATTTCTGAAATAAAAAATCCTATTTAAGAAGCAGTAACGGGCCGGCGCCACAGCTCAATAGGCTAATCCTCCGGTCGGGGCACCGGATTCTGTCCCGGTTGCTCCTCTTCCAGTCCAGCTCTCTGCTGTGGCCCGGGAGTGCAGTGGAGGATGGCCCAAGTGCTTGGGCCCTGCACCCACATGGGAGACCAGGAGGAAGCACCTGGCTCCTGGCTTTGGATCAGCGCAGCACGCTGGCTGTGGCAGCTATTTGCGGGGTGAACCAACGTGGCTCCCAAAGTATTAGCAGGAAGCTGGAATGGGGGCAGAACCAGGACTTCAATCCAGGCCCTCTGATATGGCATACAGGTGTCCAAAGCAGCAGCTCAGCCCACTGCAATGTCACAGCACCCACTCCACATATAATTCCAATGCAACCAAACCTCGTGATCATTATCCAACTTCTCCGGGTGTTTTCTAATCCCTGTGACGCTGTACAAGAGAGCTTCTCTGCTGGACTCCTTCCCCACCTCCTCTTTACCCATTCTCCTAATTCTCCTTCTTCCAAGCTCTCCAACTCCTCCAGGGTATTTACTGGTCTCTCCTCTGGGATTCCATACCTCTTATTAAAAAGATATCACAGTGCATTACAAATATGTCATATTTCTCTACCCTTGAGGGTAGAGGCTATGTATGTATTATTCCTAATTTATAATGCATAAGAAGAGATTAATTAGAAGGTAAAAGAGTGAACATTCCTGAAGTGACCATTATGAGCAAAATGATTTACACAGTGTATTCATTTAGTACGTAAAGATTTACTAACATGTTCCTGAGTACTCGAGGGTACGAATGGTAAATAAAAAGATGCAGTGGCCGCTCCCGGAGGAGGTTACAGTGTAATGAGACAGATCTATAAAAGGTTACCATGCAAAATCATTACAAACAGTTTAATAAAAGCTATGCAAGAAAGAACCAGTGTGATAATACTTATGATGGAATAGCCCCGTGAAATAAAAAATTAACAAAGAAGCTACTACTTTAGAGATGGTGAAAAGCAAAGTAGTCTGAGTTGACAGTCGGATGGAGATCTAAAGGACGGGAAGGAACCAATCACAACAGTAGAGCAGAGGGTCGGGAAGAGCATTTCAGACCGACAGGACAAAACCTGCAATGGCTCTGGGGTGGAAAAGTTTTTGCTTGTCCCCAGGAAGGCAGCTGGAGCAGAGTGAGCACGTGGAGGAATGGCACAAGGGAGTCAGGCAAGGGCCAGACCTGGCAAGGCAGAGGCTGTGGTGGAGATCTGAACTTTAAGTTAATTTAGTCACTGAAGATTCCACACAAGGAAGTGACATGACTTCCATTTATTTTTCAAGAGACTGCCTCCTGCTATGTGAAAAAGAAAAGGTAAGAGGGCCACAAGAATGCCAAGATCACAGTAGCTGAAACGGACTTCATTTCAGGCAAAATAATGCAGTTTCTCTCACCATTTGGTTCAGAAAACATCTTCTTAAGAGTCCATTGCCATTAAATTTATCATACTTTTCCATCCTATTTCTATAAGCCAATATTCAGGGTATAAACTCAATTCTGACATAGGCATTATTAATATGCCTACTTTATAAGGAATAAACTGAATTTCAAAGAGTTATTATTTGCGCAAGTCACCCACGTGGCTTTTTGCTAGTTTTGAAGAAGAGACCTTTGGCATCTGAAGGAAAAAAGGATAACTACCATCCTATAGAAAGCAGCTATGTTCTATCACAGAATTACTGAAGAAGGTTTGGGAAAATTAGGATACACGCTGATGAATACCAAGGCCATTCAAAGGGTGACAGATACAAAAAAGCAAGTTAACTATCAAGCACAGCTGTGAAATATTCACCTTTAGCCATATTTAGCAAATGAATACTTTTATAGTCTATGAAAGAATCAGTATCCTTTTTTTATTCAGTAGTGACAAATACACTGACATAATAAGGAAAACTATAGTCCGATAAACTGTTCTTATTCCAGTAATTTTGAGCCTCAAATCTGTTTATCAATACCACTAAACCAAGCAGAAAACATCAATCTAAAAATTTCTTCATCAACCTAAAACTTTTTAAGCAAGCAAAAATAAAAGTAATTATGAATTTACACCTAGAATGGCCTAATCTTGAAATTTACTCTATCAGTTCAGAGCAAGTAAGTTAAAAACCAGGTACTACACATGGATTCCTAGGCAACACCAATCATCTTTACACCTGGATTCCATCATCCCATGATAGCATAGGAATAGTGGCAACAGATCTTAGATAGGAATTCCTATCCTTACATGATTTTCAACTCTGTGTGTGTATGTGCGTGCATGTATCTGTTTGCAAACAGCACAGGTTTAGTTTCAGGTAATTCCTGCCAGTGTCTCAGCTGCAACTCCCTAAATGTAGGATCCCTACACAAGAGCCACTTGCCCAACTGATGATCACTTCAGTAAACACAGTCTTGAGGCTGGCGGCGCTGTGGGTAAGGCGTAAGGCCACCACCTGCGATACCAGTATCCCGTATGGGTGACAATTTATGTCCCAGCTGCTCCACTTCCCATCAGCTCTCTGCTAATGTACCTGGGAAAAGCAGCAGAGGCTGACCCAAGTGCTTGGACCCCTGCCGCCCATGTGGGAGACTCAGATGCAGCTCCTTGCTCCTGGCTTCAGCCTGGCGCAGACCTGGCCATTGTGGACATATGGGGAGTGAACGAGTGGATGGAAGATGTCTCTCTCTCTGTAATTCTGACTTTCAAATAAGCAACCCTTAAACAAACAAACACAGTCTCCAGAAGCGTAGGAGAGGCCCTGAAAGACACGAAAAACATTTAGCCTAGTGGTTAGATACCCACATCCTACATCAGTGTCTGGGTGTCACTCCCAGCTTTAGCTCCTGACTTCAGCTTCCCACCAGTGCAGACCTAGGAAGCAGTGGTGATGGCTCAAGTAATTAGGTTCCTGCCTCCCAAGTGGCAGACCTGGCTTGTGCCCTTGGCTCCTGGTTCCAGCCCCAATCCAGTCCAGCCACAGCAGGCATATGGGTAGTGAACCAGCAGATGGGAACCGTATTTTACTTTTTGTTCCTTTAACAAAAATATCTGAGAGGAGCAACTTAGGAGGAAGGTTTAATTTGGCTAACAGTTGGAGGATCAGAGTACAAGACCAGGTGGCCCCAGTAGTCTGGCATCTGGTAGAGGAAGGCAATGGTGAAACAGGTGCAGAGGAATGATGGCATAAGCCAGGTAGCAGAGACAAAGGAAACACACTCTTCCTCTACCCCTCAGTGTGGCGTCTCCTTATCATGCCATCTTGATTCAGTCTCGGGCTCCACCCTAGCAGCCTAATCCAATCACTTCTCAAGGGCCCCATCTTCAGATACCATGACTGAATCAAGTCTCCACCCTAATCCATCAGCTATTAGAACTGTTTAACATTAAGACTTTGGGGTTCAAACGTCCACATGAGTTTAAGGAAGCAAATCTAGTTCAATTTGTAATAGGAGCTCTCTCTTTTTTGTCTGTCTCTCAAATAATAACAAAAGAAAAAAAGAAGTAACTGGAGCCAAGGGGAATTCTTCGATCATTGGCGGTGGCTTAATCAACTGCTCCATAATGCCTGCCCCTGCTCCATTTTTTTTCTCAAAGATTTATTTGAAAGGCAGAGTAACAGAGAGAAACAGAAAGAGAGATCTTCTATCCATTGGTTCACTCCCCAAATGGCTGCAATGGCCAGGGCTAGGCCAGGCCAAAGACAGGAACCAGGAGCTTTATTCACATCTTCCATTTGTGTGCAGGTGCCCAAGCACTTGGCCATCCTCCAAGCACATTAGCAGGGAACTGGATCAGAAGTGGAACATCCAGTACTCAAACAAGCACCCACATGGGATACTGGCATTGGCAGATGGTGACTTAACCCATTATGCCACAATGTCAGCCCCCAACTCCAGCTTCTATGCAGATCCCCATTAATGCACCTGGGACAGCAGCAAAAGACGGCCCAAGTCCTTGGGCCTCTACACCCACGTGGGAGACCTGGAAAAAGCTCCTGGCTCCTGGTTCCAGCTTGGCCTAGCTGTGGCCATTGCGGCCATTTGGGAAGTGAATCAGCAAATAAAAGATCTCTCTCTCTCTCCCTCTCTATTGCTGTAACTGGTTTCAAATAAATCAATCAGATAATTAAAAAAAAAAACAAAGTCCATGTCCAATACCACCACTACTTCACCAAAGCAAATTGAAGAGAAATCCCTTTCCTACCCGACAACTCTAGCTGGCACCAAGTTTCTGAAGTGCGAGCACACCACATGCTGGGACTCAAGGGCTGTCATCTGCTCTACTCTGTTCAATGGGCCACCTCCTGACAAGTTGGTCATGATACCTGACATGAATAAGGCTTTGCTCCCAGGCTGAAGTATCAAAAGGAAAGAAGTAGAGGGACTTGAAGTTTTACACAGGTAAACGGTGGGGCCTGTGTCTCTCAGTATATGATTTCATACCGATTACAGGCAAGATATTTTCTATTATTCCCTAGGCCAAAGTCAAAGACAACCAGGGGACTATTCATAGGAGAAAAGCTTGTACGGATAGCAGGGATTTATATGGTGTTCAAAGTCATGAGCTTATTCTTCTTTGCCAGCAAAGGATCTAGTACTATCAACTTGGAACAGAATGCGTGCTAGCAGCTCAAGCATTTTTTTTTTTTTTTAATTTATTTAGGGGCCAGTGCTGTAGCATAGCAGGTAAAGCCACCGTCTGTATTGTCAGCATCCCATATGGCTGCTGGTTTGAGTCTCAACTGCTCCACTTCCAATCCAGCTCTCTGCTATGGCCTGGGAAAGCAGTAGAGGATGGCCCAAGTCCTTGGGCCCCTGCACCCACATGGGAGACCTGGAAGAAGCTCCTGACTTTGGATTGGTGCAGCTCCGGCCATTGCAGGAAATTGGGGGGTGAACCAGCAGATGGAAGATCTCTCTCTCTGACTCTCCTTCTCTCTATATGTAAATCTTTTTTTTTTTCCTAAAGATTTATTTGAAAGAGTTAGAGAAAGAAAGAGACAGACAGACAGAAACAGAGACAGAAAAATCTTCTATTGACTGGTTCACTCCCCAGATGGCCATAATGACCAGGGCTGGGCCAGGGTGAAGCCAAAAGCTTCTTCTAGGTCTCCCATATGGGTGGCAAAGGCCTACACACTTGGGCCATCTTCCGCTGCTTTCCCAGGCCATTAGCAGGGAGCTGGATGGGAAGTAGAGCTGCCAGGACTCGAACAGGCATGCATATGGAAGCCAGTGTCCCAGGCAGTGGCTTTAGTGACTGTGCCACAATGCTGGCCCCTCAAGCATTTCACCACTCTTGGTTTGCATCTGTTCTATGTGAGAGCACCATGCATGTACTGAATTACATTTGCTAGAAGAGAGAACACAAGCTCACCAGGCATTTCAAGGAGACTTACAGAGAACAAACTCAGATTTACCTATGCAGCTCTCTAATAATGCCTGATAATCTCTTCTCCCACTGAAAAGAGCAGATTTCAGCTAAACCAGTAATCATACATACAGAAATAGCAGTACTTGAATACTAGTTAGATAGCTGCCTATAATCAGTTGCAAGGGAGCAAAATAATATGGCCAAAGCCAGTTAGAAAACAAACACAAAGGGACATCAAAAGTTCATGTAAAATAGAATTAAAAGATATTTATTTTGGTGCACAAGTTTTTGAAACCCATGCTCAGTTTTTTCTTTTTCTTTTTTTCTTTTCTTTTTTTTTTTTTTTTTGACAGGAAGAGTGGACAGTGAGAGAGAGAAAGGTCTTCCTTTACAGTTGGTTCACCCCCCAGTGGCCGCTGCGGCTGGTGCACCGCACTGATAAGAAGCCTGGAGCCAGGTGCTTCCTCCTGGTCTCCCATGGGGTGCAGGGTCCAAGGACCTGGGCCATCCTCCACTGCACTCCTGGGCCACAGCAGAGAACTGGACTGGAAGAGGAGCAACCGGGACAGAATCTGGCGCCCCAACCAGGACTAGAACCCGGGATACCGGTGCCGCTGGCGGAGGATTAGCCTAGTGAGCCGCGGCACCGGCCGCTCAATTTTTTCATAATACATATTTCCCATGATCTTTTGAAGAAAAAAAGAGTTATTTGATAAAAATTCTGATAGATGCAATCTAAGCCCTCACAGAACACACAATCCAGTAGAATGACAATGAACAAATTACAACCAGAATGCTTTGAGAGCATGTATCTAAGGAACCTGATCTAGTTGTTTTTTTTTCCCCCCTTTTTGGTGGAGTGAGGAATAATACATGCTATAAAGGCTAGAGGAAAGCTAAAAAAGCAAATATGTGCCTGTCTCTAGCACTGGCCAGAGAAAACTAAAGAATCTAGCCTACTGTCTTCAAGTATATGCTGTGAAGATACATCAAATCCCAGAAACCTGCTTATAATCCACACTTCATGGAATAAATGTTCCTACCTAAAAGGACGTACTGATTATGTAAGACCAATTCACTCTGCAGTTCTATTTCATATTATCTAAAAGAATAAATACGCATTCTTTTGTGTAAACCAAGATTTCAAGAAACTGGTTAGTAAATCTACTGGAGTCTGATCAATTCTAGGTGACAGAATGGTGCTGAAACTGACTTTCTGGAAGAATTTGGGTGATGACTGACCTGGGACTGCATTTCATCAGTGAGCAGCCAGCCAATCCATCTTTATTATATATCTGTCTCTGTTCTCTACACTTTCAAAAAATATAACGTCAGGAAGTACTAGGAAGTGAGTTAAAAATCTGCTAAGACAGGGTAGGGGCTTGGTGTAGCAACTGGGATGCTGCTCAGAATGTTCAAGTCCCAGCTCTGGTCCCTGATTCCAACTTCCTGCAAATGCATGCTCCAGGAGGCAACGGTGATAGCTCAAGTACTTGGGTGCCTGCCACCCACGTGGAAGACAGAAGTTGAGTTCTTGGTTCTTGGCCCAGCCCTGGCTGTTAAGGTTAAGGGCATTTGGGGAGTGAATTGGTAGATGGGACATCCATATCTGTCTCTCTGCCTTTCAAATACGTCTTTTTTTTAAAAAAAGATTTATTTATTTGAAAGTCAGAGTTACACACAGAGAGGAGAGGCAGAGAGAGAGAGGTCCTCCAACCACTGGTTCACTCCCTAATCGGCCGCTGCGCCGATCCGAAGCCAGGAGCCGGGAGCTTCTTCCAGGTCTCCCACCTGGGTGCAGGGGCCCAAGCACTTGGGCCATCCTCTACTGCTTTCCCAGGCCATAGCAGAGAGCTGGATTGGAAGTGGAGCAGCTGGGTCTCAAACCGGCACTCATATGGGATGCCGGCGCTTCAGGCCATGGCATTAACCCACCGTACCACAGCGCTGGCCCCTCAAATACATTTTTTTTTTTTTTTTATTTTTTTATTTTTTTGACAGGCAGAGTGGACAGTGAGAGAGAGAGACAGAGAGAAAGGTCTTCCTTTGCCGTTGGTTCACCCTCCAATGGCCGCCGCGGCCGGCGCGCTGCGGCCGGCGCACCGCGCTGATCCGATGGCAGGAGCCAGGAGTCAGGTGCTTTTCCTGGTCTCCCATGGGGTGCAGGGCCCAAGCACCTGGGCCATCCTCCACTGCACTCCCTGGCCACAGCAGAGGGCTGGCCTGGAAGAGGGGCAACCGGGACAGAATCCGGCGCCCCGACCGGGACTAGAACCCGGTGTGCCGGCGCCGCTAGGCGGAGGATTAGCCTAGTGAGCCGCGGCGCCGGCCTCAAATACATTTTTTAAAATAAAAATCTGCTAAGAGAAGCTGAACATAGTGGGAACTCAATTATTAAGGAAGTGAATGAATAAATGAATAAAAGGACCATCATTCACTCTAATTTAAGTTGTTGAATTGCAAAGCGGTCTGTGATAAGAGTCACAGAAACAGCAAAATTCTTCAAAGAAGCACTATGGCATAGCAGGTTAAGCCACCGCCTGCAGTGCCAGCATTCCATATGGGCATCGGTTCATGTCCCGGCTACTCTACTTCTAATCCAGCTCTCTGCTATGGCCTGGGAAAGCAGTAGAAGATGGCCCAACCCTTGGGCCCCTGCACCCTTGTCGGGGACCTGGAGGAAGCTCCTGGCTCCTGGCTTTGGATAGGCACAACTCCAGCCGTTGTTGCCAATTGGGGAGTGAACCAGCGGATGGAAGATCTCTCTCTCTCTCTGCCTCTCCTTCTCTCTGCGTGTAACTCTTAAAAAAATTTAAAAAAGAAAAGAAAAAAAAAGTACACATACAAGGGGCTGCTGCTGTGGCGAGCGGGTAAAGCCACCGCCTTGCAGCACCAGCATCCCATATAAGCACCGGTTTGAGTCCCAGCTGTTCCATTCTCGATCCAGCTCTCTGCCATGGCCTGGGAAAGCAGTGGAAGATGGCCCGGGTCCTTGGGCCCCTGTACCCATGTGGGAGACATGAAGAGGTTCCTGGCTCCTGGCTTTGGATAGGCACAGCTCCAGCCATTATGGCCATCTGGGGAGTGAATCAGCAAATGAAGACCTCTCTCTGTCTCTCTGACTCTGCCTCTCTGTAACTCTGCCTTTCAAATAAATAAATAAATCTTAAAAAAAAAAAAAAAAAAAAAGGACACATACGTACCTGCACTCAAGGCAACACCGGTTCCACGATGGCAAATGGACATTGCCATGGGAAGAGACCAACTGCAAAGAAACACATGAAGACAATTTTAGAAAGGAGAAGACGACACCACAGTAGAGTCCATCTGGGCAAAGAGAACATAAACTAAGTCTGAAATAAGCACTATTTTCAGAAAAACAAAACAGCATTCATATTCCTGGGTTTCCACTTTTTTTTTTTTTTTTTTTTTGACAGGCAGAGTGGACAGTGTGAGAGAGAGAGACATAGAGAAAGGTCTTCCTTTTTGCCGTCGGTTTCCACTTTTTAAGATTTTATTTATTTATTTCAAAGGTAAACTGACAGAAAGAGAGCCAGATCTTCCATCTGCTGGTTCACTCCCCAAATGCCCACAACAGCCAGGGCTGGGTCAGGCCAAAGCCAGGAGCTAGGAACTCCACTAGGGTTTTCCATGTGGGTAGCACAAGTACCAGGCCATTATCTACTGCATTAGCAGGAGCATTAGCAGGAAGCTGAACTGGAAACAGAGTAGCTAGGACTCCAACCATCAGTCCCATATGGGATGCAGGTGTATCACACAGTGGCATAACCCATTGTGCCACAACGCCCGCCCCAAGGACTCCGCTTTCTAATATGAAAATAAAAAAAAAAAAAACAGATTTTTTACTTAAAGGAATGTGCAATGTGTTTTACCAGACTGCATCAGATAGAGCTAAGAGGAGGCAACAATTCTACAAACTCGTACACGGAGAAGCAATATTAGGAGAAGCAATATTAGTCAAAGACACCAATTAAAGTTGGTACAATTGGAAAGTAATCACTGGAACACAATCTCTGGGTCCCTGTGTTTCTCTAGTCATAACACCACAGTAGAAGAAAACCTAAGTGAATTTTGTTTATCCACGGTTTCATACAATATGTAGTCATCCTTGATTTCTCCCTTAATATATACCCCCAACTATCCAAACTGAACATCCCACTTATTCCCATATAAATTATCTAGTCCATATTTTTACACCCAATTTTAGATGTAGTATATATTTCTTAATCCAGAGCAGTTCTGAACTACTTTGTCATCAACCCCTCTTTAAACCAGGAATCATCAATTTGCCAAAGTATCTCCACAGAAGGACAAGCAACATTGTTAGTTCTCCTGCTGAAGAGAGAACTTGTTGGTAAAATGGAAAGAACAGGAGTCTTTGGAGAAAGTTAACTTTCATCCTGAATGTCAGTTTAAACATGGAATACTCAACACTCTTAATATACTTAACATACTTACTTAACATACTTAATATACTCAACACTCTTAAGGAGGAGAAATTTAATGAGATTGAAAAAGAACTCAAAAAGAAAAAGATACCACTCCGTTTAACTCAGATTTAACAGGATAAATTCAAAAGGTGGGAGAAGAGCCATGCAACCAAAGACAAACAGAAAACAATGGCATAACTTGGTGAGAAGAATCAGGAAACTAATACCCAGCTGAGGCTTGCGAAAATATCCTGAACAAAAAGGGGCTTTTAAGATTGTATTCAGAAAAAGCAAGCCTCCTAACCCAGAGAAACAATTTATGTTACTTGATGACAGAGTGCAGAACATATTGCTCAACGTTTTGTTTGTCAAGGAGAATGATTATCAGACTGAGAAAAAACAAATATTGACTTGAAACAAACGAAACCCTAAAAAGTAAGGAAACTTTAAGACATCACTTAGCATTCCAAATGCTTGTACAGCTACTGGCACAGATGAACTAAATCCCGTGAATGAAAGAGCTGGCTGAATTCAAATGCTACCACAATTTTTAAAAATGGTTTATATCATATTTGGTTTGCTTAGTAATGAGCAGGTACTAAGAGTGATAGAAGGCTGGGGAGAGAGGAGAAGGGAGGGAGGGAGGAAATAGGAGTGAAGAGAGGGAGAGAGGGAGGGAGGGAGGGAGGGAGGGAGGGGTCTTCCATCCACTGGTTCACTCCCCAAATGATCCCAACAGCTGGGGCTGGGCCAGGCAAAGACAAGAGCCAGGAACTCCATGCGGGTCTCTCATGTGGTAGCAGGGACCTAAGTACTTGGGCCACTATCCACTGCTTCCCAGGCACATTAGCAGGAAGTTAGATCAGAAACAGAGTCACCAGACTCAAACGGGGAACTCCAATATGGGATGTGGGCATCTCAAGCAGAGCTTAACCCCAATGTGCCAAAACACCTGCCCCTAGATCTCTGTATTAATTCAGCTCCCAGTCTTTGTTTTCCAGGTAAGGGCCCAAATATCTTAGAACAGAGCCAAGTCATCCTCCCCACTCCCCGTGCAAACAACAGGTAAGAATCTAAAAATCAAGACTGCGTTAACTCACTTAAAGAAAGGTGATCCCTAGGGGGTCAGTAGGATTTTTTCCATTAAGATAAACAGTTTTTACAGGTAATGCTGAGATCCTTTGACAAAGATTCTCTTAATTAGCTCTACAGTGCCAACTCCTAAAAGAGTACCAAGCACACTCTGAGCAAACAATTCTATTCACATGAACTTGTATTAATTTTAGTTCCTTTCTTTCCTTTTTTTAAGTTAATTTTTTATTTATTCATTTGAAAATCAGAGTTACAGAGAGGGAGACACAAATAAGAGAAATTTTCCATCCACGGGTTCACTCCCTAGATAGCCATAATTGTCAGCATTGGGGCCAGGCTGAAGTCAAAGAGTTACGAGCTTCTTCTGAGTCTTCCACATTGGTGCAGGGGCCAAGCACTTGGGCCATCTTCCACTGCTTTCCAGGCCATTAGCAGGGAGGTGGATCAGAAAAGGAGCAACTGGGGGATGGCCTGCAGCACCAACATCCTGTACAGGTGCCGGTTCAAGTCCCAGCTGCTCCACCTTCAATCCAGCTCCCTGCTAATGTGCCTGAGAAAGCAGTGGAGAATGGTCCAGGTCCTTGGGCCCCTACACTCACATGGAGACCTGGAAGAAGCTACTGGCTCCTGCCTTCAAATTGGCTCATTTCCTGCCGTTTGCAAGCCATTTGGGGAGTGAAACAGAGGATGGAAGATCTCACTCTGTCTCTACCTCTCACTGTAACTGTCTTTCAAATAAATAAAATAAATCTTGCAAAATAAAAATAAAAAAACCAAGAGGAGCAACCAGGACTTGAACCGGCACCCATATGGGATGCTGGCCTAGCAGGTGGAGGCTTTACCCACTATGCCACAGTGCCAGCCCCTCCTTTTTTGACTTCAACAGACTATTAATCAAAGGAATGCCAGAGGCATAGGATATATGAATTTCAGCAAGTGATCTAACAGCAAATAATACTGTCAAGAAATTAAAAGCATTTCTCCAAAGAAGATATACAAATGGCCAATAAATAAATGAAAAGATGCTCAACATCACTAATCATTTATTTCCATGCCTCTTGCAAAAAACTCTAAAAGTTAATAATAGAAAATGTGATTGCAGATATCTCAAACATCTTCCCTGACATATCACTGGAAATAACCCCATGTCCCCTGCTGTTTCTTCTTTCCACAAGTGTGTCTGGGGTTTCAAAAATGGAAAAGAAAACAAGGTAGCAAAAAGATTCAGTTTATCCAGCTACTAGTATTCTTTAGAAGACTTGTGAAGCCACGGCTGGCGCTGTGGCATAATAGGTAAAGCCTCCGCCTGCGGCACCAGCATCCCATTTGGGTCCGGCTGCTCCACTTCTGATCCAATTCCTTGTTAATGCACCTGGGAAAGCAATGGAGGATGGCTCGAAGTGTCTGGGCCCCTGCACCCGTGTGGGAGACACAGAAGAGGCTCCTGGCTCCTGGATTCAGACTGGCCCAGCTCCAGTCGTTGCAGCCATTTGGGGAGTGAACCAGTGGATGGAAGATCTATCTCTGTCCCTCTGTCCCTTCCTCTCTCTCATTCTCTCCCCCCCGCCCTGTAACTCTGCCTTTCAAATAAATAAATAAATCTTAAAAAAAAAAAAAAAAAAAAAAAAACTGTGAAAAAAGGTCAGGGCCTTAAATACAGAGTCAGAATAATTTGGGACATCCTTCATCATTACAATCCTCCCCCAAATCTTTACTCTCTGGGAAAAAAGAAAATGTTCATCATGAAGAAGCAACAACTGAGATCACATATCAGCTTTCTTCTGTTTTAGCAGAATATTCACTTTTGCAATCAGAATTATCCCAGGAATCTGGGTTGGAAAAAAATTGAAGGGTTGTGGTATTTGTGGAGGTGGTTAAAAAATGGCCAGCCTCCCTGGAAGGAATCCAAGAAAACAGGGTAGGAGAGCTCAAGACACTTTGCTGGGTTAGCCTTAAAAAAAAAAAAAAAAAAAAAACAAACCTATTGAGATTTTTTTTCCTTAGAAGACACGAGCAAAATCAGTTATTCACACCACTTCTGAGGAAAATAGACAAACAGAGAGGTACACATTTATGTATGTACTTACATATATCACGGATGTTGGGGGAGTGTTTGAGACCATATAGATATAGATAGCGATTTTTTATAGGAATAAATATTTCTCAGATACTTATTTCACAGGATCCTTCTTGAAGAATGCCACTGACCAAATATCAAATAATTTGAATATCAAAATAATAACAGTTATAGGGGCCTGTGCTGTGGTGTAGTGGGTAAAGCCACTGTCTGCAGTGCTGGCACCCCATATGGGCACCGGTTCAAGTCCCAGCTGCTCCACTTTTGATCCAGCTCTCTGCTAGGCCTGGGAAAGCAGTAGAAGATGGCCCAAATACTTGGGCCCCTAAGCCCCTGTGGGAGACCTGGAAGAAGCTCCTGGCTCCTAGATTATCCAGATGGGCCCATCAACATGACACAGGTCTTCAAAAGTGGAAGAAGCTGACAGAAAAGGAGATCCCAAAAAGACATGCAATGACAGGAACTGGGTCAACAGGAAGTAACCAGAAATCTCAACCCGCCATTGCTGGTTCTGCAAGTGGAAGGAGGAGGCGCTGAGCCGAGGAATTCAGGCAACCTGAAGAAGCTGGAAAATGACAGGAAATGGATTCTTCCCAGAGCTTCCAGACGGAAATGCAGCTCTGCTGATACCTTAATTTTAGCTCAGGGAGGCTTGTGTCAAACTTAAGCCACCAAGTTTGCAGTATAGGTTTTCCTGGTATTCTCACGGCATTGGTTCCAAGAATGCCATAGATACCAAAATCCCAGGTGCTCAAATCCCTGATATAAAATGGCATAGTGTTTATACAAAACCTACACACATCCTCCCACATACCGCACATCATCAAGAATACCTAATACAGGAGGAGATGCTATGGTACAGTGGGTTAAGGCCAGCCTGTGATGCCCACATCCCATATCAGGGTGTGGGGTCAAGTATCCAGCTTCCTGCTAATGCATTCTGGGATGCAGCACAAAATAGGTCAAGTGTTTAGGCCCCTGCCACCCACATGAGAGATCCAGATTGAGTTCTGGGCTCCTGACTTGGACCTGGCCCAGCTCTGGCTGTTGTGATTTTTGGGAAGTGAACTAGGGGATGAAAGATATTTCTCTCTCTCTCTGTCACTCTGCCTTTCAAATAAATAAGTATTTTCTTTTTAAAAAACAGAATATCTAATACAATGCAAATACTATATAAATAGGTGTTACATTGTATTGTTTTGGGAATAAAGATAAACAGGTCCAGGGGCCGGTGTTGTGGCACAGCAGGTTAGTCGCTGCTTGCAGAGCCAGCATCCCATATTAGAGGCTGATTTAAGTCCCAACTACTCTGCTTCCAATCTAGTTTACAGCTAAGTGCACCTTGGCAGGCAGTGGAAGATGGCCCAAGTACTTGGCTCCTGCCACCCATGTGGGAGACCAGGATGGAGTTCTTGGCTCCTGGCTTTGGCTTGGCCCAGCCCTGCTGTTGTGGCCATTTGGGGGTGATGGGAACAGATGGAAAATCTCATTCTCTCTCTCTCTGTCATGGTGCCTTTCAAATAAATAAATCTGAAGCAAGGAAGGAATGAAAGGAGGGAAGGAGAGAGGGATAAAGAAAGAAAGAGAGCAAGAAAAAGAGAGTGTACACGTTCAGTAGAGACACAATTTTTCCCCCAAATATTTTTACTCCTCAGTTCTGTTCATAGAATCCACGGATACAGAACCTATGAAGGTGGTTGCTGGTTGTAACTTGCTTCAGGCAGCAAACAGAAAATAACAGATTGTGGTGCCTAGAAGTGCTGTTGTAATAAGCACCCCAAAATGTGGGAATGAATTTAAAATTGGGCAGTTCAAGATGCTGGGAGAATATTTAGGACCACAATTAAAAAAAAAAAAAAAGGCCTAAGTTGCCCTAAAAAGACTGCTGACAGAAAAATGGATGTTGGGGCTGGCACTGTGGCACAGTGGGTTAAAGCCCTGGCCTGAAGCGCCAGCATTCCATATGGGTGCCGGTTCTAGTCCCGGCTGCTCCTTTCCTATCCAGCTCTGCTGTGGCCTGGGAAAGCAGTGGAAGATGGCTCAAGCCCTTGGGTCCCTGCACCCACATGGGAGACCCGGAAGAAGCTCCTGGCTCCTGGCTTCGGATCAGCACAGCTCTGGCCGTTGCAGCCGTCTCGGGAGTGAACCAGCGGATGGAAGACCTCTCTCTCTGTCTCTACCTCTCTTTGTAACTCTTTCAAATAAATAAAAATAAATCTTTTTAAAAAATGGATGTTACATTGTGTTGTTAAAGATGTGGAAAAACTGGAACCCTCATGCTCTGCTGGTGGGAATGTAAAAGGATGCAGCCAAAAGGGAACACAGTCTGGCAAATGTTCTCAAAATGCCAAACAGAATTATCACTCGATGCAGCAATTCTACCCTTACATATGTAATCAAAAGAAATGAAACATTAATTATGAATGGTCATAGGAGCATTATTCATTGTAGCTAAAAAGCACAAACAACTCAAATGTGCACCAATAACTGAATGGGTAAATAAAATGGATATGTCCATAAATTGGAATATTCTTTGGCCTACATAAAGGAATGGAGCACTGATATCACAGATGAGCTGTGAAAATGTCATGCTAAGTAAAACAAGGCAGTGACAAAGGAGCATATATTGTGTGGTTATCTAGAAGGAAGATGAGGGATTGCTGGTGACAGCTAAAAGTGTGGGTTCCTTTTGGTGGTGATGAAAATACTCTAAAGTTGATTGTGGTAATGGTTATACAACTCTGCAAGTATCAAAAGTCACTGAATTTTACACTTTTAAGTATGTGAATTATACGACATACAAGTGATACCACAAAAGAAAGCTGTTCAAAAAAATAAATGTGGATGCTAACAATTCAGCTAGTGAAGACTCAGAATGAAATGAGTAGTATGGAAGAGAAAGCACATATTGTCTTGGAAAATACCTACATTGTCAAGAACAAAGTGTGGGTAGAAATATGGATGTTGGGGGGGTCGGCATTGTGACATGGTGGGTTAAGCTACCGCCCACAACCTGGCATCCCATAAAAGCACAGGTTCAAGTCCCAGCTGCTCTACTTCCAATCCAGTTCCCTGCTAACATGCCTGGGAAAACAACAGAAGATGGCCCATGTACTTGGGCCCCTGCCACCCATGTGGGAGACCCAGAGGGAGTTCTGGGCTCCTGGCTTCAGCCTAGCCCAGTCCCAGCTGTTGCAGCCACTTGGGGAGTGAACCAGTGGATGAAAGATCTTTCTCTCTGTCTCTCCCTCTCTCTGTAACTCTTTCAAAATAAAAGTAAATAAATAAATACACCTTTTTTTAAAAAGTCACTTCATCTTAAAAATATATATATAGATGTTAAAAATACTACTGGTGAGCATTCGAAATGAAGAACATGTTACTAAAAACTGTGGAAAAGGAATCCTTGTTACACTTGAACAGGGCAGAAAGCTTAGCAGAATTACGTCCTGCAGTGAAGTGGGAAGCAGAACTCCCTGAAGCTGCAGCTTGACTGTTCCCTGCTGCATAAAGTAAAATGTGAAAGGAAAAACACAGACTGATGGGAGAACTGATAAACAAAAAGGAACCAGAGGACAGGCATTTGGCCTAGCAGTTAAGATGCCTGTGGCCCACATCAGAGTCTTGATCTGGGCTTGAGTCCCAGCTCTGGCCCTGATTCCAGCTTCCTGTTAATGCCAATCCTCGGAGGTAGAAGATGATGGCTCATATAGTTGGGTCCCTAGCCGGCGCCATGGCTCAATAGGCTAATCCTCCACCTTGCGGCGCCGGCACACCGGGTTCTAGTCCCGGTCGGGGCGCCGGATTCTGTCCCGGTTGCCCCTCTTCCAGGCCAGCTCTCTGCTATGGCCAGGGAGTGCAGTGGAGGATGGCCCAGGTGCTTGGGCCCTGCACCCCATGGGAGACCAGGAAAAAAGCACCTGGATCCTGGCTCCTGCCATCGGATCAGCACGGTGCGCCGGCTGCAGCGGCGGCCATTGGAGGGTGAACCAACGGCAAAAGGAAGACCTTTCTCTCTCTGTCTCTCTCTCTCACTGTCCACTCTGCCTGTCAAAAAAAAAAAAAAAAAAAAAAAAAAAATAGTTGGGTCCCTACCACCTACATGGGAGACTCGGACTGAGTTCTTGGTTCCTGGCTTCAGTTCAGCCCAGCTCCAGTTGTTGGGAGTATTTGAGGAAGGAACAGAAAGTATATTCTGTGTCTCTCTCTGCTTTCCCAAAAAAAAAAGGGGGGGGGGGTGGTAGGTGGACAGGTGTTGCAGCATAGCACTTGAGCTGCTGCTTGGGACTCCTGTATCTGTACTGGAGTGCCTGGACCCAAGTCCTCCCTCCACTTCCAAGCCAGCTTTCTACTGATGTGCACCCTGGGATGCAGCAGGTGCACCCATGAGGGAGACCTGGATGCAGTTCTAGACTTCTGGCTTTGTCCTGGTTCAGCTCCAGCAGCTGCAGGCATTTGAAGACTGAACCAGCAGATGGACAATCTCTCTCTGTATGGCTCTGTTTCTCTCCCTCTGTCACTCTGCCCTCCAGATAAGATAGATTGATAGATAGATAGACAGACAGATAGATAACAGGATTTTTAGGGAATTCTTAGCCTTCACAGATAGAAGAAAAAAAAAAAAAAACTTCACTGTTGAGTGAGAAAGTCAAGAACGTGGCCATATACTTTTTTGTTAATACCTCACAAAGACCACAAGATCAGATATTCAGTCACATAAAAGGCTGCATAGCATGATTGAACACATTACTAAAATATTCTCCAGATCTTCTCAGCAGATGGGATTCGTCAGAAAAGACCCGCAAGGCAGTCTTGTCTAATGGAGTGAATTCCCACAACACACACAGGAAACCCACAAGGTTCTTCAGAATGTTATACCAATAGAAATACTGCCAACACCAACTAAAAGTGACTGAAGATGAAATGAAAGAGGGTTGTTATACTCTTAAAATTCCACAGACAAGAACCAGGTGACAAAACTACTCAGCTACAAACGAAAAAAGAAATAAAACTACTCAACCATAAAAACTTGTACCACCTTTCATGAAAAAGGGAGAACGGAAGGTGGAGCTAAAGCCCAGAGAGCAGAGCCAGGAGCCTCAAAGGATCACTCGTAGGCCCTGAAACCAAATGGAGCTTGCCTGGCCGAACCCCCAGGTTGTCTGGAACCACAGACTCCTTGTCTCCGTCCATTTTCTCACCCTTTGAACGGGAACATTTATAATCGGTATCCTATGTCTATCCCACCACTGCATCCTGGGAGCAGGTAACTTGTTTCTTGAGTTTCACAAATGAACAGGAATTGTGCCCCAGAAGGGATTATATCTAGAGCATCACCCATACTTAATTTAGATGGTAAGGTTTAGATGAAATTTTAAGGTTTTTGAGTTGATGCTGAAATGGGCTGAAGGCTGTAGTGGGTTAAAGGCCAATGGCATGGGGTGAATTAATTTTGCACATGGTATATACATAACCTGTGAGGGGCCACGAGGTGGACTGAGGTAGGCAGAGTGATGTTACTGCCCCTCCTCCAAAGGCCTCAGTGTCTTAACCCCCAGAATCTGTGAATATTTTACCTTGTATATCACACAAGGAACTTTGTAGGTATGAGTAAATTAAGGACCTTGAGATAGGTGCGTTGTCCTAAATTGTTTGGGTAGGTCCAAATGTAACCACAGGGTTCTCGAAAGTGGAAGAGGAAGGTAGAAGAGGTCAGAGTGATACAAAATGAGAAAGCCTCTACCACTGCCTGCTTTGAAGATGCAGGAAGACTGTAAGCTGAGGAATGTGGGTGGCCTCTAGAAACTGGAAAAGACAAAGAAACCAAGTTTTCCCAAGAGCCTCCAGAAGCGAATACAGCTCCTGCCAACATCTTAATTCTACCTTGATGAGATCCACATCACACTTTCAAACTATGGAACTGGAAGATAGTAAGCGTACTATTTTAAACCACAAAGGTTCTTTGGTATAGCAGCAATTGGAAACTAATATGGGAGTAATGGGGCATCATCTCTGTAACTTATTCTTAGGCAGAGTGGACAGCGAGAGAGAGAGACAGAGAGAAAGGTCTTCCTTTTCCGTTGGTTCACTCCACAATGGCCACTGAGGCTGGCGTGCTGCGCCAATCCAAAGCCAGGAGCCAGGTGCTTCTCCTGGTCACCCATGAGGGCGCAGGGTCCAAGGACTTGAGCCATCCTCCACTGCACTCCCGGGCCACAGCAGAGAGCTGGACTGGAAGAGGAGCAACCAGGACAGAATCCAGCGCCCGGACCAGGACTAGAACCCAGGGTGCCAGCACCGCAGGCAGAGGATTAGCCTATTGAGCCGCGGCGTTTTTTTTGTTTTTTTTTTTTTTTTTTTTTGACAGGCAGAGTGGACAGTGAAAGAGACAGAGAGAAAGGTCTTCCTTTGCCGTTGGTTCACCCTCCAATGGCCGCCACGGCCGGTGCGCTACAGCTGGTGCACCACGCTGATCCGATGGCAGGAGCCAGGTACTTCTCCTTGTTTCCCATGGGGTGCGGGGCCCAAGTATTTGGGCCATCCTCCACTGCACTCCCGGGCCATAGCAGAGAGCTGGCCTAGAAGAGGGGCAACCAGGACAGAATCCAGCGCCCCGACCGGGACTAGAACCCGGTGTGCCCGGCGCCGCAAGGCGGAGGATTAGCCTAGTGAGCCGCGGCTCTAGCTATAACTTATTCTTAAATCATTCAGACATGTTAACAAGCTGGGAATCTGTGGGAAAGTTTTTATGGAAACTCTGGATTATTTCTGCAATTCTTATGTGAATTTGAAATAGTTTCAAAAAAGTTTTTTTCAATTAATAGGAATTGCCTTTTGACTTACCAGAATTTTCTGAATGGTAATTTTACAGGATAGATTATCCTTTTGAAGATAAAATGTAGTCATTTCCACATGAAAAAGGCCTGAGATAACCCTTAAGTTATTTCCCTCTATCCTGAGGAGTTCACCTCACCTACAACAGTGATACCAAGTGAAAGTGAGGGCAATAACAAGGAGACTGAGAACCCATCTCGAGAACCCTCACTCACTACCTCTACAGTCTCCGTTCCAAAGCCCTTACCTGTAGATAGTGATATGGGGCGATAAAGGACGGTTTGAACTCGTGTTCTTATTCCAGAAACGCTCCATCTCCTCTTTGGCTGTGGTTCCCAAAGGAACAGCACTAAAACAAAACAAGAAAGTTTTGAAAGCATTGGTTTAATATTCTGCACAACAAGAAATTTTTTAAAAAGGTAAAGTGGGCTAGACAAATCCACAGTATTAGAAGAACATGTTCTTCCATTCACCGTATATCTAATCATTAGGAAACAATCAGACAAACCTAACTTGAACACTACAAAACTGGCCTGAATTCTTCAAAAATGTCAATGTCATAAAAGATAAATGCTAAAAAACAAGTCCATATTTAAAATATTAAAGAAAAACAAACCAAGTACAATATGCACATCTAGTTAGATTCTGGATGGGTGAAGAGGATTTGTATTTCTATAAATTACATTATTTGGGACAAATGGAAAATAGAAAAACCAACTACAGGGGCTGGTGCTGTGGTGTAGCAAGTAAAGCCACCACGTGCAGTGCCAGCATTCCATATGGGTGCCAGTTTGAGTCCCTGCTGCTCCACTTCCAATCCAGCTCTCTGCTATATCCTGGGAAAGCAGTAGAAGATGGCCCAAGTCCTTGGGCCCCTGCACCTGCGTGGGATACCAGGAAGAAGCTCCTGGCTCTTGGCTCCTGGCTTTGGATCGGCGCAGCTCCAGCCAGTGCAGCTGACTGGGGAGTGAACCAGTGGATGGACAACCTCTCTCTCTCTCTCTCTCTCTGCCTCTCCTTCTTTCTCTGTAACTCTGACTTTCAAATAAATAAATAAATCTAAAAAACCCTATTTATTAAATAAGAGTTCATCAACCTTAAATTTTCAAAATTTATTAATCAGGCTTATATAATTACATTACATATTTCCTTGTTCTTAGGATAAGTATTTAGAGGTAAAGGGTCATGATATTCACAACTTACTCTTAAAAGACTCAATGCAAACAACAATAATTAAATATATTATCCTGATCCACATTAAATTATCAATGTTTGACCAGTTTTGATCTACAAAATAACATTTTCATATCTAGAGAGATAAGCAAACACAGCAAAATGTTAGCAACTGATGAATCTAGGTGAAAGCTACATAGAACTCCACTGTACTTTTCTGGCAACTTTTCCGAAAGTATAAAATATTTCTAAAATAAAAAGTTACGGAAAAAATTACAGGGATAATTGTTGAGGTCAACAGACTAGCAATGAATGTTTAACAAGAAAAAATATATTTAAAGACCACGTTCTGAAACTGCTCAAAGTTTACAAGAGAAAAAAAGGATCAAGGGAAGAAAACCAAACAGAAAATTCAATACCAAGGACAGAATAAAGTCAGAGCAAATCCATAAAGTTAAAGATAGTAGAAAATCTGCAAGTGAGGAAAATCTAGAAGAAATAGCCTTCCTTCTGCTGTGAGCTGAGGAAAACAGTGACCATGATTACTACCTTCAGTCAACTGCCTACACCTGCCTGCTTCCACACATATCCCCCAACTCTAACTCAACAATGACTGCTTTTCTCTGAGGGAAAAAAAAGTTAAATAATCATCTCTACAGACTTAGAAACTTACTTTCTGATACAGAGCTGAGGACTAAGGTGAGCTCGGAGGCAATGACGGCCAACGTGTCTGCAAGGTAAGAGAATCAAGAATTAACACACATTGAGAAATCAACTTCAGTACTTTAACATCTATTTTTAAAAAGCCTATCCAGTGGGGTCGAGGTTGTAGCATAGCAGGTTAAACCATCGCCTGCGATGTGTGCTGGTTCGATACCCGGCTGCTCCGCTTCTGATCCAGCTTTCTGTTAATGAGTCTGGGAAAGCAGTGCAAGATGGCCTAAGTGCTTGGGCCTCTGCACCCACATGGCAGACCTGGAAGAATCTCCTGGCTCCAGCCTGGCCCATTCCTGGCCATTGTGGCCATTTCGGGAGTGAACCAGCAGGTAGAAAATCTAACTCAGCCTTTTAAATAAATCTTTAAAAATATTAGAAGTATATTGATCCTAAGAGGCTGCTTAACCTGCTTCACTGCAATGCCTGCCCCACTTCCCTGTTTTTGTACTGAATTAGAGAATAATACGGATAGAGGGACAGATTTAAAATAAGATGTAAACGATAATAGTATCAGTGTCCTTGAGACTGTTTTCTAGTTGAAAAGCTGCAACTCTACCTTGTGAATAACCAGAAATATTACCTATAAATCAGAATACCATTTTAATTGGACATAAATAATACATGGGAAAAGAATAATCAGAATTGGTAATATTCAACAGAGAAATATAGTGGTTTCATTTTTAATTGGCTCTTCCAGGAGGTAATGATTAAAAGACAGGTTAAGATAAGCAAGCAACAACCAAGAAAATATAGAGTAAGCCACTGGCGACAGCAGTGGTTGAGCTATAATGGACACATGTTGCAAATGAATGAATTTAAAAAGTTGCAGAACAAGGAATTTGTGGAACAAGGGTCCTAAATATTAAGTGAGGTCATATCAGGAACCAGTAAGTTCCAGACAACCTGAATAAACTTCAAGCCAAAAAGCCTCTCATACACCAGTGTAGAAAGCATGAGAAGGCAAAGATTTTTTTCTCCCAACCCACGGAAAAGCACTTAAAGAGGATACACAAGTTTACCACTAAAAAGCTGCTAATTTTGAAATGTATACATCAGTGTTATAATTGCTTTCATATTTGTTGTTATTTATTTGAAAGGCACATTTATACATAGAGAGAGAGACAGAGAGAGATTTTTCCATCTGCTGGTTCACTCCCCAAATGGCCATGATGGCCAGGGCTGGGCCAGACCAAAGCCAGGAGTTTCTTCCAGGTCTCCCATGTGTGTACAGGGACCCAAGCACTCGAGCCATCTTCCACTGCTTTTCCAGGCACATTAGCAGGGAATTGGATCATAAGTGCAGCAGCCTGGTCTCAAATCAACACCCAGATGGATGCCGGCGAAGCAGGCAGTTTCCATTACACTACGACACTGGCCCCTTTAATTGCTTTCCAAATCAAAAACTAAGATGTCACCAAGCATTTTACCTAAGGAACAAGTGTGCACAGCATTATGAAAAACACACAACCACTATAGTCTTTGGTCACATCACTGTATCAAACCTTTCCGAAAGCACTGATGAAGGCGATGACAGTGAAATGCTGGGATTAAAAATTAAAAGCATATTGATTCTATGAAAGCTTATTAGGTCCCCACTGTGTGAAAGCTATGTGATCCAATGATCTTCTAAAAGAGCTCATGATGCCCTCACAGCATTGATATTAGATGCAGAAACACTTCAAGAGCCGTATGTTTTACACTAGCACACTAGAAGGGCCCGCTACTGGAAGGGAAAAATCCAACCAACAATTCCTTCTTCAGCCCTTCCCTCTTTGCAGCTTTGGAGGCAAGAGGTGAATACAGGCATTGTGCACCCAGGGCTCCCCCAGAAAGAAAGAAGTGGGAACAAATCTCTCAAAAATCAATTGAATTGTCACTCTCCAGTTGCAGGGCACACATTCCTCACAGCAGGCTGGGCCCAGCCCGTCAGCTGTCCAGCAAGAGTTTGCAGATGTGGGTGGGAATCTATGGCGTGCTCTCTGTCTAGAGCTATTGTTTCTCAAATACCAATGTAAACATTCAACAAGGCCCTTACAGAAATTACTTGCACCAACTCCATAACCTTATGTGAAATATGTCAAAAGTAGATAACTAGCCTTGCTTTTCATGTGAAATCAGGATCTCTGAAAAAATTTATTTTCCAAACTCATTTATCTTTACATTTAGGTGTATTTCTTGGTATGTGTACTGGATTTCCATAAAATGCTTTTAAAAAAAGAAAATAAAAATAGTTATTTTTCAACCTAAGAATGAAGTTGATTATAACTAGAAAGTGACAGTATTTTATTTTTAATTAATAAGCCAGAACTTATAATATCTAGTTAGTACTGTCCTCTTCCAAATATATTATATATGTCTCTCCAAAAATATAATCATCATTCTATCATTTTAAAAACTCTTCTTTGGGGCTAGTGTCGTGGCACAGCAGGTGAAGCCACCACCTGTAATGCCAACATCCCATAAGAGCATGAGTTTGTATCCTAGCTGCTTTGCTTCTGATCCAGCTCCCTGCTAATATACCTGGGAAAGCAGCAGCAGATGGCCCAAGCTTGGGCTCCTACACCCATGTGGGAGACCCAGATGGAGTTCTAGGTTCCTGGCTTCAGCCCAGCCCAGCCCAGCCCCAGTTGTTGCAGTCATTTGGGGAGTGAACCAGCAGATGGAACACTTCTTTGTCTCTCCTTGCCTTTCTGTAACTATGCCTGTCAAATAAATACATAAATCTTTAAAGGAGGGGGGGGCAGCTCTGTGGTATAGCAGGTAAAGCCACGACCTGCAGTGCTGCGCATCCCATGTGGGTGCCGGTTTGCGTCCTGGCTGCTCCACTTCCCATCCAGCTCTCTGCTATGGCCTGGGAAAGCAGTAGAAGATGGCCCAACTCCTTGGACCCCTGCACCTGCGTGGGAGACCTGGAAGAAGCTCCCGGCTTCAGATCAGTCATTGCAGTCATCTGGAGAGTGCACCAAGGATGGAAGACCCCCCCCCCTTCCCCCTTCTCTCTCTGCCTCTCTGTAACTCTGCCTTTCAAATTAATAAAGTAAATCTTAAAAAAAAACAAAACAAAACACCCTTTCCTCCAGATAGGAGCACCAACAGTATTACAGTAAGAACACTGGAAACTAAAAAAGCCAGGTTAGAGTCTTAGGCCTGCAAGAAGTGTACAATTTGAGGGAGTCACCAAGCTTCAGGCTTTTCACTTATAAATGAGATTGATAATACCTGCCTAATTGCTTGGTGGGAGAATATCATGAGAAACGCACAGGAAAACATTCTCTAAACTACAGTATATCACTTGTACAGATAAAATATTATTACTTCATTTGTCTCCCTGAGGTCATTAGAATTCTCATCAGATTTTTTTCAAAAAAGAAAGCCTTAGTGGTGACAAAAATATTCATCTGCTGAAAATGGATCTGACTTCTGGGGGAAAAAAAGTTATTCAAAGCCAAGTCTATGTGAAATTGAATACTATTTTTAGTCCAAAACAAGATGTGACCATAATATAAGTTTCTGTTACATGATATCTAACCTCAATCTAATAGAATCCCACAAAGTTTCATAAAATGTCTAGGTAACATCAACAATAAAACAGATATTTAACCTGAATGACACAATAAAAAGCAATCATTTGCACAAATAAGTTCTGTTTTAATGATTATTACCATCCAAGTTATAACCTAAGTCATCCCTGATTTCTCCTTTTTTTCTCATTCCCATAAATAAGGATACTTTATTTAAAGTTCATGGAAAATGGAATTAAAGTCAGTTTATTTCAGTGCAAAAATTTTGTGATCTATGTAGTTTTTTCATATTATACATTTCCATGAACTTTCTCAAAGATGGATTTCAAATTTTTTTGCACCAAGTAAGCTTATCTTTTAACTCAATTTTCCATAAACTTTTTGAAGCACCCTCATATATATGCAGTTACCACTGACATCTAGGAAACCTCAGTCCACTGCTTTAGTCCACATCCTCTCTATTTCTCCGAAGACTCTAACAAAAAGTCCTAAACTGACATTCCTAGTAACAATTTGTTCCCTACCAATCAGTATCATCAATGGTAACATCCTGAAAAATGAAGGTGATCTCATCACTCTTCTGCCTAAAGTCTTTAACAGTTTGCCATTGCTACAGAGTAAGATCCTAACAGTGGGCAAACAACGCACTTCTGGACAGGGCCCAATCCAACTCCCCAAACCTAACCTTCACATATTCCCTTTCAGTCCTCTATCCTTCCGACAAACTGAACACTACATTATGCTCAGATAAAGCAAGCCCTCCTAGGATTACATGCCAATGCTCATGCTATTCTCTAACTGGAACCGTCCTCACACCCCGATAAAGCAATCCTTCAAAACCCAACTCTCAGGTGGCAAAAATCACTTCTTTAGCCTTGCTTGTTGCATCTGCTATGCAACCACACTACTTGTTCATCTCTCTTTGTTAACCTTTATTATGTTATTTAATAATTAATCTACTTATGTACCTCCCATGCAGACTTTGAACTCTTCAAGCATAAGACTGGAATACTTTATCTATTGCATCTATAATGTCTGACACACGGGAGAGGCTCAAAAAAAAAGGTTTGTGAATGAGTATGCTTATTTTTAAAAGCAGTCTCCTGAATTGTGAGTTAAGTCATATTATTAAGAGCACCTTCACACATTACACTTAACATAATACTGGCCAGTGAATGACTCTTGGTGACTTTGTACACAGCTGAACATTAGGTAAGAATCAGGTAAGACACCCAGCTGCCTTCAGCTTAGCTCTGTCTCCTTCTTGGCTTTGGCAAGTCCTGGACTGAGTGCCAGGGGAGTTACTGTTACCTGGCTGGTAACTAATAAATTTTAACTAACCAAGCATTGCTAACATTTAACCAAGGGTGGGAAAGGCTGGAGAGATGCTAGTCAAAGGACACAAAATCTCAGGAAGAATAAATTCAAGAGACCTACTGTACAACAAATTTACAGTTAATAACAATTTATTGTATACTTGAAATTCACTGGGTAGACTTCAAGTGTTCTCACCACCAAAAAAAACTAAGTGTGTGAAGTAACACATATGCTAATGAGCTCCATCCAGCCCACAGTGTAAATACATTTAATATGGTAGACCATAAAAATATAGATTTGTCACTTAAAATTAAGTAAAATTTTGAAAAGTTTAACCCATGTTTCTCTTAAGCGGGCCCAAGATATTACTATTTTCAACTCACAAATGAGTTGAAATCATAATCATGGAATCAATGACCTCGACTCGACGAAAATAAATGGAATTAGTGATACTTCCGGAACTAGAAACCAGCTCCTCAAATGTCTCAGAGGGTATTTTCCTTTGAGGTTAAGTCAGCACATTTTACACAGTTCCAAATCCCTTTAGTGAAAGGGAATTAGATTAGGAATTTCTGGGGCATAATGTTCTTAATCCCCTATTTCTCATAAAAAAGCACTTCTGAGAAATGGAGGAAGAGGCACCCTTCCCATGAGAGCTTCAAATTACAACTAACAAAAAAGAAGTCTATTTCTTGGCACTGAATCCTAGTCCAGTGCTACACAATTCCAAATGACATTGTTTGGATACACTTAATTAGTACAGTCTTTCTTTGGTATCCAAGGGAGATTGGTTTCAGGACTCCCAGCAGATAGCAAAATCCGAAGATGCTCAAATCCTTTATATAAAATGGCAATGCCTGCATACAACACACACATATCCTCCTATATGCTTTAACTCATGCCTAGATGACTTATATACCCAATACAATGTACCTGTTAATAGTTGGAACACTTTATTGTTTAGGGAATGACAAGTGTGCACATGTGCAATACAAACACAACCATCAATACAACAGGCCTAACTACACGGTACACAGAGACAGTAGGCAACGTTCAAATCAGTGCCAAAGAGAGACGGAGGACCTGTGAAATGGTGAGAAGCTATAGCAGTGTGCCTACACACAACTTCATTCACATACATTCAGCATAGCACTCTTGGAAAATTTAAGTTTTGCTTTTTTGGAACTTTCTGGTATTTTTCCTTTTCTTTTTTTCTCTTTTTAATACACAGTTGGTTGACTATGAGGATGCAGAACCTATGGACAGAGCGAGCTGACTGTGTAAGGATCCTCTACTTCTAAATACTCAGGCAGAAACTGTTAAAATGAACTGTTTGTAACTAGTATGATCATTTCAAGCCAAATATTAATCCCATCAAAAGCCCCGAAAAGCTAACAAAATATGATATACCAAAGAATCCAAATGCATTCAATTACTGTCAAATCATCTGAAATACAGAGTACAGCTCTAGCAAGACTGGCCTTGGCATGTTAGAAAAAAAGAGACAGAGGCCAGCGCCGCAGCTCAATAGGCTAATCCTCCGCCTGGGCGCCAGCACACCGGATGCTGTCCCCATTGCCCCTCTTCCAGGCCAGCTCTCTGCTGTGGGCCGGGAGTGCAGTGGAGGATGGCCCAAGTGCTTGGGCCCTGCACCCGCATGGGAGACCAGCAGAAGCACCTGGCTCCTGGCTCCAGATCAGCGCAATGCGCCGGCCGAAGCGGCCACTGAAAGGAAGACCTTTCTCTCTGAGGAAGGAAGGGAGGGAGGGAGGGAGGGGAGGGGAGGAGGGAGGGAGGGAGGGGAGGGAGGGGAGGGGAGGAGGGAGGGAGGGAGGGGAGGGAGGGAGGAAAAAAAGGGGCAGAGAGGAAAAGACAGGGAGAAAATTAAGGATTAAAATAACTGATCTGGGCCAGCACTGTGGAATAGCAGGTGAAGCCACCGCCTGTAATGCAGGCATCCCATATGGGCACCAGTTCAAGTCCTGGCTGCTCCACTTCCCATCCAGCTGTCTGCTATGGCCTGGGAAAGCAGTAGAAGATGGCCCACTGCACCCACGTGGAAGACCTGGAAGAAGCTCCTGGCTCCTGCCTTCTGTCTGGCCCAGCTCTGGCCGTTGGGGCCATTTGGGGAGTGAACCAGGTGGATGGAAGACTCTCTCTGCCTCTCTGTAACACTGCCTTTCAAATAAATACAGAAATCTTAAAAAAAAAAAAAAAAAACTGATTCAACTCCAATAATTGTCACAGAGAAAAATTAAACTCCCTCTCTTCTTATATTGAGTGATTGAAGTGGAAAGAGCAATGAGAAGATATTTGGGGAAATCAAAAACTGAAATCCAAACATTAGCGAAGCTAACTTTCCATAACAAATAGCTTCCAAAAATAGAGCTGGCACAGAACTTGGCTGGGACTTGTACCAGAAGTGTCTTATAAGGCGCTGGTAGGTACTAGAAAGGCTCTGAGCAGAAACTGAGCCGAAGGCAGCGGAGAGCTCAGAAGGGAAGGAAGTCTTTCAGAGAAACACGGGGGCCCTCCCCACCCCCACCCCCAAGTGAAAAGATGAGCTAAAAATGAGCCCCCTGGGCTACTCTGGGAAGCCCAGCAGTATTCTGGGTGCATTTGCTAACCGCCAGGCCAGGAAGAATTCCGGCCTTCTGCACCCTCTGGCTGGGGCCCGTTAGGAACCCGGACAGCAGCCGCGGGTGCTCACAGGTGTTAGAAGCAAAGGCAGCAGACACCAAGAACTCTCTCTTCAGGCGCAACCCCTCAATGAGATCTCGAAACTGTCGGGCCCTCATCCGCTGACATTAAGTTAGAGCTACCGATGGCCTCCGGGCTCAATTCAGGGTGCGGCCCCCAGTGCAATTTTGGGAAGACGTATTCGAGGTGGGAGAAGTAAAGGGAGCGAGAACCCGCGCAACTCCACGGTACCGAGTGACCCCAAAGCCCTCCGGATTGGACGCGGGGGATGGGAAGTGGGGGGTCCCTGGGACTCCAGAGCGCGTGTCCCCCACAACCACAGGTCCTTTCCCCGCCCAAGCACTGGGTAAACAGCAGTCGGTAAGACGTAAGGGGCCAGTTCAGGTCTCCCGAGAGCCGCGGGCACGGACTCCCAGCCCCATACTAAAGTCACCTCAGCAAGAGCGCAGCCATCTTGGGTTCCGGCGTGGACGGAAGTTACGCCAGGCGCGTCCCAGCCTGCACAGGGCAGCGGCGGAGCGGGAGGAGGCGTGTCACGTGACCTCGCGGAGCCCGTTAAAAGGGCTCAGCTCCGGGCTGGTTTTTTTTTTTTTTCTTCTCTTTCCCCGCCTCCCTCTGCTGACTTCTACCAGAAAAATCCCGGCTTTTGGCAGGCATGCACCTGACCGTGTTCGTTGCACCTGTGTGTGTGTGTGTGTGTATTCATTTTGCGCCGCACAGCAGCGCAGCGGATTTGCCCAGATTCTTCACTGAGGACTTGGCAGTGTTGGCGTCACTCTCCTCCCTCCCACGGCCGCCTGAGAGCGTCGTGGCTGGCTGGCGGAGACACGCGGGGAAAAAGAGACTTTGGACTTTGTTCGGGTCTGGTGTGAAGGCTCCCCGACACCAAATCGCAGTGGTACACAAGTTGAGACCCAAGTTGAGTGTGAGGAGGGGCCGCGAGAGGACCCCACAGAGCTCCCCTCATCCCCAGGGACGAGAGCCGCCTCATGGGGCCGCAGAATTCCTGGGCTAGAGCTACCGCGTGAGTTCACGCCCACTAGCCAAAGACAGCTGCTCCCTTGTTCCTTGGTTCAGGGCTGTGTAGGCGACACCCACAGCCCGAAGATCCCGGGGTGAGGGGGAGAACCCACTTTGATTTATACATTGTATATAAACAGTTCTGAGCCACACAGGCGCAGGAATCAGTTGAGAGCTCGTTAGAAAGCAAAACAGAGTGCAAAAGTTCTTAGCCCTTTGAGGGGCGTAGGGTGGGGAAGGGTGAAGGGGCTAGCCCCCAATAGACTAGCAATTCCTAGTCTATAATAAAACTTATTCAGCTGTATTAACATTCAGAGTCTATTTATATTTAGTACTCTTGCATTTTTGCTGTCGGGTTTAAATAGCACAAGCTCACTTATTTCTGTATCGAATGAATGCTATTTTGCATTTCTGTAATGCTTGACAAAGCAAGCACTTTCGTAGATTCTGAAATGGGAAAAGACCTTAGAGGCTTCAAGGACAAGTTTTTATCCAGTGCAGGGATTTTCTCTGTGGTATGAACGCCTGCTGATCTTTGAGACTCTGCTTCAACACATTCTGTGATCTGTACCCCCAAAACAAGTTTCATTTACTGAACAGCTTAATCGCTAGAAAGCTGTTATCTTAAAAAACAGTTTTCTGATATTGGACTTCCAGACACCCATCCTCCTTTGGACCTTTGGAACTTTACATTAGTATCCAATGAATGCCTCTTTCACTTAGCTCATTAAATAATTTCACCTAACATATGTGTACCACTAGCTTTTTGCCAGAGTCTGTGAAAGGTGCTGTAAGGGCTTCAGAGATGCAGCCATGTATATTGTCTTCCAGAAGGCTGTAGCCCTAGCGGGATCAGTCAACAAAGAACCACAACAGGGGTGGGCACTGCGGCGAAGCAGGCTAAGCTCTGCCTATGGTCCCGGCACCCCGTATGGGCACAGGTTGGTGTCCCAGCTGCTCCTCTTCCAATCCAGCTCTCTGCTTATTGCCTGGGAAAGCAGTAGAAGATGGCCCAAGTGCTTGGGGCCTTGAATCCATGTAAGAGACCCAGAAGAAGCTCCTGGCTCCTGGCTTCTGAATGGCTCAGCTCCAGCAGTTGCGGCCATTTGGGGAATGAACCAAAGGATGGACGATCTCTCTCTCTCTGTAATCCTACCACTCAAATAAATAAGTAAAATGTATTTTTAAAAAAGAACCAAACAAAGAAAATAGCAACTCCATAAAGAGAGTAGCCAAAAAAGGAGAAAGTGGTTAGTTACAACTGAGGAGCTGGGATGTTGACTTTGCCTGTGGAATTTATGATCAAACCTAATATTTAGAGCTCTATAACCTAAATCTAATACTAATCACTGGACCTATCAGATCTGTGGTCTGGGATGCCAAGAAGGTGCCAGGTGACTGTGGCTTTCCGTGGATGAGCCAGCTGTAGTCTCACAGGTGGAGCAGTGACCTCTCCACTCAGATTAACCTGCACAGGAAACAGATCACGTTGAAATTCAGACCCAACATCCATTAAGTCAAAATCCATATCATCAGAACTTATCTTAAAAGAAAGGAGGAGGAAGAGCAGTCTCTAGCCAAGGCTTGTGGTGAGAGAAAGGACGGAGAAGGATGAATTGAAAGGAATTCCAATTGAGAGGGATAGGAGGTTCGGCGAAACGGCAAATCTGCAAAGGTGGAGACGAAGGAGATTCACAGTCAGGAGGGCTCTGTCTAAAATACTTTTCTGGCCAGATGTGTCTTAAAGCTTGACTCTGGTCATGGAAACATTTGCATCCATAAATTCACCCTAAAACCTTCAAGAAACTTAGATGATGTATCAAATTAAGTTCCCCCTCCCAGTGTATCATTTAAGGACTTTATTTATTTATTTATTTATTTTTATGTTTGACAGGCAGAGTGGACAGTGAGAGAGAGAGACAGAGAAAAAGGTCTTCCTTTGCCGTTGGTTCACCCTCCAATGGCCGCTGCTGCCGGCATGCTGTGGCCGGCGCACCATGCTGATCCGATGGCAGGAGCCAGGTGCTTCTCCTGGTCTCCCATGCAGGTGCAGGGCCCAAGCACTTGGGCTATCCTCCACTGCACTCCCGGGCCATAGCAGAGAGCTGGCCTGGAAGAGGGGCAACCAAGACAGAATCTGGCGCCCCGACCGGGACTAGAACCCGGTGTGCTGGCACCGCAACGTGGAGGATTAGCCTAGTGAGCCTAGCCTAGTGAGCCGCGGCGCCAGCCTTATTTAAGGACTTTCACAAACTGGCCTCAACTTTCCTGTCCATAGGATTCCCCCAGATCACCAAATCACAGTGAATGGCACATGTTTATACCTCATCCCTTTGTTCTTGCTTTTGCTGTTGTCTGGTTACCCTCCCTACCCATCTCTCTTTTTCAAAATGGCACTCATCCTTCCAGGTTGGTCGGTTTCTAACATTGCCCCCTAGACAAGACGACATCTTCCTCTGAACTTCTTTTATTAAATAAGATTTATTTTCAAGTTTTGTTTGTTTATTTGAGAGAGAGAGAGAGATCGAGAGATCTTCCATTCTCTGTTCCCTCCCCAAATGCCCACAACAGCGAGGGCTGGGCCAGGCCAAAGCCAGGAGCCAGGAACTCCATCTGGGTCTCTCCCATGTGGATGGCGGGACCCTGTGTACTTTGGTCATCATCTGCTATCTGTCAGATGCATTCACAGGAAGCTGGGTAGGAAATGCAGATATCCCTGTCTCAAACCCAGCACCCCAATATGGTATCTGGCATCCCAACAGCAGCCCCTATTTTTACTTTTATCTCTCACATACTTTTACTCAATCTTCCTGATACTGAACAGTATGTTCCTTTCTTTGTATCCTGTACATTTCACTTATTACTAAAGCACATGTCATGGTTTGTTATGGTTGATTACTGATGGGGTTGTCTTCTGATCCTCCTCTAATTCCCCAAATGAGATTTTGAACTTGGAAGGGGCACTTGATTCTTCCTCTTCTTCCTGTTACCTGCATTCCCATTCTCTCCCTTTAGCTGTTGCCTTGCTCTGAATTGAAATGGTCTTAAACTGCAGCATGAGACACTGAAGGACTTCTTGATGGGGGAAAGTCAAGGGCTTTCTGCCCGGGGTGTTCCAGTGGAGAAAAACTTTGAGCTGAAAGAATCACCTGGGAAGCAGCAAGTGACGGCCCAAGCAGTTGGGTCCCTGACACCCATGTGTGAGCCCTGTGTTGAGTTCTCCTTTCCCACCTTCAGCCTGGCCCAACCCAACCGTTGCAGGCATTTGGGGGAGTGAACCAGCAGTTGGAAGGTCTTTGTCTCTCTACCTTTCAAATAAATAAATAAAGACTTAAAAAAAAAAAAAGAATCTGTAACGTAGTTCATGGTAGCCAAGTTAACATAGGAGAGCCTATTTTCAGAGTTCTCTGGGGGAAACCCACCTCAGGCTCCTAGGTCTCTGGGGAAGGCACTCTTAGGCAAGGAGACCAAGAAAGAATCCGTTTTCATGGCTTTTGGCTTCAGGTTCCCTGCCCATCTATCTCTCAGAGAAGTGTGTCTGTGTCCCTTTTTCTGTCCTTCTCCCTCACCACCCCCCCAACATTCCAGCATGGGGTAGGGGGAGGCCAGTAGACACAAAGCCCTCTGTGTATGGGGTGGTATGTGTCCCCCACCCCTCCACCAAGAGTATACAATGCCCCTTCTGCTTCCTGCACTCTTCCCCCCTCCCCACCACCTCTCAACTGCACATGCCAGGCTGCCATTGGTTACTGGCTCAGGACAGCCCCCTCATACTGGGGCCCCGGGGGATTTTAAGCGGGTTCCAGAAACCCCCGCTCAGTTCCTGGTCCCCCACTCTCCCCACCCCGCAGCTGTGCTGGGCCCTAGCCCCTGCCCCAGCTATGGCTGCTGGGGCTCCCTCATCCAGCCCCAGCCCTGTCCTGGCTGTACTGCTCTTCTCTTCTGTGGGTAAGTGGAGCCGCCCCAGTCTGGGAACCCTGGGATTCAGGTTGTTTCTCAACAGCCTCCCACTTTGTGGCATTCCGCACTGCAATTGAAAAAGAGAGAGCAGGAGCAGGAAGATATTATTCTCAGGCAGGGGGATGGGGGAGGGATGTTATTTGGAGGAAGGCAGTAAAGTTATTCTATGAAGGCAAATGGTAAAGGAGGGTGTAGACAACTTCCTTGAATGGACATGGATGGACCCACCCAGCTTAGAAACGTGTGTCCCCAAAGCCATGCCAAGAGCCTGGTAGGAAGCAGTGTTAGAGCGTGGGACAGAACAGGATTGAACATCAGGTCTGGTCTCCATTTGGCCCCTAGGAGTTCAGGCTTAGTTTCCCAAAAGAGAAAAAGCAATGAGCTGAGGAGGGAGCCCAAGGTTTGTGGTCTCAGCTGCTCTGATCCTTTGTTTTTTGTGCCTCAGTTTCTCTCTGTGGCTCCTTGTCTATCTTGTGGGTGAATGGAATGGAAGGGGAGGTTTATGAGACTCTAGGATCTCACAGCATTAAAGCTAACACCCTTCATAAGTTGATCAGCCCCTTCCTTGCCCCCTGACAGATGTTGGGTGATCCAGACAAAGTCAAAGGAGGCTTGGATCCTTCAGTGGCTCCTTCCCTTTTCTGAACTGGCCTGAATCTTAGTGCCGTGGGTGAATATCAGGCAAGCTGCAATGGGGTGGGGAGATCAGACTGTCCAGGATTCTCTGCTGTCAGCGCCTTGCATCCTAAGCCCCAAACCTAGACTCTTCCGGGCTGTACTGGACTATTCTGAAGTACCAGGAGAAAATGTTAAGGATAGGAAGTTGGAAAAGGGCATATGAGGGAAACGGGAGCAGGAAGGAATCTTGAAGTATGGAGAGGGAGAGTTCTGTCCCAAGCCACTGCGCAGAACTGAGAGGGGAATGACTCATAGAGCAGGAGGAGTAGACGTTAGAAACAATGAGCAACTTCCCTTGTAACACTGGGGATTCCCAAGAAGCTTCCAAGGTGGAAGTCCCAGGAGGTGAGTGATGACACTGCATGCTGAGATGGAAGACAGGACTATGGGGGCAAGGGTAGGGGTGGCATGAGTCCCCAACATTGGCCAGACAATGAGACTTTGTTTGCTTGGTTGCCTCCTCCCCCTCCTGTAGAACAAAAGGGACTACAGTTGCCCCCACCAAGGGCCAGCCCACATACATAGTCTCCCAGGAATGGCCTGGCTTGCGTGGGTGAGTCTTGGAGGTGGCACTGGGCCAGAATGGCCAAGAGGAGGGTGAGGACAGTCAATCTACAGAGGCTCACATGCAGTCATGTGAGAATTGGCCTTAAGGTCGTGCTCTGTATTCAGCATCCCCTGAGAGGGATGTGGGACTTCCTTAGTCAAGAGCAAGCTGGGAGAATGGTTACACTAGGGAAGCAGTTTGCCATTGTCTAGTTATTTTCATGGTTTTTTTTTCTGCAAGAATTTGAATTCATTATACTGTGAAATACTATGCAGCTGTTAAAAATAAGACTGATGCTTATGAATCACCATAGAAGGCTCCTTCAGCTATACACATACAGACATATATATACACATATATTCTTAACTTAAAATATATATGTGTATATATAATATGTGTAAAATATAAATATATATTTATATACATGAATATATATATAATATGTGTAAAAAAGGAAAGCAAAACAAAATTATTTGTTATAAATACACATGTATTTTGAGTTTATTGAGTTGATAGAAGGAAAAGCACACCCATTAGAGTGGTAACAGTGGTTATATCTGGGTGGGGACTACAGGAAAGGACCTGGATAGGGAGGGTATCAAGGGAGATGTTAGTTTTATCTCTAGCATTACAATAGTTGATAGGAAGAATGTGATATCTATGACCTGTATAATTTATAAAAATTTTAAAACATTTAAATTCCTACATTCTAACCCAAAGCGAAAGTGAGACTTGGAGACAACCCAACTTCCGGAAGTTTTCCAGAACATTCTGTCTCTGCTGCAGACATGATGAAGAGTTTTAACAGACGTAGCATGTACAGGCCTGGACTCAGTTAGGCCAGGGGACTGGGGCCCCAGCACGTGTTGTTTCTGTCTTTGCCGTGGCTGCTGAGCGTTGGCTGCCTAGCGCTCTCCCCTTCTCTAGATGCCTCATGGGGGGAGGAGAGCCGCAGCTGCATCTGGTTCCCCCTCTGTGCTTGCAGTGCTATCCCCAGCGCAGGCCATTGTGGTTTACACGGACAGGGAGGTCCATGGTGCTGTGGGCTCCCGGGTGACCCTGCACTGCTCCTTCTGGTCCAGTGAGTGGGTCTCAGATGACATCTCCTTCACCTGGCGCTACCAGCCCGAAGGGGGCCGAGATGCCATTTCGGTGAGTGCCTGGGGACAATCCTGGGGTCAGCTAACTCAAAGCGTGCTTCAAAAACAGAAATGAGAAATTGGGCTAAAGAGGAGGACATCCTCTATGAGCCATAACCCTAACTTTGGTGAGGTAGGCGGCAGTCTTTGTCATCCTGATGGGGGCCTGTGTGCGCTGTCGTTCCTCCTCAAGTACCCCCCTCTCCTGCCTGGGGCTCCCCACCCTGAGGCTGGAGCTAAGCTTTGACTGCTCTGTTCTCACTTGGGTCCTCTCACACAGATCTTCCACTATGCCAAGGGACAGCCCTACATCGACGAGGTGGGGACCTTCAAAGAGCGCATCCAGTGGGTAGGGGACCCTCGCTGGAAGGATGGCTCCATTGTCATTCACAATCTAGATTACAGTGACAACGGCACTTTCACTTGTGATGTCAAAAACCCACCCGACATAGTGGGCAAGACCTCTCAGGTCACGCTCTATGTCTTTGAAAAAGGTGTGAGGGGGCACGGGGGCAGGGTGTCTGGGAGGGGACCAGGGAGGATGGGTAGACCGTGGGAAGAGGCAATACGCATGGCGTAATGACCTCCAGGCTCCGGGAGGGTGGGCAGAAGGTAGCCCACCCCCAGGGAATAGGTGTGGGGCTGGCAACCACAGAGACAGGTCTCCACTCACTGTCCTGCTTCTTTGCCCTCCCCCCTGCTAGTGCCAACTAGGTACGGGGTGGTGCTGGGAGCCGTGATCGGGGGCGTCCTCGGGGTGGTGCTGTTGGTGTTGCTGCTGTTCTACCTGGTTCGGTACTGCTGGCTGCGCAGGCAGGCGGCCTTGCAGAGGAGGCTCAGGTAAGGGGCGGAGCCTGACGTCCTCCACCTAGCGCATTTTCTCCCACGAGAGCAGAAACTCCTAGGGGAGAGAGGGAGGCGGCGGCGGGGGGGGGGGGTGCAAAGGAAAGAGCAAGCAGGGACCGTGGTGCAAGGGGCTCTGGCGAGGCCCAACCCACAGCACCCCGTTCTCCTGCAGTGCCATGGAGAAGGGGAAATTGCACAAAGCTGCGAAGGACTCTTCGAAACGCGGGCGTCAGGTGAGCGGGACCTGGGGCCAGGACCAGCGGGGGAGGAGAGCATGGCGGGAGCCGGGAGGCGCGGGTGAGCGGGGAGGGGTGGGTGTAGCCCAGCAGTGCGAGAGTTGATGCGCGCGCCCTTCCCCGGCAGACGCCCGTGCTGTATGCCATGCTGGACCACAGCAGAAGCACCAAAGCTGCCAGTGAGAAGAAGTCCAAGGGGCTGGGGGAGTCTCGCAAGGATAAGAAATAGCGGTTAGCGGGCCGGGCGGGGGGGCGGGGGCCAGGGCCGGAGGCCTCCAAAGGCGCTCAGGTGGTGGTCATCGAGATGGAGCTACGGAAGGACGAGCCGGGCTCGGAGCTCCGGCCCGCTGTCAAGTCCCCCAGCAGAACCAGCCTCAAGAACGCCCTCAAGAACATGATGGGCCTGGACTCGGACAAGTGACCTCCACCCCCAGGCCCTGCCAGAGCAGGGGGACCTAGGCTCCTCCCCTCACCCGTCTAGGTGCTTTCCTCCCTTGCTCCCCAGCCCTGGCCTGTCCTCGCCTACCTTGGAGATGTAAGTTTCATTCCAGAATTCGTTCCTCCCCCACCGTCACGCCCTCCTCCCCGCCCCCGGGCTTTCTGGGAGCCTAGGGGCTGATCCTACCCCTCACCTGCCCCAAGGGCTGTGTGTTTGGTGTCTGCCCCTCGGCACCGAGAAGAAAGGGACCTTGATCACCCTGCCTCAATTCTAAGCCACCAGACCTCCCAATCCGCTGCACTCCCCCCAACTCCTTCCTCTCCAGTCCCCTCCCCTCCATCAGGTGGTCCAGTTCCACCCTCTCTTCTTCCTGCTAACACCCACATCACCCAGACCATACTCTCCTTCAGGGGTTATTTAGATTGTTGATAATGTTTTTTTTTTATTTTTTAATCCATTCTTTTCTTCATTTGTTTGTTTATCTATGCCCGTTCAGCCCTCACCCCCATGACTGAGGACCAATGACGTCATGTGGCTTTTGCAATTCCCCCACCCCCATTAAGCCCTTCACCTAGAGCCAGCCCAACCAGAGGGGCCCCTGATTCTCAAATCTCAGCTATGGGATTGGCACCCCCTGGCCACTTGGGAGCACCGTTCTGGGACTCCAGGTCAGGAAGAAAGAGAGAGACAGAGACACAGAAAGAGAGGGATGCACCCTCCTAGGTCAGAGGGTGGAGGAAGGGAAAATGAACCTGAAGAGATGGCCTTGAAACACTCCAGCAGAAGGCGGAGACACAAACAGGAGATGGGGGCGGGGCAGGGAGTGGAGGAAGAGGCTGCGCTCCTCACCATAGGAGATTCTTAGGATTTTTCTACATTCTGTATATTTCTTCTCAAAACCTCCAAATGTCCTTAAATGTTTAATAAACACTGACATTTCCAGAAACCACGGCCTCCATCTTGCATTTCCTGTTTCTCATGGGAATAATCCCTGCCTCTTATCCCATCCCAAGCTCCCACAATTCCTCTGCTGGTCTGGGCTTGTATAATATATAGTAGAAGGAACTCAGGAATGGGCTCGCCAGGCACAACATACATTCAACAAATGTCCAGTGAGCTCACACCGTGTCTGCATGGTGTCAGCCTCTACTTTTACGTGAGTTAGGAAGCTCCATCTCTCTTCATGAACATCAGAATTTTCAAAGTATCCCAGCACTCACCAGCTGTGTGACCAGGATGGTTACTGGACTTCAGTAAGCTTGTTTATACATTTATAAACAACCGAGATAATGATACCTACTCTGCTTCATTCCCAGGGTTTTGCAGGAATCCACTGAGATACTGTGTATGGGAACAGTGTAAACTATAAATTGATTTACAACTAATGTATTAGGGTCAGTTCCTTAAAGATGTTTCTAGCTCTTGCCTAAAGGAGTAAACTTTCTAAACACGGATCTCATTCATCTCTCCAGAAATACACACACAACTTGGTTTTGTTGATATACTGTTTTAGGTGTACTATTAGCATAACTCATTAGCTGATTTGTTGATATGCTGGTTTAGGAACAACCTTAATACCCTGGAACCCTTAAATTATAGTATATAAAAACAGACAAGTATGAGTATCGTTGTCCCCTGGGGAGCGCTGTTGGCAAAATAGTCCCAAGACTCCCTCAGATAATTTCTTCTTAAGAAGCTAAAGATGTGGTTAACACCAGCTTTGCCAAATCACAAAGTGCTTCCATTTATCTGAAGGATGTTATCTTCTTTTAGAAGAAAAAGTCATCCAAATTCATATTAAGATAAAAGCTAATAGGTTGTAGATAGCTTTTCAGGGAGTAGTAGAGGGAGCTTAGCAGCAACTCAGTCAAGTTGGGAACATTTAAGCTAAAGATGGCTCAGTAGTTAAGATACTAAAGGGATCAGTGTTGGTTAGATTGCTGCAGCTGGGTACTGCACTTAAACATCCCTGTTTGAGACTCAGATGAGATGTGTGTCACTTCTGAGATTTAGCACAGCCCACAGCTTCTCATTGCATTACACTTTCACTCTAAAAATGCTCAGCTTCCTGCATTTTATCAGCTCAGTTTCCCAATTGTTTTTTTATTTCATTTATGTGAAAGAGAGGGAGGGAGGGACAGAGAGCAAGCTCCCATCTGCTGGTTCACTCCCCAAATGCCTGCAACAATCAGAGCCAGCCGGGCCAAAGCCAAGAGATGGGAACCCAGTCTGGGTCTTCCACATGGGAAGCAGGGACACAAACACTTGAGCCATCACCTGCTGCCTGCCAGGGTACACATTAGCAGGAAGCTGTAAGTGTGAACAGAACTGGCACTCAAAACTGGGTACTCCGTTGTGGGATGTAGGCATCCCAAGTGGTGTTTTAACCCCTATGCCAAACGCCCACCCTAGATTGTTTTAATATTCCTTATTCCTTTTGGATTCCTGGTTTCCTGGAACTGCACTGTACGACCTGTTCACTATGCATTTTCACAAGTATTGCATACTTCCATGACTTTACCCAAGACTGTGCCCATTTCTCACAATTCCACAAATGAAAAGCACATATTTTCTCTCCTATATGCTAATGCATTACATAAGGCCTAGAATAATGACTTACATATAGGGAAATGGCATTATCATATGAGATACTTTGGATGCCATCTAACTGCTACTATTAAATAAGTCATTTATGATACTCAGCGCATTATTAATAATATTAGTTTTCTCCAGACATATGAATACTTTGAGAATAATTTAAAGTGTCTTTTAATAAAAATCTCAAAATAAAACTTATAACTCAATTTATGAATATATGTACAAAAGTGCAAATAAAATATTAGCAAATAGAACCTTATAGTGAGTTGATAAAATAGTAAATTATGAACATGAAGAATTAACTGGGAATGAAAGAATGTGTCAGTATCAGGAAATCTAACAAAATTAATTATATTAACTTAGGGGGAAAGAAATAATTATATCAAAGAAGGATGCATTCCTTTTTTAAGTGGGGCAGGAGTTTGGCTTGGTGGTTAAGATACTGGGAGGCCAGTGTTGTGGCCCAGCAGGTTAAACTGCAACCTGTGAAGCCAGCATCTGATTAATGATATGGACATGAACCAGCACCCATATGGGATGCCAGCATTGAAGGTGGTGGCTTTACCCACCACACCATAACACTGACCCTGAAAAATATAAAATGACAAAGATAGAAAAGAAGAAACACAAAAAGAACTTCCATGCACTGGTTCACTCCCCATAGGCTGCAATGGCTGGGGCTGGACCAGGCTGGAGCCAGGAGCCAAGAACTCCATGCAAGTCTCCCCTGTGGGTAGCAGGGGCCATCATCCACTGCCGTCCCAGGCACATTATCAGGGAAATAGATTGCAAATTGAGCAGCCAGGACTCGAACCAGTGCACCAGTATAGGATGCTGGTATCCCAGGCAGTATTTTAACCAGCACCACAATGCTGGCTCTGATCTGAGAATAAATTTTAAATACATGTTTCATTCTACTCAAGAGGATGTAGTAGAACAAAACTGTCTTCCATCATTAAGTATCTTTAAAATATTCCCCAAGGGATTAGGGATGAAGGTTCTTATAGATTGAGGTTGGGACTGAGAGGTGCACATTCAGTTTGTGTCCAGAATACTGGGTGTTCTGCAGTATTGGTGACCCTCCTTCAACTGGTTGGCTGAATCGTGTCCTTTAGGAAATTTTGATAATAGCAAAGAGGGCTTCAGTCATTTGGGGGCTACATGCAGGTGGTAGTTGCTTTTTGTTCCAGGCCTGGAGTTCCTGGAAAAGAAACCCCTGGAGACAAGACTGAACATGGGGATGTTATCTGTTGGAGAAACAAGTGACCTCACGAGTCCCATGATTAGAACCTTGTAAGGCCAGCTGCACTGCTCCCTCAATACAGTGAGTTAATTTTAGTAAGTGCTTGATTGGCCATCAAAAGGCAGGGCAAGGACACTTCAAGGTAATGCGGGGAGGCTGGGGGGCCGTGAGAGACTAGGATCGGATGGGCTCTAGCAAGTGTGTTCAAGGCTCAGTAAGAGCGGCTTGGTTTCACCTCCAGAGAATCCCCTGGTCTCCAGGATCGATCACACCAGCCAGCAAACTTAGTTATGGATTTAGGTCTTGGTTCAGGGGTGTACAGAACTCCAAGTGGGCAGGTGGCAGACTCAGCTTCCAATTAACAGGACCATTGTTGAGATCACTGGTGGAAGCAGTCTCCTACTGGGACTAAGTCCCCCAGACCAGCAGAACTTGACGTTGCTAGGAAACAAACGTTCTATCAGTGTGTTGTTAGGTGTAGTGATGAAAGAGCCTCTTCCACTGCCACCCCCTGATTCCTGAAACCAGATATTCAGATTTTCTGACCCCCCCCAAACCAATGCAGGACTTCAGTTGTTATTGTTTTAACTTATTCAGTTGAGAAAGAAACAGAGAGAGAGAGAGACAGAGAGAAGAGAGATCTCCCATCTACTGCTTCATTTCCCAAAGGCCCACAACAGCTAGGACTGGGCCAAGCTGAAGCCAGAAGCCAGAAAAATCAATCTGGGTCCCCCACACTGGTTACAGTGACCCAACTACTCAAACCATCATCGCTGCCTCCCAAAGTGTGTATTAGGAAGAAGCTAGAATCAGGAGCAGAGCTGGGCACTCTGACAAGGGATGTGGCACTCCAAGTGGCATCCTAATGCCGGACTTTAAACCCCAAAGTTGTGAAGCTAATGGTACTTAATGCAGGTCCGGTGGTTCGAGGCGGGTCTAGTGGGAGGCCCTGAGGTCATTGGGAGGATGACCGCAGAAGGTGGGTCTCACCAGGGGTTGTTATAAAAGCCTGCATTTGGGTCAGCCTCTCCCTCTGCTTCCTGGCTTTCCATGTGACCTTTCATCCACATATCTTCTCCCATTGCCATCCACTGCCCTCCTTAGAGGCCAAAGCAACAGGGCCACCAACCTTAAACTTGCACCTGCACAACCGTGAGCTAAACAAGCCTTTTCTCTTTCTAGTTAGTTGCCTTAGGTTCTTGCTTGTGGGAACAAAACAAAGCATCAGACCTTGAACAGACAAGGTGAGGTCCACCCACCTCTACTGGTTCACCCAGGAACACCCTCACCAACACTCACAGGATAATGTGAAGCCCCTGGTACTCCAGTCCCCTTGACCCTTAAAGTTAACCATGACGTAATACGTTTTCCATTTCAGGATAAATTGCTGCTGTGGTTAAACAACACCCAGGTCCTGAGTGACCCAATGTCATCCGATCTTTCCCTGCGGGCTCACTCAAGGGCACTGGGTGTGCCCCACTGGTCTCCAGAAAGACTCACATTCCTACCAGTTAATGTCTGAATTCAGGAGGCCAACAGGGAAGCATTAGGAGACAGAATAAAACACAAATTATGAAATCAAAAGCCCTGAACTTTTAAGGGTGTTATTTAACCTCTCGGAATCTGTAAACTCAGGGTGATCCCATATAATTGTTCATTGAGAATCAAGGAATGTCATATTATCAGATTGGTGGAGCTGGAGTTGTGTTACAGCAGGTTAAACCCCCACTGCTGACGCTGGTATCCTGTAACAGAGTGCTAGTTTGAGTCCTGGCTGTTCCACTTCCGATCCAGCTCTCTGCTGATGTGCCTGGGAAAGCAGTGGAAGATGGACAAAGTTCTTGGGTCCCTGCGCCTATGTGGGAGACCCGGAGGAAGCTCCTGCTTCCTGGATTTGGATCGGCCCAGCCCCAAATGTTGTGACCATTTGGGGAGTGAACCAGCGGATGGAAGATCTCTCTGTCTCTGTCTCTAACTCTGTAACTCTGTCTTCCAAATAAATAAATAAATCTTAAAAAAAAAAAGTTTCCTTGTTCGGAAAGTGCTTTGGAGTCATCTAGAATATTTTCAGTCATACTTAAATTTCTAGACCTGAAATCCTTCTGCAACTTACTGTATGACTAGTAGATTTTTCTCCTGGAAAAACAAAATTTAAAACATGACTGAGGCAAGCTCAGCCCTCTGCTCTCTGCTGAGCCGCCCTCCTGGCCCGCCCAGGTGTATTTTCTCCATTCAACCAGGTAACTAACCTCACTCTTCCCAGTCCGAGTGACTGGGTGCTCTCTCTGTCCCTTCCGTTCTGACGGATGCCCTGTCCCTAACAAAGCCTCATCACTCTACTAAAAAAAAAAAAAAATGACTGAAAGAAGAAGCCATACCAAAACCTGTGTTACACAGTCCTCCCCAGGACAGAGTTTTGTGTATTGAAATCAATAGAACATGCACTGCTTGCAAAGTGACGGTGAGAAATTGCTGATAAAGAGAGAGAGGACCTTACCCAATGGGCAAGGCTCCGCTGAGACAGCGGAGTTTTCACTAAATTTCCTCCTACCCAGTTATCCCCGCTCAGGAGACAAAGGGGATTCAAACACCTTTCCCTGAGGAAGTAGTCACTTGGTCGTGGGCAAAGTCAAGTGCGTAATCTTCCCTCACTAAAGCAGGGAGTCTGGGACTGAGCAGATGTTCAATACACACATATACCCACACATATACACACAAATGCACATATACATACATACTCATACACATATACACACAAATGCACACACACATACATACGCACACACACACGTGCATACACACATGCACACACAAATACATATACACATAATACTACACACATGCTCACATATGCACATACATGCATATACACATGCACATATACACATATACACACAAATACACACACATACATACGCACACACACACGTGCATACACACATGCACACACAAATACATATACACATAATACTACACACATGCTCACATATGCACATACATACATACACACATGCACACACAAATACATATACACATAATACTACACACATGCTCACATATGCACATACATGCATATACACATACATACATGCACACATATATACACATACACACACAGGGAGGTGGGAAGCAGTGGAGGGGTTGATTCTAGTGTCCATAATATACATGTTTAATACTGCTTGCTTGAGGTGTAGAGTTAAAGTTCAACAGACTCTGATTCACTTGAATCTTCCTGCTGCTTATTTAAAAAGAGACAAAATTAGGCATGATTTAGAGACTCACCCATGTTTTTGGCAAGATCTAAAACTAGGACCAAACCAGACCCATTTCAACAATTCAATTCTTGCTATAGCTTCCTCTGGATGCCCTAGGACAAATGACTTTTCTCCAGAACCTTGTATTTTATTAAGTTGATATCTTTTTGTAAGGTGTGTTTAAAAGAAGAAACAGGAGGATGCACTAAAATACAAGATGTATAAACCATGTCACTGAGGAAAGCACTCGGCTTAGAGCACCACCCATGCTAATTCCTGGTCATCTTCTACTTCCTCTTTCAGTTCAATTCAAGGAAAGGATGAAACCGCCCCAACACACACTCAGGAATCAGGGCCTCGCTCACTGTCCGGTGGTCCAGCACTTCACTGCTTCATGACTCAGACCCCGTCACCACTCAGTTGCCACCACTTTGTACTGCAAAGGCTTTGCTTTGGGAATGGGATTTGGCACAGTGGTTAAGATCCCCCCCACACTTGGGGGGCCAGACTGTGGCACAGCGTGTTAAAACTTGCAGTGCCAGGATCCCATATGGGCTCCAGTTCAAGTCTTGGCTGCTCCACTTCCAATCCAGCTCTCTGCTATGGCCTGGGAAAGCAGTAGAAGATGGCCCAAGTCCTTCGGCCCCTGCAGCTGCATAGACGACCCAGAAGAGGCTCCTGATTCCTGGCTTCACATCAGCACAGCTCTGGCTGTTATGGCCATCTGGGGGAGTGAACCAACAGATGGAAGACCTCTCTCTCTGCTCCGCCTTTCAAATAAATAAATTTATTAAAAAAATTTTTTTTAAAAGACCCCATTTGGAATACCCACATCACATTTTGGGGAGTCTGGGTTTGAATCCTGCCTCCACTTCTGACTCCAGCTTCCAGATCTGCATTGGATCCCAGGCTCATGGTTCAGCCTTGACTGTGGTGGACACTTGAGAAACAAAGCAGGAGATGAAACAGCTCTATCTCAGTCTTTCTACCTTTCAGATCAATCAATCAATCAATCAATCAACTGTGTGTGTGTGTGTGTGTGTGTGTGTGTGTTTTAAGGCTTTCCTTTCTAGGCATTAAGTGTGATTCTCCCAGCACCTCCAGTGTCTACCTTTCAGTCCCTTCCTGAGTGTCCTGCACATGGTAATGACCTACAGCTTGGCAATGAGATTTGGAGGACTTTTTTTTAGAAAGAATAGAAGTGGAGGCAGGAGAAACACAGAATTCCTGAATCTTCAGGCTAGTGCTAGCCATGGCTTCCCAAAAGCCAAGGGTAATACTCCCAGTCCCCTCAAATCCAGTGCCCATTTTTACTATCCTAAAGTGTGTAATACAACCTTTACACTTAATTTCAAAAAGTAAGTATGGGGGGGGGGGTCTGTGTTATGGCACAGTAGATAAAGTCACCCCCTTTGACACCAGGATCCCATATGGGTGCTAGTTCAAGTCCTGGCTACTCCACTTCCCATCCAGCTCCCTGCTAATGCACCTGGCAAAGCAGCAGAAGATGGCCCAAGTCCTTGAGCCCTTGCTGCCCATGTGGGACACTCCTGACTTCAGCCTGATGACACTCCTGACTTCAGCCTGGCCCAGCCCTGACCTTTGCAGCTGTTTGGAGATTGAGCCAGTGGATGGAAGATCTCTCTTTCTTTCTCTCCCTTGCTGTAACTCTGTCTTTCAAATAAATACATAAATTTTTTTGACAGAGTTAGAGAGAGAGACAGAGAATAAGGTCTTCCTTCCGTTGGTTCACCCCCAAAATGGCCTCTACGGCCGGCACTGCGCCGACCCAAAGCCAGGAGCCAGGTGCTTCCTCCTGGTCTCCCATGAGGGTGCAGGGGCCCAAGCACTTGGGCCATCCTCCACTGCCCTCCCAGGCCACAGCAGAGAGCTGGACTGGAAGAGGAGCAACCGGGACAGAATCCAGTGCCCCATCCGGGACTAGAACCCAGAGTGCCGGCGCCACAAGTGGAGGATTAGCCTAGTGAGCCATAGCACCGGCCCATAGTTTTTTAAAAAGAAAACATAATATTCTTTTTTAAAGGATTTATTTATTTGAAAGGCAGAGTTACAGAGAGGCAGCAAGAAAGGTCTGCCATCCACTGGTTTGCACCTCAACTGGCCATAATGGCTGGAGCTGGGCTGGTCCGAAGCCAGGAGCCAGGAGCTTTTTTTGTGTTTCCCATGCAGGTGCAGGGGCCCAAGGACTTGGGCCATCTTCTACTGCTTTCCCAGGCCATAGCATAGAGTTAGATCGGAAGTGGAGCAGGCAGGACTCGAATTGACACCCATATGGGAGGATGCTGGCACTGCAGGCAGCAGCTTTGCCTGCTACGCCACAACACTGGCCCCTAAAAATAATATTCCAATGATAGTATAAAGGTAAAATAAAGATGAAATTATAATAAAATTGTAAATATTTTAAAATGTAGTGTTCAGGCATGACCACACTGGAAGTATATGATGAAGAAGCCAGAGGCTCATATCTGTACATCAAATCACTGGAATGCAGTGACAACATGTGCAAACTGACAGAGGCAGGGTTACCAGCCCCTGAAATATCACAAGTTGCATTGTCATTAATGACACGCATTTCTGAAATGGTAAACAACTCTTTGTAAAGTTCTGAACAAACCATAATACTTTTTAAATCTTTACATGAGTTGCATTGCTGGGAAATTTAAAGTCTAAAGTGTGATAAAAAGTACTTTGTGGGGCCAGCGCTGTGGCTCACTTGGTTAATCCTCTGCACGCGGCACCAGCATCCCATATGGGCGCCGGGTTCTAGTCCTGGTTGCTCCTCTTCCAGTCTAGCTCTTTGCTGTGGCCCAGGAAGGCAGTGGAGGATGGCCCAGGTGCTTGGCCCCTGCACCCTCATGGGAGACCAGGAGGAAGCACCTGGCTCCTGGCTTTGGATTGGCATAGCTCCGGCCGTAGCGGCCATTTGAGGAGTGAACCAATGGAAGGAAGACCTTTCTCTCTGTCTCTCTCCCTCAATAACTCTATCTGTCAGATAAATAAATAAAAAACACTTTTTTAAAAAAGTACTTTGCATTGAGCCGGCGCCGCGGCTCACTAGGCTAATCCTCTGCCTAGCGGCGCTGGCACACCGGGTTCTAGTCCCGGTTGGGGCGCCAGATTCTGTCCCGGTTGCCCCTCTTCCAGGCCAGCTCTCTGCTGTGGCCAGGGAGTGCAGTGGAGGATGGCCCAAGTCCTTGGGCCCTGCACCCCATGGGAGACCAGGAGGAAGCACCTGGCTCCCGCCTTCAGATCAGCGTGGTGCACCAGCTGCAGCGCGCCGGCCGCGATGGCCATTGGAGGGTGAACCAATGGCAAAGGAAGACCTTTCTCTCTGTCTCTCTCTCTCTCTCTCTCACTGTCCACTCTGCCTGTCAAAAAAAAAAAAAAAGTACTTTGCATTTATATCTAAAATGGAGTGAGGTGTTCAGTTCCCTCAGTTAATAGGAGGGCTTTTACCTACATTAATATGCAGCAGGACTTTTAAAAGTCATGCAACATATGGGACAATTCTTTTTTGTGATGCACTGTCCTGCTCACTGCACTACTATCCTACCAGAACCTGCATCACCAATGCCTCCATACAAACAGCAATTGGGATAACAATATCCCCCAGAGATTCCCAAAATATCCCCTAGAGGGCAGCACATCCTCCTGCTGAGAATTGATTCAGGGCCATGAGACTGTGAGGAAGGGAAGAATTTAGCTTTACTTCGGGATACCCACATCTGCTCTCTATTCTATCCTAATGAGGGTCTTTAGACCTTTCTTTCAAGGGCCACACATCAGCCCTTACACCCCAAGTTCTGAGCCACATTTCTGTATCTATCTCACTTCAAACCACGTTTAATTCCAGAGAACGAGGCACTGATATACAGTAGCCAGGTAAAGCCAGGGTCCGGTGCTCACCTGCAAGAGTGTGGGACCAGAGAGGGTCCAGCTCTGGATTGCAAGGGACCAAGCAGACCCTGTCTGAGCTCAGCTGAGGGAAGTTCTGCCTGCTCCGCCCTCTAGGCTAAGTTGGACAACATCCTCCAAATGTCACTTCTCAAGTCTCATCTATCTATCTATCGTTCTATCTATCATCTATCTATCTACTATATATCATCTATCTATTATCTATCTATCTATCTACCTACCTACCTACCTATCTATCTACCTATCTGAAAAGCAGAGCTACAGAGAAAGTGGGGGAGAAACAAGGAGAGAGGGAGAGAGAAATCTTCCATCTGTTTGTTTACTCCTCAAATGGCCACAACAGCCGGGGCTGGGCAAAGCTGAAGCCAGGAGCCTGGACCTCCACTCCAGTTCCCCGTATGAGTTGTGACATGGTGCAAGTACTTGAACCATCCTTCACTGCTTCCCTAGCATATTAGTAGGGAGCTGGATCAGAAGTGAAGCAGCTGGGAATCAAACTAGTGCTCCTGCAGGAACCTTGAAGTGCAGCTGGTTGGCCAGAAGTGCAGGTCACAGCCATGGAATTGAAGTTGACATTAACACCGGATAGTATCATAATTGAATTGTGGGACACCCTGTCAGTGTCTGGAAAGATGGAAAACTGCTTAATGTCAAGGAGAAAGCCACACATTTGGTGTTAAAAATGTTAAATATAAGAATAACAGAGGTTTTTTTTTTCTTTTTAGCTTTCCTGTTTTTCTTTTTAAAAAAGATTTATTTATTTATTTGAAAGGCAGAGTTACAGAGAGGCAGAGAGAAAGAGAGAGAGAGAGAGTTCTTCCATCCATTGGTTTACTCCCCAAATGGCCACAACAGCTAGAGCTGTGCCAATCCAAAGCCAGGAGCCAGGAGCTTCCACAGGGCCTCCCATGTAGGCACAGGGGCCCAAGGACTTGGGCCATCTTCCACTGCTTTCCCACTCCATAGCAGAGAGCTGGATAGGAATTGAAGCAGCTGGGACTTGAACTGGCACCCATATGGGATGCCAGCACAGCAGGTGCCAGCTTCACCTGCTACACCACAGCGCCAGCGCCCCCCCCCCCCCGCTTTTCTTTGTTTCTTATGCTTGTCCCTCTGCAAAGCAAATTACAGTAGCATTCAGTTGCAATTATTGCTGCACAAAAACAAAGCATTCAAGAATAATTCCTGGGAACTAGTTTGAGTCCCAACTGCTGCACTTCCAATCCAGCTCTTTGCTATGGCCTGGGAAAACAATGGAACATGGCCCAAGCCCTTGGGCTCCTGCACCTGGAAGAAGCTCCTGGCTCCTGACTTTGGATTGGCCCCCCAGCACCGGCCGTTGCAGCCATCTGGGGAGTGAACCAGCAGATGGAAGACCTCTCTCTCTCTCTCGCACTCTCTCTCTCTCTGCCTCTTTATAACTCTGCCTGTCAAATAAATAAATAAATAAGCACTTTTTTTAAAAAAGGAATAATTCCCCTGTGATTATTACTAGAAGGTCCTGAAGGGGTAGGGAAGAAAAGCAGGGTTTTACAGCCACAAGGAAAAGATTCCAACTCAAGTCCAGGGCCTCAAGGAGGAGTTACGGGAATGCCAAAGACTGGATTTGAGTGCCCATGGTAGGATTAAGCAGCCTACCAGAGAAAACCTTTACTGAGGACTACCATTGGTTCATCACATGATGCCTCAGTCTGCCTGGTCAGAACTACGTGTCCTAAAGCAAGGATTATGCTTCTGCTACCATGTGTCTTACTAAAAGTATCTATGATGGCCGGTGCTGCGGCTCACTAGGCTAATCCTCTGCCTTGCGGCGCCGGCACACCGGGTTCTAGTCCCGGTTGGGGTGCCAGATTCTGTCCCGGTTGCTCCTCTTCCAGGCCAGCTCTCTGCTGTGGCCCGGGAGTGCAGTGGAGGATGGCCCAAGTGTTTGGGCCCTGCACCTGCATGGGAGACCAGGAGGAAGCACCTGGCTCCTGGCTTCGGATCGGCACAGTGCGCCAGCTGTAGCGGCCATTTGGGGAGTGAACCAACTGAAGGAAGACCTTTTTCTCTGTCTCTCTCTCACTAACTCTGCCTGTCAAAAAAGAAAAGTATCTATGGGGACAAGCATAACACTGTTCTTGAGGGAAAAATCATTTTGGCACTATGCTCAGTGCAAAGCAATGCACAGCTCAGATCAGTGTGGCAAAATCCAAATCGGCAGATATCTTCCATGCAACAGCATCTCCAGGAGAGGGGCCGGTGACAGAGAACTCAGCCATTGCCGTAGCATCAGCCACCTCTCACAAGCCCACACACCAGGAACAGGGAGCCTACAGTACCTAAGTGTCCATGGGGAGGACCAAGGTGCAACACCAGTGAGTTCTCACCTGGAGTCCATGGATGGAGGGAATAGGAAATACCCTTGCTCGTGTGGCGTAGGGTGTGTGTGTGTGTGTGTGTGTGTGTGTGATTAATTTTATTTAAGGTATACAAATTTCATGTATTTCACATATGCAGATCTAGGAACAGAGTGACACTTCCCACCCGACCCTCCTCCGTCCCTATGCTCCCAGCCTTCTTCCTCCTCCTCTCCTATTCCCATAGGGAATACTCTTGATTCATACATTGGACACATGCCAGGCGTGGCAATGAGATTCTCTTTATTTGTCTATGAGGCTAGGTCTAGAGGCCTCCATCAGAACTATGCTGTACTCAGAATAGATTCCAAATATAAGAGTAAAGCTTCCTCCTCTCGTCTGGCATCAGGAGGAGGAAGTATTTCCTTTAACACAAGCTTTGCCCGTGAATTACTTATTATTCAATTCTCCTTATATCCTATAGCCATGGGATTGCTCTGCACAGCTCAACTTTGGGATATAGATTGCTTTCCAGGGATCATGTCTCTTGTTTCTAGCCACAGCTGCTACATGGTTTGCACTTCTGTATTCTGGAACCAAGAAGCCAAGAGCAAAGGAGGTTGGGAGGGAGGAAGGAAAGTATCATTAGATTCTTAGAATTGTATTTATGAACTACAATGAATCTGTTCTTTGTATTAGCACATTAACACGAGAATTGTGTTGTAGTAATTATCATGCATTTGCTGTGACCCTGAGGATCTAATGTATTAATAAATTCCTGGGCCGGCGCCACGGCTCAATAGGCTAATCCTCCGCCTAGCGGCACTGGCACACCGGGTTCTAGTCCCAGTCGGGGCGCCGGATTCTGTCCCGGTTGCCCCTCTTCCAGGCCAGCCCTCTGCTGTGGCCAGGGAGTGCAGTGGAGGATGGCCCAGGTGCTTGGGCCCTGCACCCCATGGGAGACCAGGAAAAGCACCTGGCTCCTGGCTCCTGCCATCGGATCAGCGCGGTGCGCCGGCCGCAGTGCGCCGGCCGCGGCGGCCATTGGAGGGTGAACCAACGGCAAAGGAAGACCTTTCTCTCTGTCTCTCTCTCTCACTGTCCACTCTGCCTGTCAAAAAAAAAATTCCTTTTAAAAAAGGGAAGGGCAAGTATTAAGAAATGAGGGAAAATCATAAAGGAAGAGTAGAATGGTGGAAAAGTGGGGATGGGAGAGAGAGACTATAGAAAGGATCCACTTTTATTTTATTTTTTTTATTTGATAGAGTTATAGACAGTGAGAGAGAGAGACAGAAAGAAAGGTCTTCCTTCCATTGGTTCACCCCCCAAATGGCCGCTACGGCCGGAGCTGCACCAATCCGAAGCCAGGAGCCAGGTGCTTCCTCCTGGTCTCCCCATGCAGGTGCAAGGGCCCAAGCACTTGGGTCCTCCTCCACTGCCTTCCTGGGCCACAGCAAAGAGCTGGACTGGAAGAGGAGCAACTGGGACTAGAACCGGTGCCCATACGGATGCCGGAACCAAAGTCCCACTTTTATAAGAGGATTAGAGCTACAGAGACGAATAGTGGTGCTTGCAAACATGAATGTATTTAATACTATTGAACTATAACCTTTAAAATAGTTCAGATGGTAAATTTTGTTAGATATATTTTACCACAATAAAAAATTGGAGGGGCCGGCGCTGTGGTGCAGTAGGTTAAACCTCCACCTGCAGGGCTGGCATCCTATAAGGGGGCGACTTTGTGTCCCAGCTGTTCCTATTCCAATCCAGCTCTCTTCTTTCTATGGCCAGGGAAAGCAGGAGAGGATGGCTCAAGTGCACCCACATGGGAGATCCAGAAAAAGCTCCTGGCCCTGGCTTTGGATCAGCTCAGCACCGACCATTGGAGCCATCTGGGGAGTGAACCAGCGGATGGAAGACCTTTCTTTATCTCTCTGTCTCTCTCTGTAACCCTACCTCTCCAATAAATAAAATAATTTTTTCCTTTTTTTAATTAATTTATTTTTTGACAGGCAGAGAGGACAGTGAGAGAGAGAGACAGAGAGAAAGGTCTTCCTTTGCTGTTCGTTCACCCTCCAATGGCCGCCGCCCCCGGCGCGCTGCAGCTTAAAATCATTTTTTTTTAAATTGGAGGGGTTGGAGGCCGGCGCCGCGGCTGACTAGGCTAATCTTCCGCCTTGCGGCGCCGGCACACCAGGTTCTAGTCCTGGTCGGGGTGCCGGATTCTGTCCCGGTTGCCCCTCTTCCAGGCCAGCTCTCTACTGTGGCCAGGAAGTGCAGTGGAGGATGGCCCAAGTGCTTGGGCCCTGCACCCCATGGGAGACCAGGATAGGTACCTGGCTCCTGCCATCAGATCAGCACGGTGCACCGGCCGCAGCGCGCCGAGGGCGGCGGCCATTGGAGGGTGAACCAATGGCAAAGGAAGACCTTTCTCTCTGTCTCTCTCACTGTCCACTCTGCCTGTCAAAAAAAATTAAAAAAAAATAAATTGGAGGAGTTGGGACTGTGGCACAGTGGGTTAAATTGCTGCCTGCAGTGCCAGTATCCAATATGTGTGCTGGTTTGAGTCCCGACTGCTCCACTTCCTATCCAGCTTCCTACTAATGTTCCTGAGAAAGCAGCAGAAGATGGCCCAAGCCCTTGGGCCCCTGCCACCCACTTAGGAGGCCGAGAAGAAGCTTCTAGCTCCTGACTTCAGGCTGACTGAGCCTCAGCTGTTGAGGCCATTTGGGGCATGAACCAAGGGATGGATCTCTGTCTCTCTGTCTCTCCTTCTCTCTCTGTAACTCTGCCTTTCAAATAAATTTAAAAATATTTTTTTAAATTGTTTTTATTTGACAGGTAGAGTTAGACAGTGAAAGAAAGAGAGACAGAGAGAAAGGTCTTCCTTCCATTGGTTCACCCCTCAAATGGCCGGCCGCTACAGCCGGCACTGCGCCAATCCGAAGCCAGGAGCCAGGGGCTTCCTCCTGGTCTCCCATGCAGGTGCAGGAGCCCAAGCACTTGGGCCATCCTCCACTGCCCTCCTGGGCTACAGCAGAGAGCTGGACTGGAAGAGGAGCCACCGGGACTAGAACCGGTGCCCAAATGGGATGCCGGCGCCGCAGGCGGAAGATTAACCAAGTGAGCCACGGCAACGGCCCTAAAAATCTTTTTTAAAAACTGGAAAAAAAGTGAGGCAAATAGTGAAGATTTTTGGCTTCTAGTTTCAACACAAAGATATTTTCTCAGCAATGTAAGCTCATTTGAAAGCCATTGCTTTATTTAATTCATAGTTTAAAATCTTTAGTGTGGGGTGAACATTTGGTGTAGCAGTTAAAGCCAGCAGTTGGGACTCCGTTCCCATAGTAGAGTACCTAAGTTTATTTACTTACTTATTTATTTATTTATTTATTTATTTATTTTGACAGGCAGAGTGGACAGTGAGAGAGACAGAGAGAAAGGTCCTCCTTTTGCCGTTGGTTCACCCTCCAATGGCCGCCGCCCCCAGCACGCTGCAGCCGGCGCACCGCGCTGATCCGATGGCAGGAGCCAGGTACTTATTCTGGTCTCCCATGGTGTGCAGGGCCCAAGCACTTGGGCCATCCTCCACTGCACTCCCTGGCCACAGCAGAGAGCTGGCCTGGAAGAGGGGCAACCGGGACAGAATCCGGCACCCCGACCAGGACTAGAACCTGGTGTGCCGGCGCCGCTAGGTGGAGAATTAGCCTACTGATCCGTGGCGCCGGCCAGTTTATTTACTTATTTTTTAAAGATTTATTTTATTTATTTGAAAGACAGAGTTGCAGAGAGAGGTAGAGCCAGAAAGACAGAGGTCTCCCATTCCATTGGTTCACTCCCCCAAATGACCGCAAGAGCTGGAGCTATGCCAATTCAAAGCCAAGAGCCAGGAGCGTCATCCAGGTCTCCCACACAGGTGCAGGGGCCCAAGCACTTAGGCCATCTTCTACTGCTTTCTCAGGCCATAGCACAGAGCTGGATCAGAAGTGGAGCAGCCAGGACTCGAACCAGCGTCCATATGGGATGCTGGCACTGCAGGCTGGGGCTTTTACACGCTGCGCCACAGCACCGGCCCTGAGTCCCTAAGTTTAAGCCCCAGCTCGACTCCTGACTCCAACTTCCTGTTAATTTTTAGCAGGCAGCAGGTGATGGCATAAGTAATTGGGTTCCTGTCACCCACCTGGGAGATTTGGAATGCGCTCCCAGCTCCCAGCTTCAGCCCAGCTCAACCCCAGTTGTTGCAGGCATCTGGGGAGTGAAGCAGAGGGTAGGAGCTCGCTTGCTCTCTGTCAAATAAATAAATATAAATACATAATTTTATAATGTTTTTAAACTCTTCAGCGTTCACAGTGTACTATTTAGGGACCAGAATTATCTTCTCCTTGTCTTCAGTTTGACACATGGTGCGAGGGGAGAGGAGACTACAGGAAGAAGCCAAAGCAGGAGGGAACTCTAAGATAGGGCATTTGGGAATAGGGAGCAAAGGTAGGTTTGCCTCCAGAGGGATATGTACCAAGCACTCTGTCCGCTGGAAGGAGAAAGAGAAGATGAGCACACTCGCAGGTGCACACTCTGGGTGGTGACAGCTGCAGAGACAGACGATGTGGGTGGCAGGTCAAGGTGAGAGCAAGGGCAGAGGGAGGAAGATAGGGTCGGCTTCTGCCTGCAATCGCTCAGACATGGTTAATTCCCTGGGCCACCACAGAATCCACACAGTCCCTCTGCCACCCTCAGCTCGGCCTTACATGTGTACTCTTCCCAAGAAAAAAACATTCGTAGAGGCTAAATGATCCCATCTGAGTTTTTTTATTATTATTATTGTTACACTTATTAAACATGCTCAAATCACAAAGTGGTTATTCCATTTCTGCCCTGACTTCACCATGGGCAGGTGGGAACTACAGGAGTCACCTGGTTTGTGTGGCCGCTGGGGACGGTAGACTTGGGGCGGGTTCTGGAGGTAGGCAGGTTAGCAAAGCCCCAAGAACCCTTCAGGTCGTGCATTTACCAGCAGGAACTCTTGTGGCTTCCGAGATGTCCCCTTAATTTTTCTTTCCTCCCTAGAGCTCCCTTACCTCTCATCTCCCTGCCTGTGGCCTCTGGAACTTGTCTGTCTCTGCCTCTTATGGTCCTAGGCTAAAACCCTTCCTTGCCTTAACCAGCCCCAGTCTCCTTTCCTAGGGACTGCGCTACCCAGCATGCATTACTGTGGTCAAGCTGCTTGGTTTGGGTCTGCTTAGGGGGAAAGGGAGGTTCCAGTCCCCACTGTGGCTTTGCTCATGGGAAGGAAGTGGGAGGTAGTGGTGCAGAAAGAGTTGAAGGAGAAGGTACATGTTACCTAAAGTGTGACTGTTGTAACTGGCAGAACAGTGCATGCGCCACCCAGGCACCCTACTCTGAAGACTCCTTCCTCCCCACCTTGTTGGGGGAGCCCCCATCTCAGCCTCAAAGCCTGTTCGTTGTTCTTCAAACCCACAGGGCAGAGATAGATACTGATCAAGGAGCCTTATCTTGAGAAGAAACTGCCATTAGGCAAGTGGGTGTCAACTGAAGTCCTCATGTTCCATACATTCTTTGTGCCTCTGCTGCTGTGATGGGGTAAGGGTGCCAAAGAAAATAACGTATAAGAGCTGAACTTGCCTCACTGAGGGGCTACGGGGAGAAGGAGACAAAAACACATCGGACCTAGGGCTGTGGAGAAGAGGAGCGAAGGGAACAGGATGAAGGGCAAGGCTGGCCACTCAGGAACTGGGATCCTTTTTCCTTTTCTGGAATCGCCGGAACTTGCCCTGAATAGCAAGGGCAGCCTTCTCTGTCTCTGGTGCTGTCAGATCAATGTCAATCTCTTCTTCCTCTTCAGCTTTCTTGGCATGGCCAGCTTTCCCTGTAGATTGTTGGAAGACTCATTAGCAAGTTCACCCGACTTGCGGCAGCCCCTTTCTCCAGCCCCCAAATACAGCAGTGAAGGCCCATTTGTGCCTGGACTTCTAATCCTTGCTAGGACTACGAACGCCTAATAACACTCCTGGAAGTTCGAGTCAGGGCAGCTAGGCCGGGAGTTATTTTGTTACTCAGGGGAGCTTTGCTACTTTGGACCAGAAGGCAAATGTCTTCTATCATCACTTTTAACTAAATCCTACAGTTCAGGCCCTAAAGTACACTCACCTTCCCTAGTTTCCTTCTATCTCAGGTGGAGCCAGTTGGGATTATCGAATGGGATTCTTCTTATCATTGTACCTGCGTCCCCAATCATTCCAGACCCAATTTCTAAAATCAAGGGGTAAATACTGGCAGGTTGGGGCCAGTGTTGTGGCGTAGCAGGTTAAGCCACCGCCTGCATGCCGGTCTCCCATATGGGCATCCCAGCTGCTCCGCTTCCCATCCAGCTCCCTGCTAATGGGCTGGGCAAAGCAGCAGAAGATGGCTCAAGTATCTGGACTCCTGCCACCCCTGTGGGAGACCTGGGTGAAGTTCCTGACTCCAGGCTTCAGCCTGGTCCAGCTTCAGCAGTTGTGGCCATTAGGGTGGTGAACCAACAGATGGAAGATTCTCCCTCTCTGTCTCTCCCTCTCGATCTATAACTCTGCCTTTTAAATAAATAAGCAAACCTTTTTTTAAGTATAGTTATATGTTTACTTCCTCCTTCCCCATTTTTCAAACTTTCCCTTTTTTTAAAAGGGAAAAGAAGTACATAGATAAAGTGATTCTAACCTAGTTCTTTGTTTCACTTACCCACATTCTTATTCCTTTCACGTGTAACTTGAGGAGCTTCTAGACTTGTCTTCACATCCCTACATTCCCCCAGTCTGCAAATTGCTTCACCCAACCCTACTCACCTTTTTCCTCTGGGCCAGGTGCCTGGTTGGTTGTTGGGGATGTTTTAGTGTTAAGCTAGAAAAAAAAAATCAGAATATTAGATATCCATGGAAGTACTAAGACACCACGCCCTTAGCCCTCTTAGTCGTTCTCAAGCTCTCCTGTGACCTGGTACATTCACTTGTCATTTGAAGAAGTGGATCTTGAGATCAGATAGCCGAAGAAAAGTCATCTAAAAGCATTCAATAAATATTTAATTATGCTAGGGAAAATGTTGAGGACAGAGCAAACAAACCCTGTCCCCACTGAACTTAAATTCTAGTACATACACAAAGAAACAAGGGGCCAGCATTGTGATGCCGTGGGTTAAGCCACCAAGTATGCCAGCATCCCATATGGTGCCTGCCCAAGTCCTGCCCGTTTCACCTCCAATCCAGCTCCCTGCTAATGTGCCAGGGAATGCAGCAGATGATGACCCAAGTACTTGGACCCCTGCACACACATGGGAGACCAGGATGGAGTTCCGGGCTTCTGACTTTGGCCTGGCTGAGCCCTGGCTGTTGTGGCCATTTGGGAGTGAATCTGCAGATAGATTATCTCTCTCTCTCTCTAACTCCACCTGTTAGATTATAGAAAGAAAGAGAGAGAGAGAGAGAGAGAGAGAAAGGAAGGAAGGAAGGAAGGAAGGAAGGAAGGAAGGAAGGAAGGAAGGAAGGAAGGAAGGAAATGTCTACCCTGATAGATGGTGATGAGTGCTATGGAGAAAAGGCATAGAAGGGAAGAGTGAGCGCTGGAGTAGAAATGGAGGAATACAGGGGCCAGCGCTGTAGCATAGATGGTTAAGCAACTGCCTGCGCTGCCAACATCTCATATGGGTACTGGTTTGAGTTCTAGGTGCTCCACTTCTGATCCAGCTCCCTCTAATGGCCTGGGAAAGCAGAAGATGGCCCAAGTGCTTGGACCCCTAAACGTATGTGGGAAACCCAGAAGAAGCTACTGGCTCCTGGCTTTGGATTGGCCCAGCTCCAGCTGTGTCAGCCATTTGGGGAGTGAAAAATGTGTGAAAGACCTCTGTCTCTCCCTCTCTCTGTCTGTAACTCTGCCTCTCAAGTAATTAAATAAATCTTAAGAAAAAAGATATGGAGGAATGAAGGATGACATATGAGCAAAGAGCTGACAGAGATGAGCAAGTAAGGGTTGCGGATTCCTGGGGTAAGAGCTTCAAGGGCCCCAGAGTAGAAGTGTGACTAGCCTGTTTGGGGAATAGCAAAAGACCAATATAGGCCGGCGCCGCAGCTCACTAGGCTAATCCTCTGCCTAGCGGCACCGGCACACTGGGTTCTAGTCCCGGTCAGGGCGCCGGATTCTTTCCCGGTTGCCCCTCTTCCAGGCCAGCTCTCTGCTGTGGCCAGGGAGTGCAGTGGAGGATGGCCCAAGTGCTTGGGCCCTGCACCCCATGGGAGACCAGGAAAAGCACCTGGCTCCTGGCTCCTGCCATCGGATCAGCGCGGTGCGCCGGCCGCAGTGTGCCAGCCGTGGCGGCCATTGGAGGGTGAACCAACGGCAAAAGGAAGACCTTTCTCTCTGTCTCTCTCTCTCACTATCCACTCTAACTGTAAAAAAAAAAAAAAAAAAAAAAAAAAAAAAAAAAAAAAAAAGACCAATATAGCTTAAGTGAAGAGAGAAGGAGGAAAGATGGACAGAGATGAGATCAGAGCTAACGAGGGGTGAGGCATATTGTGTAGGGCCTCTGGAGTCTTTTCAAGGAATTTGACTTCTACTAGCAGTGAGTTGGAAAGCCACTGGAGACCTTTGATTTGCACAAAAGAGGCATCAGGAGGTTATTGTAGAAATCCAAGCAAGAGATGATCATATCTTAAATCAGCATGGTGGCACAGGAGGTGGTAAGTGGTCAGCTTCTGGATACGTAAGTTTGATTTATTTTTTATTTGAAAGGCAGAGTTACAGAGAGGAGAGAGAGAGAGAGAGAGAGAGAATCTTCCATCTGCTGGTTCACTCCCCAAATGGCCACAATGGCTGGAGTTGGGCCAGACTGAAGCCAGGAGCCAAGAGCTGGTAGCTTCTTCCAGGTCTCCCATGTGGTGCAAGGGCTCAAACTCTTGAGCCATTCTCCACTACTTTCCCAGGTGCATTAGCAGGGAGCTGGATCAGAAGTGGAGCGAATCAGCACCCTTATGGGATGCTGGTGCTGCAGGTGGCTCCTTAATTCTCTATACCATAACGCCAGCCCCAGATTCTGGGTATATTTTCAAGCTATGACCAACATGATTTGTTTGGATAAGTGATATTGTGAGGCGAGGAGTCATGGACAACTTCCAAGCATTGGCTTGAGAAACTGAATAAATGGAATTGCCATGTCCTGAGGTGGAAAATATAGCAGTGGGAACAGGTGATAGGAAGAGGAAACAGGTGATAGGAAGAGGATCAAGAGCTTTTTTTTTTTTTTTAAGATGTATTTATTTTACTTGAAAGGCAGAGGTACACAGACACAGGGAAAGACAGATCTTCCATCCCTGATTCATTCCCCAGATGGCTGCAACAGCAAAGACTGAGCCAAGCCGAAGCCAGGAGTCAGGAACTCTATCTGGCTCTCCTCTGTGGATGGCAGGGGCCCAAGTACTTGGGCCATCTTCTTCTGTTTTCCCAGCCACGTTAGAAAGAAGCTGGGTTGGAAGTGGAGCAACCAGGACTCAACCATGTGTTTACATGGGATGCTGGCATCTCAGGCAGCAGCTTAATCAGTTATGCTACAACGCCAGGGCCAGGGCCAGCCTCTGCTTCTGGTGTACAGCCATTAATGCCACCATGAGGTCCCTGCCCTCATGACCTCATCTAATCCTAATTACCTCCCAAAGGCCTCACCTCCATAAACTATTGACACATGACTTTGGGGATCAGGTTTCCCACATGTGAATTACAGGGGACACACCAAAACCATAGCAGGGAGAATGGAGTAGCTTTAGGGTATTATGAGGTCACAAGATTTTACTGAAGATGGTAGAAATCGCAGAGTATTTATATTCTCATGGAAATGATCCAGCAGAGAAAGAAAACTTCTGGAGAAAGAGAATCACTGCTGGGATGAAAAGGAAGGAGGAGATCGAATGCACAAGCGGAGGAGCGGCCTTGAACAGGCGCTGTGTAGAGCAGGTCATCCGGTTACATAGGGAAGCCAGAGCGTATGGCTCCAGATGGGGGCAGCTGGGAACATGTGGAAGGCCCACCATAACTGCCTCTGTGTTTGAAGTAAAATAAGTAACAAGGTCAAGGTCATCATCCAAGAGGATGAGAGGAGAGTACTAAGGGAGAGAAGGGCGAAGGTGGGATGAAACATTCTAGGGGCGTCTGAGTGGACGGACCAGGGAACAGTCCCGTAATGCCTCTCACAAGGCAGCAGGTCATGAATTTGAAATGAGACTCATCAGCTGATATAAATGCTTTTTTTTTCCAGCTTCCCTGCTCAGATGGAAAGTTAAACACAGTAGTAATTCCCTTTCCTTAGGATTCTATTAATAGAACTGCTTCACAGAACATTCATCAGTCTCAAGGCACAATTCATCTCGAGACCCGGTCACTCCTACAGGATGCTTGGTGCCCTTGGCGTCTATTTATTCAGACTCCACAATCTTCTGAGCACTTAATACTTGGCAAAATACAGGAACTGAGTGCTTTCATAAATGTTTTCTCATTTAATCTTTGGAACAGCTCAATGGAGTATACAGTATTAACCTCCATTTTACAAATGCAAATCTTTGTTGGATGACTGCCAGATGTGCAGATTCTGCTTTAAGAAGCTGGTGGAATTCAGTTTATGTTCTTTTTTTAAAAAAAATATTTATTTATTTGAAAGGCAGAGTTACAAAAAGAGAGAGGGAGGGGCCAGCACTGTGGCGTAGTTGGTTAAAGCCCTGGCCTACAAATGGGAACCAGTTCAAGCCCCAGCAGCTCCACTTCCATTCCAGCTCCCTGCTAATGTGCTTGGAAAAGCAGCAGAGGATGGCCCAACTGCTTGGGCCTCTGCCACCTACATAGGAGACCTGTTGGAAGCTCCTGGCTCCTGGCTTCAAACTGGTCTGGCACTGGCCATTGCAGCCATTTGGAGAGTGAACCGGTGAATGGAAGATCTCTCTCTCTCTCTCTCTCTCTCTCTCTCTCTCTCTCTGTCTCTACCTCTCTCTGTCACTTTGTCTTTCAAATAAATTAAATAAATCTTTAAAAAGGTGGGGGGGATGTAAAGAGAGATCTTCCATCTGCTGGTTCTCTCACTAAAAGGCTGCAATAGCCAGAGATGGGCCGATCTGAAGCCAGGAGCCAGGAGCTTCTGGGTTTCCTATGTGGATGCAGGGGCCCAAGTACTTGGGCCATCCTCTTCTGCTTCCCCAGGCACATTAGCAGAGAGCTAGACTGGAAGTGGAACAGTCAGGTTTCTAACTGGCACCCATATGTGTTGTTGGCGCCACAGGCGGTGACTTTACCTGCTATGCCACAATGCCAGCCCTTGGTTTATGTTTTTTAGATTATGCTATTTTCATCCGACTTTTTTTTTTTTTTTTTGGACAAGGCATTCCTAGGTAGAACTTCTTAGAGACATTTTTATTTACTTATTTTATTTATTTGAAAGGCAGAGAGAAAGACAGGGTTCTCCATTCACTGGTTTAATCCCCAAATGCCTATAAAAACTGAGGCTCCAGGGTTGGGCCAAATGAAAGCTGGGAGTTTCCCACATTGGTACTAGGGACCTAAATAGTTGCACCATCACCAGCTGCCTTCCAGGGTACACAATGACAGGAGTCTGGAATCAAGAGCAGAGCCAAGACTTGAATTCAGGCACTCCAATATGGGATGCAGGTGTACCACGTGAGGTCTCAAGTGCTATGCCAAACACCAGCTCCTCCATCCTATTTTATTTTTTAAGATTTTATTTATTTATTTGAGAGGTAGAGTTACAGACAGTGAGAGGGAGAGACAGAGAGAAAGGTCTTCCACTTGCTGGTTCATTCAGTGGTTGCAAAGGCTGGAGCTGCGCTGATGCAAAGCCAGGAGCCAGGAGTTTCTTTTGGGTCTCCCACGTGGGTGCAGGGGCCCAAGCACTTGGACCATATTCCACTGCTTTCCCAGGCCATTGCAGAGAGCTGGATTGGAAGTGGAGCAGCCGGGACTAGAATCAGTGCCCATATGGGATACCGGTGCTGCAGGCAGAGGATCAATCTACTGTGCCACAGCACCATCCCCCTCCATCTTATTTTGATAAAAATTTATTGAGCACTTACTTGTGTTCAGTACTATTCTTTGCATTCGAAGAGTGTAGATTTAAGAAATCAAAGGTTCATTTACAGATATGTCAGCGCCTAATACCAAGGATTATTCTAGACATTTGAGATGCAGACGTAAGCAAGGGAAGAGTCCCTGCACTCATTAAACAAATATATCAGTTAGTGACAAATACCATTAAAGAAAATAAAACAGAAGGTCTCTGAACACTGACGTTTGAACGGAGGTTTGAATGACGTATAAGACTGTGCCAGGTGAATGTCTAGAAGAGCCTCCTGGGCAGATAGAGTAGAAAGTCTCCAGGCAGGTTTGTGCCTGGTATGTTCAAGGAAGAATACAAATCATCATGACTGGAGCTGAGTAAGGGAGAGAGCACAAGAAATGAGGTTGGGTAGATAGCCACAATGCATGTCTTTGGAACAGGGCAAAGACTGTTTTTGTTTGTTTGTTTGTTTGTTTGTTTCTGAGTTGATGTAAAGGCATCACAGGTTTTGGGGCAGAGGAAAACATTGTTCTGGCATGCTTGTCAAGGATTGCTCTGACTGCAGAGGAGCAAGAGAGGAACCAGGAGAAACAGTCAGGAGGATCTTGCACTAGTATAAGCAAGACTGCCCGGACTAGGATGGTCATGACTGGAGATAATGTGAAGTAGCCATACTTGAGACAAGGTTCACAGTAAAATAAGCTAGGGGCTAGGATCTCTACATGAGAGAAGAACACATACAGAGATGATGACCTTCCCCCAAGGGTCAGCCTGTTAAGTGTCAGGAGCCCCACTGGGCAAACATCAAGATGAAAGCCAGATGCAGGTGGTTAGAATAACTAACAGCAGGATTCTGAGTCAGTAGACATGGTCTGGGATGAGGTCCTCAAAGAACATGTAAGATTACCCTATCATGAGAGGATAGGTGGGGCCCTATTGCCCATGTTCCTGTGGAGTATACCTGAAGAAAGTATTAGGGGGGGGCGGGGGCGCTATGGCATAGCAGGTAAAGCCGCTGCCTGCAATGCCGACATCCCATATGAGAGCCGGTTCAAGTCCTGGCTGCTCCATTTCTGATCCAACTCTCTGCTATGGCCTGGGAAAGCAGTAAAAGACGGCCCAAGTCCTTGGGCCCCTGCACCCATGTGAGAGACCCAGAAGAAACTCCTGGGTCCTGGCTTCGGATTGGCGCAGCTCCAGCCATTGAGGCCAATTGGGGCATGAACCAATGGATGGAAGACCTCTTTCTCTTTCTCTGTGCCTCTCCTTCTCTCTCTATGTAACTCTGACTTTGGAAGGAAGGGAGGAAGGGAGGAAGGGAGGGAGGGAGGGAGGGAAGGAGGGAGGGAGGAAGAATTGGGGACTGTGGGTAGAGATGCTAGGCCTTGTATTCCTAACTGTGAGAATGAAAGAAAGTCATGATCCGTAGGGCTTTCCTTTCAACCTGGGGAATGCTCTCTGCGTGGAAGAACTTGTCTAGTGGAGTCATTCTCCCACCGGACATCTTCCTGCAGTGTTCACACACACATGTCCATGCTTTAGGTTGCCTGGTGATTCAGGGATATCATAGCATAATGTTCAAGAAATATGGACTCCAGGCCAGTGCTGTGGCATAGTAGGCTAAGCCTCAGCCTGTGGCGCCAGCATCCCTTAAGGGCTGCTCCACCTCTTATCCAGCTTCCTGCTAATGCACCTGGGAAAGCAGCAAATGATGTCCCAAGTGTTTAGGCCCCTGCCACCCACATGGGAGACCCAGATGGAGTTCTTAGCTCCTGGCTTTGGCCTGGCCCAGTCCTGACTGCTGTGGCTGCTTGGGGGGTCAACCAGATGATGGTCATTCTCTCTCTCTCTCTCTGTAACTCTGCCTTTCAAATAAATAAATCAATCTTTTAAAAAGAGAGGTTAATATTCTTGCCTAAGGTCATAAAACCAGGTCACAAAGCTAAGATTTGAACCCAGGCAGCCTGATTTGAGTCCATACTTTTTTTTTTTTAAGATCTTATTTATTTGAGAGGTAGAGCTACAGAGAGAGGGAGAAACAGAAAGGTTTTCCATCCACTGGTTCACTCCCCAAATGGGTGCGATGGCCGTTGCTGAGCTGATCCGAAGCCAGGAGCCAGGAGCTTATTCTGGGCCTCCCACATGGGTGCAAGGGCCCAAAGATTTGGGTCATCTTCTGCTGCTTTCCCAGGCACATCAGCAGGGAGCTGGATTGGAAGTGGAGCAGCCGGGACTTGGACTAGTGCTCATATGGAATGCCAGTAGCACAGGTGGTAGTTTAACTCACTGCACCACAACACAGGCCCTGAAAATTGACCTCTCTTGACCTCATTTTGCTTATTTGTAAAATGAGAGTAATAACAATACCTATTCTATATGGCTATTAGAATGATCCCATGTGTTAATTTTTAAAAGTGCATAGAAAAGGCCGGTGCCGCGGCTCACTAAGCTAATCCTCCACCTAGCAGCGCCGGCACACCAGGTTCTAGTCCCGGTCGGGGCGCCGGATTCTGTCCCGGTTGCCCCTCTTCCAGGCCAGCCCTCTGCTGTGGCCAGGGAGTGCAGTGGAGGATGGCCCAGGTGCTTGGGCCCTGCACACCATGGAAGACCAGGAGAAGCACCTGGCTCCTGGCTCCTGCCATCGGATCAGCGCGGTGCGCTGGCCACAGCGCGCCGGGGGCGGCAGCCATTGGAGGGTGAACCAACGGCAAAGGAAGACCTTTCTCTCTCTCTCTCTCTCACTGTCCACTCTGCCTGTCAAAAAAAAAAATTAAAAAAAAAAGTGCATAGAAAAGTGATTGGCAGTGATTGGTAAGTACATATATGTGATTATTAATAAAATAACATTGTGGGGCCGATATCATGGTGCAGCGGGATAAGCTGCCACTTGCGACGCCAGCTTCCCCTAGGATTTTGCAGGATCGCCCCACTGCCTTCCAGTTCACATGACTCCCTTGCTTCCATTCAAGCCTGTTATTCGAAACGTCTGGTGAGCACGGAGCTTGGTTCAGTTCAGCCTCACTGCCCACACAGGACTAAATGTTTCTCATTTTTCAATACATACAAAACACTAATTAGCAACTGTGAGGTGCATCAGCCCTCGCCTTTCCCTAGAGGGCCCTAGTTTCTTTCCTTGCCTGCCTTCCTATGTTCCGTTCCTCCTCACCTCTGGGCCTCATGTACAACAATATTCCATTCCATCATCTTGGCAGTAATTGCTAATTCCCCATGAGTCTTCTTTTGTTTCCTCTCCAGTTTCAAGTTGCAGATTCTTCCTTCCCAGGGGGAAGGAGGAAAAGGAGAGAGGCTTACTGGTTTAGGGGCCTTTTGTCTTTAGTCTTTGAGACTGCAGAGGGAGATAGGACACTGCACGTCCTCTCCTTCCCTAATACTTTCCCCAAGAGGATGGCATTTGTTTCCTCCCTGACATGGTTTGAATGTGTCCTCCGAAGTTCATGCGTTGAAAACGGCATCTCCAATGCAACCTTTAAGAGGTTATGAGAGTTCTGCCTTCATGATTGTATTAATGCCACTATTGTGAGAATGAGTATATTATGAAAGCAAATTCACCTCTCCCCTTGCTCCCTCTCCCATGCACACATATCCTCTTGTCCTTCTCCCTTCTCCAAGGGATAACACAGCAAGAAGGCCCTCACCAGATGCCAAGGTCTTGATCTTGGACTTCCCAACCTCCAAAACAGTCAAGAAATTAATTTCTGTTCTTTATAAATTACCTAGTCTTTCGTATTCTGCTACAGCAGCATTAAATGGACTTCCAACAAAGGAAAGCACTATGTACTCATCTTGTCTACCTCCTCTCATCTGAGCCCTAGATCCCACTCCCTTTCTCCTTCTCAGGAATCCTGGTAATCAATTCCCTTCACTGTCTTATACACAAAGCTTCTCTCTTGAGAAGAGTATTTGGTGTAGCAGTTAAGAACCTGTTAGAACATCTACATCCCACACTGAAGTGCCCTGGTGTGATGGCTGGCTTTGGCTCTGAATTCTGACTTCCTGCTAATATGTACCTTGGGAAGCAGTGGAGATAGCTCAAAAGTAATTGGGTTCCTGTCACCCAGGTAGGAGATCAGGATTAGTTACCAGCTCCCGGCTTCAGCCCTGGCATAGCCTTAGTGGAGGTGTGCATTTAGGGAGTGACCTCGTAGATGGAAGCTCCCTACCTTTGTCTCTCTGCCTCTCAAATAAATAAGTAAATAAAATTTTAAAAGCACTTCTCTCTTAAAAAAAATAGCCTCCTTCAATCTGAATTCCTTTTCAGTTATCATTAGAGTGAAGAGAGTGCTGGAGCTGTGGTGCAGTAAGTTAGGCCTCCCTCCACCTGTGGCACCAGCATCCCATATGGGCACCAGTTCGTGTCCTGGCTGCTCCTCCTCTGACCCAGCTCTCTGCTATGGCCTGGGAAGACAGTGGAAAATGGCCCAAGTGCTTGGGCCCCTGCACGCATGTAGGGGACTTGGAAGAAGTTCCTGCTTCCTGGGTTCGGATTGGCCCAGCTCTGGTCTTTGCTATCATTTGGGGAGTGAACCAGTGGATGGAAGATCTGTCTCTGTGTCTTCCCTCTGTCTGTAACTCTACCTCTCAAGTAAATAAGTAAATCTTTAAAAAATAAATAAGTAGGGGCCGGCGTTGTGGCTCACTTGGTTGGTTAATCCTCCACCTGCGGCGCCGGCATCTCATATGGGCGCCTGATTCTATCCTGGTTGCTACTCTTCCAGCCCAGCTCTCTGCTGTGGCCCGGGAAGGTAGCGGAGGATGGCCCAAGTGCTTGGGCCCTTGCGCCCGCAAAGGAGACCAGGAGGAAGCACCTAGCTCCTGGCTTTGGATTAGTGCAAAGCTGGCTGTAGTGGCCATTTAGGGAGTGAACCAACAGAAGGAAGACCTTTCTCCCTGTCTCTCTCTCTCACTGTCTGTAATTCTATCTGTCAAATAAAATAAATAAATAAATAAAAAAGTAAGTAAGTAAGTAAGTAAAAATTTTAAATAATAGAGTGAAAAGAAGCAGGTATAGGACCAAGCCTTGAGGAATATAAATATTAAAAAGTTAGGAAGATCGGCCAGTGCCGCGGCTCACTAGGCATCCTCCGCCTTGAGGCGCCGGCACACCAGGTTCTAGTCCCAGTCGGGGCGCCGGATTCTGTCCTAGTTGCCCCTCTTCCAGGCCAGCTCTCTGCTGTGGCCAGGGAGTGCAGTGGAGGATGGCCTAAGTACTTGGGCCCTGCACCCCATGAGAGACCAGGATAAGTACCTGGCTCCTGCCATCGGATCAGCGCAGTGCGCTGGCTGCGGCGGCCATTGGAGGGTGAACCAACAAAGGAAGACCTTTCTCTCTCTCTCTCTCACTGTCCACTCTATCAAAAAAAAAAAAAGTTAGGAAGATCATTTCAACAAATAGTGCTGGAGCAAACAGACAGCTATATACAAAAAAAAGATCAATAAAACACCTCAATTTATAGCTTGCACTCTATACAAAAATTAACTGAAAATGGATATAAAATTATGAAATTTTTAGAAGAAAATATATGAAAAACTTTGCAACCTTGGGGTAAGCAAAGAATTCTTAGATATACCAAAAGCACAGTCCATAACAGAAAAAATTTATAGGGGCCAGCATTTTGGTTCAACATGTTAAGATGCTGCCTGCATTGCTGGCATCCCATATGAGTGCTGGTTCAAGTCCCGGCTGCTCCACTTCAGATCCAGCTCCCTGCTAATGTGCCTGGGAAAGCAGCAGAAGATGGCTCAAGTGCTTGGGCCTCTGTTATCAATGTGTGAGACCCAGTTGGAGTTCCTAGTTCCTGAATTCAGCCTGGCCCTGCCCTGACAATTGTGGCCATTTTGAGAATGAACCAATAATCTCTCTCTCTCTCCCTCTCTCTCTGTAACTCTGCCTTTCAAATAAATAAATCTTGAAGAAAAAAAAACTATGAAAAAATTATAAATTAAAAAGTTAATAACTCATTTTTGAAAGATACTTCTTAGAGAATGAAAATACAAGTTACAGACTGGAAAAAATATTTGTAAATTGTATATCTGATAAAGGACTTGTATCCAGAACAAGTTTTGAAAGCACTTTTTTTTTTAATTTTTTTTGACAGGCAGAGTGGACAGTGAGAGAGAGAGACAGAGAGAAAGGTCTTCCTTTGCCGTTGGTTCACCCTCCAATGGCCGCCGCGGCCGGCGTGCTGCGGCCGGCGCACCGCGCTGATCTGATGGCAGGAGCCAGGTACTTCTCCTGGTCTCCCATGGGGTGCAGGGCCCAAGTACTTGGGTCATCCTCCATTGCACTCCCTGGCCACAGCAGAGAGCTAGCCTGGAAGAGGGGCAACCGGGACAGAATCCGGCGCCCCGACTGGGACTAGAACCCAGTGTGCCGGCGCCGCTAGGTGGAGGATTAGCCTACTGAGCCGCGGCGCCGGCCGAAAGCACTTTTAAATATCAATAAAAATATAGAGTTTTTTTTTTCAGATTTATTTATTTGAAAGGCAGACTATCAGAGAGAGAAAGAGAGCACTCTTCCATCCACTGGTTCATTCCCCAAATGACCACAACAGCCAAGTCTGTGGCAGACTGAAGCCAGGAGCCAGGAACTCCATTCAAGTCTCCCACATGGGAGGAGTCCAAGCACTGCCTTCCCAGATGCATTAGCAGAAAGCTGGATCAGAAGCAGAGCAACTGGCACCCTAATAAGGGATGCTGGCATCGCAAACAGTGTCTTAACCCACTGTGCTACAGAGTATAGTTTTTTAAATTTACAAAATACTTGAACAGACACTTAACCAAAGAAGGTACTTGGATGGCAAATCATCGCATGAAAAGTTGAGTAACATCACTAGTCATCCGGGAAATGCAAATCAAAATCACAATCACTATTATACACCTATTTTTTATTTTGTTTAATTTATTTGACAGGTAGAATTACAGACAGGGAGAGAGAGAGACAGGGAGAAAGGTCTTCCTTCCTTTGGTTCACTCCCCAAATGGCCGCTACGGCCGGAGCTGTGCCAATCCGAAGCCAGGAGCCAAGTGCTTCCTCCTGGTCTCCATGCAGGTGCAGGGCCCAAAGACTTGGACCATCCTTCATTGCCCTCCCAGCCACAGCAGAGAGCTGGGCTGGAAGAGGAGCAGCCGGGACTAGAACCTGGTGCCCATATGGGATGCCAGCACCGCAGGTGGAGGATTAACCAAGTGCGCCACCACGCCGGCCCCTATACACCTATTTTTTTAAAATGACAATACCATGTGCTGTGAAGATTTATTGTTTTATTTGAAAAGCAGAATGACAGAGAAAGTGGGATCTTCCATCTGCTGGTTCACTCCCTAGATGGACACAAAAGCCAGGGCCAGGCTAGGATGAAGCCAGGAGACAGGAACTCCACCCAGGTCAACCACTCCCCCCAGTGGACCATCTCCCACTTCCCAGGCACATTAACAGGGAGCTGGATTGGAGCAGAGCAGCCAGAATTCGAACTAGTACTCCAATATTGAATGCCGGGTCACAAGCAGAAACTTAACCTCTGGGCCACAACACTGACCCCACTTGGCAGTTTCTTAAGCATACATTTCCCATACAACCCAGCAATCCTATTTCTTCCTATTTACTCAATGGAAATTAAAACTTATGTCCATACATAAACCTGTAACTATTTATATCAGCTTTACTTGTAATCGAAAACAACTTAAATGTCCCTCAACTGAGGGAGAGATAGATTATGATATATCCATACAGTGTAAAACCACTGAGCAATTAAAAGAAGGAGTGAATTACTGATGTATGGAACAATACTGATGAACCTCAAATCTATTATGATAAGTGAAAAGAAGCCAGATTCAAAAGTCTGTGCACAGATTGTCCTTGGGTGATTCCAATTACATAACTTCTTTTTTAAAAAAACAAAAGTTGTATTTATTTATTTGAAAAAGAGAGAGAGGAGGAGAGTGGGAGAGAGATCTTTCTTCAGCCAGTTTACTCTCCAAATGCCTGCAATATCTGGGGCTGGGCCAGAATGAATCCAGGGGCCAGGAATTCCACCCAGGTCTCCCAAGTAGGCTGTAGGAACCTAAATACCCAGGCCATCATCTGCTGCCTCCAGGTGCATTAGCAGGAAGCCAGGTCAGAGATAAAGCCAAGACTTCATTCAGGCACTCTGTATGAGATGTTGGTGTCCCAAGCAGCATTTAACCTGCTACACCATACACCCACCCTTCACATTTCTTGAAGGAGCAAAACTACAGAAGAAAAGGACTGGCATTGTGATGTAGCAGGTACCACTTGCAAGGCTGGCCCCCAGTATGGGCGCCAGGCACTGGTTTGAGACCAGGCTGCAGCACTTCCTAACCAGCTCCCTGCTAATGCGCTTGGGAAAACAGTGGAGGAGGGCCCAAGTGCTTAGGCCCCTTACCCACATGGAAGACCTGGAAGAAGCTCCTGGTTCCTGCTTCAGCCTGGCCCAGTCCTGGCCACTGTGGCCATTTGGGGAATGAACCAGTAGATGGATCTCTCTCTATGTGTCTTTCCCCCTTTCTCCATAACTACATGTTTCAAATACATAATAAAATAAATCTTAAGGAAAAAAACTACAGTAGACAGATCAGTGATGGCTAAAGGCTGCTGTCATGAGAAGAGGGCTACAGTGAGACATGGGGGATTCATGAAAGATGGAACGGCCCTTGATTGTGGTTATGTGACTATAAACTTTGTCAAAACTCACAGAACTATACACTGACAAAGGTACATTTTATTGTGTGTAAATTATATCTTAATTTTTTAATGGGGAAAAATATGGAGAGGTCAACTGACTAGCAAAGAAGGAGACAGAGCAGTTAGAAAGCAGGGTAGAAATAATGGTGCGTGGGGGCAGGATTCAGGGGCCTCTCCTGTCTCTCTTCAGAGCCCGACTTCTCGGAAGAGACCCTTCAATCCAGCCTCTTCTTCTCTATTAAAATGACTTTAGATAGCCAGTGCTCTCAGTGGCTAAATCAAATGCAGGGACTGCCATTTGGCACAGTGGTCAAGTTTCCACTTGGGACACCCACATCCCATATCAGAGTGCCCTGTCTGTCCTGGCTACTCTGATCCAGCTTCTTACTAATGCACAGGATTTGGGTCCCTGTCACCCATGTAGGAGACTAGAATTGAGTTCCAGGATCCTGGTTTCAGCCTGGCTCAGTCCTGGCTGTTGTGGGCGTTTGCGGAGTGAACCAGTGAATGGAAGAGATTCTCTCTGCTTTTCAAATAAAATAAAAATAAATAAATAAATTGCCAAATTTTCAACTCCACTTGTCTTGACCTCTTGAAGTATTCAGCACTCTTGGTCATTTCTCTTTTCATGATGCATATTCTTTCTTACTTTCTAGGACATCATAGTTTTCTCCTGGTTCTTCTCCTTCCTTTCTGAATACTTCTGCTCAACATGCAAGTGTCAGGGCCCTCGCTGTGGCATAGCGGGTAAAGCCACTGCCTGCAGTGCTGGTATCCCATATGGGCGCCGGTTCAAGTCCTGGCTGCTCCACTTCCAATCCAGCTCTCTGCCATGGCCTAGGAAAGCAGTAGAAGATGGCCCAAGTCCTTGGGCTCCTGTACCCACATGGGAGACCCGGAGGAAGCTCCTGGCTCCTGGCTTCAGATCAGCCCAGCTCCAACCATTATGGCCAATTGGGGAGTGAACCAGCAGATGGAAGACCTCTCTCTCTTTCTCTCTGCCTCTTCTCTCTGTGTATAACTCTGACTTTCAAATAAAATAAATGCATCTTTTTAAAAAATGTGGAGGTGTCTCAAGGTTTGGGGCTGGGCCCTCTTTTGTTTCCTCTTCCTAGATTATCTTGGACCTACTACCTTGGTTACCATTTGTACCAACACTGTTCAACTGAACAAAGACGGGCAAACTACAGCATATGAGCCAAATCTAGTCTGCAGCCTGTTTTTGTAAATGAAGTTTTACTGGGACACAGCCATGCCCACTTGTTTCCATATTATCTGTGGCTGCTTTGGCAGTACAACAGCAAAGCTAAGTAGCTGCAACACAGACCACAGGGTCCACAAAATCAAAAGTATTTATATCTGATGCCGGCGCCGCAGCTCACTAGGCTAATCCTCCGCCTTGCAGCACTGGCACACCGGGTTCTAGTCCCGGTCAGGGCACCGGATTCTGTCCCGGTTACCCCTCTTCCAGGCCAGCCCTCTGCTGTGGCCAGGGAGTGCAGTGGAGGATGGCCCAGGTGCTTGGGCCCTGCACCCCATGGGAGACCAGGAGAAGCACCTGGCTCCTGCCATCGGATCAGCGCGGTGCGCCGGCCGCAGCACGCTGGCCACGGCGGCCATTGGAGGGTGAACCAACGGCAAAAAAGGAAGACCTTTCTCTCTGTCTCTCTCTCTCTCACTGTCCATTCTGCCTGTCAAAAAAAAAAAAAAAGTATTTATATCTGGCCCATTACAGTGATAGAAATGCTTACTATCTGCTGTCTGGTATGGTGTCTGCTAGGCTCACCCTTCTATCAAGTACTTTGAGATGTGCCTCATGCAACTGAGGGTTCACAGTTACAATTTTATTTAGTTTTAATGAATGAAAATTAAAGCTAAATGGCTACATATGATTACTGGCTACCATATTAGCACAGAAAGCTGAAGACTCAGATAAAGGCTTCTAGCTCAGCTCTCCCCTCTGAACTTTTGAAAATATCCACTTGGATGTTTTAAGGGAACTTCTTGAGCCTCAAGCCAAACTCATGGCATAGATGGTGTGGTACAGCCGGGTAAAGCATCACTTGGGATGCCTGCATCCCGTATCAGAGTGACTGTGATGCAGTCCCCACCTCTGCTTCCAATACAGCTTCCTGCTAATGTGCCTAGTAGGCAGCAGATGATGGCCCAAGTGCTCGGATTCCTGCCACCAACATGGAAAACCCAGGTGGAGTTATTGGCTCTGGCTATTGCAGGCATTGGGGGAGTGAACTAACTGATGAAAGATTCTCTCTCTCTCTCTCTCTCTCTCTCTCTCTCTCTTTCTCTCCTTCCATCCCTCTCTGTGACTCTACCTTTTAAATAATCTTTTAAAAACTGAATTCATAACCCTATACATCTAAGCCAGGCCTCTGCGAATATTACTCTGTCTCATCCTGTTGTACAATCCAGAAACCTCGAATTTGTTCTTTACACCTTTCTTTGCTTCTCATTGTATATCCAATTCACTATTAAGTACTGTTAATTTTTTCTACTAATTATCTTGTAATCCATTCACTTCTCTCCATTGTTACAACCCTGAGTTAGTCAGGTCAGGCTATAATGACAAAAATATCATAAACCGTGTGGCTTATGAACAACAGAAATTTATTCCTCACAGTTCTGCAGGCTGGGAAGCCCAACATGGAGGAGCTGTTTCTAGAGAGCTGTCTTCTCACACGGTGGGAGGACAGAAGGATCTCTCTGGGGTCTCCCATTCATGAGGGCCCTGACTTCATCATCTATCACCTCCAAAAGCATTCCTTGGCGTTTAGGATTTTAATATATGAATTTCAGGAGGTGATGCAAATATTCAGACCATTGTATATCCTAACACAAGTTGTTTCTTATATATGGACCACAGTAACAGTCCAAGTGGTTACCAATGCTTTTAGGATGAACAACTGTTAACACGGCCTAAAAGGCCCTACATTATGCAACCATTGGTGGCCTCAGTAACCTCAGCTCTGAAATACATGACGTTCCTTCCTCAGGACCCTGGCATATGGTTATCTTAGCCCTGTCACCCTTTTGTATAGTCAATTCCTACTTATTCTTTGCGTATGATTTATACTAAATATTTATTGAATGAATAGAGTTTCCACTCTGCTTTATTTGCTACCTAATCCAAATTTCTGAAGTCATATTTTCACACAGTTGAGGACTTCCATCCGGTAGCTGGACCTGAGGTTGTGGGGGAGACGGTACCAGATGTCTGGTCCTTGCTTTCTTTCTCACTGCAGCATATGTGACTGAGAAAGAGTTGATGTAAAGGGAATGCCTTCTCAGGAAGGATATTCCCAGTGAGCTGTGTTGTAGTTACTGTTGCACCTGTCTTAGTTCCCTTTCCTTACCCTCAGCAACCCACTAGATTATATTTCTTTGAAAGGATAGTTCATATTTTCCATTTATAAATTGTGTAGTTTCTAAACTACAACCATATCTTGTACATAGTAAGTACTAAATAGATGTTTGTCCATGTGAATTAAATTTTTTCAGGCTTCAACACCTGAAGGTGCAATGAGGCATATCAGGAGGAATAAGATCTGGGTAAGGAGCTGGCACTGTGGCATACTGGGTAAAGCCGCCGCCTGCAGTGCCAGCATCCCATATGGGCGCCGGTTCAAGTCCCAGCTGCTCCACTTTCAATCCAGCTCTCTGCTGTGGCCCGGGAAAGCAGTAGAAGATGGCCCAAGTCCTTGGGCTCTTCTTGCACCCATGTGGGAGACCCGGAAGCAGCTCCTGGCTCCTGGCTTCGGATTGCCACAGCTCTGGCCTTTACAGCCAACTAGGGAGTGAACCAGTGGATGGAAGACCTCTCTCTCTGCCTCTCCTCTCACTGTGTAACTCTGACTTTCAAATAACTAAATAAATAAATCTTAAAAAAAAAAAAAGATCTGGGTAAAACCCTGGATCTGCATCCATATCTGTTCAAACCCCAGCTCTGCCATTTCTAGCTGTGTGACACTGAGTAAATTATCTGGCCTTGCTGTACTCAGAACCCTCCTCTGTAGAGGAGAGATAATATCTATCTTGAAAGGTGAAAAGAATTAGAGAAAACATAAGTAGGGGCTTCAAAAAGTTTATGAAAAAGAATTAAAGGATGATATGAAATTTCCATGAACTTTTTGAAACCTTTGCATATATAAAATGCCTAGTACACGTTAATATAGATTGATATTAGTCTGCAGTATTATATCCCTAGGTTGAATATAAGAATAGATCTAGGGGTGGGCATTTGGCCTACATTAAGCACTCCCATTCCCCCACCAGGGTGCCTGGTTTTGATCCTTGACTCTGGCTTCTGACGAATGCAGAACCTTAAAGGCAGTGGTGATGGCTCAAGTAGTTGGGTTTCTTTTTCTTTTCTTTCCTTTTCTTTTTTTTTTTTTTTTTGAAAAATTTATTTATTTATTTGAAAGGTGGAGTTATAGAAAGGCAGAAGCAGAGATAGAGAGAGATCTATTCACTGGTTCATTCCTGAAATGGTCACAAAGGCTGGAGCTGGGCTGATCTGAAGCCAGGAGCCAGGAGCCAGGAGCTTCTTCCGGGTCTCCCACGTGGGTACAGGGGTCCAAGGACTTGGGCCATCTTCCACTGCTTTCCCAGGCCATAGCAGAGAGCTGGATCGGAAATAAAGCAGCTGGGACTTGAATCAGTGCCCATATGAAATGCCGGTACTGCAGGTGGTAGTTTTACCTGCTATGCCACAGTGCCAGCTGCCAGTCCCAAGTAGCTGGGTTTCTGATACATGGGAGACTTGGATTGAGCTTTCAGCTTGGCCCCAGCTGGGGTCTATATCATGAGCATTTTGGGGAGCTAGCAGATAGGTGCTACCATCTTATCTGTCTCTCCCTCCTCCCCCTTTCTCTCTCTCTCTCTCTCTCTCTCTCTCTCTCTCTGTCTCTCCTCTCTCTGTATATAACTCTGACTTTCAAATAAATAAATCTTTAAAAAAGAAAAGAAAAGAGCCCCATGCATCCTATGCTACCACAAGGCTTCAGGAAGGCTCTTCCCAATGTCTGTCTCCAGAAACACCGAGAATGGCTCTAAACCTCTGTGTACTCTTACCCTTTCCTTTTTCTTCCTTTAAGTTAGAGAAGACAGGAAGGAGATCAGTGATCAAGAGCAAATAAACCTTATCCCCTTTACCAAGTCCTTTTATCCACCTTTGTACCACAAAGAAGATTGTCTATTCTTTGCCTCACAAGGTATTATTGTCTTGGCAAAGCACCTAAAGACAGTCAAAGCGTTAGCAACTTCGGGGCGGCCTTCCTGCTGCAGCTATTGGGGAATAGGTATCCCGTGACTCCAGCCCAACTCACCCCGCCCGCTTCTCCAGCTGTATTTCTTCCTTCCTTTGTTGCTTTCATCTTTAATGGTGTTGCCACAGCAACCATTGTCACCAGAAAAAGGAAGACACTGCCACCCTCTCTGCTCCAGCAGCAAGTTAGAACTATCCTTGGGAAGCATAAATTTCCAGATTTCCCCATACCCTTCATCTCACACGGCTTTTTAAAGACAGATCACAGGTTGTTAACAGAAGCAATAAACAGGAACAAGGCTCACTTCATCCTACCTGAACCACTTACACTCTGCATTTACGACGCAGCTTGGATGCAGTGCAATTGAAAACAGTATAGTACTGCTGGAATGGCTTAGTTTAGATGACTCCACAAAGGCACTTAGAATCCTGTCCTACAGTGCAGGACAGAGAAACCCAAAAAGAGCTTGAATTCTAAAAAGTCTAAATATGAGCCCAAACAGGGCTCTATTCTTGCCTTTGTATTGACATAAATCCTAGGCTTCATAAACTCGCTGCTTGCTCTAGAGGTACAGGAAGTGAAGCAGGCCTGGAGTTAGTGGATCTGCTTCCAAGTGGCAACAAAAAGGCTTTTACTCCCACCCCGAGACCCCAGGGACCCTTATATCTCTACTGACATATTCTCCCCCAATGTTAAATGAAGGTCATTGCTAAAGGACTTCAGAGAGGCCTCTGGGATCTCCTGGTGACCCTGCATGACCCCAGCCTGCTGTTTTTGGAGCACTGTTGGAACGGTTTCAATTCTTTCTGTGCAGCAACCAGCTGCAGTCCTCAAACAGCTTCAGAAAGATTTGTTCAAGGTCACAGTCAAGATAACAGAAAAAGAACTGGGAATCCTTACTCCAGGTTCTACATACATACATTCTTCTTCTAATACATGGCCTATAATCTGGATGCCCTATATCTCAGAGGCCTGCTAAGATTAAGAATAGAATCTAAACTGCCCTAGCAACCAAGCCCCCAGTGTGTCCTTCTTCCCTCGGCTACCCCACCCCTGTTTCCTGGAATAGCAGTACCCCCCTGGAGTCAGAGGCAGAATTCCTTGGCCATGCCAGCTCATGGTATGCAGTGAGTCAACAGACCCAGCCCATTCCCCCCAGCATGGGCTGCCACGGTTTAATGAGTGGTTATTCATGGCACTCTGCACATGGCTTGGAGCTGTGCCTTACCCCATACTGGGGGTTAGGGGGTGTGGGAGAGAGACTAGTGCCAAAGCATCATTTATTACTATAATCTTCAATGTGCATTCCACCATGGTGTTAATGTCCCAAAATAAATGTATTAATCCCCCCACAGCCTACAAAGCAAACACTCAGCTGGAGGGCTTTGTGTGGGAGAGAAGCATCACCAAGGATGGCAGACTGGTAAATGGCACCTCTCTTTCCCTGGGTGAGGACTGGGAAATCTAGGTGGGCATGCCTGCAGCGAACAACAGGCTGGAGGGAAGCAGAAACTGGGCTTCAGTGAGGAGAGTGTAACGAAGTCTAGGCTTCTAGGCTGCTGTTTATAGGCACCTTGCAGGGATGCAAATTTCTTGGGAAAAGTGGTTTTGGGTCTGCTCCTGCCTTAGCTTACTCATGCAGCAACAGTAATTCTGGAGCAAGTCAAGCTAGTTTGAGCCGCAGATCTGGAAACCATGCACATAGGATTCTGGAGTTCCAGTAGGCTTTCATCACGTAGCTTGCCAGTCTAATACATCCTTCTTTCCTTTCTTTGTACCTTTCTCCTCCCAGACTTCTTCTATTCCTCTCTTGGAAGTCAAGTAGCCAGATGGAGGACTAAATACCCACAATCTGTTTGATTATCTGGTGTACCAGTTGTGCTTCAATACCCATTTTCCTACACTGGGTCCTCTAAGTCAAACAGAGTTAAGAAAATTGCTGTCATGGTTCAGAAATGAAACCTCCCTTTCTGATTCCTGATGTTCTGCTATTTTGGAAACTAAGATTCTATGCATTGAAGGCCTCCAGGCTTTTCTGTTCCCTCATTCCTACAAGCTCACCTACTCCACTCTAGTAGTCACCACACCAGCTCTTAAGGTGACTTGGCATCCTGCATAAGAATGAATAGGGGCCATTGCTGTGGTATAGTGGGTAAAGCTGCAGCCTGCAGTGCCAGCATCCCATATGGGCGCTGGTTCAAGTCCTGGCTGCTCCTCTTCCAATCCAGCAATAGAAGATGGCCCAAGTCCTTGGGCCCCTGCAGTTGTGTGGGAGACCCAGAAGAAGATCCTGGCTCCTGGCTTTGGATTGGTGCAGCTCCAGGTGTTGCGGCCATTTGAGGAGTGAACCAGCAGGTGGAAGACCTTTCTCTGTCTCTGCCTCTGCCTTTCTGTAACTCTGCCTTTCAAATAAATACATAAATCTTAAAAAAAATTCATGAAGTATAAGGGGCTGGCAATGTGGTACAGTGGGTAAAGCCTCCTCCTGCAATGCCGGCATCTTATGTGATGTTGCTTCATGTCCAGGCTGCTCCATTTCTGATCCAGGCCCCTGCTAATGGCCTGGGAAATGCAGCAGAAGATGGCCCAAGTGCTTGAGTCCCTGTACCTGCATAGAAAACCTGAGAGAAGCTCCTGTCTCCTGACTTTAGCCTGGCCCAGCACTGCCCATTGAGGCCATCTGGGCAGTGAGCCAATAGAGGGTCTCTCTGTCTCTCCCTCTCTGTGTTTTCAACTTTCAAATAAATAAATAAATCTTTAAAAACAAACAAAAGTGAAAATGGACACGAACTGCCTTGCCTAGCATTCTGCCAATATGTACCCTGTTAATAAAAGGATCCTTAAATGGTCTTATGCTGGTATCCTAAGTTGGTTTCTCCTCTCTCTCTATTCTCTTGCCTCTTGCTCAGTATTTTTTTTAAGATTTATTTATTTATTTGAAAGGCAAATAGCTGCAACAGCTGGAGCTGTGCTGATCGGAAGCCAGGAGCCAGGAGCTTCTTCCGGGTCTCCCACATGGGTGCAGGAGCCCAAGGACTTGGGCCATCTTCTACTGCTTTCCCAGGCCACAGCAGAGAGCTGGATCGAAAGTAGAGCACCCAAGACTTGAATAGACACCCATATAGGATGCTGGCACCTGCTACGCCACAGTACCAACCCCTTACTCAGTATTTATTAAATCACACTGCTTATATTTCTTACATAAAGCATGCATAACATTCATTAAAAGCTGCACATAAATCAAGTCATTCTACATTCACTGGGGTAACAAGTTAAAGAAGTCCTGTGGGAAGTTCTTTTAGGATGAAAAGTCAGCAATACTCTACCCTAGTCTTGGTTCTATGAAAACTCAGATTAGTTTTGGGCCTCAATTTCCTTATTTGCAAAATAAGATTGGGGCAGATGCCGTGGCTCACTAGGCTAATCCTCTGCCTGCAGCGCTGGCACACCGGGTTCTAGTCCTGGTCAGGGCGCTGGATTCTGTCCCGGTTGCTCCTCTTCCTGTCCAGCTCTCTGCTGTGTCCTAGGAGGGCAGTGGAGGATGGCCCAAGTCCTTGGGCCCTGCACCCACATGGGAGACCAGGAGGAAGCACCTGGCTCCCGGCTTCAGATCAGCACGGTGTGCCAGCCGCAGCACGCTGGCCGCAGAGGCCACTGGGGGGTGAACCAACGGAAAAAAGGAAGACTTTTCTCTCTGTCTCTCTCACTGTCCACTCTGCCTGTCAAAAAGAAGAAGAAGAAGATTGGATAAGGTGATTTTTAGGACTCCTTAACAATTCTCAAATCATATCACGAAAATATTTTGATACTTTATTTGAGATTTTCTTAGTAGAAGTCATACCTGTGTTTTTTTTTTTTTAAGATCTATTTATTTATTTCAAAGGCAGAGTCAGAGAGGAGAAAGAGAGAGAGAGAGAGAGAGAGAGAAAATCATCCATCTGCTGGTTCACTCCCCAAATGGCCATCCTCTGCTGCTTTTCCAGGCACATTAGCAGGGAGCTTATCAGAAGAGGAACAGCCAGGACTTGAACCGGTGCCCATCTGGGATGCCAGCATCACAGGTAGTGGCTTAACCAGCTGTGTCACAGTGCCAGCCCCAATATACCTGCCTCTCTATCTTAAAACATTTTCTCAAAAGTAAGGTTTTTTTTCTATAATGAAGCAGAATTTTGAAAGCTACTTTGGAAATGAAAATAAAGGTGGAAAACCCAGAGGGAGGCATTCGCAGAAGCACCGCCTTGCAGAGATAATTATCGATCTATTTTCTTTCCCTCCACCAGCAATGCTATCTCCATCCTTTTCATCAGTTAAGTTTTCTCCACAGGCAGACATGAAAGATGCATCAGGTTTGTTGTGTGCTTGGACTCTAGCCACATTACCTAGGATCACCTGCCCCTATAGAGTCTTGACATTGTAGGAGGTACCGGCTGCAGCTGCTGCTTAGAGAAAATCATCCATATTCTCAGGTCACAGGATGACATGTTGTCTACTTCTAAGTCACAGACTGCCCTGTCCGAGCAGCTAAAGCCAACAACCTAAGTGGGTGACCAGGAGAGGGAAGCCACATGCTGCTTTCCCTTACTTTGGCAATTCTGGAGGCACAAGGCATTTCAATAACAAGTAGCTAACCCTTCTATTTCATGTGTCCAATCTAACCATAATAATAATAAAATCCCATTAAGAAAGAGAAACTTGGATTTCCTCCTCTGAGTCCCTACCAAGTTCCCTAACAATGATCTCACAAAAGATACCACTGACATTCACTCTGACTGAACTTCCATTGTGGAGAAGTTTGCAGATGGACACAGATGTGCAAAGGAAAAAAATGTGGTCCCCAAAGTGTGATATCCCACGCCCATTAGGCAAGAAGACAGCAAACAGAATCACGAAGGAAGCACTAGCTCTAAGCTCTCCTCTAATGAGATTTCCAGTTGATCTGCGCCTTGGCAGCCAAAACACAGGACAGACACTGGGAGGGTGGTCACCAATAATGCATGGCTCCCATCAGAGCTGAATGACTGCTGCACCCAGGATTTCTCCTGCTAGGCTCCTCACAGATGAGAAATGCAACAGGATCACAAGAAGAACCGGCATCTCTGCCTCCAGCAGCCAGCTACACGGCGTGGAAAGAGATTATAAAGGCAAGAGCCCTCAGGGACTGAATGCATCTCCTGTTCCCATCCTTCACTGAAACTAGGGAAAAGTTATTAAACTGGAGGAGACAGGCTGTGATCCACGGCAATCCAGTCCTGCCTGCAGCTGTGAATGTAGACAAGCTGGAGATGAGCCCCTGCAGCTCCTCTGCGCACGCACACGCGCGCGCACACACACACACACTCACAGGGAAATGCTCTGCAGCAGTACTAAGTGACAGCAAAGAGCCACAGATCTCCCCCAGGAATTCCACCAGAACCCCTCCGTTGTTCGTTTTCCTGGGATCTGCAGATTCCTCCCCAGATTTTGTTCCTCAGGTGAAATGAGAATCTCCCAAAGACATCCCAAATCCTCTCATTTCACGCTGTGTCTCTGAAGCAAGAATATAAGCAGGTTGGGGGTGAGAGGGAGATGAAACTTACATAAGATTCAAGACATACAGGGCTTCCCTGGGCTGGGTGCTTCAACCTGAAGGAGACCCATGGGGCTGGCCTGGGAGAATTGAAGCGGTTTGGAGTCTCCCTAGAGCTCCAGTGTTCTGGGCAACACTTCCGCTTTTCATCATACGGTTCACAAGAGGAAGAAGACAGGCTGGGTCTTACCCTTTAGGGAAGCAGAGAGACTCCCTTAGGGATCTGATTCAGAGACGGTTGGTCTCTGTGTACACCCAGGTGGCTGCTTCTGGATTTTATATATACTCATCCCTGAAGCCAGGCTCGGCTCTGCATTAGGAGGTAGCTTCGACGGCTAAATTACTAGTTAAAACCAGTTTCTCCAGACAGCCTAAGAGCCTGGCAGCCTTGCATATAGAGAGACCCGGGCGAGCATTTGACTCTGAGTTCTACTGAGCCGCTTCATTGAGGCTAACACAGTGAAGCCGCTGAATCAGGAGGGACCCCAAGACTTGACTCCCCCCAACATCAAATTGCTTTCCTTGTCACAAAACAGCCTTGGCACTCCACCAAATCCCAAGCTAAACACCAACCCTCATGGTGTGTCCTACAGAGGGGCCATGCACTTCCCCCGAAAGTACAGGCCAAGTACAAATCTTCATATTGGCATAGCCTTAAGATAAACTCCCAGGGGATGGCTTGGATTACAACTATCAGATTTAGAAAGGCTTGGGAGGGGAGGAGTGGTTTGAATCCTAGACTTCAGTGAAAAGTGGGCAAAGAAAATCCCATTTCTCATGTTAGAGCTGGAAGATCCAAAAGGAGGTCTATCCCCTACCCCCATTCTTTTTGGAAGACTGTCATGGGCACAGCCATAACCAGCTGAGGTGCCAGAGACCAGCTCAGGTCTTCCTCAGCCCCCTGGAATAGCTGAATTTTTCGGGATACACTTAGTGGACATGGCAACCAAGACAACATAGCAGTCGGCACTAATTGGCTCCCCAGATGACAATTTTGGTAGGAGCTTGCACAGTTCTTACTAAAAGCCTCCATCTTTATATCTAAGCTGGGATGCAGGCTCCAGGGCCTATTCCTTCACTAACCAGCTGTCCCTGGGATTTCTGTTGGTTGTTTTCCATAACACTCTAACAAGGAAAAAAGAATCAGGGAGCTAACAGCTAACACAGACTAAGTGCCTACTTGGTGCTTATATTACCTCCTTAAATAGAACAAGCACCATCCTCCCGTTTTTACTGATAAGCTGAAGCACAGAATGGTTGTGTAATTTGCCTAAAGCCACCCAGCAAGTAGGTAGTAGAGCTGGGATCTGGCACACAACTGAGAAGCTGGATTTCCACGAGGACCTGGCTAAGCTTGTGGGGCCGCTGTCCAGACCGACTGCACTTCGGAAGGACCCTCCTTGTTTCTGGATCTGGGCCAGCACCTACAAATACAGATGGGTGAGGTCTGTCCAACGCCTCTGCTTGGAGCCCGCCAGCCACCCTGGCCAGTATGCTTTGAAAAGAGGGCATCCGTTAATGGACCGGGTCCGGCTCCAGTGAACACCACGGAGCCGGCTGGAAGATCTAGGATGTAACAGGCTCTGCAGAGGGAGTTCTACTCTGGCAGGAGCTGGGCACACCTCCACTGCGGGGGCTTCTACAATCAGAAAGGGTCCCGCCACCATTCCTGACTCAATGCGCAGAGGGCAGGGAGGGGGAAAGCGGCCATCCCAAGCCGGCCAGGGATGGAGTTCTTGTTGGATGCTGCACACAGCCCTGAGAGGGAGGATAGAGAGAAGTGAGGGGAGCAAGGGGGTGAGAAAAACCTCAGGGCTCTAGGACAAGCAGCATCCCGCGGAGAGGGCTCGCCACCCGAAAGCTCAGCCCCGTCACTCTACAGCTGGTGCCAGTCACCCCAAAAGTGCCATCCACAGTTGGGGGACTTAAAGCGCCCCTGTTCCCATCGCTCCCCAGAGCCCCGAGGTGAGAGCTTGCCCAGAGGAGAAGCGGAGCGCCCTCAGAGGGTCTGGCGCGCTCTCCCTCGCCTCCCTGGGACCTCGAACCGCAGCCTCCACCCCGCTGCAGCCCCCACCTAGAGCACCGGGGCCGGGCAGCGCCGCTCACCTCGCTCATCGCGGCGGCCGGGCAGGGCGCGCGGGGTGCGGCACGCGCAGGTGAGGCGAGGGGCCCTCGGAGCTGCACGGACGGCGGCCAGGAGTTGGTGGGCTCTGAGACACGGGCCCGGCTGACCGGGAGAAGAGAGTGCAGAGAGCCGCTGCTCCGGTGCCTGCCCCGCACGTTCTCAGCTCTCAGTTCCCCGCCAAGCGTGCCCTCACGACCCGGTCCTGTCAGAGCCTCCGCGAACCTCCTCCGGGCCCCACCTTTTATAATCAGCTCCGGTACCCGCCTCCAGCCAGGCCAATAGGAGCTCCTTCTACTGCAGAGTGACAGCCCTTTGCATCCAATAGTGGCAGGCCCGGAGGTCTGCTGCATTTCCAAACTAGGGTAAGACTGGCAGAGAGCGGGACGGAGAGGGAGACAAAAATCAAGTAGGGGGAGCAGTGAGAGCGAGGGAAGGAGTAGCACACGAAGGAGGGAAGGAGGAAGGGGGAAGGAAGGAGTGTGACGAGTTCAAGAAAGAAGAGAAAAGAGCTGGGAAGAAATCAAGAGGGTATACGGGAAGGAGGAAACTGTGAATCAAAAGGGGGGGGGGGGGAGGCAGAGACCCGGCAGATTAAGATTTAGCAGTGGGTACCTTTCTCTGAAGGGAGGAGAGAACTTCCACTTTGACCATGGCCTTGTCTAAAAATTATCAGAGTCAGTGAACTCAGGGGGCTTCCATAGCCTTGGCAGCTCATGACAAGAGCCTAGGGTGATTACTGATGCCATAAACAAGAGTGTCAATTTGTTAAGTCAACAACAGGAGTCACTGTGCACTTACTCCTCATGTAGGATCTCTGTCCTCAATGTGCTGTACATTGTGATTTAATGCTATAACTAGTACTCAAACAGTATTTTTCACTTTGTGTTTCTGTGTGGGAGCAAGCTGTTGAAATCTTTACTTAATGTATGCTAAACTGATCTTCTGTATATAAAGAGAAATGAAAATGAATCTTGATGTGAATGGAAGGGGAGAGGGAGTGGGAAAGGGGAGGGTTTCGGGTGGGAGAGATGTTATGGGGGGGAAGCCATTGTAATCCATAAGCTGTACTTTGGAAATTTATATTCATTAAATAAAAGTTTAAAAAAAAAAAAGATTTAGCAGTGGGAAGGTAGTCTGTATAAGAGTCGTGCGGGCGTGGAGGCTGGAACAAATGGTCAGTGCTCTGTGGCAAAGAACAGGAAAATCGCAAGTGCCTGTTCGATGCAGATCATACATCTGAGGCGTTCGAAGACACTTTAGGATTCGTCAAAATCCATCTCCCATGAAATGCAAAAAATCAAAATGTTGCTCTCTTTCAGGAGTGGCGGCTTGATGCCACGGTCAAAATGCTATTGGAGGTGTCCACATCCCATAGCATCCCAGCTCCACTTCCTATTCCAGCTTCCTGCTAATGTGCACCCTTGGAGGCAGCAGGTGATGGCTCAAGAACTTCAAGAACTTGGGTCTCAGGCCGGCACCCTGGCTCACTAGGCTAATCCTCCGCCTTGCAACGCCGGCACACCAGGGTTCTAGTCCCGGTCCGGGCACCGGATTCTGTCCCAGTTGCCCCTCTTCCAGTCCAACTCTCTGCTGTGGCCAGGGAGTGCAGTGGAGGATGGCCCAAGTGCTTGGGCCCCGCACCCCATGGGAGACCAGGAGAAGCACCTGGCTCTGCCATCGGATCAGCGCAGTGCGCCGGCCCCAACACGCCGGCGGCGGCCATTGGAGGGTAAACCAACGGCAAAAAGGAAGACCTTTCTCTGTCTCTCTCTCACTGTCCACTCTGCCTGTCAAAAAAAAAAAAAAAAATTCCCAGCTCCTGGCTTTTGCCTGATCCAGTCCCAGCTGTTGTGGCCATCTGGAGAGTGAACCAGTGGATGGAAGATCGATCTGTCTCTGTCTCCCTTTAAAAAAAAATTTTTATTTGTTTATTTGAAAGGCAGAGTTACAAGAGAGAGAAGGGGAGAGAAGAGAGAGAGAGAGAGAAGTCTTCCATCTGCTGGTTCGCTCCCCAAATGGCCACAACAGTCAGGCTGAGCCAGGCTGAAGCCAGGAGTCAGGAACTCCCTCCTTGTCTCTCATGTGGGTGGCAGGGGCCCAAGCACTTGGGCCATCTCCTGCTGCTTTCCCAGACATATTATAAGAGAACTGGATCAGAAGCACAGCAGCCAGGACTGGAACCGGCATTCTGATATGGGATGCCGGTGTCACAAACAGTGCCTTAATCCACTATGCCATAACACTGGCCCCGTCTGCCTTTCAAATAAATAATAATAATTTTTAAAAGTTTAAAAGAAGGACTGGTGTTGTGATGTGGTAGGTTGGGCATTCTATATGGGCTCCGGTTCGAGTCCCAGATGCTCCATTCCAATTCAGCTCCCTGCTAATGGCCTGGGAAAGCAGTGGAAGATGGCCCAAGTGCTTGGGCCCCTGCACCTGTGTGGGAGACCCAGAAGAAGCTTCTGGCTCCTGGCTTTGGCTCGGCTCAGCTCCGGCCGTTGTGGCCATTTGGGGAGTGAACCTGCAGATGGAAGACCTCTCTCTCTCTCTCTCTCTCTCTTTTTCTCTGTCTTTCTCCCTCCCTCTCTCTCTTTCTTTAAATCTGACATTCAGAAATAAATAAACCTTTAAAAATTTAAAAATAAATTAGCTTACATCTTCTACGTTCAGTCCCAGTCTGGCACTGAGCCCTCCACTGTGCCATGAATGTGAAGTTCTAAACACACACACACACACACACACACACACACACGTATGACCTCTGCCTCACTGTTGCCACTAAAATCCCCAAGTCCTAGTTGCTAGGATCTAACTTGTTTCTTCCTGCAGTTCTGTAACAATTCCCCATTTGTTGATTTCTTAGTCCATATCTGAGTGCCCAGGCTGCCAGGGTGTAGGGAGCAGATGAGAAAGAGAAAGCCCACAATCCAATCTGTATACATCATTTTCCAATTAGATGGAACTTTACTAAGTAATTACTATGTTTATAATTTTTATGAAAGAATGAACACTCGGGTAATTTCAGCTGCTACTCTTGTTTACCCAGCTTTCATTTCTTCTTTAATCCCTTTAAATTCTCGTCTGTGATTCTCCCAGGCGTTGTAAAACCTTGGTTCATTTACAGCTTCAGTCGGCCAAGGCCAAACACATTCAGCTTTGGCAGTTACACACTTTTGTTAAAGTTTCTTTCATGGCCTGCTAGAACTAAGACATTAATTGCTGAGCTTCTCTCAGCCAGAAACCAAGGATCTCTTCTCAAAAGCCAGAGCTCAAAAAGACCTAGAACAACCCGTTCTGCTCTGGAACCCCTGGGCTTTTATATTTTCCATGTCGGGTCACCTGTTCTCCCTCATGCCCCTGAGACCCGCTGACTCTGCATTCTAACCGGCCGAGCTCCTGCTCACTCCATGCTGCCAACCCTTCCAGCTTCCCTCCTTCCCTCCTCCCCATTTCTAATGAACAATTAATTCGCTTGAAAGCATCGTCTTCAGTGAAGCAGAGCTCTCCAAAGTTTTTAAACAACTGTGAAAAGATGACAGAGAGAAGTCAAGATCCTAGATCAGGGATCAGCAAGCTTTTTCCTTAATAACCAGATGATAAATGTTTTAGGCTTTGAAGGTCATATATGGATGGTCTTTCCAGATGACACAAGACTCCCGTGATAGCTTGAGGGTGACCATAGATGGTATGTAAACAAACAGGGTTGTATTCTCATAAAACTTGATTTTGAACGCTAAAGTTTAAATGTCACATAATTTTCATGTTTTATGAATTATTCTAGTTTTTTAAATTTTAATGTGGAACCATTCTTAGCTCACAAGCAGCAGGCCAGATTTGGATCATAGGTCATAAATTGCCGATCCCTGTCATAGATGATTAAATGTTCAAGTATGCTAACACAATAGGCTGTATAATAATAAATAGCAATAGGTTAAAGAAGCAAGACATCAACCAGGACCAAAAGAGTCAAAAGCTTCCTGGGGGAAGTGGGATTTCGGGTAGGTCTTAAAGGAGAAGTAGAGGAAGGGAGAAAGGGAGGAGAGGGAGATGTGGTAGCTGGGTGATAACCAGAGAAAAATAATGAAAGAAAACTCAAATTTATAATGAGGTTTTAGGAGCCATTGCAGGGCCCTGAATATCAGACTAAGAACTTCAAGTTTAAGATTTAATTATTTGGGACTGCTGTTCTTCCCCCACTTGCTACACAGGCATCTGATATCAGAGTGCTGAGTAGAGTCCTTGCTCTTCCACTTCCAATCCAGCTCCCTGCTAATAAGCCTGTGAAAGCAGTGGAAGATGGCCCAAGTGCTTGAGCCCCTGCCATCCATGGGAGAGACCCAGATGGAGTTCCTGGCTCCCGGCTTTGGCCTGGCCCAGCCCTAGCCATTGCAACTATTTAAGAAGTGAACCCACAGATGGAAGATAGGTTTCTCTCCCCCACCCCCTGCTTTATTTAATTAATTATTTATTTGAAAGGCAGAGTGATACAGAGACACAGAAAAAAAAAAGATCTTCCATCTGCAGGTTCACTACCCACTTGACTTCGATGGCCAGGGCTGGGCCAGGCTGAAGCCAGAAACTCCATCAGGTCTTCCATATCAGTGGTAAGAATGCAAGTGTTTAGGCTGTGATCTGCCCTCCCAAGCACATTAGCAGAATGCTAATGACAAGTGCAGAGCAGCTAAGTCTCCAACCGACACTCTAATATGAGATGTAGGCAACCCAAGCAACACTTAACTCACTGTGCCACAACCCTGGCCCCAGAATAAGAAATTTAAGCTTCATCTTCACACATACAGCATTTCTAATTATTCTAATGGGGAATATATAGGACTGGTTTGACAAGGCAAAGACCAGGAGTAGGAAGGCCCACATGGTGATATTGCAGCTGTACAAAGAAAGTATGAAGGTGTCAGTGAGTATGATGACAACAGCAGAAGAGAAGGCATAGCATCAAGAAACATATGGCGGGGCCGGTGCTGTGGTGCAGCAAGTTAACGCCCTGGCCTGAAGTACCAGCATCCCATGTGGGCGCTGGTTCAAAACCCGGCTGCTCCACTTCCGATCCAGCTCTCTGCTATGGCCTGGGAAAGCAGTAGAAGATGGCCCAGGTCCTTGGGCCCTTGCACCCACGTGGGAGACCCGGAAGAAGCTCCTGGCTCCTGGCTTCGGATCGGAGCAGCTCCGCCCAATTGTGGCCAGTTGGGGAGTGAACCAGAGGATGGAAGACCTCTCTCTCTCTCTCTCTCTCTCTCTCTCTCTCTCTCTGTCTGCCTCTCCTCTGTTTAACTCTTTCAAATAAATAAATAAATCTTTTTTAAAAAAGAAACATATGGCATAACGAATCAAAAAGATTTGCTAAGAAGATTTATGGAAGGATTCAGTGTGCCTTTTGGAATTCATGACCCAGAAACCAGGAAAGTTATTCAATCACTCATTGATGATTAAGCCCACATTATGGCTAGGATCTAAGCTAGGTGTTGGTATTTTAAATAATCCCATGTAACATGGAACTTACAGTCTAGTAGGAGAGAGACTGTCACCTGACTGCCAAGGCAAGATATTGTTAGTGGTACCATGATAGAAATCTGGGCAAGGGAAGCTAGCATTTAGCCTAAAAGCTAAAACCCCTACATCCCATAATGGATTCCTGACTTCAGCTTCCTGCTAGGACAGACGCTGGGAGGCAACAATAATGGCTCAGGAAATTGGATCCTGCCACTAACATGGGAGATCTGAATTGAGTTCCTGGCTCCCAGTTTCAGCTGCATTTGTTGTGGGCATTTGATTAACATACCTGCAGATGGGAGTTCTCTCTCTCTCTCTCTCTCTCTCTCTGTTGCTCTCTACCTGTCTCTCTGTTTTCCCCCTTTATCTTCCACTCTCTGCCTCACAAACTTAAAAAAAAAATCTGGGCAAGAGTAGTGGGAGGCCAGAGAAAGGAAGAGTGAGATTTGACCTGCAGAGGCATCAGAAGTGACCATCAATAGCAATAATATTTCATGGTACTAGAGTTGTAGATTTTGGAGGCATTCACATACTGAGATGAGGGAAAATGAAATAAAGCACATAAAGGTACTCTGTAAACTGTGATGTTAAAACGTTAGCTATTTTTACCTTTTACCAGAGTTCTGTAAATAGATGAATCATTAGGGAAGAACATAGAAGAAGCATGGGAAGGTTCAGCTTAAGCCCTGGAGAAAAACACATGGCTTTTCCTAATCTCTAGGCTTAAGAAATGATCATTAGAGAAGAAAGGAAAAAAGAGCTTTTAGAAACAGAGTTGAAGAACCAAGAACACAAAACATCACAGAGGTGATGGAGAAAGAGTTTCAAAGACGAGAATGCAGTATCCAGGTGGGGGTCAAAAGCTGTAGGGGAGAACATAAGAGAAAGCCTATTGAATTCAACAGACCACAGCAGACCATCAGTGAGTTTAAAGACACAAGACTAAAAGCAGATTACAAGGCTCAAAGGAAAGGAACCCTCCCTGTTCAAAGAAGTGTTTGTACCAGTATCTGTGGGGCCCACAGGATGGGTTAAGCCTATACTGGAAATTTGGCTCATGGACATCTGAGTGAGGTCAGCTAGACGTCAAGTGCAAACATGGCAGGTAGAAACCAACAGTTCAGAGCTCAGGAAGAAGACAGGGATGAGACTAGAACACGAATGGGATCCTGCCAGAAAGATAGGACAACGAAGGGTAATCAGCCATGAAAGACAGCAGCAAAGAGAGAAACAGGAATGTATCCTGATGACATGGTGTTAGCAAATTGCATGGCACAAAGCAAATACCCATTAAATAGGTACCGAATGGATGACTGTGTCTTTCAATATTTCTTGAATGAATGAACACTACAAATAATTGCACTAGATGCCACATGGAAAGAGTACGTGTTTGAAATCAGATTTTAATTTATATCCTAGCCCATTTATTCACTCCATAAACATTTATAAAATGGGCCTGGAGCATGTAAGACCCTGAAGATCTAAAAATAACGGATGCAGCCAATTCTACAACTCACAGTTGATTGACAGAGTCAGAAAAAACTGTTCTTCACTGTAATGAGTTCTGTAACGGATTTGTGCCCAGAGGTGTAGCCGTAACCCACAGGCTCCAGGGGTCATCTGTTGCACTCAGGTCTGTAGGGCCTAGAGGACCAGAGGACCACAGAGGACGGTCTGGAAATAGAGTGTGTCAGGCAGTTCCCAGAAGGAACAAGAAGGACAGATGTTCAGAGGTGAGTGAGCACAGCTTGTTCAGGGAACTCCGGATACGCAAGCACATCTAGAGCCAATGTGTGATGTGCTAGGTCAGGGGAGGGAAGTAAAGAGGGAACAGAGGAGGCCAGAGAGAGAAAACAAAACAAAACAAAGGCCAGATGCAAAGAACTTTGTGTGACACACTAAAGAGATTGGATTTTCTCCTGAAGGTGATGGCAAGCAAATGAAGAATTTTAAGCAGGGGAAAGACACGATCACATTTGCATTTTAGAAATAGCAACAGCGTGGAGGATGGGTTGGAAAGAGACAAAGCAGGGATCAGGGAGAACAATTTAATAGGTGACTACAGTAATATGCAAAAAATGAGGGCTAGAACTTAGCTAAGAGGTAGTGGGCATTTAGAGGTCAGAAGACAGGAATAATGGGTCATAGCATCTGTTCATGTTTAAGGAAAGTGGGAAGAAAAGCAAAGAGGCCAGGTGACTCCTCTAGCTTCTGGCTTGGCACCCAGGAAAGAGTGGCAGTACAGGAGAAGGAAATAAAGAGGGTAGAAGAATAAATACAGGGGCCAGCACTGTGGCATGGTAGGTTAAGCCTCTGCCTGCAGCACAAGAATCCCATATGGGCGCTGGTTCAAGTCCTGGCTGCTCCACTTCCAATCCAGCTCCCTGCTAATCTGGTATTATCTTTGTAAATTTTTTAAATTTATTTTAATTTTATTTGTCCTGGGAAAGCAGTGGAAGCTGGCTCAAGTGCTGGGCCCCTGCACCCATGAGGGAGACGCAGAAGCAGCTCCTGGCTTCAATCTGGCCTAGCCCTGGTCATTGAAGCTATTTCAAGAGTGAACTGGTGGAGGCTGGTGCTGTGGCATAGCAGATAAAGCCACCATCTGCAGTGCCGGCATCCCAAATGGGTGCCGGTTCGAGTCCAGCCTGCTCCACTTCCAATCCAGCTCTCTGCTATGGCCTGGGAAATCAGTAGAAAATGGCCCAAGCCCTTGGGCCTCTACACCTACTTAATCAGTAGAAAATGGTCCAAGCCCTTGGGCCTCTACACCTACTTGGGAGACCCAGAAGAAGCTCCTGACTCCTGGTTTCAGATCAGCCCAGCTCTGGCAGATGCAGCTTTTGAGAGTGAACCAGCAGATTAAAGACCTCTCTCTCTGTCTCTTCCCCTCTCTCTGTCTGTAACTCTGTCTCTCAAATGAATAAATAAATCCTAAAAAAAAAAAAAAGAATAAAAAAACAGCATCTTTCTTTCATGTTCCAGGTAACATGTATGTATTTTTACACATATTACTTTGTTTAGTCTTCTCAACCAACCTGGATAATGAGTATAACTAATTCTTTTTTCTAGAGAAAAAAAAAAAAAAACAGTTAATTCAGAAAGCTTAACCGACCAGGCCACAACTAACACGTGTGTTTTCCAGATCCTGGCCTGGGTTAGACACATTGGAAGACAGTGAAGACATCGGTTAAGCCTGAAAGCCTGCTCACCATGGGTGCCAGGGCATCCTGCAGCAGCTGCCAGTCTCCCTCTGCTCCACAAGACAGAGTCTGGGGTTGGGGGAGGATTTCTGTACATAGAAGAGAGCTCAGAGGGTTGTGTCTCAAAGGCAACCCCAGCTCTAAGAATGGCGAGGTAGCCTTCTTCAAACAGAACAAGGCTCAGGGTCATCCCTAGACTCTAGGTGAGGGGGACATTGAGGGCCGAAACATGTTTGGCCACCTCACTGAGAGGCAGCCCTCAGCATTGCGAATGCTGTTGCAGGAGGAGGAAGTACGCCTGCCTTCTCTGGTCTGGGGTCTGCTCAGCCTGATGCTATCTGATTCCCACAGCCCCCGGGAAACTGGGTCTCAGTCCTGTCAGTTAGGGAAGGAGCAAATCAAGTAACTAAGTCAGCAAGAACCAGAGTCAGAATTTGAACCTAAGTCTGTATGACTTCAAAACCCACGCTCTTGCTGTTTTCTTGTGTTGGGATAGTCATCAAGGTAGGTAATACAGGAGAAGTTAGCTTGTGGGGAATTGACAATGAGCTCTATTTTGGACATGTTGAACTTGAATATTTTGATTCTTGTACAAGTTAAACTCTATGAGCCTCAGTTTTCTCAGCTGTAAAATTATATTACCCATAGATGCAACATAACAGGTAAGGATTTTTTTAAAAGTTTATTTATATAAGGTGAAAAAATTTCATAGATGCAGATTTAAGACATAACATTTTGTTCATATTGCACACTGTGAGAAAAGATAAAGGGTGCCTAGTGTCATACTCGGGTTAAGCCCCTACTCAGGACATCTACAACCCTTACTGAAGTGTCTGGTTCAAGTCCCAACTAAACTGCACTTCTGATCCAGCTTCCTGTTGATGTACCTGGGAGGCAGCTGATTGATGGCCCAAGTATCTGGGTTCCTGCCACTCACATGGGAGACTTGGATGGAGTTCCTGGTTCCCATCTTCCTCTGGGGCAGCCCTGACTGTTGAGAGAATTGGGGTAATGAACCAGTGAATGAAAGATATCTCTCTCTCTCTCTCTCTCTCCCTCTCTCTCTCTCTCTCCAGTTCTTTCAAATAAGTAAATAGTTTTTTAAAAAACAGATGAAGCAATTAATACCTATAATGTACATAATTAATAATGTACACAATCTCCTGAAAAATTTAGTTTAATTCCTTTTGATATCCAGAGGTTCAACTTATCAATTCAATCTCCATAATTAGGCTACAAATTTGTCTGTAAGAAGGGCCTTCTCTTTTTTCCTTCTTCATAGTGCCTAACTGTAGAGTAAGCACTTGATAGCTTAATGCTAGAGTATCCTGTAAGCCATGGGAGTGGATCAGGGCCAAGTGTAGAGAACCTTTGTCCTCCTCCTGCAGCCTCTTTCCCAGTTGGTGGTACCACCATCCACTCAATCATTCTTGCTATAAATCTGGAGTTATCTTTGTAAATTTTTTAAAAAATTATTTTGATTTTATTTGCTTTTAAAATATTTTTTATTTATTTAAAAGTCAGAGTTACACAGAGAGAGAAGGAGAGGCAGAAAGAGAGAGAGGTCTTCCATCTACTGGTTCACTCCCCAGTTGGCTGCAATGGCTGGAGCTGTGCTGATCTGAAGCCAGGAGCTTCTTCCAGGTCTCCCTCGTGGGTGCAGGGGCCCAAGGACTTGGGCCATCTTCTACTGCTCTCCCAGGCCACAGCAGAGAGCTGGATCAGAAGTGGAGCAGCCAGGACTCAAACCAGCGCCCATGTGGGATGCCGGCACTGCAGGCAGTGGCTTTACCTGCTGTGCTACAGCGCCAGCTCCTTCATTTTATTTGAAAGACACAGAAACACATAGAAAAAGACAGAGATCTTCCATTCACTGATTCACTCCCCAAATGCCTACAACAATCAGGGCTGGGCAAGGTCAGAAGCCTAGAACTGACTCCTACATGGGTGACAAGAACCTAATTACTTGAGCTGTCATCTGCTGCCTCCCAGGGTGAGCATCAGCAGGAATCTGGATGGGAAATGGAGGAGCCCAGACTGAAACTAGGCACTCCTATGATATGTGGACATCCCAAACATTGACTTAACTGCTGCACCAAATGCCTACCCCATGGAGTTATTTCTAAGTCCTCTTTCTCTTTCTCCACCCAGACATACTGGTAGTAACCAAATTTTATAGCAGGAAAAGCCACCGCCTGCAGTGCCAGCATCCCACACAGGTGCTGTTTCAAGTCTTGGCTGTTTCACTTCCAATCCAGCTCTCTGCTATGGCCTGGGAAAGCAGTACAAGATGGCCCAAGTCCTTGGGCCCCTGCACCCTTGCAGGAGACCTGGAGGAAGCTCCTGGCTCCTGACCTTGGATTGGCCCAGCTCCGACCATTGCGGCCATTTGGGGAGTGAACCAGTGGATGGTAGACCCCCCCCCACTTCTGCCTCTCTGAAACTGTGCCTTTCAAATAAATAAATCAATCTTTAAATTAAAATTGCTTAGGCTAACACTTCAGGTCTCCTGTGATCAGGCCCTGCTTGTCCCTCAATCTCTCATCCCATCTCTCTAGTCTTATTTCTTCTCATACCTAGCCTGAAATGTGATGGTCCAGGGGCCAGGCGCTGTGGGCTGTGCTGTAGCAGGAAAAGCCACCGCCTGCAGTGCCAGCATCCCACATGGGCGCTGTTTCAAGTCTCGGCTGCTCCACTTCTGATCCAGCTCTCTGCTATGGCCTAGGAAAGCAGTAGAGGATGGCCCAAGTCCTTGGGCCCCTGCACCCATGTGGGAGACCCGGAGGAGGCTCCCAGCTCCTGGGTTCGGATCAGCGCAGCTCCAGCCATTGTGGCCATTTGGGGAGTGAACCAGTAGATGAAAGACCTCTCTCTCTCTCTGCCTCTCCTCTCTCTGTGTAACTCTGACTTTCAAATATAAATAAATCTCTTTAAAAAAAAAAATAAAAAGAAATGTTATGGTCCAGGGAGAGAGGCTCCCATGTGGCTCTACCATATCTACCTCTTTGCATCTGGTCTCTTGAACTTCTCGCACCTGTACCTTCTACCCAGAGCGACTTCCATTTTCTCCTGGTTCACTCCTTATTATCCTTTAAAAAGCACTCTGCTGCTACTCCTGGAAGCATCTCCTGCTTCCTCCTCAACATTTCTTTGTCAAATCAGGATTAAGGCCTTCTGCCATCCCATAATGATCTGCACCTAGAACCATCCTTGACCTGATTGCATTTCTTCTTATCTGCTTAAAGCTCTACTTAATCACTAGTGTTTAAACTCCCTGAGGTCAGGAGAGGCTTACATCGTAAGTTCTCAGTGTTTGTTGACTGAATGAATTATAGGAATTCTCAGAGTCTTGAGCAAAGACACCAGTTGATAAATACACACAACATACATAAACATACTCACCACTTCCCAAGGACCAGATCCAAGCACGTCTGCTCTCTCAAATTCAGCCCACTTCAAAATGCAAAGTTATGCAAAGTTGGATGTTGCACCAGCTCACTCTAGGAACCTAAACGAGGCTCTTTTAAACTCAATCTCCCCCTCTCTCTGTCTCTCTCTCATTCTCTCCCCACCCCACCCCGTGTGTGTTTATTTCTCTGATCTGAACTTGGGGGTTTTAACTCACCTTTAGGGAAAACTGATTATAATTTAACTCAACTAAAGAAGTGAAAGACAGTGGAGAGAGAAGGAGAGAAAAGAAAAGGAAACATGGGGGTTATATCAAGTAGGAAAATATTGCGTAGTGCAGATATAGCAAGTGCCCTCGGAAATCTGCAGTAAGAAGAACCTTCAAAGTGGAAAACTGAGAGCTTGGGCTTCATTCTAATGTGTGTGGGATCAGATTTATCCAACAAATTGCTCATCATGAGAACATCCAAATAGCTTTTGAAATGACTTTTCTGGTTGTAGATGCTGGGAGAACACATACACACACTTACCAAAATATTCTTCAGTGAAAATGGAGTACTAGACAATCATAGTGAAGACTTCTACTTCTGCTTCTTAAACTTATTCATCAGAAGTCTTTATCTTGACTCCAGACAGGACTACATACAAAATTTGGGGGGTCTTGTTCAAAAGTCATTGGGTGTCTGGGGGCAGGGAGCATTGGTCCAGCAGATAAGATGCTGGTGACGACACCCACATCCCACATCAGAGTGACCGGGTTTGAGTCCCAGCTACGCTGGTCATGCATCTTCTTGCTGATGCTCACCCTGGGAAGCAATAGGTGATGGCTCAAGTGATTGGGCCCTCCCACTCACTTGGGAGATCTGGACTGAGTTTTGGCCTGGAGTAGTCCTCACTGTTGTGGTTATTTAGGGAATTTATTAGAGGTCACTCTGATTTAATTCTCAGCCCTCCCTAGTAAGGAGGTACGATTCCTTCTGGCTCTTTGCATAGGCTCTTTATTATTAAGTGATTTAGTTTAAGAGGCAGAGACAGACAGACATCCAGAGAGCTGCCATCCACTGGTTCACTTCCCAAATGTCCACAACAGCTGGCACTGGGCCAGGCTAAAGCCAGGAGCTGGGAACTCAGTCTGAGTCTCCCACATGGGTGGCAAGTACCAAATTACTTGAGCCAATACTTGATCCCTCTCAGGGTACACGGTTGTAGGACATCGTAATCAAGCCAGGACTCAAACTCAGGCATTCCAATATGGAATTAAAAAAAAAAAAAAACATTGATTTATTTATTTGAAAAGCAGAGTTACAAAGAGGTAGAGGCAGAGAGAGAGAGAGAGAGAGAGAGAGAGGAGAGGTCTTCCATCCACTTGTTCACTCAGATGGTCACAACAGCTGGAGCTGAGCCAATCCAAAGCCAGGTCACCCATGTTGTGGCAGGGGCCCAAGGCCTTGGGCCTTCTACTGCTTTCCCAGGCCATAGCAGAGAGCTGGATCAGAAGAGAAGCAGCCAAGTCTCTAACCGGTGCCCATATGGGATGCCGGCACTGCAAGCGGCAGTTTTACCTACTATGCCACAGCACCAGCCCCATGGATGTAGGCATCTTAATCCATGGGCCAAATGCTTACCCCTGAACAGGCTCTTAATTAGGCCACAGTCTCTTTTTAAGAAATTTGCTTTGGGGAGCCTAATGTAATTGTTACACCTATCCTCTAATTCCTGGCGTACTGCATGTGAAAAAAAGCTTGTTCTCTGCTTGTCTAGAATCCACGTAGAGAGGAGGCTGCAGATCTAGCTTAAAGCTCAGCAGTAGGGTAGATCTTCAGGAGTCTGATAGCATATTGCCCATTCCCAAAATATTCAAATAGCCTTTTTTTTTTCTTTTTTTGACAGGCAGAGTTAGACAGTGAGAGAGAGATACAGAAAAAAAGATCTTCCTTCCGTTGGGTCACCCCCCAAATGGCTACCAAGGCCGGTGTGCAGTGCCAATCCGAAGCCAGGAGCCAGGTGCTTCCTCCTGGTCTCCCATGCAGGTGCAGAGCCCAAGCACTTGGGCCATCCTCCACTGTCTTCCTGGGCCACAGCAGAGAGCTGGACTGGAAGAGGAGCAACTGGGACAGAACTGGCACCCCAACTGGGACTAGAACTCGGAGTGCTGGTGCCGCAGGCAGAGGATTAGCCTAGTGAGCCACAGTGCCGGCACAAATAGCTTTTGAGTCTGATAAAGAGCAGCTTTTAGGGCCAGCGCCATGGCACATTAGGTTGATCCTCCCCCTGCATCCCATATGGGCACTGTTCTAGTCCTGGCTGCTCCTCTTCTGATCCAGCTTTCTGCTATGGCCTGAGTACCTGGACCCCTGCACCCTTGTGGGAGACCTAAACAAGCTCCTGGCCCAGCTCTGGCCATTGTGGCCATTTGGGGAATGAGCCAGCAGATGGAAGACCTTTCTGTCTCACCCTCTCACTGTCTGTAACTCTCTCTCTCTCAAATAAATATATATTTAAAAAAAAAGAGCGGCTTCTAACAAGTCATGAAGTCCCCACCCACTAAGTCCTTCCCCCATGTGCCACCAACCAGCACTGTGGGCATGCTGGGAAAAACCTCCCACCCAGGTTTTTGCCCTGGGTCCAGAGTCTGCGCCCTACCAACAGTCACTGAGAACAACTGGCAGTCAGATACAACAGAAGCCTGTTTTGTCCACGTCCCGGGAGCCACAGTCCCTAACTCCAATCACTGGCAGCTCCTGAGATCAGAGCGAAGGCAGGGTAAGCATGGGAGTCTGGGGACAGGTATTTCGCATCATATCTGTGGCCTGCAGGTGGAAGCCGCCTAAGAGAAGCAGGTAAGAAACCTGTCGGGGCCCACAGCCTCAAAGCAGTTTGGGTGCTGGTGGGGATTTGGTCCTGGGAAGTTTCTAGAAGACACTGTGCAGAAGGGAGGGAACAGGGCCAAGGGTGACCCAGAACTGACCGCTAAGCCTTCTCACACTCAGGAACCTGTGACGGTCATCCCCAAACCTGAAGCCATGGTCAGTGAGGAAGATGAGCCAAAGAACTGCGCAGTGTGCGGAGACCGAGCCACAGGCTACCACTTCCACGCCTTGACTTGTGAAGGCTGCAAGGGTTTCTTCAGGTGAGAACCTGGTCTCATTGGAAACCACGTGAAACTGCCTGTCCGTTAGACTTTAGACCCTGGCACTTGCCCAAGCTTGCGCAGTTGTATTGGTCTTGCGTCTCACAGTGTATCTGTTCTGTGGCCAGCACCCTACCTCTTGCCAACCAGACACTGTATAAACCGGTGACACAATAACAGATTATTTGCTCCAATGTTTAGCTAGTACTCCCTCACTCGGCTTTCCTGAGTGATCCTGGGCCCCAGGGACTCTGAGCACAGCCCAGATGAGTCCACTCAGCAGATTCCAGGCCTTTCAGACCACATCATCTCAGCTTCCCACACAGCCACCCGCCTGATCACTGCCATCCCAGACCTAACAACGTCTCTGTCTCCCACAGACGAACGGTCAATAAATACCCCGGTCTCACCTGCCCCTTTGCTGGAAGCTGTGAGGTCAGCAGGGCCCAGAGGCGCCACTGCCCAGCCTGCAGGTTGCAGAAGTGCCTAGCTGCTGGCATGAGAAAAGACAGTGAGTTGGCTCCCTCCCATCCCAACAATCCATAGACTGTGCCACTCTGCTTTGTCCTTGTTCCCAATAGTGTGTTTCCCACCTAGCAGGCAGAGTAAACATTTAGAAATGCATTGGTTGATGTCATTATTCTGCTCAAAACCTCCAATGGCTCTCAGGGTCTCTCTCAAAATGTGCAATCTCGTGACCTAACTCCCACACCCCACGTCTCAGACTATTTCTCACTTTTCCCCTTGTTCAATCCACTTCAGCCACATTGACTTCAATGCCATCCTTGAACCAATCAATAGCTCTTCCCCAGAAATCTTGGCACTTGCCAGTCCCAAAAGCTCTTCCTCTAGATACTCATGTGGCCTGTTTTATTTCTTCTGTCTCTTAAGTAAGGTGCCAATCATCTAGTAGGTACTTTGCAATTATTGAATGGACTCATGCTTTCTGGATGCTCCCAACAGAGGATGTAACTAGAGCTCACAGAACCTGCCCACCTTCATTCAGCTAAAAAGTTGCAGTACTCAAACTTAAGTCTGTCTGACTCCCAAACTCTTGCTTTTTTCATGATACCTATCACTCTACTTTTTACCACAGAGCAGTGGAAACTGTAGACATCAAAGATCTTGGTTTGAGTTCAGTCTGCACCAACTTAGAGACTGTGGACTTGGCACTGTAATCTAAGCCTGTTTACATTTCTGGAAAAATATTAATATCTGCCCTGTCTACCACAGAGTCTCCCAGTGAGATTGAGCCTCAGAATCTTTGAAATTATGCTATGCAAGCACTAGTGAGGCTTTGGTTATTAGGACCCTCTTCAATGTCCCCCTAGAAGCTAAACATCTCTTCACCTCTTTCCTACTTTCCTGGCCACCCTTCCCTTCTCTCCCATGTGCACTGTTTCCTCTGCAATGCCTCACAGGTGGGTGAATCCTCTGCTATCTGGAGTCTCTAGGACTTATGCCCAAGGAAGCCCCAGGAACTCTCCTTCCTCCCCACATCCTCCACTGTGCAAAGCAGTTGAGGGATCCCACATTGGAGAGCAGCAGATAGAGGGGTGCTCCCTGCTGTTTCAACAGTTCTGTCCTCTCTCCCCTGGCACAGTGATAATGTCAGCAGAAGCCCTGGCACTGCGGCGAGCAAAGCAGGCCCAGCGGCGGGCACGGCAAACACCAGTGCAGCTGAGTAAGGAGCAGAAAGAACTGATCCAGATACTCCTGGGGGCCCACACTCGCCACATGGGCACCGTGTTTGAACAGTTTGTGCATTTCAAGGTGAGCATGTACAGGACTTGGGCTGGCATGACCAAAAGGGTGTCCAAGGTGGTTGGCCCGAGGGAGAGGGATGTGTGCCTTGCACCCATCTAGGGGACGGGACTTCTATAGATCCCCAACCTGGGCAGGCTTCTCAGCAAAGAACCCTTCCAAGAGAAGTCCGGCAAGGCCTGCAGGAGAGCCCCAGGGCAGGGGGCTCTGGCTCACGTTCAGATCTCCACAGCCTCCAGCTTATCTGTTCATCCATCACCAGTCTTTGCCCACCCTGGTCCCTGTGCTGCCTTTGCTCACACACATTGCAGACATCAACACTTACATGGTGCAGCAAATCGTCAAGTTCACCAAGGATCTGCCCCTCTTCCGGTGAGTAACCACCACCCCTCATTCGTTCAGGAACACACACTTCAGTAAATCACACAGTCCCCACCCCAGGTCACTGTCCACACTCATACCCCCAACACCAGGCCTCAAATCCCCAGCTGAGTTTGTAAGTGTGACAGCTGGGAGTGGGAGCTGCTCTCCCTCCGTGAAGTTCAGGTTTGAGCTTAAGGGGCCCTCTGTTTCCCACCCCCAACAGGTCCCTGCCCATAGAGGACCAAATCTCCCTCCTCAAGGGGGCAGCTGTGGAAATCTGCCAAATATTGCTCAATACCACTTTCTGTGTCCAAACACAAAACTTCCACTGTGGGCCTCTTCACTACACGAAGGAAGACGGAGTCCATGGTGAGATAGGCTGGAGCAGCAGAGGGCATGGGATGTGGCGAGGTGACCTGGAGGCTCCTAAGTCTGGTGTCTCCCACAGTGGGGTTCCAGGAAGAATTTATGGAGTTGCTCTTTCGCTTCCATGACACGCTGCGACGACTACAGCTCCAGGAGCCCGAGTATGTGCTCATGGTCGCCATGGCTCTCTTCTCTCCTGGTGAGCATTTCCTAAAGCCCACCACCACTGCCCACGCTCAGCTCCTTGAATACAACCACCCCAAGTCTTCTAGCATTCAAACCTCACAGCGGGTCTACACCAGCCTTGGCCTCTGGTGGGCTATGCAGGCCCAGCCCTGCCCCCCACCTTGTCCTTCCCAGCTCCCTGTTTTGCAGACCGCCCTGGAGTTACCCAGAGAGAGGAGATTGATCAACTGCAGGAGGAGATGGCACTGACCCTGGACAGCCACATCAAAGGCCAGCAGCCGGGGCCTCGGGACCGGTATGGTGGGAGACTGGGGACTCGGAGGCCGCACTGAGGCTAGAAGGGTTAGGGAAATGCTCAGGTCACGATGAATGTTGTTAACTGCCTTTCCATTTGGGAAACCGAGTCCCTTGGGTCCTTGTCCTTCCCTCTGGCCAACCCCATCTCACATAGTTCCAGCATCCAAATGGTTCTTACGGCTGGTTGATTTCACTTTTTCCAGATGTTTTTATTCAGTAGAGATGCAAAGTAGTAGCTCACAGGCTCCGTATGACCGCATTCCTGAGACTGATGACACCCCTCCCCTCCCCCACTCCAACTGCTCCAGACACTTCTAAGAGTCCTGGCTACTCTTTCCCTTGGCCCTGCCTCTCCTCTTCATTTGGGTCAACTCCTTTCTTTTCTCATTGCCCTTGAAGTTATGGTCATCGTTTCACAGCCAAAGCCATTCCCTCGCTCCCCAGTCCATGATCAACCCAGGCTCTGAGGTACGTGCCACTTCGGTTCTTGCGCATTCCTCAATGAGCCAATTTGGCCAGAAAGGGATGCTCTACACCATGGAACACATCCACCTTCTAGAACATGTTCTAGAAGGCCAGACCCTCAGATTCCACAGCACAGAAAGTTCTGGACTCTTTTCACGCCTGGTCCTCCGAGCTCTGAGGCCAGGAAGAGCCAGCCATAGTGACAGAAGACGCCATCAGACAGAGGCCCGTTGGGGACCTGTGTAATTAATTTCTGATGAATTTGTTATACCAGAGCATGATTTTCTCTCAGGCTCAGCCCCAGCTTCACTGAGGGGCAGGGCCTTAGGATAAGACTCCCAGTTGCCTTATTTTCCTCCTCTTTCCCTGGTGACCCCACTACTTCTTCCAAAGGTTTCTGTACGCAAAGCTGCTGGGGCTGTTGGCCGAGCTTCGGAGCATCAACGACGCATACTGGTACCAAATACAGCGCATCCAGGGACTGCTGGCCATGATGCCGCTGCTCCAGGAGATCTGCAGCTGAGGCCGGGCTCACCTCCTCCCCCAGCCCACCTGGACCTGCTGGACTGCAGAGGGGACAAGGCTGGGGCCGGTGCAAAGGGAGCCCAGTGGTTGCAATGAAAGACTAAAGCAATATCTTGCCTTTTCATGCGGTCGGGTGGGGGGTGGGGGGGTGTCGGGGGCCATGGAGACAACGTTGCTCTCTGGAAGCACAGAAGATAGTTCGAAGACTTCCTCCTTCCCTAAGAAGAAAGCTCCTTCTGGGGAAGGGTGGGCCCCACTTTCTGAGGCCAAAGATTTAGCCCTTCAGCCCCGCTTTTCCCAGCATTGGGGAGCTAACCCCAGGCAGACTTTTCTGCTCTGAAGAGAAAGAGGTTCAGAGCTTGAATGCTCAGGGACACGAGGAAGGAAGGGGGGCTGGGATTCAGTCCGACACTCCTCTTAATCCCTCTCCCTTAGTCCAGAGCCACAAGAGCACGGGGAAGATGAGAGTGGGGCTGGTGGCCGAGGGAAAAGCCTCAAGCCACCGCCTCATCGGCTGCCCCTGTGGCAGCCCCAGTTCTGAGGAGGGCGTGGTCCTGAGCCCCACTCTGCTCCTGGGATCGAGAGGCAACCCAGCAGGATGAGCCCGGGCCGTGGGGCACCCAACTCAGAGGTTCCAGCTGCCGTGGGGCCGGCTCAGGGACAAGCTCAGCCCACCGTGATGCTGAAGCCGCAGTGGAACCTGTTGCGCCAGTGATTGAGGAAGGCTCCGAGGGCCAGGGTGACCGGCAGCGGGGGCAGCTTCTTCTCCAGCACAGCACCTACACACCAGTTACTGTCCACCAAGCCTGGCGGGGAAGAGAACACCACCCAGGTGACTTCACAGGGCTTGGAAGAGTCGGCGGAAGCAGAGATGCCCTCCCCCTGTAACCCTTGACCCCTCACAGCAGATCCGAAGGCCATCGCAGCCACCCTCACCTCGAAACACCATGTTGGCCTGGGGCAGGGTCAGGTGGTAACCAAAGGAGAAGGTTGTGTCTTGGAGCCTTGTGTTTGCCTCAAACTCCACTCCAACCTGAACCTGCGAATCACAGAGAGGGATCAGCCTCAAGGAGATGAGCAGGGTCCTAACAGAGGATTACAGAATGAAGGCACACACAAAAATATATACACAGTGTAGGCAGGAAGAACACAGGGTCAGCAGGACCTGGAGCTGTCCAGAGGGACAGAGGTTCACGACTGAACATTTGCTGGAGTAGGGGTGAGCTCAGTGGTCTCACCTGTTCATTTGCTCTGTGGTAGTAACTTGCATGGGCCCCACCTGAGCCCACATTCAACGTAGCTACCCAGTGTACAGCTGTAAAAACCAAAGTACAGGGGGAAATGAGTACTACTGTAGGAGGACCCAAAGAACCCCAGCACAGTCCACAAACGCCCCTCCCCCTCCTGTCACCATAGCACTTTGCCCCATACCCGAGTACTTCCCAGCCAGTGTCAAGATGGCCCCCTCTTCGCCCGGCCGCCGATGGTACACTAGCTCTCCTCCCAGCACCAGCCGATGAGTGAGGCTCTGCAGGAAGTGAGCGACCATGATCACTGTGGGGGAGCGGGGAGACACGGAGAGTCAGTCACAGAGAGAACATTCAAGCCAACACTCAGGCCAGAGACCCCTATCCCAGTCTGCCCACGGAGTTCCTTTTCTAGTCCCCTAAGCTATACAGAAGATGGTGAGGTACTGCCACATTAGCAAGTGAGCAGGGTTGATAAAAAAAAAAAAAAAAAAAAAAAAAAAGAGAGAGAGAGAGAGAGAGCCCTGTCGCCATCACTTACCTGATTCCCCAATCAGGTCGGGATTCCCTAGGGTCAGAGTGGCTGTGTAGTCATCTCCCCGATACTCGCCATCAAACTGCCATGTCAGGAACTTGGCCTGCTGAGTCTGGGTGGGAGAGCAAGAAGTCAAGTCTCCCTCCCTCTTTATGATCATCATGGCCTCAGCTCCTCCCCTGGGCCCCCCAGGGCAGGACACTCATGGAGGAGGAGGAGGAGTGGTCTTCCTGGGGGGAAGCAGGAACTGAGGGTCACCTGGAAGACAGCCTTAGCTCGGAGCCGCTCTGCCAAGAGGAGCAGGACCTGGGCGTTGAGGCTGCCACTGCTGTCCATATCCCCTACCACGGTGGGGAACACCTGTTGAAGAGTGTCGACAACACGGCTGAGCTGGGTGGTACCATTCAGCAGACATCCAAATACTATAGGATTTCATTAATAGTATCCAGCGCCCCCTGGTGGAAGCACAAGTACAAACTCTGGGTTCTTCACAGTTTCTGTACTCTCCCATTCAGAAGAGACACAGAGAAATCAGTTATATTGCCCATTCTTCCCCATAACACACACATATCCTCTTCCTCAAGGCCTGGGTCCCAAGTGGATGTTTAGGGAGCTTTCCCATGTGTGTAGAGTCCTCACCTCCGTAGGGCTAAGCTGCCAGTCCCCTGCATAGGCCGCATGGAGGTGATAGCCCGGCAAACCCAGGGCACTCATGTGCACGGTGTGAGCCACCTGAGGAAAGAAGAGGCGATGAGGAGAGACCCTCCCAGCTCCATTTTCATCCCTCAGCCACCCTGCGTCTTCTCCCCATTCACAGGAGAATCCCAAATATTCCAATACGTGGCAGACAAAAAGCAACAAGTCCCACACGCGAGGGAGAGCACAGAGAGAGAACCCCATGTCCTCATTTGTCCCACACAGCCTGGCTAAGCCTGGACTACAAAAGGAAGGAGAAAAGGGCACAGGGGTGGGTAGGGAGGAATAGTAAGGGGAGGCCAAAGAAGTGGGAGCACCTGCCTGGAAATGGCTGCTCAGCACCTTGTTGACAATGAGCTTCACTCCCTCCATCTGTGATGGGAAGACATCTGAAGGGAGGGGGGAGGCAGGGAGTGAGCATAGACAAGAACCCCTAACCCAAGAGGTCTTCTTCCCTCTCAATCCCACAGGAGGCACTGTGGAGGAACTGACCTCCTTTCAAGTCCAGCAACCAAACGCTCCACTTCATTTGGGCACCTGATCCTCCCTGAGGCTGAGTGCCCCAGCTGTGAGCTTCCCCTGCCTGCTCCCTTTACCGGATACCCGCATTCAAGAACCCTCCCATCCCCTGCCCCACCAACTTGACACACCCAGATGCCTAGGTCTCACCTTTGCAGAGCCGGTGCAGTTCATCGAAGCTCCCAGGGTTGGGTAGAGGTTCCTCTCGGCGCGGGCTCCGGCGGGGCAAAGTCCCCAGCGGTGCCAGGCCCAGTGTGTTCCCCATGTTAGTCCAGAGGACAGGGAGGGAGGGTTAGCCTGGGGAAAGAAGCTACTGCTCCCTCTAGCCACCCCGGGCCCCACCCCCCATCATCTGGTTCCCCAGTCCCAGGAACTTCCACATGGTCCGACGCTAGACCTGGAAAAGGAAGAATGGGGTGAAAGGAAAGATGGGGAGAACGAACCCCAGGCACACCCCCGCCCACTCTTGGATCCCTCAGCCCCACCTGTCACCCCTCTCTGTCCCTTCTCCCTCTCTGTAATCCTAGCCCCCATGACAGACCGCACCTAGCCGCCTAGTCCCTTTGCTTTTCATTCCCAGACCCCAAGACCAGGCCCGCAATGGAGCAGTAACCCTTACCATCTCAGACCATCAAGCTGCCCCTTTCCCCCCGGCACACCCCGGTCATCTTGATGGGGGCAGCCATCTTGAGTGATGGCAGAACTGCAGCTTCACGCTGCACTCTCAGCATAGCCACAAACGCCATCTTGGGACCTGGCAAAGAAAGATCGCAAAGACCCAACCCTCCCCTGATTGGGTCCCGCCCTATCAGGGGGAAAAAAAGGCGCTTCGGACTCCCAGGAACCAATGGGAGAGGAGGAAGCGAAGGATTGGCAGGTCTGATGGCCCGAGAGCTTCAACCTCCGTGCTGCAGAGGCGGGTGGAACTTGATTGGTGGCTCCTTAGACTTAAATAGAAGGCCTTAGCCCGCCAGGCCTCTCTCTCCAAGGTCGCCAAAAGCGTTTGCGTGTATGGGACGCTAGGGGGAGCATCTTGGAGTTTGGACCGCTGAAGCTAACTTCCACCCTGAAACTACAGTGAAACTACAAGCTGGGAGCCCTGTGAATCCTGGGTGGTATCGCTTCCCCAGTTCCCGGAAGGGCCCCTAGAAACTTCTCCGCACAAGATGAGCGCTACTGAAGCACCGCTGTCCCTCGGACGCGGATCCACACCTCCCCTCCAAAGTTGGCCCTCTTGGTGGAGTGTGAGTTTGCGGTAGAGAAGCAGAGTGGTGGCAAACCTATTCCTCCACACGGTTCTGGCAGAGCTATTCCGGCAACAGCTGCCCTCTAATTTTAACCCTTCCCGCATTGAGTCTGCAGGAAGGGGCCTCCAGCCCCCAAGTGCGCTCCACCCCAGGGTTAGGCAAGCCAGTGAAGTGACTTGCAAGCACCATGCACTCCACAGAGCAATGACAGGAGATGGAGTAAGGGCTCTGGTTGCTGCCCCCCCAGCTCCCACACCGCCACCACCGTCTCTCAGGAATGTGCCAGGCGCAAAGGAAATACATTTCGAGGGCAAAAAGGTGAAGACACAAATGCTGCCCATACCGATTCAGTTGATTTCACCCAAATGCTTTGAGCCTCTGGATGAACCTCTGCCCTCCCTCAAATCAGGGCTGGGATAAGGGCCAGGGTCTTGGGAAGGGGGTGGGGGGAGGTGCTGTTGCCCCTGCTTACTCAATATTGACTGACCACAACCTAGCACCGATAAGGTGATCAAATGACCAGGCACCTTCAACCTTTATCCAGGTGGAAACTTTTTACTCACCTCTCTTCCTGCCAGAGCCCTCCAGGTGGTGGGGGAGGGCAGGCACGCACAGGCTATTTTCTGAATTTGCTTTGTTGGGGGTCGGGTATACACATTGATCAGGGCTCTTGTTACACCCCCACCCCCACCCTGTCCCCTTTTACACATTAACTCGGAAAGGGACACAGTCAGTCACAGCTGCCCTCTGCCTCATCCCCCTTTCCCTCAACCCCCATTCCCTACTCCCCTGACCCCGACTGTAACTCCTTTCTTCAGTCCCCAGTTCCCCACTGCCAAGTGGAGGTAAAGGGGAGTGGGGCTTGGCAGAGCAAATCAGCCCAGCATGGACTAAAGTTGCCCAGGGCTGAAGGCTCAGAGTCCAAAGAATGAGGAATCCCGCCTGCTGCTATTAGCAAATCCAAAGACTGCCCAGCTAGCGCCAGTCTCCAAAAGACTGAATCTCAGACAGTAAGGCCTGCACTTCCTGCCTCTCAGCCCATTGCCATGCGGCCCGCGTTCCAGTCTCCTTTCCTCCTCCATTTCTTCAACTTGTTTACTCCAACATGGGCCCTAACCCGCTGGGCCCCTGTGCAGTCTCTGTCACCTGACAGGGTGGGGACACTGCCAGGTATATAGCCCTTGCCCCTCCAGCCAGGCCAGGCACTGACGCCAAGGACGGAGACGTTGACTAAGTAAGGTAAGGGAACGAGAGGTGCAGGCAGCATCCACGGAGCACTGGGCTTTAATTGTGGAAAGGGAGGGAACCAGGGCGGGGCAGGGGGAGGCACTTAGGTAGGGAGATCCTGGGGAAGGGGCTGAGAGCGTGTGGCTTCAGTGTTCCTTCCCTTCTCGGCACTGTCCCCAGACCATCTTGGCACTGTCACCACCATGAAGTTGCTCGCAATGACGGTGCTGCTCCTCACCATCTGCAGCCTTGAAGGTGGGTGTATTGCGGGGAGGGGGCGCCGGCGGGGAGACGGTACCGGGAGTCCTAGCTGCCAAGCTGCCCAGGTCTGGTAACCTGAAGGCTCAGAAGGAAGAGTACTCCCTCTCTGAAGCCCACAAAACCCCTCCAAGGAGCTGGCTGGAAGCCTACTTGGGGAGGGCGCTGAGAGCTGGGGTTGGTAGCAGGAGGCCGCAATTCACTGCCATGGACCCAGCTAAGAGAGTCTATGTGTGTGTGTGTGTGCTTGCACAGGGGCTTTGGTTCGAAGGCAGGCAGAGGAGCAGAGCCTGCAGAGCCTGGTCTCTCAGTACTTGCAGACTGTAACCAACTACAGCAAGGACCTGATGGAAAAGGCCAAGGCCCCCGAGCTTCAGGCCCAGGCCAAGTAAGTCTCTGGGAAAGGGGTTGCGGGGCTGTGCACCGGAGGATGGAAAAAAGGGAAGATGGGAGGTTCCCACAGAGACTGAGCTGAGGGACGCAGGTTAGGGAGAATGAAGCTTAAATTGCAGAGTCGAATTTCTGCATCACTCAAAAGATGCCACATGGCTCCTGGACAGGTAGGGGCAGTGGGAACAGCGCCTGGAAGTTTCATCCCTAGGGTCTATTCCTCTGCCCAGTGGAGGGGCTTTGCCGTCCAGGATGGACCAAGCACTAGGATTTGGGATTAGGGGTTCATCTGCTCTGACTTCCCACCAACAAAATCCCTTCCCTACCCAGGGCCTACTTTGAAAAGACACAGGAGCAGCTGACGCCCTTGGTCAAGAAGGCTGGAACTGATCTATTTAACTTCTTGAGCAATTTCATGGATCTCAAAACACAGCCCGCTGCCCCGTGAGGGGGTCTACACCATTGTCTTCCAACTCCAGCTGGCCTCTTGAGCACCCCTGGGCCAGGCCTGCAGCCCCTCCTTGCCTATCCCTGTTTTCTACAATAAATGGTGGAGGAGTCAACCTGTGAGCATGGTGTGTTTAGCGGACTGTGAGAAGTGGGTAGTGGGGGAGGAGTAAGAGAAAGGAAGAAGAAATCTTCTTGAAAGGACGGAGGACTGGTGCAGAGGTGTGGAGAAAGCACTGGAGAGACAAACAGGGTGAGGGGGCCTGTGATTCTTCTTGGGACCCAAGGAGTCTCCTCCAGGCCTGGGAATGGCTCTGCAGTGGAGTGCTAAAGAACCTTTGCACTGGACATGGAACTATGGAAGGAATGCAGGATTCCTAAGCTGAATCCCTAGAGTTCTAGAGGTCACAAGAAATGAGGGCACTGCAGAATGTCCTCTCCATCATTCTGTGAAGAGCAGAAAGTTTCCAAAAAGTGAACCCAGAGCTATCACCCAAGACCCTCCCCTTCGGAACCAGAAATGCTGTGTTTCCCCCATCCCACAGTAAAGGAGAAGACCTGGGCTCACTCCCCTCCCCCAGGGTGCTCCAGCTCCTCCATTCAAAACCTTTCCTCTGGACTCTGTCTGGGGATGACCCACTCCAAGCTTCCCCTGCCCCCAGCCCTCCTCAACCCAGGTGCTATTCATAGAACTGGCCTGACCCTGCCTTGGAGCCTGGAGCTGGTAGCCATGGCAGCCATTTAAAGGTCTAACAGGTATCCAGCTTGGTGGACATGAGAGACTAGAGACACTTTAGAATCCAAGATACCTGGATTAAATAAGAAAATGCAATGGAAATCAAACTGGGTGAACGGAGGGCAGATTTACAATCCCAAAATGCAGGCCAAGGGAAAATGGGGCATTTCCCACTAAAAGTTTCTTACCCCTTTCACACAGTGACTTCTCTACCCTGCCTTATGTCTTGTATTTCATCTGATATCACTTCTCTGACATTGGAGACGCCTCTAGTGTCTTCTCTATTGATCAACCTTCATGGTCTGACCCTCGAGACCCTCACTGTTTATGATCAATCCCCTCACCTTCTCCTTCCCAACACCCACTTTCTTTCTCAAAACAGGCAGGGACTAAGAGATCTCAGCTGGTCACTTGCAAGGCAAATTAACTTCAGAAAAGCTGGGCTTGATGAGCAGATCAGATGGTACAACAAGCTAGTAGAAAGCATTGTGGAAACTGTTAAGTCACCAGGGGGTGCAAACGATTGCCCAGCATGCAGTGGGCATGGGTGCTGCCAGGGCCAAGCCTGGAGATTCTAGACTCATTCGGAAAGGACTGCTGTGTCACAGGTGAGGCTGAGGACTCCAGCAGCTCTGAAACGGGACAGGCACTGACAGGGGGATTCCCTGACCTGTCCAACCTTACTCCCTTTGCCTTATTCAGCTCCAAACTCTAGCTGGCCCTCCAAGCTCCCTCCTGCCTCAGAACCCACCAAAAACCCACTGTTCTCATAAAACCCTACAAAGGATCCCCCCAGAGCCCCTGGTCACGCCGTTTCTTCTACACTTTCTGCGTGTACCAGGTTGGTTCTGTCTGCATCTGGTGACTATTGGGTTGAATAGCCAGACTGCCCACAATCCATTCTAGATTCTAGGTACAGAATGCCGCGCTGGGTGCGGGAGGCATTTCTTAGATTCTAACGTTTGTGCATGTTTCTAGACTTCCAACACATTACTCCCTGCTCCAGCTCTGTCCCAGAACAGCTGGGGGGGGGCGGGGGGGCAAAGGTCTCATCCCTCCCCCAGCATTCATCCCGCAATTGAGCAAAACAGCCGTGAAGCCCATTAGACTGTGAGATCCGTGAGGTCAGCAGCCGAGCTTGCCGTACTCAAAAACGGCACTGCATTCCGCCTCAAGCCTAGCGCTCAGTTGCGGCTGCATAAACACGTGATAGTGATAAATGAATGGCTACAGCCCAGTCCGTGGCAGCTTTATTGGGCACACTCCCTTCCCATGGTTAAGTGGGTGTTGGGGATTGGGAAGAGAAGGGTGGGGCAAGGAAGTGAGACTAGAATATAAACATCAATGAGTAGCGTCTGAGTCTTTGACAGGGAGGGGGAACCACTGATGTACATTAATCTGGAGCACAGCACTCTTACGGGGGTAGGACCAGCAGGTGTTAATCGCATGGAGGCATATGCAGTAGCAGCCACAAGGGGCTGTGAGAACTGGAAGCTGAAGGCTGTGACCAAGGGCAGCTACTGTGCTGGTTTCTCATGCTTCAGAGTCTCATACGTCTCCTGGGTCCGGGTGCTCAGGCCCTGGGGGTGGGAGGTGAAGGGCGATCAGGAGGTCGAGCCCATCACAGGCCCTACACCCCTCCCCCGGTCCCTACCCCTGCCAAATGTCACTCAAAGTCCCATCCGTCTGCGGACTTCCCGAGCGGTGGGGGCAGGTTCACTCACCGTGTAAACGGCTTCTGATTTCTGCAGAGACAAAAAGCCCAAGGCAACTTTAGAGACCCACGTCTCCTCCAGGGCCCCCCAGCCTCCCCCTGCCCACCTAAGGTGGCTTGTGGCCAAGGAAAGGGAGCCCGCATGCACCAGAGAGCACTCACACGACGACTCTGGGCCATGAAGACACATTGGCCCACGTGGCTACACACACACAACTCTCGCATGTGCTGCTTGTCACCCTATGCTCAGTTCTTCCCCCATCATCTGCTAGATCTCTGGCTGTGGGGCTGAGCTGTATGCACATCAGGACTTGAAGACACGTGCTTGCCCAGGAGGGCTGAAAGTCTGCAACAATGTAGACACCCGGTGTGGGAAGATCCATACCTCATAGCCTATGGCTGCCTTGCGCACCTGGATCTGAAGTAGAAAAAAGGTCATTAATAACAGGGAGTTAATGGCCCCATCACTCTTCCTTTCAAACTTTGTAGGGGGAGCCCCTGTTGTTCCCCTTCCTCAAATCCGTGCTGCTGCCACCACCCACTTCTCCATCTAGCCCTCAGCCCGTCCTGCCTTACCTTGAGCCGACAGTAGAGCAGGGTGAGGATGATACCGTACAGAAACAGGATGGCGTCCAGGATGTAGCAGAGCTGAGGCTCTCCCAGGGCCGCTGAGGGGACAGAGGGTGCCCATGGGGTCAGTGCACCAGGGGCCACCTGGTGCTCGGAGAGAAGGGCCAGGGCTCTGGGAGGTAGGGTAGGGCCTAGAAAGGAGCCCTCCAAAGGGAAGAAGCTTCTCTTACCCCCTGGACTCCTGTTTCTCTTGCCTTTCCTTTTTCTCTCCCATCCATGGGTAGGGGCAAGGTAGGAAGCCTGATGCAACTTACACGAACTAAGAGCCGGGGATTTGGGGCCGATGTTGTGGCACAGTGGGTTAAGCCCCCGCTTGTGACATCAGCAGCGTATCAGAGCACCAGTTCAAGTCCCGGCTGCTCCACTTCCAACCCAGCTCCTTGCTAATGCACCTGGCAAGGCAGTGGATGAAGGCCCTGGTACTTGGACCCCTGCCACCACCCATGATGGGAGACCTGGAGTTCCAGGCTCCAGGCTTCAGCCTGGCCCAGTCCATTTGGGTAGTAAACCAGCAGATGGAAGAACTCTTCATCTCTCCCTCTCTGTCACTCTGCCTTTCAAATAAACACAAGTTTTCAAGAAGAGTTGGGGACTTCCACCTCAGCCTCTCTCTCTCTCTTTTTTTTTTTAATTTTTTTTATTTTTATTTTTTGACAGGCAGAGTGGACAGTGAGAGAGAGAGACAGAAAGAAAGGTCTTCCTTTGCCGTTGGTTCACCCTCCAATGGCCACCGCGGCCAGCGCGCCGCGGCTGGCGCACCGCGCTGATCCGATGGCAGGAGCCAGGAGCCATGTGCTTTTCCTGGTCTCCCATGGGGTGCAGGGCCCAAGCACCTGGGCCATCCTCCACTGCACTCCCTGGCCACAGCAGAGAGCTGGCCTGGAAGAGGGGCAACCGGGACAGAATCTGGCGCCCCGACCGGGACTAGAACCCGGTGTGCCGGCGCCGCTAGGCGGAGGATTAGCCTAGTGAGCCGCGGCGCCGGCCTCTCTCTTTTTTTTTTAAGCACTGTGGGTTCTGTAGGCACCATTGAGCACTTCATCTACCTCAAGGGACCCATCGGAGTTCACTAGGCTGAAACCAAAACCTCAGCCCAGAGTGGTAGGGGGAGGGAGAGGCAGTGGCAAGTTTCAGCAAAGAAACCACAGCAGTGTCTCTGCTAAGTCCTGTGACCTGTGGCTGAGGGCTGGACAGGAAGGATGTGTGCTGGGGAAGGGAGGGAAGGCAATTACTCTATTATTGGTCATCTCTCAGCCTCGGCCTCATGGCTTTCAGTCCCATAAAGATACTCAAATGTCAAAACCCAAGAGCCTGCTTCCCCAGCCCTGTGGACGCCATTGCCTCTGCACACGAAGCTGGGAGGCTGGCCCCACACTTGAGGGAATGACCGCTTGCTACCATTCCACCTCCTGCTACCCTGCCTTACTCACCCTGGGCCTCCGAAGGGAAGTTCTGTGCAATTAAAATATTCACACGGGGTCCAGGCTCCAGGGATTGCGCCCGGCCCAATCAGAAGGACTGTGACCAACACCGGTCAAGTCCTGACACTGGCCAAGAACTTTTCATTCTGTAACACTTTCACACACGCGCGATATTGCACAAGTCTCAAAACTACCCGGGGAGGGCAACGTCATCGCCATTTTATGTACGGAAAAGCTAAGTAACTCGTTCAGCGCCAGAGCCGTGGCTCCCGTTTAGGCTCCCGGTCTCCAAAGCCTGTTGCTTTCCTTTCCACCTCAGGTCCTCTGCTCCCCCACCCCCTGCCCCAGCCACAGCAGCACCCCGGGGCTCCCTGCGCCCTTCCTCCGCCTTCTCAGCTGGACTGGTGGAGCTCCTTGGGCTTCTTTCAACCTTCCCAGTTTCCTTGAAGTTTGCCCAGCTGCCGATCATACAGACCCTGGCACAGACAACTCTAAGTGATCAAGAAGGGAGCGCTCCTAAACGGTGGCGGTGACCGTGACGGGAGCTTCTTGGAACTGGACCCCTCCCATGTCTGCCTCTACCGCTCAGCTAATGCTCTGATCTCTAGAACTGGGCATTCCCTGCTGCCCACCCACCCCAAGCTGTTACAGGTCCGGTGCATTCGTGAGGACCCACAGAAACAGCTAGGACAGCGGTTTGACTACCTTTGATCTCCTAAACGGGGCTCTGTACATTTAACCAGCTAGAGATCAGCTCCCAGTGGGCAAGACTATAACCAACCCACTGGGAAATGCTGATTGTAAGGGACAAGAAAGGAGGGAACGATGACCCGAGCGCCTCGGGTGAGGGCCGGATAGAACCCGCCCCAGTCTCCATGTTCATCTCTGTGTCCACCTGCCCACTGCTGGCTCTCCTCCGCCTGTGCTGGATTCAGCCCTCCGGCTCTGCCCCTGGAGCCCGGCTCGCTGTCCCCCACCAAACCCTCTCACCTGCTTGTTGAACCTGAAGGAGCAAGAGCAGGAGCACTGCGGGAATCATCCTGGCAGGGGTGAGGGTCCGCAGAAGCCTGACCCGACAGGCAGGGCTGGGGGTCCGCAAGCCTGACCCGACAGGCGCTCTGACACGCTGTGCAGCTGTGCTCCACCAGCGGCTCCCTGACCACAGAGTTCCCCTCTTCCTGCCACGCCTTCCCCTGCGCTTCGGCCCCTTCCCCTTCCTGCACTAGAGACCGGGCGGCTCCCGGAAGGGCCAACTGGGGGAGCAGGGAGATCTGGGCCCTTAAGCCCCAGCCCTTCACTGACCAACCCTCCCAAGCATGTGAGACTATGGTGCTGCACAGAGGTGGTGGCCTCCGCCATCGGTCACTGCACCCCTGTTCAGAAAACAGGTACGCTGCCCCCTGGAGACCCCTCAGGTGTCGCCACAGCCCTCTGTCCTCCAATCCAGAACTCTATCCCCGTCCTGATTTGAGCTCACCAACTTGTATGAGCACTGAGGAGGTCTGGGCAGGAGCGAACAGAGGGGAAAAGAGAAAATGGGGAAATGGAGAAGTGGAACGGAGTCCGAGAAAGGGGTAGAGAGGAACAGGAAAAACTCAAGAGCTGCGCCTCGAAGAGAAACCGAATGCAAACAGACACTCAGGCTCTATGTCAAAGGGAAGCACAGGAAGATAGAAAACAAAGAAACAACAACAACAAAAAACCCACACAACAGAAGTTTGGGCATTGGGGCCGCAAGGCGGCTAATTTATTGTAATTTCTCCTTTGTGGTACATGCACAGAAAGCCCAGCAGCTGGGTGTACATGTCCGTGCACACACACACACACACACGCACACACAGCCCCACTTCCAGTGAAGGACAGGCTCCACAGAAGAAGCTGATGGGACAAGGGACGACAAACGCTGTCCCCTGCTCACCGGTCTACTTCTCCAAACACAATATCCTGGGTACCTAGGTCAGAGGGCAGAGGGAAAAAGGGGCGTCAGCAAAGATCCCGGGAAACTGAGGGCCTGAGTCCCTGCCAGTCTACGACGAACAGGACTCGTCCAATTTCTGTTCCCCAGGGGAGACCCAAACGCACTTGTCCAGGGCACCTATACGACACAACAGGCCTCCTACCTATGATGGCAACGACATCCGCCAGCATGTGTCCCTTAGACATCTTGTCCAAGCCAGCCTGGGAAGATTTGAGACAGCAACAGTGTTAGGCAAGACTTGCAGGGTGGGAGGAAAAAGACGAAGAATTCACAAAAATCTCAACCAAAGTCATTCAGTTATTGGAGTTAAAATCATTAGGGGGTGGGCGTTTAGTGCAGCAGTTAAGACGCCACTTGGGAGGCTGGCATCCCGTATCAAAGTGCCTGGCTCTAGTCCCAGCGCTTCAGGACTGCTACCCACATGGGAGACCTGCAGTGTTCCCGCTCCTGACTCTGGCCCAGTGCAGCCCCAGCTGTTGCGGGCATTTGGGAAGCGAAGCAGGGAATGGAAGATCTCTCTGTGTCTGTCTGTCGGTCTCCCCCCATCTCTCTGCCTTTCAAATAAAAATAAATTTAAAAATGTTTCAGTCATGGAGATTGGTTCTTACCAGGTGGGCAAAACCAGGAGCCTTGATCTTGCATCGATAAGGACGGCTGCTGCCATCAGACACCAGGTAAACCCCAAACTCTCCCTGTGCAAGGAAGGAGGTTGGGTGCTTCCATAAGCAGAACATCTTTCTTTGCCAACAAAACCTCCCTACTCATCCCTCACTGCTGAACAGGTGATTTGTGGCACCTGTCTCCAGTCACTCACTCCTCGTACAGGCCTCTCCTTCCCCTCGTCGCCTCACCTTAGGAGCCTCAATGGCAGTGTATGTGGCTCCCGGAGGAACTTGGTAGCCCTCAGTATACAACTTAAAGTGATGAATCAATGACTCCATGGAAGTCTGAAGAGGAGAAAGGGAGAGTCAGCAAACGGGAGCCAAGCTCTGTCTCAGAGAACAAGCTCTGCCCCAGGGAGGCTACACACCCACACGTAAGCTGTAAGAGAGGAGAGCTGTCAGGATGCTCTTCCCCAGCCCTGGTCTCGTCCCCATACCCCAGACTTCCCTCTCCCTGCAGCCAACCTTCATCTCGGCTCGCTTGGGTGGAGACACTTTAGCGTCATCAACCTTGATCTCGCCAGGAGGCATCTTGTTCAGACACTGAGAGATGATCCGTAGGGACTGGCGCATCTCCTCCACCCGACACAGGTACCTGAAGTGGGTGACACAGGCCCAGAGCAAGAGAAGGGCAGTCAGGGGAGTGGCTTTGGGGCTACGAAGGGTGCCCTCCGGCCAACCTCACTGGAGCTGGGTAAACTGCAGGACCTCTGCGGCTTGGCTGCCCATACAGAATGTGCAGTGTTTTAACTCTACTGAGGCTTTCCCCAAATCCTCTCCTTATTTTCTCAGACCACCAACGGTAGTATTTTCCCCTGTTTAATTATCCCCTTAGACACTTTTTATACTACAGAATGGGTAAGAGGCAAAGGGACTCAAAACCAGAAAAACAGTAAATCTTACTTAAGTGTCAGTAAACAGGAGAGGGATTTGAAGCTTAGAATCTCGTGGAAAGAACACTGAATCCAGAAGATTCTAGTCTCAACCACTCAAACAGAATAATTCCAGACTAATCCCCAAGTTATATGCCGCAGCCTTCTCAGCCATAACAAGCAATCCAGACTAGTCCTAAGACAGGGAAAATGTAGGGGTCAAATAAGATGATGCCACAAGTGTGGAAAGTGCTTTGACAAGCAACCTTGCTTAACACACATATGTGCTCCAGTGCACACTGGCGAATGAAGAAGGTGGCAAAGGAAAGTCACGCAGGGGAAGAAGTAGCTGGACAGTGAGCTGGGAAAGGATAAGGGCCTTACCTATCATAGCAGTCCCCTCGAGACCCGATAGGAACATCAAACTCGACCTGGTCATAAGCATCATAGGGCTGGGTCTTCCGCAGGTCCCACTGGATGCCTGAGCCCCGCAGCATCACTCCACTGTGGAGGGGGTGGCAGGGGTAAGGGCCGCTCTCCAGTAACTTCCTTAGCTCCTCTCTCCCTCCCCACACTCCAGCCATGGGGTACCCACTCAGAGCCCGGCAAGAAGGGTACCACACATCCCCGAAAGCCCCAGAACTCCCCCACCCCCAGGAGAGAAGCTGCGCTCCTCCCACCTAAAACCATAGTTAAGTGCGTCTTCTGCTGTTATGACCCCGATGTCAATTGTCCGATTCCGCCAGATCCTATTGTTGGTCAGCATCTATTGATCAACAAAACGGACATGTTAAAACCCTCCACAAATACTCTTCAAATACCGCTGTGTTTCTTTACAACTGGAACTAAAAGCCTACAAGCCTATTTGGGGAAAAAGAGACCCCCCCCCACCCCCATTCATTTCTATCTTACCTCCTCCACCTCATCAATCCGAAGAGAGAAGTTCTTAGAAAACTCATAAATGTCATCCATTAGTCCAAGGGGTAGGTCCTAGAAGCCAAAGAAGCACAGCACAGCCTCCAGTAAGGTAAGCCAGCCTGGACCCCCTCGGTGGAGATTGGCAGGGGTAGGGTGTGCAGGGTTAGCCTTTCCCCCCAGCCAGCACTGCCCCCCAGTGGCCACAGAGGAAACAGGCCTGGGATGGAAGTCAGCCAGGCCAGGGAGCCCACTTACCTGATGCACTCCACCCGGCCGGACGTAAGCAGCATGCATTCGTGCTCCGGACACTCGTTCATAGAACTCAAACATCTTGATAGGACACACTGGGAATTAGTGACAAGGTCCTGGGCCCCTAAAGCCAACAACGCATGGCTCTCTCCCCTGCCCCATGCCTTCCTGTGCCCAACCATGACAGAGTCCCCGAGAACACAACCCAAGTTCAATACACCTTCTCCTCTCTGCTCGCCCTCTCCTTCTACTCTCGACTTTTCTGTACCTTTCTGTACTTCCTTCCCTAGTCCTATCCTTCCCCCCCTCTCATACCTTCTCCCTTTCTTCAAACATCCAGAAGAAAGGGGTCATGGCCCCTATGTCCAGGGCATGTGTAGTCACAGCCATGATGTGGTTCAGAAGCCGCGTGATTTCTCCGAACAGCACTGTGGGAAGGTGAAGACGAGGAGGAGAGTAGGACTTGGGAGCCCAGGACCCAGGGTGACAGAGCAAAGCCCGGGGTCTCACTACCAAGTGTGGGTTCCATGGTCCTAAGATGAGGAAGGGCTGGGGAAGGCGCTGTGAAGCAAGCCAGAGCAGGCTGTACCTCGGATCCACTGTGCCCGGGGAGGAGGCTGGATGTTTAGCAACTTCTCCACTGCCAACGAATAGGCCTGCTCGTTACACATCATGGACACGTAGTCCAGCCGGTCAAAGTAGGGAAGGGCCTGCAAAGAGGGAGGAGCCCGGGTCACGTCGAGCAGGCCCAGGAGCCCACAGACTCCCAGGGGGCATCGTAAGCTGATGCTGCATGAGCCCTCTCAACCACTCAGCGGCCCCGGCAAGGTGGAACAAGACACCTCAACGACCAGTGCTACGCTGGCTCTCCGAAGTGGGGGAGGACCCTGATTTATCATATGTACCAGTGTCCACGTGAAAATCCTCCCACCGTGGCCAGTTTTAAGTTCAAAATAAACAAATAAATCTTAAAAAGAGAGAGAGAGACCAGAGAGCTCTCTGCTTACACGTAAGAACGCAGCACTAGGTTGAGACGCAGGCGCAGTACATAGCATTCCCACTCTACAGATACAAAGGCACAGCACAGGAAAACACTGAAGTGCCGACGTGGTGAGTTTTAGTATTGCCTACTTTGGCTTTTATGATAACGTATTGAATCCTGAGCTTATATCCTTCAATTGCTAATAGTGGCTGCGTTCAACAACCAACTCCTAAAATCCCCGAAGATTTAGGAGCTGCCTCCAGCACACCACTGTCAACAGGCCAGGGGTCTGAGTGGCGCCTCTGGGAAGATGAGTGCCTTAGACTTCTCCGTTTCCCTCTTTCAAGTCTCTTAAAATGACGATACTGAAGCAAGGGAGGTAATTAGTCTTCGGACTACCTGGGAGTGAAGGGTTTAAGGAAGACGGAGTCCCAGGCAGAAGATGGGCCTTCCCAGAATGTCAAGAAGTTAGGTCCTGGCCGTCTGCTGCAGCAACTTTGGCTTCCAGGAAAGAGGTGGAGCTAAGACTTCCCTCTCTGGGACAGCCTGTTCTCGCCCTAATGTCGTTGTGACGTGCGTTAACCCATGAATGCTGGTCCTAGAAATCATTACGGCACCGACTCTGCAAGAATCTCCTTCGGTTACTGTTCGCCCCAACAGTGGGCTAGCTCTCGACCCTAACCCCACCACCCTCTATTATCTGTTTTCTTCATGGTCGTTAAACAAAACATCAGGCTCCGATGCCAGACCCAGTGCCTTCGAAGGTGACCTTCAGCCCTTGAGTCACACGGCTCTCCTCAAGACGGCGAACTCTGTCACAAACCCGCGCGCGGCCGTTCTGACTCACTGAATGTTTCAAAAACAAACTCAGACAGCTGGAGGATACGAGAATCAGCTGTTAACTCTAGAGAGCTGACGTCTCTCTCCTCGTTCTCTGCCCCTAAGGACGCCAGCTCTGACGCACTCGTGTGATATAGGAACAGGGAAACTGAGGCACTAGAGTTAAGTGTAAAGGGGCCAGCCAAAAGTCAGCCAGGGAAAAGCCGGAATATTATTGCTCCGGCTCCAAAGCATGGCTGCTGGATAAACCAAGCCCAGCTAGCTCAAGCATCCCCAGCCAGCTCCCTCCTGCCTCCCAACCCAGACTGCCCAGATACCCTCAGGGGGCTCCCCTGGCCAAAAACCTCCTCTTCCTCCTCCTCTGAGGTCTGGAGGCAGCAAACTGGCAAGGTCTCAGGTTGCAGCCCCAGCTAACCCACCCACCTGCAGGTAGGTCTTGTACTCAATGAGCTTCTCCGTGCCCCGGTGCAGGAGCCCAATGTGAGGGTCACACTTCCGCACCATCTCCCCACTCAATTCCATCACTAGCCGCAAGACTCCATGGGCCGCTGGGTGCTGGGGCCCAAAGTTCAGGGTCAGGTTCGACACCATTGTATCCTTTGGAGGGTCCACATCTGAGAAGCAGGAAACAGTTGAAACAGTCATTCCCTTGGGAACCCCAAGTTCCAGGAAGGAGTTAGCCTCTCCCTACACAGCTTCCATACCTTGTAATTTCCCAATTTCCAACATAAGCAGGAAGAGGATCACTACAGCGGGAAAAGGGAGGGAGAGCTAAGCTTTCTGGGGAGAAGGACCACAGATCTCACTCTTCCATCGTCTCTCAAAATCCTTTTTACTCATGGTAATAGTTATACACAGCCCTCACTATGTGCCAGTTTATTGTTTACCACTGTACGAACTCTATTATTTACCTGATCTAATTCTCAGAACAACCATCAGTAGCACTTTATTAATGGAGGCCAGACAGCTTTAACAATTTCTCCAGGATCACAGAGCTAGTTACTAAGTAGCAGAATCAGGAATTTGAATGTAGACTATTCAGCTCCAAGACCCACATTAACTATTATCGTAGGTTATCCTTCCAATGTAGCTGAAGAGTGGCCACCAGGGAACTACACTTACTGCTTCTTATCACTAAAGGGCAGTTTTTATCCTCAAGAAGTTCACACTTTAATTTGGGAAATAAGTACATGTGAAAAACTAATAACAAAGGTCAAACTTACAGGTTACCAAGTAAGTGGTTTAGCCATTGAGTCTTTTTTTTTTTTTTTTAAGATTTAGTTTTATTTATTTGAAAGACAGAGTTACAGAGAGAGGTAGAGACAGAGAGAGGGGTCTTCCATCCGCTGGCTTACTCCACAGATGGCTGCAATGGCCGGAGCTGTGCCGATCCTAAGCCAGGAGCCCGGAGCTTCTTCCAGGTCTCCCAAATGGGTGCAGGGGCCCAAGCACTTGGGCCATCTTCTACTGCTTTCCCAGGCCACAGCAGCGAGCTGGATGGGAAGTGGAGCAGCTGGGACATGAACCGCTGCCCATATGGGATGCTGGTGCTCAGGCCAGGGCTTTAACGCACTGTACCACAGCGTTGGCCCCTCTTTGTTTGCTTTTAATTTCTTTGGGAGAGGGGGCCAGCGCTGTGGTACAGAGTGGGTGAAGCGGCCACTTGCAGCGCCGGCATCTCAAATGGGCACTGGTTTGAGCCCCAGCCACTCCACTTCCAATCCAGCTCCCAGGTAATGCGCCTGGGAAAGCAGTAGAGAATGGCCGAAGTGCTTGAGCCCCTGCACCCACATGGGAAACCAGGACGAAGTTCCTGGCTCCTGGCTTTGGATTGGGTTTGAGGAGCAAACCAGCAGATGAAAGATCTGTATCTACCTCTGTAACTCTGCCTTTCAAGTAACTAAGTAAATCTTTTCTTTTTTTTCTTTTTTTTCTTTTTTTTTGACAGGTAGAGTGGACAGTGAGAGACAGAAAGAAAGGTCTTCCTTTTCCGTTGGTTCACCCCCCAATGGCAGCTCCGGCGGCGCACTGTGGCCAGCGCACTGCGCCGATCTGAAGCTAGGAGCCAGGTGCTTCTCCTGGTCTCCCATGTGGGTGCAGGGCCCAAGGACTTGGGCCATCCTCCACTGCACTCCTGGGCCGCAGCAGAGAGCTAGACTGGAAGAGGAGCAACCGGGACAGAATCCGGCGCCCTGACCAGGACTAGAACCCGGGATGCCGGTGCCACAGGTAGAGGATTAGCCTAGTGAGCTGCAGCGCTGGCCTAAGTAAATCTTTTTTAAAAAATATTTATTTGGGAGGCAGAGATACACACAAACATGAGAAAGGACCCTCATCTGCTGGTTCACTCCCCAAATGCCCACAAAAGCTAGGGCTTGGCTGGCCAGGCTAAAGCTGGAGTCAGGAACTCAATCTAGGTCTCCCAATCACTTGAGTCATCACCTGCTGCAAAGTAGCAGGAAGATGGCCTAGGAACAGAGCCATGACTCAAACCCAGGCACTCTGATATGGGAGGCAAATGTCCTAACTGCTAGGCGAATGCCCACCCCCATCAAGTTTTTTAAAGGAAGAGAGCACTCTGACAACTTCATGTAGATAGGATAGGAGCTGGTTCTTTTTCTTCTTCAAGTTTATTCACCCATTTGAAAGGCAGAGAGAAAAATTTCCTGTTCACTCCCCAAACGTCTGCAATCCGGGTCTCCTACATGGATGACAGGACCCAAGTACCTGCTGCATTAGCAAGAAGCTAGAATTCTGAGTGGAGGTGGGACTCGAACTCAGGCACTGATAGGGGAGGCAGGTGTCCCAAGTAGGCTATAAACGGCTTCTTAAATACAGGAAATGATTCAGAAAAGTAGAGAGAAGAGGCATTCCAGGCTATGAAATCAACACAGGCCACATCTTAGAAGCAAGGAAGTACCTGTGAAACTTGTATAAGGACTTCCCAAAATGTAGATAAGGTGGAGAGGCAGTAGAGGGTAGTGGTTTAATCATCAGTAACATTAATAACAATTACCGTTTAAGGAGGATTTACATGTGCCAGGCACTACGCATTATCACTTCATTAAATCCTTACAATAATGTGAAATACTGTAGGTACTTTATTCACAGGTAAATGCATTTGACATTTAAAACCAGAGCTCACCTTTCAACCAAAGTTCTTTTAAAAAAAAAAAAGTTACAGAGAGAGAGAAAGAGAGAGAGAGATCTTCCACCTGCTGGTTCAATCCCCAAATAACCAGAATGGGCAGGGCTAGACCAGGCCAAAGCCGTGAGCCAGGAGCTTCATCCAGGTCTTCCATGTGGGTGCAGGGGCCCAGAGACTTGAGCCGTCTTCCACCGCTTTTCCCAGGCACATTAGCAGAGAGCTGGATGGGAAGTGGAGCAGCTGGGGCTTGAACCAGCACCCATACAGGGGATGCCAGCCCCTCAACTAAAGTTCTTTACCATGGGCTTTGAAGCCAGACAGATCTGAGTACAAGACTGCCTGTGTGTCCTTAATCAGATTTTCACCTCCCAGCACCATAAATTCCACATACTGGGAACAACACATATTCTCACAGGGCTGCTGTGGGCATTAAGGGAAATAATGCACTAAAAACTGCTGAGCACGTGGTAAGCACTCAGCCACTGTTACTCATTTTTAAAGGTAACTGGAATTGCCTTTGAAGGTTTTTAAGCAACAGAACAACTGACATGATAAAGTAATGTTTGGGAAGGATGAAGGTGATGACACCATGTAAGATCCCAGAGAGGGTGGCAGAAACCCAGTAAATGGACCACTGAAATAATCAAGCTCTACTGCAAGATAAATCTGATGACAGGGGGCCAGTGCTGTGGCACAGCGGGTAAGGCCTCTGCCTACAACGCCAGCATCCTATGAGGGTGCCGGTTCGAGTCTCAGCTGCTCCACTTCCAATCCAGCTCCTTGCTAATGCACCTGGGAAAGGAGCAGAGGATGGGTCAAGTTCCTGGGCCAAGCTCCTGGCTCCTGGCTTTGGACCAGCCCAGCTATGGACACTGTGGCCATTTTGGGGTATGATCCAGCGGACTGAAGTTCTCTCTCTGTTTCCCTCTCTATTTAATTCTGCCTTTCAAATAAAATAAATAAATTTTGAAGAAAAAGGTGAGCGGTGGGGACAGTGCTGTGGTGCCACCATCGCATATGGACACCAGTTCAAGTGCCGGCTGCTCCACTTCAGATACAGCTCCCTGCTAAATCACCTGGATAAGCAGTGGAAGATGGCCCAAATGCTTGGACCCCTGCAGCACCCACGTGGGAGACCCAGAGGAAGTTTCAGGCTCCTGGCTTTGGCCTGGCCCAGCCCTGGCTATTGCAGCCATTTGGGGAGTAACCAAGTGGATAGGAAGATCTCTTTCTCTTTTTCTCCCTCCTCTCTGTAACTATGGCTTTCAAATAAATAAATCTTTATGAGAAGGAGAGAAACAAGAGCCAAAGATAAATACTTTCAATCCTGAAGGATTAAGAGAATAAGGGTGCTAATAAAAATCAAAAAGCCAAATGGAAGAGCTAGTTTTGGGGAAAAAAATGGTCTGAATTCAGATTTTCATTTGCCAGTGGGAAAACTCCATCGCCCAGAAAGGAAGAGAGAAATGGATTGAACTGGAAAAAGTTAAGGGTAAAGATTTAAATTTGGGGCAGATGGGAACGGCACTGTGGTGTAGTGGATAAAGCCACTGTCTGCAGTGCCGGCATCCCATATGGACACTGGTTCGAGTTCCAGCTGCTCCACTGCTGATCCAGTACTCTGCTATGGCCTGGGAAGGTAACAGAAGATGGCCCAAGTCCTTGGCTCCTGCACCTGCGTGGGAGATCCAGAAGAAGCTCCTGGCTCCTAGCTCCAGCCATTGCAGCCATTTGAGAAGACCTCTCTCTTTTTCTCCCTCTCCACCTCAGCCTCTCTATAACTCTCTTTCAAATAAACAAATAAATCTTTAAAAATAAATAAATAAATAATTTGGGGCAGGTGTTGTGGCACGAGTTAAATACCCCATATTGTAGTAGTTCAAGTTCTGGCTCCTCTGCTTCTGATCTAGCTCCTGCTAATGTGCTTGAGAAAGGAGCACCCACGTGGGAGGGAGACTCGGATGGAGTTCCTGGCTAGGCCCGGCTGTTGCAGACACTGGGAATGTGAACCAGCAGGTTCTCTCCTCCTGTCATTCTGCCTTTCAAACAAATACATTAAAAATTTTTTTTAATTTGATGGAGACTTTTGGGTACTGGTTGGGATCTACATTTTATTTTCTTCTGGAATGCCCTTGCTTTCCTTCTCTACCTGACATTACCACTGCTATCATTTTTGTTGCAGTGTGTGATGAAAGAGACAAAGGGGCAGGCACTGTGGCCTAAGGAATTAAGCTGCTGCCCCAATGCCATCCTATATGGGCGCTGATTCAAGTTCTGGCTGCTTCACATCAGATCCAGCTCCCTGCTAATGGCCTGGGAAAGTGGCGGAAGATGGGCCACATCCTTGGGCCCCTGCACCCATGTGGGAGACCCAGATGCTCCTGGCTTTGGCCTGGTCCAGCCTTGGTCAGCATAGCCCGTAGACAGCGAACCAATGAATGGAAAAATCTCTACCCCCTCCTCTGATTTTTAAATAAATAAAAATAAATCTTAAAAAGAAAAAGTGAGGCAAAGTAGGCGCTAAGGTTTAACCTACCTAAGACAGAGAGCTCAAAAGCATTCGGTTTGGAGCAGGGATTGGTGTGGTTTGGTACTGCGGTTCTGGGCACTCACCATTCCAAGGGGGAGGCTTCCAGTGGGCTGTTTCCTTGGTGGGGAACATAACAGCACCCCCATACTGCTCGGCCCATTCCACATCCGGCTGCCATTGTCGGGCACCTCTGGGGAGTCAAAGGGCGATGCTGGGTAAGGGACGAGGCAGCACTTGGTTCCTCTATCCCCATTCATTCTCAGGGGGCCCAGGGAAAAGTGCCCTGGGGTCTTCAACGCAAGTCACTGACACGAGCTGGAGACGCTTTGGCAAGATAAGCGCGAACTCTAGCCGTTTCATTTCTATTCACAACTTAGCGCTGAAATCGCTGCCCCCATCACCCCGCGCACACTGCCGTCACATTCGTGTCCTCCTCCAGGTGAATACGAATGCGAGGACGGCGTTCATGCAAGGTCAACACTAAGAAAAGAAGGAAAGGGCATTCTGACTCCTCTGCAGAGCCCTGCTCAGGTGTAACAGGAGAGGGCACTCCAGTAACTCGAGCCGAGGGGCAGACTCCAGCCTTCCACTGACTGCTCCCGTGGCACAAAGACACCAAAACCCCCTTCCCTCTGATGGCCGGACTGGGCGCGAAATGCATACTGAGGCCGAAAACTCCAGCATGGGCGAGGGAGTCACAGGCCTCGGTCATTCTTACCTAGGAGGTCAAGGGGCCCGCGGGGTGTCCCCAGACGGGAGAAACCTTAGCCGTGGGGAAAGCGCGCCGAGGGCTGCGCTCGGTCTCACCTGCTGGGCTGGATCTGTAGTCGGACACCAGCCCCGGGTCGCAGCGCCTGGGCCGCGGCACCCCGGAGGCTGCACAGAGCCCTCAGCGCCGCCATCTTACCCTGGCTGCAGCCTGCGGGAAGGAGAACCGGGCGGAAGTGACTCCTGCGCGCCTCCTTGTGGGCTTCTTGCCTATTGGCAGAATGGAGCCGCCCTCTTGGAAGCTGGCAGGGTCGTTGCCAGCGAACCTGGCAACATCCGGGTTCCGCGCCTCGGCTTCACTTGTGCTTAAATAACAGTGACTGCCGTCATCTTTACTGAGGGCAGGTTCCTGCTACCGCTGTCTGCCGGCTTCTCTAAACCGGAGCAAGCGAAACTTAGCACTGGCGCTCTCTCGCCCAGTCGCCTTCTTGCGTCTTGGAAACTGCCCTCCCACCCCGTCCCCGCGCACGCTCGCGTGGGGGTTCCTTCCATGCTCTCTTCCGCCTTGGCCACCTTCCTGCGGTCGTCCTGCTTTCCAAATTGTGTCTGTGCCCTGCCCTTCTGGGGTAGCCCCAGACTTTGCCAATTACCTCCCCATCACAGAATCCCAAAGACTTGGAGCCGGAAAGCCAGCTAATTTCCAGATGTCCTGAGTCGGGATAGGGAAATGGGGCCCAAGTGGGGCTGGGCGGGTCTGAGAGCTCCAGCCAAGCCCAAACAAAAAAAAGAGTAGGATGCCAAGGCCACCAGCGTTCGAGGAGGGGGAGGGTGCCTGGGTGTGTCGGAGCCACCTCATCCCAGATGGGGGAGGGGTGGTCGCCCCCACTGACAGGGACATCCTCCTGCCCCCCTGAGCCTACGGAATCAGGGACCTATGAGGCACCCTCGGAGATGTCTCACACCCCACTTCCGCCCTGGTTCAAGTCTCTACCCCTTGTCTTTCTGACCTCACCACAGCCCTTCTGGGAAGTGGACAGCAGCACAGAGATGAAGTAGCACCAAGAGGTTTATCCCAATTCTGTGCAGACAAAGGGTTTCCCAGCCTCCAAGGCCAGTTGCTGTTCTCCCCCTCTGCCTCCAAGCCCAGCTCCAGCTGGGCCACCCACCCGTGTACAACTCTCCCACCCTGAGTCTGGAAAGAGGCCTTGCCTAGACTGAGTCCCTGGGACGCAGCCCACCAGCAGCGGCGGCAGGGTGGGGCAGACAAACCAGGGCAGCAGCAGACACAGGGAATTCTTCGCGGCGGAGAAAGAGGAAAGCCAGACTTCTAGCCTGGGAATTGACCTAATGGGAACCCGACCAAAGGGTGGGGCCAGATCCCTGGCTGTGGGAACTGACCAGGGCCTGGGGTGGATGAGGCAGCCCCCGTGGAGCCAGGGCAGAGCTTGGTCCTCCTAGGCCCCTCATTCTCCACCCTTTCTCAGAGCTTCTTTTCCCTCTGCCCTTGAAACGGTAAATGTGGTGATGGGGGGTTGGGGGGATGGGGCAGACTGCACTTCTTTGCCTTAATCCAGCCTGGGAGAAGTCAGGACAGACTCTAGGCTGGTTGGCCCTGGGGGCAGCTTGAGCCAGGACTGGGGTGAGGGTTCCTGGGGGCTGCCTGGGACACTGGCTCTTTTGTGCCTCCTGCCTGCTGCCAGCACCCCCCACACACACTGCTGCTGTGACTCTAAGGCCCTTTGTCTTTCACTGCTTAGTCACCCCCTTTGTCCTTCACTCGATGGGGCGGTGGGAAGGGGCAGTAAGAGTCCTCTGGTGATAGCGCCTCTTGCCCCTGCTGCTTCTGCTCTCCTATCCCTTGTCCCACTCCTCCGGCCCCAGGGTCTGAGCATGTGGGGGGTCAAGTGGTGGGTCTGGTAGTCCCAAGGGAGTGGGTGCCACAGGAAGCGGTGGACACCAGGGCAGGTGTTAGTAACCTGGGCAGGAAGGGAGAGGGAGAGGAAGTATCCTGGCGGATATGATGTGGGGGCCGGGAGGTGACGAGGCATAGAGTGAATAGAGAATGGGAACATGGGGTGGGGGGTCCTTCTCTGGAAAAGGGAAGAGACAGCTGACTGCACCCTCCTTCCTGGGGATTTCCTGGGGAAAGGAGTGGCCCTGGGGTAAGGGGAGCAAGATAGCGCCCCACTTCTGAAACCTTTACTTCCTTGCCTTGAGAGTTCCTCCCCAAGATCTCTTTTCTGAGTCCCCTCCAATCCAAAAGCAAAAAAAAATCATTTGCTTCCTTCCTCTAGCACTGCCTCTCTGGCTCTGGCCACGCTCCCTGACCCCAGGCGCTAGGTTCCACCCCAGGTGCTAGATTCCGGTTGCTCTTAGTGCCCTGATTTCCTGCTAGGCACAATGCTGCCTCCACTTTCTCCCTGCCCCATGGAGAATGAGACACAAAAGATCACTAGATATTCCTGGAACGAGTGGGTTCTGGGGCAAGATGGGGCTAGAGGAGGGAGCCAGGTGGGGATTCCCTGCTACAGACACACTGGGCAAACCTGGCTTCCAGAGCCAGCAAGTCTTGCCTGGGCTGGGGCTAAGGGGAGGGTTTAGGGCAGTTGGGAGTGGGTAGGAGCAGGGCCAAGAGCCTGGGGGAAGCTACTGGGAGCTGGGCCAGGGAGTCAGGAAGTTGGGGGGGGGGGCCCTGAGGGGAAATGGAGGCTGAATGGCTGTCCAGGCCTTTGGAGGAGTGGGGTGGTGGCCACTCAGGAAAGGGGACCCTCCTCCCACCAAATAGAAAAGTCGTTAGCCCCTCCTCCCTAGGTCCATTCTAAGACTCATCCTACCTTTGGGCAGTAAGGGCCCAGATCACTGGCTCCTCACCGCCCCCCCCCCCAATGTCACTGCCTCCTCTACTCTCTCCAGTTCAGAGCCAAGTCAAGCTCCCGCCTTCCTTTGTTCCCTCCTTTCCAAACTTCCTTACCTGTTTCCCACCCTCTTCCCCGGGCCGTCCACTCAGTCCCTTCAACTCTGGAAACCCCGTCATCTCCAGGGTCAGAGAGTGTCGGGAAGGAGCCCTGAGAAAGGGGAGGTCACGCAGGTTAGACAGTAGGGGCAGGAATTCTCCCAGGACCATGACTCTATCTGTGCGTGTTGGCCAGACCCTTCCCTGACTCCCAAACTCCCCTGGGGCTCTGTCCCACCAAAAAGGGAAAGAAACAGCTGAGAGCTGATTGTGGGGTTTGGGAAAAGGCTAGGTCATCAGCTGGCCTGGTGCCTATAATCCATCCGGCTGTTAGAGATTCCCCTCCTCTGGGTAAGTCCCACTTTTTTTTTTTTTTTAAAGGAAAACAAAAACTAGGATTTTGGGAAGCAGTGATACATGCGTCTGAGTCCCACCGACAGAGCTACTGGCTGAGTGGCTTACAGATCAGCCAATCACAGGCACTCTGCTGGATGCTTAAAAGAGCTGGCGCGGAGAGAGGCTGGGGAGAGCCCACAGGGACACCCGCAGACACATAGACACGGGAGAGACAGAGGAGGAGAGAGACAGAGACAAAGGCACAGCGGAAGGAGGCAGAGGCAGGGCAGGCACAGAGGCGAAAACCAGACAGAGTTGCACAGAGAAGCTGCGGAAGGCACAGGCAAGGGAGACAAAGATCCAGGAGAGGGAGCGCAGGAGGAGAGACCAGCGGAGCCAGACCCCTAGGCACCTCCCCTAAGCCTAAGGGCTAAGTTTTCTCCGTCTCCTCTGAAGGTCCCCAGCCCCTCTGCAAACTCTGCTCCTGACCTTGGCACTAGTCCGAGCCCCCAGGCTGCAGAGAGGAACTTTGCAAAGCGAGGTGTGGAGGACCTGGTGCCCCAGACGGCCTCAGTCCCTCCCAGCTACAGCACCAGTGCCATGTCCCAAACGGGCTCGCATCCCGGGAGGGGCTTGGCGGGGCACCGGCTGTGTCGAGTCCAACCCCGCCTGCTGCTCCCCGCCGTGCCCCTCTCCAGGCTGGTGCGGCCACGGCGGCCGCTTCTACCGCCGCCACTGCCGCTGCCGCCGCCGCTGCTGCTGCTGCTGGCCTGCCTCCTGCCCTCAGCCTGGCCCGCCAGCCCCCTCCCCCGGGAGGAGGAGATCGTGTTTCCAGAGAAGCTCAACGGCAGCATCCTGCCTGGCTCGGGCGCCTCTGCCAGGCTCTTGTACCGCTTGCCGGCCTTCGGGGAGACGCTGCTACTAGAGCTGGAGCAGGACCCCGGCGTGCGGGTCGAGGGGCTGACAGTGCAGTACTTGGGCCAGGCGCCTGAGCTGCTGGGCGGGGCAGAGCCAGGCACCTACCTGAGCGGCACCATCAACGGCGATCCGGAGTCAGTGGCATCTCTTCACTGGGATGGGGGAGCCCTGTTAGGCGTGTTGCAGTACCGGGGGGCTGAACTCCACCTCCAGCCCCTGGAGGGGGGCACCCTTAACTCTGCTGGGGGGCCTGGAGCTCACATCCTCCGCCGGAAGAGTCCTGCCAGCGGCCAGGGTCCCATGTGCAACGTCAAGGCTCCTCCTGGGAACCCCAGCCCCAGCCCCCGAAGAGCCAAGGTAGGCAGCGCCCTCCCGCCATGTCTGCCCCACTGACCCCTATTAACCCTCTCCACCCTCCGCCACGCCTGCCCTCTCTTCTGCCTTGCCTCCCCTCTTTCCTCTCACCTCCTTCCTTGGGGCTGGCTCTGGACTCTCCCTGCTCTGGTCCTCTGCCAGCAGGACCGCTGATCTGCTCTGAGGGTTCCCAGAGGTGGGTCAGAGTCTCTAGGCTGGGACTAACCACTGCCCCACCCCACCCGTGCCTGGCCATGGCATCCCCTTCTGGCACAGTCCTCCGCAATCAAGCTCTCCTAATTGCCCCATTGGCCTTCGCCTTGGCCATGGCTCCATTCTCTCTGTCCGGTGACTTTCACCCCCACCCCAGTTAAAAGGAGTGAGGGTTGAGGTCTGAGTGGGGGATTGGCCGCTGGGCTTTCTGGCCGCTGCTGCTGTCCTTAAAATTGTTCTGGCAACCTAGAACGGGAGTGGGCAGGGGGAGGAAAGGCACCCCGCAGCTCCTTCTGGTCAGCCCCCTTCCCACTCTGCGGACCGGACCAACTGAGAGACTGCCTGAGGCTCCATCCTTTCCTGCCTCCCACTCTCTTCCTCCCTCCTCCCTCTCTAGTTTTAATCCAGACCAGACGTTCCCCCCACACCCGCCACGCTATGCTCTGGCCCTGGCCCTAGCTGCTGACTGAATTGTTCCTCCAACCACACAGGGCAGACACGTTGCAGCCCAGCCCTCACGCTCCCAGTCCTGCAGGCTCCAGCCACACTCAGGCCTGGGAGACCCCAGAGCCCCTCCCGGAGGAGGAGGCAGCCCCAGCTGCTCTTCGCTTCTGGGGCCCACGCAGAGCCCTGGGACGTGGCATCCCCCACTCCTCCCCTTCTCAGAGCCGACAGCTGATTCCTCAGAGTTACCGCAAAAGCCCTGGGATTTGGGGTTGGCGGGGGAGGGCCCAAGCCAGACCCGTGAGGAATCTCGTGGGGGTATGTGGGGCCTGGCTGGCTCTGCTGAGTTCCAGACCCAGGAAGCGAGGGAGGGGAAAAGGGAGAATGCACGAGTCTGGAAGGCTATTTCAGGATCTTCCTCTGCCATTTTTTTTCCCTCTCTAGCGCTTTGCTTCTCTGAGCCGATTCGTGGAGACCCTGGTGGTGGCCGATGACAAGATGGCAGCATTTCATGGTGCAGGGCTGAAGCGCTACCTGCTGACGGTCATGGCAGCAGCGGCCAAGGCCTTCAAGCACCCAAGCATCCGTAACCCCGTCAGCCTGGTGGTGACCCGGCTCGTGATTCTGGGGTCAGGCAAGGAGGGCCCCCAGGTGGGGCCCAGTGCTGCACAGACCCTACGCAGCTTCTGTGCCTGGCAGCGGGGCCTCAACACCCTGAACGACTCGGACCCTGACCACTTCGACACAGCCATCCTGTTTACCCGTCAGGTAAGGGCCCTGCACAGCCCCGAGAAGCACCACTGTGTGCCCCGGGATGGACGTGGCCCAGCAGAGCTGCACAGCTCAGCACCCGGTCCCAGCCATGCAGCCTCATGGAGCCGGCTGGGTCCTGACAGGGCCGGGGACCTGGTACCCACATCCCCGCTCAGCTGGATCTCAGCCCAGTGGCCCCCAGTGTCTTGGCTTCTCATGCACCTTCTGTGTCCTTCTTTGTCCATAGGACTTGTGTGGGGTCTCCACCTGTGACACTCTGGGTATGGCTGATGTGGGCACTGTGTGTGACCCTGCCCGCAGCTGTGCTATCGTGGAAGATGATGGACTCCAGTCGGCTTTCACTGCTGCTCATGAACTGGGTAAGGCAGGAGTGGGCCATGGGGGACCTGGGGTTTGGATGAGAGAGGAACCAGGGATGGGGTGAAGGGGTCGTGGGCTCCCAGGATTCACATGCTGGGGTCCAAGGTATTTCTTCCTCTTCCCAGGCCTAGGTTCAGGGCCATTATCTTTCTCTGCTCTGGATGTAGGCAAACATTTAGATATTTAGATGTTCCTATTAAATAATATAGTGTGTTAAACCGCCTGTGGACTCTGTGTGTGTGTGTGTGTGTGTGTGTGTGTGTGTGTTTGGGGGGGAGTCAGTGGCAGAATGGGTGCTTTCGAGGTTGGAAATGTCGCCTACAAGGTGTAGGCAGGGGCTTTCCTTTTGGGAGAGGGAGGACAAGGCTGTGGGGTTACATGTCGAGGAATACCCCCCCGAACCCCAGCAGGGGAGTGGGGGCAGGGTCGGGTGGGGAATGACTCTCCACAACTGCAAGCAGATTTGGGCTGGAGCCCCTGCAAGCACAGGGGTGCTGGGTGCGAGCAGAGCCTCTGTCCTCACAGGCCACGTCTTCAACATGCTGCATGACAACTCTAAGCAGTGTGCCAGTCTGAACGGGCACGGGAGCACCTCTCGCCACGTCATGGCTCCCGTGATGGCGCACGTGGATCCCGAGGAGCCCTGGTCCCCCTGCAGCGCCCACTTCATCACCAACTTCCTGGACAATGGCTATGGTAGGCAGATGGCGCTCGCCTTGGCCCGTGGAGGACTGGGTTCCTGCCCACGCCCCCACCCCGTCCTCTCGCTTGTGCCACCTTCCACGTGGGCCACTCTGAGTCCCTCCACCATGCTTCCTCTGCGGTGTGGGATGCTGCTGGCTTTGAACGGTTCCCACTTCCTTCAGGAATAAATAGCACAGTGAGGGGAGGCAAATTTTGGCTCCATAGAATGAGATCGGAGCTTCTCAGCGCCAGAATCGTCCAGCGCTAGCACGGGCTGGCTGTGAGGGGGGCGAGCGCACCTTTGTCACCCAATGAGGTGTGCAGGAACAGCAGGCTGACTCCCGCTGGGCAGAAGCAGCCTCGAGAATTCCTGAGCTTTCTAAGAAGAGGGAGGAAGATGCTTTGGGTTCGGTCCTGATCGTGTCTTTGAGATGTCAGAGGCGTGACAGAAGATGTTGCTCTATGTCTCTGTGACTGTAGCTTCTACGTAAAATAGGTACAACGATGGGCACTGCCCAGTAGGTGTTTGCTATGATTAAGTAAATAAGACCGTGCTGGCCAAGCCTTTAGCCCATGCTCATCACACACAAAGCATCCCATAAGCTGTGGCTGCTATTGAAAGCCTCTGAGAGCCCTCAGGGGTTGTCACCAGGCCCAGGGAGCCTAAGTGTTCAGCTGCTGATCCTAAATGCTGTCCTCAAGCCCTTGCCCACTTGGTGCCCAACCCCCTTCCTAGGACACTGTCTGCTGGACAAGCCAGAGGCTCCCCTGCATCTGCCCGCGACCTTCCCTGGCAAGGACTATGATGCTGATCGCCAGTGCCAGCTGACCTTCGGGCCCGACTCGCACCACTGTCCACAGCTGCCACCGCCCTGTGCTGCCCTCTGGTGCTCTGGCCACCTCAACGGCCATGCCATGTGCCAGACCAAGCACTCGCCCTGGGCTGACGGCACGCCGTGTGGACCCACGCAAGCCTGCATGGGCGGCCGCTGCCTCCACGTGGACCAGCTCCAAGACTTCAATGTGAGATCCCAGGGCAGCAGTCAGTGGGGTAAAGGAAGTGCGGGGCGGGCGCACTGGCCCTGATCCCAGGAGTGAGTGCTTAATTACCCTCTCCTGTTCTGTGCCACTGCAGGTTCCACAGGCCGGCGGCTGGGGTCCCTGGGGACCTTGGGGCGACTGCTCTCGGAGCTGCGGGGGCGGCGTCCAGTTATCCTCCCGGGACTGCACCCGGCCCGTCCCCCGGAATGGGGGCAAGTACTGTGAGGGCCGCCGGACCCGCTTCCGCTCCTGCAACACGGAGAACTGCCCGACTGGCTCAGGTGAGCCTGGCAGGGCTGTGAGCCCTTGGAGGACAGCCCCTTGGGGGTGGGGCCTAGGAGGTGTCGATTGCTCCTCTTGTTGGGGGCAGCGACTTTACCCTGGCACTGGGTGGGGAGACGTCTAGAATTCTGAGGGGGCGGGGCGAGGGGTTCCCGGGCAGCACAAGGAGGGAGGGGCCGGCCCTGACCATGCTTTCTGCCCTGGTAGCATTGACCTTCCGCGAGGAGCAGTGTGCTGCCTTCAACCACCGCACTGACCTCTTCAAGAACTTCCCAGGGCCCATGGACTGGGTCCCTCGCTACACAGGTGTGGCCCCCCAGGACCAGTGCAAACTCACCTGCCAGGCCCGAGCACTGGGCTACTACTACGTGCTGGAACCACGGGTGAGGACCAGGATGCCCCAAGGCCCTTCTATGCCCACACACGCCCTACGGGTTCCCTCTGCTTTCTGATGGCGACTGAAACAGCACCAGGGCTGGCATTCCCTCAGCCACGCCAGGCCGGCCCAGGGGTTCGCTTGGACTTGTGTGTGTGGGCATTGGCAAAGCAAGCTTCAGACTCTGGATGAGTGGCCAATGAGGCTGTGCCAGTCTTCCATTTGCCTCTGTTTCTTATCCTCTCTTCCATCTTTTAGTACAGCATTTGGTGACAGTGTGTGGCTCTGGGCAAGCCCACCTCCCACCCACTGTCCATTTTACCCCTGTCAAATTACAGCGGAGGCATGATTGGCTCACAGTCAGCCAAGCCCCTCAAAGGTCCGGCCTCCTGGACACCACCGATGGCCCTGCCCTCCCTCCCTGTGAGAGGGGGGATGGGGTGAAGGCTGGAGAAGGGGGAAGCAAGTCCAGGGTGAACTCCTACAGCTTGGGCGCCCTCTAGTGTCTATCTAGGAGCAGTGCCATCAAGATTAAGGCTTGTTGAGTCTTACGTCTGCAAGTCCCTTCTTGGCTCCTCTGCTTGCCATCTATGAAAACTTTGCACAAGTTCCTTGATCTTTCTAAACCTTAGTGTTTCATTTCTGGAAGCCTCAAACAGTGGTTGAGTGACTTACTGAACGTAAATCACAGGAACTGTTTAAAAAGTTTTTAGCACACTGCCTGACTCGTAATTAGTGCTCTGAAAACGGCAGCATTTACAGTGACTGTTAACATGGGGATTGGCATCCATTAGCTGCACCCCATGCACACCCCCTACCTCATCCAGCTTCTCTGCTGGTGTGCTGACCCCTCTTTCTTTTTTTATATTTTATTTATTTATTTGAGAGGTAGAGTCACAGACAGTGAGAGGGTGAGACAGTGTGAGAGGGGAGAGACAGAGAGAGGTCTTCCATCTGCTGGCTCACTCCCCAAATGGCCACAACGGCTGGAGCTGAGCTGATCCAAAGCCAGGAGCCAGGAGCTTCTTCCAGTCTCTCATGTGGGTGCAGGGGCCCAAGCACTTGGGCCATCTTCTACTGCTTTCCCAGGCCATTAGCAGAGAGCTGATCAGAAGAGGAGCAGCTGGGTCTAGAATGGGCACCCACATGGGATGCCATCACCGCAGGCAGAGGATTAACCTACTGCGTCATAGGACTGACCCTGCGCTGACCCCTCCTTGACTCAGGAAAAAACCCTTTGTCTTGTTCCCTCTCTTCTCCCCAGGTGATAGATGGCACCCCATGTTCCCCGGACAGCTCCTCAGTCTGCGTCCAGGGCCGCTGCATTCATGCTGGCTGTGACCGAGTCATTGGCTCCAAAAAGAAGTTTGACAAGTGCATGGTGTGTGGCGGCGATGGTTCTGGCTGCAGCAAGCAGTCCGGCTCCTTCAGAAAATTCAGGTTCTTACACCATTTCCTTCTCTCCACCTGCCTGGACACAGTGCTAGGGCCTGGGCCTGCAGAGGTGAACCCAACCCTGTTTCTGCCCTCAAAGAGTTGACCATCTAGCCAGGAGGCAGAGTAGGTGGTTACAGCACAGGGTCCCCCACCCCCACCTCGGGGGGGCCAGTGGCGGCTATTGGCACAGGAAGCTGCATACCCCGGTGGGCATCAGGGAAGACTTCCTTGGAGGTGACCTCTGAGCTGAGTCAGAGAGAGAGAGAGAGAGAGAGAGAGAGAATCGGAACTGGACAGGCACCAAGGAGGCGGGGTCTAGATGGGCCCCTCAGTGAACTGGGCAGAAGTTGTGCATGTCCACATCTGCAGGCAGTTCCGATCTAGACTGGATACACACTCGCGCACACACACACACACCCTAACAGACACAGCTTAGAGCCTGAGGGATTTGGGAGATGCTAAATTGCCTGTCTACTCCTCCCACGCAGGTATGGATACAACAACGTGGTCACCATCCCCGCCGGGGCCACCCATATACTTGTCCGGCAGCAGGGGGCCCCCAGCCTCCGCAGCATCTACCTGGCCCTGAAGCTCCCAGATGGCTCCTATGCCCTCAACGGGGAATACACACTGATGCCCTCCCCTACGGACGTGGTCCTGCCCGGGGCAGTCAGCTTGCACTACAGCGGGGCAACCGCAGCCTCCGAGACCCTGTCAGGCCACGGGCCGCTGGCCCAGCCCTTGACGTTGCAAGTCCTGGTGGCTGGCAACCCGCAGAACGCACGCCTCCGCTACAGTTTCTTCGTGCCCCGGCCGAAGCCCTCAGCGCCCCGCCCCACTCCCCAGGACTGGGTGCACCGCAGGGCGCAGATCCTGGAGATTCTTCGACGGCGCCCCTGGGCAGGCAGGAAATAACCTCACCGTCCCGGCTGCCCTTTCTGGGCACCGGGGCCTTGGACTAGCTGGGAGAAAGGAGGGGGCTCCTGCGGCTGCCTCCTGCCGGGACACAGTGGGGAAGGGCTCTCCGCCCCACCCCGGGGTGAGACCCGCCCCTCCTCTCAGCCCTACACGCAGGCTGGCCCTGCCCTGGTTTCCTGCCCTGGGAGGCAGTGACAGGCTGGCGGATGGAAGGGGCTGGGGGACAGTCCCTTATCTTAACTGCCCCCTCTGCCCTGCAGGTCACAGGAGGGAGGGGGAAGGCAGGGTAGGCCCGGGCCTTGCTGTATTTATTTAGTATTTATTCACTTTTAGTTAGCACCAGGGAAGGGGATGAGGACTAGGGTCCTGGGGAATTAACCTCCTCCCCTCACAGCCCACACCCTGGCTAGGAAATCCAGGCTGGTGGTGCTGGTCAGAAGTGATCTGAGTGTGTTTGTGGGTGAGAAAATGTGTGAGTGTGTGTGTGTGTGTGCATGTGTGTGTGAGTGTGTGTGGGGGTGAGGTGCAACGTGCCCTCCTTCCCTCTTCCTGAATTTTATGTCCCGGGGGAGGACGAGGCAAGGGCGGGCTGGGCCTCCAGTGAGTGAGAGGTGACCATATTTTTAATATGTAAATGGAATCCTGCTATTTATGTGTTCCTTTTGGAGTCGGACAGATGTGGGTTGCACCTTGGCCCCACGTCTCTGAGCATTAGTTTTTTCATTTGCCAATAATAATAATACCTCCCTTAGAAATGTGTCTTGAGGATTAAACAATGTAAATAAAGAGCTAGCATAATGCCCAACACTTGGCACATGCTCAACGACTGGCGGCTGCTGTTGGTTATTAGCACTCGGCACAGGAGCTGCGGAGCAGGTGCAGGTGGTGCCTGCCCTGGCCACCCGGCTCAGTTCCTTTGGATGCAGGACTTGGTCAGAGAAAGGGCATTGCTGGGCCTCACCCCGGAAGTTCTGGGTCACACGAAGACAACAAGCCCTTGGCTGCACGTAAAATGGACCAGAACAGGACAAATGCATCAACACCAACAGGCACTTGGTAGCGACAGCAGTGGTGAGGGGTTGGGGGGAACCGCAGTGGAAGACAGGGCACTGGAGCTGGGGCCCATGGCCTGACTGAGCTGCAGTTCAGCCTCTCCTTCACTGGGTGCTGGTGGGCGAGTCTGATGCACAGCCTTGGCCTTGAGTTACCCATACATTGAATGGGACCAGTAATACCTGTTCCACAGGGCTGGTCTGGGTACAAAAAATGAGAGATTTTTCCCAAATAGTAAAGGCTATAGCCATGTGACAAGTTAGCCTTATGAAGGCTGAGAGACTGGGGCAGTGTCCCCAGAATCAACCAGTGTAAACCCAACAGACTTCTTTGTTGTGAGATTAGAATGGAAGTTCGTAAGAGTAACAAGACAAGGTGTGGCAGGGGACAGGGAGGGAGGCAGACAGAACAGCGCAAAGAAGACTCAGGGGAGGGAGTCAGGTGGTGCACAGCACCTGAGGGGCAGTAGGGCACAGGGGCAGCTCTGCTCTTCCGTCCGAGCAGGCAACTTTTCTTGAGAAGAAACTTGGGCAGTCCTGGGTGTGTGTGCCACGGACAGAACAGGGATGGCCAAGGGTGGCAGGTGCACCCTGCTAGAACTTGGAGTTCTGAGTGGCAGAAGCAGGACTGCTAGGGGTTAGGGATAAGATTGAATGTGGAGATGAGTGATGAACTACAGGTGGAAAAAAAAAAAACAACCTTGAGGGGATGGACAGAGGATGTGGGGTGGGGAATGAGGGAACCCAGAGCACTTAACACTGCATGGCACCCTCCAGCTGGGCTGCCAGACACTGCTGGGGCCGGCCACAGAGGCTGTGGCGGTTGTATGTGCTGTGCTCCCTGGGGCTAGGATTTGTGAGCCCGGTTCTGTACCATGCAGAGCCTTCTGTGATATGTTGTATTCTCCCAGACCTGGCACAGCGCCTCCTCCCTCTGCAGCAAGAGAACATGGCCACCCACACTCTTCTCCCCAGAGAATGTGGCTCCCGCCGCTGGGTGTGGACCCCTGGCCTTCTCCCCAATGGGGGAGCAGGAGCTCCCGGTGTTTCACCTAGTTAGCTAAACTGGACCACCGTGGATGTGCTTATGGGCCCTGACGCTCTGAGCTTCTAGTGCAGTGAGCAGAGTTCTGTGGCATAAACACCACCACTAGGAGCATGGGATGGAATCCTGAGTACCACGTCTCCACAAAGAGCCACCGTGGGGCAGTACAAGGAACTCTAAGATTTAAAAGGCCAAATGAACGCCTCAGGGACCATGTCCCACACTTGATGGGCTATGAAGGTATAAGGAAGGTGAGCCTTGGGCAGGGCCCATGGGAGCTCACCATCATACCATCTCACCTTTCTGTACAACTGGTGGTGAGTCACCCCTTGTAAACCACTTTTCATGTGTGTTTGTTTCTTTAAAAAAGATTTCTTTGTTTTGAAAGTCTGAATTAGAGAGAGAGAGAGAGAGAAAGGCAAAGAGAAATATTTTATCTGCTGGTTGCAATAGCCAGCGCTGGGCCAGGCCAAAGCCAGGAGCCAAGAGCTTCAACTGGATCTCCCACAATGGGTGTCAGGGGTCCAGACATTGGGCCATCTTACATTTCTTTTCTCAGGCCATCAGCAGGGAGCTGGATTGGAAATGGAGCAGCCAGGACACAAACCAATACCCATAGGGGATGCTGGCATTGCAGACAGCAGCTTTACCCACTAATGCCACAATGCCAGCCCCTCACATGCGTTATTTTTAGAAGAAGCAAGCCCTTTGCTCACTGAGTATGGTTCTTACTAGCATAAAGAGATTTTTTCCAGAGAGGGACTGATCTCACACACCACATCTGTGATTGGGCAGATGGATGAGAGTATAGGGTGCAAGGGGGACAGCAAGAGTTAGATCCTCAGAGGGAAGTCATGGGCATTTCAGCCCCGAGTCCCAGGCCAGTCTGGCCCCTCTGTGGAAGGATCACTGCTCCCAGACATAGCTTAAAGCCTCTACGAAATGTCCGGAAGTCAGGAGACCAACAAGTCCTCGCTAGGAATGTGGGGAACACTTACCTCCCTGGGACGGCCAAGGTGACCTCTGTCTACACAGTCTGACTACTTATTGACTTCCAGGCCTGAGCTGGAATGTACACGAATGTTCTAGCAGGAGTAGACAGAGGACCAACAGGAGGAAAGGGAGGCACTGAGATGGTTCCGTTTGGTCTGAGAGGTGAACAGGGACAAAGAAGAGCTGGTGGGCGACAAGAGAAGAAGCACCATATTCCCTAGCCTAGAGAAGTTCAAGCTGGGTTTGAACAACCACATTATGGTTGCACAGTGGTGTGCGTGTGTGTTTGACGTAGGGAAGGGGATTGAGACAATAAATCAGTTGGGCCAATTTCTTTAAGCTTCTCCTTCCACTGAGATTCTCTGCTTCTGCGGTTAGAGTAGAAGAAATCTGGGCATTGGTCCAACCACTATTTTTGTGGCGGAGCTGGGAGAGGCAGGGTGCTGCGGAATGGGCATTTGCACTCCTGTTCCCTCTCTGGCCCCACTCTTTTAATCTCCATACAGTATTACAGTATTTTGTTTTCTAAAATACCAGATCAACACTAAGCGACAAAATCAGCATCTCATTGGTTGGGGGCTTATGGGGGAGGAAAAGGGAAGGAAGTGGATTTCCATGTATTAACATTTTATTGGCTAAGAGGATGCTTTTGAGCCAATTAAATACCTTCCCCATTGACTGTTGCTGGGGGGGAGCCAAAATCATTGGCAGCAAGAGCAACCAGCTGGCAGCTGGAGGAAACCACCAGTTCTAAAAATGTTGAGACAGGGGGATCTGGGAGGCGGGTGCAGGGAACAACACTGAACACTTCCCCAAACAGGACCTTATATGGGGACAGGCCAGGGTACTTTAGTAGCCTTAGGGAGGAAAGGGAGAGGAGGAAATAGACTTCTGCATCTCTCACAGTCTTTGATTGATCAGCACCAGGCCCCACAAACCCACAAGGGACACACACGTACAACTTCATAGAGACAGGCTAGATAATGTAGATGCAAATACACATTGGGAAGCTGAACAGTTAAGAATATAGGGGGCAGGGGCCGGCGCTGTGGCGCAGTGAGTTAAAGCCCTGGCCTGAGGTGCTGGCATCCCATATGGGCACTGGTTCGAGTCCTGGCTGCTCCTCTTCTGATCCAGCTCTCTGCTATGACCTGGGATAGCAGTGGAAGATGGCCCAAGTCCTTGGGCCCCTGACCCAACATGAGTGACCCGGAGGAGGCTTCTGGATTCAAATCAGCACAGTTCTGGCTGTTGCTGCCATCTGGGGAGTGAACCAGTGGGTGGAAGACCTCTCTCTTTCTGTCTCGACCTCTCTTTGTAACTGTCTATCAAATAAATAAAGTAAATCTTTAAAAAAAAAAAAGAATCTTGGGGGCTGGTGTTGTGGCTGCTGTCTATAAGTGCTGGCATGGCTGCTCCTCTTCCAATCCAGCTCTCTGCTATGGCCTGGGAAAGCAGTAGAAGATTGCCCAAGTCCTTGGGCCCTGTACCTATATGGGATAAGCCCGTGCCATGGTGCAGGTTAATCCTCCGCCTGCGGCACCAAGCATCCCATATGGGTGCTGGTTCTAGTCCCAGCTGCTCCTCTTCCTTTTTTTTTTTTTTCTTTTTTTTAAGATTTATTTTATTTATTTGAAAGGCAGAGTTACAGAGAAATGGATCGGAAGAGGAGCAGCCGGGACCAAAACCGGTGCCCATATGGGATGCCGGCACCATAGGCCAGAGCTTTAACCCACTGCTCCACAGTGCTGGCCCTGCTCCTCTTCCAATCCATTTCTCTGCTGTGGCCTGGGAGAGCAGTGGAAGATGATCCAAGTGCTTGGGCCCCTGCACCCACGTGGGAGACTGGGAAGAAGCATCTGGCCTCTGGCTTCAGATTGGCACAGCTCTGGCCGTTGCAGCCACTTGGGGAGTGAACCAACAGAAGGAAGATCTTTCTCTCTGTCTCTCCCTCTGTCTATAACTCTACCTCTCAAATAAATAAATAAAAATCTTTAAAAAAAATCAAGAACCTGTACTGAAAAAAAAAAAGTATTGGCCGGCGCTGCAGCTCACTAGGTTAATCCTCCGCCTGCGGTGCCAGCACTCTGGGTTCTAGTCCTGGTTGGGGTGCTGGATTCTGTCCTGGTTGCTCTTCTTCCAGTCCAGCTCTCTGCTGTGGCCCAGGAGAGCAGTGGAGGATGGCCCAAGTCCTTGGGCCCTGTACCCACATGGGAGACCAGGAGGAAGCACCTGGAAACTGGCTTCAGATCAGTGCAGCGTGCCAGCCACAACGCACCAGCTGTAGCGGCCACTTCGGGGGTGAACCAACGTAAAAAGGAGGACCTTTCTCTCTGTCTCTCTCTCTCACTAACTCTGCCTGTCAAAAAAAAAAAAAAAAAAAAAAAAAAAAAAAGGTATTTATCTGCAAAGAGAGAAAGTGCTCTTATCCACTAGTTCCTCAAGTGCCTGCAACAGCCTGGAGCCAGGAGCTGGGAATTCAATCCAGGTCTCCCATATGGGTGTCAGGAACCCAGTCACTTGAACCACCACCACTGCCTCTAGGGTCTGCATTAGCAGGAAGCCAGAAGCAGGAGCTGGAGCTGGGTATTGAACCAAGGCACTCTGATAGAGGCTACACACATTTTAATTGATAAGTAAGTAGGCCAAATGCCAAGCTCAAGGCCTCCATTTTTTTTTATATTGTGTTGTACAAAAAGCCATGTAGCAGCTGACCTGCACCTACACAAGAGAACCAGGAAGTCCTCTTTTTTTTTTTTTTTTTTTTGGACAGGCAGAGTGGACAGTGAGAGAGAGAGACAGAGAGAAAGGTCTTCCTTTGCCTTTGGTTCACCCTCTAATGGCCGCCGCGGCCAGCGCACTGCGCCTATCTGAAGGCAGGAGCCAGGTGCTTCTCCTGGTCTCCCAAGTGCAGGGCCCAAGCACTTGGGCCATCCTCCACTGCACTCCCTGGCCACAGCAGAGAGCTGGCCTGGAAGAGGGGCAACCGGGACAGAATCTGGTCCTCCAACCGGGACTAGAACCCCGTGTGCTGGCGCCACAAGGCGGAGGATTAGCCTACTGAGCCGCAGCGCGGCATGGCACCGGGCCAGGAAGTCCTCTTTCTTATTAACCAATTGACTGCCATGTCCCCCCCTCTCCACTCCTTGCTTCCAATAAATATCTTCTGTAAAACTGTCCAGGGAATAAGATTTGAGAATTTCTCCTCACTTCTTTCTTGAGCATCTCACAATACAATTTTTTTTTTAAGATTTATTTATTTATTTGAAAGTCAGAGTTACACAGAGAAGGAGAGGCAAAGAGAGAGAGAGAGGTCTTCCATCCACTGGTTCACTCCCCAATTGGCCACAACAGCCAGAGCTGCACCAATCCGAAGCCAGGAGCCAGGAGCTTCTCCTGGGTCTCCCACATGGGTGCAGGGGCTCAAGGACTTGAGCCATCTTCTACTGCTTTCCCAGGTCATAGCAGAGAGCTGGATCAGAAGAGGAGCAGCCAGGACTTGAACCAGTGCCCATATGGGATGACAGCACTGCAGGCAGCGGCTTTACCTGCTACACTTCAGCGCTGGCCCCACAACACACTTTCTTTCCACGAAAGACTAGCTCTGGTGTTTGGCTCTCCAACCTACATAGGCAAACAGACTAATCTTGATTGTGTAATGGTTGTAAACTATTGTAATTGTGCTCTCCCAGCACCTGGAAAGGAAAACTGAATGTGAGTGAAACTGGATGTGAGCATTGCTGCTTATGCGCATATAATAATATAACCTTAGATCTGGTTTCTTTTTCTGTACGATGGATATACTATGACCTGGCTGATGGAGAGACTGTCAGAACTTCATACAACCATGTAAATGCTTGGCCCTTCTTCGGCCTCTAGTTAGTGGCCAATGTGTTTTGATTCTCTTTTCCTTGGATCTTTTGCTTTGCTTGCTCCCTACATCCAATTCCCCACACTTCAACTCCTACATTAGCATGATAAATTGAATATACCAAGGGAATGTCTACATCTAAGATGGGCTTTTTGTAGAATTTCTGTCAAAAGTTTTGAGCTGCATTCAGGGGAGGATAAAAGGGAAAACATGGTCCCATGTGGTTCCTATCCTCAGAGAGTTCACAATCTGTGGCTGAGAAAATCAGGTAGGGCAAAACTTTTGGACTTGTGTAATATGTGCCACAAGAGAGGAGGGGCACCTAGCATGGAATACGGGATCATGTCTTCCTGGAGGAGGTGCCTGCCTTCGTTAATAAGGAGGGGGTGTGTGTGTGGCTCAAATCCTAATACAGCAAGAGGCGGGGATTATTTTTAATGATTTATTTTTTATCTATTTGAAAGGCAGAATGACAGAAAGGGAGAGAGAGAGAGAGAGATGTCTTTCATCTGCTGGGTCACTCCCCAAATGGCTGGGCCAGGTCAAAGCCAGGAGCTTGGAACTCCAGCTGGGTCCCCCCGGGGGTGGCAGGCCCAATGACTTGGGTCATCTTTCCGTGCTTTCCCCAGGTGCGTTAGAAGGGAGATGGACCAGCAGCAAAGCAGCCAAGACTCAAAACAGCGATCTGGTATGGGATCCTGGCATCGTTGGCTGTGCCATGACACCAGCTCCAAGTAAGAAGTTATAGTCCCTGGGCACAGGAAGTCAATGTATAGTAGGAAAATTGCCTCATGAGTAGAAGGATTCTTGCTGAACCCACTTAACAGGATTCTTGCTGAAGTCACATGACAGTGATTCGCTATCAAGGGAGGGGCAGGGGAGGGCAGATTCTTATTCACTGACTTGGCAGGATTCTTCTAAAACTGGCTAGGCAGGCTCAAGATAGGGCCCAGGACCAAGACCTAATCAAAACAGAGGGCTCAGAGCAGCCTGTTAAAAGTTCAGTTTAGGAGACAGTCTTCGCCAACACCTATAAAAATGAACATGCATTGATTTTATTTAACTCAAGAAGGAAGTGGCAGATCTTATAACTGGTACAAGAGAAAATCTAGAGAACAGAAAATTTTCAGATTATGAATACAAAAATGAATAGGAGGGGCTGGTGCTGTGGCAAAGCAGATTAAAGCCGCAGCCTGCAGCATCAGCATCCCATATGGACACTGGTTCAAATCTCAGCTGTTCCACTTCTGATCCAGCTCCCTGCTAATGTGCCTAGGAAAGCAATGGAGGATAGCCCAAGTCCTTGGGCCCCTGCACCCATGTTGGAGAACCAGAAGAACTCCTGGCTCCCAGCTTTAGACTGGCCCAGCCCTGGTTGTTTCAGTTATTTGGGGAGTGCACCCGTGAATGGAAGATCTCTCTGTTGCTCCTTCTCTCTCTTTAACTCTGCCTTTCAAATAAATAAATAAATCTTTGAAAAAAAAAATGAATAGGAAAATGAAGGCAAGAACCTTTTTCCCCTCCACAATGTGGGGAGTAGGTTAATTGAACTCACCAGTCAGGGCAGAATTTGCATGCAGATCAGTTAACTCCAAGTGTTGTGGAATAACTCTCATGAAAACAGAATCTTATCAAGTGGAAGGATATGCTTATAGACAAGTCCCTTGGAGTTCCCACTATCCATCACTTCTGGGCAGCCTTCCAGGAATCTCCAAGTGTACATTGGGTGTCATTTCTGGGTTATCATAGTTATCACACTGTATTTTATAAAAAAGATTATTTATTTGAGAGTCAGAGTTACAGACAGAGAGAGGGAGAGATGGAGAGAAAGGTCTTCCATCCGCTGGTTCAGTCCCCAAGTGACTGCAATGGCCCAAGCCAGGTCAATCTGAGGGCAGGAGCCAGGTGCTTCTTCCTGGTCCCCCACGTGGGTGCAGGGGCCCAAGCACTTGGGCCATCCTCTACTGCCTTCCCAGGCCATAAGCAGAGAGCTGGATGGGAAGAGGAGCAGCCAGGACATGAACCAGCGTCCACATGGGAGGTTTAGCCTACTAAGCCACAGTGCCAGCCCCAACACTATATTGTTTACATGCCTCCCTCCCCCAGTGCATGCACATATCTTTCTGAGGCCGACTTTGAGTTGTTCAAGCCTTCTATTATGTCCCTAGCGTGAACGTTTGCTAAGGAACACAAAATGGTAAGAGGTAGTGGAAGCCACAAGATAAAACATGTTGCATATCAACGTGTCCATTTTACTCTAACATCTGGGGAAATACATTTTTACATCAAAGCAGGCGCTGCCCTTTCCTTCTCTCAATGTTTCATTGTTTTATTAACTGACAGTTTCTATTTCAAGGCCTGCAGGATACTAGGAACAGCGTGCAACTTTGAACCTGATCACGAAACATTGTGATACTAAGTGGCACCAAGCCGCAGCGGGCGCTACAGACACTCAGGGAGAGGGGCTCAGCCTGCTCCAGGCTGGCAGTGAGGTTTTCCAAGGCCCAGAAACCGTCCCACCCACCGGTCTCTCGGTCCCGTTTCGGGCCTGAGGAAAATGAAGGCCTTGAGCGACTGCTTGCACAATTCTGAGGGGTGGGAAATGGGATTCCGCTAGGAGTCTGCAAGGTGCCCAAGAGCCCCTGCGCAGATTCCCCGAAGGGTCAGGCCCCTTCCGGCCTCCAGTTTCACCACAACTGACTAGAGCCGGCGGACGAGCCCCTGGGGTCCCAAGCACCATACTATCAAGTGCAGGGACCCCGAGCTGGGCCGGCCCAGGAGGCTCCGCCCGCAGTCCCGCCCCGTGACGCGAGGCCCCGCCCACAGCGCCCGCTTCCAATATGGCGGTAGCGAACCCTGCCCGGCTGTCGGGGTGGCGGTGACGACTGGGAAGCAGAAACCGAGGTGCGTGGGCTGGGGACGGTGGAGGGAGAGGCCCCGGAGAAACGTCTGGGAGGTCAGGAGGGTGAGAAGTTTCAGCTAAGGGCTGGAGCCAAGCTTAAGCAGGGACGGGGTCTCAGATGGAAGTCTGCACTGGGGCCGGGTGGGCTCACACTGCAAGGTAGGGCAAATGCAAAGAGGAGACGGGCAGGGGAGAGATGTGCTTCGGTCCGACTGGGTTCTAACCCCCTGCAGAGCGCTGACCACGCCCCTCCAGGTGAGCCCGCCCAGGTACCCCCGGCCGCCGCTGCCTTGGCCCTCCCTCTCTCCGCTTCTCCTTGAGCAGTTCCGCTCTCTCCACCCGGCCGGGACCGGGGAAAGGTAGGGAAGGTAGAGGACGCCACCCCCACCCTGCTCCCCGCCGCACTCTGGGGCTGATTGCGTGTAGGTCCCAGGTGGTCACGCACGCTGCACCTGCGGAGCAGGTTCCCCGGCGTGTGAAGAACGGAAGGAGCCTGTTTTCCTCTTCACCCTGGCTTCTCCTGAGGCTGCTCCACAGCCCCCTCGTGACCGTCTCGCCCCTCATATGGTTTTTCGATCCGGGGCAGAGGGGAAGGTGGGCAGCAGTGTCTCCAGGAGCTGCCTCGTCCGCAGCCCTCAGACAAGTCCGTCTTGTTGGAGTGGGGGTAGGGACGGTTAAGTATGGACCGGACAGTGTGGCACTATGGCTGCAGGATAGCCTGGGACAGGTTGGGGGGAAGGCGAGTTCATCATCTGCTCTCCTGCTTTCTTCCCAGTCACTTTCCCTCGCTTTCCCTGCTGGGAGACCGCCTGCCCCTTCTTTCTGATCTCTGCCCATGCAGGTGGCTGGTTATCCTTAACCACTTCTCTTCCAGCTGGTCCAGGGTTCGCTGGTGAAGCGCTGGATGGAGCCTTCCTCTGTCCTCTGTGACGTTTCCAATTTTAGATAATGCCTCACATCTCCGCTCCCCGGGGCCCTCCTGGAGTCCCCATGACCCTGAAGACGACAGCCTGAACATAGGTAAGTCTATCTTTGCCCCCTCTACAGTCGCAAGAGGGGTTCTCCTGACACTCTTGGAAATGGATTTGGGACTGGAATGATGTAAGCATTCTTGGGGGCGGGGACTGAGTGTAGATGGTGGGAGGGGCTTGGGAGAGGTGGAGGGGAGCAGAACTGGGGGGAGTGACAGGTGGTGGTTGGGCTGTTTTCCTTGCATGACTGTACACCTGTGTGCTCCTTGTCAGCGACTTTACTCTTTACCCTGCCCGGGCACCACCCTCATCCCCATGCACTGATCTCCCTGCCCGTCCCTAGAACTCTCCTCTCTGCCTCCCCAGACCTGAGCCAGGATGTTGCGGAGGCTGCTGGAGCGGCCCTGCACGCTGGCCCTGCTTGTGGGCTCCCAGCTGGCCGTCATGATGTACCTGTCCCTGGGAGGCTTCCGGAGCCTCGGCGCCCTGTTTGGCCGAGATCAGGGGCCGACGTTTGACTATTCTCACCCCCGAGATGTCTACAGCAACCTCAGTCACCTGCCTGGGGCCCCTGGGGCGGCAGGGGGGCCGTCAGCTCCTCAAGGTCTGCCCTACTGTCCAGAACGATCTCCTCTCCTAGGTGAGTGCCAAAGGGAGGAGGAGGTGATGCACAGCACAGGCTGTGGGGACGGGCGGCCCAGGGCAGGCGTGGAGTGGCAGGACTGAATGTGACACCAGGAGAGTAAGGTACTCTGGTGGTTGGGAACGAGGTAGAGGACACGCGGAATACAGCCCGTGCTCCTGCTCTGGGTCACAGCTTTCCATAGCCTGCCCATTTATGGACTTTCTGCTCCAGGCTAGAATTATTTCCCTTGTAGATGAACCCTGGTTTAATGATTTAGTTGGAAGCCCTGTTCTCTCCCTCCCCCATTTGTAGTTTGCAACCTTGTGAGGCAGGAGGAAATAACACTAACCTAAGGGGACAGTAGGTAAGGGGCCTCAGTTGTCCCAGTGATGGGGAGCCCAAGGCTTATGAGATTTCCCAGTGAACCCCAGAACCAAGCTGCCAGGGGTAGAAGTATTCCCAGGCTTGCCCCTCCAACCCCTGAACTTGCCATTCCTTCCCAACAGTGGGTCCCGTGTCGGTGTCCTTTAGCCCAGTGCCATCGCTGGCTGAGATTGTGGCACGGAATCCCCGGGTGGAACCAGGGGGCCGGTACCGCCCTGCAGGGTGCGAGCCTCGGTCCCGGACAGCCATTATTGTGCCCCATCGTGCCCGGGAGCATCACCTGCGCCTGCTGCTCTACCACCTGCACCCTTTCCTGCAGCGCCAGCAGCTTGCTTATGGCATCTATGTCATTCACCAGGTACCTCTGAGCGCTACCCCCACCCTGGCTGTTCTGTAAGGACGTCTCAGGCAAATGCCACTTCACTCTCCGGGATCACTGGAATCATTTTAAGAAGGCAGACTGGCCGGCGCCGTGGCTCAATAGGCTAATCCTCCACCTTGCGGCGCCGGCACACCGGGTTCTAGTCCCGGTCAGGGTGCCGGATTCTGTCCCGGTTGCCCCTCTTCCAGGCCAGCTCTCTGCTATGGCCAGGGAGTGCAGTGGAGGATGGCCCAGGTGCTTGGGCCCTGCACCCCATGGGAGACCAGGAAAAGCACCTGGATCCTGGCTCCTGCCATCGGATCAGCGCGGTGCGCCGGCTGCAGCGGCGGCCATTGGAGGGTGAACCAACGGCAAAGGAAGACCTTTCTCTCTGTCTCTCTCTCTCACTGTCCACTCTGCCTGTCAAAAATAAAAATAATAATAATAAAAAAAAAAAAAAAAAGAAGGCAGACTGTCAAATGTGGAGAAGTACCTGGCACTGCTCCTCCAAACTTGTTAGTCTCACACTTAACCCTGCTTAGGGCATCCCCGCTGCCCGTACCTTTCTATGATTTTTAGACTAACCTGTGCAAATTTGGAATTGGCAGATTTGGTCTAAAATTCTAGTTCTGCCATTTGTGACCTTGAGCAAGATACTGAACCCTCTAAGAAGAGGCAAAGAGCAGTAACTTTTTTTTTTTTTTTTTTTGACAGGCGGAGTTAGTGAGAGAGAGAGAGAGAAAGGTCTTCCTTCCATTGGTTCACCCCCTAAATGGCTGCCACGGCCGGCACACTGTGCCAATCCAAAGCCAGGAGCCAGGTGCTTCCTTCTGGTCTCCCATGTGGGTGTAGGGCCCAAGCACTTGGGCCATCCTCCACTGCCCTCCCGAGCCACAGCAGAGAGCTGGACTGGAAGAGGAGCAACCAGGACAGAACCGGTGCCCCAACTGGGACTAGAACCCTGGGTGGCATCGCCATAGGTGGAGGATTAGCCTAGTGAGCCTCAGTGCCGGCCATGATTTTCACACTAGCAGTTCCACATGGTTGTTGGTGGTCAGGCACACACTGATATGCAAGAATTTGTCCAGTGACTTCTCCTTGCCCTACATTCCACTTTGCTATCCCTCTTTCCACTTTCATATATCAGGCCTCTCTTCTTAAGGCTGCCAAAGACACAGCCTGATCTCTCTCCCTTGTCATCTTTCAGGCTGGAAATGGAACATTTAACAGGGCAAAGCTGCTGAATGTTGGGGTGCGGGAGGCCCTGCGGGATGAAGAGTGGGACTGCCTATTCTTACATGACGTGGACCTCCTGCCTGAAAATGACCACAACCTGTACGTGTGTGACCCCCGTGGACCCCGCCATGTTGCTGTTGCCATGAACAAGTTTGGATACAGGTAGAGGGTGTGGCTGGGGAAGCAGGGAAACACCCCAGTGGAAGGAGGGGGACCAAGAGGATTGTGGGCAGGGATGTCTTCCCAGAAGCCTTTGGAGTGCAAGCATCTTTCTTTCCCTAGCCTCCCATACCCGCAGTACTTCGGAGGGGTCTCGGCGCTCACTCCTGACCAGTACCTGAAGATGAACGGCTTCCCCAACGAGTACTGGGGCTGGGGCGGTGAGGATGATGACATCGCTACCAGGTCAGACTTCCTGCCACCGCCTCCTTTCCTATTCCAGCCGGGTCCCTGCCCTTTGAGACCCGCCCTTGGCCATCGCCCTTCAGCCACTGACCGTTAGCTCCCTGGTCCTGCACCAAACCCATTTCTTCCCCTTAGTCTACCCAGCTCAGGCTTCGCACACTGCTGCCCACTCTGTCACCCCTCAGTCTCCCAGATCTGGTTAGTCCTACTGCTGGGAGAGGCAGTGAGATCGACAGGGAATAGCATCCTGGGTTTCTGAGCTGGAAAGGAGCTTGGGACAGTTTAGTCCTGCCTTCTGCTAGCATTGCTTCCAGACCACTTCCTGAGGGATGGGGGAAATGGCTGTGCTCCATGTAGCCCAGAATCACTTTAAAAACAAAAGGCCTTGCCATTGGCGGGATGCCAACTCTGCTTTTTTAGCATGTGAAACATTCTAACCTTCAGCCTCAGCTGACCTAGATTCATGTCTGTGGTGTGAATACTGGGGCTTGGTATGCTGGAGCCACTGCCTGCCCTGCCTCTGTGTCCTCTGGGAGGACACCCGACGTGAAGATGTGGATTCCCATCCTCTGTTTGTATGTAAAGCACCCAGCAAATGCTAAATGGATGCATTCTTTTGGTTCCCAGCCAGGCTGCCTTCATTCCTTGCTTCTGTGCTTCAAGAATTGGGGCTTATTTCACTTAAGTCTTGATTATCTGGTTCTACCCTCTTTTTAAAAATTTTCTTTTTAAAGTGTGTTTATTTTTATGTACTTGAAAGGCAGAGCACACACACACACACAGACAGAATCTTCTGTTCACTGGTTCACCCCCCTGGGCCAGGTCAAAAGCAGAAGCCCACAATGCCATCTGGGTCTCCCACATGGGTGGCAGGGACCCAAGCACTTCAGCCATCTCTTGCTGACTTCCATTAGCAGGAAGCTGGATTGGAAGCAGAGTACCTGGAACTTGAACTTGAACTCCAATATGAGATGAGGGATATGGGATGCAGGCATCCAAGCAGCTGCTTAACCTACTGCATCACAATGCCACCCACCCCTCATTTTTTTAACACAGGGCCTAGGGGGGCAGGAGTTGGGGTCGCTCAGTCACTATTCCAAATAAGAATTGCCGAGCGTGGGTCAGCAACTCCCAGTCTTGTCCGATCCTTTTCCCAAAATGGCCTCTCCTGGGAGCTGCTCTGGAAGCAAAGTTAGGAGGTGCAGACCTAGCTCTGCCAGCTGTTTACAAGGCCCCAGGAGCCTGGCACTGGGTCCGGAGGACTCAGAGACATCAGCCTTTATATTTTCTTTGGCCATTTCCTTCCATTTGACCTCCCTCCTCCCAGTTCCTGATAGCTTTTTCACCTAACTAGAAACAGCTGTTCTTTCTGGACAGAAACGTGCAATCCCTTCCTTGCCGGCCTTAGCTCCTGTCGTTTACCTGTCGGCAACTTTCCTCCACTCGAATCCTCTAAGAGCCACTCGCTTTCCCCACAGGGTGCGCCTGGCTGGCATGAAGATCTCTCGGCCCCCGACTTCCGTAGGACACTATAAGATGGTGAAGCACCGAGGAGACAAGGGCAACGAGGAAAACCCCCACAGGTAGGGAGGGTGGACCGGTCCTCGGGGCTCTGTGGCCCTGGACAGGAGATTCCTAAAGGTTCTTCCTTTCTGGGACTTAGTCTCCAACCTCTGACCCTCAGATTTGACCTCCTGGTCCGTACCCAGAATTCCTGGACACAAGATGGGATGAACTCACTGACATACCGATTGCTGGCTCGAGAGTTGGGTCCTCTCTACACCAACGTCACCGCAGACATTGGGACTGACCCTCGGGGTCCCCAGGCCCCCGCTGGTCCCCGTTACCCACCTGGTTCCTCCCAGGCCTTCCGTCAAGAGATGCTGCAGCGCCGGCCCCCAGTCAGGCCTGGACCTCTACCTACTGCCAACCACACAGCTCCCCGTGGCTCACACTGACCCCTCCCTCGTGCCCACCTGAATCATGAAACTGAATCCAAGGGGGGGTGTCTCCCCGCCCTCAGGTCCTTGCTGCTCCTGGAGGGATGTGAGGACCCTGCACGCTAGTGCTACACTGGGGGCCGGGAGCCTCTCCTCACTGCTGGGCTGGAGCTGGGCTCCTCTAGACCTGGGGGTCCCTCTTTCTAGGATCACCTGCCAGGACTTATGACTGTGAATCATTGCTGTCATGATTTTAAGTGACAACTCCCGGGGGTCCCCTGCCCCTGGGGTAGGAGCAGGGCTGGACCCCAAGCCCCTTCTTCTTCCGTGGAGAACACTCTCCTCCATGAGTGATCTGGCTTCTCCTGGGACCTCTGTGAATATTTATTCTATTTATGGTTCCTGGGAAGTTGGTTGGTGAAGGAGGCCCCTCCCTCGGCACTTTCTGCCTTGCTGGAGCAGCTCCCTCTTCTGGTCCTGGCTCAGGGGGCTGGGATTTTGATATATTTTCTAATAAAGGACTTTGTCTCGCCTCTGCTCCCGCTTTCTGCCTCCCAGGCATACTCTGCCTCTCTCTGTCCCTCTCTGTCCTTATGCCCTTTGGGGACAGAACAGCCAGACCAAGCTAAGTTGCAGGAACCTTTATTTTCATGAGTGGGAGTCAGGTTCTGTGCCCAGGACACTGGCTGCCGCCTGGCGCCCACTCTCTATGCAGTCATTGACGGCAACCCCCTCGTAGGAGGCTCCAGCCAGCGTCAGGGGCAGCCTCTGAGCAGCCAGGAATTGCATGGCTGACTCTGGAAGGAAAGGAGGCAAGGAACGTTATGGCTGGGAGGGGGATAAGGAACATTATGGCTGGGGGGGGGTCTGGTTTCCGTGGCCCTCCTCAGCCCAGCTGCTGTCCCAACTCACCCAGTTTTTGCCAGTGGCCTACTGTATACTGCGGGATGCAGTTCTGGGGAGAGAGGAGAGGATGCAGGGGAAAGTTTATTATTGAGGTCCCAGGCCTTGGTTGGCATACAGGAGCAAACACACCAGGCCCTGCCTTCGACGGGGAGCTGAGGGGAATTTACGCCGACCCACCTTGAGCAGATGAACCAAGCAGTGACTCGGTGGCTCCTTCAGCCCTAGCTGTGTGGCAGCTGCTTCCTGTGCCTGCTGTTGGAACAGCTCCTGAGGTAAGACACGGCCGCTGGCCTCTAGCGTCTGTAACCAGGAACCTCCCAGCATCACCTAGAGAGGGAACACAGCGCTGACCAGCCCGGCCTGGCCTGCACTTGGGCATAGGGGAGCCCTTTGGAAATACCACTGGACAAAGTTTTCTTCTCTCACGGTCACTCGGAGGCCAGGGGGAGACCCATCCTGCTCAGGGAAAGCAACTGAGTCATATACGATTCCCAGGACCCCCGGGTCTTCTGAGGATGGCACCAAATGTCCAAATCCCTGCAGGGGAGGAAATGCATGGGTCAGGAAGGAAGGGCTCCTCCTGGAGCCCGGGGCCCCCCTGCTCCTCTCCGTCGTACCTGCACCGGCAGATGTGCTCCGCGATACTGCAGGTTCACCACTGCTACTGACACGGCAGTGATGGTGCTCAGGACACGAGCCAGAGGCGCAGCCTCAGCGGGCAGCAGCTTGCTCAGCGCTGGACGAGACCAGGGAGAGGCCTGGTTTCAGGAGGAGTCCCTACTGCAATTTCTTCAACCCTCTGGGATTAGACACCCATAGGGATGGCCAGTTTGGGGTGGGGGTGGCCCTGTCCCAGGAAAGTACAGCTATTTCCTGTGCCGGTTGGAGAAGGGGAAGATGGCAACCCGGTTACCTGGAGCTGGGATGGCACTAATAATATGGTCAGCCTCCAGACTGCTGTCCCCGAGAGACACCTGAGGCGACAAACCATGTGAGAGACAAGAGGAGATAATGAGAATTTTATGGGTAAACAGATTTTAGCTGCCTCACTCAATTTCCAATGCAGTCAAGTGGCAGGAGAGACTGGGTGCTGACGCAGGATGAAGAGATGGAATGACTGTATAGTCTGCACAGAAACCACGCCTCTCTACACCGTGGGGGGTGGGCCAGAGAGCGCCAGCAGCTGCCTGAACTCATCAGCCAAGCTGCGTGGTTTCTTCCCCAGCCCTGAGCCACTTACAAGCTCTGCTTCTAACCGCAGACCTGCATCAAAGGGATTCACAAAGTATGTCTAAGCAGCTCCCGAGGCAGGAAGACAATGAGTGACCCCAGTCCCGTCAACCCTGGCCCAGTGAAACCACTCAGACACAGGCTGAGACAGCTTTATCAGCGAGCTCTCCTACCTTCCAGCGCCCTCCTGCCTGCAGGCTGAGCCCACAGACTGGCTGGCCTCTGAGAACCTGGACCCCTCTACTAGTCAGGTGGGTGTCAAGGGCCTGGGGCAACATCTCCAGTCCACCGCGGAGTGACCACTGGCTCCAGCGTTCAGCCCGGGCTTGGCGAATGAGTGCTGAGTCTGGCGGTGGACTTTGCCCTACAGAGGAAAAAAAAAAAAAAGAACCATGAAGATAGTAGCACCTACGGCCATCCCAGTCCCTCACCTTGGCAGTCCTTAATGGCTTCACCCTTTAAAGCAATGCGCCCCTCACCTGCCCCCAGCAGCAGCCCCAGTAATATGGAACGATGGGTCTGCTCAGCTTGGAAGAGGCTGGGAAAGCAGGACCTGATGCTGAGCTCACGGCTGTTGCCCGCAAACACTCCGCGGCAGAGACTGTCCATGGCTAGAGACGCCACCTTAAGGGTGAGACTGGAACTGAGAGGCCAAGGAATAAGCTGCGCTGACTGATTTCCACTGCCCCTGCTCGGTGGGGCCTGGGGGTGGGTGGGGTTTGAGTTGGAGGGCACCCCGCCCCCCACAACTGAAGGGTGGGAAGAAAGCGGAAGCATCCACTCCCTACACTGCTTTGGGATCTATTGGGGGTGGGCAGAAGAAAAGTGGGCATCCCCAAATGGTACAGAGGAGCCCCTACAGGCCAAGTTTCAGTAGGGGTGGGGCTCTGCAGTAGGTTGGGGCTTCGCGCAGTGTCACCTCAGGTCCAAGACGGCGCTGGACAAAACTGTGCACGGTCTCATCAGGCTCTTTGCCCCGGGGCTTGATCAGCTCCCTTAGCCCAGCCCAAAACAGAGGTTTGGAGAAAGGGGGTGAAGGGCGCAGGAGCCCCCTGCATGGAGGAAGGCACAGTGAGGAGGGGGCTCCTGAGTTACAGCCCCCCCCCCCAAAGCCCAGCTCCAGAGGGTCGACAGGAAGATGAAGAAATGAAGGAATCGAGGGTAGGTGCAAAGTAGGATGAGGAGGCGACCCTGTTACCTGAAGCCAGTGGGTAGGGCGTGCAGAGCGCCGCCTACATACAGGAACCTGTTCTGGGCAGCTGGATGGTCTCCCCGGACAGGCAACACTTCCGAGTCCAAGCCAAGCTCGGAAACCTACTCTCCACACGCCCTCAGGAAGAGGAGAAACTAAGCAAAGGTCTCACCCAACGACACAGTCGCCGTCCCCTCAACGCGATCCCCTGGTGAGAGCCCCCTCCACAACCTGGCTCCTCGGCACTCCGCAGGCCTCTCACCATGAGCAGGGTCCGGGCTCCCAGCGCTCCCGCCGGCCGAATCCCCCGAGGTCCAAGTTCAAAGACTGCACCACCCGGCCCTCGGACTGAGCGGATCCAGCCTCCCAGACGCTCGCTGCCCTCCACCAGGACCACCTGGCAAAGAGAAGGAGCCACTGCTGCATGCCTGCAGTTGTGCGGAAAGAGGCGGGCCAGGGGCCACCCAGCTTTGGTTGGAAGTGAAGAAGAGTTACCAAATGAGGTTCCCTCTGGAACGGGTGGGGCACTCACCTTAGGGGGACGCGGGGCCCGGCTCAGGTGGTAGCTGGCGGCCAAGCCGCTGATGCCTCCGCCCAGCACGACCACGGTCCGACCCATTGGGAAGCCTGGGAGCAGGGGGCGAAAAGGACAGGCAGATCGGAGAGCGCCCCGCGTCCCAGAGGCCCCGCCGGCTCCGCGTTCCACCCCGGCCACTCACTGCTTCTGGAGAAGCCAAGGCAGCTCGCGCGGATGGGCTAGTGCAACGGTGAGATCCCCGCTCAGGGGCCAGGACTCGTCAACGAGAGGTAGGGGAACGTGAGGCGGTGGAAATCGTGAGACTTCACCCCGCCGGGTGTTCCGCTGAGTGGCTGATAAGGGCCACACCTACACTATCTGCCTTCGCAGGGGTCGAACGGCGGTCTGCCGGCCCGAGCGTGGGGGCGCTCTGCCTCCCCACACCTCACCCGGCCAACAAGTGCTTCCAGACCGCCACTCCCCCGCCCCCAAAACCTTCGGCCCCTCCGACTCTCCGTCCACTCTATTCTCGCGGCACGCGTCTGACTCTACTCTTCCTGCCTCTGGATTGGTGGGTCCTGAAGGCCCCGGATCACATTCACCAATGAAAACACTGAACGGGCGGTGACTCCGCCCAGCGGAGCGACGGCAGCCTAAGAGGCCGCCCAGTGGAACTGGAGGTTAACTGCTTCAGTGCCAAATGGGAGCGAGCAGTCGTGACCGGCCCTGCCCGTCCCAGGGCCCGCGCAGAATCCTGCAGCTCGCATTCTCCAGTTCAGGCGTCCCAGGCCCAGATAAGGGCGAGAGCCCTGGAGGCAGGGCCTCGTGAGGTTTGGTTGTAGGGAAAATAGATGGAGACACTGGAGGCAGTCCGCGGGGAGGCGGCTCCACAAACAGCTTCTTGATGTTAGCAACAGATGGGGCCTACGGGAGCTAGGGCCGCCCGGCAACGTACTATGTTTGTCAACAGGGGTTCTTGGGTGTCTCGCCCTCCAGGGGCAGCCCCCATGGCCGGCGAAACCCGCGGCCCCAGTGCCTGCATTCCCTTTTCTGGCCTCCTCGGAGTTTTCCTTCTTCCAATACAAAACCTTCACTGCTCAGGCACACATGTCCGGGTCCACGCCCCCCGCCCCCACCCCGCGACCCTTCCCCTTGGACTTTGAGCACCCCCTCCCCCCATCTGTTCAGAGAGAGAACTGGGTCCCAACAAGATCCCCGGGCCCAATTCATTCACCTCCATCCACTAGGCACAAATGCAACTATGGACATCACTTTTTCTTAATAAATTTATTCACAAAAAAGTGAGTTTGCAGAGGGTCTGGGGGCTGTACATGGGCCGGGGCCTGGTGAGCTCTGTACAGGGGGCTGGGAGACAAGGGAGCCTCCAGGTTGGAAGGGTACTTTTTAATAAAAAAAATAACGGGAGCTACAGCCACCCCCTCCCCCCCTCCCTGATTAAAAAGACACAAAAATAGACGTCTCTGAGGTAAATGGGAAGCCTGGGGCTGAAGGGTGTTGAAAGGGTTTCACAGGTGCCAGGGCTTAAAGGGACCGTCACAGGCACCGGGGCGGCTCCTGCATCAGTTGGTAGAACAGCACGTAGCCCTCACTGGATGCCACCTGGTTTTCACTGACAGGGGAGACACTAGGAAGGGAGATGGGGAGAGAGGCTTGTCACCAGCCTTGTAGAGTCCCTCCTCCCCACTAGACAACCCCAGGGCATCCAGGGAGCGCTCAGGAGAGACCCCAGCTCGCCTGTCCCCAGGCACTCTGCTCCCGTGGGCCTCACGGCAGGGTGTCAGGGCTGCAGCAGGAACGGGCGGGAGTCAAGAGGAGGCTGTTCTCACCGAGAGTCATTGTAGACATGCCAACCAGTCTGGCACCGGCACAGGGCTGTGTAGTGGCCATAGTGGACGCTGCCCGAGTGGTTGCAAAGGGCATACAGCTGGTATACAGGGCTTCCTGAGGGGTTGGAGAACTCCTTAGAACAGTGCAGTGCCCCCTTCTCAGGGTTCCATGGGGCCTTCCCCACCAGACTCACCGGCTTTGTCACTGGCAAAGTCCCCTAGGCTCAGTCGCTGCAGCGGGAAGTCTACACCTACTGAACTTTTCTTGATGGAGCCTCGGGAGGTGGAAAATCGATTCAGATCTAAGCCCTGGTTAAGGAGCATTGGGAGGCGGGGGGATCTCTAGAGGGGACTGGGCCTGAATAGTGTCCTCTCCCCTCCCCCGACCCATACTGGGCGCCCTGGAAGGAAGGCTGGGGGTTAGGCTTTTCCTAAGGAGACCTCAGCTCCCCGTGGCCAGCCTCTGCAAGAGAACGCAGGGGAGATAGCCTAAGAGAAATAAGAAACTGAGGATTAGGATACGGAGCACGAGGATTCGGGGGAACCTCTGCACTGTCAGCTTTTTGGTACTCCGCGTTTTCTGCCGACACCGGTCACACACCTGAATAAACGCCAAATGGTGTTAGGTTGATGCGCTCCTCCCCCCAGGCGGCTCCAGCGCAGTCCACTCTCAAATGTGGTGTGCTCCCCGTTGCTGCCGTAACCCCGGCCGCACCCCCTTGCCCTAGGAGCACCAGGCCGTGTACCAGAGGCTCCAACACAAGCCCAGACATGTGAGTTCTTCCCACACTAAGGCATCTCGCGGTCCCTTTTCCCCAGGAGGCCCCCTCCTGTCCCACCCTTGTTACATCCCTTGTGAACCCCCACATACTGGGGCGTTCTCCAATTCTAGCTCTTCTTCCTTGGTGAAAAGGCTGAAACAATCCCGCAGAGACACCTTGCCCCCAGCAAATCCTTTCTGCAGAGCAGGGGGCAACAGGGAAGGGAGGGTCAGTGTGGTCTCCATTTCCTTTTCGGATTCTTCTCAATCAGTCCAGCGTCAGTTCCGCTCCAGAGACCCACAGGAGTCCCGCCCGCACTCTGGAGGTGGCTAGGGCCGGGTCACAGAACCCCCGTCCCATCCACCCCTGGCATCCTCTGGAATCCCACCTTGGGGATGGGCAGGGACAGGTCACAAAAAACCTCGAAGGTCGTGGAGCGATACCCACAGGCCTGGCACTTGAGACAACTTTTCAACTGGCCCACAAACAGGTCTGGACAGAAGCAAAGGGACAGAAGAACGAGTCACTGTTGGGGGCCTGACAAGCTTTCTCTGATACCCGCCTCTTCCCTGGCCGGGTCCGTTCCCACCACCAACACTCCAAACAAACTCCCCACGCTATTTCTGGTTTCCATCACCCGGTCCTGCTCTCACCCCCCTGACAATGCCAGCTTTTCTTTCCTCTGAAGCCTGTGTACCCCTCCCCCACCCCCACTCGTGTTCCCACATTTTCCCCCCATTCCATACCCACAATCTTGCTGTCCTCTCGCTCCAGGTAACGTTTCCACATTAGGTTGGCTCGGTCATCGTCACTACCACAGATCAGGGGAAGTGGGGAGCACCCGTGAGGCAGCAGGAGCACTGGGAACCCCCAACACCACAGAGCCCTGCACGCCACCCACAACCCAGCTCCTCCCCTGGACTTCCAGGAAAAGTCAAAGGAGTCATGCTTCAAGGGACTTCTGGGGGAAATCCAAGGTGAAAGGAAAATGTACACAAGGGAACAGGCTGTCTCCCTCCACCTAGCTTCAAACCCTTCTAAGGAGCTCTGTTATAAACTGTCCCCTCCCTCCTGAGTGACGTCCCCAGCATATCTTCTGCCTCCATCTGCACCCCTCAGTCTTCCTCCCCCACGTCCTTCCTTTCACTTCTGCACTGCTTCTTAAACCATTTTGTACACTAAAGGGTTTCCCAGCCCCTGCCACTTCAGTCTGGACTAGCAGGGTTCTGTGAAGGCTGCATGTCGCTGCGGAACTCCCGGGGGTACGAGGGCAGGGACGGGCCCTTACCTTAACTCAGGCTCCTCTAGCAGCGCCCCTCCTCGGCAGGGTGGAGAGGGAGCTGGACCGTTGGCCAGGATCGGGGGAGCCCGGCGGCCTCGTCGGTTGATTTCAAGGTGTAGTCGCTCCATGAGGAGCTTCAGGAACTCTTGGGCATCCTGCTGGCTACAGCCAGACGAGAGAGTGTGGGCCACGATCCGTCCTCATCCAGACACTAGCCCTGCCCAGATGGGGTCCCCACTTGCAGGATAAAAACACCTCCAGGCCCAGAACAATACTGCCCAGGCCCCCACCTGGCCTCACCCTCAGACATGGCCAGACTCTCCCACCTGTATCCAGAGAAGGAGGGAACGTATTTCTGGAAGACGGCTCGGAATCGAGTAGGGTTCACAGCTTCGCAGGAGTCAGGGTGCCAGAGGGCTCCGATCACATCTGCAAAGGCTGTTGGGGAGGGAGTGGGAAGGGGAGCGGAAGTAAATGTCTGGAAGAGGCCAGCACTGGAAGGCTCAGATGGCAGGAAAAAAAAGCCTCTGGCAAAGCAGGCACTGGGAAAAATGGATACAGAAGTGCCCGACTAAAGGGTTGGGGGCCACCAGCACTGGCAGCCAGGGGGAGAGGGAGCTAAACGGAGGAAGCAGGAGTTGTTGCCCCACCTTCGGTGAGCTCTTGGGCCCGGCCCCCTCCAGGCACCTCTTGCCGGAAGTCCCTTCGCAGACAGAAGTCCCGAAGAGGCCGAGTGCTGCTCAGACACTGCAGCACGGCATTCAGGAAGCACTGGGGAGCGGGAGCGACACTGCCATCATCTCTCCAGACTCCACTTCCATACACCCACCCCGCCCCGCCCCCACCCCCGCTGGAGCCTGCAGGTGCCCCTCCTGCCCGCTGCCCAATACACCTCCACGTTCCTTCTAGAGGACAGAAGGGCTCTCACCGTGTTTCCCAGATTTCGGAGGCCAACGTGACCAGAGCCCAGAAGCAGCGTGTGATGAGCCTAGGAGGCGAGGGTACAATCAGCAAGTTCCCACACGCTCTACCTGGCACCTGCTGCCCACGGCCTCCCCCACCCAACATGTGCCTCTCTCACTGGGTATTCCAGTCTCCCTACCTCACTGGTCATGAGCAGTAGGCCCATCACGGCTGAATGGACCACAGACTCAGCCATGGCTGTCCCCCCTGTGCCCCATTTCCTCCTCTGCCCAGCTAGTCTGCGCTGCAGCTCCTGGGGCAACTCTCCCAGCACTGGCATTGTGGCCCAGCTGCTCCCCACCCCCACCCTGCTACCCCCAAAACCCCCTCCTGCCCCCGTGGCCCTTTCCTGCTGGCTCCAGCTGCAGTCAGTCCAGCTCACTTAGCTCAGGAAAATGGGCAACCACATTAGCTCAGATGTTCTAAGCCCGCCCCTCTTCAGCTCCAGAGACTCATTAGGCCTAGGCAGAGTCCTAGGGGAGGAGCAGCAGCAAGGGACAGGAAGCATCTGGGGACTCAAAGAAGAATTCTGAACACTTGGGTTAATTCCTTGGGAACCAAAATGGCACGCGATGCTGGAAAACCTGAAAAGGGTCTACGAGACCCTAGGAATAGGGAAGGAGAGAGTCCACTGGTGTAATGAGGGGCTGAGAAAGGAACTTAGGGAGAAGGGGATCTGGAAAGGCAAACTAGAGGCACGGGAGCATGGGCACACAAGTCCTCACCATCTTGTCATCAGAGTAGAAGGGTTCAGAGGGCCGGGCAGATACCATGTGGAAGGAGCCGTGGGAAGGAGGGGGCTCTGTCCGTATGCTGAACAGGGTGGGGGGTCCAGGAAAGCCCCCAAGACGGCGGAGAGAGGTGCTGCGTCTCAAGGTGGGTGGCTCGGGCCGGAGTGCCAGGCGGCTCAGTGCAGCCCCCAGCTCTCCAGCGCCACGGTGCCCTCCTAAGGCAATCCCCATTGGACGCAAGTCCCCACTGCTCACAGACTTGGAACGTGTTAAGTTGGTCCGGGATGGCAGAGGGAGAGCCACAGTTGGGGGTGGTGAGCCAGGCAGGGGAACCCCATGATCTGCCCGAAGGGGTCCCCTGGGACGAGGGCCCGAGGTCCGTCCCCGTCCCAGCTCCAGTTTCTTGAGCCGTTCATCTGGGGGACCTGGCCGGGGAGGCAGAGGTCGTAACATGGGGTTTGGCCCAGGGACTGGGTTGCGGCGCTCCTTGCTGCGGGCCCGAGGGGCAAATGGTAGCTTGGATCCCACTCGGGGCTGGACATTAAGAGGTGGCTCTCGGGTCCGGCCCAGGCGGTGCTCAGAGGCCTGGGGCATTGTGGATACCACAGGCTGGACCTGGGAGGAGAAGAGAGGGTGAGCATTTGGGGATGGACAGCGATGGGAACCTAAGCTACAGTCCTAGCTTCTACATGCACTGAGGGAGGAAGCGTGTCTAACCAATCAGTTACTATTTCCCCCATACCCAGCATGGTGCTTGGCACAAAGGAAATACTTAGTATCCGTCGACTAAGCAAATGAATGAATGACAGCAGCCCATGCCTTTGATCCTTTCTGTATCCTGCACCCCCTCCCTTGCAGAGAAGCCAGCGGGAGTCTCTATAGGGGTGGTCTTTAAATCATCTATAAGCTCCTAATAAGGGCTTTCATACCTGGCTAGCCAAGTGCAATGTGCCCTGGGTCACTTAGGACCTCTGGCCAGACGGGAGTGTGGATGCAAGGGTAGCTCAAAAGGCAGCATATTCCATCCTCAGCCCCGGCCCCTCCTCGTTGCAAATGAGGCAGACTAAACGGGCGACTTGCGATCCATCCCCCCCCCCCCCCAACCACTTCCAACCACTGACATGGTGTCAGGGCTCAGCGGGAGGGAGTGGTCCTGGAAGAAGGCACAACTCCTTGACCCCGAATCTCTGCACCTCTCCCACCACACCAAGGCTTTACCCGGATCCGCCCCCCTCGAGGGCAGAAAGGCCGAGGCCGCTGATTGGCTACGGGGTCCGGCGCGTATTCTCCGCGGTCGGGGAATGCTGTCCCTCCAGCCCAGTTCTCCCAGGCCCCGCTGGCTCGCCGGCACCTCTGCCTTTGTGGCGAGAGTCCTCTTGGGTCTTGGAGCAGTCTTCCCTCGGCCGTCCCCCTCCCCACGCCATAACGCCCCGGACCCGTACCTGTCCCCCGGTGAGGCGGCGGGGGAGGCCAGCTGGGGGCCAGGCCCCAGCTCAGGGCCACCCCCTATTGCCCCCGAGCAGCCCACCCGCGGGCCTGGCTGCAGCTTTAGCCGCAGCTGTTGCCCAGATCTCTCCCGCCGCAGGGGCCGCCGCCATCTTTGTTGGTCCCGCCCGGCCACCGGCCACCGGCTTCACCGTCTCTCAGAGCGCCTGCGCACCCACGCTCGGCGTCCTCCCACCCACCTCCTTGGCGCTTGCGTGGGCCCGCCCCGCTGGCTCCGCGGCCGACACCATGGAAACGCAGCCAACTTTAGGACCGCTAGTTCCCAGCCCAGCCCAGAGTGGTCTTTAACACTGCTGCAAAGCCAGTTTCTGAGGGATTGCGTCCCTTCGCCCTATCCCGTGGCCCAGAATGGCGCGGCCCCGATAGTCGCAGGCTCGCAGCACAGATCCTTCCCAGACAACAGTGGTGTTGGTGTGGCCGGCTGCAAGCCTGGGTCTAGCCTGCAGAACAGCGGAGAAGCATCTAGCACTCCACATAGGGACGGGAAGATTCCCGGAGGGCAAGGAATGCTGGCTCTGCAAAAACCATTCCTCAAGCTCCTCGCAGGACAAAGCACTAGGGGGAAGCACGGCTCACCGCTAAAAGTCAACGGCAGATAGCAGCAGCAGGGACAGCGGTCGAATTCCCTTACACTGCCCGGCTCCTGACCACAGCACGTTCCATTTCCCCCTCCCTTCCAACCTGGTGTAGCTGTTCATGGGTCTCTATTAACAGCCACCAATGAGGACCACAGGCTAACCGAGGAAGCAGCTGTTTATTTTATTGATGGGTTGTTTCCGAAAACGAAAAGGGCTATGTACACCCCTTATGCCTCCAGGATCTCCACCTGGGGAGGGCATAGAAATCGCCTCCGGGTTTCCCTAGGCCCAAGTCCTTCCCTTCCCTGTGCAGCCTAATTTAGAAACTCAATTGTGATACTGTGTATTTTTTTCCCCTTTTCCCAGCAATGCCTGCTGCAGCTACTTAGTAACGTCTAGAGGAGGGGGAGTATGGGAGGGAGCAGTCAGATGAGTAAGAACGATGCACAGGAAAACAGAAACGTAGTCTGCCGGCGCCTCAGTGGCTTGATGTTTCATTTCTCCTTGTGCTGAATCACGCCTTTCTGGATCAGATCAGGGATCTCCACGGCCAGCCATGGACCCAGCTGCAATACAAGGGAGACCCTGTGAGATTACCACCACCCAGTCAATGCCTCTTGTTCCATCAGCCTCTCCCTCCTGGAGAGAGGTGCTGAGCGAACATGCCCAGGGGGCAACGTGGGTGGGTATTCCTTGTTTTACCCTCGGCTACTTGTCTTGTACCACTCAGGGCCTCCCCTTCATATACTAAAATACAAACTTACCCCCAGAGCCATGAGATGAGCTAGTCCAAACTTGGGCACATTCCTGGCCCACAGAGGTTTGAAGTGGTCAGTCAGGCATATTTTGCCACCCCTGTGAGAGGTACAAGAGGAAGGTGTTGACATGCAAAGTTCACCACAGCAGCAGCCTCTGTGCTGCTACGTGAAATAGGAAGACTACCAGTGGTCAGCATTAAAAACCAAGTAACCAAGTCCTCTGCCCAGGCTTATCAGAGGGAGGCTGCAGCCTTTCTGATCGGCAGACTCAAAATCTTCAGCCTCCTAAGTTCTTTCCTAAAGCTTGGTTTGACCTTTCCTCGTCTTCCGTGCGGTCCTACCTGTACATCTTTGCTGTCTTTCCATCCAGCTCAGGGACTGCAATTTCTGGAGCAGTGGTGGGATATGTGATAGGAATCTGGAGGAATCACAAAGCCTTCGTAAGACAGAGACCAGGAGAGCAAGGAACTAGTCTAATCAAGCACATGTGTTCCTTGGTCGGACTGAAATGTTCCATAAACTCCCCAAGCAGCCTGTACACACCAGGGGGTCAGTAACTGTAACTTACAGTTGCTTCAAACCTCGGCTTTCCCCTCCCATTTGAAGAACCTTTGGTCCCTTCAAGAAAGATGACCTTGTGAACAATCACCTACTGCCCCTTCTACTAACCTTCCTATCTCCCACTCCAACACACTCACGTCAAACTCAATGTCAAACTCGTATTTGAGGAGATCATGGATGTACCAGCATTTCCCGAACCACCTGTAACAAAGACCAAACCTCAGTTCAGTGTTCCCTTTCTTTCCACACTCAATAACATCGTGGCTTAGGCCACCAGCCTGGAGGATTTCATGGGATGGGAACTGGGGAACTGTGAAGTTGTGAGAGTGGGGACAGCTAACATGTGACAGGGAAGCTCTGGCCGTGGCTTTGGGACACTAAAATGCATAAGATAGGTAAGACTCCCAACCCAAACCTCCCAAGAGGGTCTGCCTACCGAGTCCCTTCCTTGTTGGACTCCAGTCGGAACCAATCATTGTCCGCATTCTTGTTGTTCTCCACATACTAAAAGCAGAGAATGAAGCCTTTGAGGGGGAGGGGGAGGCGAGGGCAGTCCTCCCCCAACACAAAACAAAATAAAATAATTTCTCTTTCAGTATGTTTTCCCAGCTTTTCTTAGCGGGTAAAGCCACCACCTGCAGTGTCAGCATCCTATATGGGTGCTAGTTCGAGTCCCAGCAGAGATACCCAGAGAGAAGGTGAAGCAGAGAGAGAAGTCTTCCATCCACTGGTTCACTCCCCAACTGGCCACAATGGCCAGTCTTTTTTTTTTTTTTTTTTTTAAAGCTTTACTTATTTACTTGAAAGGCAGAAGGAGCTTCTTCTGGGTTTCCCACGCAGCTACAGGGGTCCAAGCCTTTGAGCCATCTTCTAGTGCCTTCCCAGGCCACAGCAGAGAGTTGGATTGAAAGAAGAGCAGCCGGGACATGAACCGGTACCCATATGGGATGCCAGCACTGCAGGTGGAAACTTAGCCCACTATGCCACTTAACTTTTTTTTTTAAGATTTATTTTTTATTTATTTGAAAGATAGAGAGAGAGACAGAGAGAGATCTTTCATTGCCCAAATGGTGGCAATCACCAGGGCTGGACCAGGCCAAAATCAGGAACCAGGAACTTCTTCAGGGTCTCCCACATGGGTGCAAGGACCCTAGCACTAGGGCCATCCTCAGCTGCTTTCTCAGACACATTATCAGGGAGCTGGATTGGAAGTGGAGCAGCCAGGACTCAAACTGGTGTCCATATGCGGTGCTGGCATTGCAGTCTGTGGCTTAACCTACCATGCCACAACACCAGCCTATTTTACTTCTGACAGTTCTGTGCTCAACCCACATCTCATTTCATGGTACACCTTCCCCTTAGAGACAATATTAGTCTTGGCTTCTGCTAGCACCAAATGCTCATAACATCTAAATCTTTACTTTTAGTCTAGAACTTTCTTTAGAGCAGAGGTAGGGAACCATTTTTCTGCCAAGGCCATTAGAACACTTATAACATCATCCATGGGCCATATAAAATTATCAACTTGAAATTAGCCTGTGGGCCAGCGCTGTGGCAGAGCAGCTAAAACTGCCAACTGCAGTGCTGTCATTTCATATGGGTACAAGTTCTATTCCCAGCTGTTCCACTTCTGATCCAGCTCCCTGCTAATGCACCTGGGAAAGCAGAGAAAGATGGCCCAAGTGCTAAGGTCCCTGCACCCACATGGGAGCCCTGGATAAAGCTCCTGGCTCCTGGCTTCAGCCTGGCCCAATCCTGTTGTTGCAGCCATCTGTGGAGTAAACCAGTGAATAGATAGCTAGCTCTCTCTCTCTCTCTCTCTGCCTCTCCCTCTCTCTGCAACTCTGCTTTTCAAATAAATAAATAAATAAATAAATCTTAAAAAAATAAAGCAAACTAGACTGTGATAGACTTACTGAATTTCGAGTCTTGCCTGCAGTTGCGTTGGCAGGACCAGTTCAAACAATTTCACAGGCTTCACAAGCCAATGCGGTTGGATGTTCCACCCCTGCCTTAGAACTTCAGACTACAGTATCTAACTGTATATCAACATTTCTACCTTCATTTCACAGGCACCTCAAACTCAGCACTTCCATCTGGAATTGATAACGTTCCTTCAGACCCATCCCTCTTCCTGCACACTCAATCTCAGACAGCAGTGTTAGTAGTCACTGTTACCCAGGCCAAAATCCTGGGAATCAGCCTGGACCCTCTCTCCTCCATTCCACCAGTCCTTCTGATTTTCCCTTTGGAACGGTCTTCAGAGCCTCACCACAACTGCCTAGCTTAGATCATCGTCTTTCTTTCCCTTGGATTAATGATGCATCCTTTCTTATCTTCTACCTTCAATTTTACCCCTGCCAAGAACATTTTTTTCCCTCCGTAATGTCACTGTGATTGACATAAAATCAAATATTTGGGGGCCAGCTTTGTGGCATAGCAGGTAAAGCAGCTGCCTCCGAGGCGGGCATCCCATATGGTCACCAGTTTGAGACCATTTCCAATCCAGCTCCTTGCTAATGAGCCTGGGAAAGCAGCAGAGGATGGCTCAAGTCAGAAGCTCCAGGCTCCTGGCTTTGACCAGGCCCAGCTTGGGCCGTTAGAGCCATTTGGGGAGTGAGCCAGCAGATGGAAGCTCTCTCTTGCCTTTTCTCTCTGCAACTCTGCCTTTCAAGTAAATAAATTAATAATAATAATAAAAAAACCCCAAATCTGACCATGTTATTCCTTAGCTTAATGGCTTACCAAAGCCTCCAAAATAAAATCCAAGTTCTGAAGCCTATCTCTTTAGCCTTGTTTACTACTCTCTGCTTCACACTTGGTGCCCTAGCCGCTCTGAAGCACTCGCATTTCTTCATATACTTCAAGCCATTTCTAGCTTCCATGCCTTTATTTACACTGACCTTATGCCTTGAGTATCCTCCTACCCCTATGTTTTAGAAGCTAACTTATGTTTACCCTTTAAACCTTAGTTCAAGTATTACTTCTTTCAAGAAGTCTTCTCTGAGTAAGCCCATACTGAATTGGGTATCTCAAGCTGTCAAAACATGCTAGCTGTTTCCGTGTCTATCCCTGACTCTCCACTTAACCACTGTAGGATAATGTTTCGTCTACTTCAGTAGAATCCATATTATTCAGTTTTGCATCCCCTCCATAGCTGGTAAGAGGTGCATAATAAAATTTTTCCCCCGTGAATGAATACGTGGGAGAGCTGCTGGCCAATGAAACATAGAGACCACTATATGGGAAAAGAATTTTCTTCTCTTTCGATAGCAGAAAAATTAGCTGAAAAGTCTCGTTTCTAACTAGGAGCTGCGATCTGCAATTCTCTGCAAGGAATACCTGCTTGAGTTTCCAGCCCTCCTGAGCGTCCCTCCCTCAGACAGAGTGGAGGGAGCAAAAAGAGGCAGACTTAAACCTGGGGCCCCAAGTAGTACTTTTTACCCTCTCTTCTACATCTAGGAGAGCAAACACCGGAGTCAGAGAGACACGTCACCTTCCGAGGAGGCGTGTCCGTCACGTAACTGCTGTGTTTAGTCTCTAAGTCTGGCCCCGCGGTGATCCTACCCTAAACTCTTCAGCCTCCTCCCCACCATCCCTCCAGAATCCCCCAGCCCCAAAATCATCCCATTTCTATGAACTTAGGCGTTAAACTTCAAAACCGGAAACGGCTTCCACACGGAGCCTATTTCTAAGGACACCCAATTACCCGCAACCCGTCCGAGACGCGGCTGGCCACAGAAATACAACTGACCCGGATAAGAGACTGATATTCCTCCTTCAGTCGCTGCACCCACAACTCTCGATCTCGGGGTCCGGCATTAGTCTTCAGCACTGGGATCTCAGAAACAACACGCCGTGTGGCCTCGTCCGCCATCTTGGTCCAGGGCACAAGGGAATCACGGAAGTGGTGTTACCGGTATTTAGGCTCAGAGTACCACCATCTTTACTATGGGAAAGTGAGGCGTTAGGTCTCTTTTAGATGTCTCTAAATGCAATCTAGTTCCTCATAATAAAGAAATTTGTCACCTGGTCACCTGCTTGTGGGTGCATCAGGAAGAACTGAGTGGAAACGGATTACCACTTCTTGAATACGGTACCTGTTATTAAAATCACTGGCAGGCAGCTCAAGGGTGACTTCCGTTCATGCTCAGAATAGCGACCTCAGAAAACTCTTCCGGGCACCTCCCCAAACCCCGAGAGAGTTGTTTCTGGCTCTTCTAAGGCACTCTTCAGCCTTCCTGAAACGCACGATTTTCGTGTTTCCACTTTGAAGAAACTTCCTTAGTTTTACATGAACTCCGGTGAGGTGGGAGAAGCCGAAGCAATTATCCATCAGAAAGGTTATAAACTCCTGGATAATTATTAGAAACGAAATCAAAGTACAGTTATACTCCTGCCGTCTCTGTCCTGAAGAATTAGCACGATGGAATTGGAGAGTCCTTAATCACTGCTACAGGAATGTAGAAGTCACTGGAGGGGCTGACGCTGTGGCCTAGTAGGCTAAGCGTCCGCCTGCGGCGCCGGCCTCCCATATGGACGCAGGTTCAAGTCCCGGCAGCTGCGCTTTCCATCCAGCATCTCTGCTATGGTCTGGAAAAGCAGTACAAGGTGATCCAAATGCTTGGGTCCCTGCATCTGCTTGGGAGAACCGGGTCAAGCTCTTGGCTCCTGGCTGTGGATCCGCCCAGCTCCAGCCATTGCTGCCATTTGGGGAGCGAACCAGCAGATGGAAGACCTCTCTCTCTGTCTCTGCCTCTCAAATAAATAAAATAAATTTTAAGAATAAAAGTCACTGGAAAACTTGGCTTTGGCTAGCCTAGAATAGACATTCATGGACAGCTCTAGACATAGACATTTTTTTAGTGTAGAATTAATTCATCCAAAAACAAATCATATGCACAACGAGTATTCTGCAATCCTTTGCAAACTTTTATACCTTCCAGTGGGTTTTAAAACCTAAACAACTGCTTGCATTGCTACATCCCATATGGGAACACCAGTTGGAGTCCTCTGCTCCTTTTCTGATCCAGCTCCCCGCTAATGTGCTTAGGAAGGCCGCAGAGGATGTCTCAAGTTCTTGGGCTCCTGTAACCCCGGTGGGAGACCCAGATGGAGTTCTGGACTCCTTGCTTCCACAGGGACGAGTCAGGGCCATTATTGCCATTTGGGGAGTGAACCAGCAAATAGATTTTACTCTCTCTGTCCACCACCTCCCCTGCTGTAGCTCTGCATTTCAAATAAATCTTTTAAAAAGTATTCTAAAAGTATAAATACAAAGATTTTGACTCTAAGTATCTTGTTTATTGAGTCATTCCAAGCCTGTGGCACTAATTTTGGATGCTGTTCTAGCAATCAACAAATTCTATAGTACATCTACAAATTTGATAATCTTGCTACATCTTGTCTAATAACCCTAGCTGAAACCTCTGTTGAAAAAAAGTGCTGGGGCTTGCGTTGTGGTGTAATGGGTGAGGCTGCCACTTGTGATGCCAGCATCCCATGTGGGTGCTGGTTCAGGTCCCAGCTGCTCCACTTCCCATCCAGCTCCCTGCTCATACATCTGGGAAGGCAGTGGAGGATGGCTCAGGTGTTTGGGTCCTTGCATCCATGTGGGAGACCCAGAGGAAGCTCCAGACTTCCGGATTCAGACAGGCCCACTTCTGGCCATTGTAGCTGTTTAGGGAGTGAACCAGTGGATGCAGGAGTTCTCTCCCCCTCCATCTCTGTAATTCTGCCTTTCAAATAAATAAATAAATAAATAAATAAATAAATAAATAAAATTCTTTCTTTAAAAAGAGTGTTAGAGCAAATATTCTTGTCTTGTCCTGATTTTAGAGGGAAAATGAGTCAGTATTTCTCCCTGAAGCATGATATTAGGTGTAGCTTTTCATAGATTACCAGATTCAGGAAATCCCCTTCTGCTCCTGGTGTGTTGCCAGTTTTCATTGTAAATGATGCTAGGGCTTTTTTTTTTTTTTTTTTTAATGTGTTTTCTGTATGAATTGAGATGATACTGTGGCTTCCATCTTTTGTTAGCATGCTATATATTTCTTTCATAAAAACTTGGATAAGGCTAAGGCAAAGCTTTGTAATATTTTCACTAAAGATCTCTCTCCCAGGGTAAACAAAGTCATTCCATTTCAGGTATACGCATGTGGTGTGGTACAGAGAGAAAAGATTTGGAATGAAGCTTTGTAATTTAATTGTCATAAAGCTTTGGAGAGTTAGTTTAACTCTGTAAAATGCATTTTCTTTGCTCTTAAAAGGAGATTAATTATGCTTATAGGGCTGATGTAACTACATATGCCATGACCCTTCATTCATTCACTTAACAGACTTTCAGGATAAAATTCAGATAAATGGCTTTTATGTAATAGTGAAGCCAGACTTACAAAATCTTACTTGTAATATCAAAGCATGAAAGTGATCAGTGCTAGCTGGTGTTTCTCAAAGGCAGGCAGGAAATGGTTAGCCCTGAAAATACTTCCTCTATAATGACCATAACATATTTTATAAGGTTTTTAATTATCTTGATATCCTGGAAGCTCAATCAAGGTGGGGATTATTCTTCAATATTGTTGGATGCTATATTTCTTTTTAAAAAATATTTATTTTATTTATTTGAAAGAGTTACACAGAGCGAGGACATGGAGAGGGAGAGGAGAGAGAGAAGAAGAGAGAGAGAGAGAGAGAGAGAGAGAGAGAGAGAGAGGTCTTCCATCCGTTGGTTCACTCCCCAATTTGCCGCAATGGCCAGAGCTGTGCCGATATGAAGTCAGGAGCCAGGAGCCTCTTCCAGGTCTCCCACATGGCTTCAGGGGCCCAAGGACCTGGGCCATCTTCTACTGCTTTCCTAGACCATAGCAGGGAGCTGGATATGAAGAGGAACAGCCGGGACTTGAACTGGCGCCCATATGGGATGCTGGCACTTCAGGCCAGGGCTTTAACCCACTGCGCCACAGCACTGGCCCCAGATGCTATATTTCTAAAACCTAATACAGTGCCTGGCACAGATTAAGTAGTCAATCAATATTTTAAATATTAGTGAATATCGGCCGGCACCGCGGCTCACTAGGCTAATCCTTCGCCTTGCGGCGCCGGCACACCGGGTTCTAGTCCCGGTCAGGGCGCCGGATTCTGTCCCGGTTGCCCCTCTTCCAGGCCAGCTCTCTGCTGTGGCCAGGGAGTGCAGTGGAGGATGGCCCAAGTGCTTGGGCCCTGCGTCCCATGGGAGACCAGGAGAAGTACCTGGCTCCTGTCATCGGATCAGCGTGGTGCGCTGGCTGCAGTGCGCCAGCTGCGGTGGCCATTGGAGGGTGAACCAATGGCAAAGGAAGACCTTTCTCTCTGTCTCTTTCTCTCTCACTGTCCACTCTGCCTGTCAAAAAAAAAAAAAAAAAATTAGTGAATATCTTAACACAAGATAAGCATCAGAAATGCTGTCTTTTTAAAGCTGCACGCTGTCTCCCCCACCCCCACCCCCATTGGTTTGAAAAATTACATTAGATCACTTAAGGAAGTAAAGCTGGGGCCGGCACCATGGCACATTAGGTTAATCCTCCACCTGCGGCACTGGCATCCCATATGGACCTCGGTTCTAGTCATAGTTGCTCCTCTTCCAATCCAGCTCTCTGCTGTGGCCTGGGAAAGCAGTAGAAGATGGCCCCAAGTTCTTGGGCCCCTGCAGCCACATGGAAGACCAGGAAGAAGCACCTGGCTCCTGACTTCGGATCAGTGCAGCTCTGGCCATTGTGACCATTTAGGGAGTGAACCAACAGAAGGAAGACCTTTCTCTCTGTCTCTCCCTCTCACTGGCTGTAACGCTCTCAAATAAATAAATAAAATCTTTTTTTTTTTTTTTAAAGTAGAGCTTATACGTATAATACAAAACGCTGTCTCAGGCAGGTGTTGTCTTGTAGTGGGTTGAGCCACAGCCTGCAATGCAAGAATCGCATATGGGCTCTGGTTCGAGTCTCTTGGCTGCTCTACTTCCAATCCAGCTTCCTGTTGGTGTGCCTGGGAAAGCAGTAGAGGATGGCCCCAGTATTCACGTAGGAGACCCAAGGCAGGGAAAATTCCTGTCTCTATTAAAGGCATGGTTGTAGCTTTGTAGAGTAAACTTTTTTTTAAAGTGCATTTTTCATTTATTTGAAAAGCAGATTAAGAGACAGAGAAATCTTCCATCCACTGGTTCATTCTCCAAATGCCTGCAACAGCCAAGGCTGGGCCAGGTCAAAGAGCCTAGAATTCTATTCAGGTCTCCCACCGGGGTGGCAGAGAGCCAAATACTTGTCTGCCCAGGGTGTGCATTAACATGAAGCTGGAATAGGAAACAGAGGTGTTAAGACTCAATCCCAGACACTCAGTATGGAATGTGGGTGTCCCAAATGCTGGTTAACTTGCTGAACCACAACAACCACCCCTGTAAATTTCTTTTGGAGTACAGTTAGTTCTTTTTTTTTTCTTATTTTTTTATTTTTATTTTTTGACAGGCAGAGTGGACAGTGAGAGAGAGAGACAGAGAGAAAGGTCTTCCTTTTGCCGTTGGTTCACCCTCCAATGGCTGCTGCAGCCAGCGCGCTGCAGCCCGCCCACTGCGCCTATCCGAAGGCAGGAGCCAGGTGCTTCTCCTGGTCTCCCATGGGGTGCGGGGCCCAAGCACTTGGGCCATCCTCCACTGCACTCCCTGGCCACAGCAGAGAGCTGGCCTGGAAGAGGGGCAACCGGGACAGAGTCCGGCGCCCCGACTGGGACTAGAACCCGGTGTGCTGGCGCCGCAAGGCGGAGGATTAGCCTATTGAGCCGGGGCGTCGGCACAGTTTGTTCTTAAATTGTGGATTTAGCCTCTTCCTTTTAAAAATAAGATTTAAAAAAATTATTTGGAAAAGTAGAGTGACAGAAAGAGTCCCTAACCCATTGGTTCACTCCCTAAAGAGTGGAAATGGCTGCAAGAGTATGGGGCTGAGCCAGACCAATCAGAAGCAGAGCAGTCAGGACTTGAAACTCACACTCTGATATGGGATGATGCCAGCATCACAGGCAGTGGTTTCACTTGCAGCACCACAACACAGGCCCTGGGTTTAGCTTGTTCATGTTTTAAGTAATTCTCAGAAGAGATCAGAAGCAAGGGAGTGGGCATTTAGCCTACCAGTTGAGACACCCATGTCCCATATTGAAGTGCTGGGTTTGGTACCCAGCTCTGGCTCTTGATTCTAGCTTCCCACCAAAGCAGACCCTGAAAGGCATCAGAGATGGCTCAAGTTATTGGGTTTCTGCCACCCATGTAGGAGACCTGGATCATGTTCTGCTCTGGCTTCCAGCTTCTGCATCAGCCCAGCCTGCCCTGCCATTGTAGGCATTTGGGGAGTGAACCAGCAGATGCCAGCTGTGTCTGTCTTTTTCTCAAATAAATGAAAAATAACAGCAACCACCTAACAAATGAACAGCTTATAGTAGTCATTTGTCTGCCTGTTGCATAATAACTTCCTTTCCCATAATAGTTGTCTTTACTGAAACTCTACTGGGCTTTTTAGGATTCCTGATAAAACTGGACAGAAGTAGCTGCAGCCAACACTGTAACTGGAGCCTATAGGAATCAACTCAAGACTGTCCAGAGAATTTCCTTATGGTTCATCACACAGCTGTCTTTGAACATGTGACGCATGTGAAGGCACATGGACTTGCCCCACATCTTTCCTCTGTGTCTATCATGTTTTGTTGGTTTCTACCAGTGTCACCCCATTTGCTCTAACTCTATAAATTCCAAAATCCTTTTCTGAATGGGATTTGGGTTTGAATGTTATTTTTCCTGTCTTTTTGCAGGCCTGCAATAATAAATAATACACATTCTCTTTATCAGAAGATGAATTCAGTGTTTTTGTAGTAAGTTGTGTGTGTTTTGTACGTGTGTGTGCAAGTGAACAGGCTTATTGCATGACAAGGAGAGTCAGGAAAAGATTGAAAGATTGTGCAGGCCTCAGAGTCACCATTTTTTATTTTAATTTTTTATCTAAGCTAAACAAATTTCTTGAAATTCAAACATGCAGATTTAGGAATATAGTGATACTTTCACCCCACACTCCTCCTCCTTCTTCTCTTATCCCCACTCTTAATTTTTACAATGATCTACTTTCAGTTTAAGTTCAGATTAGCCCTACACTAAGTAAAGATTTCAACAAATAGAAAAGTTCCTCAACAGTAGACAAAAGGCTATAAATGATCATTGAATCTCAAAATGCCAACTGCACTCTTTTTTTTTTTTTTTAATTTTTGACAGGCAGAGTGGACAGTGAGAGAGAGAGAGACAGAGAGAAAGGTCTTCCTTTTGCCGTTGGTTCACCCTCCAATGGCCGCCGCGGCCAGCGCGCTGCAGCCGGTGCACCACGCTGATCCGATGGCAGGAGCCAGGTACTTATCCTGGTCTCCCATGGGGTGCAGGGCCCAAGTACTTGGGCCATCCTCCACTGCACTCCCTGGCCACAGCAGAGAGCTAGCCTGGAAGAGGGGCAACCGGGACAGAATCCGGCGCCCCGACCGGGACTAGAAGCCGGTGTGCCGGCGCCACAAGGCGGAGGATTAGCCTAGTGAGTCACGGCGCCGGCCCAACTGCACTCTTATACATTACATTTTTGGTACTTTGTTAGTAATCACAGATCAGGGAAAACATGGTATTTGTCTTTTTGGGACTGGCTTATTTCATTAAGTATAATGATTTCTAGTTGCATCAATTTTGTTGCAAAAGAAAGGCTTCCTTCTTCTTTTATGGCAGAGTAGTATACTATATGTATGTGTGTGTGTGTGTGTGCACATTTTGTCATCAGTTGATGGACATCTGAGTTGATTCTGTATCTTAGCTACTGTGAACTGATCTGCAATACGCATAGAGGTACAGATAACTCTTTCATATGCTGATTTCATTTCCTTTGGGTAAATTCCTGGAAGTGAGATGCCTGGGTCATATGGAATATCTATTTTCAGCTTTCTGAGGTATCTCCATATTGTCTTCCGCAATGGCTGTACTAGTTTACACTCCCATCAACAGTGGATTGAGGTACCTTGCCAGCATTTATTGTTTGTTGATTTTGGGATGATTGCAAACCTAACTGGGGTGAGGTGAAACCTCATTGTGGTTTTAATTTGCAGTTCCTTGATGTCTAGTGATCCTGAAGATTTCTTTATGTGTCTGTTGGTCACTTGAATTTCCTCTTTTGAAAAATGCCTCTTCAAGTCCTTTGACCATTTCTTTTTTAAAAGATTTATTTATTTGTTTGAAAGTCAGAGTTACACAGAGAGAGGAGAGGCAGACAGAGACAGAGAGAGAGGTCTTCCATCCACTGGTTCACTCCCCAAATGGCTACAATGGCCAGAGTTGTGCTGATCCAAAGCCAGGAGCCAGGAGCTTCTTCCAGGTCTCCCATGCGGGTCAGGGGTCCCAGAGTTTTCCTAATGCTCTCTTCTAGTAGTTTGATGGTACTGGGGTATAGGCTTAGATCCTTGATCATTTTGAGTGGATTTTTATATAAGGTGTAAGGTAGGAGTCTTATTTCATACTTCTGCATGTGAAGATCCAATTTTTCCAGCACCATTTGTCAACAAATGAAGAGACTGTCCTTTCTCCAGAGATTCATTTTAGCTCATTTGTCAAAGATTAGTTGATGTGTGAATTGATTTCTGGAGTTCCTATTCTGTTCCATTGGTCTACATGCCTATTATTTGTGCCAGTATCAGGCTGATTTGAATATAATTGCCTTGTAGTATGCCCCCTTTTTAAAGTTTTATTTATTTACTTGAAAGTCAGAGTTACACAGAGAGAGGAGAGGAAGGGGGAGACAGAGAAAGTGAGCAAGCGAGAGAGAGAGAGAGACAGAGAGAGAGAGAGAGGTCTTCCATCTGTTGGTTTACTCCTCCCCAGTTGGCTGTAACGGCAAAGCTGTGCCAATCCAAAGCCAGGAGCCAGGAGCTTCTTCCAGGTCTCCCATGCGGACACAGGGGCCCAAGGACTTGGGCAATCTTCTATTGCTTTCCCAGGCCATAGCAGAGAGCTGGATCAGAAGTGGAACAGCTTGGATTCAAACCAGTGCCCGGATGGGATGCCTGCACTGCAGGTGGCGGCTTTACCTGCTATGCCACAGCACCAGTCCCATAGTATGTCTTAAAATCTGGTATTATGATGCCTCCAGATTTGCTTTTGTTCTTTAAGATTGCTTTAGCTATTTAGGGTCTCTTGTGTTTCCATATGAATTTTAGCACCATTTTTTCTAGATCTGAAAAGAATGTCATTGGTATTTTGATTGGGATCTCATTGAATCTGCAACTTTCAGTAGTATGGATATTTTGATGATATTAATTCTTCTAATCTATAAATATGGAAGATTTTCCCATTCTTTTTGTGTATCTTCTTCTATTTCTTTCATTAATGTTTTGTAATTTTCATTGTAGATATCTTTTACCTCCTTGATTAAATTTATTCCAAGGTACTTTTTTTTTTTAATAGCTATTGTGAAAGAGATGGATCTTAGAAGTTGTTTTTTAGCCATGAAATTTTCTGTGTATACAAAGGCTATTGAATTTGTGTGTTGATTTTATATCCTGCCACTTTATCAGACTCTTTTATGAATTCCAATAGTTTATTCGTGGAGATTTTTGGTTTCTCTCTATATAGAATCATGTCATCTGTGAATAAGAATAGTTTAACTTCCTCCTCTCCAATTTGTACACCTTTGATTTCTTTTTCTTGCCTAATGTCTCTGGCTAAAACATCCAGAACTATGTTGAATAGCAGTGGTGAAAGCAGGCATCCTTGTCTGGTTCTGGATCTTAGTGGAAATTCTTCCAACTGTTTCCCATACAATGAGATGATGGCTGTAAGTTTGTCTTAAGGTATCTTGATTGTGTTGAGGAATGTTCCTTCTGCACTCAATTTGCTTGAGGTTTTTATCATGAAAGGATGTTGTATTTTATCCAACGCTTTTTCTGTATCTATTGAGATAATCAAATGGTTTTATTCTTCAGTTTGTTAATTTGATGCATCACATTTATTGATTTGTGTATGTTGAACTGTCCCTGCATTCCAGGGATAAATCCTGCTTGGTCTGATGAGTGATCTTTCTGATATAGTGTTGGATTCAATTAGCAAATATTTTGTTGAAGATTTTTGCATCTATGTTCATAGGGGAAATTGGTCTGTAAATCTTTTTCTCTGTTGCATCTTTTCCATGTTTAGAAATTAAGGTGATGCTGGCTTCATAGAAAGAATTTGGGAGGATTCCCTCCTTTCAATTGTTTTGAATAGCTTGAGAAGAATTGGAATTAGTTCTTCTTTAAAAGTCTGGTAGAATTCAGCAATGAAACCATTCATTCCTGGGCTTCTTTTTGTTGGGAGGGTCATAATTACTGATTCAATCAGAAAGTATTGGTTTGTTTAGGTTTTCTATGTCTTTATAACTCAATTTTGGTAAATTGTATGTGTCCAGGAATCTATCCATTTCTTCAATATTTTTCAATTTGTTGGCATTAGCTGTTTATAGTAATCCCTGGTTATTATTTTTATTACTGTGGTATCCATTGTTACATCTCCTTTTTCATCTCTGATTTTATTAATCTGAGTCTTCTTCCTCTTTTTTTGGTTAGTTGGGCCAATGGTGTATCAATTTTGTTTATTTTTTCAAAATTCCAGCTCTTCTCATAAAAAAGAATGAAATCCTGTCTTTTGCAACAAAATGCACGCAATTGGAAACCATTATACTTAGTGAAATAATCCAGTCTCAAAAAGACATGTATTTTCCCTGATCTGTGGTAAGTAATAGAGTACCTAATAGGTAATGTATAGGATTGAAATTGACATTTTGGTTTCAATGATTGTTTTACAGCCCTTGTCTCGACTGTTGAGGAACAGTGTTTTTTTCTTCAATTTGTTGAACTCATTACTTAGTGTAGGGTTAATCTGAGTATAAAGTAAACTGAAAGTAGATCACTGTAAAATAGGAGAGGGGATAAGACAGGAAGGAGGAGAAAAGGGTAAAGCCTGAGTTGGAGGGAGGGTAGGGTGGGAAGTTATCACTATGTTCTTAGATCTGTATCTATGAAATACATGAAGTTTGCTTACCTTGAATAAAAATTTTAAAAAGCTCTTCATTTCACTGATTTTTCTTTTTTGTTTCAATTTTGTTTATTTCTTCTGTAATTTTAATTATTTCTTTCCTCCTACTATTTTTGGGTTTGGTTTGTTTTTGTTTTGCTAGGTCTCTGAAATACACTGATAGCTCATTTATTTGATGCATCTCCAATTTCTTAATGTAGGCGCCAATTACTATAAACTTCCCTCTTATCATTGCTTTTGCTGTATCCCATACATTTTGTTTCTTTTTTAAAGTGGAATGGCAATTTATTAATAAATCATTAAGAATACAGTCTCTCTTGGGGCCGGCACTGTGGCGCAGTGGGTTAACGCCCTGGCCTGAAGCGCCGGCATCCCATATGGGCACCGGTTTGAGACCCGGCTGCTCCATTTCCTGTCCAGCTCTCTGTTATGGCCCAGGAAAGCAGTGGAAGATGGCCCACGGGCCCCTGCACCCATGTCTGGGACCCGGAAGAAGCTCCTGGCTCCTGGCTTTGGATCGGCACAGCTCTGGCTGTTGTAGCCATTTGGGGAGTGAACCATCGGATGGAAGACCTCTCTCTCTCTCTCTGCCTCGCCTCTCTCTCTGTAACTCTTTCAAATAAAATAAATAAATCTTTATATAAAAAAAGAATACAGTCTCTCTCACAGAATAAAATGCCCCCACAGAAACCAGATTGTAAAAGAAGGTTATTTGACAAGTAGGGTTGACTGGATATCTAGTGCTACACTAGATTCATGCATCAACCTCTACTGCTGCTCAGATAGAGTCCCTCTTCCCCCAGAGTGTTCCAGAGGCACTACCTAATCACCTCTCACAATCCCACCTTCTGACATATGTAGCTACCTGCTTTGGGTTTGCGTGTGCTTGAAAGAGAAGGCACAGCACTGCAGGAGGTTTTGTACTTAGTTGTTAGCCTGTCATTCCTGCCTGTATCTGATATATTTTGATATGTTGTGTTGTTGTCTTCATTGGTTTCCATAATTTTTTCAATTTCTCTTTTGACTTCGCCTATGACCCCTGTTCATTCAGGAACATGCTATTCAGTCTCCATGTGCTTTCATATTTTCTAGAGATTTTTGAGTTGTTAATTTCCAGCTTCATTCCATTGTAGTCAGAAAAGATGCATTTTATGATTTCAATTCTTTTGAATTTCTTGAGACTTGCTTTAAAGACTAGCATATGATCTATCCTAGAGAAAGTTCCATGCACTGATGAGAAGAATATGTGTTCTGCAACTATAGGATGAAAGGTTCTGCAGATATCAGTTAGATCCATCTGGTCCACAGTGTTGATTAACCCTGTTTTTTTTTTTTTTGTTGTTGTTGTTGTTGTTGTTGATTTTCTGTCTAGTTGATCTGTTCATTCATGAAAGTCAGGTGTAGAAGTCCCCCATTACTATTGTATTGTAGTCTATGTCTCCCTTTAGATCCATTAACATTTTTTTTTTAAACAGCCAGGTGCCCTGATATTGGGTGCATATACATTTCTTTATAGTCACACCTTCTTGTTGATCCCTTAATCATTACATAATGCCCTTCTTTGTCACTTCTAACAGTTTTTGCATTAAAGTCTATTTTGTTTGATACTAGAATTTCTATACCTGTTCATTTCTGCTTTCCATTAGTATGGGATATCTTTTCTATTTTTCTTTTTAAAGATTTATTTATTTTATTTGAAAGTCAGAGTTACATAGAGAGAAGGAGAGGGAGGGAAGGAGGGAGGGAGGGAGGGGGAGAGAGAGAGAGAGAGAGAGAGAGAGAGAGGTCTTCCATCTACTGGTTCACTCCCCAATTGGCTGCCATGGCTGGAGCTGAGCCGATCTGAAGCCAGGAGCCAGTTTCTTCTGGGTCTCCTACATAGGTGCAGGGGCCCAAGGACTTGGGCCATTTCTACTGCTTTTCTAGGCCATAGCAGAGAGCTGGATCAGAAGTGGAGCAGCCAGGACTTGAACTGGTGCCCATATGGGATACTGGCACTGCAGGCAGCAGCTTTACCGCTACGCCACAGTGCCAGTCCCAATATCTTTTTCATCCTTTCACTTTCAGTCTGAGTGTATTTTTGTTGATGAGGTGTGTTTCTTTCTATTTTTTAAAAAAGATGTATTTGTTTGAGAGGTAGAGTTGCAGAGAGTGGTAGAGAGAGATAAAAAGGCCGTCCATCCACTGGTTCACTCTCCAAATGACTGCCAGATCTGGCCAGATCTGGCCTATCTGAAGCCAGGAACTAGGAGCTTCTCCCAGGTACCCCATATATGTGCAGGAGCCTAAGGACTTGGGTCATCTTCTATTGCTTTCCCAGGCCATAGCAGAGAGCTAGATCAGAAGTGGAGCAGGATTTGAACCAGTGTCCATATGGGATGCCAGTGCTGCAGACAGCAGCTTTACCCACTACACCAAAGCGCTGGCCCCAAGGTGTATTTCTTGTGGACAGTAAATAATGTGTTGTGTTTTAATTCATTCAGCCAGTTTGTATCTTTTAATTGGAGAATTTAGGACATTTATATTCAAGATTACTATTGATATGTAATGATTTGGCCCTGCCATTTTCCTATAAATATTCCTATTGTTTTCTTTGGATTTCCTTTGTACTTTCACTGTGAGATTTTTATACCTTCATATTGTTTCATAATGATGACTATCTTTCTGTGTTTCTGTGTGTAGCACATCCTTAAACATCATTTGTAAGGCTGGGCCAGTGGTGACAAATTCTTTCCATTTCTGTTTGTTATGGATGGTCTTTATTTCATCTTAATTCATAAATAACAGCTTGGCAGGGTACAGTGTTCCGGGTTGATAGTTTGTTTTCCTCTTAAGACTTGGACTATGTCTCTCCATTCTCCTCTAGCCTGTAGTGTTTCTCATGAGAAATCAGCTAATTGGAGATCCTCTGAAAGTAATCTGCCATTTCTCTTGTGCACATTTTAAAATCTTTTATTTGTTTTATGGTGGAGAGTTTGACTACAATGTATTATGAAGATCTTTTCTGGTCATATCTATTAGGATTTCTAGGTGACTCGTGTAGTTTGGTGTCCCTTTCTATCTTCAAATTGGGGAAGTTTTCTGTAATTATTTCACTGAATAAACCTTCTAACCCATTCTATCTTTTCCACACCTTCAGAAACTAAGACTCATACATTGGGACACTGTTTTTGTTTTTTTTTTTGGCCTGTGATATATCCAAAGATTGGTCTTTGGACATTGGCTATTTTTCTTCTGCCTCACTAAGTCTTGTTGTTAAAGTTTTTCACTGTGTATTTTATTTAACCTAATGAATTCTTGATTTTTTTTTCTTTTTTGACAGGCAGAGTTAGAGAGACAGAGAAAAGGGTCTTCCTTCCATTGGTTCACCTCCCATATAGCTGCTATGGCCGGCGCACTGCGCTGATCTGAAGCCAGGAGCCAGGTGCTTCCTCCTGGTCTCCCATGCGGGTGCAGGGCCCAAGCACTTGGGCCATCCTCCAATGCCTTCCCAGGCCACAGCAGACAGCTGGACTGGAAGAAGAGCAACCAGAACAGAATCCGGCAGCCCAACTAGGACTAGAACCCGGGGTGCCGGTTCCGCAGGCAGAGGATTAGCCAAGTGAGCCGCGCCACTGGCAAATGAGTTCTTGATTTCTAATATTTGTTTTATTTCTCTTCAAAATCTCGATATCATGGGAAATTTTTCCTTCTCGTCATATATTGATTTCTTTAACTTGTGAATTTGTTTCTCATTGCTTCTTTTTAAAAAATATTTTATTCTTATTTGAAATTCAGAATTACAGAGAGAAGAGGCAGAGAGAGAGAGAGAGAGAGAGAGAGGTCTTCCAGCCAATGGTTCACTCCCCAATTGGCTGGAACAGCTGGAGCTATGCCGATCTGAAGCCAGGAGCCAGGAGTTTCTTCTGGGTCTCCTACATAGGTGCAGGGGCCCAAGCACTTGGGCCATCTTCTACTGCTTTCCCAGGCCATAGCAGAGAGCTGGATCAGAAGTGGAGCAGCCAGGTCTCAAACCGGCACCCATATGGGATGCCAGTGCTTCAGGCCAGGGCGTTAACCTGTTGTGCCACAGCGCCAGCCCCTCTCATTGCTTATGAGTAATCCTATGATCAATCTTCACCAATATCTTCATATTCATATTCTAATATTTAAATATTGTGTGTTCCTTTGGAGGGTCACGTTGTCTTCTTTTTTTTTTTTCTTGACAGGCAGAGTGGACAGTGAGAGAGACAGAGAGAAAGGTCTTCCTTTGCCGTTGGTTCACCCTCCAATGGCCGCCGTGGCTGGCGCGCTGCGGCTGCACCACACTGACCCGATGGCAGGAGCCAGGTACTTTTCCTGGTCTCCCATGGGACGCAGGGCCCAAGCACTTGGGCCATCCTCCACTGCACTCCCTGGCCGAAGCAGAGAGCTGGCCTGGAAGAGGGGCAACTGGGACAGAATCCGGCGCCCCGACCGGGACTAGAACCCGGTGTGCCGGTGACGCAAGGTGGAGGATTAGCCTATTGAGCCACGGCGCCGGCCCCTTATTCTTGTTTATTGAATTTCTACATTTATTTTTTAGGCATTTGTGGAAATACTTGTTTTTTTCTGAGTGGATTTTATCTTTGAACTATTCCTCTGTGGCTTAGTGGAGTGTCTGCTGTTCCAGTGAACACCCAGAGGTATGTGCTGGGTGTAGCCAGAGAGTGCTGGTTAGTGCTCCAGGGTGGGGTGAGTATCCAGGGTGACACTCAAGTTGGGCAAGTAGATCTCCTCTGACTTCAGCAGTGGGGAGGGTATGATCAACTTTATTGGCATAATCTCACCCTCACCTCTTCTCTTCCAAGGTGATCAATGCCTCAGGTTAGCCCACAGTTGGTGCAGCACTTACCTGTGCTGCCACCTGAGCTGCACAAAGGACCTGTGCAGTTCTCAGAGATTCACCATTTTTTAGAAGAATAATTCATTCATGAGCAAATGTTTATAGAGTTCCTACTATGTTCTAAGCATTGGGATACAGTAATGCACAAGGCAGGCAGAGTCTCTGTCTTCATGGAAATTATCCTAAAACAGCTATAAAAAAGGACTTAGACAGGATTCATTAAATAACTCAGTTTCAGGAAATGCACTAATGGCAAACCATTGTTCTGGTGGTACAGGACAGTTGTGTGCATGAGGAGCCCCTAAATATAGTTGATAGTTCCTTTGTAAGTCAACATGAGAAAAGGTAGCTTCCTGGGACAGAAAGAGATAAAAATATTGCATTAGGGGAAGAAATTTAGGATTATATAAACATAGAGACTTTTATTTCTTTTAAATATTTATTTATTTATTTGAAAGACAGAGTACAAGACAGAAAGACAGCTCTCATTCACTGGTTTACTCACCACATGCTCCAAATCCACAGATGGTTAGGAAGAACTCAATTATTTAAGCTATTACCATGGCCTTCTAGGGTCCACATTAGCAGGAAGATAGAATCTGGAGCTAGGGATTGAACCCAGGCACTCTTAATTTAGGATGCAGGCAACCTAATCAGCATCTTAACCATCAGAGCAAGAGCTCAAAACATGTGCTCTCTCTGGTCTTTAAGGCATTGGTCTGGGCTCCAGTATGTTGGAAGATACCTCAGAGTGGTGAATGCAATGTGGGCTCTGTTACAGGGAGACATCTTCCTAGAGAGAGAGTCACTAGAGATGAGTAGCCGATTTTGGAAATCTTTGCTTTTTCTATTGCCTATGATTACTCAGGCAACTTCAACAAATAATTATTGTAAATTATAACTCATTCTCTGTTAATGCTATGGGAAATTAGGTTCACACTTAGAATAAACAGGTAAAGAAAATTTTAAAATGCACAGACTGCATATTATGTTCTATGCACTATCCCAAACATTTTTAAAACATTAGCTCCTTTAATTCTGGAACCAACCCTGAAGTGGATACTCTCATGAACCACTGTACCACAATATTAGCCCCTAACATTCTTGATTTTTAAAAAATATTTATTTATTTGAGAGACAGAGTTACAGATAGAGAAAGGGAGAGATAGAGAGAGGTCTTCTAGCCACTGACTCACTTCCCAAATGGATGCAATGGCTGGAGCTGGGCCGATCTAAAGCCAGGAACCAGAAGCCAGTAGCTTCTTCCAGGTTTCACTGGGTAGAAATTCTTCTGGGTCTCCCGCGTGGATGCAGGGGCCCAAGCACTAGGGCCATCTTCTACTGCTTTCCCAGGCCATAGCAGAGAGCTGGATCAGAAGAGGAGCAGCTGGGACTTGAACTGGTGCCTGTATGGGATGCTGGTGGGCTTGGCCCACTAGGCCACAGCACTGGCTCTAAGTGTACCCATTCTATGATCTGTACCTGCTTAGGATCCTGGCAGACAACACCTGTAGGGGAAACTGAGGTGGGATTAATCTGTATAAGGAACAGTAATTGTTCATCGACTTGGGATACTTGAACAGACTGTAATGCCCCTTTTACCTTTTGGATCCCTTTGAGGGCCTCAGAGGTGCATTTTTGGGAAGAGTTTAAATTTGAGTCTCCTTGAAAGGTTGTAAAAAACCCAGAGAGGTCTTCTGTAGTTAACAAACGGACCTATCCAGTTGATGTCTCTTGATAACTTTTGCCAATCATTTAATGTCTTCAAGTTATCATGTCCAATTTGTATTTTTTTGTAGCTTAATAGAACATTCCTTGTTTAAAGTTCCCAAATAGCAGAAAGTTGGGTATATTGAATTTTGGGAATTTTAGGTTCCCACATCTGCACGGCCTGTGTTAAGTATGGATAAACCTGTCTGAGTTTAGAGAAGGAAATGCTATCAGGATATTATCGATAGAATAGATGAGGTAAACCTCTGAAAACATTGGCATACAGACTAAAGGACTTAGTCAACGTATTTTGACATAGAGTAGGACTGACTACTGGCCATGCCTTAAGACAAAACTCTCCACTGATGTCTGCATTAGAGCTATATTATCAATAGCCCACACAGAAAAGGCAAAAAGGTGTCCTGGGCCACCAAGGGGATGGTAAAGAAACAATCTTTTAAATCAATCACCATTAAAGTGGCATTTGGGCAGGTGAAGGCAAACCAGGCTGCAAAGTTGCATTGATCAAGCTGGCGCTGTGGCTCAATAGGCTAATCCTCCGCCTTGCAGCGCCGGCACACCAGTTCTAGTCCCGGTCGGGGCACCGGATTCTATCCCGGTTGCCCCTCTTCCAGGCCAGCTCTCAGCTATGGCCCGGGAGTGCAGTGGAGGATGGCCCAGGTCCTTGGGCCCTGCACTCGCTTGGGAGACCAGGAGAAGCACCTGGCTCCTGGCTTCAGATTGGTGTGGCGGCAGCCACTGGAGGAGGGTGAACCAACGGCAAAAAGGAAGACCTTTCTCTCACTCTCTCTCACTCTCCACTCTGCCTGTCCAAAAAAAAAAAAAAAAAAAAAAAAGTTGCATTGATCACTCTTAGGTCAAGTAATCTCTATTTCCTTTTTGGGAATAGTAAAAATTGGAGTGTTCCAAGGGCTGTTGGAGGGTTCTATATGACCTGCATCAAGTCATTCCTTAACTAACTGTTGAATGTGAGCAAGTTTCTTCTTGGAGAAAGGCCATTGATCCACCCTTATGGGCTCATCAGATTTCCAAATTATTGGGTGCACACGAGGGTGTGGAGAACAATCAATGACTACTGTTAGAATGGTTGGTATCTTAAGCCTACTTTTTGGAGCTTGTTTTTGTTTGAATAGGCTGTATTATTTTTGAGACATGACCTAATTTAGTTTATTTTAGTCAACATTTTTTGTCCCTTTTCACTAACCATATGCACATTAAGAGCAGACAAGACATCCCTTCCCAAAGATTCACTGCAATGTCTCCTACTATGGATGCTTCAAAATGGCCCTGACTAGCATCTGGGCCTTGCCAACGTGGGCAGCACTGCTTCTAAAGGTCTTGCCTGGAGGTCCCAGTCCTCTCAACCTCCCATTTGCTTCTCTTACTGGCCTGTCACCGGGCCAGCTGTGCCAAGCAATGATATAAACATCGGCCAGGTGTCTAGGAGACCCTCACATGCTCGGCCTTGCACGTGTAGGCAGAGAGTAGGAGCTCATGGTAATCTGCTGTGCCCAATAAGCATCAGAACGGCCAAACCCCTTGTCTCCGCGAGATTCTCACATTATTCTTCTTATTTGCCAAAGAGGCAGGATTATAATTTGAGCTATACGACCCCCAGGGAGGCTCTGATAAACTTGATTCTGTCGTAACTTTGATCTCTCCAGTATAATCAGTAACCCCAGGTGATTCAGAGCTGCTTCGGCCGAGGACCAGTCCAACTGCCCCTGCAGGTAAAGGTCCATTCACCCCCGCTGGAACGGCTTGTCGTTTCATCCCGGGGACCCCGGGGACGAAGTTAAGATGCTGGTGCCCACAGTACTACTCAGATCGAGTCCGGCACTCCTCTCTGTTGCTCGGAAGAGTGAATCCACCGTGGAATTGCTTACGCCGCAGGATAAGCCTGCGATGCTGATGGCGGTGGGACTTGCGCCCCCTGTTGTTGACGAGGCTAGGGGACACCGTTCTGCTCATTTCCCTGCTTCGGGGCACCTTTTCCGCTTTTAAGAAATTTGGATCTGCATTTCTGAGTGGCCCAATGATTGCTCTTATTACAGCGAGTATATAAGCCAGGGGCATTTTTAAACTGTGGTGGGAATACCTCTATGAATACTAGGAATCTTTTTTGGCAGAAAAAAATTTTAAAGACTTCTTTACGGAAGTGCCTTGTCTTGATGCAATTAAAGCCCGCCTTTTTGGGCTGAGCTATAGTGGCACCTTGACCTATTATTATGTTCTCAATTTGTTCATTCATAGGACAATATGCAACTATATGTTATTATAGCTTTATAATGCATTTTTAGTAAACAGGCTTTTTTTTTTTTTTTTAAAGACTCATTTATTTATTTGAAGGGGAGAGTGACATACAGAGAAAGAGAGTATCTTCCATCTGCTGATTCATACCCTGAATGGCCACAATGGCCAGGGCTGGACCAGGCTGAAGCTAGGAGTCTGGAGCTTCATCAAGGTCTCCCACATGGATTGCAAATACTTAGGCCATCTTCAGCTAATTGCCTAGGCACATTAACAGAGAGCTGGATTGGAAGAAGAATAGCCAGGACTGGAACTGGCACTCTGCTGCCTCCCAGGGTGTGCATTATCAGGAAGCTGGAATTGGAAGACTTCAATCCAGGCTCTCTGATATGTGACATGAGCATCCTAAGAAGCATATTAACAGCTACACCAAACACCTATCCCCAGAATTTTTATTTTTATTTTTCCATGTTAACTTTAAAATAAGCTGTTTTGTTTTCAAAAATACTGCTGATACTAGTTGATATTATTAATGCTACAGACAACTTTGGGAAATTGACATTCTGAGAACACAATACTATTTCCTCTGCATGAGTTCAAGTTTTCTTTGAGTGGACATTTAAAAATTTTGTTCATAGGTGGGCATTTATTCTAGAAGTTAAGATGCTGGTGTCCCAATAAAGTGCCTGGGTTTGATACCCAGCTCCAGTACTTGACTCCTGCTAAGGTAGGCCTTGGGAGGCAGCAGATGATGGCTCAAGTAGTTGGGTCCCTGCTACCCACAGGAGAGACTTGGAGTGAATTCCCAGCCCAACTCTGGCCATTGCAAGCACTAAAGGAGTGAACCAGCAGATGGGAGAGCTGTGTCTCTCTACCTCTCAAAATCCATGACTTTTTTTTTTTTTTTTTAAATTTCATGATGCTGTGGTGTTTTTTAATACTTATTTATTTTGAAAGTTAGAGTTACAGAGGTGGGGGGGGGGAGAAATCTTTCATCTGCTGGCTCACTCCCCAGATGGCTGCAATGGCCAGCACTGGGCTAAGCCAAAGCCAGGAGCTTCATCCATGTAGGTGCAAGGGCCCAAACAATTGGGTCATTTTTTACTGCTTTTCCCAGGCCATTAGCAGGGAGCTGGATTAGAAGTGGAGCAGCCAGGATACAAACTTGTGCCCATATGGAATCCTGGCATCACAAGAGGCAGCTTAATTGTGCACAACACCAGCCCAAAAAAAAATTAAAAAAAAAATTTTTTTTTTGTTCAGAGAGATCTTACACATTTCTTGCTAAGGTTATTCCCAGGCATTTTATCTGTTTGTTACTATTAGGTCTTTTTCTCTATTATAACTTTAATTTGTACACATAATGAATATTTCTTTTCACATGTTATTTTCTACTGTACTAAAGTCTATTATTATCTATAATAACTTTGTTGACTTTCACGAATTATCTAGGTAAACAGGTTACCACTTGTAATGATAATTACATTATTTTCATTATATAAAAATGTAGGTAAGAATCTAAAGCCTGGAATAAAACATTAAGAAATAATATAAAAAATTGGGAAAACCCATTTTGTTTAAGTTCATGAATGATTAATTACAAAAATAACAGGATTCTTAGTATTTTAATGGGCCACATTTTCAAGTAGGAAAATTATAGATGGTGAGTTCTAGTGATCAAAAAGGTAACATTATTGATTTTTAGTAAAAGAACAGTATTAAATAGAGATTTATGAGTAGCAACATTAAAAAGCAGTGACTTCCAGCAGCTAAACGGGTTCGTGGGGAAGTGAATGTCTCAGGTTGTCAGCTCTTCCCTGCCTTTTGCAGGTGTCCTTTGCTCAGCCTAGTGCATTGCTCCCCACTCTCCATGAGTCGGCTGGCTTCTTCCGGTCTTGTGGGTTGAAGCTCCCACCACACCTCCTCAAAAAGAATCCTCCTGTCATTCATCTCTCTGTCATAATGTTCCATTCTTTTACTCATAGTACCCAACTCAATCTATAACTGTTTACTGATTAGTTTACTTCCTTGCTGTCTACCCCTGTAAACAGTGAGCTCCAAGAAGATGACATGGACCCTATTTATTTTTGTTAACCACTGTACATCTTATCCCATATGCCTATCGCAGTACCTGATATCAACAAATGCTTAACACAAATTGATAACATAAATGACTCACTTTCCTTTCTCCCCAGCGTTACTAGATTACTAAATTAGAAGACTATCCTCCACCTTGCGGCGCCGGCACACCGGGTTCTAGTCCCGGTCGGGGCGCCGGATTCTATCCCGGTTGCCCCTCTTCCAGGCCAGCTCTCTGCTATGGCCAGGGAGTGCAGTGGAGGATGGCCCAGGTGCTTGGGCCCTGCACCCCATGGGAGACCAGGAAAAAGCACCTGGCTCCTGGCTCCTGCCATCGGATCAGTGCGGTGCGCCGGCTGCAGCGGTGGCCATTGGAGGGTGAACCAATGGCAAAGGAAGACCTTTCTCTCTCTGTCTCTCTCTCTCACTGTCCACTCTGCCTGTCAAAAAAAAAAAATAATAAAAATAAAAAAATAATAAAAAATAAATTAGAAGACTATCATGGAGATGGCATTTCTCATTTTCAGAAGAATTGAAGTTTTCTGATATGTTATTTGAGAAAAAGAAGAATGGGATGGAATAAATATGCATTTCATTTAATTGAAACTATCAAATAGAAATTGACTAAATTTTTAATTAGATGCTTGTGTTAAAGACAGGGCGTTTTCGTCATGGACTTTAGAAAAAGTCATCCTCACGGGGGCAGCAGAGAGTTGCTGATAAAGAGCTTTCTGAATTTCTGAAACTTGGTCAAACTCCATAAATATATAATACAATCATATTCGGTTAACATTATCAAGGGCTAAGCCCAGAGGTAACACTTCATATATGTTATTTACTAAAATATTTTTAAAAGATGAATATTTAAAATATTTTATTTATTTGAGAGACAGAGATCTTTCATCCACTGGTTCACTCCCAAAATGGCCTCAATGGCAGAAGCTGAGCCAATCTGAAGCCAGGAGCCAGGAGCTTCCTCTGGGTCTCCCACACAGGTGCAGGGGCTCAAGCACCTGGGCCATCTTCCACTGCTTTCCCAGGCCATAAGCAGAGAGCTGGATCGGAAGGGGAGCAGCCGGGACACGATCCGGTGCTCACATGGGATGCCGGAGCCAGAGGGGGAGGTTTAGCCCACTATGCCACAGTGCCTGCCCCTTAATAAAATCTTTACAAGGATTTATGAGATGGATGTTATAGTTGCTCCCTTTAAAAAAAAAAAAAAACAAAAAACTTTTTATCTGGTTCATTCCCCAATTAGCTGCAATGGCAGGGCTGCACCAGGCTGGAACTCCACCAAGGTCTCCCATATGAATGACAGGGACCCTAGTATTTGTGCCATCTTCCACTGCCTTCCCAGGCCATTAGCAGGAACCTGGATTGTAAGTGGAGCAGCTGGAACTCAAACTGGTGCCCATATGGGCCACGATACTGGCCTCATATTTCTCCTTTTACAGAAGAGAAAACAAGCTTAGAGAGATCAAGAAACTTGCTTAGGAATGTTAGTGAAGTTCAGATGTGGAGAATGAATAAAAGACAACAGATTGGGGGAATTTTGGACAGTAGATCTTTAATAAATGACTGTAGTCTACACTCTTATTCTTTTTTTCAATTTAAAAATATTTATTTAGGGGCCACTGCTGTGGTGCAGTAGGCTAAGCCTCTGCCTGTGGTGCCAGCATCCCATACGGGTGCTGGTTCTAGTCCCAGCTGCTCCGCTTCTGACCCAGCGCTCTGCTATGGCCTGAGAAAGCAGTGGAAGATGGCCCAAGTGCTTGGGTCCCTACACCATCACGGGAGACCTGAAAGAAGCACCTGGCTCCTGGCTTTGGATCAGCCCAGCTCTGCCTGTTATGGCCATTTGGGGAGTGAACCAGCAAATGGAAGACTTTTCTCTCTGTCTCTCCTTCTGTCTGTAACTCTACCTCTCAAATAAATAAATTAAAATCTTTAAAAAACAAAATATTTATTTAATTGAAAGGGGGAAGGGGGAAGGGGGAAGAGGGAAGAGGGTAGAGGATGGGTAGAGAGAGAGAGAGAGAGAGAGAGAGAGATCTAGCTATCTATCTTCCATCTGCTGGCTCATTTTTCAAATGCCTGCTATAGCCAGGGATGCACCAGACTGAAGCCAGGATCTCAACCTGGGTCTCTCACGTGGTGGGTCGAAGAAACCCGATTAATTGAGCCAACACCTGCTGCCTCCCATGGTGGGCATTAGCTGGAAAGCCAGAATGAAGAGTGGAGGAAGGACTCAAACCCAGGCACTCCAATATGGAATATGAGCATCCCAAGTGTCAGCTTACCCATGGTGCCAAATGCCCAACCCTAGGTCTTATTTTTCTATTCAGGACTAGGAGATACCAGAATTCTAACTAAGGCCTTACAGCTAGGTTTGAAGTTCAACTGAAATCAGGAGGAGCCAGGATAATGCCTAGGTTAAAATGAGTAACTGAAGCAGCTTAGAGTTAATGTGGAACCAAGAACTAGAGTAGACTGTCAGGTTAGTAAGGCCTTGCAGGAGGATAAAGTTCAAGAGTAAAGCCAAGTCAGGAACACTGAGTATCACCCAGGGGGAACAATCAAAAAAAATATTATAATAGGCCACAAGTTGGGTACAGACTTCTTTAAGAAGACATTGTTTCAAATATATTAATTCTGGCAGAGCTATCAAGCACCCTGGACTGGGATAAGCAGTCTTAATAGAAGATTTGGATCAACAAAGGTAAGAGATTATAATCTAAATGGGTACTACTATTGAATTATCAAAAAAAAAAAATTCAGTAGTGACATCTGAAGAATTGCCATGTGGCTAAGATGTATTGATCCAGAGAGAAAAAATAAAGTACAATTAAGTTAAAACAGATTTTCCTAAGGATAGGAAAAAAGGCCTTTCTAATAATGGAGAATTACAGAGAGTTGAGAATTATAGTATGGGATATAGTGGAAATAGGAGCAGGTGGAAAGGTAGCCAAAGGGTGCTAAATTGGATTCCAGTCCTGGAAGAGATAAATCGTGGGAACAGAGTGTATTGAGCAGAAAAGGGTGGGCATCAGGTGAGAGTCGAAAAATTTATTTACTTGAGAGTGTGCTGTGGGGAGGGGGAGAAATCTGTTGATTCTTTTTTTTTTTTTTTTTTTTTTTGTAAGACTTACTTATTTATTTGAAAGAGTTACACAGAGAGGAACAGAGAAAGAGATCCTTCATCCATCAGCTCAGTCCCCAAATGGCCAGCTGGGCCAGCCTGAAGCCAGGAGAAGGAGCCTCCTCTGGGTCTCCACAGGGGTGCAGGGGCCCAAGCACTTGAACTATCCTCCACTGTTTTCCCAGGCACATCAGCAGGGAGCTGGAAAGTAGAGCAGCGGGGTCTCAAACCAGTGAACATATGGAATGCCAGTGTTACAGGCAGAGGCTTTACTCACTATGCCAAAACGCTGGCCCCTGGTGGTTCACTTTCCAAACGTCTGCAATGACACACGGGGCAGGTGGAGTGGGCTGGGACAGAGCTGGAAATTAGAAACATAATCCAGGTCTCCCTCAGGAGTAGCAGGAACCCAATTACTTGAACCATCACCACTCAAGACACCTAGAGTTTGCATTAGCAGGAAGACAGAGTTAGGAGCTGGGCCAAGGGGAGGCAGGCATCTGAACACCGGCTACAAGATGATGTATAGTTTAAGGCAAGGAGGAATAATTGTCTCGCTATGGCTAACAAAAAAATGCTAAAGTGCTTTAAATATTTTTTCCCATTGATGGAGAAAAAATATTTAAAACACTTTAGCACTTTAAGAGAGTGCAGGAAGATCTCAAGGCTTCCTGTTGAAAGTGAACTCCCAGGGCCCCTCAAACAGAAAACATTCCTCCAAATGGATTGGCTAGCTTTAGGAACAGCTAGCTTGGCCAGGCAACTGTCCTAATGTTTGGAATCTGGAAAATTTAGCTGCTAAGGTCTGGCCCTAGGGTGGAGGAGGCGGAATTCCTTTGGAAGCCCTATCGAAGTTAAATTCCAGCTCTCCCCCTTGGTTTTCATTCTGAGAGGACACTCAGCCATTTTCTCCTAGGCTGCAGTGAGTGGACTGGATACCATACTATGACAAGAGGAGGCAGTACTTAAAAGTGGTTGGGTTAAGTTTGGCAAGGAGAGGTGGGCTCATCAAAAGGAATTACCACTACAGTGTCAAGACTGCTAGGTGTCAGATCACTTTAGGGCATGGATATAAAGGCAGAAAATTATTCTATTTAAAAGATTTATTTTTATTTATTTGACAGGTAGAGTTACAGACAATGAGAGAATGAGAGAGAGAGAGAGAGAGAGAGAGAGAGACAGAGAGAAAGGTCTTCCTTCCACTGATTCACTCCCTAAATGGCTGCAATGGCCGGAGTTGTGCCTATCCAAAGCCAGGAGCCAGGTGCTTCTTCCAGGTCTGCCACATGGGTGCAGGGGCCCAAGCACTTGGGCCATCCTCCCCTGCTTTCCCAGGCCATAGCAGAGAGCTGGATCGGAAGTGGAGCAGCTGGGTCTCGAACCGGCACCCACATGGGATTCCAGCGCATCAGGCCAGGGTGTTAACCCGCTGTGCCAAAGCACCAGCCCTAAGCCACCACTTGCAACCTCAGCATCCCAGATCAAAGCACCACTTTAAGTCCCAGTGGTTTATAATCCAGCTCCTTGGTGATCAGGCTCTGAAACCAGGCTCGGAATGGCCCAAGTGCTTGGGTTCCTTCCACCCACGTGGGAGACCAGGGTGGAGTTCTTGGCTCTTGGCTTCATCCAGGAACAGTCCCAGCCATCAAGGCCATTTGGGGACTGAACTAGCAGATGGAAGATCTGTGTGGCTCTCCCTGACCACCTGCCCTTTCTCTGTCACTGTCAAAAAAAAAAAAGGGGGGGGGGTGCCCAGCGCTGTGGCACAGAGGGTTAAGCTGCTGCCTGCAGTGCCAGAATTTAATACAGGTGCCAGTTCAATTCCTGGCAGCTCCACTTGTGATCCAGCTCCCTGCTAATGTACCTGGGAAAGCAGTGGAAAAAATGGCCTAAGTGCTTGGGCTCCTGTACCCACGTGGGAGACCTGGAAGAAGCACCATGGTTAATGGTTTTGGTCTGGCCCAGCCTTGGCCACTGTGGCCATTTGGAGAGTGAACCAGCTGATGGAGGATCTGTCTCTCCCCGCTTCTCTCTAACTCTGCTTTTCAAAAATAATAAATCATAAAAAAAATAGTAGCATCTGTGTACCTTTCATGGCCTTAAGTGGGCCACGTCCCCATGCCGTATATCATAGGTATCTCTGTCCTGATGACTACTCCTCTAGGAAAATCTAAGCTTTTTCTTTCTGCGAAGAAAATGAGGATGTACAAGAGGTTGTTTAAAAAGGAACAGAAGAGTAAAGCCATCACCCACAACACCAGGATCCCATACCGGTGCCAGTTTGTGTCCTGGCTACCCCACTTCTGATTCAGCTCCCTGCCAAAGAGAGAAGAGGCAGAGAGAGAGGTCTTCCATCAGCTGGTTCACTCCCCAACTGGCTGCAACAGCCAGAGCTGCGCCAATCTGAAGCCAGGAGCTAGGAGCTTCCTCCGGGTCTCCAATGCAGGTGCAAGGGCCCAACGACTAGGGCCATCTTTTACTGATTTCCCAGGCCACAGTGGAAAGCTGGATCAGAAGTGGAGCAGCTGGGTCTTGAACCGGCACCTATATGGGACGCTGGCACTACAGGTGGTGGCTTTACCCATCAGGCCACAGTGCTGGCCCCAGATTTATTTATTTGAAAGGTAGAGTGACAAAGAAAGAAGGAATGGGAGAGAGAAAAAGAGAGACAGAAAGAATCTTCCATTGGGTCACTCCCCAAATGATTGTAATGGTCCAGGTTGGGCCCAGCTGAAGCCAGGAGCCAGGTATTCCATCTGGGTTCCCCATGTGGGTGTCAGGGATCCAAGCACTTGTACCATCATCTGCTGCTTTCCCAGGCACAGTAATAGGCAGCTGGATAGGAAGTAGAGTAGCTGGGACTTGAATTAGCACTGTGATTTGGATGCTAGTTTCACAAGCAGTGGTTTAATCTGCTGTGCCACAATGCTGGCCCTTCACAGTTTATATTTTTGAGTGACACAATTTTACACACATATTCATGGGATAGAGTGTGATGTTTTGATACTTATACACATTGTGTAACTACCAAATTAATCATCATACCCATCACTTCAAACACTTATCATTCTCTATGGTGAGAACATTAAAAATCCTCTTCTGCCTGTTTTGAAATATACATTACTGTTAACTACAGTCAATCTATGGAGCAATGAACAGCGGAATTGTTCCTTTTATTTAACAGTAACACTGAACCCAGGAGGGCAGTATGTTAAGGCAGTATGTTAAGATTGGTGGTACCGCAACTGGCCGGTGTTGACTTTTTACAAATTTCTTTCAAAGATTTGTATTTTATTTATCTGAAATGGCAGAGTGACAGAAAGAGAAACAGATCTTCCACCTGCTGTTTCACTCCTCAAATGGTTGTCAACAGCTAGGACTATGTCAGGCTGAAGCCAGGAGCCAGGAACTCCATCCCAGATTCCCACATAGGTGGGAGGGGCCCAGGTACTTAGGTTATCTGTTGCCTTCCCAGGCTCATTAGCAGGGAGCTGGATTGGACACAGACCAGGTGCGACACAAACCAGCACTCTGATACGGGTTGCTGGCACCACAAATGGCAGCTTAACTTGCTGTGGCAAACCGGCTCCTGGTGATGATTTTAGGATCCACTGAGGGGCCAGCATCGTGGCATAGTGGGTTAAGCTGCTGCCTGCAATGTCCACATCCCATATGAATGCTGGTTTGATACCTGCCTGCTCTACTTCTGCTCCAGCTCCTTGCAAATGTACCTGGGAAAGCAGAGGCAGATGGCCCAAGAGCTTGGGCCCCTGTACCCACATGGAAGACCTGGAGATGCTCCAGGCTCACGGCTTCAACCTGGCAAAGCCCAGGCCATTGAGGTCACTTGGGGAGTAAACCAGCTGATTTTACACCTCTCTTGCTCTGTCTCTTCCTCTAACTCTGCCTTTCAAATAAATAAATCTAAAAAACAAACAAAAGACCCACTGTTAGGCTGGTACTGGCAGCCATGATGTTTAAGGGCAAAACAGCTTGGGTGTGTGTGTTTGATCTAGCAGTTAAGACATCGGTTGCGGCCGGTGCTGCGGCTCACTAGGCTAATCCTCCGCCTTGCGGCGCTGGCACACCGGGTTCTAGTCCTGGTCGGGGTGCCAGATTCTGTCTCGGTTGCCCCTCTTCCAGGCCAGCTCTGCTGTGGCCAGGGAGTGCAGTGGAGGATGGCCCAAGTGCTTGGGCCCTGCACCCCATGGGAGACCAGGAGAAGCACTTGGCTCCTGGCTTCGGATCAGCGCGGTGCGCCAGCCACAGCGGCCACTGGAGAGTGAACCAACGGCAAAGGAAGACCTTTCTCTCTGTCTCTCTCACTGTCCACTCTGCCTGTCAAAAAAAAAAAAAAAAAAAAAAAAAAAAAAAAAGACATTGGTTGCAATGTCCACACCCCATGTCAGAGTTTCAGGGCTCAAGTCCTAACTCTGGCTCATGATGCCAGCTTCCTGCTACTGCACACCCTGGGAGGCAGCAGTTGCTCCTAGCCACACACATGTGAGACCTGGGTTGAGTTCCAGTGGCTTTGGCTTGGTCCAGTTGCTGGCATTTGGAAAGTGGAGCAATGGGTAGGAGTTCTGTCCCTCCAACTCTCATTTTTAAAAAGAAAAAACATGGTTCCAAAGGGGTAGGGGGCATAGGGTGGAATTGCCTAGATACTTGGGGAAGACCCCTGTAGCTCACTTCCAAGAAAGCTGGATGCGGAGCCAAGGCCGGGCCCCTTTCTTGTCACTTGCCTCTGGGGAAATCTGACACTTTTGACAGCTTCATCTCTCTTAAAACATTTTCTTCCCTTTGATACTGTGATAATTATCTCCCAGTTTCTGTTCCTCCTCACTGACTCTTATTTTTCAAAGATCTTACAAGGGCTCTTGCACTTGTGCCTTAACCACTGGGATTCCCCAGAGTACTCTTCTTAGCCCTTTGCTGTTCTCTGGGGAGCTTATCCAGATCTGTGGCTTCAAGCACTGAAATATTGATATATCAGAGTGCCTGGAATATTTATCACTTGGTTTTTTTAAAGAGTAGTTTTCTATAAAACTAATTCATGTACACAGTAAAGACAAAGTCAAGCAGTAAAGATGGATCTAAAATGGAAAGTTAAAGTCTAATCAATCCCAGGCCCACTGTTCATAGTAATTTTTACTTCTTTAAAAAATACTTAGTTATTTGAAAGAGTTATACAGAGGGAGGGAGAGACAGAGAGAGAGATCTTCCATCTGCTGGTTCACTCCCACATGGCCACAACGGACAGGGCTGGGCCAGGCTGAAGCCAGGAGCTTCTTCCCTGACTCCCACATAGGTGACAGGGGTCCAAACACTTGGTCCACTTTCTGCCACTTTTCCCAGTCCATCAGCAGAGAGCTGGATCAGAACTGGAGAAGCCAGACATGAACATGCCAGCGTCACAGGTTGCAGCTTAACCTGCTAAGCTTGCACTTTTTTTCTCTCACTTACTGTGTATCTCTCCTAAAATTTAGATCTGTATATTTAACTGTCATCATTAGGACCTCTCTATCTAGCTGTCTCAGATACCTAAAACTTTTCTTTTCTTAGAATCTTATTACTTAACTTTCTTTTCCAGAGTCAACATCATGAAAAAACATTTACTTACACCTTTCCAGTTCAATCGAGTTTCTACCCCACCATATCTATGAAACAGTTTTCTCCAAATTCACTAAGTGACCTTTTTGTTGCAAAACCCAACGGACACATATGAGTCTACATCTTACCTGATCTCTCGACACATCTAACACTTTGGCCAGTTTCTTTGATAACTTCTTCCGGGTTTTCTTCTTGTCTTTCTGTTTGTTCCTTCTCAGGATTCTTTTTTTCAGTTTCCTTCCTTCCTTCCCTCATCCCATTACTCAAATGCAAGTATTCACTGTCCACCATTATACCCATTTCCATGGCTTCAACACCCATCTATATGAACACCTGAAACCGTTTGGGTTCTCAATTCAGATTAACTAATACCCAACTGTCTAATGCATATTTTACAGGTGCTTAAAACTCATTCCCACCCCCCTCAAAAAAAAAAAAAAAAAAAAGAAAAAAGAAAAAAAGAAAGAAAGAAAAGAAAGAAATCGGCATCATTATTCCTCAGTGGCCCAAGTCAGGACACTCATACTCCCTAATGCAACCGACTGTCCCCATTGTCACTCCCCCTTCTGCACGACAGAGCACCATCTCTAGCCCAGATGACAGTTTCGCAGTTGTTTTATCTTCCCTCTTTGTTCCTTGCAACACAGCCCTCATTCTACAACCAGTAATCTTCCTAAAAAAAATGTAAATATAATTGTTCACACCTGTGCGAAAACCCTTCAAAGCCTCTTCATTGCCCTGAAGGGTAAAACCAATTAATTTACAGGGCCTTTCGTAACACGGTCCCTCCCTCTCTCACAGGCCTCATCTATTACCTTTCTTTGACCACACCAGGCTGTTGGCAGCTCCGGAACGTACCTGCGCCGCCACCCGCTTCCGCCCGCCCCAATTCCCAACAGTCCTCCACGACTCAGCTCAGGCGACACTTCCTACAGGAAGCGGAGCTCAAAAGGTAAATGCCGAAAGAATGAAGTCCACGACAGGATCCGAGCAGCACTCTCTGCTCCGGATCCGGGTTTACGGGACGTCCGGGTGACCTGGAAGCTCGGAGCAAAGGTCAAATGCAGCTCCTGATCCTTCACCCACGTTTGCGAGGCAATCCGACCCCCGTGCTATTCCGCCCTCACGCGTCATGGCTGCTCGGCCCAGTCTTTCAAAGGGTCTCTAAGTTGCCACCAGCCAACTCTGGCGCCACCAGTGTTCCCACACGCCAAGAATGCTATCTTCTCCCAGCCCCTACTACCGCCCCGAGGCCGCCGTCAGGAATAAAACCTGCGTTGCCAGTTTGCCCCAAAGCAAGATGGCTGCCAGTCTCTATGCTCTTCTCTCAAAGTGAAGCTATCCGCTCCTCGCTTAATGCCGCTGCCAGGCTGCCCTCACCTAGTATGGCTGCCCCGGCTCATGCCTCACTATGGTCTCGAAGCCGCCGCTAACCGGCCTGGTTCCGGGAGGCGCTGTTCAGGATGCAACCACCCCCGCCCGCTGTCCCCTCCCCCACGCCCGCGGTGGTGGCGGCGGCGGCGGCGGCAGCGGCGGCGGCTGGAGCCCGGATGCGGCGCCGTGAGACAGGCCCGGGAGAGCGGCGCGGATGGATCCAACATGGCGGCGCCGAGCCTGAGCCGAGAGTGAGGCGGCGGGGCGGCCGGAGTGGGGAGGGGGAGTCGAGCGGGACGGGGCGGGGCCGGGCGGGGCCGCAAAGGGCTTGGGGAAGGAAAGTGGAGGGGGAGGCGGTGGCGACGTCCAGCCTGAGAACCTCCAGAGAGGGAGGTGACGGGACGCTGCGAGGTGGGGGAGGGGAGCAGCCGAGGGGGGCGTGCAGGGGAGATGGCAACTGTGGGAGAGGGCAGGGGTCGAGGCGGCGGAGTAGGGGCACGGGGAGGGGCGTAAACAAGGGCCGAGACTGGGCCCGGCTGGGGGGATTAGGGAGGCCGAGGAGGGGGAGTGGGGCTGCCATCCGGCCGGATCGACGGGGTAGGAGCCGGGTGGGGGGAGAGGCCGAGGGTGGCAAGGGACAGGGGGCTTGTGGCGTGAGGTTGCAGGCAGGGCTGGACCCTTGGGAAGGCTGTTGTGGGGAGGCGGGGAAGGTGAGACTTGGACTTCAGACATTTATGGGGATAGGTTTTGAAAGTGTTAAATTGGAGGTGGGAGGGGGAAGGGCCTAGGGGGAGAATTTGGGTGGAAGAGAAGAGGGAGGTTTGGGGGAATGGAGAGTGTCGGTGTGGCGAGGTAATGGAGAAAGTGAGAGACTGGGAGGAAAGTTTGGGAGGAAGGGGAATGGGGTGGGAGAGAGGACCGTGGAGCTGCACGGGTGATAGAGGTTCGGGGTTTCCCCTTCCCCTTCCACTGTGGAAAGGGAGAGCAGAGTTAAGCAGCATCAGTTGGAGCGAATTGTGATGGCCAGGCCCTTAGCTTTCATAGGGTGGGAAGGGCAGAAGGGACTGGTCATGTGGGTTTGGAGGATTGGGGTTGAATGAGGCTTCAACTAGGTTTGCTTACCAAAAGGCTCCCCCAGCTAACTGCTGTCTTGTTTTTCCTAGTTAGGAAAAGAAGGGAAAATGGGGAAGCTTGTGTCAGAGTGTGGAGGAGTAAAGGACTTTGCTAGTTTTCAGCAATTAGCAATCCAAGAATGGGGCAACAGACATGGTTAGGACCAAGCGCTGTCTGCCAAGGTGGAGGCTCTGAAAATCCCGAGAGGGCAACAGAAAAGACAGGCTTGCATTTAGGCAGGCCAGGCTAATTAAATGAGTACTTTAGTTTCCAGACCCTTCTTTTGCGGTTTCAGTGCTAGGATGAGGGGGCAAAATGCATGTACAGAAAAATAAATTAAAAAAAAAAAGATTCTCTGGTGAAATGTGGCCGTGTGAGTGGATGCTTCCTTAGCAGATATTTTGTCTTCATTGCATGCTAGTTAAGGAAAGGTTGAAGATACAATTTGGAAGATAGTTCTGGTCTGATAAGTGATGGGAAGAAAATGCCTACTTTGGCTGTAACCATATTCCTTCCAGTTTTCTCTAAAGATGAAAGTCAACATTAATATTGTAACAAAACAGGTGGAATAGGAATTGAGGGACATGAGAAAGTATCAGAAGGTCATTGGTTTTCTCGGTAATTTTGGACTTGGGACGCTTCTTGCCATGAGCCAGTAAGACTGGAAATTTGTGAAGATGGTATTATTCTGTGAGTTGATTAGTGGAGAGTTAGGGAAGTGTGGGAATTTTGTTGTAGTTGAGTTCTCTAGCTTGGAATGGATCATTTCAACCAAAATAGCTTTATGTTTGACTGTATTTTTGCAACTGAGATTGACCAACTCTCTGGGCCTTTGAGGTTTCAAAATAAAGCTTGAAAATTGACTCTCTTCTCCCCCTTACTTGCTTTTGTTTTTGTTTTGCTGCTGGCTTTGAAACTTGTGCTAGGAAGAGACCTGGGAAATTAAGTTTCTTGAAGAGGTAAGTCTGGAACTTTTTATTGTTTTCAAACAATGGAAGCAAATGGAAATGACATGAGAAATATATTGGGGTTGAGCCCAGTAATGGGGTAGATGCCAGGGAAAATGAGTTTTTTACTCATGCAACTGAATGAGTAAGGTCTGTTGGAATCACTACCTCTTTAGGTAACTGGAGATGATAGGAGGGAAAAGAAGGGGAAACTAGGTGCTTTGGAACAAGACATCAGCTTTGGTTTGTTACTGTCAACTGTGTATTCTAATACATTGTCAGCTAAATGTTGCCCTTGGAGGGTTGCTAAGGTACCTTTCTTCCTTGGGAAGTCTTTTCTTCTACCTTACTCTTTTCCACTTGTTTAGAGTCCTGCAATCTTCTTGTTGAAAACATACTATGTAATTCTGACTTCAGATATCTAGTTACATTTCTCTTGTCCCACCAGCAAGAAAATTGTTTTTTTTTTTTATTAATGAGAAAGGAAGTTTTTCATGTACGCTTAGCTATCTTTAAGACTTTCCATGTAGTTTTCACTATAAGACATAACTCTTTACAGATTTTTATTTGAAAGGGGAGTGGGAGAGGGAGGGAGGCAGAGATCTTTTCGTTCACTGGGTCACTCCCCAAGTGCCTGCAACAGCAAGGGCTAGGCCAGGCCAAAGCCAAAAAGGCAGGACCTCAATTGGAGCCTCCTACATGGGTGACAGGGACCCAAACACTTGGCCATCATCTGTTGTCTCACAAGTGCACCAGATGCATTAGCAGGAAACTGGATTGGAAGCGGTGTAGCAGGGACTGGAACTGGCGCTCTGATATGGGATGCAGCCATCCCCAGTGGTAACTTAATCTGCTGTGCCACAGTGTGTACCCCAAGACTTCACTTTTTTTGTTGTCATTAAGTTTTTCTGTGTGACTTTCCTTTAAGGACTTCTGAGAGATATCTGTGGGTCTCCCATGGATATACAGGTATCACTCATGCTAAGAAAAATCTAGTTTTCATTTCAAGAAGTCATCATTGTTTCTTCCACATGGCTTTCCTCTAAGGGTTTTGGAGAGAGCCACGTAGCCTAGAAAGTACAGATGTTATCCGAGGTTGAGACGAAACTAGACTGCTTGTAAGTGGAAACCCAGTGGAGAATGACCAATTGGGAGGGAATCCTGTAGATTCATATGTACTGTTATTTGGTGCTTGAATGACTTTGACCTCCCAAAGGAGGGGGAAAATCAAAAAACTGGAACTCCAGAAAGTACAGCAGTTCATCAGAATCAAGAATTATTCTTGGGAAATTTGGGGGACTGATGTAGAGCCAGATCAGCCTTGTTTGCTGGAATGTTTGTCTCTTCATATCTGGCAGTGTTTCAAATACTGAGACTTGAGTTCTAATTTTGTGTTTAGAAGGGTATATTCTCCTCACCTCTTGGATACTTTCTTATAGGCTCTTACGGGATCTGTGTACATATACCTTTTCAAAGATTTATTTATTTGAAAGAGTGGTGTGTGTGTGTGTGTGTGTGTGTGTGTGTTGGGGGAGGGAGGAGATCTTGTATTTCTGCTGGTTCACTCTCCAAATGCCTGTAACAGTTGGGGGCTGAAGCCAGGAGCGCCATCAAGATCTCCCATGTAGATGTACTTGAGCCCTCATCTGCCTCCTAAGCATGTTAGCATGAAGATGCATGGGAAACAGTAGCTGGAACTCAAACCAGGGACTCCAATATGGGGTGTGGGCGTCCCAAGCATTGGTTTAATTTGCTGCGCCACAGTGCCTGCCCCAAGGTCTGTATATTTTAAGTTAAGCTCCTTTGCCTCATTGCTATAGGATGCTGAATATATATTTTGGTTTAAGAGGAAGTTGGTTACCTTATTTTCATGCTAAAGTTAGATAGACTCCTGGAACCCCCATTTGGGTTGCTGAATGAGTGAACTCACCATACTAGATGGTAATTAAGTGGGAGGGCTGCCTATAAGGCTGCATGCCTGCCTCCTGACATTTCTCCCAAGGACATAGCCTTGGAAACCTAGACTTCAGTGTTTTGCTTCAATGAATAAGCGGTGTCAGCCTGCTTAGCCACCTAGCAAGGAAGGGTTTGCTGCTGGTGTAGTTTCAGGACTTTAAAGATGGCCTTGGGGTTTGAGAGCAGGATCCTTTATGTCTTGCAGAGGGTGGTGTTTCTCTTATCCTCCCAGGACTCCAGATCGCATGCTAGGGGCATGCATGCTTGGGGCAGAGGAGAATGCAGCCTTCTCATCCACTGTTTACCTGAATGGCAACAGCAGGTGGTAGTGGAGTCAGGGTTGGAGTGGGGTGAAACTCTTTAGTGCTAGCTGGACTTAAGAGTTAAATGAGTGAGCCTGTGTCTGACTGGTCTTTCTATTCATCTGGAGTATTAGTTAATGGGTTGGGGTTGGAGGGACCAGATAGCTTCCTTCTCAGATCTAGTGGAAAATGATGTGCATTCTTTTGACCCTTCATCACACTTTGCGTAGAATAGTTTCCTGTCCCTTGCATTATTGACATTTTGGTTCAGATAATTCTGTGTTATGGGGGAACTGTTCTGTGCATTATATAATGTTTAGCAGCATCCCATCTATGACCTTATTACATGCTGGTAGCAAACCCCCTCCCCCAAGCATGATATGAGAAATGTCTTCAAACATTGCCACATGCTCCCTGGGGGACAAATTGGCTCTTGATTGAGAACAACTGACCTAGAAGCTCTAATAATTCCTAGTCCCTAGGATGATCCAGCCTAGGATCTAGTACTTAAAGGTAGCTATCATTTTTGTCCCTCTCTCTCAAATGTAGGGAATTAACCCCCAGGGGACTGAGGCCTGTGATAGAATTGCATTTATTGGTGCATAATTAGGGCCTTCTCCATATTTGCCTCATTTTCCAGTGACAAGGTGTATGGGGACAATATTTTTTCGTTTCCTGATGTTTAAGGACTCTGAATTAGGGAGCTCTTGAGTAGCCTGTTTTTCTGATTGGTTCGATGTAAAGCCTGCCCATCTGTTTTCTCTGGGATCCTCATAGTCAACAGCTGGCTAAGGGAACAGGTGGGATAGGGAAGCAGTTGCAGGGGCCCTAGGGGGCTCAGCATTTCTCATGTTGTCTGCTGTGAGCAAGCAGCTAATTTCCTTCAGCACCTTCATGTGTACCTCGTGACAGCAGCAGGTGAAACAGGAGAGGAAATGACAAAGCCAGGCTATAGTGAATAGCTGTTTTCTCAGCTGTTTCCCATGCTTTGGACAGGGCATAGGCTCTCAAAACCTTATGGATTATATTTCCTTGCCACCTGTTAGAACTTGTGATTGGGGTTAAGTGATTCCTCCCCTTTTCTTGAGAGGGTAAGTCTGTACATCCGTCTTGGGTTTGTTGAGGAACAAAGGACCAGGTCCTACTTGTTCTTCAGCTTTTCTAAGTCTCCATCAGCTTGGCTCTTCTGAAATAGCTTATTTTATTCTCTTTCTTAGCTTAGCCTCAGTTTCTTAGTATATAAAATGGGTAGAGTACCCTTATTGTGAATAGGGTAATGGGGTGTGAGAGCTTATTATGCACAGTGCAGAGGACGCTATGGCTAGCCAGAATATATGTTATGTGTTTTTTAATGGAGTCCTTTCATAGATTTCATGGGTTTTTTTCTTATTTGGGATTGCTTGTGGTGATCTTTTGGAGATTAGGTTCAGTTAAACAACAAGTTGATCCTATAGTATGCCAGGCTGTGTCCATTTCTAGACACTAGGGATATAAATATGAATGTGATTTCGTCCTCATGAGTTGTGTGGGAGCTAATGGGATAATAAATACACAAATAATTTTAGTACATGGGGGTAAGTGGTATGAAGGAAATATGCACAGTGTTCCAGAAGAGCACAACCTATCCCAGCATGGGGGTGTAGAGAGTGCATTTTGAAGATGGCATCTGAGCTGACTCTTAAAGGGTGAGTAGGAGTTAGCCATCTGAAAAGGGGTGGTGATGGGGGTATGGAATAGAAAGGGGAGAGGGGCACTCAGGTAGAGGGACTAGCCAGAAGAAGGGTGTAGAAGAATGAATTGCATGATGTATGTGAATTATAAATAAAATGATCATGTAGATGATAAAATGGATAATGTTAGAAAATAAAAAGCAGGATGTGGCCGGCACCGTGGCTCACCAGGCTAATCCTCCGCCTTGCGTCGCCGGCACACCGGGTTCTAGTCCCGGTCGGGGCGCTGGATTCTGTCCCAGTTGCTCCTCTTCCAGGCCAGCTCTCTGCTGTGGCCAGGGAGTGCAGTGGAGGATGGCCCAAGTACTTGGGCCCTGCACCCCATGGGAGACCAGGAAAAGCACCTGGCTCCTGCCATCGGATCAGCGCGGTGCGCTGGCCGCGGCGGCCATTGGAAGGTGAACCAACAGCAAAGGAAGACCTTTCTCTCTCTCTCTCTCACTATCCACTCTGCCTGTCAAAAAAAAAAAAAAAAAAAAAAGGCAAGCAGGATGTGGTGGGAGAGAAGGTTAGAAAGATAGGCCTGATCTTGGAAGACTTTGTGTGCTGTTAAGGATTTGGATGTTCTTATAGGTTAGGATATAGGTCATTTTTTTTTTTTAAAGATTTATTTTTTAGGGACTGGTACTGTGGCATAGTAAGTTACATGGCATTCCATATGGGTGCTGGTTTGAGTCCTGGCTGCTGCTAATGTGCCTGAGAAAGCAGTGGAGAATGGCCCAAGTCCTTAGGGAAAAAAAGGTTTATGTTTTAAAGGCAGAGTTACAGAGGGGTATCTTCCCAAATGGTCACAGCAGCCAGAGCTAGGCCAGAACAAAGCCAGGAGTCTGGAGTTTCCCCTGGGTCTCCCATGTGGTTGCAGGAGCCCAAGTACTTGGGCCATTTCCTGCTGCTTTCCCAGGCACATTAGCAGGGAGATGGATTGGAAATAAAGCACTAGAGTCTCAAACTGGGGCACATATGGGATACCAGCATTAAAGGCAGAGGCTTAACATGCTGTGCCACAACACTGGTCCCTTTAGACAGGTTTTAGATAGGAAAGTGATGAGTTGTGCTTTTTTATTTAAAATGAAAAAGTTTTTTTTTAAAAGATTTAAAAGAGTTACACAGAGAGGAGAGAGGGGAGAGGGAGAGGGTGAGGGTCTGCCATCCATTGGTTCACTCCGCAGTTGGCTGCAATGGCCAGAGCTGTGTTGATCTGAAGCCAAGAGTTTCTTCCAGGTCTCCCAGGTGGATGCAGTGGCCCAAGGAATTGGGCCATCTTCCACTGCTTTCCCAGGCCATAGCAGGGAGCTGGATGGGAAGTGGAGCAGCCGAGACTTGAACCAGTGCCCATATGGGATGCTGGCACTGCAGGTGGTGGCTTCACCCGCTACACCACAGCACTGGCCCCAAAAAAGATTTTTTAAAATTGTATTTGAAAGGCAGAATGACAGAATTGGAGAGAGAGGAAAGGGTGCTCCATTCACTGGCTCCCTCCCCAAATGGCCACAACAACCAAGGCTGAACTAGGCCAAATCAGGAGCTTGGAACTCCATTCAGGTCTCCCATATGGGTGGCAGGGATTTAAGGACTGGAGCCATCCTCCACTGCTTTCCCAGGTGCATTAGCAGAGGGTTGCATTAGAAGCAGAGCAGCCAAGATTTGAACCACCTCTGATGGGATGCCAGCATCATGGGCAGCAGCTTAACCTGCTGCTCTACAACACCAGCCCCCAGCTGTGCATTTTAAACCACTAACTCAACTAGATGTAGGTACTAGATTTAGGTGAGTCAAGATTGGTGTTAGGGGCAGCCATTTGGCCTAGTGTTTATAATATAGACACTGCATGAGATGCCTGCATCTCATTGGAATGATAGGATTTGAGTCCTGGCTCTGCTCCTGATTCCAGCTTCCTGCTGATATGCACTCTGGGAGGCAGGGAATGATGGCTCAAGTACTTGGATTCCTACCACCCAAATGGGAAACCTGGATTGAGTTCCAGGCTTCTGGCTTAGGCCTGACCCATCCCCAGCTGTTGTAAACATAGGCGATCTCTCTGCCTTGCAAAAAAAATAAGTAAATAGGATTTTATTTATTTATTTGAGAGGCAGAGTTACAGACAAAGGGAGAGACAGTAAGAAAGGTCTTCTATTCACTGATTCACTCCCCAAATGACTGCAATGGCTAGAGCTGGGCCGATCCAAAGCCAGGAGCTTCTTTCTGGGTCTCTCATGGGTGCAGGGTCCCACATATTTGGGTCATCTTTCACAGCTTTCCCAGACCATTAGCAAGGAGCTGGATTGGAAGAGGAGTAGCTGGGGCACAAACTGGCACCCTCATGGGATGCCGGTGCCGCAGGTGGAGGCTTAGCCTACTGCTCCATGGCGCTGGCCCCTTAGTAAATATTTTAAAATAGCATCAACAGGGATTTATAATTGGTAAGTGATTGGAGGTTGTGGTCAGAGGGTAAAATAGTATTATGTTCCAGGGCAGGAATTATGAGTGCCTATTATGGAGGTAAAAGTTGTTGAATGGTGGAAGAACTTTGTGAATTTATGCTGAATTATATAAAGAATGTAGGACTGTGATTGGACATTGACAGGGGATTAGTAAATGATATCCCTGAGGAAAGGTTAGAAGTTGGGATATCCAGTTGGTGTGAAGATCAAGGGCGTGCAAATGCCATAGAATTATAAGAATGCTCAATGTAGGAATGTAATGTTGATTTTTAATTCATCAGTTTTGGTGCATACTGTTGGTTAATCCTAGCAGTTAGGCTGTTGGGCTTGTTTGGATTGTAAGAAAAACGAGCCTTGGTTTGTGGAGAGATGAGTCTGGGTCACAGAGGTCAAGGATGCTTCTATCTTTGAAATCTCAACGTTTACAAAATGATTTGGCATGTTATTTCTCACTAGAGTCTTAACTCTGAGAAGTGACTTCTTTCATCTCTGTTTTATAGATGAGGGCACTGAGACTTTGAAGTTAAGTGCCTTGCTTAAGGTCATTGATACACAGCTTGTTAATGATACACTCAGAATTTAAACTAGTTCTAACTCTAAAGATACTTAGTTTCCCTATTGTCAGTCCCAAGGTTCATCTGAAGCAGCTTCCATATTACAGTTGAGAGTGAATTTTTAAAAAATATTTATTTATTATTATTATTTGAAAGTCAGAGTTAGAGAGAGGTCTTCCTTCTGTTGGTTCAACTCCTGCAACGGCTGGAGCTAGGCTGATCTGAAGCCAGGAGTTAGGAGCTTCTTCCAGTCTGCCATGCGGGTGCAGAGACCCAAGAACTTGGACCATGTTGTACTGCTTTCCCAGGCCATTCCAGAGAGCTGGATCGGAAGAGGAGCAGCCAGGACTAGAACCGGCGCCCACATGGGATGCTGGCGCTTCAGGCCAGGGCGTTAACCCACTGTGCCACAGCGCTGGCCCCTGCTCTACTTCCAATCCATCTCCCTACTAATGAGCCTTGGAAAGCAGCAGAAGATGGCCCAGGTGCTTGGGCACCTGCATCCATGTGGGAGACCTGGGTTCCTGCCACCCATATGAGAGACCTTGACTGAGTTCCTAGCCCTGGCTTTGGCTTGGTCCAGTCCCAGCTGTTGCAAACATTTGAGGATTGAACTAGCAAATGGGGATGCTCTCTCTGCCTCTCCAAATAACAATAATGATAATAATAATGAAAAGACATGTGTAGCGTTACTGTACTGTGTCAGGCATTGTGCTAGGCACTGGGAATACAGGAATGGGTGAGACTCATTTCTGTCATGTGGCTCATAGATTGTTTCCTTGTCCTTACAGTTCAGTGGGGATTACAGCTGCTGCGCAGGGATTCTGGAAAGCATTGCGTACCTGAGCCCCCAGCATGGCGGGCCTAAAGCGGAGAGCAAGCCAGGTGTGGCCAGAAGAGCATGGTGAGCAGGAGCACGGGCTGTATAGCCTGCACCGCATGTTTGACATCGTGGGTACCCACCTGACACACAGAGACGTGCGTGTGCTTTCCTTCCTCTTCGTGGATGTCATTGATGACCACGAGCGTGGACTCATCCGAAATGGACGTGATTTCTTATTGGCACTGGAACGCCAGGGCCGCTGTGATGAGAGTAACTTTCGTCAGGTGCTGCAGCTGCTGCGCATCATCACTCGCCATGACCTGCTGCCCTACGTCACCCTCAAGAGGAGACGGGCTGGTGAGGGTGCCCCGGGGGCTGGGACCACTGGAATCAGGGAAGCGGTGTGGGAGGCCAGGAGTGAGCAGCGTAGTAATCCAAAGGGGAAGAGGCGTTGAGCCTGGCAAGCGCCTGGAAGAGTGAAGTTACAAGATCCTCACTCACGGGGCCGGCGCTGTGGCACAGCGGGTTAACGCCCTGGCCTGAAGCACTGGCGTCCCATATGGGCGCTGGTTCTAGTCCTGGCTGTTGTCTTCCGATTCGGTCCTCACTCACAAGAGTGAGGTTTGGACTGGGAGAAGAGAAGGGTGTCTCTTTTCTGAATGACTCCTCCTTCCTCTACAGTGTGCCCTGATCTTGTAGACAAGTATCTGGAAGAGACATCAATTCGCTACGTGACCCCCAGAGCCCTCAGTGACCCAGAACCGAGGCCTCCCCAGCCCCCTAAAACAGGTGAGAAGATAGAAACTCCCTCAAACTTCCCTAATCAAATAGGAGGACTCTACCGTCACATTGCTGGTTTTGCCGGCCTAATGGAGGGATGCTATCCTCCACCCGTCCCGTGAATCACGAGGTGAAGAGTTAATACTTCACGTAGGCTCTGTGTTGGCTCTAACTTTGTATCCTCCTCTCAGGTCACGTTGTTGACACTGTTTTTAGTGATAAGTCTAAATGTCTCCTTCCTCAATCCAAGAGAAGTGTTTTGGATTTCTGCGTTTGCCCGACTGTGTTTTCTTCCCTTTTACCTTCTGGCCAGTGCCTCCCCACTATCCTGTGGTGTGCTGCCCCACTTCCGGTCCTCAGATGTGTAGCAAGCGGCCAGCTCGAGGGAGAGCCACACTTGGGAGCCAGCGGAAACGTCGGAAGTCAGTGACACCAGATCCCAAGGAAAAGCAGACGTGTGGTAAGAAAATTTTAAAGGTTCCAGAGATGGAATAAGACTTGTGGGGAAATATAAAGAAGTGCTTGGATACTGGGCAATTTATAATATTCAGTGCAAACCTCACTTTGACTACTATAGCAAAGTGAAGTTGAATGGTTAATTCTCTCATGGAAGAACTCTTTATCTTAGGGAAGGATACATTTAAACTCTTTTTAGTTGAACATTTGATCAAAAGGGTGCCATTATGCCATCCTTATTGTAAGGCAAACCAAGTCTAGATAGAGATTTAAAATTAACTTCTATGCCTGTTAATTAGGAAAATTATCTCCTATGAGCAAGGTGCTGCTTGTGATAGGAATAATGCTGACTTGAGCATATTCCACTGCAGGGAACCTCCTGCAATCAGGCAACAATTTCAGAGGCACAGAGTCCTCTGGAAAAAATTAGTCCTGGGGTGGCACAGTGGTTTAAGCTGCTGCTTGGGACACCTGCTTCATCTTGGAGCACATTTTGAGTCCCAGCTGCTCTGCTTCTGATCCAGCTTCCTGCTATAATGTGCCTGAGAAGTAGTAGATGACTACCAGCTGTAGTTCCTGGCGCCAGCCTGGTCCAGTTCAGCTGTTGCCGGCATTTGGAGAATGAACCAGTGGATGGAAGATCTCCTCTCTCCTTCACTCTTTGTCACTCTCCCTTTCAAATAGATAAATTAAAAAAAGAACTAGTCCAGTGTAAGAGAGACTGTCAGGTGGTTTCCAACTTTGCTACTCTTTTTTGCTTTTCAAACTTCGATTGTAACCTCCTCTGCTCTGTATCTTGTCTCCTAGACATCAGACTGCGGGTTCGGGCTGAATACTGCCAGCACGAGACTGCTCTACAGGGCAACGTCTTCTCTAACAAGCAGGACCCACTTGAGCGCCAGTTTGAGCGCTTTAACCAGGCGAACACCATCCTCAAGTCCCGGGACCTGGGCTCCATCATCTGTGACATCAAGTTCTCTGAGCTCACCTACCTCGACGCATTCTGGCGCGACTATATCAATGGCTCGTTACTAGAGGCACTTAAAGGTGTCTTTATCACAGACTCCCTCAAGCAAGCTGTGGGCCATGAAGCCATCAAGCTGCTGGTGAATGTGGATGAGGAGGACTATGAGCTGGGCCGACAGAAACTCCTGAGGAACTTGATGCTGCAGGCACTGCCCTGACAGTCTTCCCACTTCTCACCCTGGTGGGCGCTGCTCCCACCACCCACCTCTGCAGCTTACATACTGTTCTGGGGTTTGTTCTCTACCCTTCCAACCAATCGCACCCCTGCCTTTTTTTTTTTTTTTTTTTTAAAGGAAAAGACAAAGGAAAGTGGAAGTGGTGTTCCCCACCCTCCCTGCACCCATGTGCCTGGGCTTCCCATTTGTTTCCCATTTCCACTTACCCTCTAACATGTGTCTCTACAGCCACCTTACCACTGAGCCGAATGACAAGTGTATAAGGAGAAGCAAAGTCTATAGAACATAGTCTTTGTGAGGGACTGAAGTGAACACTGCTTTTGGGTGCACTGAGGGGTTATCAATACTTCTGGCTTTATGAGGGCTCTTAAATTTTGTCTGAAAAACCAAAGGGCTGTAAGAGAGCTATGTGGAAGGTGGGACTCTGAAGTGTATTTTGGAAATTAATCACCTCCCTCTTCCAAATTACAGAATTTTTAAAAAAACAAGCTGTGGCCCTTTCCACTGTCTCCTGGCCTCTGGTGCTGCTCCTCTCTGCCTTCTTTCCTCCATTCCATGGCTTGAAACTTCTGCCTGGTGTGGCTTCTTCCTTTTTCCCACTTTGTCAAACCTTCAAGGCGGTAATAGATAAAACTAGTCACCCCTCCCACTGTGATGTGTGTGTGTGGGGGGGAGGGTGTGTTTGCATGCCCTCCCACACACACACCCACAGAATAGATGGAGAAGAGGTTGTTGATTAAAATACACTCCCCCTAAAAAGGGGAAGGGGGAGTGTGACACTTCCCTTTCATGTTCAAGTGAAAATAAATAATGTACCCTGTAGCCCTTTTCCCCTTTGCTTTCTTCTGGCTTGGGCAAAGGGCATCATAGGTGAAAGTGAAAAAATTCAGTTATCAACTTCTTTTTCCTTTGCCTTCCTGTACCCCTACTCCCACTCCCATACTTGGGAGAATAGGGCCGGGACATGCACTGAGTGTTGCACTTTTATTTAGGTAGGGAGGCATGTTGAATGAGCCAGGAGGCCTAGAATTGGAGACTAGTCCAGCTGGTACTATACCACCTCCCTTTCCAGCTCCCAAAGGAGATGTCCAGACACAGACTTTGTGATGATTATATATTTTTTTTCAATGCCAGTGCTGCTCAGCCCTCAGCATAACTTCAGTTTTCATGAAATAAACAGTGACTATATATAAAATTCCATCTTTCTGAAACTGGAATCTGAGCTCAGAAGAAAGTTTTCTTTCCCAAGAACCCGAGCCTATGTTCCATAGAGAGTGAAGTTTCTCCAAGTGAGGGGAGCTGCGCCTGGGTCCTGCCTACAAGTCACAGCTGCACCAGCTCACAATGGGGGAGGGGGTCTCAACTCACAGAAGTCAAAAGTCTTAAGACAGTGGGTGACCCAGATTGCCATAGAGGTCAGGCCTGCGGTGCTGGAATACAGGCAGGTGTTGGCGTAACTGTCGCAGATAGTTCAGGTCAATTCGGGCAAGGCAGAGGCCTGGCCCCTCTGAGCAGCGGGCCACCACTGTTCCCCAGGGATCTACAACCATGCTGTGGCCATAACTTGCTCTCTTCTCATGGTGGCGTCCACACTGTGCTGCTGCCACTACGTAGCACTGGGTTTCAATGGCACGGGCCCGCAGCAACACCTGGGGATGAGAAAATGTGTTTTCACTTAAGTATATACGATAGTGGATGGAGAAATAATAGCAGATGGGCATTTCAGGCTAATCTACCTATTGTGACCATGCTGGTATTCCCTAGGAATGTTACTTTGTTATCTACAACATAGGAGAGATGACAGTTTGGGAGAATGAATTTTCCCATTAGGCAAGAAGGGGAAGAAAATCTGAACTGGTGGGGCTAAGAGGGTAGAATGAGGTTAAGAGAAAGCCTTTATGTTTGGAAGAGGTGTTCTCTTACCTCCCAGTGGGCTGGACCTGTAACAGATCCAAAAGCTGAAGGGTAGGTAAGTATTTCTGCTCCGGCTTGAGCCAATGCCAGAGAGAGTTCAGGGAATCTCATGTCATAGCAGATAGCCAGACCAATCTGGAATGAAAAACAGCTTGCCTAAGCCCCCTTTCCCATTGATCACAGCATCCAGTTTTACCCGTTATCACACTCCTTAGAGCTTTCTGTACTCCTGATTCCCCTCCCTCTTTTTCCTCCCTCACCCTCACCGCTCCCACCTTGCCTGCTGGTGTGCTGACAGGTGACTCAAGACTGGGCCCAGGCAAGGTAGAGTTGCTTTCACGCATAGGTCCCTGCCCTGGAATCTCTACATCACACAGATGCGTCTTCCTGTAAGTGGCCACTACTGATCCTAGAGTGAGAGGGAAAAGGAATACTTGCTGCTAGTGCTCAGCTTTGCTCCTTTCTCAAGGAGGAGAGTTTATAGGCTAGGAAGAGAAGGACAAATACCCCTAAAATGTACCAAGGAGATACAGTTGAGAAGACAGAATTGTGAAGAATCTAAGTTGAGGAAGAAGAACCTGGGAAGAGGCAGGCTAAAGGATTACGAAGTCTCACCCTTGCTGTCGAGAAGCACATGACAATTGTAGATTTTCTGAGTCTGCTCCCAGTCTTGGCCACGCTCATGGAAACCACCCAAGGACAGCCAGAGTCCACATTCCCTGGGAGGAGGGGACACTGAACTCTTTTCAAGGCTCTACTGTCACAGCTGCCAAACCAGAGACACTGGCCCAAAAAAGATTCTACCTCTCCCTCCTCCCCCTTTCCCTGATACCTGGCAAGCTGGGTATATGCTCCCAAAAGGTCCCCACCCAGTGGCTCAGATAGGCGTAGCGTCTCTGCAGGGTCCCGTGCAACGAAGTCAAATGCCTCAGGCAGGAAAGCAAGGCAAGCACCCAGTCTGGCAGCCTCTCGAACCAGCTCAGCACACGTTTTAAAGTTCTGTTGCTTGTCTGGTGTTGATGTTACCTGGCACACAGCCACCAGGGGCAGTTCCCAGGAGGAAGAGGAGTTAGCCATGGCTCTGGACCTGTGAATGCCACAGGCAGGATTGTCAGATTTCCTAGCATGGGGAAACCCAAGTTTAATAAGCGGCTCAAATGAGCAGGCAGGGAAGGCTGGACTTCGTTTTGACTCTGCTCTTACAGTCCACGGTGATCCAGGGTTCACAGATCCAGTGTTCTTTGGATGGTTGATACCTGAGTCCCACCATCCATTTAACAAACACTGAGCATCTACTATATGGCAGGCACCAAGGACACAACAAAATATGTTACCTGGGCAGAGCACAAAGTACTGAGGGTCGAGGTGTCCGGAGTCCAGGGCACAGAAAGGACAGGAGCTGGTGAGGAGGCCTGCTGATGAAGCCCAGCCTGAGGAAGATGAGAAATCAGGACACCTAACCCTGCCCTCAGAGAAGACATTTCTAGGATTCTGTCTTCACCTTCACACTGTGAAGCTCAAACAGGGCCCTTCCATTAAAAACTAACACCCCAGTCCTTAAAACACTCTCCACTGCAAGTTCTATGGGCGACGGGGGAAGCTCAAAGGTGGAGGGTGGGGGAAGGGGCTGGCTCCGTGCCTGACTGGCTCAGCTCCCAGAGATCTCACATTAAGCTGAAGCCCTTTGGTCTGCCAAGCGTTTCCTCAGTTCAGAAGTCATCTCGGGGAAACTTCCTTGGTTTTTCTAAGCCTCTCTTCTTGGCTGCGCACTTGCACAGCTTTAGTAATTCAAAGCATATTTCCCTCCCCACAGCGGCATCTCTTAAGAGAAGCATACCCTCCCTCGTAGCCCACCACCCCGAAGTGGGGAGAGGGCACAAGGAACCCAGATCTCAACCCGCGCCCCCTCCCCGCTCGAGTTAGCCCATCTTTCCCGCCTCTCCCAGGGGCAGCATCTCTGTTGCATAGGTAAAAGCACCCTAGGTGGGATTCACCGCGGCCGGCGACTTAGGGAGTAGGTCCTACATGAAGATACAGCCAAAACCATTCGCAGGGTCGGATCCGTAGAGCTGCCTGGAGTCAGCGGCGCCGCGGCGAGGGGGCGGTAACTCCCAGCCCGGATGTGACGCAAGGCGGGGCGGGACTGAGCCGCTCAGGCCGGAAACCCAGCAGGCGGCGAAGATGGCGGAGAACAGCGGTCGCGCCGGCAAGAGCAGCGGGAGCGGCGCTGGGAAGGGGGTGGTGTCGGCCGAGCAGGTGAGGAGCTAAGAGCGCGAAGGGGGGTCCCCGGCTGTGTCTGGAGCCGATACGTCTCAAAAAGGGGTGGCGGTGGCTGTGGCTAGTGCAGGCCTGTACTGCAGCCCCACATTTGCGAGGCCACCTAGAGAGGGGAGGGTCCTTGGAGAATCTGGCGGAGCCCCCGGGGAAGACTGTAGGCGGGTGGGTAGGTGAGGGCCACGCCCCTCGGGGGTGTTGGGTGAGCCTGAGGGTGGGGTTGGGGGAGGGAAAGCCCAGAGAGGCAGGGTGTGGGAAGATACACACAGGTCTGAGGGGAGATGAGACGTCGCTTTGCGCACCCCTCCTCGGGAGCCCCAAGCGGGATAGGGCTGGGCATGGCAGCTGGTCTAGAATCCCACGGAATGAGTAAGCGGGCTGCTTGTGTAGACCGTTACGTGACCCTGAAACTGCGTTGATGATCGCCGTCACCCTGCAGAGCCACGTGACTCACATACTCGAACCGTCCGAGTGTTCTACACTGTTTTGATTCGGGAGTCATTACCAGATTGAATTTCTCTGGAGAACAGAAACCCTTCTCTGATCTGAATTTGCTCCCCGCCCCGTGCCTAACATCGGAAGCGTTTGATAAATTGATCAGAAAGCCTTTTGAAACTAGGGAACAGTGGCTTGCTAATAATGGGGCTAATCAGAGTGGGAAGAAAGCTACACAGAAATTACAGCAGTTAAAAGCTATTTTCATTCTAGGTTCGTTTATGAGTTTTCCACAGTTAATGCCCGCAGCAGTTTCTACATAAGGATTTAAAAATTGTCCCTTGCCATCAAAGAGCGGGGTTTGGTGAGGTAAATAGGACATACAAAATGCTACTGTGAGGCAGAAGATGTATCCTAAGAGATGTACAGTGGCATGGGGTTTGCAGGCAGGTGGAAAAATTGGTTTCAGACTTAAGAGGAGAAGGGGGGAAGGGAGAAGAAACCTGATATGTTTTCAGGGTCTGCCCTGTGCTAGGCATTTTCTGGGTACAGGGAAACAGATAAATAGAGCTTGCCTTCAAGTGATTGACACTCATTTGAGAAAAGGCAAAGGTTTATAATGTACTCTCCTTTTTTTTTTTTTTTTTTTTTTTTTTTTTGATGGCCCAGGGAAGAGACCCCTAAACTAATCCAGAGGGTATGGGATTTAGGGGTGGGGTGGTGGCTAAGAGCATTTTTTTTTTTTTTTTTTTTTTTTTTGACAGGCAGAGTGGACAGTGAGAGAGAGAGACAGAGAGAAAGGTCTTCCTTTGCCGTTGGTTCAAGAGCATTCTTAAACACTGGAGTCAGACAGATCTGGGTTTACTATTTATGTATGACCTCCTTTGAGTTACTCAGCCTTCTCAGTCTGTAAAAAACATAGTAGTAACTAGCTGATCACTGTATTGAGAGTATTAGGTAAGGCAATGCATATAAAGTATTTTTGCACAGTGACTAGAATGCAGTATGTTTAATAATTTCTGGTTAGCTCTTCGAATTTTATGTTTATTCTGAGGCACAGAGACAGAGCTCCCATTTGCTGTTTCACTACCAAAATGCTCACAGCAGGCCTAGCTGGCACTGGGGCTGAAGGTAGGAATCAGGAACTCAGTACAGGACTGCCATGTGGGTGGCAGGGACTCAGCCACTTGAGCCCTCATCTACTGCTTCCCAGGATGCTCTTTTTTTTTTTTTTTAATTTGACAGATAGAGTTAGACAGTGAGAGAGAAAGACAGAGAGAAAGGTCTTCTTTCTGTTGGTTCACCCCTCAAATGGCTGGTACGGCAGGAGCTACACTGATCCAAAGCCAGGAGTTAGGTGCTTCCTCCTGGTCTCCCACGCAGGTGCAGGAACCCAAGCACTTGGGCCATCCTCCAGTGCCTTCCTGGGCCACAGCAGAGAGCTGGACTGGAAGAGGAGCAGCTGGGACTAGAACCTGGTGCCCATATGGGATGCCGGCGCTGCGGGTGAAGGATTAACCAAGTGAGCCACGGTGCTGGCCCTTCCTAGGATGCTCTTTAGCAGGAAGCTGGACACTGGAGCTGAGCCTGGACTAGAACCCAGGCACTGTGATGGGAGATGCAGGCATTCCAAGTGGCATATTAACTGCTAGGCTGAATGCCTAGCCCAGCTTTTTTCGGTTTGTTGTGGTTATTATTTTTTTTACTTACTTTTTAATTTGAAAGAAGGATCTCCCATCCACTGGTTCACTCTCCATATGTCATAACAGCTGGGTCTGGGCCAGGCTGAAGCAGGAGCCCTGAACTTGGGTCTCCCACATGAGCAGCAGGGACCATTACCTGCTGCCTCCCACAGTGCGTGTTAGGAGCCAGTACTTAAGCAGTGTCTTAACCTCTGTGCCAAACACTTGCCTCACAGCTTTTGTTTTTTTATTCTCTTAGGAGAAAATTCTTTAGCTCAGCTCCAAGGAATGAGAGAAGTTAGTCAAGCAAAGATGGAAGTGCAAGATTTTCAGGGTGTGGAGAATAATGTGTTCAAAAGCACTAAGACATGAAACTGCCTTGTATGTTTGGGATGCAGAGGGACTTAAAGTTTGAGGTGAATTCCAAGACTTTGAATGTGAAGAAAAAGGTATAAAAGAAGAATATAGGCTGTTTCTCAGGTTTCTGCTGTGTTGGATAATGGTACTACAGAGGGTGTAAGAAGGCAGACAGGTCCGGTGGGTAAAGCCACCGCCTACAGCATCCCATATGGGCGCCGATTTGAGTCCCCGCTGCTCCGCTTGCGATTCAGTTCTCTGCTGTGGCCTGGGAAAGTAGAAGAAGATGGCCCAGGCTGAACCTGCGTGGGTGACCTGGAAGAAGCTCTTGACTCCTGGCTTCGGATCTGCCCAGCTCCTGCTGTCGTGGCCATCTGGAGAATTAACCAGTGGATAGAAGACCTCTCTCTCTGCTTTCAAATAAATACATCTTTAAAAAAGAAAAAAAGATTTATTTATTTATTTGAAAGGCACAGTTACAAAGAGTTGGAGACACATACACATAGGAAGAGAAATGTCTTCCATCTGTTGGTTTACTCCCCAAGTCGCTGGGGGCCAGGCCAGACCGAAGTCAGGAGCCAGGAACTTTACTCAAGTCTCCCATATAAGTGCTGGGGCCAAAGCACTTGGGCCATCTTCTACTGCTTTCTCGGGCATATGGGATGCCAGCATTGCAGGCAGTGGCTTAACCTACTATACCACAGTGCTGCACCCCACCCCTCTTCCCCTGGCATTTTTTTTTTATTTGAAAGAGTTACAGAGAGAGGTAGAGACAGAGAGAGAGAGGTCTTCCATCCATTGGTTCACTCCCCAGATGGCCACAAAGGCTGGAGCTGAGCTGATCTGAAGCCAGGAGCTTCTTCCAGTTCTCTCATGTGGGTGCAGGGCCCCAAGGACTTGGGCCATCTTCTGTTTTCCCAGGCCATAGCAGAGAGCTGGATCAGAAGTGGAGCAGCTGGGTCTCAAAACGGCGCCCATATGGGATGCTGGTGCTTCAGGCCAGGGCATTAACCCACTGTGCCACAGCACTGGCCCCTGGCCCATGTCTTAACCACTAGGCTAAACACCTGCCCTGAGACTTTTTTTTATTTTTTATTTTATTTATTTATTTATTTATTTTTTTATTTTTATTTTTTGACAGGCAGAGTGGACAGTGAGAGAGAGAGAGACAGAGAGAAAGGTCTTCCTTTGCCGTTGGTTCACCCTCTAATGGCCGCCGCGGCTGGCGCGCTGCGGCCGGTGCACCGCGCTGATCCGATGGCAGGAGCCAGGAGCCAGGTGCTTTTCCTGGTCTCCCATGGGGTGCAGGGCCCAAGCACCTGGGCCATCCTCCACTGCACTCCCTGGCCACAGCAGAGGGCTGGCCTGGAAGAGGGGCAACCGGGACAGAATCCGGCGCCCCGACCGGGACTAGAACCCGGTGTGCCGGCGCCGCTAGGCGGAGGATTAGCCTAGTGAGCCGCGGCGCCGGCCTGCCCTGAGACTTTTAATGTAAACAGTGAAGGAATCACAGAACAGTATTTGCTAAACTGTTAGTGATAATTATATTAAATAACTTTATAATAATACTTTTAATTGTAATAAATGTAGAAAACACAAGAAAAAAATACAAACTAGCAAATAAATTCTCCATAATCTTACTATATAGAGGTAACTGCTCTTAGTGTTTTTGAATCTATCCTTTGAGAGATTTTTTTTTTTTACCTCCCTCTATTATGTTTTTGTGTGTATGTATATGGACAGAAAGCGAGGTGTTATGGTTTGGCTGTGGTTCCTTCTCCACCAAAACATGTTGAAATTTGATTAGCAGTTTTTAACAGTGTTCAACACTTTCAAAGATGGTAGAACCTTTAAGAGATGAGTAGATCATTAAGATGAATGAATGTCTTTCTTCTTAGTGAGTTCTTGGTCTTGTAGGTCTGGGTTAGTTACCTTGAGAGTGAATTATATAGCTAGGCCACCTGTGTTCTTGTTGTTTTATTTATTTATTTTTATTTGAGAGACACAGGTAGACACAGAGAGAACTCCTGTTCCCTGGTTCCCTCCCCAGATGCCCTCAATGATGAGGACTGGGCTGATCAAAGCCAGGAGCCAGGAACTCCATCCAGGTTTCCCTCGTGGGTGGCAGAAACCTAACTACTCAAGCCATCATTGTTGCATCCCAGGGTCCCAGAAAACTGGAGTCAGGAGCCAGAGGTGGGTATTGAACCCGGACATTCCAGTATGGAATGTGGCATCCTAACCAGTGTCACAATTGCTAGTCTGGATGCCTGCGCCCACCCTGCCCGTTTTACCTCTTCCCCGTGCACAGAATGGTCATTCTACCATGAGGCTCTTACCAGAAACTGAGCATGTGCTAGTGTCATGCGCTTGGACTTCCCAGTCTCTAAAACTGTGAGCCACATAAACCTCGTTTTGAATTACCTAGTCTCAAATACTGTTTCTTTTTTTTTCTTTTTTCTTTTTTTATTTGACAGGCAGAGTTAGACAGTAAGAGAGAGAGAGAGACAGAGAGAAAGGTCTTCCTTCCGTTGGTTCACGCCCCCCCCCCCCCAAATGGCTGCTGCGGCTGGCGCACTGCGCCGATCTGAAGCCAGGAGCCAGGTGCTTCCTCCTGGTCTCCCATGTGGGTGCAGGGCCCAAGTACTTGGGCCATCCTCCACTGCCTTCCCGGGCCGCAGCAGAGAGCTGGACTGGAAGAGGAGCAACCGGGACAGCATCCGGCGCCCCAACCGGGACTAGAACCCTGGGTGCCGGCGCCGCAGGCAGAGGATTAGCCAAGTGAGCTGTAGTGCCGGCCCTTGAACATTTTTTTAAGCCATTCAAGTATTAGATGAAATCAAAACATGGGGCCCAGCACTGTGGCATAGTGGATTAAAGCTGCCTCCTATAGTGCTAACATCCCATATCGGCACTGGTTTGAGACCTGGCTGCTCCACTTCCTGTCCAACTCTTTGCTGTGGCCTGGGAAAGCAGTAGAAGATGGCCCAAGTCCTTGGGTCCCTGCACCCATGTGGGAGACCCGGAAGACACTACTGGCTCCTGGCTTCAGACTGGTGCAGCTCCAGCCATTGCGGCCATCTGGGGAGTGAACCAGTGATGGAAACCTCTTTCTCTCTCTCCCTCTGCTCTCTGTAACTCTGCCTTTCAAGTAAATAAATAAAATTTTTTTAAAAAAAGAAATCAAAGTGTGGTATGGATTTGGAGAAAGTCCAGAAATGAGATCATCAGAAGACTTGCAAAGAAAAAAAAGCTTGGAGTGATTCAAACAAGAAGAGGATAGTGAAGGCCTGAACTAAGGTGATGTCAGTAAGACTAAGAGAATTGCTGAGGTAGGTACTATAACCTTGGCAGTTGATGAAATAAAGGTGTTTCCTAACTAGAGGGCTGAAATCATATCATTAACAGGAGTAGGGGAGGCGAGATAAATAATTTAAAATTAGATAAATTAGATTAGGAGCCAACGTTGTGGCATGGTAGGTTAAGCTGCTGCCTGTGACACTGGCATCTCATGTGGCTACTGGTTTGTGTCTTGGCTGTTCCACTTCTGATCCAGCTTCCTGCTAATGTGCCTGGGAAGGCAGCAAAGGATGGCCTAATGCTAGGGCCCCTGACATTTATGTATGTGGTAGACTTAGATGAAGCTCCTGGCCTCTGGCTTCAGCCTGACCCACCCCTGGCCGTTGCAGCCATTTGGGAATAGACCAGCGGATGGAAGATCTGTCTCTCTGTAACTCTGAATTTCAAAGAAATAAATATGATCAAAATATGATCAGTTCAGCTTTGAATGAACATTCAGGTGGAGATGATCTGTTATAACAGCTACTAGCTTTTGAAAGTCTGGGCCAGGCTGAAACCAGGAACTCCATCTGTGTCTCCCATGTGAGTGGTAGGAGAGCAGGTATTTGGGCCATCTTCTGTTGGCTGTCCAGGCACATTAGCAGCATTCTGATACGGGATACTGGCATCACAAATACTCGTTTAACGCACTATGCCACACCACCAGCCCATGATACAATTATTTTATTAATCCTCACGTTGTTTGAGGCAAGTGTTATCTCTATTTTGTTGGTAAAGAAACAGATTCAGAGAGGTAGCTTGGTCATGGTCAAGTTTTGAAGCCATTTATTCCTTTTTTTTTTTTTTTTTTAGAGATTTATTTATTTGAAAGAGTTACACGGAGAGAGGAGAGGCAGAGAGAGAGAGGTCTTCCATCCACTGGTTCACTCCCCAGATGGTCGCAATGGCCAGAGTTGCGCTGATCCAAAGCCAGGAACTTCTTCCTGTCTCAATTGTAGGAGTGAGTGGAAAAAGAAGAACTTTCATAAAGGAGAAAGAAGAAAGTTTGAGAGAGGAGGGAGAACCAGAGAAGAAACCAAAAGGAAGTAGAAGGCCTACTTTGTATTAGGCAGTTGACAAGTTACCTAGGTTTAGTTTTGTTTTTTTTTTGTTTTTTGTTTTTTTTTTTGACAGGCAGAGTGAATAGTGAGAGAGACAAAGAGAAAGGTCTTCCTTTTTCCGTTGGTTCACCCTCCAATGGGTGCCATGGCTGGCGCGCTGCGGCGCGCTGATCTGATGGCAGGAGCCAGGTGCTTCTCCTGGTCTCCCATGGGGTGCAGGGCCCAAGCACTTGGGCCATCCTCCACTGCCTTCCCGGGCCACAGCAGAGAGCTGGCCTGGAAGAGGGGCAACTGGGAAAGAATCCGGGACCCTGACTGGGACTAGAACCTGGTGTGCTGGCGCTGCTAGGTGGAGGATTAGCCTATTGAGCCACAGCGCCGGCCAGTTTAGTTCTCATTGTTAGCCCATGCAGTGGTTCTCACTCTGGTATAATTTTTCTCGAGAATACATTGATGCCTGGAAACATTTTATGTTGTCCAAAGGAGGTATTTTTACTGGCTTTTAGTGAGTGGAGTCCAGGGATATTGCTTAACAGCCTACAGGTTGCAAAATAGCCCCCCAAACAAAGAATTTTCTGATTTAAAATGTCAGTAGTGGAGTTGGCACTGTGGCATATCAGGTAAAGCTATCACCTGGGATGCTAGCATCTCATATGAGTGCTGTTTTGAGTCCCAGCTGTTCCACTTTGGATCCAGCTCCCTGCTAGTATGCCTGGGAAAGCAGCAGAAGACGGCCCATGTTCTTAGAATCTCACAACCACATAGAAGACCCTGAAGAAGCTCCTGGCTCCTGACTTCAGATCAGTTTAGCTCCAGCCATTGTGGCCGTTTGGGGAATGAACCAGCAGATGGAAAACATCTGTCTCTTCCTGTCCCTCCTCTCTCTGTAACTGTGCCCTTCAAATAAAGAAATGAATCTTTAAACAATTTTTTAAAAAATAAAATGTCTATAGTGCCAATGTTGAGAAACCCTGCCCTATGGTATATTAACTCTATAGTCTTTTAAAACTTTTTTTTTAAGATTATTTGAAAGTCAAAGTTGCACACAGAGAGAAGAGGAGGCAGAGAGAGAGATCTTCCATCTGCTCATTCACTCCCCAACTGGCTGGAACAACTGGAGCTGGGCCGATCCAAAGCCAGGAGCTTCTTCCAGGTCTCCCACGAAGGTGCAGGGGACCAAGGACTTGGGCCATCTTCTACTGCTTTCCCAGGCCATAGCAGAGAGCTGGATCGGAAGTGGAGCAGCCAGGAGTAGAACCGTTGCCCATATGAGATGCCAGCACTGCAGGTGGCAACTTTACCCGCTGTGCCACAGCACCGCCCTAAAATTTCTTTTAAAAATTATCAACTTCTTTGATCTTAGTACTGCATCAAGCTATGGAAAGCAGATTATTGTAGGATTATAAAAGAAAAGTATTTAAACATAAGTTAAGGGGCCAGTGTTGTGGTGCAGCACCTTAAGCTATATTGGAGTATGGATTCAAATTCTGGCTACTCTGCTACCCATCCAGCTTCCTGCTAATGCACCCAGGAGGGCAGTCCAAGTACTTGGACCCTTGCATCATTTGGGAGACCTGGATGGAATTCTTGGCTCCAGGCATCCTCTGGCTCAGCTGGGCCATTGTGGCCATTTGGAGATTGAGTCAGCAGATGGATGATAACTCTTTCTCTAGCTCTACCTTTCAAATGGATAGCTAAATCTTTAAAAGTAGGTTATGAGTGGGCATTTGATGCAGTGGTTATGGTGCCACATCAGGTACCATAACCCGTATCAGAGTTCTTGGGTTCAGGTCTCTACTTCACTCCCAATTCCAGCTGTGCCCTGGGAGGCAACAGGTAATGGCTACCCAAGTGGGAGACACAGGCTTCTGGCTTAGGCCTGGCCCATCCCTGGTTGTTGCAGGCATTTGCGGAGTGAACCAGCAGATTGAATACCTCTCCCGTCTCTCTGCCTTTCAAATAAATTAAATAAATAAAACTAAATTAAAATTTTATAAAATTTTAAAAATTTTATAAAATAAATTTACATTTGCAAATTTAGCATTTTCAAAGAAGATAACAAGAATAGAAAGGCTGGAGAGTGCAAAATAACAATGTTAAATGGAAACTTTAAAAAAATAAGTAAAAATAAGTAAATGGAAATTTTTCAACAAAAAAAATTTAAATGATATGTATGTATATGTGACCACATAGAAGGCGTTAATATGCAGAAGTGGGAGGATGGCCAAAACTGCTTCTTAGGAGACTCTAAGTTGAAATCTTAAGAAATAATTGGAGGGGGTAGGTGTTTGGCACAGCAGTTGGGACTCCATTATAGTGCCTGAGTTTGAGTCCCAGCTATGCTTTCCATTCCAGCTTTTTGCCTGAGAGACAACAGGCGATGGTTCCAGTACCTAAGTCCCTGCCACACACTCCCATCAGGAGACCTGGATGGACTTCCTAGCTCTTGCCACCCATTCAGGAGACTTGGATGGAGTCTCTAGTTCTTAGATTTAGCCTAGCCCAGCCCTGGCTGTTTCAGGCACTTGGACAGTAAACCAGTGGATGGAAGCTCTCTTTCTCTCTGCCTTTCTAGTAAATAAAAGAAATATAAAGGAAAAGAAAGAAGCAGAGTTAGGTAGAAAAATGGAATGAAAGAAGCTTGGGAAAGTATACCAAGTAAGGTGAAGCTTCTAAGTAAATGCCTTACAGCAAGTTATTAGGCAAACAGGGAAACTACTAGTGACTTAAGATAGTGAGAGTGTGGAATTAAGATATGGAGGGAAGGACTGCTTGGAGATCAGGTCTCTATAATAGAGGTTTTTTTTTTTGTTTTTTTGTTTTTTATACCATATTGAGGAGTTTGGGTTTTATCCTATGAGCATCAGGAACTGTTGAAGGTTTGGGGCATAGGAGTAATATTGTTAGATTGACATTTTAGATCACTTGTCCATGGTGTGGGGAGTGAGTTGAAAGAACAAATGTGAACTGGCGCCGCAGCTCACTAGGCTAATCCTCTGCCTACAACGCCGGCACCCAGGGTTCTAGTCCTGGTCGGGGTGCTGGTTCTGTCCCGGTTGCTCCTCTTCCAGTGCAGCTCTGTGTTGTGGCCTGGGAGTGCGGTGGAGGATGGCCCAGGTGCTTGGGCCCTGCACCCACATGGGAGACCAGGAGAAGCACCTGGCTCCTGGCTTCAGATTGGGGCGTGCCAGCCATAGTGGCCATTTGAGGGGTGAACCAACGGGAGGAAGAACTTTCTCTCTGTCTCTCTCTCACTGTCTAACTCTGCCTGTCAGAAAAAAAAAAAAAAAGGACCATCACTGTGGCCTTGTAGGTTAAGCCTCTGCCTGCAGCTCCAGCATCCCATAAGGGCGCCAGTTTGTGTCCTGGCTGCTCCTCTTCCAATTCAGCTCTCTGCTTATGTATGGCGTGGAAAGCAGTGGAAGATGGTGCAAGTACTTGGACCCCTGCACCCATGTGGGAGACCCATAAGAAGTTCCTGGTTCATGGGGCCAGCGCTGTGGCAGCAGCAGGTTAAATTCTTGGCCTGAAGTGCTGGCATCCCATATGGGCAACCAGTTCTTGTTCTGGCTGCTCCTCTTCCAATCCAGCTCTCTGCTATGGCCTGGGAAAGCAGTAGAAGGTGGCTTAAGTCCTTGGGCCCCTGCACTTGTGTGGGAGACCCGCAAAAAGCTCCTGGCTCCGATTGGCTCAGCTCTGGCCGTTGCAGCCATCTGGGAAGTGAACCAGTGAACCTCCCTCTGTAACTCTGTCTTTCAAATAAATAAATCTTAAAAAAAAAAAAAAAAAGTTCCTGGTTCCTGGCTTTGGATCAGCCCAGGTCCAGCCATTGCAGCCATTTGGGTAGTGAACCAGAGAATAGAGGATCTCTCCTCTCTCTATAGTTCTGCCTTTCAATTAAAAATAAACATATTTTAAAAAAAACCTTAAATTGGTAGTTGAGGGGCTGGCAACATGGCTCACTTGGTTAATCCTCCACCTGTGGCACCGGCATCCCATATGGGCGCCTGGGTTCTAGTCCCAGTTGCCCCTCTTCCAGGCCAGCTCTCTGCTGTGGCCTGGGAGGGCAGTGGAGGATGGCCCAAGTGCTTGGGCCCCTGTACCTGCATGGAAAGCCAGGAAGAAGCACCTGGCTCCTGGCTCCAGATCGGCGTAGTGCCGGCCATGGCGGCCATTTGGGGAGTGAACCAATGGAAGGAAGACCTTTCTCTCTCTTTCCCTCTCACTGTAACTCTACCTGTCAAATAAATAAATAAAAATCTTAAAAAAAAATGGTAGTTGAAAAGTAGATTCTCTCTCTTTTTAAGATTTATGGATTTATTTGAGAGGCAGTTACAGAGATGTAGAGGCAGAGGCAGAAAGAGATCTTCATCTACTGGTTCACTCCCCAGATGGCTGCAACGGCCAGAGCTTGTCTGATATGAAGCCAGGAACCAGGAACTTCTTCTGGGTCTCCCATGCAGGTACAAGGGCCCAAGCACTTGGGCCATCTGCGGCTGCTTTCCCAGGCCATAGCAGAGAACTGCATCTGAAGTGGCGCAGCCAGGTCTCAAACTGGCACCCACATGGGATGCCGGCACTGCAGACGGCAGCTTTACCTGCTACACCTCAGAGCCATTCTCAAAAAGTACATTCTTACTAAGAACAATAAGTTTAGGCTCAAGGCAATAACTTAGGCTGATTTCACTAATGTGTTTAACAATATAGAACCAAAAGGTGGATTTCTTAGATGAAATTATTTTTACCTGGAATATTGATAGTGGAGAAAAAGGTAACTATGAATTTAGTGGTTTTGCTGTAGACAATGAAGGTGAAGAAAAAATTCCTTGTGGATGAATCAGATTTCCAAAGCAGTGCAAGATGAACTTGCACTGTCCAAACCTGGTGAAAGGAATGGATCAGTGCATTCTGATGAAGGGACGATGGATGGGAGAAGGGATCAAATTGCCAGGATGAACAGTTCTTGGTTTATTGGCCAGTAGAAGGGATGTAGGGGGTGGTACATCCAGGTCAGCCACTTGGATTAAATTAACTGAATATTTACCCTTGCAGAGAGAAAGCTAGAGATAAAGGCCCCTAGAAAGCTGATGTGGTTCATCAATACCACGGCAAAGTTTCTGGCAATGAGACTGGAGATGATGTGCATTAGAGTGAGATTTGGCAGTGGTTTGAATGAACAGGTCTATGGCTCAGATGACCAAAGCAGCCTTAGGGGACGCTTCCGGATTTGGAGAGAAGGCCATGAGAGAAATTAATGTACATTATTGGTCACATAACCATTTCATACTTTTGATTCACATGATATAAAAACTGTTTGAAGGTGGGATCATTATCCACATTTTACAGGTGAGAAAACTAACACTCAAAGAGGATAACCCAGTGGTTGTCAATTCTGAGTGTACGAAGTATGTTGGAGATACCAAGGCCTGTACCCTATTCCCACTGATTGTGTAGTTTTTCTAAGGCTCCACTATTCAAGTTTTCTGAATAATCTCCAGATTCTAACATGTAACCAAGGTTGAGAGCTGTAGGGTTAAATGCCTGTCTAAAGCCAAGGGGCCAATAAGAGGTCAGTGCAGAACTTGAAATCTGGCCTGTTGTCTCTGAGCTTCATGTTTTTTTGATTTTTTTTTTTTTTTTTGACAGGCAGAGTGGACAGCGAGAGAGAGAGACAGAGAGAGAAAGGTCTTCCTTTGCCGTTGGTTCACCCTCCAATGGCCACCGCGGCCGGCGTGCTGCGGCCGGCGCACTGCGCTGATCCGATGGCAGGAGCCAGGAGCCAGGTGCTTTTCCTGGTCTCCCATGGGGTGCAGGGCCCAAGCACCTGGGCCATCCCCCACTGCACTCCCTGGCCACAGCAGAGGGCTGGCCTGGAAGAGGGGCAACCGGGACAGAATCCGGCGCCCCAACCGGGACTAGAACCTGGTGTGCCGGCGCCGCTAGGCAGAGGATTAGCCTAGTGAGCCGCGGCGCCGGCCATGTTTTTTTGATTTTTAAGATTGATTTATTTGAAAGGCAGAGTGATAGAGGGAAAGGAAGAGATCTTCCATTTGTTGCTTTACTCCTCAAATGGTCACCCTGGCCAGAGGCTGGGCTAGGCTGAAGCCAGGAGCCAGGAACTCTGTCCGGGCCTCCCATGGATGACAGGGGCCCAAGTACTTAGTTCATCTTGCACTGCTTTCACAGGCTAGGGAGCTGGATCAGAAATGGAGAAGCCGGGATTCAAATGGACACTCCTATATGGGATGTTGGTATTCTCAGCAGCAACTTAACCTGCTGTGCCACAACAACGTCCCCCACCAAATTTTGTTTCCTCATGACATCTGCTACTTTCCTCTGATATTTTTATTTCAGAACTCATCAGAACCCCATGTGGGAAGTGATGGTGGTAGTGGTATTAGGACCTAGACAGGTTTTCACACTCAGCCTTTGTTCTCGGCTCAGCTTCTGGGGAAGTAGGAGCATGTACAGGTAGTAATGACTTCTCCGGGACTTTACATGTTATTTCTTGTGCCTGTTTAGCCCTTCTCTCTTCCTTCTGCCACCAGTTTGTTTTAAGATTTATTTATTTGAGGCTGGCGCCGTGGCTCAATAGGCTAATCCTCTGCCTTGCGGCGCCGGCACACCAGGTTCTAGTCCCGGTCGGGGCGCCAGATTCTTTCCCAGTTGCCCCTCTTCCAGGCCAGCTCTCTGCTGTGGCCCGGGAAGGCAGTGGAGGATGGCCCAAGTGCTTGGGCCCTGCACCCCATGGGAGACCAGGATAAGCACCTGGCTCCTGCTATCGGATCAGCGTGGTACGCTGGCCGCAGCGCGCCGGCCGTGGTGGCCATTGGAGGGTGAACCAACGGCAAAAAGGAAGACCTTTCTCTCTGTCTCTCTCTCTCACTGTCCACTCTGCCTGTCAAAATAAATAAATAAATAAATAAATAAATAAAACTTTAAAAAAACTTATTTATTTGAAAGGCAGAGTTACAGAGACAGGGAGAGAGAGAGATCTTCCATCAGCTGGTTCACCCCCCAAACAGCTACAATGGCCAGGGCTGGGCCAGTCCAAAGCCAGCAGCCAGGAGCTTTTTCCAGGTCTCCACGTGGGTGCAGAGACCCATGTACTTGGGCCATCTTCCACTGCTTTCTGAGGCACCTTAGTAGGGAGCTGGATCAGAGTGGAGCAGCCAGGTCTTGAACCTGCTGCACCACAGCACCAGTCCCTGCCACCAGTTCTTTGTCCTTCAGGCATAAGTGAAGACATGTGTTAGTGGTATAGGCTTCAGAAACAGACTTGTAATACAATTTGTTTTGAAGCAGGTAGTTCACAGAATTGGACATAATGAAAACAAAGACTAAATAACTAGATTGAATGAAGTTCAAGAACTGGGGTAGCTTTAGGAGCCTAGGAATAGGAATGGAAAGACATCTGTAAAGAACCAGTACTGGAGCTGACACTGTGGTGTAGTGGGTAAAGCTGCTGCCTGCAGTGCTGGCATCCCACATGGGCACTGGTTTGAGTCCCAGCTGCTCCACTTCCAATCCAGCCCTCTGCTGTGGCCTGGGAAAGCAGAAGAAGATGGCCCAACTCCTTGGGTCCCTGCACCCGCTTGGGAGACCCAGAGGAAGCTCCTAGCTCTTGGCTTTGGATCGGCCCAGCTCCAGCCTTTGCGGCCATTTGTTGAGTGAACCAGCAAATGGAAGATTTCTCTCTCTCTCTCTGCCTCTCCTCCTCTCTCTGTGTAACTCTGACTTTCAAATAAATAAATAAATCTTTAAAAAAAGAAAAGAACCAACACATATCTTAGCTCCAACTGCCTTCTGTACCTATTTGTCCTTACCCAACATTTGAATTCTTGTAGAGATCTAGCATAAAATAAGTCATGCCCTAAGAACAAGGGTCCTGTGATTAGTTGCCCCATGGAGTTAATAAGGGGCAGTTCCCCAATGAATGGGGTAAGGACACTAGGCAGGCTCAAACAGTAGTTACTAACTGCAGTGCCCTGCCTGCGAGTCCTGTTACCTGTGCAAGTCTAGGCTCCCCTGGAGGTACTCCAGTAGTTCGCTGCTCCTGTCCCTATGCTACTCCTTTAAAACTATAAGCCACAAGAAGTCAGAGGCCAAATCTACTCTGTTAAATGCCCCAGTGCCTAGCAAATATCTCCACAGTAGGCACTCAATCAGTGTTTGGTGAATGGAATTCCAGATGGACTTAAGTTAGAAATTGCAAGCTTGAGTTCTATTTATTTATTTATTTGAAAGAGTTACAGAGAGAGGTAGAGACAGAGCTGCACCGATCCAAAGCCAGGAGCCAGGAGCTTCTTCCAGGTCTCCCACGCGGGTGCAGGGGCCCAAGGACTTGGGCAATCTTCTACTGCTTTCCCAGGCCATAGCAGAGAGCTGGATTGGAAGTGGAGCAGCCGGGACTAGAACCGGCGCCCATATAGGATGCTAGCGCTTCAGGCAAGGGCGTTAACCCGCTGCACCACAGCGCCGGGCCCGCAAGCTTGAGTTCTACTCTTTATCCAAAGTATGTGTCCACTACCACCATTGTAAAATTTGCCATCCTATGTCCTGTCCTGATCCTCCAGCATTTCCACTATACTCTCTTCTATCTCCTCTCTCTCTCTCTCACCTTAGGTAATTGCCGGCTTTAACCGCCTTCGGCAGGAACAGAGGGGCCTGGCATCCAAAGCAGCTGAGCTGGAGATGGAGTTGAATGAGCACAGGTGAGAAAGGCAGGGAGAAGCGGTTGGTTGGGCCCTTTTGTGAAGGGAGGGCTGCAGTAGGGTGGGACTGAGAGTTTTGGTCTCCTCTTGTCCTCCTACCCCAGCCTAGTGATCGATACACTGAAGGAAGTAGATGAAACTCGCAAGTGCTACCGCATGGTTGGAGGAGTGCTGGTGGAGCGGACTGTCAAAGAGGTGCTGCCTGCCTTGGAAAACAATAAGGAGCAGGTAAACAAGAATCTGGGAGGAGAAGGTTTGGGCAGTAAAGGGGTAAGGAAGATGGGAAGGCCAGGGAGTTAGGAAATATAGTAGAGGAAAGACTGTATAAAATTTCTGTTGAAAACAGCATAAATTTAGGCCAGAGCTTTGGCGCAGTGAGCTAAACTGCTACCTGTAATGCTGGCATCCCCTACTAGAGCACTGGTTTGAGTCCCTGAAGCTGTTTCCCATCCAGCTCTCTGCTAATGCACCTGGGAAAGCAGCACAAGGTGGCCCAGGTACTTGGACTCCTGCTACCCATGTGGGAGACCTGAGTAAAGTTCTAGGCTCCTGGCTTTGGCCCGGATTAGCCCCGATCATTGTGGCCATTTGGGGAGTGAACCAATGTCTGGAAAATCTCAATCTCTTTCCCTCTGGCTTGCTCACTCCCTGTCACTCTGCCTTTCAAATAAATAAATAAATCTTTAAAAAAATACAGCATAAATAGCTTTTAAGCCTATGTTCTTTATGCTATGCTAGGTAAACTCTTAGAGGAGTTGCTGGCTTTGTGTCCCTTTCATGGGCTGTTTATTACTTGGCTGAGTTGGGTGAAAGAGGTTAGAGCAGTTCTCACGTAGTCCCTGGATACCTGAATCAAAATCACGTAAAGGACTAATTTATTCATCAGTTAGTATTTGTTCATGAGACAGAACTCCCTTCCACTGGTCCATTCCCCAAATGCCCACAACAGCTGAGGTGTTGAACTGAAGCCAAGGGCCAGGAATTCAATCCAGGTTTCCCACTTGGGTGGCAGGAACCCAGCTGCTTAAACCATCACTGCTGCCTCCCAGGTCTGCATTCATAGGAAGGTGGGGTCAGGAGCTGAATCGACCCTAGGTGCGCCAGTGTCAGACACTGGGCCGGATGCCAGCTCCCCTGAAGGATTAGTTTAAAATAGTTTCTTGGATCTTGTCCTGGACCCTCTGAATCAGAACTTTGGGAATGCCCTCAGGTGAGTCGTCTATACATTAAAGTTTCTAAGCCACTGTATTTGAGAAAGGATAACTTCTATTAGTCTGGGCTGCACTACTAATACTTGTTTAAGGTAAGGTTAGACATGTCATCTTCATTTCCCTCAACCATCGTCTATTCCAGGTGGGGTAAGGGAATCCTGAAGTCCTTGCATAATTCCTGTTGCTTTGCCCTCTAGATACAGAAGATCATTGAGACACTGACACAGCAGCTTCAGGCAAAGGGAAAAGAACTAAATGAGTTCCGGGAAAAACACAACATTCGTCTCATGGGGGAAGATGAGAAGCCAGCAGCCAAGGAAAACTCAGAAGGTGCTGGGGCTAAGGCCAGCTCAGCTGGAGTGTTGGTCTCCTAGGGACCAAGGCCTTTGCATTTTTTTTCTACCCTGACTCCTGCTTCTTCTAATTCTCTTTATTGTTGTTATTATTATTATTTTCTCTGCTATTGTAATATTTTTTGTTAATTAAATGGTTTGGTCATAATGCTTAGCTGTAGCCTGAAACTTTCTCCCAGTTAAGGGTGTAAATTGTGTAAGGTCTGGGACAGCATGATTTGTGGATTTTTATTTCCATTGGGTTAATTTTAATTTTAATGGCCCTTAATATTAGAGTAGGTCCCATATTTTATCCTTTCCCTCGGAAATAAAGATGTATCTATTTCTACCCTTCCCCCCAAAAATATTTAGAGGCAAGTGTTTGCCCCCAGATTGAAATTTAATAAGCATTTGGGATGAGGTGATAATACTTTATTGGTTTGCAGTAAAACAGGCTTTGTGGTGTGTCTTGGCACCACTTAGATAAAGAGATCCAGGATGCAAATCTGTCCAGTAGCTGTCCTGCCATCCTCACCGAAACCCCCAACCAGGTAAAGCTGATCGTTCCAGAGGCAAGTGCGATGGCCCATACGTTTCAGCCCACGGTCTGCACAGGAGAAATGGAACCACAGAGGAGGAGACTGGCCTGTTGGGTAGGGGCAGAGGGTGGTTATTACAACAGCAGCACTTTATTGCCCACAGAGCTCTTAGCTCAACCAGAGCTTAATTTTCTCCTCACTTAATTTGTTGGTGTCTTCAAAGGGTTAATGTTCTGAGCACTCCTTTAACACCTGTCAACTAATTCTCCTCCTCCCTACCCCCACCACCCCGTCCTCTTTCTTGTAGTCTTAGGTTCTTCCTATCTTTCCATCTTTTCCCTCCTTCAACAGTTAGTTGAGGTCTCACGGGTATCATAGATGTAGAGGTCGTTGCAGATGGTGTCTCTAGCTCTGGTCAGAGTTTCTCCACCAAACAGCACAGCAAAGGGCCCCACCACAGAACATGAGTGATGCCGCAGCCCCTGGGGCCCTTGCCGGGACCCCCGCACACTGCTCACGAGCCTTGCAAGCTGTTCTGTCAGATGCGGGGCGGCTGGCGGTTCTTCCTTGGGGGAGAAAGAAGGGACTGTCTGAAGCGGTCCGGGCGTCCCAGCTTTAGCCCCCTTCCACCCTAGGCAAGATGTGAGTCCGTGATACCTTAATCTTCCCGTGACTCCAGTGCCCAGCTACTTCTGGTTCAGCTGAATTGCAGCCCCCAAAGAGCAGTAGCTGATGGCGTGGGTGGGGCCCGGGGGTTTGGAGCAGGGCTGCACAGTGGCCAGAGCGGGAGACTGTGTGGCAGTCTTCTTCCTTGTAGCTGCGGATATGCAGAGATCCAGGCCTAAGATCCTAAGAGAACTCTGGAAAATGTAAGTGCTGTACTTCTTGGAAGTACTGAAAGGCACGGGGTAGTGGGGTCAGCCTGATGAGAGGAAGAGTAACGCCTGTTGTAAAGAAACTTCAGCGTAGGCCGGCACTGCAGCTCACTAGGCTAATCTGGGTTCTAGTCCCGGTTGGGGGCGCTGGATTCTGTCCCGGTTGCTCCTCTTCCAGTCCAGCTCTCTGCTGTGGCCCAAGTGCTTGGGCCCTAAGCCTGCATGGGAGACCAGGGGGAGGCACCTGGATCTTGGCTTTGGATTGGCACAGTACACTGGCCGCAGCGTGCCGGCTGTGGCGGCCATTTTGGGGGTGAACCAATGGAAAAGAAAGACCTTTCTCTCTGTCTCTCTCACTGTCTAGCTCTGCCTGTCAAAAAAAAAAAAAAAAAAAAAAGGAAAAAGAAAAGAAACTTCAGCATAGACCTGGTAGATTCCGGGGGGCAGAGTGGGAGGAGTGCTGATCCCTGAGAGATTTATTCATGTTTTGTTTTCCCAGAGTGTAGCTAAAAGGAGGGTGGAAGATTTTGGGGCTCGGGATGCCATACCAATAGGTGTGGGTCCCCGGGTCCAGCTTTAACGTGTAGATGCTTCCATAGCGTCGCTGAGTGCGGATACCGCCCTCTCGGCCAGCCACCCGCAGCTCTAGGTCCGATAGGCGAGTGCAGGTATGACTGCTGAGGCCGGCAGGGGGACAGTTGCCAGGGGTCGCTGTCCACGACTCCCACACTCCGCGCTCTGTGTCCAGGGCGGCCACTGTGGACAGGCGGCGCGACCCATCCCAGCCGCCCACCACGCAGAGCCAGCGCCCGCCCACAGGTGCTGCGTCATGGTGACTGCGTGAGGGGCTGCCCCGGGCTCCCAGTCGCACAACTTGGCCCCCAGCTGGGTCGAAGACTACCGTATCGCTACTGGGCTGTCTGGCTACTCCTGATAGGAGACCCCCCACCAGATAGAACCGTCCCCTCAGTTCTGTGCATGAATGGAAACCTCGAGCTAGAAGTGGATCCTGCGCCACCGGCCGCCAGGCCCAACCTGAGCTCCCCTCCTGAGGTGGGGGCCCCGCCACTGCCATGGGCCTGGGGAGGGCAGCAAGGTCTGCAGCTCACAGAGTGTGTCTCTCCAAGGGTGGGGCAGGCCCCTCGCCTTCCCAGGGCTCCCCTCCCAGCCAGACACCAGCCGGTGTCCCAGTCCCAACCTGCAGCCGCCGGTGCTCCGCCGTTGCCCAGCAACCACTGCGGGCTGCTGCGCGACGGCTGCAAACTGCAGGTCGCAAAGCACAGGTTACCATGGAGACAGGGAACCTGGGTAGCTACCCGGAATCTTACAGTGGCGTCACCGAGGCGACAGGACTGAAATACCGTTTACCCCAGAAAGGCAAGGGGCTGCCAATTCCTCGGAAGAGCCCTCTATCCACCTGTCCAGACGTGAGATTATGACCCTGAGGATGGGGACGTGGCTCCACGGGCGGGGAGGGGGCGGGGTGGTGTTCTTTTGGCTTTGGGATTTCTAACCTTCCCAGGGATGAACTGGGAAAAGGAAACAGAAGTCAGAGGGTGAGGAAGTGAACGTGGACAGAGCACTGGTAACTGAAGTTCTAGTCCGAACTGTGTGTGTGGACTCTCAGGTTACTGTTTGCTTCTCTCTAGGCCTCCTCAGCTTTCTCGTTTGTAAAATACACTGTTGGTAAAATCGCTTAGGTGTCTTGACCAACCTTCCCCCTCCTGTTTGATGGCTTGGGAGCGTCCTGTCAGCTCTGGCCACTAGAGGGTAGTAGGACCCAGCCTGTCGGGGTACTCTGTCGGAGTGTCCCCGCGGGGGGCATGCTTGAGCCCGGTAGGACTTTCCCGCCGAATCCCAGGAAGAGTAATTCTTCATTTTGTCTTGCCTCTTCAGGTTCACACAACACAAGGACACTGAGGCACTGGGGCGTCGAACTGAGGATTAAGGGCAGGGAGATCCTGATAAGATCCGGGCAGAAACTGCCCAGCCTTAGACGCTGGGTGGGGGTAAAATGGGGGAGGAGTGAGAAAAACAGACTCTCGCCCCTCCCTCGTATCTTCCTTTTCTTCAAGCCAGGTCCTTGAACTTTAACTCTGCCCTTCCAGGGCCAGTGAAGAGTGAAGAGGCCCAGATCCAAGCTGAGGGGTTTCAGCTGCAGAAGGAACTGCACAGATTTCTACTCCTAACATAGCTAGGATGGAGCAGAAATTAGATCTGCATCCTCCCAGGGCTGGGCTGTAAGTGGGAATGAGGACTGCTGCTTTGGCTTTTGGTTTCTACCCATCAACTTACTCTGCATCATGCAAGAATTGAGGCCATAAAAAGTAGCCAGGTGTGTAGTGAGACTGGGCATGTAATTCAGGGATCTGATAGGGTGTTCCCCGTCTGATCCCAGCTCTTGGTCTTCAAAGAAAACAGTGTGGGGAGGGTACAGGCCGGAGGTACAGTTACCAGAAGCTGTTTCACGTCTGTGCATGAAAAGCAACATTTTGAAAGCATCGTTTTGAAAGTATGTAGCTTCCCCTGCGTCTGACAGGCAGGAGGATCCCCAGTTTTCCAAGATCATGGTAAAAATCAAAAAATCACCACCTTCCAATGTCCTGGGATGAAATCTGAAAGCCAGTTTTCTCCACAAGGCTTCTCACTGGCTAATCTAGCAGCTGGATTCAGATCTTTCACACTCCTAGGATTAGGCAACAAACTGTCCAGGGTGTGTGTGTGCGTGTGTGTGTGTGCGCGTGCATGCACATTGGGGTCATTTTGCCTAACCTTTATTGGCCTATATACCCATCTTTGGCTGTTCTGCCAGATTCTCATTTTCTGCCTCTCCTGGATAGAAATGGGAACTCCCCAGCCCAAGGGCCTCTCCGGCCTTTCCCAGCTTCCACTCTGACTCTGAGTCCTTAGTGGTAGCCATCTCATTTGGTCATGAAGCCTGAGCCTCACATACTCCTTGGCTGTACCTCCTCCAATCCTGCTCAGCACCTACAGGCATCTGTCCATTGCTACGCCAACCCTAGACCAGGGAGAGGAGCTGCCAGGCCTCCGACCTCCCTTGGTTAGTTTGAACCAAGCCCATATTTTAGAAGCAGAAAAGCGAGACTGAGAGGAAGAAAGAAAACCAGCCAATCTGCACTTGTGTGACAGACACATCCTTTATGCCCTTCGAGAGACTTCAGGTGGCATCTGAAGTCTTCTTTAACGACCCTATCGATGGAACACACATGGAAGGGTTATTGAGATAAAGCAAAGGATAGATCTGAGAGAAAGGTGTGAGAGACGTGGAGAAGGGCAGGCAGAGCTTCTGGTCCACTGCACCAACTTGCACTTGCTAATAATATCCAGGAAGGGCCTGTGCCCAGGAGTGGGGGCAAGGGCAGAGCCACTGGGAAGTCTCATAATCCTGACATGACCCTGTGAGTGCATCTCAGCTGGCCATTGGTAGCAAGCAAGGATCTCTGGAGCCCAGCTTCCCAACCTTTGATGGCTGTCTCAGCCTGAAATCCTTGTCTGTGCCTCGGATCTTCACGAGACTATTTATAAAAAAATTAAATAAGTAAATACAAAGATTTATTTATTTATTTGAAAGTCAAGAGTTACACAAAGAGAGAAGGAGAGGAAGAGTTACAGAGAGAGAGAGGTCTTCCATCCGCTGGTTCACTCCCCAGTTGGCTCCAACAGCTGGAGCTGTGCCGATCCAAAGCCAGGAGCTTCTTCAGAGTCTCCCACACAGGTGTAGGGCCATCTTCCACTGATTTCCCAAGCCATAGCAGAAAGCTGGATCGGAAGTGGAGCAGCTGGGACTTGAACCAGTGCCCATATGGGATGCTGACACTATAGGCTTTACCCGCTATGTCACAGCGCCGGCCCCCATGAGACTCTTAACTCTGTGTTCTCCCTCCCTTACCTTTGTTTTCTCCTGGTGCACAGCACTGTTCAGCATATACAGGGGTCTTGGTCACATTTTCAGAACTCCCACAGTTCCTCCTGGCTTTGTCTCCCAGGCTGTCCCATCTTTCAGGCCCTCTTTCTGGCTCTTCCTCTATGGTCCTCTGACCATTCTGCATTTCTCCCACAGCTCATTCTGGCCTCTTGACTTCCTGGCCCCCTGCCATCCTGGCCCCAATTTTGACTGCTTTATCTCAGCCAGAACATGGACATGGCCAAACATGAAAGAGGAAAGACCAGGGGAAAAAAGCAAGAGCCCAGCTCTTGAGAGCTCCCTTGACTGTGAGCTCGAAGTCTGAGAGAAAAGTGGAGTTGTAAGCGGCCTTAAGGTGGAGGGGAGTGGGGTCAGGCAAGGTAGACAGTGATAGGGGTGGAATAAGAGTGGAGAGGAAATTGCATTGTTGAGACTTGGCAGTGTTGAGTGAGAAAGTGTCACTGGGTCATTGTTGAGTGGTGAGAACTGAGGGCAGAAGAGAAAAATGTCTAAGTGATCCTGGCAGTTGGCAAGTAGACATCCAGAAATTTCTCTCTTGGTCTGTCTGTCTGTTTCAGATTGTCTCAGCTACTTCGTCTCCGAATTTTTCCCCTTTTGGTGACTGTGTGTGTGTGTGTGTGTGTGTGTGTCTACGTGTCTACACAGCTTCTTTTTCCCCTAATGTATCTTTCTGTCTCCACATTTCCATCTGCTCACTGTGTCTGCAGACCTGTCTCTCACCCTCTTGACTTTTAGGTTGCTCTCACTGGGTTGCTGCCCTTGTTTCTCTGCTGAACAGAATGAGCGCAAGGAGCTTTGTGGCCGGTCTTCTTCCTTTTGGCCACATACTAGAACTATAGCATCAGTTTGGGGTCCCTTGGCATAGTCATATGATCTAGAATATTGATGAGGATCTGAGTGAGCTTCAATATATGAGACCTCCTCGGGGAGTAGAGTTTCCCCACAGAAACTTACTATATAGAGACCTGGACCTGGGAAGAGAAGTAAGGGGAGGTTAGAGTCCAGTCTCATTCCTCTCGCCTTACAACTCATGGACCAGTGCTTCCAACCTTGCTAATTATCACTGGCAAGGCGCTCTTGCCATGCATTCAGGTCCATAGCCTTTCTCTTACGCCACTTCCGTATCTTAGGAGGTGTGGTCCCAGATGCTCAGAAGGGAGTCAGGGGCATGCTCTACTTGGCTTCCACCTCCTGCTTCTCCCAGAGACTGGGGCTTGCTGCTTCCATCCTCAGATCACAGACAGCCAACTTCACTGTCTCTGGGACCAAAAACTAACCGGTGCGGGACAGGGTCCAAATCTCCAGATGCCATGGGAGCTGCGGCAGGGCCTGGGGGACCCCGGGAAGTGGGAGATCAGGCCTTGGCTTTCCATGGCCAGGCAGTGAGAGCCTGGGGCACAGGGACTAGGGCGCCTCTAGAACTGCACCACATCCTGACCTCCAGCCAAGGCAGCTGCACGCCTGCCTGCCGAGCCCTGAGCACTAATGATGGTAGCAGAGTGGAGCTGCAGGACTGGAGTGACTTTGGGGTCTTAGTAGGGAGAGAAAAGAGGAACTTAGGGCTTACAAGATGGAGAGATGGATACTCCTGGGACACAGAGAAGGAAGATTATGCTAGTAAACCTCAAAAGAACATTTGCTCTCAAAGTAGAACCCCAATTTCCTACTTCATTCCCTCCAGTTCTCGCTACCCGCTTGTGTCCCCTCAGCTTCTGCCCCTCTCTGCTGTCTTCCAGTTCCTTCCTCTCTTCCCTCAGCATCCTTTTAGCACTTGCCCCACCTCCTAAGCTCCCATCTCTTCCAGGCTTCTCAGAGCCCCTGTGTCTCATGGTCTCTTTCTTCCCCCACAGCCCTGTATTGTGAGCTCTGCAACCATCCTAGTACCCCATTGCCAGGTCCAAGGCTAGGGTTTGATGGTGGAGCCTCAGAAGGCTTTCGCTGCAGGAGCTGAGTCGTGTGGTGGCAGGAGCTCAGGTCAGTTAAGTGGCAGTTTTTGGTTTGCAGGAGAACCACACCCTCAGCATCCAAGCCAGGTGCGTGGAGACCACAGTGTGAAAAGTTCCTGAGGACTGATGTCACCTGAAGGTGCCTCTGGTAGTGCAGACTCTGCAGGCTGGGCTGGCCCCTGGGGGCTGCTTCCATGTTGCCCAACAAGTAGGCTGCCTGGGAGGAGCCTCGCTCTTTTCTGTGGCTGAGCATGGGGATGGAGAAAATGGAGAGGAGTACGCCCGGGGTCCTCGGTAGAATCTGTTCTCTCACCAGGTTGCCCCCCTAGGTTTGTCTCTTACCACCTGCTGCTGTGTCCTCCGCTGCTATGGTCACCACTTGGAGGACTCTGATTTCCACGAGGGCTTCTGGACCAGCTAGGACCAGCTAGGATGCATCCTGTACCAGTTAGGACCTATTCCAAGAGCTTTCTTCTGGCACTTTTGTGCCAGCCCACCCAGAGACACAGGGCCAAAAATGAAGGCCTTTGTCTCTTATCCCACGCTCTGGTCCTCGATTTTGTGGTAGAGCAGTTCATGGGGTGAGAGCACACAATTCAGCCCACCGAGAAGTAGGACCCAACCGTGCCGTGTGCGCAGCCACCTCCTTCCCTGCGTGGCTCCCTCCGTCCCTGGTTTAAGGCCCTAGAGGAACACGCAGATCCCTCCTCTGAGCTCCTAGCGCTGTTAGGCAACCAGAAAAAAGAGTTGCCCTAAAAGGATAGGGAAAGGTATTGGGGAACCAGTGGGCCGGCAGGATAGGCAGACAAGAGCGACACTGCACACGGCTATGTCTGGATGGAATCTCCTGGCAAACAAGATGCCACCGATCTGCTACTGGGTACAGTGAAGCAGCAGCTTGGAGGAAAGCAGCTGGAGCCTCTGTGTTGCAGAGGGGGGTCTCTCCACTCCGCCATGGGTGGGGAGCAGTCTAGGGAGGAGCAGGAGCAGTGACTTGGAAGCACTGCTACATCGTCCTGGGTGATTGGATCCAGTCCCATCTCAGATCCCTGAAACCCATCTGCACAAACGACAGAAACCAAGGCAGTGAACCTACCACGCAGACAGAGCTGTATGAAAATGGGTCATAGTTCTGATTTATCATTCGTTCTCCTTTCTCCCAAAGCCCAAGGGTCTCCCCCAAACCTCTGGCTCTTTTTTGACCTGGGAATCTTACTACAGGTCAGGCGAACAGAATGTCACTCACCAAGGAGCTCTCACGGCCTCCTGCCCCTAACTCACCTTCCTAACACCCCACCTCCCAGCCCTTCCCACTGTACCCACTCCCTCCCCCGCTCACTCAGTCTGACCCTCACTCTCACTCTTCTTCTCCCCCACACCACTCCGCCCATCCTTACCCCTCCCTGACTCATCGCCAAGCCCCATTGACACAAACAAAAATTTCAGCACAACCCACTCCGACCGGTTTGGCTGAGGTGTGCAGCCTGTCATGGGGACAGATGGGTATAAGCGGATGCTTGGGCACTTGCAATAATGAACATCCACAGTTATGCACGCAGGCAGCCCTGTGTGTGTGCAGGGCATGTGCACCTATAGAGACACGGGTGGGGCACATGATGGAGGTACTCGCTAAATGTTGAATGAACGCCTGCAAGCAGGCGTGCACCCAGTGATGCCACTCAGACAAACACTCATGCCACAGATGCCACCGTGGCTTGAATGGCTTCTATTCTTAGGGCCCAGAATGTAGGTGGGAGGAGGGAAGGTAGTGAGGCATGAGGGGAATGGGCATTGACTGTAAGAAAGAGCTGAACCCGAGACACAGGCAGTGGTCTTGAAAATCTGTCCCAACCAACATTTTCTTGCCTCCCCAGCCACAGAATGTGCCTTCTCCAGGCTTCAACCCAGAAGAGGGTAGGAAAAGCATAAAGATGGGAGCGTATTGCCCCAAAAGCAGGGCGCTTGGGAGATAAACAGGATGGAGGGAACGAGGGGACAGGATTTGGACATAGGTGTTTGTGAGAGGAGAGAGCTCTCCACCTCAGTATGGGGTGGCTACCTGACCTGGCAGCTCTCTCTCAGGCCCGCACTTCAGAGCCACCTCTGGTGCTTACCAGGACCTAAACACACCCTTGAAAACGGGCATGGCCGTTGCTGCAACACCACCTGTGGGAGTGTCTGCCTCTACACCGGGCTTGCCAGGGCTCCAATTGGCAGGGCTGAGGGTCTCCTCCAGCGCTTTGCTGGGAGGGGTCTGTTGTGAATGGAAAGGCGGAAGAAGACCGACTGAACGGCTTTCCCACCCCTGTGCCTCAGTTTCTCCTGTGGTTTCCTGTACCCGGAGGGGTGAATCCGTGGGAAGGAGAGGAGCTCCTCTGAAAGCAGGTGATAGGATCCAAGGTGCGATAATTATAATTATAACACAGGATGCTTCTCCCTCCCATTCCCCCGGCCCTACTCCGCCCCTACCAGAGTGGATCTCAAAGCAGCATCGGGGTGGGGCAGTTCCCCTGGCAGAGGTGGGGACCTGAGCCCTGAAGAGGGGAAGGGGTTTGCCAAGGTGGAGGTGGAGAGAAACAGGGGACTCGTGGTGTCCTGCTTGGCTCTTGAGACTCCCTGACCTACTGAAAATAGCACCCCCCAAAAAAAATAGAGCCTCTACCATGTCACTGTTGGGAGTTGGGACCTAGAGCCAGATCTGGGGTCACGGTCCAGAGACAGAGTTAAAGTCCAGGTTGCAACCCAGGTTAAGATCTCTGCTTTACGGACCCTACCTCACCACCTTGCCATGCCAACACTGGTTTATTCAGAAATTCTTGACTTTAATGAAAATGTGTCACATTCCAGTGGGGTGCTCTGGACTGTCCCAGCATGTGTGACTGAAAAGATTATAAAGCAACTTGCAGAGAGTTCACAGACCATGAATCTCATCTTGCCCCTCACTTGAACAGATTTACTGAATCCCTGGCACACAGCAGGTCTCAATCAATGTTTCTCGAATTGAAGCTTACAATTTAATTAAGGAGATAAGATGTGCACAAATTACGAGTGCATATGCTATAATAAAGGGACTTGCAAAGACTGAGGAAGAATGGAAGAGAAAGGAAGATTAATTCTGGGTGGGAGGAGCGGAGAAGGCTTCCTGGGAGCCGTGGCATTTGAGGTCAGCTAGAAAAGGGGTGCAGGATTCTGGCAGGGCAGGTGCAGCTGATGGAGTGGTGGGCATTCGTCAGTCAGTTGGCCTCTCTTATATAGGACTGGGGCCGGATTGGGGTGGGAGGGGCGTCACTTAAACTCTTTCTCAGAGGTCTCTGACCCAGCTGCCTACCTCAGGGACAGCGCCATCTGAGCAAGCTGTGGCTCTAAGCTGTGTGTCCCTTTCCTTTTCTCGGCTTCAGTTCTCTCATCTAAAGGAGGAAGTATATGGGTTAGTACCGCTGGGATCTCAGTCCTGGCCATCTCTGATCCTAGAGCTCCAAATCTGAGCCCCTCCAGGAGACTGGGGAATTTGTCAAGACCCCCAGGAGGCAGCAAGCCTGGCTGGAGTGTGGGATGCTTGGGTTCCTTCCCACCCACAAGGGCCTTGCCCTGTTTATCCTGGCCTGGCCCAATGCCTCCCTCTCTGAGACACCCAACATCTCCCCCCATCTCTATGCCCTCGCCTCCCCCTTCAGAGCCCCTTCCACACATGCATGGGTGAAGCCTGAAGCCGAGGATGGGATCCCACAACCCACATTAGGTCCTTCCCTCCTCCCTCCCTCCTTGGCGCCCATTAGCCAGCCCAGGCCGTGGGGGCGGTGGCTGCTGAGTCTCCGTGCCAGGCCCGGCCCCCGGAGACGCACCTGTTCTGACCTGCTGAGCAGGTTCCCAGGTTTCTGCCGTCGTTGTTGGCCACGGCGTGGGAAGCAGCTCTGGGGGAGCTCGGAGCTCCCCGATTACGGCTTTTTCGGGGGGCAGCTACGGCTGGGTGGGTAGAACGGGGCTGGGTCCCCTAGTGGAGACCCAGGTGGGAGAGGCAGGTGCCTCAGTGCCTTGGGACTCTGCAGCTTCCTGTCTTCTGGGTCAGTGCCTTATCCAGCGCTAGAGCCGGCTCCCAGGGAGAACTCGGCGGAGCTTCAGAAACGCTGGGCAGGTCTGCCTTTCAACCAATGCCCCTGTCCCTGGGAGCCGAGATGTGGGGGCCTGAGGCCTGGCTGCTGCTGCTGCTCCTGGCATCATTTACAGGTAGGACTTGCCTGAGTCATCAGGACCCTTGCTTCTGAGCCCAACCTGGGACAGACACGCACACACAAACACACGCACGCACGCACACACACATTCTCTTTTTCTTATACTCTGGACAGAGAACTAATCCTTCTCCCACCCCAGCAGCTACCAGCTCTGCACCCGGAAAAAACAGTGTAGCTCTTCCCCTTCAAACCCTCTCTTAGCCCCAGGCCAGGTCACTCTGTCAGGTAGTCCCCGACTCCCTCTGCCAAAGCCTTGCCTAGGCCCAGGCTGCCTCTCCGGGAATGAATACAGTGACCCTGGTGCAGGTGGGCAGGGAGGTGGAACCAGTGAGGACCCTGCTCAGTGCAGGGTTTCCAGGAGGCCCCTTGGCCTACCGCCTGGGCCAGAGCTGCTGTGTGGACTTGGGGCTGACTCAGGGCTGAGCTGGTCTCAGCAGTCATCAGGGTGCAGGAAGCCTGGAGCTCAGGGAGCGGCTGGGGTATTTCTCTCCCCTTCTTTTCTCTCCCTGATGCTGCGGCACATCAGGTTCGGGGGGCACCTGTTTGGGGACTCTAGGGAGGCTGGGATTCCTCTTACTCTGGCCCCTCCCTTTCCCTGGGAACCCTGTTAGGTGCCAGGGTGCTAATATGGGGGTCACTTACATAGCTGGGGGTCTAGGGTAGGGAACTTTTTAGGTAGGGTGTGGTCCTCTATTGTTCAACTGCTGTCCCTCATTTTCTCAACTAGATGCCTGTGCTGCTCCCCACCTCCTGCCGGTCTAATGCATATATAGCAGAAACAAATTGTAGGAATTTATAACCTTCAGAGTGAGGAAGTGTGTGTGTGTGTGTCTGTACACTGAGACCCCAGTGGGCTGTATATAGACCGATACCAGGGTAAGGTGTAACCAAGAGCTCTTTCTCCTGGGATGGATGAGGCCCTGAATGGATAGGACAGCTGACTCTCAGCACCAGGAGCAGCAGCAAGAGAGAGGCTCAGCTGTCCAGCAGGCCTCCCGCTGTGAAGCCCCCCACCCCCACCCCAGCTCTCACAGGAAGAGAGCAAGTCCTAGACATGCGCGTTGGTGGGGGTAGGGGCTGCCCTCATTCTGATCCTCTCATGGAAGAGTCACTGGCCCAGCCGCTAATCATAGGATATTGAGCTGCAACCCCTTCCACTACCACCACCCCCCCATCCACCCAATCCCATGTTCCAGACAGCTTTTCTTAACTTGCTTAGATCAAGAGTGTGAGGCCTGGTGGCTGGGACCAGGGACCCCAGCAGTCGCTTTGCTGTAGGATCTACCCACACCTAAGGAAAGCAGCCATGCTCTCTCAGAAGTTGGCAGGGATCAAAGAGATCACTGCTCCGACTCCCTTATTTTATGGATGGGAAAATGGAGAGAAATAGATAGGCAAGTGAGATCTGCAAGATTACTCGGTGTTAGAAGCATAACAGGGGTTAGCGTCTTGGCCTCGTGGCTCCTGCGTCATTAAAGAATACTACAGCTGAGGGCATACCGGGTAGAGCCAGGCTGCCAGCTTCAGGGGAGGCGGTGGTGAATCAGACAGGGTGCCCACCTTCCTTTTTCATGCCACAAAACTGTTCCAAGAGAACCGTTCTAAGGAGACCCCCTTCTGGGTGGGAAGGGACCGTTGAGCTCACTCAGTGCCTGACTGAGGGGTGCTGTGGGGTACATGGAGAAGGAAGACTGGTTCCAGGAGTTCCCCAGGAAGCTGCTACCTCCTGAGAGTCACTCTGCTGTTGCTGCTGCTACCATCCACTCAAGGCTGCTCTAAGGGCTGGGGGCAGACCCCAGTTCCTAGCCTGAGGATGACATGGTCCCAACTCCACTGCACCCGCTATTCTATTTTGTGTAGGCGTCTCCTTAATGGCCCCCCAGGAACCTGGTGTGTTTCATGTTTGAAAAATCCTTGGACTTGGAAGTCAGGAGTCTTGAGCTCTGATCTCATTTCTGCTATTTATTTGCTAGGTGACAATCTTGGGCAAGACCAAGGTCTTCAGTAGACCATGGTTCTTTGGTAGACCAAGAACTAGGATGGGAGGGGCTCCAGGAGCCTTCCAGCTCTGCAGTCCTGACCGTGTGTGCAGCCCCCGGCTGAAGTGGGGTGCTGAGGTGTAGGAAGAGGTGGTCACTCTGACTGAGAGAGCAAAGGGGACCTTTCTGCAGGATCCGGCCTTCCTGGCCCTTCTCCAGACTTGTACCCCCCCCCCCCACTCCCAGCTCCTAGGCCCATTAGAGCTGTGAGCCCCAGGGCCCTGCCCCACCCTTGACAGGGAGAGGAGCCCAGCTTGGGAGGCGCCTGCGACACCACAGCTCTTTGTCTCTCCTTAATGGGATGAGTTTCCGGGTGAGGTCTCACCCTCCTCCCTCCCCCATCTGCTGCCCTGGGGCTTTTGGACCCAAATCTATGAGATAACCGCCCCCCCACCCCAACTCCAGTGCAATCCTGGGTACTGCAGATCTGTGAGTGCTTCTCTAAAGTCTGGGGTCTGTCTTTGGGGGGCCTGGATCAGCTTTCTGCCTGGGGTTGGTTTCCTAGAAAGGGAGGGGCCCCATCTCTGCTTTTCTACTCCTATTGACAGAGAGAGAGGCAGGCCCTTTCCTGCAGGAGCTACCCAAACCCAGGGAAGCCAGAAGGGGAGGCTACCTTCCCGCCCAAGGTGGCAAGGACTAGGAGAATCCCAGGGAAGCCCCATGGCCTTAGTGACCTTGGTCCCAGAGTCCCTGGTCACAGAGCTGGCGGGGAGGAGCTTCCAGTGCATGTGCCCGCTTTGGGACCACAGCCTCAGGAGCCTGCATCCCCCAGGCAAAGGGAGTGGGTGCACACTTCTAGAGGCGCAAGCCCAGTAAGGGGAGAAGGAGAAGACCTACGCTTTCTGGCCTCTCAAACTTGCCCTTGCATTGACCAAAGCCTAGGTGGGGAAAACCAGTGGAGATGATACGGGAAACTGAGTCAGGAGGGAGGGGAGTAGAGGGGCCTAGGGTCTGGATCCCGGAACGGAATCTAAGATGAGGGGTGACGTTCAGAAGCAGGGGCGCGTCCCCCGTGTCTCCTGGAGGGAGGCTGTGGAGAGGGCAGGTGGGATGGAGCTTTCACTGGAGCAGGGAGCTGCTGGCCTCAGATTTTCCCATAGGTTTCAGGCCGTCTCCCGCCTCCAAGGCTGATGTGTCCTGGGAGCTAGGGTCGAAGCTGTGATCTGGGGCGGGGCAGAGCTGGCTACAGTAGGGGAGGGGACCTCGTTGGTGGGGAGAGGAGCTCAGGAGTTTGAGAGAAGCTGGATTCTGGGTCTCCCACCCACAGTGTGGCTGTTGTGGTGACTCAGCCAGGCTCAGACTCTGGCTCCGGGGGGGTTTAGGGGACTTATCTGTGCTGGGAGCTGTGTCTGGGCCAGAGCCGGGGCTGCCTCAAGGCCCGTCCTCCCCCATTGTTCCTGTCTCTCTTTGTGATCCGTGGCATGGCCCCCCTCCCCAGACACTAATCTGCAGGTGGGCGCTTTGCCCGGGCTGGGAAGCTCTCGCTAATCTGGGGGGCTTAGGACAATGGGGGGTAAGTGAGGGAGGCAGACAGAGGGGGAGGGAGAATATTCTGGTTTTCAAAGTTCTTTAGCACTCCAAGGCCAAGGTTATGGGGGAAGGGTGGACCAGGAGGGCTTTCTGAGCTGTCCATGTCTCCTGCCCTGGCTGGCAGGGCCTCCCCACAGCTCTCTTGAGTGGAGGCTGCTGCTGTGGGGTCTGGGGAGGTAAGAGTTAACAAAGGAGAATGAGACCCTAGACAGCTTGGCCCCCTCCCCCTAGCCCCAGGCAGCCCCCCTCCTTTTCCCACCAAACCCGCACCAGACAACCCTTACCCCAGGCCTGGAGCTGGAGCTGGTTTTTCTGGTGGTGGCAGCAGCAGAGCCCTGACAGATTCCCAGGGAGAGGCCTCCTTGGGGGGCCAGAGGTGCTGGGGGGCCTAGGGGAGTGGCTAGAGGAGGGTGCGCGGGTGGGAGTCTCTGAGGAGCCAAGGCAGAAGGAGCTCTGGTTCTGTGCTGCTGGGGAGGCTAGATGGTAATTTCCCATCACCCAGAGGTATGGTGACCTCACCTCGAAGTACCTCTGCCTTGAGCCTGAGACAATGTGCCCTCAAGTCTCGGGTAAGCCGAGGAGGGATGCTGGGCGAATCTCCAGACAGGGTGCAAGGGCAAAGACTCAGCCGCGCACACCAGGGACCAAGGGCAGCTGTGACAGGCAGACAAGCAGAAGCCAAGATAAACCGACTTGAAAATATTTACTATGTGTGCAGAGTTCCGCAGCACCGGAACGCACACCGTGCTCACGGAGGGTGTGAGACACCCATGTAATGATGCGTGCAAGAATGTTCGCACGTAGACACAGACACACACCACGCACTTCCCTGAAGGTACGTCATGAACATATATATATATATATATATATATATATATATATATATGAAGTTAACCTCACATGCACAGGAACTAGAAAGACTGGCCACACCCTCGCCCAAAGGGACCCATAATGCAGACCATCCCATCCTGATGGGTCCCCTTCTGGGACTCCTATGCATACCCTTCCCTCTGGGTGCTGGCAGACGAGGAAGGTCCCTCGTAAAGATCAGCTATCTGCAGGTGCCAGCCTCAGTTCCCTTTCTGAGACCAGAGACCAGGCCTTATGCAGAAAGGGAAGCTGAGACCCAGGAACAGGGTAGGGGAGTAGCCAACCAGCCCAAGCCCGGAACGGAGGGCCTGTCTGGGAGGGAGCGGGTGGGGTACACAAAGGGCAGGGCCCCAAGAGGCCCGTGGGGGCCTGGCCAGGGGTGGGGGAGGCCAAAGGCAAGGATCCTGTCTGGCCAGTTGGGCCTGTTCTTTCCCTTGCGCAAGGTGGTGGCGGCTGTGGCTAGGCCCGCTGCTGTGTGGCAGCCTCTGAGTCACCAAGGCTCCTGACCAGCGTCCGTCCTGGTGCTCCTGGGAGGAGGGGTGGGGTAGGTCAGAGGGAGGAGTGCAAGGCTAGCCAGAGTCCACCAGCCTCAGCCAGCAATTTGCAGCAGAAGGGTCTATGGGCTTGGCCCGGCCTGGCCACCACATGCCCGCGGGGTGACCTCAGCAGGCAGATGGTGTGTCTCCTTCAGGCTGGTGACATCACCATGCTGACGCCAGGCAGGCACTGGGTGGGGGAGAGGAGGAGGAGGCAGTCCTGGCCTGCCCTGGCTTGGGAGCCTGGGCTTCTGGGTCCATCTAGCCCAGGACAGGGGTTCCAGGCCCAAGCTCTCTTTTCTCTTCTCTTACAGCTCAGGGACAGGGTGTGTGTGTATGTGTGTGTGTGTGTGTGTGTGTGTAGGAGGTGTTGCCCAGGCTGAGATGCTCCTACTGCACTGTGGATTTGGGGCGGGGGGGGGGGGAGAGATCCAGTTTTACTGGGTTCTTCATTCTGCAAAGCTTGACCTTGACCCTTGGGAGTTGGGTTCTTGGACTCCCAAGCAGGGGGACATGGTAAATTGGGTCTCAGTTATGTGCTGGGTACCTCACATTCCTGCTGTGCCCTATGAAGGTGTTTTGTTTGTTTTTCGAAAGATTTATTTATTTGAAAGGCAGAGCCACACAGAGTCCTTCTATCCACTGGTTCACTCCCCAACTACCTGCAAGGGCTAGTGTTGGACAAATCAGACACCAGGAACCTGGAACTCCTATAGCGGTAACAGGAACTCACATACTTGGGCCATCATCTGTTGTCTCCCCCGTGCATTCGCAAGAGGCTGTATGTGAGGCAGAGGAGCCGAGACCCAATTCCAGGCACTCTGATATCGCAGCTTAGCCTACTGCACCACTGCACCCAGCACAAGATTGTGTGTGTGTGTGTGTGTGTGTGTGTGTGTGAGAAATATGAGTGATTTGTGGTGGTGAGGAGGCAGGTGGTTGACAGGGATAGGAATGGGGATGGGTAACGTGGCATCTGATGTTGTCCCAGAGAGTCTTTAGAAGGGTTTGAATGTCTCACTGGAGCACGGCTTGGGGTCCCTGTCACCTGCAGAGACACCAGTGCTCCAAGCAGAGGATGTGGGGAGCTCCAGCCTTTCTTTGCAGCCCTGCTCCCTGCTGGGAGGAGGTGCCTGGGAGGGGTAGGTGGTTAGCTGGACTCCCAGGCTTGGGCAGGGTGGGACCAACATTAGCTCAGGCAGGTCAGGGCCCTGGTATCTGGCCCTGCAGGTCTGTCCCGTCAGGTTCAGGCCCTCCCAGCTTCCAGCAGCATCCTCTCCCCTTCCCTCCCTCTGTTCCTGCCAACAATGCCCCAGGATCCCTTCCTTGGCCTCACTGGACCCTCCTGGGATGCTCTGGTGGGGCTTTGATTCCTCCCTCCCTTCCTTCTTTCTCCATCTGTCGTCCGGAGCTGCTTGCTTTGACAGTGAACTCAGCCAGCCAGCCTATCCTTCCTCCACCCCAAGGTTGCCATGTCAACGCCCTCCCTGCCCAGCCCAACTGTGGACTGCTCATTCTTCCTTGTTCTGCCCTTTCCTTCTGCTGCTGCTCATTTTTCTGTCAGTCAGTCAACAAACATGAATTAAGCACCATTATGTACCAAGAAGGGAGAGCACAGATCACGGAGTGTTAAATCACAAACTATGTTTCCACGTGTGATGTGAGACCCCTTTATGGCACTCAGTCTAGTTCGCGGTAGACAGGACAGTAAGCAAATGCCACCAGTGGGGTAAAGCGTTATGATGGGAGCCAAAGCCAGGTTTTTTAGGGGAGTATGGCGAGAAAGGGCACCCCAGGCTGCCCGAGGAGGGGGTGGGGTGAGGAGCCTCGAGGAGGAAGTGCCCAAGCAGGATGAGTAGGAGTTTTCCAGACAATGATGAGTAGGAGCTCCCAGACACCGGGAGCAGGGCGTTCCAGGCTGGGGGGGATGGTGTGTGCAAAGGTGAGGAATAACAGGGGTGTGTGGCACGCTGGCCGCAGGCTGGAGGGCACCTTCCAGGCCCCGAGTGCTCGCCATCCCAGAGCATGCCTCGGCGCTGTTCTCTCACGCTCTGTGCCACAACTCCAGACATACAGTTCTTCCCAACCGTGAGCTTCCCGGGGCCCTGCCTCCCTCACCTGTGACTCATCGGAGAAATCCAGGAGTTATCTCTGAGCCTTTCCTCACCCTCATCTCTCTTTCTGGTCTCACCGAATTCCTGTCAAGGTTCCCCCAGGATCCGCCTCCTGCTGTCCAGCCCAGCGCTGCCACACCAGGGCTGCCCCTGCAGCTTCCTGGTGCGTGACCCTGTCTTCAGGCTCCCTACTTGCTGCACATCACGCCTTGCCTCTGCCACTCCCCGGCTAAGGAACCTTCAGTGCCTCCCCCATTTCCTCTTGACCAAATCTGAATTCATTTGCCTGGCATGGAATGGCCTGGGCCATTTGGCTCCACCCTACCCCAGCCATATTTTCACTCCTGCTCAACACACACACACACACACACACACACACACAGCTGGCCATAGGCTGGGTCCTGTCCTCTCTGCTTCCTGAGCCAACCAGCCTCCCGACCTCTGCAGTGTTTGCTCACTTTGATCCCTTCCTTGGAATGCCTTTTCAGTCTCTACCCCTCATAATCCCAGCCAGCTCATGCATGAGGCCCTCCCCTATGACTCGGCCCGCAGTGACTGCCCCATCCCAAAACTGGCCTGCAACACAGCACTGAGCACTAACCCAGCCGCTGCCGTGCCTGTCTCCGTATGTGGCTCTTGCAACCAGAACTCAGCGTCCGTTACCTGCAGATGAGGTTCTATGATGCATAGCTTTGATTCCAAGTTCCTGAGGGCTACATGCGCTCCTCGTCCATGCACCAAACACCAGCCCTTCTTCTTCCCTGGTCCCTGGGCCTCTGATTCTATCTCGTCTCTCTGGGCCTCTGACCTGGGCCCTTTTTGTCTTCGGTTACTTGCTCATTCCTGTTTCCGAGCCTTGGTTCATGCCATTCCTCCCACATGGAATACCTTCTTCTCTCTGGGAATCCATGTCTCTCACCCTGAAGCCATGAAAAGAATCTTCTGAAGTCCTCCCGGGATGGACCTTTCCCACCCTCCGTGCCCCATCCCAGACAGTGTCGGTTCAGGACGTTTGCTGTGGCTCCTGGCCACTCTTCTTGAAAGCACCTGCTGCTATCCCTGTGGTAGGCTGAGCCTCCTGTGAAAGTTTGCTCAGGGTTGTCCCTGTTTCCGGGCACTTCAATTTCATTTCCCTGAGGACTGTGAGCTCCCTGAGGGCAGGGGCTGGGGCTCTGGGCCTGTTACAACCTTCCACATTGCAATTGCTCAGGATACAACCCTCGTGCGTGCGAGAGGGTGTGAGTCTTCCATAAATCGTCTGTGTGGCCTTAGGCAACCCACTTCCTCTCTCTCTCTGGGTCTCAGTTTCCTCATCTGTTAAATGTGATAATAACGCCTACCTCTTGGGAATGTTTTGTGGATCTAATGAGGTAATGAACTGAACGCGCTTTGCAAGCATAAAACACTCTAGGAGTTCCGGTGGCCTTTTCGGCGGTCACGGTCATTAAGGCGTGTGCTCCCACTGTTCCGGCAGCGCCCCTAACCCTGGCTGCCTTTGTCTGCCCCCTGCAGGCCGATGCCCCGCAAGTGAGTTGGAGACTTCGGACTTGGTAACGGTGGTGCTGGGCCAGGATGCAAAGTTGCCCTGCTTCTACCGAGGGGATCCGGGCGAGCAGGTGGCACAGGTGGCATGGGCTCGGGTGGACGCGAACGAGGGCCCCCAGGAGCTGGCGCTCCTCCACTCCAAATATGGGCTCCACGTGAGCTCGGCTTACGAGGGCCGTGTGGAACAACCACCGCCGCCGCGGGACCCCCTGGATGGCTCCGTGCTCTTGCGCAATGCTGTGCAGGCCGACGAGGGCGAATACGAGTGCCGGGTCAGCACCTTCCCGGCCGGCAGCTTCCAGGGCCGGCTGCGGCTCCGAGTGCTGGGTGAGTGGGGGCCGGAGCTGCTGTGTGTGTGCAGAGCTACCAAGACCCACGCCTGGGGTCGTGGAGGGGGAGAAGCGGGAGGCAGGGCGAGCAGAGATGGCAACTGCTGAGATGGATGGGGCAGAGGCAGAACAGGAATGAAAGAGGCAGTCCTGGAGGGGTGGGGGTCCCACCGGCCCACCCAATCTAGATGTCCTCTCCCGGTAACCCCCAAAAGCTGAGGACGATTCTGTGATATAGCAAGTCCTTCCTTCCGATGACCTGTTACTTTTGCTCCCTGGAGAAATATGGTCAGGGCTCGCTCTGTCTTCTGCATCACTGCTTTCCAGAGCTGAAGACCCTTGTCTTGGCCCTCCTCTTCCACGAGCTAAACCACTGCTTCCTGCAGCCCAGACACTGCTTCAAAGCCTCGGAGGCCATGGTGGGCTGCATGGTTTTCAAATGTGGTGTGCACACGTGGCCTGGGCAGTGAATGTGGTCTCAGATCCCAGTCCCCTTTCAAACCACCACTTGGCACTTGTGGGCGCTTGTGGTCAGCCCTGGGCCTGTGGTCAGCTTATGTCTTTTCCATTCTGGGCTCGGGCTGCTGGTGTTTCCAAGTCCAAGGCCTTTCCAGTTTCCCTTCATCCACCTGGCTGGCAGTCACACCAGCCTTGGAGCAGAAAAACTGGAGTGTGAATCGAGACTTTGTCACCTGGGAGCTGATGACCTGACACAGCTCCTTTAATCTGCCTGAACTTCAGTGTCCCACCTGCAATGGAGGGATAATAATACCTACCGCACGGGTTTGTTGACAGACTCAACCGAGATAACGTTTATAAAGTGCTTGGCATTCGCAGTTGGCACATAGTAAGTGCTTACTACATGGTGGCTATTATCGTCATTACTATCATAGATGATAGCTGCTTAGTTTTTTTAATTACTTCATTAGTTTTGTTTTAAAAATGACCCATGCTCATTGTAAAAAAAAAAATTCAAATAATGGAGAAAGACGCACAAAGTCACCTGAATCACCTGAAATCCCGCCCCTCATCTTGCGTCTTTGATGGTGGAATAGGAATAGAAGTGGGAGCCTGGAAGCTTGCACTTCTAGGGGACTGGGATGGGATGAGGCGGGGCCTCCTGACTCACACCGTTGCTTCTCCCCAGTGCCTCCCCTGCCCTCCCTGAATCCTGGTCCTCCTCTGGAAGAGGGCCAGGGCCTGACACTGGCGGCCTCCTGCACAGCCGAGGGCAGCCCAGCCCCCAGCGTGACCTGGGACACGGAGGTCAAAGGCACCGCATCCAGCCGGTCTTTTGCGCACTCTCGCTCTGCTGCTGTCACCTCGGAGTTCCACCTGGTGCCTAGTCGCAGCATGAATGGGCAGCCGCTGACCTGCGTGGTGTCCCACCCTGGCCTGCTGCAGGACCAGAGGATCACCCACACCCTCCAAGTGGCCTGTGAGTACTTGGCTGCTTGGGAGGGGAGGCACCGTGGGTTCCGAGAGAGCTGGGGATAGACACTCCGCGAGGCCCTGAGCCCGCCCAAAGCTGGCCAGCTTGGATCCTGGAGATCATACTGTGTGAGAGAACGCTTGTCCCTGGACAGCAACCTGGGATGACCCCAGCAAATCACTTGGGCCTCCCCCTAGCCAGTGTCCCTGTCTTTCCAAAAGAGCATGCCCAGCTTCACCTGTTGTTGAGAGAATCAACTACAAACACAGAATTGGAAGCACTTTGTGAAATACATAGTTTAGAGTTTGGAGACGGATAGACTTGGAACGAGCCCGCCTTCTACAATTTGCCAGCTGTTATTTAGTCTTGTTAGGCTTCATCAGCAAAATGAGTGTAATTATACCAACTTTACAGGGTTTTGATGAGAATTAGAAACCACGAACGCACAGCGTCTCTCGCAGCGCTTGGTGCATGTGCCAAGGGCGCTTGGTGAACAGGAGATACAGTTTTCCCAGTGATAGACATAAGCCCCTGGGGAGAGCAGACTGATTTCAGCTGAGACTAACCCAGCCTTTGGCACAAAGCAGGTCTTCAACCAATAGCCCTTAAGGAAATGAATGAACTGGGAGAATCATTAAGCCTTCCGGGAATCAGGCGGCGGTTCTGAAGCGCCTGTTCTGCAGCTAGCACTAAGCTAGGCACCACAGGTGGTGCAGGAAGAGTGTGACTCATCACCATGTTGGGGGACCCACGGGCTCCCTGCCTGCACAGTAGACGGACTGAGACTCTTGGCGCTTATGGCAGGGGACCCGTGTGGCCTGATGCTGTGATGAGGTGGGGGCTGAGCTGGGTTTGGGATCGGGTGAGTAGGAGTGTTCAGGGCAGCGGGAGGCCGATGCAGGCAGCGTGGGGGCTCTTAGAGGAACCACGCAATCGCGGGTATCCTTTCCATTCTTTCTCCTCCCACCTCCTGTTCCAGTCCTTGCCGAGGCCTCCGTGAGGGGCCTGGAAGACCAAAAGCTGTGGCACATTGGCAGAGAAGGAGCCACGCTCAAGTGCCTGAGCGAAGGGCAGCCTCCTCCCTCGTACAACTGGACGAGGTAAGAGCCTGGCCCGCCCCAGGGCCTAGCTTGCAGCTAGGGTCCTTTCTGCTCAGGACCAGGATGTCCCGTTCTGAGCTGGGCTAATATATTCTGAACATCAGATAAATTGTCACACATGTTCAGACCAGTGCAAGAATGTGCATGGTCACCAAATATGATTGGCTTGTCTCAGGGACTCTGAGCCACGTGGTCACTGGTAGGGAATCCACCCACAAATAAACCTGACTCTTCCAATGTTCACGTTGTGAACCATAACACAGTCTTTTTTTTTAAAGATTTATTTAAAAGGTAGAGTCACAGAGAGGCAGAGGTAGAGAGAGAGAGGTCTTCCATCCGATGGTTCACTCCCCAGATGGCCGCAACGGCCGGAGCTGAGCCCATCCAAACCCAGGAACCAGGAGCTTTCCCTGGGTCTCCCATGCAAGCCCAAGGACTTGAGCCATCTTCTACTGCTTTCCCAGGCCACAGCAGAGAGCTGGATTGGAAGTGGAGCAGCCAGGACTCTAACTGGTGTCCATATGGGATGCTGGCACTGCAGAAGGTGGCTTTACCTGCTACGCCACAATGCCGGCCCCTACAGTATTTTAAGTATTAATATTTTGTCTATATGTGAGTGCAAAAGACAAAAAGATACAGCTGACTAACTGCTGTTAAGCCAGCACTCCTGTATCCATCACAGTGTTGCCAGCTCCCTAGAGACACCCACCCACCACCTCTGCCAGATCCTTCAAGAAGTCTTTGGCTTTTTTCCAGAGTCTGAGAGGTCCAGAGAATCCGGGGGAGGTCAGGTGCACATGTGTGCTGTGCCAGACGTGTTCTCACATGTGAGCATGTGAGCGATGCATGTGGCCTTGTGCCTGGGGCTGCGTTCATGTGCTCTGCCGTTCAACACCACAGGTGTTGGAGCACGAGCCAGGTTTTCCCAGTCGCCTATGAGTCAGCTAGGAGTGGAGTGTCCTGTTGGGTGGACTTTATAACACGCAGCGCTGGTCCCCAGTGCCGGATGACGTGATGCCTGTGGGAGCATGTGGGATGGCACGCGTGTGCGTTCTCCCCGAGTGTGTGTGGGGGGTGCCCGGGTCAGGCTGGGCGGCAGGGAGAAGGGGCCTCTGCCTAGACCTGCCTGGGGAGGGAGGGGCACCGTGGGAACAGCCGGCGGCTCTGGGTGACGTCATGGGGGTGGGGGGTAGAGAGCTGCCTGGGCACGTTGGGTGGTGGCAGCCTCAGCCTGTCCCAGCGGGCACCCTTCAGCTTCCCTGTCTTCCAGGCTGGACGGGGCTCTGCCCAGTGGGGTGCGAGTGGAAGGGGACACCCTGGGCTTCCCTGCGCTGACCGCTGAACACAGCGGCATCTACGTCTGTCATGTCAGCAATGAGCTGTCCTCCAGGGAGTCCCAGGTCACTGTAGAAGTTCTTGGTAAGCCTTGGAGGTGGCAGCCAGGCCTCGGGGAAGAGGGCTTGGTGGGGGTGACGGGCAGCAAGGTGGAAAGGAGGATGTGGGAAGGAAGTGGAGGGGGCTGTGTTGTGTGTTTTGCAGAGGATCCTGCTCAGGGGTGGGGTGGGTGTGTTTTGTTAGGACGTTGTTTGGGGGGCTGTGGGTTCTGGGGTGGGTCAGGGGGTCTGGGAGTGCACCTAGACAGCTGCCTGTCTCCAGCAGACCCTGAGGAAGCCCCGGGGCAGAAAGTGGACCTTGTGTCGGCCTCGGTGGTGGTGGTGGGTGTGATTGCCGCGCTCCTGTTCTGCCTGCTGGTGTTGGTGGTGGTGCTCATGTCCCGGTATCATCGGCGCAAAGCCCAGCAGATGACCCAGAAGTAGTGAGTACTTGCCGCTCCTGGGCGGGTTGTGCTAAGCCAGGAACAAAGAGGAGGCCGGCAGGAGGGAGACCTCTGCCAGCCAGGAGACAAGGGGCAGGGTGGCCCGACAACTGGGGAGCTTACAGACCACAGGTGAACAGGGTCTTTGGGGAGGAGAGAAGGGGCCTGGGGTCTGTACCACAGCTGGGTAGGGGGACCGTACGCCCTAAGGACCAGATCTGAATGCCCAAGTGTTACCAAGTACACGCACTCACGCACACGCCACACTCATGCCCTTTGACCACAGCGCCCCCTGTCAGCGTAGCCTGGGCCAGGCCGGGCTCACCCTGGGCAGCTGCTGCTCCCTGACCCCTGACAAGCAAGTGTCTTTCCTAGTGAGGAGGAGCTGACCTTGACCAGGGAGAACTCCATCCGGAGGTTGCATTCCCATCACTCGGACCCCAGGAGCCAGGTATGTGCCAAGAGTGGATGAGCGCAACGGGCATGGCCATACTGGGGGGATGGGGTTGCTTGTGCCCTGCCCCTCTGCAGAGCCAGGAACAGAGCCCTCCACCAGGTCTGGCCATTGACTCCCAGCTGGTGCTGGGCTCAGGTGGAGGTGGGAGGGTGTAGCTACTTCTGGGCTTGCCAGGGTCTCGGGGTTGCACTGGGAAGCTAGCATTGGAGCTGGGGCAGTGGTGGGGGAATGAGCAGGTCTGTGTGAAGAGAGAACAGACCTGTGGGGCTGGGGGACAGGCAGTCAGGAGGACCCAGGAGAAGAGGTGGAAGGGCGGAGGCTGAGCTCCGTTCTGACTCCTCCCCCTGCAGCCGGAGGAGAGTGTAGGGCTGAGAGCCGAGGGTCACCCTGATAGTCTCAAGGACAACAGTAGCTGCTCTGTGATGGTGAGGCCCCCGGCCCCACCGGTGTCCCCACTACTCTCCTCGGGCCCCTCTCCTGGCCCCAGATGTGGTGCGTCACCAGCCCCCTTACCTCTCCCTGTTGCCTCCACCCCGGTGGCCACGGCCCAGCCCCCAGCTCTGCTGTGCCTTTGCCCTCCCGTCTCCCCTTCCCCGTGCCTGGCCCCTGTGCCTCTGAGACAACCACAGCCCTTGCTTGTGCCTGACCTCTGACCCCATCACGACCCAACCACACACCCCTGCCCTAACCCGTCTGGCTGCTCCTGCCTGGCTGGCTTCCTGACGGGCCCTCTGCCCTTCCTTGATTGCCAGAGTGAAGAGCCAGAGGGCCGAAGCTACTCGACGCTGACCACGGTGAGGGAGATTGAAACACAGACGGAGCTGCTGTCTCCAGGCTCTGGGCGGGCTGAGGAGGAGGACGATCAGGATGAAGGCATCAAACAGGCCATGAACCACTTTGTTCAGGAGAACGGGACCCTGCGGGCCAAGCCCACGGGCAATGGCATCTACATCAACGGGCGGGGACACCTGGTCTGACCCAGGCCTGCCTCCTGCCCCCGACCTGGCTCTTTCTGCTGACATGGGGGTTTTCGGCTCATTTTGAGGGAGGGGGCCTCCTGGAGTGCCCCCATATCTTGGGGAAGACGCTTCCCACCCCACTGACTGTTCCACCTTTCCCTCCAACCTTTCTGTTCAGAGTATGTGTGTGTGTGTGTGTGTGTGTGTGTAGGTCACCGTGTACGTGTGTGTGTGCGCGCTCATCAGCGCCAGGTGAGCGGCCGCGTGTGGACCACACGGTGCGGGAGACTCCTGGGGCTCGCGTCTCAGTGTGGCTTGAACATCACGTGGCCGTGTGACCTCTGCCTGTCAATGCAGGCATTTTCCGCAGACCCCAGAGCAGTATTAATGATGCAGAGGTTGGAGGTGAGCGGTGAAGGGTGGGCCAGACCCAGGTGTGTGGGCGTGGCTGGGGCTGGAGTCTGGCCGGCCCCACTCGGGGAGCTGGGCTCCCGCTACTTGGGGAGCCCTGGGGCAAGTGTGAAGCAGCTGCCCAGGGGTCTGCTAGAGGTTCGGACTGTTCCAGAAGAAGCCCTCTGCCCTCTGGTGGCCTGTGCAACTGCTGCATGTAGCGCTTTCTGTAAATAGATCTTCCCAGGGGAGCCGCTCCCAATCCCCTAACACGAGAGACGACTCTTGAAAACCCTTGCTGTATCTCCACATTTGTTACTAGGGTCGCTTCAAGTGAGGCCAGCCTCCAAGGGAATTCAGCAGAGCTGCCCTCACTGGGGCCCCACCCCAGGGGGTTAATTCCTGTGCCTGAGAGCGGGTGGGGTCTGCAATTAGGAGTGTGAGCCCTGTGGTGTTTGGCTAAGGGAGGAGCAGCCCCCTGGGCTTGGAGCTCTGGCCTCCTCTCCTGTTTTAGTCGCATCCACAGTTGTTTGTGGTCCCTTGGGGGAGTTGCTGGGACGTGGTGACAAGGGCTCCTGGTTCGCTGTGTGTAGGAGGGAGAGGGTAGTGACTGCAGACCAAGGGGGTGGGGCGTTCAGGCCAGGTGACCCAGGTGCTGGAGGTGAGGTTGTTCCCCCCCCCCCCGGGGAGGGGGTGGTTTCTAGGTCACTGATTCTGCCCTCTTCCTGCAGGTTCTCTGGGGTGGGGGGCTGGGGCTCTAGGAGGCTTGTTTTTACCCAGGCCACCCAAAGACACTCAGCCAGTGTTTCAGGCCCTGCTTGGCCTGAAATCCATGGGGTTTCTGGACCGAGGGAGAGGCTCGCATCCTTCCCTGGGTCCCCAGGCAGCCCAGGACTTCGAGCGTGGGACACGGAGATCTGGGGCCCTTGTGTGTACATTTTGTGTAAATATGTGCATATTTGTACATAAAATGATATTCTGTTTTTAAATAAACAGATAAAACCTGCTCTGTCTGGCTCCTGTTTGGTCCCTTCAACCATGTGAGCCCTGACTCCTATGCTTTCCGTGTCAGTCTTGTCCTCCCTGTGGTCCCAAGCAGGGGAGGAGTTAGGATGCCTGTCACCTGTCGCCAGGAGGAAAAGGGACAGCACCGGCCTCCATGAGACCTCCAGCGTCTCCGAGTTCCCAGGTAGGAAGTGGAGCCAGGAAGCTCTCTCAGGTGGCCAATGCGTGAAGACTCCCAGCAACAGCTGTGTGGGCTCTTTCTACAGAACAGATACAGAAACTGAAACCCAAGTTCAGTGAGTTCCACAGACCGTTAGAGCCAGCAGGACCGAAAGCGCGTCTCATCTACGCCCTTCATTTCCCCTCGTGTGGAAACTGAGGCACAGCGGAGTCACGTGGCAGGCCCCCGAGAGGAAGAGCCCGGAGCCCTCCTCTTGGGGTGCACAGCACAGCCCTGTGCCCCCTGCTTCCATGGGCCTCCACCTCCGACCCAAGAATTCTGGTCTCTAAGGGTGTCAGTCACCTGCCCAAACCCTGGACGCCATCACCCCACCCCAGGGCTCTGACATCATCTCCCCTTGACCAATGAGGGAAGACGCAGCCATGAGTGAGGATGTGAATGTCAGCTACCCCCCCCCCCCGCACCCGCCCACCCATGGCCCTGTGGTTGCAAAGATGCTCTAACAGGAAGCGGGTTTGAGGCGCTGCACAGCTTCCTGCTCCCGCAGAGCAGAGTGGGGCAAGAAGGGCGAGTGCCAGGCTGGGCCACGAGACACAGCTTCTTGCCAGGGTCCTGGCAGCTTCCCCTTCCCCAGCCACTTCCGCGTGGCTGGGGCCCCAGAGGCAGGAGCCGCTGCCTTGTTGCCCAGGCCACCCTCCACCCCCAAGTTGGGAGCCCTGCCCCCCTGGGGCTGGGCCAAGCCCAGTGGCTGGCTGAGAGCTCATGGGGGACTGATAGGGCAAAGGTCTTGGGGGACAGACGTGGCTGGGCCAGAGCCCTGGGGCTCCTGCCATGAAGTCTCGGCAGAAAGGAAAGAAGAAGGGCAGTTCGAAGGAGCGAGTGTTTGGGTGTGATTTGCAGGAGCACCTGCAGCACTCAAGCCAGGAGGGTAAGGAGGCCAACTCAGAGCTGCTGCTGGGTGGGTGGGGAGGCACGGAGCTTCTCCAGGCGGATCTGGTCTGAGGGGCGGAAGCAGCTTCTGGGTGCTTCTGGGGAAGGGGCGATGGCCTGGGGTCACCGCCCCAGAGACCTCTGAGCTGGCGAGACCGGAAACGTGGCTCAGCGAAGAAGGCAGGGTGTCTCCCTTGGGTAACTCTCTGAGGCTGGGGTGGCTGACCAAGGGAGCGGTGAAGAGAGAGGATGGAGAAATTGGAACTCCAAGGAGGAGCGGACAAAGGAGAGGTGAGGAGGTGGCCACTAGGGACAGGAGAGGTGATGAGAGGAGTGGTTGAAGGGGCAATGGGTGGTCCTTGTGTCTGAATGAAGGAGGCAGGAGAAAGTCTCTGGGATCCTGGCTCCAGGGCTCCGGGGCTCCAGGGAGAAAGGGGCTTCCCAGCTGGAGGAGAGCACCCAGGGACAGACCCCTCTGCAGTCTCGCTGGGCCCCGGTGGCGTGTGCGGTGGGACAGCCTCCTCCCCACTGCCTCTCTGAGTCTCCTCTTATCCCAGTGCCAAGGAGGGAGAACTTCACTGGGGAGGGCAAGGGGACAAGCTGCTGAAATTCGGACCCTGGCCAAGTGAAGGAGACGGCCTGAGGCCTGCTTGGAAGCTGGGTGGTTGGGGGTGCAAAGGCAGCGCGGTAAGGGAACTGCTGTGTGCTGGCCAAGCTTCCTCGCTGAGTTGCCTTGGAGGGGGCTTGGAAGCCAGCAGGACCAAGGACACGGGGCTCATGGCCGCTGGGTCTGGCGTGGGGCAGTCACTCAAAACTGTCTCTCGGTTGGGTTTGAAATTGAATCCAGGCGTGCTGGCTGCCCAGCTTGCCTTGTTTTTTGGCCCTTGGAGCTCCTCCCAGACAAGAGCACTGCCGCACCCTACCCCAATCTGTCATTTCCTCTTTGTCCCCTCCTCTGCTCTGCGCTGTGGTGCTGCAGTAGAGGGAGGGTGATGGTGGTTCCCAGCTCATTTCCTGCTCTTAGCCCTGCCCCTGCGTCCCCAGACACCTCCTTCCCCTTTTCTCCTCCCCTGCCCCGCCAGAAGGCCCCCATCTCTGCCAGCTTCAGTTGAGGGAAAGCCCTGGGCCCCAAGGCGGAGTACTCAACGGCCCGAAGCAGGCTCTGCGCCTTCCTCTTCTCCCTGGGCAGAGTGGACACAGCCCAGCTGTCAGTGTAGGCTTTGCTCTTTTACAGCGGACTGCTCCTGGGCGGGATCACCCTCGGCCAAGGACCCCAAGGTTTAATTACGGTGATGAGCTTCTTGTGGCCCACCACTAATCCTAACTTGAAAGGTCCAAGCCACAGCTGGCCCAGACCCTGTTCTGGCAGCCCTCCTGGCCTCTGCCTGCCTTCCCAGTGGGTGAGGTGTGTGCTCCCCAGAGGGATAGACCTTGGGGATCCCCAGAGTGGCACAGGACCCCCCTTGTCCCCATTAGAACCTCACCTGGGTCCAAGGTTGAGTGATCTTGGACCCTGGAGCAGCGGTGGTGTCCTCTCCCCACCCCCATCTCCTATTACAGAGAAGTGGGGAGGAAGAGACAGTGAAGGGCAGATGATGGCTTTCTAGCAAGAAAATGAAAGCCCAAGCCAGAGAGATCTACTCCATGTTAACTTATCCCCCTAATCTTCTTGGTTCCCCCATCCTCACAACCTTGCCCTCTCTCAGGCCTCTATCCCAGGTCTTTGCCCCCCTAACAAGTCTCTTCCTTCTCCAACCCTCCATGCACCAACTTCTTCCTTTCCCTAATCTTCATTTCTTTGCTGCTATCTTGCTCCAGATTCCGGTTCTCCAGGTCCCTGAGCTTCGGGTTCTCACCACTGATCCCAGCCCAGTCCTTTGCCTCCATCAGCCCAACCATGACTCTCTTATCTTGTCTCCCTCATCTCTGTTTCCCCTACTGCCCCGCCTCTGACACTCCTCTCTCCTTCCATCTCCTGGGCCCATTTCCTCTATGGCACCGACTCCTGAAGGCTCTTGAGTGCCCTGTTTAACAGTCTTCTCTGAGAGTCTAAAATCCGCCAAGAAGGACAGGATGGAGAAGACCTATTTTGGTCACTGTTCATGTGATAAGGACCTGGGGATTTAGGTGATGGCAGACTATTTATGAGTCACCAAAATAAGGTGGTGACTGAATGAGTTGGTATAGCATTAAGTATGCAAGAACAGAGCAGAAACTCAAACCAGGAGGACCTGCCCCTTTCTGCATCCAATGCTGGCAATGGAGGTCAGGCAGATTCTGGCAAGCAAGAACAGGTCCTAAGGGATGGACAGTGAACGTTGAGACTGGGGCTAGAGTGAGGCAAGAGAAGGGAATAGTGTGCACAATTTAGGAAGCACCAACTTTCAAGGCGTGCAAGTGCCCCAGGTGCCTCATTCTTAAGGAGTGCACTGTTGGCACTTGCACGGCTCCGAGAGTGAACACTTCCTTAAATTTTGCACCCTAGATGCCTCCCTTTTCTCACCCAGCTATTGGCTATGGTGTGCAGGAGAGCAAATGGAAACCAGGCCATAAGAGAACAGTTGAAAGACTGAATGATAGTGAGTGATGAATTTTTAAAAATTATTTCCTTCATTTTATAGGGTTTTTTTAAAGCAAAGGAATAAGTTTTTTTCAATTTTTATTCAAAATGCAGAAAGAGAGAGAGAGGAAGAGAGATAGAGATAGAGAGAGGGAGAGAGTTCTCATCCCTACTTCACTCCCTAAGTACCTGCAACGGTTGGGTCTGGGCCAGGCCAAAGCTGGGAGCTGGAAACTCCATCCAGGTCTCCCATGTAGGTGGCAGGGACCCAACTACCTGTTGCCTCCTAGAGTGCACATTAGCAGGAAACTGGAGCCGGGAGCAGAGCAGAGCTAGAACTTAGACCCACGCACTTGGACATGGGATGGGGGCATCTTAACTGTAGGCCAAATGCCTGTCGCTGAAGACAAACCTTTCTAACAAAGCAATGAGCAACTCGTCTGGAGAGACAATTATTCCCAACCCCCCTCTCCCACTGGAAGAGTTTTTGCCAAGGCTCCAGGACCCAAAGGATGGAGGAATTGTAGAGGAATTGGCAGGTTGGAGTTGGTGACCTGCAAGCATCTTTCTGACGAGTGTGTATGCAGTGAGCTTTGCCCAGCTCCCCATTCCCTGATGCTTCTGCTTCTCAGATCCTCTACAGTCTGACCTCCCAGACCTGACTTCTCTTCCTCTGTCCTGTGTCCCCAGTGCCCCAGGTGCTGAGGAGCTGTGCAGAGTTTGTGGAGGAGTATGGAGTGGTAGATGGCATCTACCGTCTCTCGGGGGTCTCCTCCAACATCCAGAAGCTCCGGTGAGTCAGACAAAGCAAGAGGGCTCTGTGGCCAGTAGAACGGGGTGCAGAGGATCATGGGGAGAGGTGCTGGGGAGAGCAGAGGGGGATGAGGGGAACTGGAAGGAGCAAGGGTAGATGCCTGGGACTGTCTTGAGAGGAGCTCTAAAGCCTCCTTGAGAAAGGAAGAGACCATGGGCTCTACTCCCCCATCACACACACACCCTCCACCTGCACCTGTATGCATCATTTAAAAAAATATTTAGATACAATTAATATACCACGAAATTCACCGTTTAAAAATGTACAACTAAGTGATTTTTAATAGATTCATAAGGTTGTACAATTATCATCACTATCTAATTCCAGAACATTTCATCATCCCAAAAAAGGAGCCCCCTGTCCATTAATAGTCACTCCATACTTCCTCTCCCCCAACGCCCAGAAACTGCTGATCCACTTTCTGTCTGTGAATTTGCCTGTCCAGGATATTTCATATAAACAGAACCATAAAATGCATGACTTTGTGTTACTGCCCCTTTTCACCTTGAATGTTTTCACAGTTTGTTCATGTTGTAGCATGTCCCAGACTTTGTTCCTTCCTATGGCTGAATTAATATTCCACTGCAGAGCTTTGTCATGTTTTGTTTATCCATTCATCAGGTGATGGCTATTTGGATTGTTTCCATACTTGGGCTATTGTGAATAATACTGCCATCAACATTCATGTACCAACTTTTGTGTGAACATATAGCTTCAGTTCTTTTGAGTATATTCCTTAGAGTAGACTTGCTGGGTCATATGGTAACCGTTGAACTTTCTAATTGCCAAACTGTTTTCCATAGCAGCTGTATCATTTTACATCCTACCAGCAATGTTTGTAGTTCTCCACTTCTAGTTTCTCCACATCCTCATCAACACTTGTTACTCTGCACCTTTATCATTATAGACATTCTGATGACTGTGAACTGATATTTCTTTTTTCAAAAAATATATTTTTTTCCAAAAGCGGTACCTATTAAATTTATATTTATTAAATAAAAGCTTTCTAAAAATATATACTTTTTAAAATGAGAAGCAAAGTCACAGACACAGTGAGGGAGAGATATAGAGAGAGGTCTTCCATCTACTGGTTCACTCCCTAGATGGCTGCAATGGCCAGAGCTGAGCCAATCTGAAGCCAGGAGCCAGGAACTTCTTCCAGATTTCCCAAGTGGGTGCAGGGATCCAAGCACTGGGACCATGTTCCACTGCTTTCTCAGGCCATCAGCAGGGAGCTGGATCAGTAGTAGAGCAGCTGGGACAAAAACAATTGCCTATGCGGGATGCTGGCACTGTAGACAGAGGCTTAATGTACTATGCCACAGTACCAGCCCCTGTAAACTGATATTTCATTGTGATTTATATTTGCATTTCCCTAATAACTAATGTTGAACATTTTTTCATGTGATTATTGGCTATCTGCTTATATTCTTTGGAGAAATATTTATTCAAATCCTTTACTCATTTTTAAAAAAGATTTATTTATTTACTTGAAAGGCAGAGTGACAGTGAGAGAGGGAGGGAGGTAGGGAGGGAGAGAGAGAGAGAGAAACCTTCCTTCTGCTGGCCCACTCCCCAAATGGCTGCAATAGCCGGAGCTAAGCCAGGCTAAATCCAGAAGCTCAGAACTCCATCTGGGTCTCCCACATGGATGATAGGGTCCCAAGTACTTGGGATATCTTCTGCTGCTTTCCCAGGCTCATTAGCAGGGAGCTGGATCAGAATCATTGTAGCTGGAACTTGAATTGGTACTCCACCATGCTGGTGTTGCAAGCAGCTGCTTCACCTGTTCTGTCACAATGCCAGCCCTTGTCTTCACCCTTTCTTTATTTCTTTTTTCTTCCTTTCTTTTTTAAAGATTTATTTATTTGTTTGAAAGGCAGAGTTACAGAGAGAAAGAGAGAGACAGAGAGAGAGAGGTTTCTTCCCTCTGCTGGTTCGCTCTCCAAATGGTGGCAATGGCTAGGGCTGTGCCAGGCCAAAACCAGGATCCAGGAGCTTCATTTGGATCTCCCACATGGGCACAGGGGCCCAAGTACTTGGGCCATCGCCATCTTCCACTGCTTTCCCAAGTACATTAGCAGGGAGCTGGATTGGAAGCAGAGCAGAAAGAATTAAACCACATGGGATGCCGGCGCTGCAGGCAACGACTTAACCTGCTGTGCCGCAGCTCCGGCCCTTTCTCTTTCTTTCCTTCTTTTTTTCTTTTCCTTTCTTTCTTTTTGAGGATTTATTTATTTATTTGAAAGTCAGAGGGCGTCAGGGCTCAATAGGCTAATCCTCTGCCTGCGGCGCCGGCACACTGGGTTTTAGTCCTGGTCGGGGTGCCGGATTCTGTCCCGGTTGCTCCTCTTCCTGTCCAGCTCTCTGCTGTGGCCCAGGAGTGCAGTGGAGGATGTCCCAAGTGCTTGGGCCCTGCACCCCATGGGAGACCAGGAGGAAGCACCTGGCTCCTGGCTTTGGATCAGCTCAGTGCGCTGGCCGCAGCGGCCATTGGAGGGTGAACCAACGGCAGAGGAAGACCTTTTTCTCTGTCTCTCTCTCTCTCACTGTCCACTCTGCCTGTAAAAAAAAAAAAAAAAAAAAAAAAAAAAGTGAGAAAGAGAGAGACAGAGACAGAGACAGACAGACAAAAGTTTTCCATTGCTAGTTCACTCCCCAGATGGCCATAACAGCCAGGGTTGGTCAGGTTGGGGCCAAGCTGAACCCAGATGCTTCATCCAGGTCTCCCATGTGGGTGCGGTGCCAGAACACTTGAGCCATCTTCCACTATTTTTCCCAGGCCAATAGCAGGAAGCTGGATTGGAAGAGGAGCAGCCAGGACTAGAAATGGTGCCCATATGGGATGCCAGTGTCTCAGGCAGAGGTTTTGCCAGCTATGCCATCAACACCAACTCTCTTTCACTTTCCTTTTCATTTGTTTGCTTTTAAGATTTATTTATTGGGGCTGCTCTGCTTCCAGTCCAGCTCCCTGCTGGTGTGCCTGGGAGGGCAGCAGAGGATGGCCCAGGTCCTTGGGCCCCTGTACCCACGTGGGAGGCCTGGGGGAAGCTCCTGGTTCAGGCTTTGGCCTGGCCCAGCCCTGGCCATTGTGGCCATTTGGGGAGTGGACCAGTAGATGGAGGACCTCGCTCTGTCTTTCTCTCTCTATCTCTCTGTAACTCTGCTTTCAAATAAATAAAATAAATCTTAAAAAAAAAAAAAAACCAACTCGCCTAGTTCTACATTCATCTCACTCTCAGTAGTCCTTTAAAAAAAATAAAAGAAAGGGCTGGCACTGTGGTGCAGTGGGTTAACGCCCTGGCCTGAAGTGCCAGAATGCCATATGGGCACCGGTTCGAGACCCAGCTTCTCTACTTCCCATCTAGCTCTCTGTTATGGCCTGGGAAAGCAGTAGAAGATGGTCCAGGTCCTTTGACCCCTGCACCCACGTGGGAGACCCAGAAGAAGCTCCTGGCTCCTGGCTTCGGATTGGCACAGCTCTGGCCATTGCGACCAGTTGGGGAGTGAACCATCGGATGGAAGACCTCTCTCTCTCTCTCTCTCTCTCTCTCTGCCTCTCCTCTCTCTGTGTAACTCTGACTTTCAAATAAAATAAATCTTTAAAAAAAGAAACGAAAAGAAAATAAAAGGAAAGGAAAGAGGGGCCAGCCCAGTGGTGTAGCGAGTGAAGCCACCGTCTGCAGTGCCTGTATCCCATGTGGACGCTGATTTGAGTCCTAGCTGCTCCACTTCCAATCTAGCACTCTGCTGTGGCCTGGAAGGTCAGTGGAGGATGGCCCAAGTCCTTGGGCTCCTGCACGCATATGGGAGACCTGGAGGAGTCTCCTGGATCCTGGCTTCAGATTGGCCCAGTTTCGGCCATTGCGGCCATTTGGGTAGTGAACCAGCAGGAGATGGATGACTTTCTTTCTCTCTCTCTCTGCCTCCCTCTCTGTAACCTGACACATTTATTTATTTATTTGAAGGCAAAGTTACAGACACACACACACACACACACACAGAGAGAGAGAGAGAGAGAGAGAGAGAGAGATCTTCTATTTGCTGTTGTATTCCCCAAATGGCTGCATCAGACTATGCCAGGCTGAAGCCAGGAGCCAGAAGATTCATCTTGGTCTTCCACCTGGGTTTGGGGGCCCAAGGACTTGAGCCATCTTCTGCTGCTTTCCCAGGTGTATTAGGAGGGAACTGGATCAGAAGTGGAGCAACTAGGAATTGAACCGGCTCCCGTATGGGATGCCAGCACCACAGGCAGCAGCTTAAGTTGCTATGCCACAGCACAGCCCTCCTCCCCCTTCTTCATAGTGCCTTTTTTTTTTTTTTTAAAGATTTATTTATTTATTTGAAAGTCAGAGTTACACAGAGAGAGGAGAGGCAGAGAGAGAGAGAGAGAGAGATAGAGAGAGAGGTCTTCTATCCTATGGTTCACTCCCTAATTGGCCACAATGGCCGGAGCTGCGCCGATCTGGAGCCAGGATTCAGGAGCTTCTTCTGGGTCTCCCACACAGGTGCAGGGGCCCAAGGGCTTGGGCCATCCTCTACTGCTTTCTCAGGCCATAGCAGAGAGCTGTATTGGAAGTGGAGTAGCTGGGGCTCGAACCAGCGCCCATATGGGCTGCTGGCACTGTAGGCGGCAGCTTTACCTACTATGCCACAGTGCCGGCTCCTTCATGGTGCCTTTGACACACAAAAAATTTTTAATTTTGATGTCTGCTTTTCCTTTGACTGCTGTGCTTTTAATGTCATATCTAAGAAACTATTACCTAATCCAAAGTCACAATGCTTTATACTCAGCTTTCATTCTAAGAGTTTTACCCAAACATTTCACACATTCCCAGAAGCACACGTCAGGTCCATTCCCTGCTTCTACTGATTCCTGTACCTACAGCTATATCCCTGACAGATCCCTGTTCAGGCACAGGTCCACTTACTGTGCACGTGTCTATCCCCATATCCACATCTAAATACAAACAATGCCATAAGCTTGCTACTTTATATATATATACTTTATATGTACTTTATACATACACACACACACACGCACACACACCCCGGCATTGTCCTGCCCGGAGCCCCACACGGTGACCTACGACCCTGCCTGGAGCCCTGGAGCTCTCTCCTCCATCCCCCGGCCCCACCTCCCCGATCCTGACCCCCTCTGACCACTCTGCCTCTCCCCAGGCAGGAGTTTGAGACCGAGCGGAAGCCAGACCTGCGGCGGGATGTTTACCTCCAGGATATTCACTGCGTCTCCTCCCTGTGCAAGGCCTATTTCAGAGAGCTTCCAGATCCCCTGCTCACCTATCGGCTCTATGACAAGTTTGCTGTGAGTTGAGAGGCAGGAAGATAGGGCTCGGGGTGGCAACTCCTGTTTTGACATTCCAGGCTGTCACATGCTGAGTGGAGTCCTGGTGACTCTGAGTGACAGAGACCACAGTATAGCATTCCTGGGAGAAAAGACCCCTCCTCTCCAAATCTCCTAGTTCCTGCTACCCTTGCCCTCCCCTGTCCCCCTTCTCATCACTCTGCCTTAACTGTGTCCTAAGGCCTGCAGACTATGCCCAGGGCAGTTGTCAGGCCCGGGGGTGGGGGGGTGAGGGGGTGGGGGGGTCAGGTGATCAGGGCTGGGAAGGTGCTGAGAAAGCACCTACACTAGAGCTTGTCTATGCTTAGTAGAATGAGAACACCTGTTAGAAGTCTAAACTTTTTAAAGGATGCGCTTCCATGAACTGTAATTGGATGTAGAACATCTTTTGAATAAGAAAACAACTGCCAACGATGCTATCATGAATTGAGTAATACTTTTTAAAAATATATTTATTTACTTATTTAAGAGGTAGAGTTATAGACAGAGGGAGGAAGAGACAGAGAGAGAGGTCTTCCATCTGCTAGTTCTCTCACCAAATGGTTACAATGGCAGGAGCTGTGCCGATCTGAAGCCAGCAGCCTGGAGCTTCCTCCAGGTCTTCCACATGGGTGCAGGAACCCTAGCATTTGGGTCATCCTGTACTGCTTTCCCAGGCCATAGCAGAGAGCCAGATTGGAAGAGGAGCTTCTGGGACTCAAACCTGCACCCATATAGGAAGCCAGCACTGCAGGTGGAGGCTTAACCTACCACATCACAGTGCTGGCCCAGAGCAATACTTTTTAAAAAATATTTTTAAATGTTTATTTATTTGAAAGATACACACACACACACACACATACACACACAGAGAGAGAGAGAGAGAGAGAGAGAGAGAGAGAGAGAAAGAGAAAGCTTCAATTCACTGCTTCACTCTCCAAATGGTTGCAACATCCAGGGTTGGGCCAGGCCACAGCCAGGAGCCAGGAACTCCATCCTTGTCTCCCACATGGGAGGCAGGAGCCCAAGGACTTGGACCATCATTTGTTTACTTCCCAGGAGCATTAGCAGGAAGTTGGATCAGAAGCAGAGCTGCTGGGTCTTGAACCGCCATCCCATATTGGGATGCTGGCATAGCAAGTGGTGGCTTAACCCACTGTGCCACCACATAGATCCCTTCCTGAACCCTTTGAAACAACACTTCAGTCCCTGGGGCACCCCCAGCGTGGGACCACTGATGCATCCAGTGCCAGAGCCTTACCAGTGGGGATGCTAAGGCAGGGAGTTGCCCAAGACCACTGAAGCAGCTAGGTGGCATAACCAAGATTCGGCTGCTGTTTTCTGCGAGCCCCAACTTCTTCCCACCATGTCAGTGTGCCTCGGAAGAGCCTGGGCACAGGCAGTGTGGGATGCAGCCCAGGTTGTTTCTGAGAGTGGTTTGGAGCGCTGAGGTGTAAGCAGAGTCCTGGCTGGACTGCTGACCCCAGCTTCTCGGACCTTACTCCCCTATCAGGAGGCGGTGGCGGTGCAACTGGAGCCCGAGCGCTTGGTCAAGATCCTAGAGGTGCTGCGAGAACTGCCCATCCCAAACTACAGGTGTGTGGGGCTGTACTTCCTGTACCTGAGGGTCCTGGCTGCCCCGCACGGCCAAGTCTCACTCCACCAAGAGCCTGGACTTGTCCCAGCCCGCCACTCACCTGGAGTGTCCCCTGTGTGAGCACCGCCTCCTCCCCCCTTTCTGCAGGACGCTGGAGTTCCTCATGCGGCACTTGGTGCACATGGCCTCGTTCAGCGCCCAGACCAACATGCACGCCCGCAACTTGGCCATCGTGTGGGCCCCCAACCTGCTGAGGTGAGCAGCCTGCAGGGACCCTGGGCAAGACTGGCCTTTGGAAGGCTGGTCCCAGGATGGAGTGTGGCTGAGTGGGTACCCTGGAGAAGGGCATGGGGTCTTTTTTTTTTTTTTTTTTTTTGACAGGCAGAGTTAGACAGTGATTTCGTTGGTTCACCCCTCAAGTGGCCGTAGCGGCGCACTTGTGGTTGGCGCACTGTGCCAATCCAAAGCCAGGACTCAGGTGCTTCCTCCTGGTCTCCCACGCGGGTGCAGGGCCCAAGGACCTGGGCCATCCTCCACTGCACTCCCAGGCCACAGCAGAGAGCTGGACTGGAAGAGCGGCAACCAGGACAGAATCTGGCACCCCGACCAGGCCTAGAAACCGGGGTACTGGTGCCACAGGTGGAGGATTAGCCTAGTGAGCCACAGCGCTGGCCATGGCATGGGGGGGTCTTACAAAGCTCATTGAGAAAGGCAGGCTCAGGCTTACATGGAGAGGACTGGGGCCCACCCACTTGAGGCCCTTTTCAGGACCTTTTTCTTTTCCTGTACCATGTTACTGAGCACAGAGACTGGGACATAAGTCTTTGCCATCTGTTTGTTGAGCAAACATCTTGCAGTTAGTTGGAGGTCTAGGCCTGTGTCTCACTCACTGTGGTACAAGGCAGACTATGAGAAGTCCTGTAACTCATTACTATAAACAAACATCCTCCTATGCCAATGAAGACGGAGTAATCCTGAGGAGGGTGTCCAAGAAGGCTTCCGAGAGGAGGTGGCATTTGACACTTGGATCATGCATCAATGGTTTAAGAGGTGGAGATGGGGTTAAGCATGCAAGTGAGAAAGTATAAGAGATTTGGGAGGAGAGTCTGATGGAGAAGTGATGGGACTGAGGGAAGAATCCCTCCACCTCTCCACAGGTCCAAAGACATAGAGGCCTCAGGCTTCAACGGGACTGCAGCCTTCATGGAGGTGCGTGTGCAGTCCATCGTCGTGGAGTTCATCCTCACCCACGTGGACCAGCTCTTTGGGGGTGCCTCCCTCTCTGGTCAGTGCCCTTCCTGCGCACTACATCGCTGCTCTCTGGCTGGGGAGGCGTGCCGGAACTACAGAGGTCCTCCAAGATCAACTAGTTCAGGTTCTGTTTCACGGATGAGAAAAGTCAGTCTTACAGAGGGAACCCCAGAGAGACAGTGGTGCAGTCAGGACTTGAGAGGTGACTTCTGGTGTCGGCCTAGTGCATAGTTTGATCTCTAAATCACTGCCCTGGCTCCCAAGGCTAGTGATGATACACACCTGCCCCAGCCCACCAGGCCAGTGTCCTAGCATCTTCTGGCCCTCTTTCCCCATAAGAACACCATCTTGAGGAGCTGGAAATGGAGGGCCTGTCTCCAGGGCCATTGGAGGGTAACCCTAACCAGGTTGTTGGTGAGGGAAAAAGAAGGGCTGGGCGTCCAAAGTTCTCCTTTTGGCTCTGTTCTTGGCTGGCCAATTCCTTTTCTTTCCCCAGGTGACGAGGTGAACAGTGGCTGGAGATCACTTCCAGGTGCCCGAGTGTCGAGTAACCCTGAGGACCTCATGCCCAGGTCCCTGCCCTACCACCTGCCTAGCATCCTGCAGGCTGGGGATGGACCCCCACAGATGCGGCCCTACCACACTATCATTGAGATTGCGGAGCACAAGTAAGGCCCCTCCCCATACTCTCCTTGCCTGCACTGACCACCAGCCTCCAGGCTCCAATTATTTCTCTATCCCCTGCAGGAGGAAAGGGTCTTTGAAGGTCAGAAAGTGGAGGTCTATCTTTAATCTTGGTCGCTCGGGCCATGAGACAAAGCGTAAATTTCCACGGGGTGCTGAGGACAGGGGTAAGTCTAGGGAAATGGGGGAGCTTTGCTGAGGGGGTGCAGTGCCCTGGCTCCACTACACATCCCTGTCTTGCAGAGGACAAGTCCAGTAAGGGGACCCTGAGGCCAGCCAAGAGCATGGACTCACTGAGTGCTGCAGCTGGGACCAGCGATGGTGAGTATAGGTGTGTGTTCTTGTGCGTGTACGTGTGTGTACTGTGTGACCAGTTGCGTGGCCAACTGTGTTCAATAATTTCAAAAATATTTAATGAGTGCCTATCATACAGCAGCCATAGTGCCAGATGCTAAGCAGGGCGTGGTGAGTGCATCGTGTAGTCTGTGAATGTGTTTGTTAAATGTTTGTACCTGGAGAGACACCACAAGAGGTGTGTGAGTGCATGATAGGGGCAGCCAGTGACCGCATCTGCAGGGAGGAAGTGGGCTCCATAGGGATGCACAGGTAGGGTGACCTGTTGGTCAGGTGGTGTGTTTGTAGCAGCGTTTGAAGGAAGCTGGGGCTGCCACTCAGGCCTGAGAGAGCAGAAAGTGTTCTTCAGGGCTTTGCTGATGTGTATAGGCCCCTGGAGTTAAGGCTATTGCCTACTTAGCCCTCTTTCTCCTCCACAGAGCCAGAGGGGCTGGTGGGATCCAGCAGTTCCCAGCCAAGCTCACTGCTACCTGAAAACCTGGAGAATGATTCCATGGAGATAGCAGAGGGTGACCAGGAGACAGAAGCAGAGGCACCGGGTGGCACCAACTCTGAGCCAGGCACACCGCGAGCTGGGCGGTCAGCCATCCGGGCTGTGGGCGGTAGCCGTGCCGAACGTTGTGCTGGTGTTCACATCTCAGACCCCTACAATGTCAACCTCCCGCTGCACATCACCTCTATTCTCAGTGTGCCCCCCAACATCATCTCCAACGTCTCCTTGACCAGGCTCACCCGTGGCCTTGAGTGTCCGGCCCTGCAACCTCGGCCAAACCCTGCCTCTGGCCCAGGCCCTGGCCCTGGGCCCCCAGGTGAGGACCCAGGGATGCCCAAGGACTGGGCAAGGGTACTAGAGCTCCAGGCTCAAGCTGTGAAGCTGGAAGATGTACTGTTGGAAAGGCAAAGGCCTCGGGCCTTATGCTCTGGGGTGGTTACCTTAAGCTGCCTTCCTGGATACAGGGTTGGAGTAGATTTAGTAACATTCTCTAGTTATGTGAAAACCATGGAGAAGGGCTATTAACAAGTCTTCAGATCACTGATGTACCCAAGAGTGTGGTTTGCATCAAACTCGTACAAGGGAACTTCAGAAAGCTCGTGGAGAATGGAATTGAAAGACAATGCATGGCCGGCGCTGTGGCTCACTAGGCTAATCCTCCACCTTGCGGCGCTGGCACACCGGGTTCTAGTCCCGGTCGGGGCGCCGGATTCTGTCCCGATTGCCCCTCTTCCAGGCCAGCTCTCTGCTGTGGAGTGCAGTGGAGGATGGCCCAAGTGCTTGGGCCCTGCACCCCATGGGAGACCAGGGTAAGTACCTGGCTCCTGCCATCGGTTCAGTGCGGTGCGCCGGCCGCAGTGCGCCGGCCACGGCGGCCATTGGAGGGTGAACCAACGGCAAAGGAAGACCTTTCTCTCTGTCTCTCTCTCTCTCACTGTCCACTCTGCTGTCAAAAAAAAAAAAAAAAAAAAAAAAGGAAAGAAAGATAATGCAGGGCCTGCACTGTGGTGCAGTGGGTTAAAGCGCTGGTCTGCCGCGCTGGCATCCCACATGGGCATTGGTTCAAATCCGGCTGCTCTACTTCTGATCCAGCTCTCTGCTATGGCCTGGGAAAGCAGTGGAAGCTGGCCCAAGTCCATGGGTCCCTGCACCTGCCTGGGAGACCTGGAAGAAGTTCCTGGCTCCTGGCTTCAGATTGGCACAGTTCCGGCCTTTGTGGCCATCTGGGGAATGAACCAGAAGTAGGAAGACCTCTCTATCTTTCTCTCTCTGCCTCTGCCTCTCTGTAACTTTGCCTTTCAAGTAAATAAATAAATCTTTAAAAAATAGAAAGATAGAAAGTGCACATTTCCCACCAATTTCTTGAATTCCCCTCATGCAGCAGGGCTTGCTAAGTACAAGTGTGGGAATATGTGATAGATGATGAAAATAATAATTGTCACATTAGCACTAAATGCTATCATTTTTTTTTTTTAAAAGATTTATTTATTTATTTATCTGAAAGAGTTATAGAGAGGGAGAGACAGAGAGAGATGGATCTTCTCTCTGCTGGTTCATTTCCCAGATGGCCACAACTGCCAGGCTGAAGCCAGGAGCCAGGAGCTTCTTCTAGGTCTCCCACGTGGATGTCAGCAGCCCAAGAACTTTGGCCATCTTCCACTGCTTTTGCAGGACATTAGCAGGGGAACAGGATTGGAAGTGGAGCAGCCAGGACTCGAACCGGTGCCCATATGGGATACCAGCACTGCAGGAGACAACTTTATCCACTATGCCACAAAGCTGGCCCCTAAATGCTAGCATTTATTGAAAATTTATTATGTGCCAAGAGCTCTGTCAAGCACTTTGCAGGCAACAGTTTTATTTTCTCACAATCTTATGATCCAGAAATGTTGTTATCCTCATGTTACTATGGTGGAAAGCTGAGACTTAAGAGTAAGTGATTTGCTATTGATTTAGGTAGGGAGTGGCAGGGCTGGGATCAGATCCTGCTCTGACCCCAGTTGCCAAAGTATCCCTGATGAGAAGTCCTGAGGCAGCACAGGAAAGTGCATGGGCTGTACAGTTGAGTAGATGTGAGTACAGATTTTCCCTAGTGGGGCCAGTGTTGTGGTGTAGCAAGGTAAACCGCCCCCTAAAGTGCTGACATCTCATATGGGCACCAGTTCAAGTCCTGGCTGCTGCACTTCCAGTCCAGCTCCCTGCTAATGCACCTGGGAATGCAGTAGAATCCTGGAAGAAGCTCCTGGCTCCTGGCTTCAGACAGGCCCAGCTGCTGCCCACGTGACCATTTGGGAGAATGAACTAGCTGATGCAAGATCTGTCTATCTCTTCCTCTCTCTGTAACTTTGCCTTTCAAATAAATCTTAAGGTTTTTTTTTTTTTTTTTTTTTTTTTGCCTAGTGGCCCCTATTGGCTGTGTGATCTTGGGCAAATTGCTTAATATCTCTGAGCTGCAGTTTCCTCCTATGTAAAATGAGGATAATGCCCTAGTTTGTTTTGCACGTTAAATAATCACATTGTAAATAGTAAGTAATTGCATTCTGTATTAAGTAAATACATTGTATAATGTATGGCGCAGGGCTTGGCTTCTGGAAGGGGTTCAATAACAGTAACTATAAGCCAGCAGTCAGGGATAATGCTCTGATGGCATCAGCCATGTGCAGTATCTATTCTGGGAGTGCTAGGAAGAAAGGGTCAGGGCTGGCCTTGACCTCTGTGTTCCTGGGTCTATTTCTCTCTTGACAGATAAGAAGTTGGAGTCACGTCCGGTCCCAGGTCCCCTGGCTGACTCAGTCCCAGTGGACGAGGCTCCTGTTCTGGAGGACTCCCTGTCCCAGGAGGTGCAGGATTCCTTCTCCTTCCTAGAGGACTCAAGCAGCTCAGAGCCCGAGTGGGTGGGGGTGGAAGATGGGGAGGTGGCCAAGGCAGGAGCAGCAGGAGCTGCCTTCTCCCCTGGGGAGGACGACTCCGGGATGGGCTACCTGGAGGAGCTCCTGGGAGTTGGGCCTCAGGTAAGGAACAGCTGTGCTGGGTTTGGGGGTGGTAAGGAGTCCAGAGAGTAGACAAGGCCATGTGGTCCTGAGCCTCCATGCTTTGCCTACAGGTGGAAGAGTTCTCTGTGGAGCCACCCTTGGATGACCTGTCTCTGGATGAAGCGCAGTATGTTCTGGCTCCCAGCTGCTGTTCCTTGGACTCTGTGGGCCCTGGGCCTGAAGTAGAGGAAGAAAATGGGGAGGAAGTTTTCTTGAGTGCCTATGATGATCTAAGTCCCCTGTTGGGGCCTAATCCCCGCTCCTGGGAGAGCACAGAGAACCTGCAGGACGAGGCAGCAGGGTGTGGAAGACAGACTCCAGGACTGACTGAGGAAGAGCAGGCACCTTTGGAAGTTGAGGAAGACAAGGAAGCTGAGCCTGGAAGCAAATGGGACATCAGGAAAGAGGCTGAAGGGAGTCCAGGGGCTGGGACGGAAGTTGGAAAGGCCGGTGAGGAAGGAAAGGAGGCTGCGGAAAGCCGAGAGGGGATGGTCAGGCTGGAAGAAGGGAGTGGGGAAGAGGCAGAGGCCAAAGGACATCAGGAGGCTGAAAGCGTGGAGGAGACTAAGAGTACAGAGGAACCAGGAGAACAGGATATAGACAAGGAGCAGGACAAAGAGGTTGAGAGAGAAGAGGCTGAGGGAGGAGAGGCGGCTCAGGTAGACACTGGAAGGTATCCAGAGAACGGGGCCCAGGAACACCTGGCTGCTGAGGAGAACTGGGAAGTTGTACACAAACAAGAGGTCAATGGAGGCACAGAGGATGAGGTCAAAGGACAGAAGGGGAATGGAAACCATGAGACAAGAGAAGACCAAGGAGATGGCGAAGATGGCAGAAATTCAGCAACAGCAGCCAAAGGAGGAGAAAGGGAGCTTAGCAAGGAACGGGAGAGTGGGCGTGGAGTGGCTGAGGGAGCTCAGAGCGCGGGAGGGGACCGTGTAGAAGAGGGGGCCCTCTCTGGGGGGTCGGGCATGAAGTTCTTGCAGGCTGATGCTGCCAAAGAGGGCAATGCTCAGTCTTCTGATACGGAACAGGTAGCCCCCCAGCCACCCCAGCCAGAGGAGCTGGAGCCTGATGGTCAGCCCAGCTCTGAGGGTGATGCTCTGTGCGCCTGCTCCCTTGGTTCAGCAGGCGGTGTGGGCATGCGCCTGGCTTCCACCCTGCTTCAGGTCCAACAGGTCCACTCTGTGCCCGTGGTGCCCCCCAAGCCACAGTTTGCCAAGATGCCCAGTGCAATGTGCAGCAAGATCCATGTAGCCCCTGCAAACCCATGCCCAAGGCCTGGCCGCCTTGATGGGACTCCTGGGGAAAGGGCTTGGGGGTCCCGAGCGTCCCGATCCTCTTGGAGGAATGGGGGCAGTCTTTCCTTCGACGCTGCTGTGGCCATGGCCCGGGACCGCCAGAGGACTGAGGCTCAGGCAGTCCGGCGGACCCAGACATGTACTGGGGGTGGGGACTACAGCCTCATTCCCAGAACCTCCCTCTGTAGCACGATCCCTGCCCATCCTTCTCGGCCCCTTAGCTGCTTGGAACACCCACCTGAAGGCACAGAAGGGCCTGGATCCCGGAGTCGGCTTAGTCTGCCCCTCAAAGATCCCCAGCCCCCCGATCTCCTTATGTGCCCCCAGCGCCGGTCATATGCATTTGAAACACAGGCTAACCACGAGAAAGGTGAGAGACTGTGATTAGGACCAGAACATTGGGCCAAAGGGACCAGGAAATTGTCTGGAATCTTTGGGGTCCCTGGCTAGCTGTCTCTTCTGTAGCCTGAGCAGCTGTAGTGCCCCACTCTATGGAACTTTGGTCCTCCAGCTTCTGTTTCTGACTGTGGGAGGCACTTTCTCAGCTGGTATACCTGAGCTCGTCTCAGACTTAGAGCACTTACTTATCTCTCAGGAGATTTTCCAAAAAAGTCACCAAGATCCTGTTCCCAGGGAGTAGCGTCATTGGCCAAGGGGAACATAACGTTAGGCAGAAAATTTAAGAAGTTTCTCAAAGCGAAGAATGGAGGGGGAATTCCAGACAAGTTCCTGCTCTCCTCGGAGGCTTCTTTATAGAAGCCCAAGACAGAGGTGAGGACTGGGTCAGCTCAGAGCTTCTCCCTCCGCCCCCCCCTTTCTCACACACACACACACACACACACACACTAGTTGTCCATCCCTACATCCTTGGATACTTCCCGATCCTCTTAGCTCCATATTAGCAGTATGTCCAGGAAGTTCTTTGAAGTCCTCAGTGTTTGAAAGATGGCCTGGACCCCTCCCTTCCCCTCCATCTGCCTCTCCGTATATTACAGGGGAAAGGTCTTGTGCACATCTCTCTGGCCGTTCCTTTTTCCTTTGGAATAATGCCCTCCTGTTTCAGAAAATGGGGATGGCCTCACTCAGGTTCTTGGGACTGCTTCTCCAGACAGGTGGAGGGCACAGGTCTCACTCTAGAAGGGGTTGGTATTGCAGAATAAAAGTTGTATTTTTACACATAAACAGTGTGGAGTCTCATTATTCTGACTAAAACCTTGGGTGATAGGTATCACATTTTCATATATTTGGCCAAACTTTTTTTTCCCCTACTTTGTTCAGGGCTGTTTCTCAGTTGTCATGGAGACTAGGCTAAAAACTAGAGCTGGGGTCAGCGGTGGTCAGGAAATGGGGAAGAGAAACTTGTATTTACATAATGTTCATTATGTGCCAGGAACCGGGCTGGGTAGTCTTGTGTATTAATTCCACTTAGCAATTCTGTAAGGTAGGTACACATAGGTGGCTCCATCTTACGGATGAGGAAACTAAGGCTCAATTAAGTAAAAATGCTTGTAAGATCCCAGCGGTAATAAGTAGAAGAGATGGATTTGAGAACCAGGTTTAAATGGCCTGGTTTCTTAATTTTTCCCATTATACCATCCTACTCCAAACCTATTAGGAAGAATGGGAATCAATCCTCTCGCAAAATGTAAGCCTCGGGTGAGTGACTAGCGACGCTAACAGAAAGGAGGTATGCTCAGATCTATCTATTTATGCCCTGAGATGTCTCCATCTCCTGTAGGAAACCCTTAAAAAAATTGCCCTTATCCAAGATGGCCTCCCAAATAGCCCTTGTTAAAGATGGCGCCTCCGTCTGGCGGCCCTCCTTGATCCCCGCCTGCCGCCCCATTCCCTTTTCCCGGAATCAAAAAAGCTCTGCCAAGCACAGAGATGGCAGCACACGCTAGCCGCCCTTCTCCCGCTCCCGCCCTAAGTGGCCAGGCCTCGAGCGACATTCGCCAGCAGTACCCCTCCGAGCGTGTCCCCACGCTCCCATCCCTCCAGCCCTCAGCAAGATGGAGCGAGCGGAAGTGGAGCGGCTCAGGGGCTGTAAGTGGGCGGGGCGGGTCGAGAGAGACACTTCCGCCCCTCACCAACATGGCCCAGGGCCGGCAGTGCGCATGAGCAGCTGTCTATGGAGAGACTCGGGTCGGGAGAGGGAGAACACGGTCGGGGGGAAATCGGCGGCTGAGACGGCCTGGGCCGGTGAGTGCAGGGCCACACGGCAGTGTGGAGACTGGATGGGTCGGCAAGGCGGGGCCGCTTTGATTTAGTTTCCGTTTTTCAGGATGGGAAACTCTTGGGGGAGGAAGCCTTTGTTTTGGGGGAGGGGACCGTGCCTGGTTCTTTTATTTGCTATCCCGCTTTGTGGGCCAAACCCGCTCCCCGCCCTCCTGCGCTGTCCGGCCGCGGGGCTGCGGCTGCGGGCCCCCGAGCTCCCGGCGCCCCTTCCCTGCCTGCTCTGCGAAGCAGCCGCGGCGCGGGGCGAACGCGGCTGGGCTGGCCGGGTCACGGCGCGGGCTCCGGGGCGCGCGCCTGGCGGGCGCTCAGCTCGGTGAGCGCCTGCTGCTCGGTGGGCCTTCGGGGAGACGCCTTGTTCTCAGGCCTGGTTTCTTTCCAGGCTGCATCCCCCACCCCCACCCCGCTTTGTGTCCAGACTCGGCCAGGGGTCTCGCTGGGCCCTCGTTTGCCTGAGCGTGCACAGCGCAACATCCTATCCCGGTTCCCGTGTCTCCCATCTCCCGAAGGCTCAGGAAATGCTTCCGGATGTCCAGCGCGGGGTTGAAGAAGTAGCGCGACCCCGCTGCGGGGTGTCCTCGGAGACCGCCCTTGGCTGACAGCTGTGGGCGATAGAGGCGCCTCCTACTCCCTGCCTTCTCTTTCATTGCTTCCTCCTGCAGTCGGCGCGACGAGCCTCGGAGGGGCACTTTTCCCACTCAGGTTGGAGGATGGAGACCTGGGTGGTCCCAAAACACCAGGGCTACTTCTCCTGCGGGGCTGGGATCTCCTTGCAACATTACTTCCTTCGGACAGTTTCGCTTTCAGTTCCTTTTTGTTGTTGTTGTTGTTGCCATTTTCCTTGGCCACGGGCTCTCCAGGGCTTCTCCGCTGAGGATATTTCCTGGGATAGAAAAGGCCAGGAGAAACTCACGGATGCAGAATTTACAGAAATCTTGCCCCTTTCGTGTTGGGATTATTTTACTGCTTTGTACCGGCTGTTTCTTTTCGGCATCTGCCCGCTTAGCCCTTTGTTTTTTTCTGTCGTCTGGCTGCATGTCAGGGTCCTAAGGCAGGCACCTCCTAGATGGGTTCCTCCTCCATTGTCTCTTCTTCGGAAGCCTAAGCCTGGGCTTTTTTTTTTTTTTTTCTTTCCCTCCTTAGTGAGGCTCAGTTGATTTGGAGTTGTCATGGCAACGTTTTAGCAACTGTGTTGTTCTACAGGAAGGCTTAATGAATAATAATAAAGAAGGCTTGAAGCTAGTGCACTTGGATGTTAGGTTCTCTAAGGGATGATACCAATCTGGGCACCCCCTGCGCCCAGATAAGAGCCCTTTCAGTAGAGTGGAGCCCAAGGGCCAGGTCTTTGTGGTTAGCATCCGTTTTCCAGTGGTGGTGGGTTCCTGTGTCCCCTCCCTGGATTGAGGCAGCTGGAAGCTGAGAACCTGGAAGAAGCATGACTGTCCATGGCCTTGTGTTTTGGTAATGCTGGTCTCAACATGGCCCTCCCTAATTTCCTTGAAGCTGCTGTTGTGGGAGATCATGATAGCTTTAATAATAATCCTTTGAGAAATGTGTTGTTTCTCAGCCTTCCGGTATAATGACCCCTTCTCCACCAAGAGTCAGGGTGATAATGAAGGGGTGAGGAGCTCGATTTGTAGGGTTGCGTTTTCCAACAGACCGGCCCTCAGCATTGGAATGGGGGAAGCTGGTTGTCCTTTGCAGGTGCAGGTGACTGGGTTCTTTTCCTGGCTGTGTGTTCACGGAGCCTTGATCCCAAGTCTAGGGAGGCTGTTCAGTCCAACACTCACTGCAAACTCCGTGATTTCTACCAGGACTTAGTATTCAGGCCTGTGAATCAGGAGATACGAAGACTCCAAAAAAAGGACCAGTTCCTCGGATGTGCCCCCTCACAGAGAGATGAAGGGGTGAGTAAAGCAGAGGTAGGGTCTGGGGTGAGAGATGGTTGGCCTGGGAGAGCGTCAGACGCTGAGAGCACTGGCTGTGCGGGCAGACAGACCTGGAGTCAGGTCCAGTTCCGTCCCCTACCAGCTGTGTGATCTGGTTTCCCATTTGTAGAATGGAGGTAGTGCCACCTGCCTTATAGTGCTGTTAGTGTTCACTAAGACAGGACATGTTAAATGCTTAGCTTGAAGCCTACATGCATAGTAAGTACTAGTTGTTATTCTCACGTAACCCAGCATCTGTTATGGATGCCAGTGGATTTGGGAGTTCTTTGCCACTGGGCCAGTAGCTTCTCACTCCCTTCTTCCCTTATTCTTTCTTTTGCTCTTTCACCACAAACAGGCAGCAGAAAACAGCTGAAACGGAAGAGGGGACAGTGCAGATTCAGGAAGGTGAGTGTTAAAAATGGAACTGAGAGCCATGATGGCACCTGTCCCTCCACTGGGCCACCTCCCGAGCGCCCTTCCTCCTTCCACGTGTCGTGCAAGTGGAACAGAAGGAGAAAGGCAGTTAACTCAGGGACCTTTCCTTTGCTCTCCTACTTCAGGTGCAGTAGCTACTGGGGAGGACCCAACCAGTGTGGCTATCGCCAGCATCCAGTCAGCTGCCACCTTCCCTGACCCCAACGTCAAGTACGTCTTCCGAACTGAGAATGGGGGCCAGGTAAGGGGAGGAGCCAGGTGGCTGCAGGTGTTACTTGGGATTGGGGTTGAGGGAGGTTTGGAACATGTGTTGGGAAGATGTGGCTTGGAGGATGAGGGGGAAATACGGACTCTTATGGTGGGAGGGCTGATATGAGAGTTGGGGTAGAGCCTGGTGTGAGCCAGGGGTATGCTAAAGCCCTGGGACAGGGAGGGAAGGGAGAGCGGCTGACTGTGTCGAGGGTGTTATTTTGGGGCCTTCCCCATGGAGAAGTTTGCGAAGTGCCCTGGGAGTCCCAGCATTTACTCCTCTCTCTTCTCCCGCCCTCTTCCTCTCGCTTTTAGGTGATGTACAGGGTGATCCAGGTGTCTGAAGGGCAACTGGACGGCCAGACTGAGGGTACCGGCGCCATCAGTGGCTACCCTGCCACTCAGTCCATGACCCAGGTACTGCAGTCTGGGCTGGGCTGGTGACCAGATCTCCGGGCAGTGAGAGGAAGAAGGGAACTGGACTCTGTCCTCTTGCTCTCCTCTCCAGGCCGTGATCCAGGGTGCTTTCACCAGTGATGATACGGTTGACACAGAGGGGACAGCTGCTGAGACGCACTATACTTACTTCCCCAGCACTGCAGTGGGAGATGGGGCAGGAGGTACCACATCGGGGAGTACAGCTGCTGTTGTTACTACCCAGGGCTCAGAGGCACTACTGGGGCAGGCAACCCCTCCTGGCACTGGTGAGATATCGCGTGAGGATGCTGGCTGGAGGGGCTAGGAGAGGCCATGGGACATGGCTGGTGGGCAGTGGGCCTTCACTCTTGACCCTTCCTGATTCCTTAGCCCCGGGCAAGGCAGTGAGTTGGCCCCCCTCCTAGCAGGAGGAAGCCTGTTCTTTTCAGAGGAGGATCCCAGGGTCGTGGCCTCAGGGCATGGTCATGTGGCCAGGTTTGTCCGGACACAGTTTATCCTGCGTCTTCACAGGTCAGTTCTTTGTGATGATGTCACCACAGGAAGTGTTGCAGGGGGGAAGCCAGCGCTCCATCGCCCCTAGGACCCACCCGTATTCCCCGTGAGTGATCCCATTTCTTCTCAATCACCAGGAGTGGTGGTTTTTTTTTTTTTTTTGGAAAGATTTATTTATGTATTGAAAGGAAGAGTGAGAGGGAGCAGAGTGACACAGAGAGGGAGAGAGAGAGATCAACTTTCCATCACTCCCCAAATTCCTGCATCAGCCAGGGCTGAGCCAGGCCAAAGCCAGGAGCCTGGAACTCCATCTGGGTCTTCACCCAAGTACTTGGGTCATGATTTGTTGCCTTCTGATGCCAGGTGCATTAGCAGGACGCTGGATCAGAAGCAGAGTAGCTGGGACTTGAACCTGTACCCTGACAAGGGATGTGAGTGTCCCAAGAGGCAGCTTAACCTGCTGTACCACAACACCCTCCCCATAAGCCATCTTGACACTTGCTGAATCTTGTTTAATGCCTTACCCCAAACTCTAATCTTAGTTTTATTTAAAAAAATTTTTTTAAGATTCACTTATTTATTTGAAAGGCAGAGCGAGAGAGGGAGAGAAAGAATAGATATCTTCCATTTTCTGGTTTATTCCCCAAATAGCCACAATAGCCAGGTCTGGGTCAGACAGGAGCCAGGAACTCCATCTTGGTCTCCCATATGGGTGGTAGTGGCCCACAACATCTTGGGGTGTTTGCCCAAGCACATTAGCATGAAGCTGGATTGGAAGCCAGAGTAGCCTGGCATCAAACCAGCACTCTGATAAGATATGCCAAAGTTGCCAGCGGCAGCTTCACCCGCTGCACCACAGTGCCAGCCCCTCATCTTAGTCCTCGTCCTTACTCCGGCCACCCTGGGTTCTGTTGTCAGGAAGTCAGAGGCCCCCCGGACGACTCGGGATGAGAAACGCAGGGCTCAGCACAACGAAGGTGAGCTGGATCTGAGTGTGAAGCAGGGAGCGGTTGTGTGGGAGTGGGGGCAGCAGGGACATCTGGCGGGCGGGGCTGGGGGAGGGGAGGTTAGGTAGTTTTCACCCTAGGCTGTGGTGAGTTTTCACGGAGTCACTTTGCCCCGCAGTGGAGCGCCGCCGCCGAGACAAGATCAACAATTGGATTGTGCAGCTGTCTAAGATCATCCCAGACTGCTCCATGGAGAGCACCAAGTCTGGCCAGGTCATGGCAAGGCCCTGGTGGTGGGCAGGCCGCCTGAATTCTGTCTCCTGGTATCGTTTCCAGAAATGGTGGAGAGAGGGACACAGCGTGGCAGTGGTCTTCCCTTCCCTCTCTCCGAGGGTCCTGTGCCTCTGGGAGGTGTCACGGTGCCATCCTTAGGGGACAGTGAGGTCCGAAGCGTGAGCATGCTTTTGGACAGGCCAGATGTCTTCAAGGCTAGACCTCATTTGGTCGGCTTTGTCTTGCAGAGTAAAGGTGGAATCCTGTCCAAAGCTTGTGATTACATCCAGGAGCTTCGGCAGAGTAACCACCGGTTGTCTGAGGAGCTGCAGGGGCTCGACCAGCTGCAGCTGGACAACGATGTGCTTCGACAGCAGGTCCGACGCCCCCCGGTCCCCCTCGCAGCCGCAGAGCTGGTTTCAGATTCTTTGTGGCATCATCCGTGGAGAGGGCCTCACCAGGGGACCCTCTGAATGGGTTCGGGGTGGGGGGGGGCTGGCAGTGTTCCCTTTGTTTAATCCGTTCCCCTTACTACCTGTTTCCTGTGTCAGGTGGAAGATCTTAAAAACAAGAACCTGCTGCTGCGGGCTCAGCTGCGGCACCACGGATTGGAAGTCGTCATCAAGAACGACAGCAACTAACCATGGGGATGTGGGGGCTTTGGGCCCGGGAACTGCAGCTAGCCCAGGAGCAACAGGCCAATCCCACGCCCCTTTCCTTCACTGCCCGCTTCCCGGCCTGGGCCTGGGGGGAGTTCAGAAGCCGTGTCTCTGAACTGAGGCCCTGCGCCATGGCAGACCGCAGTGGTGGGAAACACACAGTGTGGACCTGCCCTGACCGCCTTGCCCACCCCCTCGCCATCCAGCTCCCCGGGCCCTTGTGCTCCTCTTGCACAATGCATGTGCTGTCCCCACGCCGGAGACTGGACACATGGAGCCGGGGGGAGGAGGGCCTGCCCTGCGCTTGCCTAGAGTGCCCAGCAGAGGACCTGCTGACCGCGAGCTCTGGTTTGCCACGGGGCTCGGGCGCTTCCATTGGTCCCTTGCCTGGAGCTGAGGTTCAGCTTTGTACCCGGGGGCTCTGAGGAACAGGCTCAAGTAAGAAGTGGGGTTAGGATGCTCAGCAGTGGCTGCTGTCCCACAGAGGAGGCTAGCCAGCAAGCAGTACGGCCTATGCAGAAGTCTCTGGAGCCAGGGAGGACAGCAGGCAAGGCCCACTTAGGGCCTTCCCCTTCGTGGGGTGGTTTTTTTCCTTTTCTTTTTTTTTTTCCCTTTTTTTTTTTTTTTTTAAAGATAAAATTGTTCAGAGCCACAGTTGTCTTTTTCTCCTCCTTTTGTGGGCCCCAGGGCGGAAGGGAGGGCATTCCTGGCTTTTGGACCACGAAGGGCTGGGCCGGGTTTAGGGTGGGATGCTGCTTTTATGCTCATCACCTAGTGCCTCTACCGCTGCCAGACTAATGAGTCGTTTCCTGCCCACGCTGGGGACTCGCTAGGATATCCGGTGGACTGGTGGTAGGCACCACTAACAGGTGCTGCGGGGGCGGAGCGGGAGGCTCTCCCTCCGCTTCCGGTTCCGGTTGGCTCCTGGAGGGAGGGAGAGATGTTACCGGCACCGAGGGGGAGTGCCTTGGCCTTATTCCTGGGATTTGCAATCGCGGCGCGCACCATGGCTGGAGGTACCTGCAGGGTAGACCTGGGACCTCGCCCTGATAAGTGGCTGCGGGCGCGCGTGGAGGCCCCGTGGGTGGAAGTGGGGCAGCGGGGCTGAGGTGCCCCCCCGCCCCGCTCGCCTCAATGGATTGGCCCGCAGCCAGGGGAGGGGGCGCCGCGGCTGCTGTGCCTTGGGAACCCTCTTCCCTGAAGGCGCTCGTGCTCCCTTCCTCAGCACCCACGGTCTCGCTCCCCGAACTCCGATCACTCCTAGCCGCTGGTCGCGCCCGGCTCTTCGATGTGCGATCTCGGGAGGAAGCAGCAGCGGGGACGATCCCGGGGGCGCTCAACATCCCGGGTACAAGATGGAGAAGGGAGGTCCCCGTGTCAGACTAGGACAGCCGGGAAGGGCTCACCGAGGGGTAGGCGCAGCAATCGGGGTCCTGCGTTCCTTTAAGACAGCCCTCAGCCTCCCTAGCGAAGGGCTGGTTGGAGGCGGGTCCTGGCAGCCGAACTGGCCCATCCAGTTTGAGGGGATAGTAGGCAGTGAGGAGGGGGGTGGGCCAGCCTCTTTCTGCCCGCCCCCCCCCCCCTCCCGCGGGGAAGCGGCTCCGGTCAAAGGCTGTTTGGCTGACCCGAGCTAAGCTAAGCGCTGGGCTGCGGCTAGTCCCTTAGATGGGGCGGGGCAGGGTGGTATGGGAACGCTGTAGGTTGTTTTGGGGCCCCCTGGAGATTCGTTCCGCCACTGGGACTCCAGGCCCTGCTTCCGAAGCCCCCAGACTGCGGGCTCGGCATTGTGTCCTCTCCACCCCTGCCAGTGTCCGAGCTGGAAAGCGCCCTGCAGATGGAGCCGGCTGCTTTCCAGGCCAGGTACTCCGCTCAGAAGCCCACGCTGGAGGAGGAGAACCTCGTTTTCTTCTGTCAGATGGGCCGGCGGGGCTCCCAGGCCGCGCAGCTGGCCCGGAAGCTTGGATACACAGGGTATGGGACAGGCCTGCCTTGCTGTGGGGAAGGCCCTGGGGACCGCCTGCTGGGGCTGCCCTTCACCCCCTCCTTGTCTCCACAGGGCACGAAACTACGCTGGGGCCTATAGAGAATGGTTGGAGCAACAGGGTTAGGTTGGAGGTGGCTGCTCTAGCCAGGGCTGGTGAAGGGACTGACCCGCTGAGTTGGGCAGCACATGCAAGCCTGCAATAAAGAACATTTTCTGAAAGCATTGGAGCACTGAATTTGTCAGGTGGACCCGAGACGGTTCTAACGGTGGTCATCTAGTTCTTTGGACCTTGATCAGTGAAGTCCTGAATCATTTATCCTTCCAGCCCTCGCCTACCCCTCACCACCACCCCCCAAATTCTAGAAGTTCCCTGAGAGCGACTACAGTTCTAGAATTGTTTTCTGCCCAGGATGCACATCAGTATCATCTAGTATCTTGACCCAAAAAAAACGAACAAAAGCACAAAACAAAAAACTTGGGCTTTATTCCAGATTGATAACCTAGGGGGTGGAGCTTTGGGGTCATCAGGTGATTTTTTTTTTAAAGATTTTTAAATTTATTTGAAAGGCAGAGAGAGAGAGAGAGAGAGAGAGAGAGAGAGAGAGAATCTTCCATCTATTTAACTCCCCAATTAGCCACAACAGCTGGAGGTGGGCTGATCTGAAACCAGGAGCTTCTTCTCGATCTCCCATGTAGGTGCAGGGGCCCAAGCACTCGGGCCATCCTCTGATGCTTTCCCAGGTGCATTAGCCAGGAGCCAGAGCAGAAGCGGAACAGCTGGGACTCAGTGCCCATATGGGATGCTGGCCTGCAGCTGATTCTAATGTGCAATCAGGAGCCAATGCCACTGCTCTGGACCAAATAGCAGCAAACTGTGGCCCTGATGGGCCACACCACCGCAGCCATCTGTTTATGTGTTGCCTGGCTGCTTTTGTACAAAGATGGCAGAATAATTGCAACAGACTATATTTAAAGCCTTTTTAAAAAAGAAAAGATTTATTTGAAAGGCAGACAGGGAGAGAGATTGGTCTTCCACCCACTGGTTCACTCTGCAAATGGCTGCAATGACCCAGGCTGGGTCAGACCAAAGTCAGGAGCCTGGAACTCCAGCTGGGTCTCCCATGGGGTGCCAGGAGCCAGTGTTGCAAGCAGCAGCAGCTTAACCTGCTGAGCCACAACACTGGCCCCCTAAAATTGTTATTAATTGACTTTGTACAGAAAAAGTTTGCCTACCATTGCTCTAGAGCCCAGGGGTAGGGAATCTTTTTTTATAAGGGCCATTTGGATATTTATAACATCATTTTTGGACCGTACAAAATTATCAACTTAAAGATTAGCCTGCTAGAAGGGCCAGTGTTGTGGCTCAGTAGATTAAGCTGCTGCCTGCAATGCCAGCATCCCCTGTGAGTACCAGTTCTGGTCTAAGTTGCTCTGCTTCTGACCCAGCTCCCTGCTGATGTGCCTGGGAGGGCAGCTGAAGATGGCCCAGATACTTGGGCCCCTGCTCCCATGTGGGAGGCCTGGCTGGAGGACCTGGCCCAGTCGCAGCCGTTGTGGCCATTTATGTGAGTGAACCAGCCGATAGAATATCAGTCTCGTTCCCTGCCCTGCAACTCTGCCTTTCAGATAAATTACTTTTTCAAATAGTCTGTTATAGATTTGTTGACTTTAAATACTGAATTCCAAGTTCTGCTTGTGGTTGCCTCAGCGGGATCAGACCAGATGATTTTGTGGGACCTTATGCAGCCCGCAGGCCAGACGTCCTCCACCCCTGCAAGACCTTCAGTTCCTCAGTCCCAATCTCACTTTCCTTCACGGCGTCGCTGAGTTGAGGAAATGAAATGTCATTGGATGAGGGAGTGGAGAGTACCCTTCATCCCTCCCAAGTACCCCGTAGAGATCACGGTGTGAGCAGTCCTTCCTGGGCCACCTGAACACCTTCCTGCTTTTCTCAATACTGGTCTCTGATCCCTTGGTGGGTTTAACAAATAATAGTTGTTTGACAATAATAAAATAGGGGCCGGCACTGTGGCATAGCGAGTAAAACTGCCGCCTGCAAGTGCTGGTATCGCATATGGGCACCGGTTCGAGCCCTGGCTTCTCCACTTCCAATCCAGCTCTCTGCTATGGCCTGGGAAAGCCCAAGTCCTTGGGGCTCTGCACCTGTGTGGGAGACCCAGAAGAAGCTCTTGGCTCCTGGCTTCAGATCAGCCCAGCTCCAGCCATTGCAATCATTTGGGGAGTGAACCAGTGGATGGAAGACCTCCTCGTCCCCCGCCTCTGCTCCTGCCCCTGTAACTCTGCCTTTCAAATAAATAAATATTTTTTTAAAAAATGAAATATACTTATTGAAATAAAACTCAGCATTATACAGCAGGTATATAACTTCTCTCTAGCATGGTGCATAGTTTCATGCCTACCCTTTATGACCTTTTAAATATTTTATTTAAAATATTTATTTTGGGGCCGGCGCTGTGGCACAGTGAGTTAAAGCCCTGACCTGAAGCGCTGGAGTCCTATATAGGTGCCAGTTCTAGTCCTGGCTGCTCCTCTTCTGATCTGGCTCTCTGCTGTGGCCTGAGAAAGCAGTAGAAGATGGCCCAAGTCCTTGGGCCCCTGTACCCACATGGGAGAGTGGGAAGAAGCTCCTGGCTCCTGGCTCCAGATTGGCGCAGCTTCGGCCATTGTGGCCATTTGGGGAATGAACCCAGAGGATGGAAGACCTCTCTCTGTCTCTACCTCTCTCTGTAACTCTGTCTTTCAAATAAATAAAATAAATCTAAAAAAATGTCTATTTTGTTTTATTGGAAAGGCAGAAAGGGAAAAGAGAGATCACTTTTTTTTGATACTATTTTTTAAGATTTATTTATTTGGAAGTCAGAGTTACACAGAGAGAGAAGGAGAGGCAAAGAGAAAGACAGAGGTCTTCCATCCACTGGTTCACTCCCCAGCTGGCCGCAACGGCCAGATCTGAAGCCAGAAGCCAGGATCTTCCTCCAGGTCTCCCATGCGGGTGCAGGGGCCCAAGGTCTTGGACCATCCTCCACTGCTTTCCTAGGCGATAGTAGAGAGCTGGATCAGAAGTGGAGCAGCCAGGACTTGAAGCAGTGCCCATAAGGGACACCGGCACTGCAGGCGGCAGCTTTATCAGCTACACCACAGTGCTGTTCCCCCGCCCCCCACTGAGTTTTAAGTATGCCCGCTTGTAACTCCTAGTCTAGAGGAGTTCTGGAACATTGAAATCCCCAGGATTTCTCTGCTCCTTTGCAGTCAGTTTGCACTGCTACTCCCTTTCCAGGCAACCACTTTCTGTCTTCTTTCACCATAAATTAGTTTCCTGGCCCCCTTGCTGGCCTGCCACCCCTTCCATACATTTAGCTTTACAGCTGATGCAGATGATTAGAGAAAATCCTGGAAGTACACTGACCTGGCCCACGACATGACCATGCCCTCTGGTTTGACCATTGTTAAGCACATTCCTCTTTCTCCCTCATTAACTTGTTTGGTTCATAACCCTGACAGGCTGTTCCAACCCATTACCTTGCTTTTGAAAGTTCCTTTTTCCTCATAGCTGACTTTCAGCAGGTGAGGCTCAAATCCTAGGGCTTCCCAGCTGTATCCACTTTCCTTGCTACTCTCTGCCTGCCTTTTCGTGCTGAGTTAGACGCCCCTTTCATACTCCTCTGTTCCTGGTTAGTGTTTACCACATACTGGTGTCATCATATCTGTTATGCTACATTTTTGTTGTTCATTTGTCTCTCAGCTGATGGACAGCGCTGCAAAGGCTGGAACTGGCTTTTGTTTTGTTTTTGTTTTTGTCCTCCAGTGCTTGGAATGTGAGTTCTCAGTAGGTAATTGTCAAGCCTCGCTAGTCTTCTGACCTTCAGAATCTTCTAGTTTCAGCCTTTCCAAGGCATCACTGCCTGCCCAATCTTAAACTACCATTTTAATCTTATCAGTAAGAGTAGATAATTTACAGTAGGTCCTTGTTGCCTAGTGACCAGGCTCCTGGCTCAGACTGCCCCTCTGACCAATCTCCATCTAGATCTGGCCTCACCTTGGTGTTCCAAACGTACCCTCCCATGCCCGCTCCCAGCAGGCTGGGTTCCTGTCTGACCCTGGCCTTTACCCACCGTTTTCCCTGTTTGGGAAGCTTCCAGTCCTTTGTACCATTCCGAATTTCACAAGAATTAGAAGAATGTATTTGGCAGAGATTTGCTGTTCTCATCAAGAGGGCTTTCAAACTCAAGGAGAAGGAGAAAAATACCAGATAAAAATTATGTAACTGAATTCCATGAAAGACGCAAGGCACAGAACTGTGGGTAAAGTGCACAGCTGTGCTGTGCATACTGTACTTACACAATTGTTCTGTGTAATGCACTCTGCATTAACACTTGCTTCTTCTTCAGATGGAGTGTGTTAAGAGGTGGGGCTGTTTTTTATGGTTGTATGGCCCATGTTGAACCCAGAACCACTTGTTAAGGAGGTACTTGGTAGATGTTGACTATTTATTGAGGTGTTTAGTAATCCCCAGGGGAAAAATATGAGAAAGTTGGAAATAACACTCATGAATGGTAGCATGTTATTGTAGAGAGCACAAAGGTTATGAGAGTTCTGAGTTGCATTCCACTGCAAGTTAATTTTAATGCAAGAGAGTTATAAGATTTATCTTGAGTTGTTGTGAGAGATTAATTTCTATTAGTATCTGTTATATAGAATGTCTGGATTCAGGCTCTTACCTAGGAGTATAAATATAAGTACAAGAAAGTAAATACTAGAGACAGCACAGATATTCAAATTTGATGGAGGTCTGGCACTGTGGCATCCCGTATGGGCGCCAGTTTGAGTCCCGGTTGCTTCACTTCTGATCCAGCTCTCTGCTATGGCCTGGGAAAGCAGTAAAAGATGGCCAAGGCCTTGGGCCCCTACACCCATTTGGGAGATCTGGAAGAAGTTCCTGGCTCCTGGCTTCAGATTTGCACATCTCTGGCCACTGTGGCCAGTTGGGAAGTAAACCAGCGGATGGAAGACCTCTCTTTCTCTCTCTCTCTCTCTCTCTCTCTGCCTCTCCTTCTTTCCGTGTAACTCTGACTTTCAAATAAATAAGTAAATCTTTAAAAAAAAAAAAAAGAAATTTGATGGAAGGAAACTTGTGACTGGCAGTGAAAAATATGTAGTAATAAAAAGTATATTTAATAAAGTCAGATGTCATAAGTTTTTAGCTTGATAAATTTCTACAAAGTGAACATACTCATTTAAACAGACACTGTAATGATCTGAATGATTTAAAATATGTGAAGACTTTCTTTATGGCCATTTTTTGTATATGTTGAGGAAGAGACATCTTTCATCTGCTGGTTCATTCGCTAAGTGCCCACAACAGCCAGGGCTGGGTCAACATGAAGCCAGGATCCAGGAACTCAATCTGGGTCTTCTGCATGGGTGGCAGGGACCTTACTACTTGAGCCTCCCAGAATTAGTATTAGCAGGAAGCTGGAATGGAAAGCGGAGGCGGGACTTGAAGTTAGGCACTCTGATGTGTGATGCAGGCATCCCAAGTGTGGCTTAACTGTTGTGTCAAATGCCTACCTCTATGTCCCTCTTTAATAATGCTTCTTATCTTAAAATCTATTTTGCTGCGGCCGGCGCCGTGGCTCAATAGGCTAATCCTCCACCTTGCGGCGCCGGCACACCGGGTTCTAGTCCCGGTCGGGGTGCCGGATTCTGTCCCGGTTGCCCCTCTTCCAGGCCAGCTCTCTGCTATGGCCAGGGAGTGCAGTGGAGGATGGCCCAGGTGCTTGGGCCCTGCACCCCATGGGAGACCAGGAAAAGCACCTGGATCCTGGCTCCTGCCATCGGATCAGCGCGGTGCGCCGGCTGCAGCGGCGGCCATTGGAGGGTGAACCAACGGCAAAGGAAGACCTTTCTCTCTGTCTCTCTCTCTCTCACTGTCCACTCTGCCTGTCAAAAAAAAAAAAAATCTATTTTGCTGCTACTAGTACAGTTATACCAGCTATATATATACAGCTATATATAGGTATACAGCTATATACCGGTTATACCAGCTTCATATTCACTTGTGTTTCCATGGGGAATAGTAGGCCATACCTTTTAGAATTCATATTAACTAAGACCAAACACAGACACAAGAAGTAGACTATGGGAAAGCAGATTAAAAAAAAAAAAAGATTTATTTATTTGATTCAAAAGGTAGAGTTACCGAGAGAGAGGGAGAGATCTTCCATCCACTGGTTCATCCCCCAAATGGATGCAATGGTCAGGGCTGTGTCAGCCAATACCAGGAGTCAGAACCTTCTTCCGGGTCTCCCATGTGGGTGCAGAGATCCAGGGACTTGGTCCATCTTCCGCTGCTAGGAAAGCAGATTTTTTTAAAAAGATGTATTAATTTATTTGAAAGGCAGAGTTACAGAGAGGCAGAGGCAGAGGCAGAGAGAGGTCTTCTGTTCACTGGTTCACTCACCAAATGGCCACGATGGCTGGAGCTGGGCTGAGTTGAAGCCAGGAGCCAGGAGCTTCTTCCTGGTTTCCCACGTGGCTGCAGGGGGTACAAGCACTTGGGCCATCTTCTACTGCTTTCCCAGGCCATGGCAGAGAGCTGGATGGGAAGTGGAGCAGCTGTGACTTGAACCGGCGCCCACATAGGATGCTAGCACTGCAGGTGGTGGCCTTACCTGCTACGTCATAGCGCTGGCTCTGCAGATTTTTAAAGTTCAAGGAAAACAGTTCATGGCCAGAGACTCTAAAGAGAACATGAAGCAAGAGAATGGGAAGTCCTCAGAAATAAGACCTGATGATATTTCCCAGCGAGAAATCCTTCCAGCTGACTCATTCTACTGGCATTTCCATTCCTGTCATATTCCTCAACATATCAAGTCCTCCAATTAATTGACATTTTCTTTTTTTAATTATTATTATTAGACAGGCAGAGTTAGACAGTGAGAGAGACAGAGAGAAAGGTCTTCCTTTCGTTGGTTCACCCCACAAACGGCCGCCACAGCCGGCGTGCTGTGCCGATCTGAAGCCAGGAGCCAGGTGCTTCTCCCTGGTCTCCCATGGGGTGCAGGGCCCAAGCACTTGGGCCATCCTCCACTGCACTCCCGGGCCACAGCAGAGAGCTGGACTGGAAGAGGAGCAACTGGGACTAGAACCTGGTGCCCATATGGATGCTGGCGCTGCAGGCAGAGGATCAACCAAGTGAGCCACGGCACCAGCCCCAACATTTTCAAATTTCCACAATTTATTATTTTCTTCATGTCTTTATTTTCCTCCTAATCCAATTTAGATTCTAGGTATGGTTCATTATCATCATTCCTTTGTAAAACTAGGAATGTACTTATCAAGAAAGTTCTATACCTATATGAAGAAGATGTTAACAGTGCACTGAAAAGACCTTAACAGGAGACTTGCACAAATGAAAAGGTTTAAATGGTTCTTGGATAGGAAGACTCAGCTTCAAAAGTATGTCAGCTTAATGAGAAACAAGCACGGCCCAAAAAGTTTGAAAAGGGGCATCAGTGAGGGGAGCAAGTCCAACAAACTATTAAAAATATCATAAGTTATTAGTAATGAATGATACAATGTAAGTGGAGGGAGAAATGGGCTCCTTACCCTATATGTTTACAAAGATAAATTTTAGATGGATCAAAGATTTAAAGTGAAAATGAAAACTACAAAGAAGAATGTTTTCATTACCTTAAAGCATTAAAAACTTCTAATTATGAGTTCAAATTTAGAAGCCATAAAAGAAAAGGATGAGTACAAAATAAACAAGCGAAAACCTTCTGCATCTCTCACACACACACACACACACACACACACGAAAGTCGAAAAGCAAGCAGTAAATGTGGGAGAAAATTTAACTTTGATCCTACATGAAGGGATAGTTCCTTGAATATATAAAGAGCACAAATAAATGAATAAGAAAAATATAAGTATCTCAATTAAAAAAGGGGGAGAGGGCTAACAGGCACAGCTAGTTAAGCTATGGCCTGCAGTGCCAGCATCCCACATGGGCACCAGTTCAAGTCCTGGCTGCTCCACTTGATATCCAACTCCTTGCCAATGTGCCTAGGAAAGCAGCAGAAGATGGCCAAAGGGCTTGGTCCCTGAACCCACTTTGGAGACCCAGAAGAAACTCCTGGATCCTGGCTTCAGACTGACCCAGATCAGGCTGTTGTGACCATCTGAGTTGTGAACCAGTGGGTGGAAGATCCCTCTTTTACTGCCTCTCTGTGTCACTCTGCCTTTCAAATAACCATGTAAATATTTTAAAATGAGCAAAGCATATGAAGAGACAGTTCAGAGGATATGAAGGTTCTTACACCATGGAGAGGCTCAGCAGACTCATAAGAGATGCAAATTAAAAGTATCAATTTACCTTTATCATATTGGCAACAATTCAAACATTCGATAAAAGTTTGGCAAGACTGCAGGAAAACAGGCATGCTAAGAAATTATGCAAATATCAATTGATGCAATCCCTATGGAAGACAATTATCAACGTTAATAAAAATAGTACCTTGGGGCCAGTGCTGTGGTGTAGCAGGTTAAAGTTGCCGCCTGCAGTACCAGCATCCCGTAGGGATGCCGGTTCAAGACCCGGCTGCTCCACTTCTGATCCAGCTCTCTGCTGTGGCCTGGGAAAGTGGTAGAAGATTGCCCAAGTCCTTGGGCCCCTGAACCCATGTGGGAGACCTGGAAGAAACTCCTGGCTCCTGGCTTTGGATCAGTGCAGCTCCAGCCATTGCAGCCAATTGGGAAGTGAAACAGTGAATGGAAGACTTCTCTCTCTGCTTGTCTTTCTCTGTGTAACTCTGACTTATAAATAAATAAATAAATAAATAAATCTTTAAAAAAATAATACCTGAATATACACTCGACTCAGTCTTCACAATTTTGGAGATTTACCCGACAGGTGCGCTGCATCTATGTAGAATGGTCTGTGCATATGTTACACGATTTAATGATTTATGCATGTGTTTATTCATTATGATGTTATTTAGCCACAGACTGGAAGTAACTCAAGTGTTCATAGATTCTGACTAAATAAACATTATAAGTATACAAAAGGATGTTATGAATGAGGAAGCTCTTGGTGTACTCATAAAAGGTCTCTAAGATATACTGTTAGGTGAGAAGATTGTACTATGCTACCTTTTGTGCAAAAAGAAAAGTAAGGTAACATGGATGTATACTTACAATTGCTCAGGTTAGCAAAAGAAGCTCTGTAAAGAAAACAGAGACTTAGAAAAAAGTCATTCCCTTGCAAACCTATTTAGCATCCTTGTTGTTCCCTTTTTCACTTGCTTAGGCAAACTCTGGCTATGATCAAACCCAACTGATGGGGCCGGCACTGTGGCATAGCTGGTAAAGCCACTTCCTGCAGTGCTGGCATCCCATATGGGCGCCAGTTCGAGTCCTGGCCGCTCCACTTCTGATCCAGCTCTCTGCTATGGCCTGGGAAAGCAGTAGAAGATGGCCCAAGTCCTTGCCCCCCTGCACCTGTGTGGGAAATCTGGAACAGGCTCCTGGCTCCTAGGTCTTGCAACGGCTGTCTGGAGAGTAAACCAGGGGATGGAAGACCTCTCTCTCTCTGCCTCTCCTTCTCTCTGTGTAACTCTTTCAAAGACATAAATAAATCTTAAAAAAATGTACTTTGGTTAAAAAACAACTACATGGGGCTGGCGCATGTGCTGGCAGCTGCCTGCAGTGCTGGCATTCCAATATAGGTGCTGGTTGAAGTCCAGAGTGCTTCACTTCTGATCCAGCTCCCTGCTAATGTGCCTTTGGAAAGCAGTGCAAGATGGCCCAAGTTCTTGGGTCCTTGCACCCACATGGGAGACCCAGAAGAAGCTCCTGGCTCCTTGCTTCAGATTGGCTTGGCTCTGGTCATTGTGGCCATTTGGAGAGTGAACCAGCAGATGGAAGACTCTCTCTGACTCTCCCTCTCCCCCTCCCCCCCGTAACTGCCTTTCAAATATATAAATAAATCTTAAAAAAAAAAAAGTGCACAAGCATGGCATATGGGAGAATGGTTTAATTGCAGTTCAAGTAAAAATAAAAAGCTATGTGTTTTTGTTTGTTGCAAATTGGATATAACAAATTCAATAGTGTAATATGGCTACTATATTTAGGAATGCATTTTTATTTTATTTTAAAGATATATCCACCTATTTGAGAGGCAGAGTTACAGAGAGAGGAGAGACAGAGATCTTCCATTAGCTGGTTCACTCCCCAAATGGCTGCATTGACTGCAACTAGGCCAGGCCAAAGCCAGGAGCATCTTCCAGGTCTTCTACATGGGTGACTGGGGCGAAGTACTCAGGCCATCCTCCACTGCTTTCCCAGGCTCATTAACAGGGAGCTGGATAGGAAGCGGAGCAGCTGGGACTCAGATTGCTGCCCATGTGGGATGCTGGCACTGCAGGCTTTGGCTTAACCCGCTGCACCACAGTGCCAGCCCCTGGAAATGCATGTTTAGACAGTAAGTAAAAATGATGAAGATAGCTTTCATTTCAATGCTTAAAATGTGGTAGGCGCTGTACTTTGCTTTTACATTATTACATATAATTTAATCTTTACTTTGCTATAAGGTAAGTGATATAACTGTCATCACAAGTACCTTCTGGATGCAAAAAGTTTCAGAGAGATGTGAACCGGCCAATGACAGAAAGATAGAGGTTAGGGAATTGCGTCTGACTTGAGAACTATCTATCTCCTGGGGAGATGTCTTCTCCAGTGCCTGGTTCCATTCTTGGTATAGTAACAAAACAAGGGGTTGTCCAGAGGAGGGAGAGTCCTTCTGGGAGGGTTATGCACCTGTGTCTCATGAAGACAACTGAAAGGATATAAAAATATTTGGCTCAGAGAAAGAAAGGTTTATGAGGCTCGTAAGTGTCTCAAAATAGGGACAGGCATTTGGCGGAGCTTGGGATGTCCACATTGCACGTCAGAGTGCCTCGGTTCAAGTCCTAGCTCTACTCCCAGTCCAATTTCCTGCTAATGCAGACCCTGGGAGGCAGCAGGTGATGGCTCAAGTAGCTGGGTCTCTGCCACCCACACGGGAGACCTGGATTGTGTTCCTGGCTTCTGGCTGCAGCTTAGCTCAACTCTAGCTATTGTGTGCTTTTGCAAAATGAACGAGCAGATGAGCAATCTGTCTGTTTCTTTCTCTTCCTGCCTTTAAGTATATAAATAATTGAAGACAGTGAGGCTGGCATTGTGGCACAGTGGGTTAAGCTGCTACTTGCCACTCTGGCACCCCAAATCGGAGTGCCTGTTTTTAGAGCTGACTTCTTGGCTTCTGATCCAGCTTCCTGCTACTGCATCTGGGAAGGCAGCAGAAGATGGTCTAAGTGCCTCAGCCCCTGCCACCCGCATGGAAGACCTGGTTGGAATTACTGGCTCCTGGCTTCAACTTGAACCAGACCTGGCTGTTAAGGACATTTGTGGAGCGAACCAGCAGGTGGAATATCTCTGTCTCTTTATCCCCCTTTTCCTCTTGTTCTGCCTTTAAATAAATTAATAAATAAATCTAAACAAAAACAAAAAATGGAAGAAATTGCTCTCAATGGCCAAGAATTCTTAGACATTTTGTGTTAACTTCAGAGAGGAATGGTTGGAAGTTCTTAGAGGCAGGGTCTAATTGGTTGAGAGGATGTTTTAACAATTAAGATTTGGATATAGGGGCCAGCACTGTGGCGTAACAGGTACAGCCGCCACCTCCAGTGCTGGCATCCCATATGTGCCAGTTCCAGTCTGGGCAGCTCAACTTCTGATCTAGCTCTCTGTTGTGGCCTGTGAAAGCAGTAGAAGATGGCCCAAGTGCTTGGGCCCCTGCACCCATGTGGGAGGCCTGGAAGAAGCTCCTGGCTCCTGATTTCCCATTGGCTCAGCTCCGGCTGTTGAGGCTATCTGGGGAAGTGAACCAGTAGATGGAAGACTTCTCTCTCTCTCTCTCTGCCTCTGCCTCTTTCTGCAACTCTACCTCTCAAATAAATAGATAAATAAATAAACAGTTGGACATAAAGCAGAATGGTCTGCTTCAAGAATTTTAGGAGTTTACACAGAGTATGTATAAACTGTCAGTGGTTGCATGAATCTTTCCTACATGGGGTGAGAGCTTGGCTTACATGATCTCTAAGATTACCTCTTCTTATCTAAAGACTATGATCAGCCTTTGAGTTCTTTTAAACCACAAGTTGCCCCACCTTAAAGTTTTCTCTGACAATCACAGTCGGCAGTGATTCCTTCTCCAATCTCTTCTCTCTTTACTATTTACTTTGTATATATGTCTCTCTATGCAGGACTTTAAATTTCCTTGAGGGTAAAGAACAGAACTTCCTCCTTGGCAGGCACTGAGATACTTGTTTCAATGTAGTGATAGGATGTTTCTCTTTGGGTTACTTATTGTCTTATTTCCTGTATTAGCCTTGGAAATAGATCGTCAACCCTTTGAAGTCAGGAATTGTCATTTATATTTATTTGCATTTCCCTACAGCACCCAGTAGATGCTTGACAAACACTGCTTTTAGTTGGGTGGAACTGGAAGTGAACTTTCATCATAAGACATGTGAACAAAGGAATGTGAGTAAAGGTTAAGTTGGCACTTGGCACACTCATATCCCAGAGGAAGTAGTTCTGATCCAGCGTCCAGCTAATGCCCCCCTGGGACACAGCAGGTGATGGCTCAGACACTTAGGTCCCTGCCACCAAGTGGGAGACCCAGATTGAGATCAGGGCTCCTGGCTTTGGCCTGGCTCAGACCTGGCTGGTGTAGGCATTTGGGTGGGGAACCAGCACTCTCCATCTGTCTCTTTGTCTCCCTGACTTTTGAATAAAAAATGAAAATAATTAAAATTTTTTAAAAAGGTGAAAGAGGCAAAAAGGCAAAGACACCATTCTTTTGAATGAAAATAGGGACTTTTTACTTGCAATGAGAATTTTTTTCATGGAATTTTCCCACAGCCACCCTGAAGATATATTGCACAGTTGGAATTAAATCATTGTAAAACGGAAACTACAGATAATAATAAAGGCGTTGAGCATGGACTTCAATTAAAAGTGATGTAGCAGGGAGCTTGGGTATCAACCCTCTATAGAAAAAGGGAGGCTTAGCACCCAAGTATTAGTCACAGCGAGAAGATAAATTTGAAACGTAGGACATCGGCCACCCAGAGATATGGACAGACCATGCGTGGCTCACTTCCTATCATCCGGGTGTGTTTTGTTTACCTCTGTTTAAAGTTCTTCTTTAATTCTGCTTTTCCCACTTCGGAGCCGAGCGCTGCTTCCCCTGCCTTGTCCCTTTCCTCCTCCCGCAGCTCAGCGTTCAAAGTCCGTGGGTGCTGGGTGGGGTGGACAGAGTAACTCCTAGCCCGGTCTCCTCCCCGCACCCTCCCGTACAAGTGAGTGTTGCTCACAGGCCATAGGATGGAACCAAGGTTTATGGAGCGGCAAGCAATTTACATTTAAACAAACCAACCCAGTCCCCGAGAGCCGCACGGCCGCACGCTTCTCCCTAGAGGTACAGTGCTGTCCTCCCTCTCCAACTCAGAACCCAGCCAGTCAGAAAGTCCCTACTTCAGGACCACAGCCCAATCAGGGGGCTCTCACCTGCCGAAGGTGAGGAATCCGAGGCAACCTCCTGGGGCCAATCAGAGGCGGCTCGGACACGCAAGGCGCCAATCCGACTCTGGGGTGAGTAATGGGCTGGGTTTGCACCTGGCTAAGGTGAGTCACTCATCGGAGCGGCGGCTCTCTCCGCCAATCAGAATGTGCAGGGGCGGGGCGCTGGCCAATCGGGTATAGAGGGCAGGGCTGGGCGGGGCTCAACCTGGCGGCTGGAGTTTAGTCCCCGCGCTGCTGTTGGCGAAGTTGCGTGTGTTCCCGGCGGCTCCGGCGGCTGTGGTCTGCGGGATCTATTCGCGATGGGGACAAAGGCAGGAGCCTGGCGGAAACAGTTGCTTCTCTTCACCTCGGCGGTGCTGTGTAAGTTCCCGGAGTTTCGGCAGGAATCGGTGGGTCGGGTCAGAGGTTGGAGGAGGACGCTTCCCACGCCCCTTGCCCGGGGGAGGGGGAGGAGCTCAGGAACCTGGCGGCCTCTCCTTTCGCTTCCTCTCCTCCACCCCGCTTGGTCCCCCTCCGCCCGGTGCGCCGCTGGCTCCCTTCCCCCACCGGTGAGCTGTGGGGCGGGGGAGGTGCCGCTTCTGCACGCAGCCCGAGGACGTGGGGAGAGCCGCTCGCCTACTCCCGCATCCTCGCTGCTGGCGGGGCCGGCGGGCGCCGGGACCCTCCCCGCACACGGCCGCCGGGCCGTCCCCGTTCGCTCCCGCGCGCACCCGACCTCCATCAGTCCCCCGAGGGAGGCGCGAGCCGCTCACCCCTGGCTCCCTGGGCTCCGGAGGGGTCCTCGCGGGAAAAGCCACGGAGTGGGCCAGGGTGGAAGTCCCTTTCCTTGGCTTTTGCTGAGGGGGGTCTCTGGTTACTGCGGTTGCTCGGGGGGAACAGTATGTGGGTGCCGATTCTGAATTGGAAATTAAATTGAAATCTGTAGTTTCTCAGGACACAGCACTCAACGTCCCTTTCTGGACTAGCCACCGGGGAGTTGTGAAATGTTGACTGGGTGGCGATTCCCAGGGGCAGGCTGTGGCCCTTGGTTGGCTGGATTCAGAGCCCCGACGCTGCCCTCCCCCTGGTCGCCTATCAGAGGTTTTGTTTCTTTTGGAAACTCCCTTTCCTGAGGAACAATGAGATTCGCTTGCTGGGGCCTGTTTCTGTCTAGGTGTGTTTGCGGGGAGCTGAGTGTGCAGTCTGTTGGTTTGTGCCTTAGCTTACTGGTGTCAGCACCCGTCTGATTCTTAGTTGCACCCGTGGGTGTGCTTGTGTCAGGATGTGTTCTGTGTGCTGCTGTTTCCTCTCCAGCTTCATGTTTTAGGAAATGTAAAAGAAATGGAGGATTACAGTCAGTAATTAGAAAGCAATCCATTTTGCTCTCGTCGAAGGCAGAGAAAGATTGTTTGGTCTGAGATGCGTTGATCACTCCTTTATCCCTTATCACAAAAACGTAAACACATTGACTGGACTACTGGCAAGTCTAATTCCTTCCCTGTGGTACAGATAAGGAAACAAGTCCCAAGCGGGAAATGACTTTCCCAGCCTGATTAGAGTGAGGGTTGGAGGTAGAACCTGGGAGTGGAAGCACGCTCGGGACACACTGCTCCACTCTGCATCCAGCCTCTCCAGCACGGGCAGAGTCTACTTCTTCTGACGTTTTCTCTCCCACTAGGTTCTTCCTACTTTTCCTGCTCCCTATCATTTTACTCTTCCATTTGCCTTTTTAAAAAGGCCCCCCCCCTTTTTTTTCTACACCTCACCTGTTTTGCTTCTGCCTGTATCTTTTTTTTTAAGATTTATTTTTTATTTATTTGAAAGTCTGACTTCAGAGAGAGAGAGAGAGATCGATCTTCTGCTCACTGGTTCACTCCCCAAATGATCTCAACAGCTTGGTCTGTGTCACGCCAAAGCCAGGAGCCTGGAACTCCATCCAGGACTTGAACCAGGCTCATATGGGATGCCAACACTGCAGATGGCATCCTAACCCACTGTGTCACATTGTCCGCCCCTTACTGTATCAGCACGGCTAGTGAATCTGTGGTCATTTTTTGATTCAAAGCGCTAAAGACTTTGCCAACCAGCATTTCCCCCACCAAACCCAGAAGTTTCTTCTGAGTCGGTGACTTGATTTCTAACAGTTTTGGTCAGTGACATTATTTGTCAGACTTAAAAACTTCCTGGAGCTGCTTCCTCCCCCACCCCATCCTTCCTTTACCCCTGTTTCCTATATTATTTATGGTAATCCCGCACTAAGCGCGTACTGGCGCTGAAAGGATGGTGCTAGCAACACTTGAGCTTTGGAGGAATCTTCAGGGAACCTAGCCTCTGTGGTTCAGAGGCACCCTGAATGATGTTGTCCTTGCCTGGTGCAATGCTGGGTCCTGAGAGATAGCATGTCCAGGGGATGGAGGAACGGGGCTTGTCTTTTATTTTTTTATTGTTGAAGGGCAGTCCCTCCCGGCCTGTCTTGACTAAGAGGAGAGACTGACAAAGCTGATAAAACTTTGGACAGGCTGGGTTGGTTGGAACTTTTTTTGTTTTTTGTTTTTTTTTTTTTTGACAGGCAGAGTTAGAGAGAGACAGACAGAGAGAAAGATCTCCCTTCCATTGGTTCACTCCCCAAATCGGTGCTCTGTGCTGATCCGAAGCCAGGAGCCAGGTGCTTCCTCCTGGTCTCCCATGCGGGTGCAGGGCCCAAGCACTTGGGCCATCCTCCACTGCACTCCTGGGCCACAGCAGAGAGCTGGACTGGAAGAGGAGCAACCGGGACTAGAACCCGATGCCCCAAACGGGACTAGAACCCGGCGCCCCAACCGGGACTAGAACCCTGGGGTGCTGGCGCCGCAGGATTAGCCAAGTGAGCCGACCATGGGTCTTGTCATTTTTAAATTAGGACATAGTGGGGTGGGGGAGTGCAGAAGTGGAAGGAAGTGGAAGCCAGGCCACCCTCCCTGGACTCCAGCGTGGCTTCCTCTCTGCCTTGTTTGTGACTCTGTCTGCTAGACTAGTCGCTTAGTCTCTTCATCTGTAAAGCAGGAGTAATGATACATTCCTACCCTGGTCATGAAGATCAACAGGCGTGATAGCTGCATGACCTTTACACGCTGGGCTTCTTGCTGGGCGGCTCTTACCCTTTCAGATTTTGTGAGGACAAAAGGATGCTGCCCCCAGGAGAGTAGGTCCAGGGAAACAGGGAGACCCCAATGGCTGGAGTCACAGAGCTGGTTAATCTGTCTGGGATGTCTGACGCATATACAGGTTGCCCGTATGTCCTCCCCCTTCCCTCCAGGGGTGCTCCTCATTGTGGGTGCTGCCATCAGGGAGGAAGAAGAAGGGGCAAGCTAGGACAGACAAGCCAAGTGACAGGCAGGGGTGCACAGGCTGGACACCGGGAGAGCTGGGCTCGGGGACAGTGGAGCTGGTGATCCGGAGTCCACACTGCCAGTTTCCCTTTCCCCGGATAACTGTACTTGGAAAAGTTCAGGTGTCTCCCAGGCAGAGGAAGTGTTGGGTAAGTCGGCTTTGGGTGTAGCCATGGGGGTGGGGAGTGGGGAAATGTGGGTTGGGGTGCAGCTGGCTGTGGCTCCCCTGCGCCTTATGAGAGTGGGGTGTTCCTGGAGGGGAGCCAGAGCAGTTTCTGGGTCCTGTTGTTTTCCCTACTGCAGGTTCTGGCTCAGGCCCTTCTGGCTTTGTTATTCAGGGACATTTAACACGAAACTGTAGGTGGATGAGTCACTCTTACCACTCCCCCCCCACCCCAACTCCCAGTAAGGAATTGTCCCCTCCCCCAAACCTGAAACTCTGGAGGTAGGAATTCCAGGGCCTTACTCTTTCCCTCCTGGCTCCAGAACACTTTCACTTTGACCATGTCTTCTCTTTCAGGTCCTTCGCAGGTTTTGTCTGGAGTCTCTAGCCTTGTTCTGGTTTGGGATAGGGATGTGCTGATTTTAAAACATTAGTCCTTTAGAATAGGGTGGGCATTGGCAGGGTGGGCATTTAGTATAGTGCTTAAGCTACCATTTGCTTTGCCTGCAACCCGCATCAGCAGATGATGGCCCAAGTACTTGGGGTCCCGGCCATTCATGTGGGAAACTTGGGTTGGTGTCAGTGCTCCTGGCTTTGGCTCTGTTGCAGGCATTTGAGGAGAGAACCAGCAGATGGAAGGTCTCTGTCTCACTGCCTTTCAGATAAATAAATAAAACTTTTGAAGTTTGGTTGAATTCAACATGAAGCCCTTTGGTCTTGGTTTTTTTTTTGCTTCTGTTAAGAAAAAAAGGTTAGTTGACATGGTTTGAGAATCGTGATGACAGGGGTGTTCGGTGTTACTCTATCTGTTCTATTTCATCCCACATCCTCCCCCCTGGTGTCTTAGGTATCCTTCTAGTATTGTGTTGTACAGATACTACTAAAAATAAAAACATACTTGTTTATTTCTCCCTTTTCTTGTATAAAAAGAGGCATACTCTATACATCCTATTGCATCTTGATTAGTTCATTTAATGTATCCTGGAAATCTTCTCATACTGGCATTGTTGGTACGGTGGACTTGGCTGTTAGGATCCACCCTGCCCACACACACATAGACTCAGCTGAATTCAAGGGGTCCTTGTTCTCTGGATAACAGAAATGGCTGGCCCCACCCCATCTCCCACCCAAAGATAGATTTAAAAGCTACACACATTACATGTGATAGATTGGGAAATAACGGGACTTGTTTTTCATGTCTGTTGGCTTTGGGGAGAGACCCTGGGGATCTCTTTAACTCCAACCTGCTTCCTTTTCAGAGGTTCAGGAAAGAGCTGGAGAACCACTCACAGTATTGTGAAGGGCTGTGGGAGCCAGTATGAGTAGACACGTATTGGGGTTTTCCAGGCATTGAAAACCTGGAGTTCATCTGCCTGCGACTGCCTGATAAGCAGAGTTTCTGTCTAAAGTCCAGCCTGTGTCGTTTGTTTGACAGTGTGGGGGTGGGGCAGAGGAAACAGCTGGCTGGCCGGAAGCTTGGTGCCAGGGAGTGAGTCCTGGGCAGGCAGTAGGGAGATGAGCGAGGGAGGGGAGGAGCTGAGCGAGCAGAACAGGAAATTCTGATGAGAGAGAGGGCAGGAGGGAGTGATTGGAGTGAAAGCCTTTTGCCCTGTACCACCATTAACACTTTCCGCAGGCCTCGGAGGGCTGAGCCAGCTCATTGACTCACTCAAAGTGCAGCCCAGGATGGCTGTTTAGACACAGCCCAGCCTGTTGTGGGGCTGGCAGAGCCTTCCGCCTTCCTCTTGCCCCCACATTCCTTACCGGTTCCATCCCCACCTCCAGAAAGGGCAGGCCAGCAATGCCTCTTCCCTGGCCCAGGAGTGCCTCCTGCTCTTTACTGGGCAAGCGGAGCCTTAGAGGAGCTGGTTCAGACTGCACAGGATGAGTGGTGCGGAGGAAAGGACAAATGGGGGTGGCTGGGGCCCGGAATCTGGAGGTCTGAGTTCTAATTGTGTCCCAATGTTCGTTCGTTTGTTAATCCAGCAACCCTTAGTGTTAATGAATAACACCTGCTGTCCAGAAGGTCTGAAAGGAGCCAGTGGTGTTGGTGTTAGGTAAACCGTGGGCAACTCTGGCTGGTGGCTGTGGGAGGCTCTTGCTCCCCTGAAGCAGGAGGGTCCTATGACCAGAGGGGACTTGGATGAATTCTTAGAGACCACCAGAGGAGAGACTGGCTGCCTGGCAGGCTTCCCTCCTTTTCCTTCCTTCCTTCCTTCCTTCCCTTCCTTCCTTCCTTCCTTCCTTCCTTCCTTCCTTCCTTCCTTCCTTCCTTCCTTCCTTCCTTCCTTCCTCCTTTTTTTTAAAAAATGAATTCAAGCAAACTCATGGCACTAAAAGCAACTTAAGGAAAATTCACACAATTAACAGGATCTATAGAGAGAAGAAAGGATTTCTTTATAGGTAGTGGTAGGAAGTAGAGTTTCTGTTGTGGGCTGGCCCCTTCGTGGGCAGGGGCTGGTTGTTGGTGAGTTCTGTGCAGTGTCTGGAGGCCTCTGCCTTCCCTTTCTTGCCAGTGCTTCCGTGTGTGCTCGTTGGGCAGGACGTGGTGCAAGGGACTGGAGAGGATACCAGTGGGGCTGACTCCTCCCTTCCCAAGGAGCTGCGGACACAGGCTGACTACACAGGATAGAGAGTACAGTGCCAGGAGCTGGCCTCAGCATTCAAGATATTTTGGGCACATAGAAGGGAAAAAAGTAGTTTTCTAACAAGTTAAATTTTTTGTTTAAAAAGTAGTATCTACACAGTATAGAAGAATGGGAAAATATAGAGAAAACAAAATCATGCAATATCTTATCTAGAGGTAAATACTTATTACTGGTATTTTGTTCTTTTGTCTTAAGTCTATGAATTAATATGATTGTATATATTTATTTTAAATAAAATGGGCTTTAAGCAAGAACTATTCCTTAGCATTCTGCTGTATGTCTATATCATAATTTATTTAACCATTCATCTTTTGTTAGGCATTTTAAAATTGTTTTCCTTTGTTGTACTAGTACTAAATAGTGTTAACTTGTTTTTTTTTTTTTTTTTTTAAAGGTGTATTTTTTTTTTTTTTTTTTTTTATTTTTGACAGGCAGAGTGGACAGTGAGAGAGAGAGACAGAGAGAGAAAGGTCTTCCTTTTGCCGTTGGTTCACCCTCCAATGGCCGCCGCTGCAGCCGGCGCACCGCGCTGATCCGATGGCAGGAGCCAGGATCCAGGTGCTTTTTCCTGGTCTCCCATGGGGTGCAGGGCCCAAGCACCTGGGCCATCCTCCACTGCACTCCCTGGCCATAGCAGAGAGCTGGCCTGGAAGAGGGGCAACCGGGACAGAATCCGGCGCCCCAACCGGGACTAGAACCCGGTGTGCCGGCGCCGCAAGGTGGAGGATTAGCCTATTGAGCCACGGCACCGGCTTAACTTGTTCTTGTTTGCAAATCCTTAAACTTAACTTTGATTGTTTTCTTAGGCTATCTTCCTAGAAATTGGGGAGAGGTTAATTTTTTTTAAAGAGTTTATTTATTTATTTGAGAGGCAGAGTGACAAAGGTAGAAACAGATCTTCCACCTGCTGGTTTATTCCTCAGATGTTCACAACAGATGGGGCTGAGGCAAGCTGAAGCCAGGAGGCAGGAACTCCATCCAGTCTCCCATGCAGGTGACGGGACCGAGTCCTTGAGCCATCATCTGCTGGCTCCCAGAGTGCACACTAATTAGCAGAAAGCTGAACCAGAAGTGGAGCAGAGACTGAGACACAGGAACTCCTTCCTGTATGGGATGCAGGAGTCTCAACTAAAGGCTTTAACCTTCTGTGCTACAGTGCCTGTGCCTAGAGATTAAAATATTGTCAAAAGATTTTTTTTTTATTTGAAAAGCAGAGTGACAGAGAGAAAAAGGATCTTCCATCCACTGATTCATTCCCCAAAGGCCACAACAGCCAAGTCTGAGCCAGGCTGAAGCTAGGAACCTAGAATTCCAACGGAGTCTCCCATATGGGTGGTGTGGCCCAAGTACTTGGTCCATCCTTTGCTGCTTTCCCAGGTGTGTTGCCCAGGTGTGTTGTGGATTAGCCACAGAGCAGCTGGGACTTGAACCAGCGCTCTGATACGGGATGCTGCCATCACAGGAGGTGGTTTAACCCTCTGTTCCATAACGCAGGCTCCCCTCTCTGGCTTTCTCTTTTGACTATTGTGTTTGCTACTCCTTTCTGGCTTTATTTTACTTTTCTTTTGTTTTTGTGAACTGATTTTTTTTCTTTTGTAAGAATTTCTCTTTCCCACTCCATTTTTCTCTAAATTACAATACTTAATATGTACTTGCTTATTATAGTAAGGTAGAACCCAGAAAGGAAGAGCTATCTGTGTTTCCATCTCAGATAAAATGCACTGTGAAGTGTTTGGAGGCTATTCATAGAGATTTCCTTTCCTTTCCTCTCCCCTGCCCTTCTCTCCCCTCCCCTCTCCTCTCCTTCCCTCCCTTCCCTTTCCCCTTCCCTCTCCTCTCCTCTATTCTTAAGATTTACTTACTTATATGAAAGGCAGAGGCAGAGAGAGGTCTTTCATCAACTGGTTCCTTTCCTGGATGGCCTCAACGGCTGGAACTGCACTGATCCGAAGCCAGGAACCAGGAGCATCTTCTGGGTCTCCCATGCGGATGCAGGGGTCCAAGCACTTAGGCCATCTTTCACTGTTTTCCCAGGCCATAGCAGAGAACTGGTTCAGAAGTGGAGCAGCCAGGACTTAAACCAGTGCCCCTATGGAATGTTAGCACTGTAGGTGGTGGCTTTACCTACTGCGCCACAGCGCTGATCCCACAGAGATTTCTTAAAATGCATATGCTCATGTTATTTTTATTTGTAAAAGTAAGATCATAGGGGCCAGCGCTGGGGAACAGCGCGTTAAACCACTTCCTACAGAGTTGGCATCCCATATGGGGGCCAGTTCTAGTCCCAGTTGATCCTTTTCCAGTCTAGCTCCCTGCTAATGTGCCTGGGAAAATAGTGGACGATGGCCCAAGTTCTTGAGCCTTGGCATCCACGTGGGAGACCCACATGAAGCTCCTGGCTCCCCGCTCCTGGCTTTGGCCTGGCTGTTGTGGCCATTTAGGGAGTGAACCAATGGATGGAAAACCTCTCTCTTTCTGCTTTCCTTCTTTCTCTGTGTAACTCTGACTTCCAAATAAATAAATAAATCTTTTTAAAAAATAAGATAATCCTTGTTAAGGTCTTCAAGGACTTATTTTTTGTTTTCTAAAAAGAATTATTTGTTTATTTGAAAGGCAGAGTAACAGAGACCTTCCATTCATTGGTTCACTCCCCAAAAGTCCACAACAGCCGGGCTTGGATCAGGCTGAAGCCAGGAGCTCAGAACTCCGTCCAGGTCTCCCATGTGGGTGGCAGGGACCAAAGTACTTGTGTCATCATCCACTGCCTTCCCAGATACATGACAGGAGAGTGGATTGGAGGCAGAGTAGCCTGGACTCCACCGACACTCTGTTGTGGGATGTCAGCTTACCAAGTGGGGGCTTAACTCCCTGCACCACAACACATGCCTTGATGCTCGTTCTTTCATTGTGTAGACATGTCATTGTGCCTTCTTAACTCAAGGTTGCAGTTAGTGGAGATTACAACAGAATGTCTGGGGCTGATGCCTGCTGGGACCATAATATTAGTCTATTAGGACTGCCAGGCAAATACTGTAGAGGAAGTGGCCCAAACAACAGCAATTTATTTTCTCACTGTTTTGGAAGCTGGAGTTCCAAGATCAAGGCATTGATAGGGTTGGTTTCCTCTGAGGTCTCTCTTGGGGACTTGAAGTCTCTTCGCCTGGTCCACCTACTGTGTGTGCACAGCCCTGCTGTCTCTAACCTGTTCTTACTAGGACACCAGTCAGCTTGGATCAGGTCACGCCCTAGTGGCTTCATTTTAATTTAATTACCCCTTTGATGGCTCTGTCTCCACGTACAGTCATGCTGTGAGGTACTGAGGCTAGGGCTGCAGCGCAAATTTGGGGGAAGCAACTGAGTCCATAGCAACCTTAAGCCGTCATGGAGACTGCCAGGGTGCTGTTCAGCTGACTTGGAGTTTCTGAGTTGCTATTGTGGTCACTAAGATGATGAGGGTGTTTTAGATGGAGTTACATCTTTCCTCCCCTTCCTTGCATTAGAAGGCCCTGGCATTTCTTCCTCTTTTGGCTGCACCCACTTGCCTGGGAGGGCCTTAGTTGTGTCTTATGTACACAACTTGGATGGGAGAAACCAGCCTCGATTAGTGTGCATGCAAACATCTACGCACATGCTGCAGCACAAGTACAGGAACCAGGCCCTTTTGCAAGCTGTCAAGTGGGAAGTGCCCATAGGCAGAGACTTCTGTTTCAAAGCGATTTCTTTTTCGCAAGGCGATTTCTTTTTTGCTAGGATGAATTTTGGAGTAGAGAGTTGGCCTATAAAGAAACTAAGTATGTTACTGATTTCTTTATCTACCAAATGCATTTCGTATTCCATTTTCTTCTGTCAAAGATTTATTTATTTGAAAGGCAGAATGAGAGAGAGAGAGAGACAGAGAGAGAGAGAGAGAGAGATCATCTACTAGTTCTTGCTCCAAGTGTCCACCAACAGCCATTTGAAACCAGGAGCCAGGAACTCCATCCAGTTCTCTACATGGCTTTTGTGGGCATTTGAGGAGTGAATTAGCAGATGGAAGATTGGCAGATTCTCTCTCTCTCTCTGTGTGTGTGTGTGTGTGTGTGTATGTGTGTGTGTGTGTGAGAGAGAGAGAGAGAGAGAGAGTGAGAGAATGTGTGTGTGTGTCTGCCTTTTGGATAAGTAAACTTTAAAATAAAGCTATGCCAATATTAAAATTTCTGGACTGAATGTTGGGCGCAGTAGCTTAAGTCACCACCTGAGATCCTCGCTTGGGTCCTGGCTACCCTGTTTCCAGTCCAGCTTCCTGCCAGTGCACATCCTGGGAGGCAGCGGATGGTGTGTCTTGGGTCTCTGCCACCATGTGAAAGACCTGGGCCCCCAACTTTGCTCTGGCCCAGCTCTGCCTGTTGTGGACATTACATGAGTAGACCAGTGGGTGGAAGATCTCTCTGCATCTCAGACTTTCAAATAAAATAAAAGTAAATAAATAATATTTAAATGTTTGGGCTTTGAAACAAGTTTGCTTTTTCTTCATTTGGCATAATCTGTTGGCCACTTTAACAGTTAGGCTTGGGGTGGGCATTGTGGCACAGCCCGATAAGCTGCAGCTCGGAATGTCTCCATCCCATATTGCAGTGCTAGGTGGAGTCCTGGCTACTCTGCTTTCCATCCATCTCCCTACTAATGTGCCTGGGAAAACAGACAAGGATGGCCCTGCCCCCTATGTGGGAGACCTGGATGCAACTCCAGGCTCCTGGCTTCGGCCTGGAACAGCCCTGGCCTTCATGGCCATTTGGAGAGTGAACCCATGGATGAAAGGTCTCTCTGTGTGTCTATATGTCTCTCTCTCTCTCTTTCTTTCTTTTTTTTTTTTTTTTTTAAGGTTTATTTTATTTATTTGAAAGGAAGAGTTACAGAGAGAGGTAGAGGGTGAGAGAGAGATGTTTTCCATCTCTGGTTCACTCTTCCAATTGCTGCAACAGCCAGAGGTGAGATGATCCAAAGCCAGGAGCCAGGAGTTTCTTCCAGGTCTCCCATGTGGGTGCAGGGGCCTAAGGACTTGGGCCATCCTCCGCTGCTTTCCCAGGCATACCATCAGTGGAGTAGCTGTGACAGGAACTGGTGCCCATACAGGATGCCAGCACTTCAGGCTGGGGCTTTAACCCACTGCCCCACATTGCCGGCCCCCTGTGTCTCTCTCTCTCACCTACTTTTCCTTTCAAATAAATAATCTTTTAAAAATAAATAAGTGAGGAGCCGGTGCTGTGGCGCAGCAGGTAAAGCTACCGCCTGCAATGTCGGCATCCCATATGGGCACCAGTTTGAGTCCCGGCTGCTCCTCTTCCAATCCAGCTCTCTGCTATGGCCTGAAAAAGCAGTGTCAGGTGGTCCAAGTCCTTGGACCCCTGCACCCGTGTGGGAGACCCGGAAGAAGCTCTTGGCTTTGGATAGGCACAGCTCCGGCCGTTGCGGCCATCTAGGGAGTGAACCAGCAGATGGAAGACCTCTCTCTCTGTCTGTATCTCTCTCTGTAACTCTTTCAATTAGTAAAATAAATCTTAAAAAATAAATAAATAAGTGAAACACATGGGACAATTTAGTTAAAATTAAAAAGATACAAGAAATAAAAAACGAATAAAACATTTTAAAAAATAATTGGACTTGTTTTTGTAGATGAACCTTAACAGGTGGATGTCACAGCCTGCTCTGACCTAATTTACTACTGCTCTATATTCTGCAAACATTTGTTGAATGTTGGCTGTACCAGGCATTATGCTGAGTGTTGAGTACTCAGAATAACAAACAACCGTGGCGCTTGCTCCCTGGGGGTTTACTTCCTTAGGGAAGGCTTGTATTTGCACTGGCTGTGGCGGGTGGGAGAAATCCTGTTTTGCAGGATAATGGAAGCCTGGGAGAGGCCTTATCCTGGCTGTGGCGAGGACTGGGAGTGCTTAGGTCACTTCCTGGAAAATAACATGGATGAACACCTGCCAGCCAAAGAAAGAGGGGAGAGGGCGTTCCGCACAGCACACAAAGGGTGAGTGAGGGCAGCTTGTGGAACAGCCCTGATGTTGCTGGGAGTTGTAGTTTTGTTTTGCTAGAAGGTACACTGCCATAGTAGAGTGGACAATGAAGATGATCAGCTTCTTGCAGCTTCAGATAGTCTTAGAACTTTCTTACCTTGCTGAAAAATGTGGATTTTATCATAAAGGCAGTGTGGAATCATCAAAAACTTGCAGAAAGTGTCGGGTTTGTGTTTTTAGGGAGGCTGTATAGTATGAAAGTGCCTCAAGCAGTTCATGGGAGAAATGGAATGAGCAAGATAAGTTTATTTTCATGTAAAAAAATTTGAAGTTTATGCATTTTTTAATAGTATGCATGAAATTCTTGAAGACTCTTTGTATGTATGGATTTCATATTTTAAAACCTCAAAGTAAACTTATCTTTTCATTCTATTCTCCCATGCACTTTTGAAAGCAGTCCTAACTTCAGTTGCACTGCAGTGGTCTGAATCTGCAGCACCAGTCGTAGTTTGGCCTGGGGCAAGTTTCTTAACTGCTCTGGGTCTCTGTTTCTCATGGAGAAAATAGGAGTGGGGCAGGCATTGTGGCGTAGTGGGCTAAGCCTTCACTTGTGATGCACATATCCCGTCTTGGAGTGCTGGTTCAATGCCAGCTCCTCCATATCCAGCCCAGCTCTCTGCTAATGTTCTTGGGAGGCAGCAGATTCAAGTACTTGAGTTCCTTCCACCTGCATGGGAGACCTGGATGGAATTCCTGGCTCCTGGCTTTGGCCTGGCCCAGCAGCCCTGGCTGTTGCTACCATTTGGGGAGTGAACTAACAGGTAAAAGATAGCTCTCTCATTCTGCCTTGCAAAATAAAGAAGCCCTTTAAAAAGGAGAGAAGGCTGGCACTGCGGCTCACTAGGCTAATCCTCCGCCTGCAGCGCCAGCACCCCGGGATCTAGTCCTGGTCGGGGTGCCGGATTCTGTCCTGGTTGCTCCTCTTCTAGTCCAGCTCTCTGCTGTGGCCTGGGAAGCAGTGGAGGATGGCCCAAGTGCTTGGGCCCTGCACCTGCGTGGGAGACCAGGAGGAAGCACCTGGCTCCTGCCTTCGGATCAGCGCACAGTGTGCCGGCTGTAGCGGCCATTTGGGGGGTGAACCAATGGAAAAAGGAAGACCTTTCTCTCTGTCTCTCTCACTAACTCTTCCTGTAAAAAAAAAAAAAAAAAAAAAGAGAGAGAGAGAGAAAGAAAACCACCGCTGAAGGCGCTTGTTGGGATTAAATGATGGCACCTGTATGCTCACAACAGCGTCCAAGTGCTCAGTAAGTGTTAACTCTTCATCTGGTGGTTGGGATGGAGGAGGGATATTTCTGTCCGTGGGCCCAAAACCCATTGTTGCCTTTACCTTATCTGCGCCTTTTCTTATTCTGAGCATAGACGAAATTAAACTTCACAATGGGGAGGATTTAGTTTTCTTCATATTATGTGTATAATATGCCAAGACGAAGCTGTGAGGAGGCAGGGGCATGTGAAAGGGGCGAGGAGAACGTGCAGGGAGACTGGCTGTCCTGACGTAGATGGGGTCTGGTGAGAGAAAGCCCTTAGCTCCGCTGGTCCATCCCTGAAGGTTCTAGAGAAGAGTCAGCTTTTCCAAAGCAGAGGAGGCTTGGTGGGCTGGAGTGTAAGCCCTTCTCAGGCACTATTTAGATTTTTTTGTCTTGTTGAAGAAAACGTTGAAGTCAGAAAGAGGTGTAGGGGGGCCTGCGTTGTGGTGCAGTGGGTTAAGCCGTGGCCTGTGACACTGGCATCCCAATATGAGCAATGGTTTCCAGTCCTGGCTGCTCCATTTCAGATCCGGCTCCCTGCTGTGCACCTAGGAAAGCAGTGGAAGTGCTTGGGCCTCTGCACCCATGTGGGAAACCCAGGTGGAGTTCCTGGTTCCTGACTTTGGCCTGGCCTAGCCCTGGATGTTGAAGTCATTTGGGAAGTGAGCCAGTAGATGAAAGATCTCAATCTCTCTCTCTCTCTCTCTCTTCATAACTCTGACTTTTAAATGAATCTTTAAAAAGAGAAAGATATATTGAAAGGCCTATGGACAGAGAATGATAATAAGACAATGGTTGTTTGGTGCTTCCTGTTGTGCTAGCTTGTTCAGCGCTCACTACAGCCCTTTGATGTAGAAACTGTTATTAGTCCCATTTTACAGATGGGCAAACTGAGGTTGAAAGTGGCTAAGCAAGGCCGGCGCCGTGGCTCAATAGGCTAATCCTCTGCCTTGCGGCGCCGGCACACTGGGTTCTAGTCCCGGTCGGGGCGCCGGATTCTGTCCCGGTTGCCCCTCTTCCAGGCCAGCTCTCTGCTGTGGCCAGGGAGTGCAGTAGAGGATGGCCCAAGTGCTTGGGCCCTGCACCCACATGGGAGACCAGGAGAAGCACCTGGCTCCTGCCTTCAGATCAGCGTAATGTGCCAGCCGCAGTGCGCCGGCCGCGGTGGCCATTGGAAGGTGAACCAACGGCAAAAGGAAGACCTTTCTCTCTGTCTCTCTTTCTCACTGTCCACTCTGCCTGTCATAAATAAATAAATAAATCTTAAAAAAAAAAGAAAGTGGCTAAGCAGCTTGCTCTGCCGGTAAGTAGCAGAGCTGGGATTTGAGTGCAGGGAGTCTGGTTCCAGAGGCATTGCAGGTTCAGGAATGAGAAGGGGGATGTGGATCCTGATGGCTGAGCTGTCCTGTGGTGAATAGGAAGGGTGTGGTGGTCAGCTGGGACTTGATTCCTGGTTTGGTCGGAAGGAAGTAGTCTTGGCATAAGCAGGTCACCACAGACATAGGGAGTTCTGCATCAGGGAGAGGTGGGGGACATTCTGATGAATTCTGCCTTTTTTGGGAAGATTTATTTTATTTATTTGAAAGAGTTAGAGCGAGAGGTAGAGACAGGGAGATTCCCATCTGCTCACTCACTCCCCAAATGGCTGCAATGGCTGGAGCCAGGAGCCAGGAGCTTCACCAGGGTCTCCCATGTGGGTGCTGGGGCCCAAGGACTTGGGCTATTTTCTACTGCTTTCCCAGGCCATAGCAGAAGTGGAGCAGCTGGGACTTGAACCAGTGCCCATATGGGATGCTGATGCTGCAGGCTGGGACTTTAACCCGCTGTGCCACAGTGCCGGCCCCCATGCCCCTGCATTTTTTTTTTTTTTTAAGATTTACTTATTTATTTGAAAGTCAGAGTTACACAGAGAGAGGAGAGGCAGAGAGGTCTTCGATCCACTGGTTCACTCCCCAGTTGGCCACAACAGCCGGAGCTGTGCTGATCCGAAGCCAGGAGCCATGAGCTTCTTCTAGGTTTCCCACATGGGTGCGGGGGCCCAAGGGCTTGAGCCATCCTCTGCTGCTCTCCCAGGCCATAGCAGAGAGCTGGATGGGAAGTGGAACAGCTGGGACTCGAACCAGCACCCATATGGGATGGCGGCACTGCAGGCGGCAGCTTTACCCATTGCGCCACAGCGCCGGCCCCCTGCTCCTGCATTTTAAAAGTAAAGATGAGAAGCCCAGGCTAGGTAATGGCAGTCAGGATTAATGAGAAGAGGAATATGCCTGTTTTCCAGTATGTATGTGTGTGTCCTTGAATGTGGTATAATCCCTGAACATGTTTTAGATCTGATTATCTGAGATGATCTAAAACAGAAGCAATGGAGGAATCAAATCCATGCATTGTGGTGTGTGTGTGTATGTGTGTCTTTATTTCAAAGGCTGGTTTTTAGTTTAATTAGATGCTGCTGTTTATTTGGGTGGTGTCACGGGTTGAGTTCCTGGGAGGTTGACTCTAAGGTGTCCATTATCATACAAGACATTTATTAGGGAGTGTTCTTGGGACTTCTGTGGCAAGGAGGGGAAAGAAAGAGGATTGGGTGTAAGGAGACCTCAGTCCACCTAACAGGGAGTCTGGGAGCAGGAGTGGCTTTTCCATGTTGTCCCAGGTAGGGCAGTGTGGTGGCAGAGCTGGCTTTACATCTCCCCTCCCGTCACTGGTCAAGCAGTGGCTGCGGGCTGCTCCTGCCCTGGGAAGACGCCTGTGCTTGGGCAAGGCTGTTTCCAGCTGTCTTCAAGGAGGGCTGATAGCTGAGTGCCCTCTTTTGGCAGCATCCCTAGCAGGTGGATCAATAGGGCCTTCGTTCTTGGAGGGATCTGGTTTGAAGAGCTCCTGTGCCTGTGCGTGTGACAGGAGGCAAATCGTAGAATTTAAGAATCTTTAAAAAGGAGCTGATGCTGTAGCTTAGTAGATTAAACCCCTGCCGGCAGTGCTGGCATCCCATATGGCCACTGGTTCGAATCCCGGCTGCTCCACTTCCAATCCAGTTCTCTGCTGTAGCCTGGGAAAGCAGTAGAAGATGGCCCAAGTCCTTGGGCCTCTGTACCCGTGTGGGAGACCCGGGAGAAGCTCCTGGCTCCTGGCTTTGGATTGGCGCAGCTCTGACCATTGCGGCCATTTGGGGAGTGAACCAGCAGATGGATGATTCTCTCTCTCTACCTCTACCTCTACCTCTGTAACTCTGGCTTTCAAATAAATAAATAAATAAATACATTTTAAAAAGAGAATCTTGGGGCCAGCTCTGTGGCACAGCGGGTTAACACCCTGGCCTGAAGTGCCAAAATCCCATATGGGTGCCAGTTCTAGTCCCGGCTGCTCCTCTTCTGATCCAGCTCTCTGCTATGGCCTGGGAAAGCAGTAGAAGATGGCCCAAGTGCTTGGGCTCCTGAACCCACGTGGGAGACCCAGAGGAAGCTCCTGGCTCCTGGCTCCAGATCAGCACAGCTCCAAACATTGCAGCCATCTGGAGAGTGAACCAGCGGATGGAAGACCTCTCTCTCTGTCTCTGCCTCTCTCTGTATCTCTTTCAAATAAATAAAAATAAATCTTAAAAAAAAAAAAAGAGAATCTTTAAAAACCAAAATTCCCATCCTTAAAACAGAGAAGGCTGACTTGGCTGAAAATCAAGATGTTTCATGATCTTTTTATTTTTTAAGTTTGATTTGACTTTATTTGAAAGGCAGAAAGATACAGACAGAGGGAGAGAAAGAGAGAGAGAGAAATAGAAATAGATCTGTTTGTTGGTTCACTACCCAAATGCCTGCAACTGCCGGGGTTGGGGCAGGAGCTCCAGCTTGGTCTCCCACGTAGGTGACAGGGATCCAGATTCTTGAGCCGTCTTCTGCTGCCTTCCAGGGTGTTCATTCAGCAGAAGCTGGATCTGAAACAGACTTCTAGGACCTGAACGAGGCACTACGGCATATGTGGGCATGGCAAGCAGGGACCTAAGCTGCTGTGCCGAATGCCCGCCCCATTGTTGCCAACACTCTTGATGAGAGCCCGGTAAGAGACTTCCACATCCTCAGGAAGAGCTTTCTGTTCAGTAGAGGCCATTTGGTTTAAATGCAATATTTGGGGCTGGTGTTGAGGGCCAGTTGAGGGCCTCTGTGTGCAGCAGTGGCATCCCATGTGATCACGGGTTCAAAACCCAGCTGCTCCACTTCAAATCCAGCTCCCTGCTAATGCTCCTGGGAAAGCAGCGTAGGATGACCCAAGTGCATAGGCCCCTGCACCCACGTGGGAGACCCGGATGAAGCTGGCTTTGGCTTTGCTCAGTCTGAATCATTGCAGCCGTTTGGGGAGTGAACCAGCAGGGGACAAAGATCTCTCCTCACCCTTGAATAAATAAATAGATCTTTTTTAAAAAGTATGCCATTTTGTTACATAGTTTGTCTCCATTAAACCGACGGCAGTTCTGAGGAACAGCTGTATTTACCAGACAAGAGAAGGGTATAGAACACAAGGGATGCAGGAGGAAGCCTCTGGCACTTCAGCTCTGTCATTTCCTTGCTCTGAAACCTCGGGCCAACCACTGAGCCTTTTTTTTTTTTTATTTTAACTTTTATTTAATGAATATAGATTTCCAAAGTACAGCTTATGGATTACATTGGCTTCCCCCTCCCCCAATGACTTCCCTCCCACCCGCTACCCTCCCCTTTCCCGCGCTCTCTCCCCTTCCATTCTTATCAAGATTAATTTTCAATTTTCTATATATACAGAAGATCAGTTTAGTATACATTAAGTAAAGCTTTCAACAGTTTGCACCCACATAGAAACACAAAGTGAAAAATACTGTTTGAGTACTAGTTATAGCATTAAATCTCAATGTACAGCACATTAAGGACAGAGATCCTACATGAGGAGTAAGTGCACAGTGACTCCTGTTGTTGACTTAACAAATTGACGCTCTTGTTTATGGCATCAGTAATCTCCCTATGCTCCAGTCATGAGTTTCCAAGGCTATGGAAGCCTTTTGAGTTCTCCGACTCTTATTTAGACAAGGTCATAGTCAAAGTGGAAGTTCTCTCCTCCCTTCAGAGAAAGGTACCTCCTTGTTTGAAGACCTGTTCTTTCCACTGGGATCTCACTCACAGAGATCTTTCATTTAGGTCCTTTTTTTTTTTTTTTTTAATGCCAGAATGTCTTGGCTTTCCATGCCTGAAATACTCTCATGGCAACCACTGAACCTTTGAGACATTTAGTTTCCTTGTTTGTGAAATGGGAGAAGTAATAGTTATCAGCACAAATTCACAGTGTTGTCATGTCAGATGGAAATAAACGTATTTATTTATTTTTGAAGATTTACTTTATTTATTTAAAAGGCAGAGTTGCAGACAGGTTACTCCCTGAATGGCCACACTGCCTGGGGCTGGGCCAGGCTGAAGCCAGGAGCCTGTAACTCCATCTGGGTTTCCTGTGTGTCCTTGGATCATTTTCTGCTGCCTTCCCAGGCGTATTAGTTGGGAGCTGGATTGGAAGTGGAGCAACTGGGACTTGAACTGATGCTCAATGGGGGCTGAGCAGCTTAAACCGCTGTGCCACAACGCTGGCCCCTGAAGTAAAGGTATTTTGAAGCGTTGTCTAGATGTAATGCCAACGGAGAGGGAAGAAGAACCCAAAACTTTACGGAGCATCTGGTTCAGACCTTCACCTTCAGATGCAGAAGGGGGTCTCAGGTCAGGAGGCCGTGGTTAGTGAATAACGAGAAAATGTGCTTGATGCACGCAGATGTGGGCATTGCACCGGTCTTTATGCACTGCTCTAGGAAGCCAGGACTCTGACTTACAGCTGCAAATGAAAGCATACTTCTTAGATTTGAGTTGTGAAAACATGAACGAGGGTAATTGTGTAAGTGCAGTTTTGTGGCCACATTGTGTGGTTCCAGAATCTTCTGCCATTGGTTCATTTTTTTTTTTTTTTTTTGTTTAAGATTTATTTATTTATTTGAAAGAGTTACAGAGAGGCACAGGTAGAGAGAGAGAGGGAGAGAGGGGTCTTTCAACCACTGGTTCATTCCCCAAATGGCCACAATGGCTGGAGTTGGGCTGACCCAAAGCCAGGAGCCAGGAGCTTCCACTGGGTCTCCCACGTGGGTGCAGGGGCCCAAGGACTTGGGCCATCTTCTGCTGCTTTCCCAGGCCATAGCAGAGAGCTGGATTGGAAGTAGAATAGCCGAGACATGAACCGGTGCCCATGTGGGATGCTGGCGCCACAGGTGGAGGTTTAACCTACTAAGCTACAGCACCAGCTCCTTTTTAAAGAAGCTTAAATTCTACGATTTGCCTCCTGTGACATGCACAGGCACAGGAGCTCTTCAAACCAGATCCCTCCAAGAATGAAGGCCCTACTGCCCCAGCTGCTGGAAATACTGCCAAAAGAAGGCCCTCCGCTATCAGCCCTCTTCTTCCGGGTCTTCCATGCTGGTGTAGGGGCCCAAGCACTTGGATCATCTACTGCTTTCCCAGGCCATAGCAGAAAGCTGGATAGGGAGTGTAGCAGCCGGGACTCAAACCGGTGCCCATATGGGATGCCGGCACTGTAGGCGCTGGGTTTACTCATTGCATCACAGTGCTAGCCCCATGTCATTGGTTCTTATTGTGTTACATATGTGGGGACCTCCCCCTCTTGTGGACCCCATGCCCATCCCCCTTCTTATTTTATTAGCCTCCTGGCTCCTCACTTCCTCTCTCCACTCCCACACCACAGCACCGTTTCTTTTAAAGGTTTATTTATTTACTTTGGAAGAGTTGTAGAGAGAGAGGGAAAGAAAGAGAGAGCTTCTGCCTGCTGTTTCACGTCCCAGATGGCTGCAATGGCCAGTGCTGGACCAGGCCAAAGCCAAAAGCCAGAAGCTTCTTCCAGGTCTCCCACATGGGTGCAGGGGCCCAAGCACTTGGGCCATCTTTTGCTGCTTTCCCAGGCCACAGCAGAGAGCTGGAAGGCAGTGGGAAAGGTGGGACCTGAGCCAGCGCCCATGTGGGATTTGCCTGCTATGCCACGACGCCGCCCAGCACCTTTTCTCTTCTTTCTCTGTTTGGCAGGTGGGAGGTTCTCACGAGCTGCTGGAGCCCACTTCCAGTCCTGGCTCCACCTCGGACTAGCACTTTTTTTTTTTTTTTTTTTGACAGGCAGAGTGGACAGTGAGAGAGAGAGACAGAGAGAAAGGTCTTCCTTTTTGCCGTTGGTTCACCCTCCAATGGCCGCCGCGGCCAGTGCACTTGCGGCCGGCGCACTGTGCTGATCTGAAGCCAGGAGCCAGGTGCTTCTCCCGGTCTCCCATGGGGTGCAGGGCCCAAGCACTTGGGCCATCGTCCACTGCACTCCCGGGCCACAGCAGAGAGCTGGCCTGGAAGAGGGGCAACCGGGACAGAATCCGGCGCCCCGACCGGGACTAGAACCCGGTGTGCCGGCGCCGCAAGGTGGAGGATTAGCCTACTGAGCCGCGGTGCCGACCTTTTTTTTTTTTTTTAAACTGCTATTAGTTTCAGTTCCTTGTGTAAAATTGGGATAATAATACTTGTCCTGCTGACATGTGAAAACCCTCTGGGAAGCACCCAGCGGGCCCCAAATGCTGAGTATCATCCTCATTCCTTCTGCTCCTCCTTTGCCCACCCTCCTTGCCTTGCCTGCAGCATCGCAGCTTCCTCCCAGGATTGCTTTGACAAGTGCAGGGGTCCCAGCACGGGGCCCATCTTCTACTGCTTTTCCAGGCCATAGCAGAGAGCTGGATTGGAAGTGGAGCAGCTGGGTCTTGAACCGGCGCCCATATGGATGCCGGCGCTACAGGTGGCGGCTTTACCTGCTGCTCCACAGCACCAGCCTCAGCTCGAATCTCTTGACTCCTTTCCCCTGAGGATCTCGGCTGAGAAGCCCTGTTCTGTGTGCTGATGGGGCCCACCTCTTTCCTTCTCAGGTTCACTGGCGCTGGGCAAGGGGACAGTCTACACTTCGGAACCTGAAGTCAGAGTTGCAGAGAATAATCGTGAGTTGGGAGGGGCTGTGGAGCAGGGGCAGGGTGGGTGTGAGGTGAGCGGGTTCCAGGGCCAGGGGTTGGGATCATTCTCCGTCTTCTCCTTTCGACCCTCTGCAGCGGCAAAGTTGCCCTGCACTTACTCTGGCTTCTCCAATCCCCGTGTGGAGTGGAAGTTTGTCCAAGGTACAACCACCAGCCTTGTCTGCTATAACAGCAAGATCACAGGTGAGTTGTCCCGCTTCCTTCCTCATTGCCAAGGTTGGGGAATCATTGATCCATGCCTGGGTCTCCCTGGCCTTCCCCTTCTGCCTCCTGGAGGAAGAAGAGGACCTACGTACACCTTGGGTCCCACCTTCCTTGGTTCTCCTGTTCTCTGTTCACTCTGCTCTGCCTTTGCTTCCTTGCTCCTGGCAGCTTCCTATGAGGATCGAGTCACCTTCTCACCGAGCGGCATCACCTTCCGTTCCGTGACTCGGAAAGACACTGGGACGTACACATGCATGGTCTCTGAGGACGACGGCAACAACTATGGGGAGGTCACCATCCAGCTCACTGTGCTTGGTATGTGCACAGTGTTTTCGACTGTTTCCCTAAGCCCGCGTCAGACCCTGCTGAGCTCTGGAACTCGTTGATGACGAAGAGGAGATGAGCCCTTGGCTGGATGCAGATTAGGGGCCTGCCAAGGGAGGGCGGCCACAGGGTTTGGATCGGGGTGTCATCCTAGGCAGCTACTTGGACTCGGGCAACACCCCCAACCCCTCCATTGTGTTCAGCACCTCTTTCCTTCTCTCCCTCCCAGTGCCTCCATCCAAGCCTACAGTCAACATTCCCTCCTCCGCCACCATTGGGAACCGGGTGGTACTGACCTGCTCAGAACAAGATGGTTCCCCGCCCTCTGAATACACCTGGTTCAAGGATGGGATGCTGATGCCTACAGATCCCAAGAACAACCGTGCCTTCATCAACTCTTCCTATACTCTGAACCAAAAGTCAGGGGAGCTGGTATGGATGGGGTGGGGGTGGAAGATGTATGAGAGGCACAGTTGCAGAACCCCTGAACAAGCAACAAAGTGGACTTGGAGTCAGGATCAGGGGATACTTGGGAGAGGTTCTTGGCTTTTTCAAGCAGAAAGCCAATTTGTTTCTAGGTCTTTGATCCCTTGTCAGCCTTTGATACTGGAGAATACAGCTGTCAGGCACAGAATGGATTCGGGACACCGGTGATGTCAAATGCTGTGCGCATGGAAGCTGGTGAGTGAGAGTGTGGTTGGTGCTTGCATTCAGTCCTTGAGTGGCTATGTTATTGGTACCACAGGTAAGCACCCAGGCACCTGACCTCGTGTTGTGTCTCACAGTGGAGCTGAATGTAGGGGGCATTGTGGCTGCTGTCCTGGTCACGCTGATTCTCCTTGGAGTCTTGATCGCAGGCATCTGGTTTGCCTATAGCCGAGGCTACTTTGACAGTGAGTTTGGCTCTCCTTTGTGTTGTCTCCATCCCAGGCATGGGTTCATGGGTGCTCTCCGAGCCCTGACCCTGACACTTTGTCCCTGGATATGGGTGTCTCCCCCCCTCCCCAGGAGCATGGGTCACCTGATCTAGCATGTATCAGATGCCCCGTGCTAGTCCCCTCATTGTGTGTGCCATGCTGTCTTGTACCCTGCTGACACTCAAGATCCCATTTTTTTTTTTTTCTCTTCTAGGAACAAAGAAAGGGTGAGTGACATGTTGTCCTGGGATTGTCGGAGGTGAAAACGTGGATGCATGTGGTTTGCAGCATGGGCCCAGGGGGATGGGCTGGAGAAGGAGACAGCCAGCCTCGGGGGAAGACCTTGGGATTTCTACCCCTGCTTGCTGTGACCCTGGCCTTGTCCTGTCTCCCTCTGTGCACACCTCTCTGCTGAGCACTTCTGTAAAGTTCTTGGTTCTGCCCTCTGAAGTTGGAGGGGAGGGGGTGGCTCTGCACCTGGGGACCTGAGTGTCTCCATCTTCCATCTTCATCTGCAGGACCTCCAGCAAGAAGGTGATCTACAGCCAGCCCACTGCTAGAAGTGACGTGAGTACACTGCCCTGGGGAAGGGGACCTCTGCACACACACGCACACCCCCACACACTCCCAGGGAGTGAGGGGGTTCCCAGCCTGTGTGTGCCTGTGTTTGGGGGATTGTAGGCTAAAGAAAACTAGAGAGAGTTGACTGGATGTTTTCTCTCCCCAGGGCGAATTCAAACAGACCTCGTCATTCCTGGTGTGACCCTGGTCTGGCTCCCGCCTGGTCCTGTGCTTGCCTTACTCCGGTGCTACTAGACTCTAGCCCCTGGTGTCTGTAGTTTTCACAGGCCCTCTACTAGCATCTCAGTTAGGATGTGTTTTTTAATGATGTCAGCTATGTGCCCCTTCTCCCTGTACACACTCTCTCTCAATCCTGCTGCTGCCGAGTGGCCTGGGATTGTAGAAAATTCGTATTCCTCAGCCTATGAGGGGTCAGACAGGAATCCCGGCTGTGCCTATTAACTCCCTTCTACGTAGACAGCCAGAGGGGTGGGGCTTCCTGAAACCCGCCATCGCTACCCAGCTGGGCCGCAGTGGCTTCTGAATCGGTTTCCCTCCCCATGGAGAGCCAGTGCCAGCCATTCTGGAGTGGGGGTCGGAGACTGGAGCGGCTGGAACCGTTGTTTGGTGATGACGTTAAATCTCCTCCATCTCTGGAGCCCACTGTTCTGTCTCCTCACCGGAAGTGCCACGGGGTCCTGTCCTCCGTCTGAACAAAAGCAGACTGGCGCTGTGTCCGTAGGAAAGCCGAAGCACAGTAAACCTTCAGGGGACACGGAGTGGAAAAGATTTAAAACCACAGCTCTGAAGAAAAGCTGGAGCTGGTAGCCCAGACCGTCACCCTTCCCTTGGCTGGAACAACTGGACAGAGCCCTCTGAGACTGTGTGTGTCTGTGGGGCCGTGTGTGGCAGCTGAGCCCGTGTGTGCGTGTGTGTGTGTGTGTGTGTGTGTGTGGTCTTAGCCAAATGCTGAAATTGGATGGATGTTGGGAGGTATCTTAGCTCTTTGGTGAGATTGCGTTTCTGTGCGTTTGTCTTAGCTGGATGTTGGAAATAAAAAGTTGACTTGTCGAAGGTTCTTTTTGTGGGAAGCTGGAGAAAGGAGATCTTTGAGGGTCCCTGAGCTCCTTTGTTCAAACAGGAAAATGCCTTCCCTGCAGCCGGGGGCTGGTTCCCAGGACCCTGTCCTGCCTCGCTTCCTGTTTCCTATCTCAAGGCAGAGCTGCTTCCTGGAGCACGCGTTCCAGAACCCTCTGTGACCAGGCCTTCTGCTCGGCCTGCTCAGCCAGGTGAGAGGAGAGGGTGCCCCCTCCCTCTTCCCGCCCAGCCAGGTGCATTAATGGACTTCTCTAGGGCTGCCGGCAGAGCTGCTTTGGGGCCGAGGCAGGGAGTTCCTCAGATCCTTTGGAGAACTTTAGTGTGAAGTAGTAACTGATGCTTTGTCTACTGGGATGGGGTTCAGGAGAGACTGAAGCCTCCTAAGCAAGGCAAGCCTGGCCATCATTGCTTTCTTCTTCCCATCTAGAACCTTCTCTGCCCCTAAATTTCTGTTTCCCCATCTTCTACAATCCCTCAATCTATTTATTATGTAGCAAGAGAGCAAAGAAAGGGTCCTGTTGACTATCTTTTATTTCTTTCTGTGGCACGTGAATGCCACTTTGTCATGTTCTAGCCCCATATCTGAAAATCCCTAACTCAAAGTTGAGTTTTCTATTATGGATTTAAAAAAAAAAAAAAAAAAAAAAAAAAGAGGGTTAAGGGTCATGTGTGTCCCAGTAACAAAAAATATTTCCAGAGGAAATAAGATCCAATTCACTAAGTAGAGATCGTGGTATGGTTCAGTAAGGATGAGATTTTTAAAGTATGCTTCAGTTGCGTATTGTGGTTGGAAGATGGGGTGGGGAGGAGCAGGTGATTCATGGCTCTGGTAAGCTATGGTTCCTCTCTCAGAGCCACTTGTCAAGAGTATGAGTCAGTTACGGCCAGCCTTGGAATTTACCTCTCCATCTTACGAGAGCCCTTTTGAGTTGGAAAACACCCTGTCTGCTTCATTTTAGAATGTCAAAACTACTTTTTTAATAAATGTTTATTTTTCACATTGAGTTCGTTTAAATCCTGAAGTTCTGTATAAAGAGAACTGGGACTCCCAGAGAGACTTGGATGTCCAAACTTTTCCTGGTAATCATATTATTAAGAGATTAGAGATATGCTTCCTCGCATGCTTCTGATAGTTACTTTTTTTTTTTTTTTTTAAGAGGGAGGGAGAGAGACCGTCCATCTGCTGGTTCACTCCCCGAATGGCTCAACTGCTGGGGCTAGGCCAGGCCAAAGCCAGGAGCCAGGAGCTTTTTCCAGGTCTCCCATAGGGGTGCAGGGACCCAAGTTCTTGGGCCATCTTCCACTGCTTTCCCAAGCACATTAGCAGGGAGCTGGATGGAAGTGGAACAGCCAGGACCCAAACAGGCACCCATAGGGGATGCTGGCACCAAGACTACAGCTTAACCTACACCACAGTGCTGGCCCCGATAGTTACTTTTTAATTTAGCTTTTCCATCAGTCTGTGCTAGAATGGGAATGATCCCCAAATTGCCATTCCCTACGTTAAAGGGAGACTTGAGGGATAAGAATGGGACAGGCTCATGGATATTCGTGTTTCAACAGGATCTGAACCCAACAAGATCAGATGGGATTTTAAGGATGTCCTTTTTTTTCCTTCAAGATGTGAAATCCAGTGACTTTTTATACATATTCATTGTGTAATGATTGCCACAAATTAACACGTTCAACACCACTCTTGCCTTTCAAATAAAATTTTTTTTTTTTTAAAGGGACAGCAGTGTTGGTCAAAGGGTACAAAATTAAAGAGTTACATTACAGACAGGGAGAGGCCTTCCATCCGCTGGTTCACTCTTCCAGTGACCACAGCAGCCAGAGCTTGGCTGGTCTGAAGCCAGGAGCCTGAAGCTTCTTCCAGGTCTCCCACGTGGGTGCAGGGGTCCAAGCACTTGGGCCATCTTCCAGTGCTTTCACAGACCACAGCAGAGGGCTGGATTGGAAGAGGAGCAACCAGGACAAAAACTGGTGCCCTTATGAGATGCCATTGCCGCAAGTGATGGCTTACCCTAGTGTTGGCCCCCAACATCTGCCCCTTTTTAATTCTTTAGCTTTTCTAGTTTTTCACCCCTTTCTTTTTGGTTCTGGCCAAATCTGATATGAAATTGAACTTTTTTCCCCTAAGATTTATTTGAAAGGCAGAGTGACACAAAGGGAGACACATACACACATTTTCCATCTGCTGGGTCACTTCCCACATGCCTGCAAGAGCTGGGACTGGGTTAGGCTGAAGCCAGGAGCTGGGGACTCCATTCAGGTCTCCCACAGGTGTCAGGGACACCAGTATCTGGGCCTCATCTGCTGCCTCAGGCACATGAGCAGGAAACTGGATCAGAAGTGGAGGCAGGACATGGGTCCCAGGCCCTCTGATATAAAACACAGATGTCCCCAGTGGCAGCCTAACCTACTATACCACAATGCCCACTATTATTAATTAATGTCTTTTAACTTACTTACTAGCTACTATTACTATCCCTGTTTCACGGATTGGGAAAAGAGGCACAGAAATGCTAAGGAACTTGTCCAGATTCCCATGAGTATGGCAAGTGGTGGGTCTCGGATTAAGACAGCTGGGATTGGGGAGGTTGGGTAACCTACCTCACTCAGTGACCTTGAATTGGGAAGAAATGCAGAAGGAAGAGGAACTGGAAATGAGTAAATCTTTTCTGTGGCTGGTGTGCACATAGGTGTTAAAGAGTGAGGATTTTAAAAATAATGGTGTTCATCTGGGGTTTCCTGTGAACTCATGTCACTTGAGTCTGCCGTGCTAACAGGATCCATAGGTAGGAGTGTAAAGATCTTGACAAAACAGGACTCAAGGAAGGAGGGGAGAGGGAGGGCGGGAAGTATTATGTTCTGAAGTATCATTATGCTCTTAAAACTATATATGATTGCCGGCGCCGCAGCTCACTAGGCTAATCCTCCGCCTTGCGGCGCCGGCACACTGGGTTCTAGTCCCGGTCGGGGCGCCGGATTCTGTCCCGGTTGCCCCTCTTCCAGGCCAGCTCTCTGCTGTGACCAGGCAGTGCAGTGGAGGATGGCCCAAGTGCTTGGGCCCTGCACCCCATGGGAGACCAGGAGAAGTACCTGGCTCCTGCCATCGGATCAGCGCGGTGTGCCGGCCGCGGCGGCCATTGGAGGGTGAACCAACGGCAAAGGAAGACCTTTCTCTCTGTCTCTCTCTCTCACTGTCCACTCTGCCTGTCAAAAAAAAAAAAAAACTATGTATGACTATATATAATATATATTATTGCCTTCATACAAATAAAAAGAAATACCTAATGAAGTAAAAAAAAAAAAAAAAAAAAAAAGACTCACGAGCGCCACCTTCTGGAGGAAAGTACAAACTTGTGTTTTTGCGGGAGGCCAGAAGAGAAGCCCGGCAGGATACTGCAGTTGTGGGCGGCAAGGAGTTAACCAGGAACAACTTCATGGGCTTGCGGAATGAGGAAGAAATCAAAAAGGTCTCAAAGGCATGGACGGTAAACTCCACCCTGTCAAGTGAAATTCAAGCACTACCAGGTCTGAGATTCTGCCTTGGAGTTCAAAAAGTCAACTCCTGCATCCAACAGCAGCGATGTAGAATCTACAGCTATGGAGACACTGCTGGGCACACTGCACCCCAGCAGCAAGCTCTGTAGAGCAGTGAGTTGGGTAGTGAAGGGATTGACTATGCCGTCTAGACGTGTCGGAGGAATTAATGAATAGGAGATAAAATGTAGTCTAGATGTCTGAAGGTTACTGGTTAGCTAGCCCCACGGGAAAAAATTAGGACCAATAGGGACCAATTAGAGTTCAGAACCTGGTGTTTCTAGAGGCTTGAGGAACGGGTGTGGTGTGGTGCAGTGGGAGGAACGCCCATTTTGGTGTCAAGCAAATCTTGCTTGAGTCTAGACATTCCTGTGACCTTGGCAGAGTTTTTTTTCTCAGCCTTAGCTTTCTCTTCAAAAAAAATGGTAGTAAGAGGACAGGCCTGTGTTAAGCCACTGATGGGGCCAGCATTGTGGTAAACCACTGCCAGCAGTGCTGGCATCCCTTATGGGTGACGGTTCTAGTCTCGGCTGCCCCACTTCTGGTCCAGCTCTCTGCTATGGCTCCTGGGAAAGCAGTAGAAGATGGCCCAAGTCCTTGGGCCCCTGCACCCATGTGGGAGACTGGGAAGAAGCTCCTGGCTTTAGATGGATGCAGCTCCAGCCGTTGCAGCCATCTGGGGGAGTGAACCAGTGGATGGAAGACCTCTCTTTCTCTCTCTGCCTCCTGCCCTCTGTAACTCTGCTTTTCAAACAAATAAATAAATCTTAAAAAAAAAAAAAAAAAAAGACACTGCTGGGAATGCCTGCATCCTGCCTTGGAGTGCCTTATTTGAGTGCTGGCTCCTCAGTTTCCTGCCAATGTGTACCTCGGGAGATAGCAGGTGATGGCTCAAGTGCTGGGTCTCGGCCATCCATGTGCAAGATGTGGACTGGGCTCCCGGCTTCTGGTTTTGGCCTATCCCAGCCTTGGCTGATGGGGGCATTTGGAGAGTGAACCAGTGGATGAAAGATCTCTGTTTCTCTCTGCCTGTCCAGTAAAATGAAAATTTCAAAAACAGTGGTAACATGTGTTGTATGAAGTTTTGAGATGTGGAGGAGGCAGGGTCTGTAAGTCACTTTGCAGTGCTGTATGGAAGAGCTGTCCACGTTTGATTCTGAACAGGAGATGCTAGGCCTCTGTGAGGACTGCAGGCCATGTGGCCTCTATGGCCATACAGCTCTGTGGTTGTATTGGGAAAGCATCCGTAGACAATAAGTGACTGAGTCTCAATACTGCTTGACTTTTATTTTTTTAAAGATTTATTTATTTATTTGAAAGTCAGAGTTAAACGCAGAGGCAGAGGCAGAGGCAGAGGCAGAAAGAGAGGTCTTCCATCCAATGGTTCACTCCCAAGATGGCCACAACAGCCAGAGCTGTGCCGATCCGAAGCCAGGAGCCAAGAGCTTCTTACCGGTCTCCCACATGGGTGCAGGGGCCCAAGGACTTAGGCCATCTTCTACTGCTTTCCCAGGCCATAGCAGAGAGCTGGACAGGAAGTGGAGCAGCCGGGTCTCAAACTGGCATCCATATGGGATGCTGGCACTTCAGGCCAGGGCGTTAACCCACTGTGCCACAGCGCCAGCCCCAACTTTTTTTAATCACTAAAAAAATGCCAAAAACTGTTTTTGGAGCCCAGTCTGACCCAAAACAATGGGCTGACATCTGAGGTTTAGTCATAATTGAAAGTAAATTAACAAAATTAGCTAAGCCCCTTTGTTTTATCATTTTTCTTTCTTTTTATTTTTTTGAATTTATTTTACTTATTTGAAAGGCAGAGTTAGAGAAGGAGAGAGAGAGAGAGAAGTCTTCCATCTGCTGGTTCCTCTCCAGTTGGCCACAACAGGTGGAGCTGGGCCGATCCACAGCCAGAAGCCAGGAGCTTCTTCCTGGTCTCCCACTTGGGTGCAGGGACCCAAGGACTTGGGCCATCTTCTACTGCTTTCTCAGGCACATTAGCAGGGAGCTGGATTGGAAGTGGAGCAGCTGGGACTCGAACTAGTACTCATGTAAGATGCTGGGTTGCAGGCAATGTCTTTACCTGCTACACAGCACTGGCCCCACTTTGCTTTCCAATGCAAATGTTTAAGATTCCTTTGGCTTCAGTCTGTGGCATCCCTCAGGAGCAACCAGAAAAGAACAAGTGCTAAAACATCAGGGGTGGCTGGCCAGGAAAGGCGTGGATGGGAAAGCAGTGAGAAGTGTTGGGAGAGGTTGGTAGGGAGACCCATGCTGTCCAGTCATTTTAGAATAACATTTAAATCCAGTTTCTGTTTCTAGTTGATTCTTAGAATACATCCGGTGCCGATAACAACGCTGGAGCTTCCAGTAATCCATCAATTGTTATTTATAGCTCCTTAACGGCTGTCAACAACTTCCTTAAGGGCAGGGAGCTTGTGTTCATTGTATATGCCCAGTGCCTGGTGCATTTCGCCAATCAGTAAAAGATGAATGAAGAAGTATCAAGTCCCAAATGCAGACTGAGAAGTTGCGAAAGCCGAGGAGCCTCTATGCTGGCTGCCGACTGTCACTGTCACCTCCTGTTACATGCACTCCAAATGACAGCAGGAGGGAGATGGGAGACAGAGGATCCCCGGTCCTGAATTTTTAAATGTTGGCACCACAAACTCTGTGCTGTTGGTGTGTGGGTCTTGGAGTCAGTGGAGCAGGCTGCAGAAGAGAGTGATGTGGAAGCTCTTATCAGGCCTGTTGGGAGAATGTAAAGATGGAATATTCAGAGTGAAATTTATTTGGAACTCAAATTCCAGGTTGTATCTAATAAATAAAAGTTACTGGAGGCCGGTGGTGTGTGTAGAGGGTAAAGCTACCACCTGCAGTGCCGACATCTCATATGGGTGCCGGGTCGAGTCGTGGCTGCTCCACTTCCAATCCAGCTCTCTGCTATGCCTGGGAAAGCAGCAGAAGATGGCCCAAGTCCTTGGGCCCCTGCATCCACATGGGAGACCTGGAAGAAGCTCCTGGCTCCTGGCTTCGGATTGGTGCATCTCTGGCCGTTGTGGCCAATTGTGGAGTGAACCAGCGGATGGAAAACCTCTGTCTCTCTGTAACTCTGACTTTCAAATAAACAAAGAAATCTTTAAAAAAAAAAAGTTACTGGAGGCCATAATTTTGGACTAAGCTTCCGCACTGGGCCCCAACAAACCAAGTTAAAATCAAAACAGAGTCGCTAGAGCTGATTTCAGATGACCAAACTGAAATGGAACAGTTCATCCGAGCCTTTGAGAAATCAGAATTAGAGAGACAACCGCCAAATTTCCCAAAGAGGCCGGTTCAATTGGCATGATAATGGGGTTAAGCCTTACACCGAGGAAGTACCTGAAAAAGATGCATGTTAACTGGTCAGTTATCTTCCTACTCTTCTGTCCCCTTCTGGCCATACAAGTAGAACAATCTGGAAGTGACCCACCTGCTTTTTGCTGTTTTGTTTCTGCCTTCTTCAGCCTGTCTCTGTCTATAAAACCAACGTCTCTGCTCAGCCTATTGGAACATTAATGCCCTGTTATGGAATAAAGTGTTGCCAGGTTCTAGGATAGAAAATGACGTCAATTAAGATGTTTAAGTAGTTGTCATTTTTGTTCTTTGAGGGATCATGTTGATTTTTCAATAATTGTGAATTCCCTGCCATCCCCCGCCCTCCAGAAACAAGCAAACAAACAAAATCAGACTGAGCAGGATGAAGGAGAAGAGGCTGGGTAGAGATAGCAGCAGCTGCTGAGAACCTATCGGTGGCACTGTGGTGTAGCGGGTAAAGCCACTACGTGCAGTGCCGGCATCCCATATGGGTGTGGGTTCGAATCCTGGCTGCTCCACTCCTGATCCAGCTCTCTGCTATGGCCTGGGGAGGCAGTGGAAGATGGTCCAAGTCCTTGGGTCCCTGTACCCACTTGGGAGACAAGGAAGAAGCTCCTGGCTCCTAGCTTTGGATCAGCTTAGCTCTGGCCATTGTGGCCAATTGGGGAGTGAACCAGCGGATGGAAGACCTCTCTCTCTCTCTGCCTCTGTCTCTCTGTAACTCTGCCTTTCAAGTAAATAAATAAATAAATCTTTAAAAGAATGGGGTCATGTTCCTGGTGGACTATAGGTTGTCCTCTGATATTTTAAAGTCATTTGTAGGTGATACTGTGAAGTGGAATTGGTGAAAGATGATGCCCACTGTCTGGGTGCAGGCCTGGTAGCTACCTGGTTACCCACAGCAGCACCACAAAGGCCGGTACACTTACCTTTCCCTGTGTGGAACTTACTGACAAGTGTCCTCTGCCCTCTGCCCTGTGTTGAATTCTCATTTCCCCAAAATACCACGGAACTAACTCATTAGTGAGGCTGAGTTTGCTGTTTTCTGTCGTAAGGGAGAGAAATGCCTTCGCAAAGTCTTAGTAGCATTTTGGAGAAGAGGAGGGAGAAGGCAGGATATTTATGAGCTTTTGGGAATTCATTTATCTTTCAATGTTGTGGGGAGACGCAGAGGGTGCGTCATTGGGGATGATTTGTTGCAAAGTATTTTAGAACTAGCAGAAAACAGTGAAGGCAGGGTTGTGAAGCTACTCTTGTTCAATGAGCCATTTTCCTCTAGTGATGCCGACTTTGTAGGGCTGTCTAGTTATTTGCTGGAGTTTCTTAGGATGAAAAAGCTTGTCAATGCAGGCCTCCCTGCCTCACCATTGATAGTAGATGGTGTGGGTAGGGATTGCTTTAGTCCTCACCTAATTAAGGATGCTGGGAGTGTGGCATGTGCTGCAGCCCCAAGGGAAGGGTTTAGGATGCAAGCTTTGATCATTATGGAAGAAGGGACGGGACATTTTTTAGGTAATTAGAAGTGCGAGGAACAATGAAGTGAAGGAACCTTTCTTGCAACTAGACATGCTACCACCAGGTGGAGCTAGACGCACGTGGCATGGGCATTTCTTCCTATCAGTGACTAGCTCATGGACTTGATTTGCTGGAGAGAGTGGTTAAAAATAGTTATCGATTGGTAAAAATTCAACAGCTTGCCCATGCGGTCTCTTGGCAGGGCTGGCTGTGGTGGAGACCAACACGCTCATAAATTATTTGTGGGAATAAAAAAGGTGTAACGCCGAGAGGAGGCAGTTTGGCAATATTTTAACAAAACTACGCAGGCATTCAGTATTTGACCTAGCACCCCCCCCCCCCCCCGCCCACGTCTTGAAGTTCTCCTTGAAGATATACCTCTAACAGTGTAAAACCACAAAGCCACAAAGTATTTGACTGCAGTATTATTACTATACCAGGTTAGAAATTAAAAGTGTTCAAATATGAGACATTGGTTCAATAAAGCAAATCCACAGACTATGCAACAGCAAAAATAATGAGGAAGATTTCTACAAACAAGGATTTTCTAGGATACTTTGTTAAATGGGAAAAAAAGAGGCTAATTTGTTTTTAGAAAAAAAAAAAAGACAGGGAGCGGGAGAGGGTAGAGTTGTGGGTGGGAGGGAAGTTATGGGGAGGGGGAAGCCATTGTAATCCATAAGCTGTACTTTGGAAATTTATATTCATTAAATAAAAGTTGAAAAAAATTTAAAAAAGACAAAAATCAGAAAGAATACATAAATAAATAAGCGATGAAATAATTATTTACAAGAAGTAGGAAGGTGTTGGGTGAAAGAGATACACAATGATTCCTATTTCTCTGAATGTACTATTTTTACAGTTTTTTTGTCGATAAGATTTATTATTCTCCACTCTGTACACACCTCTTCTGCACCCCGCCCCCACCGCGCAACCCCAAAGAGCACCCAGCCTCCCTGTGCTCTCCCCAGTGTGCTCAGATCCCACCGTCCCCCAGAGTGCAAAGGAAAGGGGCGGGCAGTGCACCCCATGCCGGCCAAAGCTTACCGGGGGCGGAATGCCGGCGGCCCAGGGGATGGCTGACCGAGCATCAGGCAGTGATGAGGGGATGAGGATGCTTCCCTTTTGAGTTTGTAGAGCCCAGGGCCTGAAGCGGCTGGTGTGTCTACAGTTCTGAAGGCTAGGGTGGACAGCAGCCCCGGCAGCCCGGTAAGGGGCATCCGATTGGTGTGGCATCCCGCCCGGGCAAGGTACCCTCCCCTGCCCCAGGCGCCCGAGGCCCGAGGCTGTGAGCACCAGGCGGGGCTTCTTCAGGCCGAAGGTGCTGCCGAAGCCCTAGCCGGCCCAGGTGCAGTGCCAGCGCGGATCGCTGCTGGGCCGCCAGGTGCTTACGCGACCAGCCGGGATGCGGGATGCGTGAAGGCATTGCGGCAGGCGGGGCAGCGGGAGGATGTATCATTTTGTCTAGTTTCCGACTTTTGGAGTCGTGTTAGAGCTTTGCACGTTAAAAACGCCAACGAAGAAATGGGGGTTGGTCATGATTGAGCCGTGACACTTAGAAGACTAAGGGAAAGGTAGGAGGTGTGGTAGGCAGGCCGGCCCACGTGACCGGGCCATCTAGGTTTGTGAATTGGTGCTTCCGTAGATGAGAAATAAACATCTCTTACTCTGATGCCCCGAGGCAGTGGTTCAGGGGTTAGAGTAAGAGTTGAGGCTAGAGTGAGAGTTATTTCCGGAAGCGTGTGGATGTCAAAGGTGGCTTTCCCCGCCCCCAGCTCTGAGTGGCAGCTCTGGATGGTAGAAGATCTACATCTCAGAGGCAAATAAAGGATTTTTAATTGCAAACTTTTTTTTTTTTAAAGATGTATTTATTTGGAAGGCCAAGTCACAGAGAAGCAAAGCTAGAGACAGAGAGAAGATGTCTTCCATCGGCTGGTTCATTCCCCAAATGGCCACAATGGCCAGAGCTGGGTGGATCTGGAGCCAGGAAGCAGGAGCTTCTTCTAGTTCTCCCACGTTGGTGCAGGGTCCCAAGTACTTGGGCTATCTTCCACTGCTTTCCCAGGCCATAGCAGAGAGCGGGATTGGAAGAGGAGCAGCCAGGGATCGAACCCATATGGAATGCTGGCATTGCAGGTGGTGACTGTACCCGTTATGCCATAGCGTTGGCCCCACTTGTAAACTTTCTAAAGTAATTGTAAGAGGGGCTTAGGAGTCTATGTTCATTACTACGTATTGGCTGGAGAAAACAGTAAATATTCCTGGCAGCACTGATTCAGGCAGGCGTTTGAAGGGGGTGGGGGTCATCCTAGGAGTGTAAGCATAAGTTGCTAGAAGCCATCCTGGAGTTTGATCAAGGAGAGAGTCTGCTTCCTGGTGATGGAACAAGGACATACGCCTCAGCCATTTTAGGTTCTTGTTACTCTTTCTTTCTTTCTTTCTTTCTTTCTTTCTTTCTTTCTTTCTTTCTTTCTTTCTTTCTTTCTTTCTTTCTTTCTTTCTTTCTTTCCTTCTTTCTTTCTTTCTTTTCCTCTCCTCTCCTCTCCTCTCCTCTCCTCTCCTCTCCTCTCCTCTCCTCTCCTCTCCTCTCCTCTCCTCTCCTTTCTTTTCTTTCTTCTTTTTTTTTAAAATTTATTTTACTTGAAAGTCACAGTCACATCCTAGGATCAATCGGTTCCATCCCTGGCTGCTCCTCTTCTGAGAGGGGGAGAGGCAGAGAGAGAAGTCTTCCATCTGCTGTTCACTCCCAAGATGGCCACAATGGCCGGAGCTGCGCCTATCTGAAGCCAGGAGCCAGTAGCTTCTTCCCGGTCTCCCATGTAGGTGCAGGGGCCCAAAGACTTGGGCCATCTTCTATGGTCTGGCTGCCAGTTTGTGTTTTGTTTCCTCTGTTCTGTGCCCCTTTGCTTACATTTGGTGCCCCATGTGAGGAAGCACCAGCCGGCACTCTTCTCCTTACACCTGGCCCTTCAGGGCGGTGCTGGCTCAGCTCAGCAGGTGAGCCGAGCCTTCAAAGAGGTGAGTGGTGGGGTGGACAGCGATGATGACTCGTGTGCCCAATCCATGACTCACAACAGCGAGAGTTGCTTTTACATGCCTTGGGAAGAATTTTCACAGCTTGCTGGCCACTGGGATTGAGGGAAGGAGGCTCCGTGGGAAACAATAAATAATGTGTGACTTTTTTGCTACCCAAATTCCTGCTGTTAGTGAAGAAGGAATTGTGAGGATTCTTTCAAAATTTTGAAATAGACAAATACAGCACCCTTTAATTGGAGGACTAGGATTTTCTTAGTCTAGAGGATTTCCCGATTTTCTAGGGGATCTGTGTCCGTCTTTGTCTCTATTTTGCAACTGTAGAGAAATTAGCTCCTGGAAGCCTGCTAAGGATGCAGTTGACCCAGGTTTATAGAAACATGAATGAATTTTGCCAGGTAGAGATACACTTGCTTTTCTCTGGAAAGTAAGGTGCTTCCAGAAATTAAACTTTTGCTCTATAGTTAATGAGCTAATTAATTATTAACACAGATTGCATTCATCTTATATTTGTATGGGAGTCATGATTTTACCCTTTCAAATGTTTTTTTATCTGCCGTTGATACTAATTGTATATATTTTTGATGTATAATGTTTTGATACATGAGCACACTGTGGGGTGATCAGAACAGCTAACTGACACATCCATCAGTTGGGTGTCTGCCACCCAGGAGGGAGACCCAGACTGAGTTCCCGCCAGCCCTGGTTGTTGAGGGCATTTGAGGAGTGAACCAATGCATGGAAGGTCGTTCTTTGTCCGTCTCTCTGGATTTCAAACAGAATAAAGCAAAACAAATCAAACAAAAACCCACAAAACACTCCTCCCACCACCAAAAGAGGCATTCTTTAAAAAAAAGACAATTTTGAGAAAAAACTAAAATGATGAAACTTACATAAAAATGACCGTAGTCAAAGACTTTATCTTACTCCTGAGAGAACTAAGTAAATGTTATAGTCAGTTTGAATGAGAATAGAAAGAAACATTAATTTATATGGAGGGTGGCCGGCGCTGCGGCTCAATAGGCTAATCCTCTACCTTGCGGCGCCGGCACACTGGGTTCTAGTCCCGGTCGGGGCGCCGGATTCTGTCCCGGTTGCCCCTCTTCCAGGCCAGCTCTCTGCTGTGGCCAGGGAGTGCAGTGGAGGATGGCCCAAGTGCTTGGGCCCTGTACCCCATGGGAGACCAGGAGAAGCACCTGGCTTCTGCCTTCGGAACAGCGCGGTGCGCCGGCTGCAGTGTGCCAGCCGCGGCGGCCATTGGAGGGTGAACCAATGGCAAAGGAAGACCTTTCTCTCTTTCTCTCTCTCACTGTCCACTCTGCCTGTCAAAAAAAAAATTATATGGAGGGTAAACTGATAGTGAAATGAACTGTTTCCAATGGAGGCAAGACTTGGTTTTTCAGTGGAAGCATAGTAGGAAGTGATGGGATTTACATTAGTAGAAAAATTTAGGTGTCATCAGCCACTTGCAAGTTAAACTTACTCCAGGGCTAGCATTGTGGCATAGCTGGTTGAGCCCCGGCTTGGGACACCTGCATCCCGTATTGGGTCCCCGAATCTCCACTTAGGGTACAGCTTCCTGCTGATGCACCTGTGAGGCAGTGGATAATGGCTCAGGTACTTGGGCCTCTGCTAACCCAGTTGGAGTTCTTGGCTCCTGGCTTCAGCCTGGCCCAACCCCTGCTGTTGGGGGCATTTGGAGTGTGAATCAGCAGATGGAGAATCTCTATCTCTGTTTCTCTCTCTCATACACACATTCTGTTGCTCTGCACTGTGGCATAGTAGGTTAAGCATCTGCCTGTGGATCCTGCATCCCATATTGGCGCCGGTTTGAGTCCCGGCTGCTCCACTTTCGATCCAGCTCCCTGCTGATGGCCTGGGAAAGCAGTAGAAGATAGCCCAAGTGCTTGGGCCCCTGCACTTGCATGGGAGACCTGGAAGAAGCTCCTGCTTCCTGGCTTCAGATTGACCCAGCTCTGGCATTGTGGCCTTTTGGGGAGTGAACCAGTGGATGGAAGACCTTTCTCTCTGTCTCTTCCTTTCTCTGTCTGTAATTCTGTCTCTTAAGTAAATAAATAAATCTTAAAATAAATAAAGAAATTACTTTGGACTGGCATTGTTGTATAGTTGGTGAAGCCTCCATCTGCAGCATCTGAAACACCAGCATCCCATACGGGCACTGGTTCAAGTCCCTGCTGCTCCACTTCCGATCCAGCTCTCTGCTGATATGCCTGGGAAAGCAGTAGAAGATGGCCCTAGTATTTGGGCCCCTGCCTCCCACCTGGGGACTCTGGAAGAAGCTCCTGGCTCCTGGCTTTGGATCAGCCTGGCTCTGGTTGCTGTAGTCATCTAGAGAGTGAATCAGCAGATGGAAGACCTCTTTCTCTCTATCTCTCCCTCTTTCTCTCTGTAACTCTGGCTTTTAAATAAATAAATTTTTTACGAAGTTATTCAAAGGAGGAAAAGCTATCGTCTGATGACCTGGAAGGATGTAGAAAATGCATGGGAATAGAAGTTCTTTTCTACACTATCTTGAGACTACCCGCTTTGTCTGCATGTGTGTGTGTTCTTGGGAGCCCGGGGGAGACTTCTTTCCCAGAAGACACGACCACAGTGGAGGCTGCGGCAAGTGCATTCAAAGTGCGTTTTTCTGCCCCGGCTGGGGCCCAGCTCACGGACCTCGCGCAGGCCTCTGGCTGGAGACGAGCTCCCCTAATTTGCCTCTGCTGGGTTAAGCCTGTTGCACAATCCCGGAGCCCCAGCGAAAACTGAATGAACACCAACACGTTGGCGTCTGGCCAAGCGCCACAGTACTCTGGGTGAGGCAAACGGAGACCCCTAGCGGTGTTTAGGCCGGTCGTCGGAGCGGGTTTAATCCACAAGCTTGTGGCTCGGCCAGTCGCCACAACGCCAGCCCCTGCAGCGTATTTCACTAGCTTGGTCTCGGCGCAGTTGAGGGCGACGTGGCAGCTCTCTGTTGGGAGTTGTTCTTATGTTGGGCGCTCCAGAGTGCCTGCTTTTCTTTTGACAAAAGCCAAAGGAGGAAATTATAAGCAATATTTAAATGGCAAGTCCATTTGTTAATTTATAGCAAAAATTCAAAATCAAACCCAAACATAAAAACTATCACTGAGGCAGGAAGCTTTTGCAAAACTGGTAGATGGACGGATTGCTGGTGGTGGTACTAACTACCACAATCATTTTTGGAGCACATTACAGCAGCATATTTTAATGGTCATAAAATTGTTCACACCCTGAACTTCAGTAGTCCCTCACATGGGAATAAGCCCTAAGGAGAAAATTAAACAGAAGCCAAGGGTCAGATACATATACAGGTGAAAGATGTTCTTTGTAGCACAAGTTATAAGAGTAAAACACTGGAAAGAAACCAAATTCTCAACAATAAACAAATTGTTGCGTTACAGCATGTAGGCCAATGGAATATTATATAGCTATTAAAACAGTAATTATGATGAACATGTAGAAACATGAAAAATGCTTATAAATTTTGGGCATATACCTATTAAGAAAAAGGAGAATGCATAATCATATCCATTTTATGATTACATCTATGTGAAAAAATATATAGGCCAAAGTGGATAGGGGATAAAAAGAACAATGTGAAATTATGTTTTATTTATTATTTTTGAAAAGATCTATTCATTTATTTGAAAGGCAGAATGACAGGGTTGGGGCAGAGAGAGAGAGAGACAGAGACAGAGGCAGAAAGAGAGAGAGAGAGAGAGATATCTTCTGTCTGGTGATTCACTCCCCATATAATCACAATCATTGGGGCTGGACCAGCCTGAAGCCAGGAGCCAGGAACTCCACCTGGATCTCCTATGTGGGTGGCAGGAACTCAAGTACTTGGGTCATCATATGCTGCCTTCCCAGACACATTAGAAGGAAGCTGGATCCGCCCCTATAAATTATGTTTGTAGAAAGTTAATTTAAAGAGCCAGCATTATGGAGCAGTGGGTTAAGCTACTGCTTGCAATGCCAGCATCCCTTATCCGAGTGCTGGTTAGAGTCCAGGTTGCTCTGTTTCTCCCTCCCTCCCTCCCTCCCTCCCTCCCTCTCTCTCTTTCTTTCTTTCTTAAAGACATTTATTTATTTGGAAGTCAGAGTTACACAGAGAGAGAAGGAGAGGCAGAGAGAGAGAGAGAGAGAGAGAGAGAGAGAGAGAAATCTTCCATCTGCTGGTTCACTCCCTAAATGGCCTCAACGGTCAGAGCTGTAACGATCCCAAGCCACGAGCCAGGAGCTTCTTCCAGGTCTTCCATGTGGGTGCAGGGGCCCAAGGATTTGGGCCATCTTCCACTGCTTCCCCCAGGCCATTGCAGGGAGCTGGATTGGAAGTGGAGCAGCCAGGACTTGAACCAGCTCCCATATGGGATGCTGGCACTGCAGGCAGAGGCTTTTACCTGCTATGCCGTAGTGCCAGCCCCTGCTCTGTTTCTTATCCATCTGCCTGCTAATGTGCCTGGGAAGACAGTAGTTGATGGCCAAGTACCTGAGCCCCTGCTGCCCATGTGGAAGACCCAGATGGAATTCTTGGCTCCTGGCTTTGACCTGGCCTAGACGTGGCTGTTGCAGCCATTTGGGTAGTAAACCAGCAAATGGAAAAACCCTCCACCCCGTCTCTTTCTCTGCCTTTCAAATAAATAATAAATATTTAAAACCTATTTCATTTGAAGAATGTATTATATTGTAATTATGATATTAACAGAAATGACCAGACTATGTGGGACCATTCTGGTGGGCTCTGTCAATTTTAAAAAGGTTAAAGACACAACTCCCATACATCTGTGAGGTGAGCACAGGTTTATTTAACTCATTAATGAGGGAACTGGCAGATAGAAAAGCTGACTTCATAAACATTTGAGTTTAGAGAAGACAAAGAATTTTCTCTGTCCCCTTTAGCGTTAGTTTTCTGTTGCTGGGATGAAATAGCAGCAGGCTAACTCTACAAAGACAAGAGGTTTATTGAGCTCACAGTTTTGGAAGCTGGAAGTCTGAGATCGGTGGCCTTATTGGTTTGGCCGCTATTGAGGGCCTAGCAGTATCACAGTGGGAGCAGGTGTGAGACAGAGATCACACTGCCAAAGCCGAAGCCAGAGACTGACTCAGGGGCGGGGCTTGCTCTCAAAACTTGCTCTCCTGAGAGGGACCTTGATCCCTTCAAAGGGCAGCTCCACCAGTGACCTAAGGACCTCCCAATAGGTCTCACTCTGAAAGGTCCCACCGTGTGTCAGGCCACACCCCAGCACCACCATGCCGGGGACCAAGCTCTCAACACATGCACCTGTGTCAAACCACAGCACCTGCACAGTGCTCCGTGGGGTCCCTGTAACTAAAGACAGAAGAGCAAGAGAAAAATAAATGGAAGTTTATTAACACACAGAATAGCAGCCCTCCTGGCCCCCATCGTAGGGGCAAAACTTCCAAGACACCTAGTGGATACTTAAAACCATGTATAGTTACAACATTTTCCAATAATAAAGTTCAATTCATAAATTAGGGCGCCAGTGTTGTGGCACAGCAAGTTAAACTCCTGCCAGCAATACTGGCATCTCCTGTGGGCTCTGGTTCCAGTCCCAGCTGCTCCACTTCCAATCCATCTCCCTGCTAATATGCCCGAGAAAGCAGTGGAGAATGGTTCAAGTGCTTGCGCCTCTGCCACCCATGTGGGAGACTCAGATGGAGTTCCAGGCATTTGCAACTATTTGGGGAGAGGGGTTGAACCAGTGGATGGAAGATATCTCTTTATCTCTGTCCCCTTTCTGTCTATAACTATGCCTTTTAAATCAATCTGTCAATCAATCTTTCAAAAAATTAGGCACAGTAAGAGATTGACAGTGACACTTAATAATAAAATAGCATAATTATAATACTACATTACCATTTTTAAAGAATTTTTTAAAGATTTACTTATTTATTTGAAAGTCAGAGTTACACAGAGAGGAGAGGCAGAGAGAGAGAGAGAGAGAGAGAGAGAGAGAGAGAGGTCTTCCATCTGCTGGTTCACTCCCCAGTTGGCCGCAACTGCTGGAGCTGGGCTGATCTGAAGCCAGGAGCAGATCCGGTTCTCCCACATGGGTGCAGGGGCCCAAGGACTTGGGCCATTTTCTACTGCTTTCCCAGGCCACAGCAGAGAGCTAGATTGGAAGTGGAGCAGCCAGAACTTGAACCAGTGCCCATATGGGATGCTGGCACTGCAGGTGGTGGCTTTACCTGCTACACTGCAGTGTCAGCCCCAACACTACATTACCATAAAGGCTTTGTGACTTTGGTTTCTCTCTCTCAATATAAATCATTGTACTTTCCGCTTCTCACTCGAAAGGAAGTGTTTGTCTTGAGTGTATCCCAATCGCCACCATCTCTATTTTTGTGCTTTAGGGCCTTTTTAGTAAAACAAGAGCTGGTTAAGACCAGCACTGTGATATTGCAGTTGATCTGATAACCAAGACGACCACTAAGTGAGTAACATGGCAAGCAGTGTCCCACAGTGGATACTCTGTGCCTGGTTCACTTCCCGGGCAGGCAGGAATGGACAGCACAGATCTCATCACTCTACTCAGAGCGACATGCCGTTTACAACTTAGGATTTGTTCCTTCATTTCTGCAGTTCTCCATGTAATATTTTTGGACCGTGGTAACTGAGACCATGAGGAGTGTGACCACAGATGAAGGGAGACTAACAACAAAATGTTTTGTAGTATATTCTGAGTTATATAATCATCGCACAATCAATTTTAGAATATTTCTTATTCTAAACAGAGATGCCATACTCATTAGCTGTCAAATCCCATTTCTTCTCCCCACTTCAGCCTTAGGCAACCATTAATGTTTCTTTCACTATAGAATTATCCACTCTGGATATTTCGTGTTCATGGCTCCTCCATTTAGTTGTATGTATCCATGCTTAGTTGCCAAGGTTATTTCTCTGGATTCTGTGTTAACTGAGCAACAAATATTGTTAGCTGTGGTCAGGCCAATGATGCGCCTGCAGTCAGCTGCCCACAGTGAGGCTCCGTAGATCTCTTCCACCTGCCTCCCTCTCTCAGCTCCCAGCACTGTGTCACACAGGCCCCTCTCTCTGCAGAATAGCGTGCATTTCCTTATAGCGCGGAAGCTGGGTTCCAAGACAGCAAGGCAGAAGGTACTGTTGCAGCTTCAGTCAAACTGCTGTTGCCAGCTCCTCACTGATGTACGGGGGCAGTGATCAACAGCTCCAGTGATTCACATTTCCACAGTCATGGCTGATAGCCACAGGACAGCCTGCCCTGCCCACGCGACTGCTCCCCTTCCGTGGGTCATCAAAACTCCCCTCCCTATCTGTGCACTACCCAAGCCTCCCTTTCTGTGCACTGTGTAAGCCAACCCCAAGCACCAACAAACCCCTACCGCTTTTCGGGTAGCAGAAACTACAGGTTCCACAGTGCTGCAAATATGGCTTCTAGATGTGTCCACTCTGATGATCTTCAGGTCAATGTGGGCACAGACCATGCCATCAGGTGGACTCCATGACACTCGCGATATTTCCCGAAGAGGGCAGGAAGTGGATGTTGTTTCTCCTTACCCTGCTCCCTTCTGAATATTCAACTGAGCTCCACCCCAGACATCACCAGCATCCCCTCTGGAGGGTTTAAAGGGAAGCCCTAACCTTGTCGATGGGGCTTTTTCTTTGTTGGGGCTTTCTCACTGTTGGAAGTTTCCCCGCAGTGAGGGATTTTCTTTGGGGACTATTTGCATTTTTGGCGATTTGTTCATACATGGCTTGATTCTTTGGTGTGTACTTTTGTTTTGGCTGTACAATTTCACGCCTTTACCTCTGAATTCTTTCACTGATGGAGGGAAGAACTTGCAATATGGCTACCCGGGAGTACCACTTCTTTTCTGCTTTTAAGGTATTTTTTAAAAGATTTATTTATTTATTTTAAAAAAGATTTATTTTATTTTATTTTTAATTAAACAAATGAGAGAGAGACAGAGAGAAAGGTCTTCCTTCTGTTGGTTCACTCCTCTAATGGCCACCACAGTCGGCGCTGAGCCGATCCGAAGCCAGGAGCCAGGTGCCTCCTCCTGGTCTCCCATGCGGGTGCAGGGACCCAAGCACTTGGGCTCTTCTGGGACACAGCAGAGAGCTGGACTGGAAGAGGAGCAACCGGGACTAGTACCCAGCGCACCAACCGGGACTAGAACCTGGGGTGCCAGCGCTGCAGGCGGAGGATTAGCCAAGTGAGCCATGGTGCTGGCCGATTTATTTATTTTAAAAAGATTTATGTATTTATTTGAAATGCAGAGTTACAGAGAGGCAGAGGCAGAGAGAGAGGGAAGGGAGAGATCTTCCATCCTCTGGTTCACTCGCCAGATGGCCACAATAGCCAGCACTAGGCCAGGCTGAAGTCAGGAGCAAGGAGCTTTATCCATGTCTCCCAAGTGGATGGCAGGGGCCCAAACAGTTGGGCCATCTTCCACTATTTTCCCAGGCTATTAGCAGGGAGCTGGATCAGAAGTGGAGCAACAGGAACACGAACCAGTGCCTATATGGGATGCTGGCATCACAGGCTGTGGGTTTACTTGCTATGCCACAATGCTGGGCCCAAGAGTACCACTTATTTAGGGCTAGGTGGCACCTACATCATTTCCACTACACTCTGCTGGTCAGAGGAAATCATAGTGCCAAACCCAGCTTTAGGGAAGGGGAAACAGGTTCCACTTCTTACTGAGAATGGCGGCAGGTGTAGATAAGGAGGGAAGAGGTGTGGGGAACATCTTTGGATTCTGTCTACTGTACACAGATTTACCAGACTTCGTGCAATGAGGCAGCATCATTTGGACAATGGAGAATGGAAAAATGACGTATTTCACTTCTCTGCTGAGGCTAAGAAGGTGCATGATCTGTAGAATGTATCACTCCCTGTTCAGCTTCTCTAAAGAGAAGTTACCCTCTAGGGTCACCTGCAGCAGACTTTGCAAGAAGCAAACCTTTGTTGTGTTAAGCCAGTGGAGTTTTGAAGCCCATCCTGTGGCTAAAACACATAGCTTCTATGCTCACCTTGTCCTTAAACTGGACACTGATCTGCTTCTGCAGCTCTGACTTCTGGGTTCCTGCCTCATCAGTGAAACTTGCCCCTTTATGCTGTTGCTTCTGACTTCCCCATGTAAACTTTTCCTTAATATAACTTGGCCCTGGAACCTTATATCCCTAGTGGCTGGTGTGCCTGCCAAGTAGGCCTTGGACTGTCCCCAGAGCTGTCAGAGAGAACAGAGGGAAGTTGCAGCCAGGTGATTATAGGTTCTTGTGGCTGAGTAGGCAAAGGGAAGCTGCCAAACGCTTTTAATTCAGGGAGGGATCTGGAAAAACAAAAAGGTGTTTGAAGAATAATTTGCTGATGAGAGTAGGATAAGTGGCAGAGGGCGGGGTTGGAGGAAGAATGATTAGTTAGGGAGATGGTAGTGTGCCTGTTCGTGCCAAAGGTGGTGATAGTTGCATTTGTGTAATACTTTATAGCTGAAATTTCATTTATAGCATTCCTTATTAATCTTCCAAGTAAGCATTGTTCTCTGTAGCTTGAAAATCAAGGCTTGGGGAGGCTGATGATTTACAGTTACTAAGAGACAAAGCAAGTGCTTTGATCTCATTCATCAATTTACCCATGCGATCTTGTTTAATTTATGGTCCTTTCCTGAAGTCTGATAGACTAGTGCTGCCAAACCTTCGCTTCACGGAACATACATAGAAGGGTAATCTTTGATGCTTCTGGGGGAGGTGATCCCTGGTGTGGCACCACTCACTGCTGGTGGTGGCTATGCCTAGTCTTTTGCCAAGGTAATAAGAACCAGCTCTAGGACGTGTATAGAGGGAGGATACAAATGGGGGTTCAAACATAATTTTAACTGAAGTAAAAATGTAAATGGTTGTGAAAACAGTTTTTTTTTTTTAAATTACTTGTCTGAAAGGTGGTGAGACAGAGAGAAGGGAGTGGGGAGAAAGAGATAATCTTCTATCTGCTGGTTCACTCCCCAGATGGCTGCAACAGTCAAGACTGGGCCAGGCTGAAGCCAGGAGACAGGAGCTCCATCTGGACCTCCACATGGGTGGTGGGGACTCAGGTGCTTAAGTCCTCATCTGCTGCTTCTAAAGCACATTAGCAGGAATTGGAGCAGCTTGGACGTGATTCAGGCCTCCGACATGAGAAGTGGGCTTAACCCGCTGTGTCACAGTGCCGGCCCCCAGAGCTTTGGGTTTTGTTCCACTATAAAGTATTTATAATTATCAGCATCTCCTGGGAATCTTGTAAACTGTTTAGCCTTAGCAGGGTGGTATGCTACATGAGTTTGGAAACTCTGGGCCCGGCGTTGTACTGTGAGCTGAGAGTACAGGGATGAACAGACCCCTCTCTACCAGAATTAAATCAAACAGGTGAAAGACCAGCAAAAGCAATTATCGCAATGGAGTTTAATAAATCTGGTGGTAGAAGTATATTTAGGGTTTACCTAACCAAGTCTGTGGCATCATTAACCTTTCCTTTTCTTTTCTGATATCTTGACATCTTAGGGCTTTGCTGATCGTAGACAGACTGGCTGTCCCTGGGTTAGCCAATTCTTACCGAGAGCAAGTAACTTGTCTGCGCTCATGCCTTTCATATACAAACCAATCAGTCCAGTGCCCTGCCACCTCCTCTATTAGGCTGAAACTCTGGGCCACTATCCACCTGCCTTCATCACCTATGACCAGTTATCAGATCACTAGAGACAGCCCCTACACCCTGTACCCAACTGAAAGTATTCAAACCAGCTATCCTAAGTCTGCTTATGCTGCACTCCTGTTCCTTCCTGTAGAAGCCACAATAAAGACTCTAGCCTAAGTTTTCCCCACTGACCTTGGTGTGACATGCCTCTCCTCTCAGAAGCTATGGTTCAATTTGTACATGTGAATAGTTTAGTTCTAAGATTGTTCAACCCATAGATGTGGAACCCGCAGATCTAGAGGGTCAACTGCATTACAATGAAAGCACATCTGGCCGGCGCCGTGGCTCACTAGGCTAATCCTCTACCTTGCGGCACTGGCACACCAGGTTCTAGTCCCGGTCGGGGCGCCGGATTCTGTCCCGGTTGCCCCTCTTCCAGGCCAGCTCTCTGCTGTGGCCAGGGAGTGCAGTGGAGGATGGCCCAAGTGCTTGGGCCCTGCACCCCATGGGAGACCAGGATAAGTACCTGGCTCCTGCCATCGGATCAGCGCGGTGCGCCGGCCGCGGCGGCCATTGGAGGGTGAACCAACGGCAAAAGGAAGACCCCTCTCTCTGTCTCTCTCTCTCACTGTCCACTCTGTCACAAAAAAAAAAAAAAAAAAAAAAAAAAAAAAAGCAAGCACATCTTTGAAACCTAGCTTGCATATTTATTAGTGAGCAGCTGCAAACCAATCATGCAGCGTGTCTTTTGAAGTTCAGTAAAGTGGGAATATTCTGCATTCAGGTCCTCCATCCGAAGCCTTGAAGGTGACAGCATTCTATTGCAGGACTAAGCTTTACTTTTGGCTGGATCAGAATCAGAGCCCTCCTTTATTTATTTATTTGGAAGGCAGAGTTACAGAATGAGAGAGAAAGAGAGAGAGAGAGAGAGGCTAATGCCAGAAGCCAGGAATTTCCTTTGGGTCTCCCGCATGGATGCAGGAACCATCTTCTGCTGCCCTCCTAGGCACACTGGCAGAGAGCTGGTTCAGAAGTGGAGCAGCTGGGTCTCTGCCAGGGCTTTAACCCTCTGAGCCACAGCGCCAGCCCCCAGAGCCCTCCTTTAAGTGGCGGAATTCAGAGTTCCCTACTGAGGGCGTACCATCAAGCACTGGGCCTTCCGTTTATCAGATCGTCATACCTGGGACAAGGCCTGTACAGCACCTAGCCCTTCCCCCCGTTGGAACTCCACTCACTTCACTGAAGAAAGCATTGCATGTGTTGTGTCATATGCCAACTAAAAACTCCTCCTGAGCTGATGTAGAGAAGGCCAATTGAAACTTGTGGCGATGCCCTTGTGCACATCCAGAGTGTAGACCCCGGGGTAGGGTCTTTCAAATACTGACCCACCATCCTGGATTAGGGCATTTCCAGCATTGACCAACCATCCCTAGAATGTAGACTGAAGCTGACATACCTCACGCTGTCTAAGCTGAAGTATATTAAAGTGAATTACAGGAGTGAGAGGTGTTTAGCCTCGTAGTAAAGATGCCCTCATTCCACATGGAAGTACCTGGATTCGATTCCCAGCTCCTTCCTCCAGCTTCCTGTCAGTGCAGACCCTGGGAGGCAATGGTGGTGGTGCAAGGAATTGGGTTCTTGACACCATGTGATAGACCTGGATTGAGTTCCTGGCTCCTGGCTTCTACTCAGCCCGTCCCAGGCTGTCATGAGCATTTGAAGAGTGAACCAGGAGAGGGAAGCCCTCCCTGTCACTCAATAAAAGGAAAGAGAATTACAGATGGGACGGGCAGTGGGTGCTGGTGACCACTCTCCATATGATGGCAGTGGGATGCCACCTGTTGCTCTGGCCCTTGGCAGTCTATTCTGTGCTGAGTAAGACTAAAACTGCTGCAAACCTGTTCTGGAATAGAACCTTTTTGTGCGACATAATTCACAACTTCCTTTTGGGAAAAAGTCAGCATTCCTTATAACATGTTTAAATGAGCTTCTGATAAACTTCAATGGGATTAAGGTTTATTTTGGGAAAGTGTCTTCCTTGTCCCCAGATGACCTGGCAACTGTCGGTCAAGAATCTAGTGACATTTTTTGAAAAATATTTATTTATTTATTTGAAAGGAGAGAGAGAGAGAGAGAGGTCTTTCATCTGCTGGTTCACTCCCCAGATGGCTGCAACCTTGGAGCTGGGCAGATCCAAAGCCAGGAGCCAGCAAAGCCAGGAGCCAGAAACTTCTTCTGGGTTTTCCATGAGGGTACAGGGGCACAAGGACTTGGGCCATCTTCTACTGCTTTCCCAGGCTATAGCAGAGAGCTGGATCAGAAGTGGAGCAGCCGGGACTCAAACTGGCACCCATATGGGATGCTGGCAGTGACTTTACCTGCTACACCATAGCGCCAGCCCCAGAATTCTCATTTTCTACCAAATCTTCCTACAGAAAAGGAATCTTTGAATTGGCTACCTAGGACATATTCCTGCATGTAAATTTTATTAGAACTTTGATGTGTGCTTGGTAACTAAATTGACTGGGAATGACGAGGGTCAGCACTTGTTCTGTGCCCGGCACTGTTTTTACTGCTTTGTGTGTTTGTTCTTCATATCCGGTGCTCACAGCATTCTATAAGGTCAGTAATTTTTAAAAACTTTTAAATTTTTTTATTGGGAACTTTTTTCTTAAAGGCGAAAAATTGGGAAATGCTATTTGGTTTTCTTTTTAAATGACAGTTTGATTCTTGTATATTTGTATCTGACATTATGTCCGTTAAACCAGTCTTATTCTTGAGATGAAAGTACAATGGAAAACATAATATTGTAGATTGAAACCAGCTGATAGCAGTCTCCTAAAATGATAAATAATAAAAATTCCACCAAAAGCACTATAACTGATTATGCAACTCTCACATAACTACAGCCACAGGAAATATTTTTAATTAAAAAAATGTTCATCATTAAGTCTTTTTATGTTACAGAAAAAATTAATCACTTGTTTGACTATATACAGCCTTGTGAGTCTGAGAATGTGACATGTTTACACAGATTTTTCTATAAGGTAAATAATTTCATTATCTTTTTTTACACTTGGAGTACAAAGAGAATAATTAAATTACCCAATGTTTGGGTGTCTGATGCAGGGGTTAAAATGCCACTTGGTCACCCACAGCCCATATCAGAGTGCCTGGTTCAAGTCTTGGTCCTGCTCTCCATTCCAGCTTCCTGTTAAGGTGCACCCTGGGAGGCAGCAAGGCTTGAGTACATGTGCACCTGCTACCCACGTGGGAGACCCAGATGGAGTTTCTGGCTCCTAGCTTTGGCCTGGCCTAGCTCTGTTGTTGAAGGCATTTGGAGAATGAACCAGTGGATGGGAGGTCTCTGTCTTTCAAATAAATAACAATAACACATATTCTGTAAAAAATTTACCCAAGGTCACTCAGGCGGCAAGGGGTGAGAGCCTGAGGTTCTGGCTCCAGAGGTGGCACTCCTGCCTGGCAGGCTGAAGTGACGACCCCTGGCTTCAGGCCCTGGCGACCGAGTCTTTGTCTGCACTGAGCATTTGTTCAGCCTTCATTCAGGATTTTGAGTTTCTCTGCTCCTTACCCAGTAGGCGAGGCTGTGTGGTGCCCTCATTCTGGCTTTTTATTCTAAAGTTCTGGGCCTTCTAAGTCTCTCTGATTGTAGGAATCACTGATTGTGCTGGTTCTCCAGTGAAATATTTTAAGGATCTTTTGACGAGAATAAATGTGAAATAGATTTCACATGTGCACCAAAGTGCTTATCAGTTACACCAATGAGCCCTTCTGGACAATTGCAAATGGGATGTTTGCTATTCAAAGTGCGCCTGGTTGTGGAGAGTTGCAATTTCATAAACACACAAAACTTGTACAAAGCAAACCTCATTATCTGTTTAGCAGGTAAAACTCTCGGATTCAGAGAGGTCTACCTTGTCCCAGCAAAACAGTGCATGTATAGAACTGGTTCTTTCCCTACTGTACCCACCACTTCATGGAGTGGCACCAATTAGATGTTTCAGGGGGATTCTTGGTCCAAGGATAATGGATGGGTCCTATTTTCTTGTTCTGAATTACCTGAGTGGTCTGTATAAATCAGAATATTGATTAGGATTGCAAGGTTTTTACCTAAGAAGAAATAAAATGTTGGGGTGTCAAAAACATACATGGTCATAATCATACATTGTAATTTATTTAAAAAATTTTTTTGAGAGACAAAGAGAAAGAAACAGATAAATAACTCCTATCCTTTACTGGCTCACTCCCAAACTCCCACAATGACTGTGCTAGGCCGAGGTCAAAGGTGGGAGCCAGGAACTCAATCCAGATCTCCTATGTGGGTGGCAAGAACCTAAATATTACAGCTATCACCTTTGTCTCTCAGGGTCATCATTAGCAGGAGCCAGGGGCTGGAAGTGGGAATTGAACCCAGATAGTCTGATATAGCTCATGGGCACACCAACTGGCATCTTAACTACTAGTCCAAATGCCTGCCCTTGCAAATGATTTTGAAGCCAAATTTTACATAAAGTAGTTGTTATTGCTGTCAGTGTTGTGGTGCACTTGGAATGCCTGCATCTCATTTTCGGGTGCCTGGTTTGAGTCCTGGCTGTTCAGCACTTCTGATCCAGCTTTCTGCTGATGGACCTGGGAGGCAGCAGATGATGGCTCAAGTGCGTGGCTTCCTGTCACCCCCATGCGAGACCCCAATGGAGTTCTTGGCTTCCATCCCTGGCTTTGTGGGCATTTGGGAAATGAACCAGTGGATATAAGATCTTGTGTTCTCTGCCACCCCGCTTTTTAGAGCAATCAATCAATCTCTGTAAAAATGATTTACTGAAATATTTTATTTCAGCCTCAGTTTGGTGAGGGTCTGACGTTAATTACCAAACGCAGAGTTCAATAAGTGGTTTCTGGAGGCAGGGACTTTTCTGAACTGCAAAGGAGATCCCAGGCCCTGGCTCCAGCTTCTCACCTGTGCCCTCCCTTTCCTTCCTCCAGAATCTGAGGACCGATTGACACAACAGGCTCATTCAGGCAAGTTCGAATTCCCTTTGATGCCACCTTATCCGGGGACTAGGCACTAGGGAGCAGATGGTAGGCACCACAGTTCCAAAGAAGTTCATGTTATCTAGTGCTTGTGCAGTGTTTTGCAGTTTACAAAGTGTTACACATAAACCATCCCTTTTGATTCTCATGATAATGCCCGTGAGAGGTGATAATCGCCTCACTCCCCAATTGAGGAAATGGAGCTTCCCCAAGGGAATGGTAAGGGTTTGCTCTCCCAGCTGGGCTGCTGTACTGTCTCCTTCCACTTCTTGCTTCTGAATCCTTATTCCTGTTCTTTATTTTCCCCTGGGTGTTTGCTGAGAGGACCCTCCTGTATCTGTCTTCCTTTGCTTGTTAGCCTAGGAATCTGGGCGCTTCAGCTGTCATTCCAGCCCCTGCTGCTGGATCAGGGCCTCCTTTACAGGTGAGAATAGTGATACCTAGAGAAGTAAGGTGACCAGTCTGATTTTCTCTCTCTCTATTTCTTTCTTTCTTTCTTTCTTTCTTTCTTTCTTTCTTTCTTTCTTTCTTTCTTTCTTTCTTTCTTTCTTTCTTTCTTTCTTTCTTTCTTTCTTTCTTTCCTTCCCTCCTTCCTTCCTTCCTTCCTTCCTTCCTTCCTTCCTTCCTTCCTTCCTTCCTTCCTTCCTTCCTTCCTTCCTTCCTTCCTTCCTTCCTTCCTTCCTTCCTTTCTTTCTTTCTTTCTTTCTTTCTTTCTTTCTTTCTTTCTTTCTTTCTTTCTTTCTTTTTATCTGACAGCTAGAGTTAGATGGTGAGAGAGAGAGAAAGAGAGAGAGACAGAGACAGAGAGAAAGGTCTTTCTTTCATTGGTTCACCCCCCAAATGGCCGCTATGGGTGGAGCTATGCTGATCCGAAGCCAGGAGCCAAGTGTTTCTCCTGGTCTCCCATGCGAGTGCAGGGGCCCAAGCACTTGGGCCATCCTCCACTGCCTTCCTGGGCCACAGTAGAGGAAGAGGAGCAACCAGGACTAGAACCTGGTGCCCATGTGGGATGCTGGCGCCACAAGTGAAGGATTAACCAAATGAGTCATGGCGGTGGCCCCAATGGCCAATCTGATTTCATACAATTAGCTAGAGGGGGGTATGAATATTTTTCTCAAGGCTTCTGTTTCTAGTCAAATCAAACATTAGAGGCAGAATGAAATCTCCTGGGATTCTATTCTAAGGGAAATGGATTGGGTTCTTTTTTCTACATCTTTCAGGCACATTTTGTAACTTAGCACGATTTCCCAGTTTTTGTCACAGGTAAACAAGTAAATAGTACTAGGGTGATATTAGAACATACTAATGAATACATTTAATTAAAATTTATTGGCCGGCGCCGCGGCTCACTAGGCTAATCCTCTGCCTTGCGGTGCCGGCACACGGGGTTCTAGTCTCGGTCGGGGCACCGGATTCTGTCCCGGTTGCCTCTCTTCCAGGCCAGCTCTCTGCTGTGGCCAGGGAGTGCAGTGGAGGATGGCCCAAGTGCTTGGGCCCTGCACCCCATGGGAGACCAGGATAAGTACCTGGCTCCTGCCATCGGATCAGTGCGGTGCGCCGGCCGCAGCGGCCATTGGAGGGTGAACCAACGGCAAAAGGAAGACCCCTCTCTCTGTCTCTCTCTCTCACTGTCCACTCTGCCTGTCCAAAAAAAAAAAAAAAATTATTTGCGTGCTTTAATCACTTTGAGTTATTTATCATGCAGTTATTATCACTTTAATTTTTAAGAATATTTTGTATTTCAGTACAACTCTGTGGAATTTTGGGTCCTGTTAAAATTTTTGTTTAAATGTTATATAAATATCTAGAAATTTGAACTGGTATCACCATGATAATTTACAGTGATGTGAGGCATTGACTTCATGCACTTTAGGGACCAATTGGTGATTCCTGGGAACAGGATGGATCTTGGGCCAACAGTGGCTTCCCTCAGACTCTGTTGCTATTTTACCTTTTTCCTTTCATCTATTTTATTTATTTATATTTTTAAGATTTCTTTTATGTATTTGAAAGGCAGAGTTACAGAGAGAGAGGGAGAGAAAGAGAGATATATCTTCCATCTGCTGGTTCACTCAGGCCAGGCTGAAGCCAGGAGCTGGGAGCTTCATCCAGGTCTCCCATATGGGTTTAGGGGCCCATGTACTTGGGCCATCTTCTGCTTCTCTCTCAGGTGCATTAACAGGGAGCTGGCTTGGAAGTGGAGCAGCCAGGACTTGAACCAGTGCCCATATGGGATGCTGGCATTGCAGATGGCAGCTTAATCCGTTATGCCACAATGCCAGCCCTGCTCCCTTTGTTTAGGCCCACAGACCATTTGACACAAAAGGCACATTTAGGAAGGCTTATGTTGACTTCCCTGTGATACCACACTACCTGGAGAGCAGCCATTAGGGAGCAGATGGTGAGCTCAGCAATTATAAAGTAATTGAATATGACCTAATGTTTTCTCAGTGTTTTAGAATATACAAAGGGAATGGCCATGAATTATCTCCATTTGACCTGATGGTAATTGGACGAGGTTGGTTAAGGCCACAATTCCAAAGAAATGCAATACCATGTTTGATTATGAGGGTTGCCTTTGATTCTGCTGGAAATAAATTAGTCTAAATATAGAATATCCAACCTATTTCTTTTGAGGATCTTCGCATTTTTGAAGTCAAACTCGTCCGGTGCTATCTGGGACGAGGAACTATGGGTTTGAGTTGCTACCTCTATCTGACCCACGAGGAAACTGAAGAACCTCAAAGGAGCAGGCTCCATCCTATAGGGCTTCTTGGAAGAGAAGTGTTGCCACTGTTCAAGATGATTTATCTAATGAGAAAATTAGACACATAAACACATAATCAGATCTAAAGTATACAAAGAAAAATTTTATATAGCAATTGGAGAAATAGACAAACCAAATTTCTTGTTAGGTTAAACATTTGAAAATGACTATTATTCCTTAATTATTTTCCAGATTTAATGCAACTCAGATCAAAATCCACACCCCCATCATCAATGTCAACTTCATTAATCATGAAGGAAATGAAGATTATAAGTTTATTTAAAAAAATCAAATTGGGGTTTGGCACTGTGGTGTAGTAGACTAAGCCTCTGCCTGTAGTACTGGCATCCCATATGGGCATGTCCTGGCTGCACCCATGTGGGAAACCCAGAAGAAGCTCCTGGTTCCTGGCTTTGGATCAGCTCAGCTCTGACCACTGGGGACATTTGAGGAGTGAAACGGCAGATGGAAGACCTTACCTGTCAAATAAATAAATAAATAAAATCTTAAAAAAGGGGAAAGAAATGGACTCATGTCTTCACTACTAATAAAAATTGGCACAAGTTATCAGGAGGACAATATAGATAACTTCAGAAGTGTTCACACTATTTCAGAAGTGTTCAGAAATTTCACCTCTAGGAAATAATTATAGATATAAATAAAGACATATGTATTAGGATGCTTGCAGTGTTTATTGTTATGGAAATTTGAAAATAGCTTAAGTGTCCAACAAGAAGTAGATAATTTTTAAAAAAATTATGTAACTGGCAGCAGCGGCAGTACCGCCGTGGCGCCTGGAGCAGTGACCCGGAGGGAGCGCAGGGCGACGCCGGCTGCGAGGACCCGGTGACAGCGTGAGAGGGTACTAAATTTTAGAAAGGTTGCATCATGCGTGAATATAAACTAGTCGTTCTTGGTTCAGGAGGTGTTGGAAAGTCTGCTCTGACTGTACAGTTTGTTCAAGGAATTTTTGTTGAAAAATATGATCCTACGATAGAAGATTCTTACAGAAAGCAAGTTGAAGTAGATGCACAGCAATGTATGCTTGAAATCTTGGATACTGCAGGAACGGAACAATTTACAGCAATGAGGGATTTGTACATGAAAAATGGACAAGGATTTGCATTAGTTTATTCCATCACAGCACAGTCCACATTTAATGATTTACAAGATCTGAGAGAACAGATTCTTCGAGTTAAAGACACTGATGATGTTCCAATGATTCTGGTTGGTAATAAGTGTGACTTGGAAGATGAAAGAGTTGTAGGAAAGGAACAAGGTCAAAATCTAGCAAGACAATGGAACAACTGTGCATTCTTAGAATCTTCTGCAAAATCAAAAATAAATGTTAATGAGATCTTTTATGACCTAGTGCGGCAAATTAACAGAAAAACCCCAGTGCCTGGGAAGGCCCGCAAAAAGTCATCATGTCAGCTGCTTTAATATACTAAATGTGCTGTAGCTCTGAGCCAGGTCTGAAGAACTGTTGCCCAATTCAACAGTGCCAGCATTCCAACTTTGTTAAAACCTACCAACATCTTAAATGGACTTTCCTGTGGTGGTACCCTTTAAAAGGCGGATGAAAGCTACTCTATCAGTTTGCACATTCTAATCACTTTCCAGTATCACAAGAGAGATTTTTACTTATATAATAGCCCTAGAGTATGCAGCTGGTAAAACCAGAGGCTACATCCAGTATTACTTCTAAGAGACATTCTTCATCCACCAATGTTGTACATGTATGAAAATGGTGTACTGTATACTTTAACACGCCCCATACTTTGTATTGGAGAGTACAATAATGTAAATCCTAAAAGCACCACTATTTTAGCATAATAAAAGAAAGTCCAAAGAGCTCCTATATAGACTACTCCAGATAACTTCGCTTCTTTGATACTTGTAGCTTATTGTAATTTTTTTTAAGAAATTCAAGGTCATTATCATTGTATTGTACAAAATAAGCGCTTTGATTAACACAGCTATATAGTTTTTTTAATTTTTAAAAAACCTGTGGAGACAGTGATCTTGTCTTTAAAATATGATAGTCCTTTCAGTATAATGTCTTAGATTAAAGACGTTGCCTTTAATATCTGTTGGGAAGGAAATGTCCAGACTTTTCAAATCTCCTTATTATATGTTTCCTTTTTTGTTTACATAGGGAACAATGTTTATAGTTGTGTGTACAGTGGGGGTCTACAACAAGAAGTGTATATTTTCAAACAGTTTTTTAATGATTTAACAGTTTTTGTAAATCATTTTCAGGCTTCTGCAGCTGTAGATTCTCACTGTGAATCCCTTGCTTGCTCATGCATAAGTGTATTTGCAATACCAAATATACAGGTTTAGTACTTTTGCCTGTTAGTGATTGTTTCACATGTGTAACGTTTTGGTTGAGATGTTAAATGGTGGACGAGTACTGTGGATGTGAATGTGGGAAGTAATTTTAATCATGTGTAATTGGTCACAAGGCCTAATTTGCAGTAATTATTGCTGTTTTATTTAACAATGCCTTGTTGCTTTGTATGCATTAACGTTTGGGTGTAAAGATTGTGTGTCTATCCAACAGGGAGCCACAGTATTTAAATTGACCAACCTAATGTTACAACTACTTTGAGGTGGCCAAATGTAAACTAAAAGCCTTAATTAAAGTGGTGCAATTTTGTATAACTTAGCATCAGTAGTTCAATAAATTTGGATTGCCATGCAAAAAAAAAAAAATTATGTAACTGAATATTTGGTGATTAGAAATCTTGTTAATGGGGTGGGCATCGAGGTACAGTTGATTAAGCTACAATTTGGGATGCCTGCAGCTCAAATCAGAATACCTGGGATTGAGTCCTGCCTCTGCTTCTGAGTCACTTCCTGCTAATGTGTCCCGTGAGGCACCAGATGATGGCTCAATTAGTTGGGTTCTTGACTCCATGTGGGAGACCCAAATGGAGTTTCTGGCTCCTTCAGTCTATTCCAACCCCAGGTGTTGTAGCTATTTGGGGAGTAAACCAGTTGTATGGATTCTCTCTAAATCCTTCCCTCTATCTGTCACTGCCTTTTTTTTTTTTTTTTTTTAAGATTTATTTATCAGTTTGAAAGGCAGAGTTACAGAGAGAGAGGGGGAGAGACAGAAAAAGAGAGGGAGAGAGAGGCCTTCTGTCTGCTGGTTCATTCACCAAATGACTGCAACAGCCAGAGCTGGGTGGGTCTGAAGCCAGGAGCCAGGAGCTTCTTCTGGGTCTCCCATGCTGGTGCAGGGGCCCAAGCACTTGGGCCATCTTTCACTGCTTTTTCATTAGCAGGGACTTGAACCAGCGCCCATATTGGATATCAGTTCTGCAGGCTGCGGCTTTACCTGCTATGCCACAACGCTGGCCCCTGTCTCTGCCTTTCAAACACACAAATAAATAAATAAACATTAAAGTCTTGTTTTTAAATAATATTATATTTTATTATTATTTATAATATTTATTTATTTGGAAGGCAGAATTACAGAGAGAAGAAGAGACAGAAAGAGAGAGACTTTCCATCGGCTGGTTCACTCCCCACATGGCCACAATGGTCATGGCTGGGCCAGACCAAAGCTAGGCACTAGGAGCTTCATCAGGGTCTCCTACATGGGCAGAAGGGGTCCAACTACTTGGGCCATCCTCCACTTCTTCCAGGTCCATTAACAGGGAGCTGGATGGGAAGTGGAGCAGTGGGAACTGGAACCAGCACCTATATAGGATACTGGCATCAAAGGCAGTGATCATAGGCAGCTGCTTAACCTGCTATGCTACAATGCCAGCTCCATGGGCTCCTTGGGCTCCTGCACCCATGTGGGAGACCTGAAAGAAGCTCCTGGCTCCTGGTTTCAGATCAGCTCAGCTTTGGCCGTTGCAGTCATCTGGGGATTGAACCGGTGGAACAGAAGACCTCCTTCTGGTTCTACCTCTCTCTGTAACTGTGTCTTTCAAATAAATAAAATAATTAAACAAAAAAGAATGCATGTAGTTCCTAGTGCAGGCATTAATTGTGACTGAAGGAAATTCAGAAATAATTTTGGAAAAACAAATTTGCAGATTGAAAAGTCAATTTAGAACTTCACTGCCATCATGCATGAAGATTAACTCCAGAGATTAAAAATTGAGATTTAAACATTTCAGGCATTGCAAATAAATACACCAAGTGGATAAGAGACATCTGGAAATATGTAATGTTAGCACCAGGTCTCTTTCATCCACTCTCTTGGAGCCACATGTTCCTTGAATTGCCTGTAGGACAGGAGTGCTGGTCCTAAGGAGCATCGACCTGCACTTTCCCCGTCGACTGAGCAGTCCCAGGGAAACCTCTCTCCCATGTGAATCTGCTTTCCAGCTGGTTCCTTGGCTTTCAACATCTGTCTGTGTTCCTATCTGTCTGATGGTGGCTGCCCGCGGTTTTCTCTGGCTTGGCCAAATAGGACATCACATGTCTTCCTTTGTTCTCCCAAAGCAGCAATAAACACCAGGCTGTTGTGTGTGTTAGGACTTTCATTGGGTATCTGATGGTTGGAATGGTAGCATAGATAAGAAAACTTCTAAATTTTGCATTGGACATTAATGTTCTGAGAAATTTATTGAGCCTGCGGGTAGCAGTATGCCTTTTTGTAACCCCTGGGGTCAATTGCTTTTGTTCCCCAAATGCCTACTGAGGACCTTAGTTGTACCAGGTATTTTGTGCAACCCTGGAGATATGGTGGATGGCCACACACATAGTCATTGTTGAATAAGGGGATTCAGAAGTTTTTTGATAAGGAACCTATATAATCCTCCCAAAACAAAAGTCAATCAAATATAGCCTGTTGTCCTTCAGACTTTTCCTCTAGCCTCATCCCCTGGGTCTGAGTGAGGGAGAGAGCGAGCGAGCGAGCTGCAGGGAGCACCAAGAGAGAAGGTTTATGGCGGTCACTGACACACCCAGAGAAAAATCTGGCTTAGGTGCCCAGCGGAAGGGCAGTGAGGTGTTTCCCATCTTCATCACTGAACAAGGTGGATGGGTCCTCTGCCAGCGAGGTGCCCTGGAGGCCTGGGAGAAAGGGCAAACAGTGCCCTGAACATCAGCAACTTGCTCCAGACACCAGGCTCAGCATAGGAGCCATCAGGAATGCCAAATCAAAGGGGCGAGCAAGGCTGCAGCGGTGGCAGTGTTGAGAGGAATCAGGGGTGCTGGGAGTAGGTGTGAAATGGAAAAGTCTTGGTTGCCACACACACAGTACTTCCCCTGGGGCTTATAGACCTCAAGGAGATTGGAAATCTTTTATTTTTATTTTTTAAAGATTTATTTATTTGAGAGGCAGAGAGAGAGAGAGAGAGAGAGAGAGAGGTCTTCCCTCTGCTGTTTCACTTCCCAAGTGGCTAAATGGCTGGAGCTGGGCTGATCTGAAACCAGGAGCCAGGAGCTTCTTCCGGGTCTCCCACATGGGTGCAGGGGCCCAAGCACTTGGGCCATCTTCCACGACTTTCCCAGGCCATAGCAGAGAGCTGGACAGGAAGTGCAGCAGCCAGCACTGCACCCATATGGGATGTCAGCATTGCAGGCAATGACTTTGCCTGCGATTCCAGAGCACTGACCCTTGGAAATCTTTTTACAATGGAAGGAGCTGGAAACCAGAGAAATTTCAGTGCCATTGATGCCAACTCAGCATGACCCCCAAGCTTGTATACCCTAGGGAAGTATCTGTTATTTAAAAACAGTTAATGACATGAAGTTGATAGTTGTACATGGTTATATGTGAGACTATGCTCAATGTTAGAAAACACATACCTATTTAGGGGCAGAGGCCATGGTACCTGTAACTTCCCCTCAAAGAGTTCAGAAAGTGTGAGTATGAAAATTTGTGCGTGTATACAAGTATATAGAGAGCATCAATAATAAAGTAAATGGCTTAAAATATTTACAACAATAAATAGATAAAGGGTATATGTGTGTTTTGGCACTATTTTATTTTTGCAGCAATTTGTAAATTTTAAATTATTTCTGAAAAAAAGCTAAAACAATGAAATTATAGTGTGACATATGTGACCATTAGTGTTCGGGCAGTGTACAGCCATAGGACAAAGGACGAAGCCATCACCTTGGCTGGGGTGGAGGTGTCAGAGAAGGGCTCACAGAGGGGTGTGAGGAGAGACTGGAAGGTGATTTGTTGACAGAGAGGTGTACAGGGTGCAGGAGCATCTGATCGGGATGGGATGGGTAGGAGGCAGGGAGGTTCTGCAGGGTCTGATGGATCCTCAGTCTGATGACACTGTGAGGTGTGCGCTGATGAAGCAGGTGCCCCTCCTCACATGGGTGAACAAGAGCCCAGCACCCTGTTCCCTCCAGCAGTGCCAAGGCCCGCCTCATTCCCAGGGCCCAGGCTCAGGTACCCTCAAAGGGAGGGGCTCAGAGGGAGGGGAGGGCTGGGCTGGGCGGGCCTTACTGGTTTGGCTTTTCCCATAAAAGGCTCAGCCCTTCACTCCACATCAGGACCTTCTGTGGAGGGAGCTCTGAGTCTCCACCCAGCAGGGAACTAACGGCTTCTGGCACCTGTAAGGAAGGAAGGAGGGAGCTGTCTGTGCTGGTGAGAAGGTGTTTTTGAATTTGAGATAAGACCTGTGTGTATGTGGAACAATGACGCCAGCCCAGGTCTCAGTCTCAGTCCCAGGGATTCAGAGTTCAGGAAAAAGGGTCATACCCCTGGGATATTTGTAGGGCTGGGTAGGGGTGAGGGCTATTCCAGGAGGTTCCAGAATGCTCAGAAGCCCATCCCTTACCTTTGGAGGGTTCCTGACTCTGAAAGGTCAGGGAGTAAGAATGGAGGAAGACAAGGGATGGCCCAGGCAATGACCTTGTGCATCTTGTTTCCCCTTAGAGAACAATGACCAGACTCTGCCTCCTGCTGTTCCTCTCTGTGGCCACCAAAGAATGCAGTGCAGGTAAATCACTCTGGGGTATAGAGGGCAGTGGGGGACACAGAGCTGGGCTGAGTTCTGAAGTCCAGGGCAAGAAGGGAAGTCGTGGAGATGACCAGAACCCACAGTTGGAGGCCAACTTGCAGAGTAGACTCAGTGCCGATTTCTGTCCTGTCCTGGGGTCTGGGAGCAGTTTGGACAGTAGCTATGGCAGGTTCTGAGGCCCTGTTCCTGTGCCTTTGAGGCTGCAAGGGGGCTCCAGGGTGAGTGAGGACTGCATCCTCTCCCAGGGTCTGAAGTGGGAGCTGGGCGGTCAGTGTCCACCACATCCAGTCTTTCTCTACTCAGCATTCTTACTATTCCACTTCTCATAATGGGCATCCAGTGGTGTTTTCCATTCTTCCTGGGTTCTGTTATTTATTTCAATTCATCAATTAACAAGCACATTTGCAGTCATCTCACTTGATCTCCATGAGTAAGAACTTAGGAATGACGTCTTAAAGCTGAAGAAAAGGAGGATCAGTGATATTAAGGGTCTACCCCAGAAACCTCTGCAATCAGAGCTGGTCTGGCATTTTTCTTTTTAAAGATTTATTTATTTTACTTGAAAGTCACAGTTACACAGAGAGAGGAGATTTAGAGAGAGGGGGGGAGAGAGAGGTCTTCTATCCACTGCTTCACTCCCCAATTGGCTGCAAGGGCCAGAGCTGTGCTGATCTGAAGCCAGGAGCCAGGAGCTTCCTCCAGGTCTCCCACAGAGGTGCAGGGGCCCAAGGACTTGAGCCACCCTCAAGCAGCCGGGTCTTGAACTGGCACCCATATGGGATGCTGGCACTGCAGGCGGTGGCTTTACCTGCTACGCCACAGCACTGGCCCTTGTCTGGGGTTTTAACCTGAGTTCTCCCATCCAAGTACTAACCCAGCTCAACCCTACTTAGCTTCCAAGATCAGATGAGATCAAGCACGTTCAGGGTGGTATGACCGTAGACTTTAACTTGGGGGTCTTTCTTTCAAAATGCACTCCTCTTCCCACCCCACTCCCCCTCACTCTGCCAGGCTTCCAGGATGATTTGCAGCCTTTTAGACTAATATACTAGGCTCTTCATCTGCTGCCTTCTGGTCATTTCTTGCCTTTAGCTTTTACTCTTCCCCATATCAGCTGTGTTCCAGCTGTAGTAAGTGACCGACCTGTGGGATTCAGCAGACTGGACTGTACTCCATTGTCTCTTCAGCTCATCTTGCATGCTTTCTCCTCACAACCACCCCCCCCCCCCCCCGGAGTGTTCTCTCTCCCTCCTGTCTCATGTCCAACTCCTATTCATACGATCACAATCAACCTGCTCTAAATTACCTCTGGTTCCTTCCCCATCAGGTTCACATCCCTGCCCCTATAGGTGGGACTCTCTATCCATTCTCGGCTGTGTTCCTCTCTATGACTCTTCCCCATGTGATCTCTCGAAAGAGTGCATCACAGCGTCTTTGAATGCCCAGTGTTTAGGAAGCTCCCATTGCTGGGATATAATTGAAATTAGTTGAGGGGTAGTTTCTGTGTGTTCAGCTTGTATTAGTTGTGAGATTAGATGGTATTAGTGAAGAGAACCCTTGACCTCTTGGGACTTCAGAACATGGTGATGAACTAACGCAGTGGGCAGGGACTGAGAACTAATGGCCAGGAAAGCTAACTTCCATGGTGCCAGACATTAATGAGAATTATTCTCACATCCTCCAGCTGTGAACCATTCTCTTGAGATGTTCTGGCAGGACAAACTCTGTGCATCTTCCTTTTCTTCCCTGCCTAGAAGCTGCAAGGAAATCAAACAAAGTTGCCAGAGAGCAGATGGTAAGTAATGAACCAGTCTAGCATTGTCTCCTGGAAGCCTGGTAACAGCTGGAAACCAGGGGGAATGTTCTGTCTGGCTCCAGCTCTGCCCAAGGAGCTCTCCAGGGGGAATTTTGAGGTTTTGCATCTTGCTCCAGTCACACCATCTTCTGAACACAGGGAGAATGCAGTGATCCTGGTGACGCTCATGCTGGCGGCGAGAACTGTGGAGAGTCTATGATTTCCCCCTACTTGTAAGCTTGTGGCTTAGCCTGCCACTGTCTCATGATGCTGGTAGAAAATGTGGGACTCTTGAGCCAGAGACTTCAGCAGCAGTAGCAGCAGGAGCGAGAGTACCAGCATTTTCTTGTGCTGGCCCGATGATGCCAACACATGCAGTGGGTTTGTCAAGCAGGTTGACAAAAACGCGTGTTAAGAAACAACAAGTCTGTTTTAGCATTAGTTTACTACTCACATGGACAGAAACATGAAGATCAGCATGATCTCCTATTCCTTGTTCCACCGGACGGAGCAGGAATGGAAGAGTCCAGCTGATCAGGCAGCATGGGTAGTAGGGTGCTCTGTGGATGAGGAGCTAGCCTAGGCTGCAGCTAAGCAGTCCCCTAAGGGGTGGGGGTTGGGCAAGGCAAGAAATCTCATTCCTCATCAGAACCTGGGAGGTGATGAGAAACGTCATGATGACAGCCTTGGGAGAGTGTCTGTGAAAGATGGTGGTGGGGGTGGGGAGGAGGTGAGAAATGACCTTGGAACAGCTCCTCCCAAGTTTGCCGTGTTTCCTTGCTTCAGGAGAATCACAGGCTTTCTGCTGAGGCTTCTGATAGTTGCGTAGCTCATGTGGAAATGGGAAAGGTCACCAGGGTGCCACAGCGGGGCTAGCCTTCTGTAGGGTTATGGACAGGAGAGGAACTCTGAGCTTAGAGAACTAAATCGTATATGGTTGGCCTGGGAAAGCAGTAAAAGAGGGCCCAAGTCCTTGGGCCCCTGCGTCCACGTGGGAGACTCGGAAGAAGTTCCTGGCTCCTGGCTTTGGATTGGCGCAGCTCTGGCTGTTGTGGCCATCTGGGGAGTGAACCATCAGACAGAACACCTCTCTCTCTCTCTGCCTCTCCTCTCTCTGTGTAACTCTGACTTTCAAATAAATAAATCTTAAAAAAAAATCTTATTTGGTGGGCAGGGACCAATCACTTCTGAGACGCACAGAGGCCATCTTCTGGTGTAGATGCCGTTGTGGCTGCTCATATCTGGCCTCTCCTGGCCAAAAAGAGCACTGTGCAGAAGGAGAGACTCTCTCTCTCTCTCAAGACTACTTGCTTTCTACACACTGAAGATCGTGTGGAATGAAGACAGACAGTACCTCTGCTTATAGGTGTGCACAGCCGTGTCACCCACAGAGAATTGTCTCATATTTTTCCGACGATTTATTTATTTACTTGAGAGGCACAATTATAGACAGAGAGAGGAAAAGACAGAGAGAGAGAGAGAGAAAGAGAGAGAGAGAGACAGTTCTTCCATCTACTGGTTCACTCCCCAAATGGCCACAATGGCCAGAGCCGGTCTGATCTGAAGCCAGGAGCCAGGAGCTTTTTCTGGGTCTCCCACGTGGGTGCAGGAGCCCAAGAATTTGGGCCATCTTTCACTGTTTTACCAGGCTGTTAACAGAGAGCTGGATTGAAACTGGAATATCTAGGACTTGAACAGGCGCCCAATATGGGATGCCCGCACCGCAGGCAGAAACTTAAACTACTACTCCACAGCGCCAGCCCGAGAATTATCTTCTTTTTTTTTTTTTTTAACTTTTATTTAATGAATATAAATTTCCAAAGTACGGCTTATGGATTACAATGGCTTCCCCCCCCCCCATACTGTCCCTCCCACCCGCAAACCTCTCCTTTCCCACTCCCTCTCCCCTTCCATTCACATCAAGAGAGAATTATCTTCTAACAAGTGATTTTGTGTGGGAGTCTTCAGAGTACACTGTGGACTTCCCAGGGCTGTTCTGGGAATGGGGCTGAGCTGTACCATGAGCTTGCAGACAGAAAGTTCTGTCTGGTACTCTCTACAGATGGCCTGTATTTCCTCCGCACTGAGAATGGGGTCATCTACCAGACCTTCTGTGACATGACCTCAGGGGGTGGTGGCTGGACCCTGGTGGCCAGTGTGCACGAGAACTACATGGCTGGAAAGTGCACGTCGGGTGATCGCTGGTCCAGTCAGCAGGGCAACAGAGCAGACTACCCCGAGGGGGACGGCAACTGGGCCAATTACAACACATTTGGGTCTGCGGAGGCAGCCACAAGTGATGACTACAAGGTTGGTACCATGCCTCTTTCCCACCTTGGGCAAGGTGAGGAGTTGAGTTTGCAGGGCCACATGCAGGCAGGAGGGAGGGTTCTCGGGTAGGGACATGGAGTAGGGTTGGAGAAGAAGGCTTAGATGTCTTGACCACATCTTCCCCCTACAAGAAAGACCATGATGGACTGGAGTAGTGGTGGGGAGTCATTGTTTGCTGAACGTGGGGTTGTCTGAGGCTGCTGTCCATGTCCCACCTGAGCCCCGAGCCACCAGCTCAACCAGGGCTGCCCATGGGGGTCTTCTGCCAGATGGGACCTCCTGGGCTGGTTGTCTCAGTATGTGCTGCCCCCCAGAACCCCGGCTACTACGACATCCAGGCCCAGGACCTGGAAATCTGGCACGTGCCCAACAAGACGCCCCTGCAGCACTGGAGGAAGAGGTCCCTGCTGAGGTACCGCACCAACACTGGCTTCTTCCAGAACTTGGGACACAATCTGTTTGGCCTCTACCAGGTACACAGGGCTACTGGATGTGGGCACTTTTCCTGGTTCACTGTTTGCATTGACTGTGTTAGGAGGGCAGGCGATGATCGGGAGAACCCACACCTGGCAAATAGAGACATGGGAAGAGCAGCATGACCACAACAGCCAGGGTTGGGGCAGACCGAAACCAAGAACTTGGAACTCCATCTGGGTCTCCCATGTGGGTGGCAGAACCCAAGTACTTGGGTCATCTTTGACTGCTTTCCCAGGCACATTAAAAGGGATCAGGGAGCTGGACTGGGAGTGGAGAAACCAGGACTTGAACTGGTACTCATATGAGATGCTGGCCTCTCAGATGGTGGTTTAATCCACTGTGCCACAATGCTGGGTCCAGTTGTGGGTACTTTCTTTGGTGAATAGAGATTCACATGTTTGGGGTGGAGCAGATCTGCTCTGTGGTTCTGACATCACTCCTGAGAACCTGTGCTTGGTTGTTTCTCTTACTTCTAGTTCACTGTGAACCCATGTCCTGCCTCTCTCCCAGAAGGTCTGAGCCAGGCAAAGGCAGATGGAGAGGGACAAGGGACTTGGGACCACTGGGGAGAAAGGAATCACTGTTACTGAGACTGGTGTCTGCATAATGAGCAAACTAAAAGGAATTTCTGTCTCCATGGTTTGCCAGCCTGTCTAGTCTCCTCACATAACCTCTCTTCCCGGCCCCTGCAGAAATACCCAGTGAAATACGGATCAGGGAAGTGTTGGACTAACAACGGCCCGGCGATTCCTGTGCTCTATGACTTTGGCAATGCCCAGAAAACTGCATCTTATTACTCACCTGACAGCCAGTGTGAGTCCCATCATTGGCCTCCTGCATACCTTTGGGGAAATTGCTAACAACTATTCATAATCGCTGGTATTTACTAAGCATTTACAGCATGCCAGTCTGTTTTCTTGACAGGGCTCTTGACATAACCTGAGTCCTTTACTCATCATGAGAAAATGATGAATTCAGGATTCCTGTTATTTCCATTTTAGAGGACACAAGCCCAGGTTTCTCACCCACTTACCCTGACTTCTTACAATAGTTAAGGAAAGGCTCAGTCAGGCTCATGTTCTCAGGAAGAACAGCTAGCAAAGTGGTGGGAAAGATTCATTTTTGTTGTGAAGGATAACTATTAATCATCTTTTTTAAAAAAAGAATTTATTTATTTATTTGAGAGGTAGAGTTACAGACCGAGGGAGAGAGAGGTCTTCTATTTTCTGGTTAACTCCCCAAACAGCTGCAACAGCTGGAGCTGGGCTGATCTGAAGCCAGGAGTCAGGAGCTTCTTCCAGGTCTCCTGCACGGCTGCAGGGGTCCAAGGACTTGGGCCGCCTTCTACTGCTTTCCCAGGCCACAGCAGAGAGCTGGATCAGAAGAGGAGCAGCCAGGACATGAATTGGTGGCCATATGGGATGTCAGTGCTGCAGGCAGTCTTAGCCCACTATGCCACAGTGCCAGCCCCTGTTAATTATCTTAAACAGATATTTTTCAGTATAATAAAATGGCAGGAGTAAGTCTTATATGGCAAAGTCAAAGCCATTACTGTTGGCATTTTCTGTGTGGAGGGGGGGCAGGCAATGATTGGGAGAACCCACACCTGGCAAATAGAGCCATGGGAAGAGCAGCAGGGGCCACATCTGCTCACTGCTGCTCCTCCCAGATCTTTGGAGGTTTTCTTAGTGGTCTTTCTGTTGAGTCTAATTTCTCTTCCAAGTCCTAGGCAGAGGAACATCCTTTTGTAAACCCTGGTGTTATCTGTCTCCTCCCAGATAGACAGAAGTTCTCACCAGGACAAATTCAGGCTAGGGATGCACAAGCCACGGGCAACAAATAGAGGCAGTGGGCTACACCCCCAATGGCATGGGGTATGGCTATAGCCTGGGCTCTGGGCTTAGAGTCTCCCCGGGCAGGTCAGAGAGAAGCTATTTGCAGCCCTCTGTTTGAATACTTGACTTTACTTTCTTCTTTTTCAGTGGAATTTGTTGCCGGATTTGTCCAGTTCAGGGTGTTTAACAATGAGAGAGCAGCCAACGCACTGTGTGCTGGGATAAGAGTTACTGGCTGTAACACTGAGCATGTGAGTATTTTAGGAGTTCAGTGCCCTGTGGGTGTGTGTCTCTGTGTGAGTGTGTCTATGTGTGTATATATGTGTATGTGTATGTGTATGTGATTATATGTATATATGTGCCTGTGTATGCCCGGACATGTGTCTGTGTATCTGTGAATGCCTGTGTGAGTTTGTGTGTGTGTCTGTGCTTGAGTGGCTCCATCAGTGTGTGTCTCTGTGGATGCTCACTTGCTCTCACTCTATTGACTGTTGATGATGTCACAGGAACATAATTCATTTTGTTAGAATCTTGCTTATCAATATATCTTATTTACTCATGTATTTATTTAAAGATTATTTATTTGAAAAGCAGAGTTATATAGAGAGAAGGAGAGCGATACCATCCATCCATTGGTTCACTCTCCAACTAGCTACAATGGCCACAATGGCTGGGGCTGGGCAAGGCCAAAGCCAGGAGGCAGGAGCCAGGAGCCAGGAGCCAGGAACTCCATCAAGATCTTCCATGTGAGTGGCACTGGTTTAGGTACTTGGATCATCTTTTACTCCTTTCCCAGACATATTAGCTGGGAGCTGGATTGGAAGTGGAGCAGCTGGGACTCAAACCTGCATTCATATGCGATGAAGGTGTCACAGGCAATGGATTAACCCACTGTACCACAATGTTGGCCCTCTGCATTTTTTTTAAAAGAATGATTTATTGGAAGGTAGAGTGACAGGGAGAGAGGAAGAGACAGAGAGAAAGAGACATCGTCTGGGGCTGGTGCTATGTTGTAGTGGGTAAAACCACTGATCCAGCTCCCTGCTATGGTCTGGGAAAGCAGCAGAAGATGGCTCAAGTGCTTAGGCCCCTGCACCCGTGTGGAGATCTATAAGAAGCTCCTGGCTCTTGGTTTTGGATCAGTCTGGCTCTGGTTGTTGTCGTCATTTGGCGAGTGAACCAAATGCCTCTCTCTAACTCTGCCTTTCAAATAAAGGAATAAATCTTTTTTAAAAAAGAGATGTCTTCTATCCACTGGTTCATTCCCCAAATGGCCACAGTAGCCAGGTCTGGGCCAGTCTGAAGCCAAGAGCCAGGAACTCTGTCCTGATCTCCCACATGTGTGGCAGGGGCCCAGGTACTTGGGTCATTTAATTTTGCATTCCCAGGTGCATTAGCAGGAAGCTGGATAGGAAGCCGAGTAATGAGAATTCAAGTCAGCACCCTGATATAGGATGCTGGCACCACAAGTAGTAGCTTTAACCCACTGTGCAGCAGCACTTGCCCTTATCAATATATTTAAATTTTTTTTAATTTAAGGCATACAAACTTCATGGATTTCATAAATGCAAATTTAGGAATATAGTGATTCTTCCCACTCTGTGCTCTTCCTGCTCTCCCACCCTTCTTCCTCCTCCCTCTCCTATTCCCATTCTATATTTTACTATGATCTAATTTCAATGAACTTTATACACATAGGATTAACCCTACACTAAGTAAAGAGTTCAACAAATAGTTTAAAAAAAAATGTTGCACAAGTCTAAACAAGGGCTGTTCAAAGTCACATCTCAAAGTGTCAGTTTCACTTCTATAGATTACCTTTTAGATACTCCATTAGTTACCACAGATCAGGGAGAACATATTGTATTTGTCTTTTTGGGATTGACTTATTTCTCTAAGTATAATGTTTTCCAGTTTCATCCATTTTGTTGTAAATGACAGGATTTAATTTTTATTTTTGCTGCTGTGTAGTATCCCATGGTGTATGTATCCCATAATTTCTTTACCCAGTCTTCACTTGATGGACATCTGGGTTGATTCCATATCTATAGCTATTGTGAATTGAGCTGCAATAAACATGGGGGTACAGATAACTCTTTCAAAGGCTGATTTCATTTCCTTTGTAAATATATTTCATAATATTTATTTATTTGAAAGGCAGAGTAACAAAGAAAGAGGAAGAGTCAGAGAAAGAGAGAGAGAGAGTGAGCGAGCAAGCAAGTGAGCTTGATTTTTCATTTGCTGGCTCACTCCACAAATGCTTGCAATAGCTGGGGCTGTATCGAGCTGAAGCCAGGTACCAGAAACTCCATCTGAGTCTCCCATGTGGGTGGCAGGAACCCATCATGGAGTCCAGTGGAGAAAAGAGCTTCATGGGAGGGAGTGGTGGACGATTCTGGGGGAGTGGGCCACTAAGAGCCCGCTGGTGTCAGCAGCCAATCCGAGCCCTCCCTGTGTCCCTTCTTTGTGTTCCCAGCACTGCATCGGTGGAGGAGGATTCTTCCCGGAGAGCAATCCCAAGCAGTGTGGGGATTTCTCCTCCTTTGACTGGAGTGGATACGGAACTCATCAGGGTTCTAGCAGCAGCCGGGAGATCACCGAGGCAGCTGTGCTGTTGTTCTACAGATGAGAGCTCTGTGGTGTGGGACCAGGAAGCCATCTCCAAACCCCAGACCGTCAGAGACAGGGGATCTGGAATGGAATAAGGAGAGAATAAATGACATCAATTTGTGGCTATCTGCTTCTTTGAGTTCTTTGTGTAAGTCGGCTAATAACTTGAGAGATATGTGAAAGAACACACGCTGTTCTGGTGAATTCCAGCACAGACATCCTGGGTTTGGAATTTCAAGTCCCAGTGATGCCAGAACAGGAGCATGCCCTGTTTCTAGGAGACCCTGAATTAGATTTGGGAGCAGGTGAAAACATTTCATCTTAGTTCTTCCTAACACATCCTTGTTGGCTAATTAAACTCTTAAACATCTTAAGGAAGAAAAGGAAAATACTTAGATTCAGTGGGGAAATGGGAAGCACAGGGCAAAGCACCCTCTGCGTTTATTCCTCCAGTTTTAGCAGCCTGCAGTCTCCCCGGGGGTGGATGTGGTTGGCTTCATCTGGAGCCCCATCTTAATTTGCTTACTCAGCAAGAGAGCGAGGGTTTCAATCAGGTGTAAATGCTGCATCGGTGCTAATCAGATGCTGACCACAGCTGCACTGACTTGGGAATACAACTCAGATGCAAGTTACACTGTTTTGCTCAAAACACAAATCTGATCATAACGTTCTCCAAGCCCCATCAGTACAATTTTCTCCACTGCACCCCAGGGACAAGAGCACTGGATCTCAAATGAGATAGGCAGTGTGAGAGGGAGAGGTGAGTTTGTCTCTCAGGTAGGGTTCCCAGAGTAAGGAAGTAAAGTTGTAGAAGGCCAACGTCCAGCTGAGTTGCAAACAAACAATGAACTGTGGTTTTGGCATATATGTGTTTCATGCAATATTTTCTCTGGTAACTCTGCTTACTTTAGGGAACATTTGGCATTGTCTGATGACATTGTCACCAATGTAGTATGTATGTCTTGTCCTGGCAGGAATGTTATTGGCTAGCAGTGAAGAGAGGTCAGAAGAGCTGAGAAACACCTGACACTGCACAGGGCATCCCCTCCCCACGACTGAGAATGATGTGATCTGAAATGTCAATAGCTGAGTGCTGAGAAAGCATAGCGAGCATTGTTTCAATTCTGTAGAATGGAATCAATTGACACTGTCAAAGGTCATCTGGTATCTACCCTGTAAGCCAGCCCTCTTGTCCACAAACAACTGAACCCTGGACTGCAGGTCCAGCAAAATCAAAGGCCCAGCACAACCAAGGTTGATAGAGGCCCTCTTTACAAGATCGTGTTCCACTTTTCTTTCTTGTGTTTGGTGAGAACAGAGGATCAAATGTCTATGGCACACCTTGAGTACTTTGGTCTCCAGTTGCCACCCAGGTCTGTTCCCAGAGTGTTCCTGGAGTTCCATCTTTCAGCAAAAGTCAGATTATAGTCACATTATTTGTATTTGGTCCCAAGGCCTCACTGACTTTGCTGGTTATTTACTGGTCACTGAACCAGATGCTGAGAATTCCATGCAACTGCATGGCTTTATTGCCACATCACCAAGCCTAAACAGACTTCCTGTTGAAAATACCTCTGACAGCTTATCGAGGTCAGCCAATGCTGGAGGAAGGCTCACTGGTTGTGCATAACTGGCTACTGGAAGAAATGATCCGGTGGTCCCCTTGATGGGGGAAACTAGGTAGGAAGATTAGGCAGAAGTAATCTGGAGTCACAGTTTCTGCCAACCCTCCCCTGTCACCACTTTCCCATGATGCACTGCATCTCATCCTGGACCAGGAAGGAGGATAGACCATGATGGTCATGTGGATGTTCAGGTCCACATGGAGCTAAGATGAAACTCCCAGAAAACCTCATCTACAATAAGCTGCACCCAAGCTCCACTCCATGTATATATTCAGTTAGGCACCACCCCCACCTCATAAAAGGGATTGATACACGTTTGCTTTGTAGCTTCTGGATCTTCTTTCTGGCTCCTTTTCTGGCTACCTCCCCACTCTGCCCTCATAGGCCACTCCCACAAAAGGTATCTCTTGGTGTGGGGTGGCTCAGACTCTTGGGTGAATGTGTATTCTCTCCGTCTCTTTTAAATAAATCCTGCTCTCACTTGTGTACCAGATTTGAATTCTTATCTCTCTGGGGGCAACAATTTGGAATAAAATTAGGATACTTATTCTCACAATACTCAGAGGGCTCCTCATTGCTGATAACTTTCTTTTCACTTGGGGTTGGACTGCAGCTTGTTAGCTGGAGGGGGAAAGGAGGAACCCATCTGCTGACTGGGTTTTGGGTTTCCCAGTTGAGGTGGGCTGAAGATGGCAGTGTTGGAAAGAGAAACCAAGGTTTCTGATACCATCTTTCTTTTTTTTTTAATTTATTTAATGAGCATAAATTTCCAAAGTACAGCTTATGGACCACAATCCCCTCCCCCCCCTGTGTCTTCCCTCCCATCCACAACGCTCCCCTCTCCCACTCCCTCTCCCCTTCCCCTTCACATCACAATTAATTTTCAATTATCTTTATATACAGAAGATCAATTTAGCATATGTTAAGTAAAGATTACCACATTTTGCTCCCACACAGAAACATAAAGTGTAAAATACTATTTGAGTACTAGTTATAGCATTAATTAAACACCTAAGAGTAATTGTGTATTAATTACAGAGCTCAACCAATAGTTTTAAGTAGAATATAAAATGCATCTTTTGCATTGTTGTGGCTTCCCCCCAACCTCCCTCCCTCCCGTGGCCTTCCCCTCACCCACTTCCTCTCCCCTCTCCCCCCTTCATCACGTTTCATTTTCGGTTACCTTCATATACCGAAGATCAATTTAGTATATTCTAAGCAGGGATTTCAACAGGTTGCACTCACACAACCGAACCAGGTATAGGGTATTGTTCGACTAGTAGTGTTGTTTTTGAGTTTCATAGATAAACATATTAAGGACAGAGATCCTGCTAGGGGAGCATGAACCCAGTGATTCCCGTTGTTGATTTAACAATTGGCACTCTTATTTATGACGTCAGCAATCACCCGAGACTCTTGCTATGAGCTGTCTAGGCTATGGAAGCCCCTTGAGTTCACCAACTCTGAATTTGTTTAGTCAAGGCCATATCACAGTGGAGGTTCCTTCCTCCCTTCAGAGAAAGGCGCCTCTCTCCTTGATGGCCTGATCCTTCTGCTGGAGTGTTGTTCACCAGGATCCTTCATTTAGATTGTTTTTTTGCCACCGTGTCATGGCTTTCCATGCCTGCGAGACTCTCATGGACCTTTTAGTCAGATCCGAATGTCCCAAGGGTTGATTCTGAGGCAGGAGTGCTGTTTTGGGCATTTGCCATTCTATGAGTCTGCTGTGTGACCTGCTTCCCCCACAGGATCATTCTCAACCCTTTTGATTCTATCTTTCATTATTTGCTTACACTGGTCTTATTTGTGTAATCTCTTCGACACTTACCCTATCTTTTGGATCAGTTGTGTATTTATATTTGTCTCTTTACCAAGTGTGCTGGCATTGGTACCTGCCTCCTTGGTAAGATTGAGTTGAAATCCCCTGGCACATTTCCAGTTCCACCATTGGAGGTAGGTCTGATTGAGTATGTGCCGTCCTATATATCTCCTCCCTCTCTTATTCCCACTCCCATGTTCCACAGAGATCAATTTCCTATTAATTTTTAAACGCTTAAGAATGGTTGTGCATTGATTGCAGAGTTCAACCAGTGGTCTTGTGTAGAGCATACCGAGCAACAACAACAACAACAAAAATACTAAAGGAACAAAATAGTAAGTTTTTCCTCAACAGTCTAGACAAGGGCTGCTCATGTCATTGTCTCTCATAGTGTCCATTTCACTTCAATGGGTATCATTTTAGGTGCTCGTTTAGTTGCCATCAATCAGGGAGAACATGTGATATTTATCCCTTTTGGACTGGCTTATTTCACTCAGCATGATGTTTTCCAGCTTCCTCCATTTTGTTGTGAATGCCCGGATTTCGTTGTTTTTTACTGCTGTATAGTGTTCCATAGAGTACATATCCCATAGTTTCTTTATCCAGTCATCCGTTGATGGACATTTAGGTTGATTCCATGTCTTAGCTATTGTGAATTGAGCTGCAACAAATATTGAGGTGCAAATGGCTTTTTTCACCCCTTTAGTTCCATTTGGGTATATTCCAAGGAGTGGGATGGCTGGGTCCTGTGGTAGTGCTATGTTCAGGTTTCTGAGGACTCTCCAGACTGTCTTCCATAGTGGCTTTACCAGTTTGCATTCCCACCACCAGTGGGTTAGTGTCCCTTTTTCCCCACATCCTCACCAGCATCTGTTGTTGGTTGATTTCTGTATGTAAGCCAATCTAACCGGAGTGAGGTGGTATCTCATTGTGGTTTTGATCTGCATTTCCCTGATGGCTAGGGATCCTGAGCATTTTTTCATGTGTCTGTTGGCCATTTGGATTTCCTCTTTTGAAAAATGCCTGTTAAGGTCCTTAGCCCATTTTTTTATTGGGTTGTTTGTTTTGATTCTGTGGTGTTTTTTGATCATTGTGTAGATTCTAGTTGTTAATCCTTTATCTGTTGTGTAGTTTGCGAATAACGTCTCCCATTCTGTTGGTTGCCTCTTCGCTTTCCTGACTGTTTCCTTTGCTGTTAAGAAACTCTTCAATTTTAGGTAATCCCATTTGTTTATTTTATCTTTGATTACCCGTGCCTGTGGGGTCTTCTCCAGGAATTCTTCGCCTATTCCGATATCTTGAAGGGTTTCCCCTATGCTCTCAATTAGTTTCATGGTGTCGTGGCGCAACTCTAGTTCTTTGATCCATGTTGAGTGGATTTTTGTATAAGGTGTAAGGTAGGGGTCTTGCTTCATACTGCGGCATGTGGACATCCAGTTTTCCCAGCACCATTTGTTGAAGAGGCTGTCCTTGTTCCAGGGGTTGGTTTTAGGTCCTTTGTCAAATATGAGTTGGTTATAGATGTTTGGATTGATCTCCGGTGTTTCTATTCTGTTCCATTGGTCTATCCATCTGTTTTTGTACCAGTACCAGGCTGTTTTGATTATAACTGCCCTGTAGTATGCTTTGAAGTCTGGAATTGTGATGCCTCCGGCCTTGTTTTTATTGTAAAGGATTGCTTTAGCTATTCTGGGTCTCCTGTTTCTCCATATGAATTTCAGCATCGTTTTTTCTAGGTCTTTGAAGAATGACTTTGGTATTTTGATTGGTATTGCATTGAACCTGTAAATTGCTTTTGGGAGAATGGACATTTTGATGATATTGATTCTTCCAATCCATGAGCATGGCAGGTTTTTCCATTTTTTTGTGTCATCTTCTATTTCTTTCTTTAGTGTTTTGTAATTTTCATCATAGAGGTCTTTGACCTCCTTGGTTAAATTTATTCCAAGGTACTTTATTGTTTTTGTGGCTATTGTGAATGGGATTGATCTTAGTAGTTCTTCCTCGGCCCTGGCATTGTCTGTGTATACAAAGGCTGTTGATTTCTGAGCGTTGACTTTGTATCCTGCTACTTTACCAAACTCTTCTATGAGTTCCAGTAGCCTCTTATAGGAGTTTATTGGGTCCTCTATATACAGTATCATGTCATCTGCAAACAGGAATAGTTTGACTTCCTCCTTTCCCATTTGTATCCCTTTAATTTCTTTTTCTTGCCTGATGGCTCTGGCTAAGACTTCTAGGACTATATTGAATAGCAATGGTGAGAGTGGGCATCCCTGTCTGGTGCCAGTTCTCAATGGAAATGCCTCCAACTTTTCCCCATTCAATATGATGCTGGCCTTTGGTTTATCATAGATTGCCTTAATTGTGTTGAGGAATGTTCCTTCTAACCCCAATTTGCTTAGGGTTTTCATCATGAAGGGGTGTTGTATTTTGTCAAATGCTTTCTCTGCATCTATTGAGATAACCATATGATTTTTGTTTCTCAATTTGTTAATGTGCTGGATTACGTTGATTGACTTTCGAATATTGAACCATCCCTGCATACCAGGGATAAATCCCACTTGGTCCGGGTGAATGATCTTTCTGATGTGTAGTTGGATTCGGTTTGCCAGAATTTTATTGAGTATTTTTGGATCTATGTTCATCAGGGAGTTAGGTCTGTAGTTTTCTTTCTCTGCTGTGTCTTTTCCGGGCTTAGGAATTAAGGTGATATTGGCTTTGTAGAAGGAATTTGGGAGGATTCCCTCTCTTTCAATCGTTTGGAATAATTTGAGAAGAACTGGGGTTAGTTGTTCTCTAAATGCCTGGTAAAATTCGGCAGTGAAGCCATCCAGTCCTGGGCTCTTCTTTTTCGGTAGTGCGTTTATTACTGATTCAATTTCTTCCATGGTTATGGGTCTGTTTAGATTTTCTATATCTTCACGGCTCAGTTTAGGAAGGTTGCATTTGTCCAGGAATCTATCCATTTCTTCCAGGTTCCCCAATTTGTTAGCATACATTTCTTTGTAGTAGTTTCTGATGATTCTTTTTATTTCTATTGTGTCAGTTGTTACATTTCCATTACTATCTTTGATTTTACAGATTTGGGTCTTCTCTCTCCTTTTTTTGGTTAGTTGGGCCAATGGTGTGTCAATTTTGTTTATTTTTTCAAAGAACCAGCTCCTGGTTTTGTTGATCTTTTGTATTGTTTTTTTTTGGTTTCAATTCTGTTTATTTCTTCTCTGATCTTTAGTATTTCTTTCCTCCTTTTGGATTTGGGCTTGATTTGCTGCTGTTTTTCTAGTTCCTTGAGGTGCATGGAGAGTTCATTTGTTTGGTTCCTTTCCAGCTTCTTGATGTAGGCACTAATTGCTATAAACTTTCCTCTTAGCACTGCTTTTGCTGTGTCCCACAGGTTTTGATAGGTTGTGTTATCATTTTCATTTGTTTCTAGAAATCTTTTGATTTCTCTTTTAATTTCTTCGATGACCCACTGTTCATTTAGGATCATGTTGTCCATTCTCCATATATTTGCATATGGTGTAGAGATTCTTGGGTTGTTGATTTCAAGTTTCACTGCACTATGGTCTGAGAAGCTGCATGGTATAGTTTCAATTTTTTTGAACTTGTTGAGGCTCCCTTTATGGCCTAGTATATGGTCAATCCTAGAGAATGTTCCATGTACTGGGGAGAAATACGTGAACTCTGTGTCTGTGGGGTGGAGGGTTCTGAAGATATCTATTAGGTCTATTTGGTCTATGGCGTCAATTAGCTCAGTTGTTTCCTTGTTGAATTTCTGTCTGGTTGATCTGTCCATTGGTGAGAGTAGGGTGTTGAAGTCCCCTGTTACTATTGTATTTGAGTCTATATCTCCCTTTAAATCCTTTAGTAATTCTTTCAGGTAGTCAGGCGCCCTGTAATTAGGTGCGTATACATTTATAATAGTAATGTCTTCCTGTTGGATAGATCCTTTAATCATTATATAGTGCCCTTCTCTGTCTCTTTTAATAGTTTTTATGTTAAAGTCTATTTTGTCTGATATTAGGATGGCCACACCAGCTCTTTTTTGATTTCCATTAGCTTGGAGTATCTTTTTCCATCCTTTCACTTTCAGTCTGCGTGCATCTTTGCTGATGAGGTGTGTCTCCTGAAGGCAGCATATAGTTGGATCCTCTTGTTTTATCCAATCCGCTAGTATGTGCCTCTTTGTCGTGGAATTAAGACCATTCACATTCAATGTGATTACTGTTAAGTACTGTCTTTTTCCCTTCATGTTTCCTGAAATGAGCTGTTTATGTATTTTGAACTTTGTTTGTGGGTTACTCTACATTCGCTTTTTTTTGCAGTGAAGTTCTTGTTTTTGTATTTCTGTGTGCAGCACGTCTTTGAGCAAGTGTTGTAGGGTTGGACGCGTGGATACAAATTCTTTCAGTTTCTGTTTGTCGTGGAAGATCTTTATTTCCCCTTCATTCACAAATGATAGCTTTGCAGGATATAGTATTCTAGGTTGGCATTGTTTGTCTTTTAAAACTTGGAATATATCATGCCATTGTCTCCTTGCCTGTAGTGTTTGCGATGAGAAGCCTGGGGTGAGTCTGATTGACTTACCCCTGAATGTGATTTGTCGCTTTTCTCTGGCACATTTTAGGATTTGTTCTTTGTGTGTCACTGAACTGAGTGTTGCCACAATGTGTCGTGGTGAATTTCTCTTCTGGTCTACTCTGTTTGGGGTCCTGGTTATCTGTTGTATTTGTGTGTTGTTATCCAGCTGCCTTTGTTTAAAGTTTTCTGATATTATTTCGTTGAAGACACCGTCTAATCCATTCTCTCTTTCCACCCCCTCAGGGACTCCTATTATTCGAACATTACACCGTTTGATTGAATCTTGTAGGTCTCCGACCGTGTTTTTTAATTTTTTAATTTCTTCTTCCTGCGATTGAACTGACTGTATTATTTCTGGAAGTTTGTCTTCGAATTCTGATATTCGGTCTTCTATTTCATCTGTTCGATTTCCGAGGGATTCCACGGTGTTTTTTATATGGTCAATTGAGTTTTTCAGTTCTAGTATCTCATTCTGGCTTCTCTTTAAGATCTCTAATCCTTGGGCTTGTTTTTCATTCAGCTCTTGACACTGTTTCTCATTATTTCTAAGTATTCTGATTATTAATTTTCTGAATTCTTTTTCTGGCATGTTTTCAACTTCTTCTTCTTCTGCCTCTGTTATGGTTGGTTTAGCCTGCTCCATTGGCAAATTTATATTATCTTCTATGTTTTTTTGGTTTTTGGTTTTGTTTTTTGGCATTCCGTCTGGGTGATTTTTCGGGTTGATTTCCCTCTACTATAGGCTGCTGTGAGTCTCTACCAATATCCTGTGTAACCAGGTTGCTCTACACAGCCCGCAGGTAAACAGACAGGATGGCTGCTCTCTGCCCACTGCAGCTCTGGATCCTGTGCTTTTTCCCCACCAGGAGGCGCTATGCAGTAACTTGAGTAGTCGGGTCTCAGGGCTTCAGGCTGCCCTCCCTCGAGCACCCTCAGCTCCACCTTTGGGCTCCGCCTCCGAAGGTTAGTGTGGAGGCAAAGATAGTTCTCCTTTAAGCCTGAATGTAAACAAACAAAATGGCTGCTTCCCGCCCGCTGGAGCTCTGGGGAGGCGCCAAGAGATACTGGCTTACTCAGTCTCTCAGTTAGTGTCCCTGAATCGTGCACTCTCTCCGCTGGCGCCACTCACTCTGTTCCGTTTTCTATTTCCTCCCCCACTCAGTCGTGCATGTCTCAGTGTCCCTCCCAGGATGTGTTGGGGGAGGGGCGGCGGCAGCTGTGCCGCGGTGCTGGGCGAGTGCCCCGTCTCACCTCGGCTTCCAGCGCTGGTGCGTACACGCTCCTGCTGGTGTCCTGAGTCTCAGGCGTCTGCGTCCTCCTCGCGTGTCCACCCTAACACCCCAGTTTGAGGAAGGGCTTAAAAACTACAAATTTTCATCCCTCTTTGAACCTTCCCTTAGTGGAGCTTCGCTGTGCTCCCTCCCTCTCTATTCCACCATCTTCTTTTTTAACCCATCTTTCGTAATAATCATACTTTTCATATATTTACATGCATTTTTCATTTTGGTCTTCTTATTTCATGCCTCACAGCAATCCTGTGAGGTGGAGCTTCGTATTCATATTTCAGTAAGAAAATTTAGATCCTGGGTCAGCGCCACAGCTCAATAGGCTAATCCTCCACCTAGTGGTGCCGGCACACTGGGTTCTAGTCCCAGTCGGAGTGCCGGATTCTGTCCCAGTTGCCCCTCTTCCAGGCCAGCTCTCTGCTGTGGCCAAGGAGTGCAGTGGAGGATGGCCCAAGTGCTTGGGCCCTGCACCCCATGGGAGACCAGGAGAAGCACCTGGCTCCTGCCTTCGGATCAGTGCAGTGCGCTGGCCCCAGCGGCCATTGGAGGGTGAACCAATGGCAAAAGGAAGACCTTTTTCTCTGTCTCTCTATCTCACTGTCCACTCTGCCTGTCCAAAAAAAAAAAAAAATTTTAGATCCAGATGGAAGAAGTGGTTTGCTCAGGGTCACATATCTAATTAGTCCATGATTCTGGATTTGAGCTCAAGTCTTTGAGTTTGCAACAAGAGTAGTATCAGAACAGGCATTTTTCATCAAATATAAATACTACTGATATAATGCACCATTATTTTGTGTACCACCCAGGATGAAATACAAACTGATGTGCCACTGAATGAAGATGCATCCAGTATCAGAGATATTAGGGATCAAATAAGATATTAAAGGAAGTAATAATTTTATTTGAATATTTTCTTGGCCTTGGACACAGTTCCATTTCTGTTTGTTAATGGATCCAGAGATATGTATATGTAAATATACAAAAGAAAGAATTGGCTTTACAAATATAGTATCTCATAAACTTTTTTTTTTTTTTTGACAGGCAGAGAGGACAGTGAGAGAGAGAGACAGAGAGGAAAGGTCTTCCTTTGCCGTTGGTTCACCCTCCAATGGCTGCCACAGCTGGAGTGCTGCGGCTGGCGCACCACGCTGATCCGAAGGCAGGAGCCAGGTACTTATCCTGGTCTCCCATGGGGTGCAGGGCCCAAGCACTTGGGCCATCCTCCACCGCACTCCCGGGCCACAGCAGAGAGCTTGCCTGGAAGAGGGCCAACCGGGACAGAATCCGGCACCCCAACCAGGACTAGAACCTGGTGTGCTGGCGCCGCTAGGTGGAGGATTAGCCTGTTGAGCCACGGCGCCAGCCATATCTCATCAACTTTTTTCAGAAGAGATGCTCTGGGAGAGGTGTAACTGGTTAAATGATCCTGCTGTTGCATCCAGGTCACACTTCTAAGGGGCAATGTAATACCTCTTTCTTTCAGTGAGGCAGGAGGAGACTATGTAACTGGGATTGAGGACTGACACTAGGACAGGAAGGCTACAGCAGTCCTGAAACCTCAGAGGAAGTTTTTGCTGGATCAGGGACTCCAAAATGCAGTCTGGGAATCAGTGCTAAGTAAGAACAGTTTGGTTAACTTAATAGATGTAAAAAGATAATACATGCAATTCAATATCCATTCATGATAAACCATGTCTTTGTGGATGTTTTGAACACTCAATACCCAGGTGCCCTATAATTAGGTACAAATATATTCATTATAGTCATATCTTCTTGTTGAATTGATCCCTTAATCATTACATAGTGTGTTTCTTTCTTTTACCAGTTTTTGTGTCAAAGTCTATTTTATCTGATACTAAGATGGCTAAACCAGCTCTCTCTCTCTCTCTCTTTTTTTTGTTTCTGTTAGCATGGACTATCTTTTTCCATCCTTTCACTTTCAGTCTGCGTGTATCTTTGTTGGTGAGATATATTTTTTGTGGGAAGCAAAAAGATGGGTCTTGTTTTTTAATCCATTCACCAAGTCTGTGCCTTTTAACTGGAGAGTTGAGGCCATTTACATTCAAGGTGACTATTGATAAGTAACGACTAGGCCCTGCCATTTTCCCGTAAATATTCCTATTGTTTACTTTGGATTTCCTTTGTACTTTCACTGGAAAATTTTCTGCCTTCACCTTCTTTTATAGTGATGAGCGTTTCTGTGTTTCTGTGTATTGCACATTCTTAAGCATCTTTTTATAAGACTGAATGAGTGGTGACAAATTTTTTGAATTTCTGTTTGTTATGAAAGGCCTTTATTTCCCTTTCATTCATAAATAAGAGCTTTTCAGGGTACAATATTCTGGGTTGATAGTTTTTTCTCTTAACACTTGGAGTATATCTTGCCATTCTCTCCTAGCCTGTAGGGTTTCTGATGAAACGTCAGTCATGAGTCTAATAGAAAATCCTCTGAAAGTAATCTAGAATTTCTCTGTGCACATTTTAGAATCTTTTCTTTATGTAGTGGAGAGCTTGACTATAACGTGTCATGGTGAAGATCTTTTCTGGTCATGCATATTAGTTGTTCTATGTGCTTCTTGTACTTGGACATCTCTTTCTTTCTCCAAATTAGGGAAGTTTTCTGTAAAGGCCTTCTAATCCATTATCTTTTTCCATCACTTCAGGAACTCCTTAGACCCATTTGGGTCATTTTATAATATCCCATAAATCTCCAGCACCCTGTTTTAGTTTTCTGATTTCCTCTTCTTCTTTTTTTTTGGTCTGACATTAAAATTTCTAGAGATTTGTATTATTACTTAGATATTCCTGATATTCTTTCTTCTGCCTCACTGAGTCTGTTTAAGGTTTTCCACTGAATTTATTATTTAATCTATTGAATTCTTCATTTCTAAGATTTCATTTTGATATTTCTTTAAAATCTCTATTTCATGGAAAAAATTTTCTTTTATGTTGTGTATAGATTTCTTTAATTTGAGAATTTGCTTCTAATTACTTCTAAGTAATCCTACAATCACCTTTTAAATTCCATTTATGGCATTTCATCAATATCTTCATCCTCACATTCTACTATTGAAGTGTTGTTGTGTTCCTTTGGGGGTGTCATGTTGTCTTCCTTATTCTTGTTTCTTAAATTTCTGTATTTATTTTTAGGCATTTGTATAGAGACTTTTTTTTTGACAGCAGAGTGGACAGTGAGAGAGAGAGAGACAGGGAGAAAGGTCTTCCTTTTTGCCATTGGTTCACTCTCCAATGGCCGCTGCAGCTGGCGCACTGCGGCTGGCGCATCACGCTGATCTGAAGCCAGGAGCCAGGTGCTTCTCCTGGTCTCCCATGGGGTGCAGGGCCCAAGCACTTGGGTCATCCTACACTGTACTCCAGGGCCACAGCAGAGAGCTGGCCTGGAAGAGGGGCAACTGGGACAGAATCCGGTGCCCTGACCGGGACTAGAACCCGGTGTGCTGGCGCCGCTAGGTGGAGGATTGGCCTGTTGAGCCATGGCACCGGCCCTAGAGACTTTTTTTTTTACCCTGTGATGGCTTTTGTCTTTGGACTATGCCTCTGTGGCTTACTGGAGTGTCTGCTCTTTCAGTGAGTACCCAGAACCACTTCCTGGTTTGGCCAGGGAGCTCTGTTCTGTGCCCCAGGGTGAGGGAAGTGTTCAAAATGGCACCCAGGCTGGGCATGGTAAGTCTCTTTCCACTATCTCTCTCTCTTTTTTTTTTTATCAGAGGGAAGTGTTTGATAGGCTCTGTTGGCATAGTCTCACCCTCATCTCCTCTCCTCCAAGGAGACCAATGCCCAGGTGCTAGCCCCAGTGTGTGCAATATTCATCTGCACTGCCACAAGAACCACACAAAGGGTCTGTGCAGTCCCCAGTGTGAGCACGGATCCCTCAGCAATGACCAGGGGATCAGGGAGCCCTGAGCATGTGGAGCAGCCCACAATGATTGCTCAGAGACCCAGCCTTTTCCTGTGCCCTCCTGTGCAGCCACAGTGTTTTCACAGTCTGTTCCAGCACACAAGGCTTCCACAGTTATGAGTGCCCAACTCCCTGTCAATTCTCCTGGCCAGATTCATGCATCTCTCGGTTGCTGTGTGCATGGACACAAGCTGGCACAGCTGTTATGTATGTTCAAAATTGTGCCTGCCCACTCTTGGCTAGTTACAGGATGATGGTGCCAGGTTGTCAGGGAGAGAGAAATGTGACCCTCTTTTGTTCCCCCTAGGTTGGCAGGTACGCTGTCCCCTACTGGGCTCCAAGTTGGACTCTTGCCAGCCTCTTCCTGCAGCTCTATCACCAGTGGCTTGGGCTGCGACAGTCTGATCTCACCTCACTCTCCAAAGCTGGGGCTGAGGCTCTTAGCTGCTGGGGTTCTGAGTTGTGCACACCCACACCATCCACGTGGATACACAATGTCTCTCTAATTTGCTTTGATTTGATTTGATTTTTTTTTTTTTGACAGGCAGAGTGGACAGTGAGAGAGAGAGACAGAGAGAAAGGTCTTCCTTTGCCGTTGGTTTACCCTCCAATGGCCGCCGCGGCCGGCGCGCTGCGGCCGGCGCACCGCGCTGATCCGATGGCAGGAGCCAGGAGCCAGGTGCTTTTCCTGGTCTCCCATGGGGTGCAGGGCCCAAGCACCTGGGCCATCCTCCACTGCACTCCCTGGCCACAGCAGAGGGCTGGCCTGGAAGAGGGGCAACCGGGACAGAATCCGGCGCCCCGACCGGGACTAGAACCCGGTGTGCCGGCGCCGCTAGGCGGAGGATTAGCCTAGTGAGCCGCGGCGCCGGCTGATTTTTCTTTTTTTTAAAGATTTTATTTATTTATTTGAGAGGTAGAGTTACAGACAGTGAGAGTGAGAAACAGAGAGAAAGGTCTTCCATCTGTTGGTTCACTCCCCAAATGGCCACAACGGCTGGAACTGTGCTGATCTGAAGCCAGGAGCCAGGACCTTCTTCCTGGTCTCCCATGTGGATGCAGGTGCCCAAGGACTTGGACCATCTTCTACTGCTTTCCTAGGCCACAGCAGAGAGCTGGATCAGAAGAGGAGCAGGCATAACTAGAACTGTCACCCGTATAGGATGCCAGTGAAGCAGGCAGAGGATTAACCTACTGCACCATGGAGCCAGCCCCCTGCTTTGATTTCCCTCTGCAGTTTTCTCCCAAACTCTTCTCTGAGATTGCACTCTCTCCACTTTTTAAATTAATTTTTTAAGGAATTATTATTTCATAAGTACAGTTTTAGGAATATAGTTATTCTTCCCACTATACATGCCCTCTACCCACACTCTCACTCCTCCACTTTCTCCCTCTCTCCTTCCCAGTACCATTCTCCATTAAGATAAATTTTCAATTAACTCTGTACACAGAAGACCAACTCTATACTAAGTAAATATTTCTACAATTTTCACACACACACACACACACACACACACACAATGTTTGAGAACTAGTTTTGCAATTAATTCTTTTTTTTGATTATATGTGACATGGTTTTATTATTACTTATTACAACTTTATACAGTTTACAGTTTCTAATTGATTGTACTATGTATCTCAGGTCATTTAAATCACTTTATAAGAAATATTTGTCTTTTGTTACTATTCCTTGATTATTCAAAGGTATCATTCTGATTATCCTTTAATAAAAAGCAAATTATCCATAGCACTAAGGTAAAAAGCTACCAGTTTGTTATACCCACACATTCTGAGTCAGGAATTCAGGGCACAGTGTCAGTTCTTCTTTCTGCTTCACTACTTCTTTTTTTTTTTGCAATTAATTCTCATAATACAACTCATTGAAGACAGAGGTCCTGCATAGGGAGTTAGTGCACAGTGACCCCTGCTGTTAGTTTAACAATTAACACTCTTATGTATGATGTGAGTGACCATTCAAGGCTCTTGACATGATCTGTCTAGGCTACGGAAGCTTTTTGAATCCACAAACTGAATCAGTATTTAGACAAGGCCATAATCAAAGTGGAAGTTCTCTCCTCCCTTTAGAGAAAAGTACATCATTCTTTGATGGCCACTTATTTCTGCTGGGATCTCACTCACAGAGATTCTTCATGTAGAGCATTTTTTGCCACAGAGTCTTGGCTTTCCCTGCCTAAAATGCTCTCATGGGCTTTTAAGCCAGACCAGGAAGCCTTAAGTGATGATTTTGAGGTCAGAGTGTTACTTAAAGCAATTGTCATTCTATGAGTCTGCTGTGTGGACTGCTTTCCATGTTGGAACATTCTCTTCTTTTTAATTCTATTATTATTACCAGACATTTGACCCTAATTATATGATCCCTTTAATGCTTAATCTTATCTCTAGTATCACTTTAATACTTAATATGATCACTTTAACACTTAAGATGGCATTTTTACCACCAAGCGTTGTGGATTGGGGTCCCATGGCAAGTTTTATTGTGTACCCTTAGAAGTAAGTATGTAGAAATTTATGCAGAACTATACAGCTTTGCAGTTACAAACTTTCTCCTCTCTCTCTTATTCCAACTCTTATTTTTTAAAGAGATGTGTCCTCAATTGACTTTACACATATGAATAATTCTGTTAAGTAAAGGGTTCAACAAATAGTATGCAGAAAAAAATTAAAATAACAAAGAGACAAAAAACCTGTTCCTCAACAGTCAAGACAAGGGCAACTCAAGTCATCCCTTCTTGAAGTGTCAATTTCGCTCCTACAGATTTCGTTTTAGGTGCTCTATTAGTTCTCACAGATCAGGGAAAACATAGTATTTGTCCCTATGGGTCTGGATTATTTCACTAAGTATGATGTTTTCTAGATTCATCCACTGTGTTGCAAATGACCAGATTTCATTTTTTTAAATTGCTGTGTGGTATTCCATAATGTACACATCTCATATCTCATTTCTTTATTTGGTCTTCAGTTGATGGGCATTTATGTTGATTCCATCTCTTAGCTATTGTGAATTGAGCTGCAATAAACATGGGGGTACAGATAACTCTTTTATTTACTGATTTCATTTCCTGTGGGTAAATTCCCAGGAGTGGGATGGCTGGGTCATGTGGTAGGTCTATATTCAGATTTCTGAGTTATCTCCATACTGTCTTCCCTAGTGGTTTTACCAGTTTAACATTCCTACCAACAGTGGATTTGGGTACCTAGTTCCCCATATCCTTGCCAGCATTCGCAGGGACTCAAATATATCTCCAACCTTTGCTCTTTTTTTTTAAAAGATTTATTTATTTATTTGAAAGTCAGAATTACACAGAGGAGAGGCAGAGAGAGTGAGAAAGAAAGTTCTTCCATCCGATGGTTCGCTCCCCAATTGGCCGCAATGGCCGGAGCTGTGCTGATCTGAAGCCAGGAGCCAGGAGCTTCTTCTGGGTCTCCCACATGGATGCAGGGAATGAAGGACGTGGGCCATCTTCTACTGCTTTCCCAGGCCACAGCAGAGAGCTGTATCAGAAGTGGAGCAGCCAGGTCTCAAACCGTCAGCCACATGAGATGCTGGCGTTTCAGGCCAGGGCGTTAATCTGCTGTACCACAGTGCCGGCCCCCCATTTGTTGTTTTTTGTTTTCTGTATGACAGCCATTCTAACTGGGGTGAGGTGAAACTTATTGTGGTTTTGATTTGCATTTTCCCGATAGCTAGTTATCCTGAACAATTTTTTTATGTGTCTGTTGGCCATTTGGATTTCCTCTTTTGAAAAATGTCTAAGTCCTTTGCCCATCTCTTAAGTGGGTTGTTTGTTTTGATGTGGTGAAGTTTCTTGATCTCTTTATATATTCTGATTATTAATCCTTTATCAGTTGCATAGTTTGCAAATAATTTCTCTCATTCTGTCAGTTGCCTCTTCACTTTGCTGAGTGCTTCTTTTTCTGTACAGAAACTTCCCAATTTGATGTAATCCCATTTGTTAATTTTGGCTTTGACTGCCTGTGCCTCTGGGGTCTTTCTCAAGAAGTCTTTGCCTGTGCAAATGTCTTCCAGGTTTCTCCAAAGTCCTCTAATAATTTGATGGTGTTGGGTTATAGATTTAGATTTTTAATCCATGTTGAGTATAAGATATAAGGTAGGGGTGTTGCTTCATGCTTCTGCATGTGGAAATCCAGTTTTCCCAGCACTATTTGTTGAAGAGACTGTCCTTGCTTCAGAGATTGATTTTAGTTCCTTGGTCAAATACAAGTTGGTTGTAGA